>NC_140992.1:138877262-140077262 GCF_052327205.1 Somniosus microcephalus | reverse complement strand
TACACGGGGCAGAGAGTGTACCCCATCGGGACAATAATGGTTGCAGTGGCCAACAAGGGCGAAGGAAGTCAAATAATGGACTTATATGTGCTACCGGAGGGAGGTCCACCACTACTAGGCCGGGAGTGGTTTAGAAACATAAATATGGACTGGCATTCGCTAAAAGCCATAAAGAGTGAGAACTCGGTGCAGATAATCAGCCCAGACTCTAGAACTGATGATGGTAAGACCAACCCATGTGCAAAAGACAAAGTTTCAGCACAGAATTCCACTGAGCAACAACAACATAGTTTAACAGAGAATTCTGAGTCTGTCAAGTCTACTGATATGCACATTTTTGAGGGACACTGGGTGTGCTGTCTCTCCCTCTAACCCAACCTTACTGTATGTACATAACCTACTTATATATGCATGACTTACCTGTTAGGGCCGTTGCCCCTTTAACTCGCCCTTTAGGGCCATTGCCCCTTTAAGACGCGCCCGAGCGTGATGACGTCACGCCACGTACTACGGGACGTGCGTCAGGCGGCTGCCGCCCCGACCCGGCTCGCCAGAAGGCCGCCGGCCCAGCATCTTCGGCCGCATCGAGCAGCCGCCGGGAGCACCGCTATCTTCCGCTCCCGCGGCAAGCACCGGCCCAGCCTGGCCCCCAGCTCTCTTCTGCTCCCGACTTAGGCCCCAACGGCCAGCGACGCAACTACCGGCAAACGCGACGACGTCACGACCCCGAGCGTGATGAGGTCATCACGCTCCCCACGGCACTGCAAGTTCATTCCTCGTGGAGCTGCCGCCGGAACAAGACCTGCGCCACGGTGCTCCTCGGTTGTATTGTCCCCATGCTTCAGTCTTGGAAATTGTTTGTCTGTGAGTATTTAGAATGCTATAGACGATTAGCGTACACTGTATGTTGTATAAAATGTTTAGTTGTAACTTTTTCTGTCTAGTTGGTTAACTAGCAGCCGTATTTGATACACTATGTACAGGGCTAATTTAAAGAGAAGGCCTTCCAGCTTGCTAAATGTACTGTGTTGCCCAGGCGTACCTAAATTTGTGTATACATATCAATTATGCGTCTGTATACTAATGTGTCCCTCCATTTCTGTGTTGTATTTCAGTTTTACAATTAGAATCGTTCAGTAAAGCGTTACAAGAAAAGTCAAGCCTTGTGATTTTATTGGAAGATATCGAGTTGTTCGCTATCTGTCTAGCTCTGCATAGAAACGCGTTGCGAGGGCAGAACACTGGGCTCGAACTCAACTCCATTTCAAACTACAGCAGCAATTAGAACAAATGATTCGCCATTTTGAGCAAGAGATGAATGAAATAAAAAAGTTCTTTGTTACAGAGTGGGAGAATCTGGAAAGGCAACAGAAGCAACTGATGGAGAAAATGGAGCAGGAGCACACCAACCATCTGCGCGAGGAGGCCGAACGAATCAAAGCTGATTCAGGTTCTGAAGGTGCGTGCCATAATCTGGTGTCAGAAGAGTTAACGGTCAGCCAACTCCTTCATATGCTGAGGGACAAGACTCTGAAATGGGAAAAACTTGAACACGAGCTGCGATCTTCAAAGGAAAAGGGTTCGGAGCTCTCAAAAGTCATTGAGATGGCTGATGTGACGACACAGACTGAAACGACTGCAACAGAGCAGCCATTGGATGCCAAAAGTACGCTGACTCACGTCAATGTAGAACAACAGACCGCTGAAACAGCTGCTCCGGTAGAGGGATTGCATAGTCCGATCAATCAATCTCCAAAGGAAGTTGAAGTACTAAAATCACAAATGAGGTCACTAGTAAACGACTTGCTGAAAGCCCAGAAAAAGCTGGATGCAGAGGTACACATGAAGAAGTCTCTTCAGGAAAGATGTCTGGATTTGGAACAAGAGCTGGCTAACGTCCAGCTGGGTACGGAGGAAATAGACGACCCTCTCACTGGTCTAGCTCAGGACGACACCGAATATTATCATGACCTGTTGGACGACACCGAATATTACGATGTCCTGTCCTGCCCAGCTTGTAACTTCGACTCCCAAAGTGCAGAAATCATGGAGGAGCACCAAAAGTCTACGGAACATCGGGAGAAGCTGGCTCTACGACAGAAACAGGAGGAAGAGAAGGAGGAACTGCGCATGCAGCTGGCAGCTGTGGCAGCTGACAATGGAGCCCAGAGAGTCTCCAAGAAGCAGAAAAGGAAAAGTAAAAACAGAAGATGACCCATCTGAACCATTATCACCTCTACCAGATCACACACGTGGTCCCTCCGAACGGAGCCAAATCAGTTCGGAAGTTCAAGCTGTTAAATCCATGAAAGGACTATTGAATGAGTAACATGAACCGACTACACCACAGAGATTGAATCTGTGAACTGTTTTCCGCAGAGACTGAATCTGTGATATGTTACGTTAAACATGAAGTTATATATGTATATATGTTATTACGTTATGTTAAATGGGGGGGATGACTATAAAGCTAAGAAGGGAGGAGTGTTGTGTATGTAACCTGTTCCACCTTAAGAGAGCTTAAGCCTGTTCCACCTTAAGAGATGTACTACTTTCTCAGGCTGCTGTAGACGTAATACCGGGGGTGAACACACCGGTATACAAGCACTGTGCAGTAATCTTGTATTCAGAATAGTCCCTACCTCCAACCAGTAAAGACCTGTTTTATTGTTACTGATTAAGTCTGAGTATTAATTACTTGAACAACTCACAGACTTAACACCGTTCACCGCAGTCTGTGTCTTATTATACACGGACGCAACACGTACAGTTTTGGTCTCCTTATTTAAGGACAGATATACTTGCATTGGAGGCAGTTCAGAGACGATTCACTCGGTTGATTCCTGAGATGAGGGGGTTGACTTATGAAGAAAGAGCAGGTTGGGACTATACTCATAGGAATTTAGAAGAATGAGAGGTGATCTTATTGAAACATATAAGGTACTGAGGGGGCTCAACAAGGTAGATGCAGAGAGGATGTTCCCCCCCCATGGGGAAATCTAGAACTCGGGGGCATAGTTTCAGAATAAAGGGTCACCCTTTTAGAACTGAGATGAGGAGGAATTTCCTCTCTCAGAGGGTTGTAAATCTGTGGAATTCTCTGCCCCAGAGAGCTGTGGCGGCTGGGTCACTAAATACATTTAAGGGGGAGACAGACAGATTTTTGCAAGATAAGGGAATGAAGGGTTATGGAGAGTGGGCAGGGAAGTGGCTTTGAGCCCTAGATCAGCCATGATCTTATTGAATGGCGGAGCAGACTCGAGGGGCCCAGTGGCCTATTCCTGCTCCTATTTCTTATGTTCTAATGTTCTTCTAGGCCCAAAGCTCCTCGAGGTCATCCTGCAAGGCCATCTGCAGTCTCCCCCACTGAAACTCAGCAGCCTTCCACCAGCCATGCTGCAGCCACTGGGGTAGCACTGCGTAGGAGCACTAGGATAGGCAAAAGCACCCTCAAAACAGTTACTAAGGGAATGCACAAGGGTGATTAGTTGATTTTTCATGTAATATTTGATGGAGAGATGGATAAAGTTTGATTGGAATGTTTGCTTTGTGGTGGCCTTTATTTCAGCATTGTGGCCGAGAGAACGCTGTGATGGTCAGTAACAGAGGGAAGGTAAGGTATGGGGCAAATGGTGAATGGAGAATTGGAGTTGCGTTCTTTCGGATGATGCATTAAACCGAGACCCCATCTGCCCTTTCAGGTGGACATAAAAGATCCCATGCCACTATTTATCTCTCAACCAACATCACTAAAGCAGATTACCTGGTCATTATCATATTGCTGTTTGTGGGAGCTTGCTGTGCGCAAATTGGCTGTCCCGTTTCCTACATTACAAAAATTGCTACACTTCAAAAAGTACTTAATTGGCTGTAAAGCACTTTGGGACGTCCGGTGGTCATGAAAGATGCTATATAAATGCAAGTCTTACTTTATTTTCTTGTACTGCAGGCGGATGATTCCATCCCAGATAGCCCAGCCAGAAAGGGGCTGTCTGAGTTGCCTCCTTCCTTCTGCTTCCTTCTCCTTTTCCGCTTCGTCCTCTTCCGCCTCCTCCTCTTCCTGCTCCTGATCTGGTGGCCTTATCCCTGGTGGAATGGGCTGTGCCCTCATACTGGCCAGGTTGTGGAGGATACAGTAGACCACAACAAATCGAGACACATGCTCAGGTGAGTGGTGTAGGGCTCCTCCAGCGTAGTCCAGGCATCCGAAGCATTTTTTAAGGATGCCTATGGTCTGCTCTATGATGTTTTGTATGGCAGCATGGCTCTCATTGTACAAATGCTGGCCACGTGAGATTGGGTTGCGAAGCGGAGTCATGAGCCAGGTGGTCAAGCCTTATTACCCAGTAGCCACCCTCTGGTTTGTCTTGGTGGCTCAAAGACTGAGGGAACAACGGACTGGCCAGGATACTGGGCATTCACCACCATGATATGCTCAGCATGGATGCACACCAACTGCACATTCAGTGAGTGGTAACCTTTGTTGTTGTGGTACATCTCAGCATTTATATACAGTGCCCATGAAGCCACGTGCATGCAGCCGATTGCGCCCTTGCACCAAGGGGAAATCCGCTATCCTGGCAAAGCCACGTGCACACTCCATCTGCTTCTCTCTGCTCAGAGAGAAGACAATGAAGTCCCCTCTCCTGGCAGAAAGAGCGTCTGTCACCTCTCTTATGCCGCAGTGGATGACAAACTATAAGATGTTACCAATGTACAAGGGTGTAAGGACAATCCTAGTAACTACAGGCCGGTCAGTTTAACATCAGTGGTGGGTAAAGTTTTAGAAACAACAATCAAGGAAAAATGAACGGGCACTTGGAGAGGTTTAAGCTAATTAAGGAGAGCCAACACAGATTTGTAAAAGGCAGATTGTGTTTGACTAATCTAATTGAATTTTTTGATGATGTAACAGAGAGGATTGATGAAGGGAATGCAATGGATGTTGTCTCCATGGATTTTAGGGAAGTGTTTGACAAAGTACCACATAGAAGGCTAGTTAACAAAATTGAGGCTCATGGAATAGGTGGGTCAGTGGCAGCTTGGATAAGGAATTGGCTTAAAGACAGAATACAGCGAGTTGTGGTAAATGGCTTTTTTTCAGGCTGGAGGATGGTAGACAGTGGTGTTCCCCAAGGGTCAGTGCTGGGGCCACTGCTTTTTTTGATATATATAAATGACCTGGATATTGGAATACAAAGTAGAATTTCTAAATTTGCTGATGACACCAAACTTGGGGGTGTGGCAAACAGTGATGATGATACCAATCGACTGCAACAGGACACAGAAAGGCTAGCAGAATGGGCAGACAAGTGGCAGATGGAATTTAATACAGCGAAGTGTGAGGTGATGCATTTTGCAGGAAGGAACAGGGAGAGGCAATATACACTTAATGGCACAGTTTTAAAGAGTGTGCAGTGACAGAGGAACCCAGAAGTTAATGTGCATAGGTCCCTGAAGGTGGCAGGACATATTGAGAGAGTGGTTAACAAAGCATATAGGATCTTGGGCTTCATGAATAGAGGTATTGAGTACAAAAGTAGAGAAGCTGAACCTTTATAAAGCGCTGATTAGGCCACAACTGGAGTATTGTGTCCAGTTCCGGTCACCACACTTTAGGAAGAATGTGAAGGCCCATGAGAGGGTGCAGAGGAGATTTGCCAGAATGGTTCTGGGGATGGGGGACCTTAGCTACAAGGACAGGTTGGAGAAGCTGGATTTGTTTTCATTAGAGCAAAGGAGGTTGAGGGGTGATTTGATAGAGGTGTACAAGATTATGACGGGTTTGGATAGGCTAGACAGGGAAAGGTTGTTCCCACTAGTTGGTGGTACAAGGACTAGGGGACACAGATTTAAGGTTTTGGGCAAGAGATACAGGGGGGATGCGAGGAAAAACTTTTTTACACAGTGTGTGTGTGAAGGATTCAGACATATAACCTATTTAGAAAAATACACTAGCTTATAAAGAATTCTGGCCTTATTAAAACATGACAAACTGGGTTTGGAAATTTAGAAACCTAACTCTGAAATAGCTATGAAAGAATTCTGGCTATTGAGATAAGACAGTTGTTGACCCTGAACAAATAACCTTATTGAAACAGAAGGTGCATGGCTCCGACATGCTGATCTTTGGGAACAAAAACAGTGGCTCACCCTGAATAAGGTGTTCTAATTTAAACTTTGTGAAGATGGCACATAAGATAAGGAACATCTGCCCTCGTAAAGATGATATAAAATAAGGAACACCTGCCCTTCACACCGTTTTTATATGGTCAACCCAGAACACCTGGAGATGAGACAAGATTCTGGAATATTACAGGCTGATTTAGCAGTAAGAATTGCAGAGGTCGGCAGAAAGATGAATAGGGATAATTGATTGGATCAGCAGAAACTTTAAAGGAAATACCACTGAAAAAGGGTATAAATATTGAACTCTCAAATGGGATATCAGATTCGCTTTAGTCGGGCAAAGTGATTCTTGGCTTCAGAGGCGGCTCTGTAGTATCCAACTCCTTGTACCTCGGGGATCAAAGGTATTTGATATTGATGGATATCCTGTATAGAAAACTTTAAAACTGTAATGCTGTAGCGAAGTTAAGATTTAAAAGTAAGATTCTCTGTTAATAATAAGATAGTATTTTTTCTCTTTTTAGAACTGTTAACATTTGCGATTGACTGATTCACCAACTGTAAATTGCATGTCGGTTCTTTTAATAAATCTCTATATATTTTTAGAATTGTCTCACATAAGTCTTCAGTATCAATAACTCGCAAACTCAATCTCTCTACACTCTTTTGTGAAGAGTTACAGAATTCTGAGGGAGTTTTCCGGACCCTCATAATATCTGGGACGTTATAGTCTAGCTAAACTTATTAAAAGCGCTATCTGGAGGACGGTAACATTCTCGGGTTGTTCCTTTCCTTTAGGGAGAGATAGCCCGGACCTTTAGACCCAATTAAGCATCTTTTGGATTCGGCTACCTCAAACTTTAGTTGAAAGTGAACATCTGAGAAATATGCCTGATCCGGGGTAGCCCGAAAGGGGCTAGGACTAGTAAAAATCCCTTCAAGTGGTGATGACCTGGAATTTGCTGCCGACGGAAGTGGTGGAAGCAGAGACACTCAATGTTTTCAAGGGGAGACTGGATAGGCACTTGAGGGAAATAAACTTACAGGGCTATGGGCATAGAGCGGGGGAATGGAATTACTGGATTGCTCTACAGAGAGCTGGCATGGACTTGATGGCCCGAATGGCCTCCTTCTGTGTTGTTATGACTCTATGACTCTATGTCACCTGCTCCAGCCTGGAAGGATCCCGATGTGAAGAAATTCAGGGCAACGGTCACCTTCACAGCCACTGGCAGCACTGTCCTTGCCCTGGAGTGAGGCTGCTGGTCTGGTTGCAAGAGGTGGCAGAGTCCTGTGAGCACATTCTTCATAAAGCCTCGCATAAAGGTAATTGCTCTCAGAAGACCATAGGTGGGTAAGGGCTCCTCCCCTCTCTCCCTCCTCCTCCTCCTCGGCGAGCAGCTTGTCCTCTTCTTTGCTGCCTCTGCTCCATCTCCCTGACATGCTGCAGGCAATGGGAGACGGCAAGCAGAGCAACGATGACTGGGAGCAAGTGGTCTGACCATAACCCTTGAATTCAGGAGCAAGGCCTTCTCCACTAGCAGCACCACTCCCAGTCACCTCTAACAACTTTAAACAACACTGGAAACCTCCAAACACTTCCAAAACCTTACACAGAGCCAGAAGAAATCAAAAAAATAGTTACCTCAAAGTTGGTGATGATCCCTTTAAATATTGCTCATGGGGGGTCCTTCCTGCTGCTGAACACATGTTCAGCTGTGTGAGGTTAAGACAGGGTGTTAGTTCCAGCGATGGTGACGAAAATGGCAGCGTGGCGTCAAATCAGCATTGCACGCTGATTGACGTCACGATCTGTCTACTTACCATCATTCCAGCACACGCTTCTAACGCCCTCATCAGAAATGTGCATGCGCTGCTCAACGGGTGCTAAGCAAATGGATTTGTAGGCCAGAACATTGTTGTTGTGATTTAATTTGTTCCACCAGATGGCAGCATAGCACCTTGTTAAAAGCACAGCTCTGCAGGCGCAGTGAGATCAAACTGTGTCCTGGATTTGGAAAGAGATGTGATTGAGAAGAAAAAGAAATTCTTCAGAGAAAAATAATGGTTAGAAAATTGTAATTATATTGGAATCAGTACACGGACACTGCGGATCAGTTTATATTTGTAAACATATATTTACAAACGGACCAGATTTCCTATTAATGTGTATTTCACCCATTTTTACTGAATCTGAACATCCTATTGTTGATGTGCCTGGTGAATTAAAAAGATTGCAAAGATTGCGCACTGCAACTATTACTTTACTTGTGCAATTGATCAGAATGCTCAAAAAAGTTGGATCTAAACAGACAAAACGAATAATTACTGTGGGATTAAACTCAATAATCGGCCTGTTTAAGTGGATACTTGTGATTACTTAATTCACATACTGCATAAAGAGGCAGAACCCAAATCTAACACTGCCCTCCACCTTTTATTAAACTTAAGTAAAGACAATACTTGCTGAGGACTGATTAATATAGAATCATAGAATGATACAGCACAGAAGGAGGCCATTCTGTGGTTGACACTGAAGATGGAAGCTGTAGGCTGCAGGAAGATATCAATAAATTGGTCAGGTGGGCAGAACAGTGGCAAATGGAATTCAATCCGGAGAAGTGTGAGGTAATGCATTTGGGGAGGGCTAACAAGGAAAGTGAATACGCATTAAATGGTAGGACACTGAGTAGTGTAGAGGAACAAAGGGGCCTTGGAGTGCATGTCCACAGACCCCTGAAGGTAGCAGGCCAAGTAGATAAGGTGGTTAAGAAGGCATATGGAACGTGTTGTATCCGTGTGTTAATGGAGACACGGAATGCAGGAGTTGGTTTAACAGGTGTTTACTGAACAAAGTCTGGAGGTGAACTAAAAGATACAAGACACGATACAGGCTTATATAGCCCGAGTGGCCACTACCGGCATTACAGTACACAGGGGCTCTTAAAGGCACATACACCACAATTCCTCCCCTTTTAGACAACCAGTACATAACATTTTAAGTAATCATTAATTAACATGTTTACAAGAACAATAATCTACACATTTGCTGCAGTTAATCAATTATAAGTCAGTCTCTCTGGAGGCTTCCTGACTCGTAGTAGGTTCTTTTGGCAAGGCCGATTCGGCTTGAATGCCAGTGTCGGGTCCATCTGGTTCCAGTATCACCGGATCGGAGGTAGATACTATGGGTATCTCTGCTTCATCATTAGGCGTATAGAGTTGTGGTGTAGGTTGTCCCTTTTCGGATGACTCTATGATCTGGTCAGCATGGCGCCTTATTATGCTTTCTCCAATGTCCACGGTATACATCAGCGGTCCTAGTCGTGTGCAAATAGTTCCAGGCTGCCATTTCTCGGTACGGTAGTCCCGGGCCAAAACTTGTTGACCTATCTGGAAGGTTCTAGTTGGCCATTCATTCATGCCTTGAAATTGCCGGTTCTCTACGTCCCTTCTGATGTTTGGCTTGATCAAATCCAGCCGGCATCTTAGTCTTCTATTGAAAAACATCATGGCGGGAGTTTGGTTTGTAACCACATGTGTTGCATTCCTGTATGCAAACAAGAAGTTATCTACCTTAAGCTGTAGATTTATGTCTTCATTACCCATGGCCTTTATGGCCTTCTTGAAGGTCTGGACAAACCTTTCAGCCAATCCATTGGTGGTGGGATGGTATGGGGCAGACGTGTAGTGCTTAACCCCATTGTTTTTTAAGAACTTCCTGAATTCTTCGGACACAAATTGCGGTCCATTATCAGAACAGATCTGTTCAGGCAGCCCATTCCTGGCAAATATGGTCCTTAATACTGTGATGGTTTTTTCCGTGGTGGTGGAGGACATCTTTATTACCTCCGGCCACTTGGAGTATGCATCAACCGCGATTAAGAACATTGAGTCCATAAATGGACCAGCAAAGTCGATGTGTACCCTTTGCCATGGAGATGAGGGCCACTCCCATGGATGTAGAGGGGCTTGTGGTGGGGCGTTTTGGACCTTCTGGCATCCTAGACAGCCCTTGGTCATTTCTTCGATGTCTCCATCGATACCTGGCCACCACACAAACGCTTTGGCTAGGTTCTTCATTTTCACTCCACCCAGATGCCCCTCGTGAAGCTCCTTCAGCTCTTTATCCTGGAGTTTGGGTGGAATCACCACTCTGGATCCACAAATCAAGGTTCCTCGGCATACTGACAGCTGTTCTCTTCTTTGCGAGAATGCTGGCAACAGTGGTTCGCCATGTGCTGGCCATCCCTTCACCGTTTAATCGTAGACTCGTGAGAGAGTCAGGTCATTTCTCGTTTCCTTTTCAATGGTAGAATTTGTTACTGGTAGACATTCCACTATGGTTGAGTGGAACATCTCCACTGGGTCCATTGTAGGTGCCTCTTCTACCATTGGCAATGGTAGACGCGATAAACCGTCAGCATTTCCATGCTGTTTTGATCCTTTGTATTCTATGTCATATTGGTGTGCCCCTAGGAAAAGGGACCACCTCTGTAGCCTTTGCGCTGTCATAATGGGAACGCCCTTTTTAGGGTTGAATATGGAGACGAGGGGTTGATGGTCAGTCAACAAGGTAAATTTTTGTCCGTGTAGGTAATGGTTGAATTTCTTCACTCCCCATACCAGGCTGAGTGCTTCCCTGTCGATCTGGGCATAGTTACGCTCAGCTGAGTTCAATGAGCATGACACAAAAGCTATCGGCCGCTCCGAGCCATCAGGGAATCTATGCGATAATACCGCTCCTACGCTGTAAGGGGATGCATCGCACACCAGTCTGATTGGCAGTGATGGGTTGTAATGAGCCAAAACTTCCTTGGACGTGATCAAGCCTTTGCATTTATGGAAGGCACGTTCACAGTCTTTGCTCCATTTCCAATTTACTCCCGTTTGTAGCAGTTCGTTAAGAGGGTGCAGAACAGTTGACAAGTTCGGTAAAAATTTATGATAGTAATTTATCAATCCCAGGAACGACCTTAATTGTGAGACATTTTCAGGTGCTGAGGCTTTTATGACCGCTTCAATTTTTTCAGGTGACTTATGCAATCCTTCTTCATTAATTATGTGGCCACAATATGATATTTGTTTCTGGAAAAATTCGCACTTGGGGCGATTTGCTCATAGGCCCCATTCTCTCAGCCTAGTGAGCACCTGCTCCAAATTGGCATGGTGCTCGTTGTCGTTTTCTCCTGTTACAAGGATGTCGTCTAGGTAGCATTGAGTCCCCGGAATCCCTTGCAGGACTTGCTCCATAGCTCTTTGCCAGGTAGCTGGAGCTGATGCTACTCCGAAAACCATTCGATTGTACTGGTACATGCCTTTGTGTGTGTTTATCGTGAGATACTTTTTAGAGGCCTCCTCAACCTCCATCTGTAGATATGCCTGTGCCAAGTCAATTTTGGTGAAACGTTTCCCTTCGGATAGTGAGGCAAAAATATCTTCTATCCTCGGAAGAGGATACTGTACCATGTGAAGGACCAGGTTTACAGTCACCTTGAAGTCCCCACAGATGCAAATTTTTCTCTGTCCTTCAGCTTTATCATTATTCAACATTTTCTTCATGACCGGGACGATGGGTGTTGCCCACTCACTCCAATCTATCTTGGATAACACGCCTGCCTTTTCCAAATTCTCCAGCTCTGCCTCGACTGCTGGACGAATTGCGTATGGCACCAGCCTTGCCTTAAAAAACTTGGGAATTGCCGCATCTTCCACTTTTATTGAGGCGGTGACGCCTTTCAAGGTTCCTAGTTCCTGTTGAAACACTTCTTTGGCGTTGGCCAAGATGTCTTTTAATCATTCAGGTATGACGTCATCATCATTTTTTTTCTTACTGGTCACCGTCAGTGCCTGAATGGAGTACCAGTCTAAACGTATCTTCCTGATCCATTCACGTCCCAACAGCAGTGGACCACCATCTTGCAGAACGTATAAATACAACTTCTGTATTTCCTTGCCGTTGTATACAACAGGCACCCTTATTTTCCCTCTGGGGTATACTTTCTGCCCCGTATATGTTTTCAAGATAATGGATGTGTCTTTCAAAGGTATATGCGGAAATAGCCGCTCATAATCCCGTCGACTTATGATGGTCAGAGCTGATCCTGTACCTAGCTCCATTTTAACTGGGGACCCCGCTATCGTGAGGGTAACCCAAATGGTCTGGTAATCTTCTTTGGCAATTACATTATGTAATTTGAGACAGCTTAGTCTCTTGTTTCCGAGTCGCTATCGCTCTTCTGGTCTTCGGAGCTACTGTCCGTCATCATTTGTACCTTTCTGTACTTTTTCTTATTGATTTTTTTTCTGTCAGTGGATTTTTTGTTTCCAGATTGGCATACACGTGCAATGTGTCCCATCTTTCCGCATTGCCTGCATGCTTTGTCCTTGAACCAGCAGTCCCTCTGGTCATGGGTGGGTCTGCCGCAGCGATAACATCTCTCTAAACCCTGTGTCATTCCATGGGTGCTGAAGTCCTGTGGCTTTTGCTGTATCTCTGCAGCTCCTCTTGCTGCTGCTTCGTATGATACAGCCACACTGAAAGCCTTGTCCAGTGTTAAATCTTTCTCAGAAAGCAGCCTTTTCTGTGTTCCTTCACTTAGGAGACCACAGACGAATTTGTCTCGAAGAGAATCTGCCAGTCCTGCCCCGAATTGGCAGTGCTTTGACAGCTTTCTTAATTCGGTGAGGTAATCAGCGTTACTTTCATTCTTGTGCTGATTCCTCCTGAAGAATTTGAATCGTTCCGCTATCAGCAGCGGTGTTGGGTTTCAGTGCTCCTGTAGGGTATCAACAATCTCTTTAAAATTCTTGTCCATCGGTTTGGCTGGAGTGATTAAGTTTCGTAACAGCCTGTATGTCCTTGCGCCCATTAGATTTAGAAGTACCGATGCCTTTTTATCATCCTCTATTTCATTCGCTGTGCAATATACCTCCACTCTTTCCACATATGTGGTCCAATCCTCTACATCACTACCGAAAGCAATAATATTGCCAGTCTTAGGCATCCTGAAAAAAAAATGGCGCCTCCCGCGCTTTCCTTTCTTCCCTGCCGAGAAAAAATGGCGCGTCCCGCGCTTTCCCGCCGCTGCCGCTGCTGACAACGCTGTTCTCCGCGGTTTTTATTTATACAGATATTTTTAATAGTTGGAGACTCGTTCCCGCCGGACTCTCTGGGACTTTTCCCTCCCTTTGCTGGGTTCGAACGCCGACCTGCTTTGCAGCGCTGGCTGTCTCCCGAGTGCTCCACCCTTCGTCTCTGTTTGCCTCCGCCTTCGCTGCTCGGCCCCGCTGCAGAGCCAACTGATCGAGCCCCAGCCCGCCGCCCAGGAAAGATTATTGCAGTACCTGCCACCAGCCCGGCTAGCTGGTGAAACCACAGTTTTTTCTTTTTTTTTTCTTAGACCTTCGCCTGAGGAATCGATCTCCTTGAGGTGCTGCCGAATTGCAGGTAAGTCCGTTTCCAATTCGTCACCACTGTTGTATCCGTGTGTTAATGGAGACATGGAATGCAGGAGTTGGTTTAACAGGTGTTTACTGAACAAAGTCTGGAGGTGAACTAAAAGATACAAGACACTATACAGGCTTATATAGCCTGAGTGGCCACTACCGGCATTACAGTACACAGGGGCTCTTAAAGGCACATACACCACAGAACGCTTGCCTTTATTAGCTGTGGCATAGAATACAAGAGCTTCAACTGTATAAAACACTAGTTAGGCCTCAGCTAGAGTAATGCGTGCAGTTCTGGTCATCACATTACAGGAAAGATGTGATTACACTAGAGAGGGTACAGAGGAGATTTACAAGGATGTTGCCGGGAGCAGAGAATCTTAGCTATGAGGAAAGGCTGGATAGGCTGGGTCTGTTTACCTTGGAACAGAGGAGGCTGAGGGGAGACCTTATTGAGGTGTATAAAATTATGAGGGGCCTAGATAAAGTGGATAGAAAGGACCTATTTGCCTTAGCAGAGGGGTCAAAAACCAGGGGGCACAGATTTAAAGTAATTGGTGGAAGGTTTAGAGGGGATTTGAGGGGAAATTTCTTCACCCAGAGGGTTGTGGGGGTCTGAAGCTCACTGCCTGAAAGGGTGGTAGAGGCAGAAACCCTAATCATTAACAAAGTACTTGGATGTGCACTTGGGATGCTGTAACCTGCAGGGCTATGGACCAAGAGCTGGGAAGTGGGATTAGGCTCGGTAGCTCTATGTTGGCCGGCGCAGACATGATGGGCCGAAATGGCCTCCTTCCGTGCTGTAGCTTTCTATGATTCTATGATTCATTCAGCCCATCATGCCTGTCCCACTCCGCTGCTCTTTCCCCATTACCACGCAAAGCATTTATCCAATATCCACTATATGGTGAAAGGTTGGGGGCCCAGTCCAGGTCCCTCAGGAAGGCTAGGTCTGATTGCTCTCTGGAGTAGATCCCAGGGAAGGCTCAGTCTGAGGGCTCTCTGAAATAGATCTCTGGGGAAGGCTTAGTGTGTGGGTTCTCTGGAGTAGATCCCCGGGGAAGGCTTATTGTGAGGGCTCTCTGGAGTAGATCCCTGGGGAAGGCTCAGTGTGAGGGCTCTCTGGAGTAGATCCCTGGGGAAGGCTCAGTGTGAGGGCTCTCTGGATTAGATCCACGGGGAAGGCTCAGTCTGAGGGCTCTCTGGAGTAGATCCCAGGGGAAGGCTCAGTGTGAGGGCTCTCTGGAGTGGATCCCTGGGGAAGGCTCAGTCTGAGGGCTCTCTGGAGTAGATCCCTGGGGAAGGCTCAGTGTGAGGGCTCTCTGGAGTAGATCCCTGGGGAAGGCTCAGTGTGAGGGCTCTCTGGAGTAGATCCCTGGGGAAGGCTCAGTGTGAGGGCTCTCTGGAGTAGATCCACGGGGAAGGCTCAGTGTGAGGGCTCTCTGGAGTAGATCCCTGGGGAAGGCTCAGTCTGAGGGCTCTCTGGAGTAGATCCCTGGGGAAGGCTCAGTGTGAGGGCTCTCTGGAGTAGATCCCAGGGGAAGGCTCAGTCTGAGGGCTCTCTGGAGTAGATCCACGGGGAAGGCTCAGTCTGAGGGCTCTCTGGAGTAGATCCCAGGGGAAGGCTCAGTCTCAGGGCTCTCTGGAGTAGATCCCCGGGGAAGGCTTATTGTGAGGGCTCTCTGGAGTAGATCCCTGGGGAAGGCTCAGTGTGAGGGCTCTCTGGAGTAGATCCCTGGAGAAGGCTCAGCCTGAGGGCTCTCTGGAGTAGATCCCAGGGGAAGGCTCAGTCTCAGGGATCTCTGGAGTAGATCCCTGGGGAAGGCTCAGTGTGAGGGCTCTCTGGAGTAGATCCCTGGGGAAGGCTCAGTGTGAGGGCTCTCTGGAGTAGATCCCTGGGGAAGGCTCAGTCTGAGGGCTCTCTGGAGTAGATCCCAGGGGAAGGCTCAGTGTGAGGGCTCTCTGGAGTAGATCCCTGGGGAAGGCTCAGTCTGAGGGCTCTCTGGAGTAGATCCCTGGGGAAGGCTCAGTCTGAGGGCTATCTGGAGTAGATCCACGGGGAAGGCTCAGTGTGAGGGCTCTCTGGAGTAGATCCCTGGGGAAGGCTCAGTGTGAGGGCTCTCTGGAGTAGATCCCTGGGGAAGGCTCAGTCTGAGGGCTCTCTGGAGTAGATCCCAGGGGAAGGCTCAGTCTGAGGGCTCTCTGGAGTAGATCCCCGGGGAAGGCTTATTGTGAGGGCTCTCTGGAGTAGATCCCCGGGGAAGGCTTATTGTGAGGGCTCTCTGGAGTAGATCCCTGGGGAAGGCTCAGTGTGAGGGCTCTCTGGAGTAGATCCCTGGGGAAGGCTCGGTCTCAGGGCTCTCTGGAGTAGATCCCCGGGGAAGGCTTATTGTGAGGGCTCTCTGGAGTAGATCCCTGGGGAAGGCTCAGTGTGAGGGCTCTCTGGAGTAGATCCCTGGGGAAGGCTCAGTCTGAGGGCTCTCTGGAGTAGATCCCTGGGGAAGGCTCAGAGTGAGGGCTCTCTGGAGTAGATCCCAGGGGAAGGCTCAGTCTCAGGGCTCTCTGGAGTAGATCCCCGGGGAAGGCTTATTGTGAGGGCTCTCTGGAGTAGATCCCTGGGGAAGGCTCAGTGTGAGGGCTCTCTGGAGTAGATCCCTGGGGAAGGCTCAGTCTGAGGGCTCTCTGGAGTAGATCCCTGGGGAAGGCTCAGTGTGAGGGCTCTCTGGAGTAGATCCCTGGGGAAGGCTCAGTCTGAGGGCTCTCTGGAGTAGATCCCTGGGGAAGGCTCAGTCTGAGGGCTCTCTGGAGTAGATCCCTGGGGAAGGCTCAGTCTGAGGGCTCTCTGGAGTAGATCCCAGGGAAGGCTCAGTCTGAGGGCTCTCTGAAATAGATCTCTGGGGAAGGCTCAGTGTGAGGGCTCTCTGGAGTAGATCCCTGGGGAAGGCTCAGTCTCAGGGCTCTCTGGATTAGATCCCTGGGGAAGGCTCAGTCTCAGGGCTCTCTGGATTAGATCCAAGGGGAAGGCTCAGTGTGAGGGCTCTCTGGAGTAGATCCCTGGGGAAGGCTCAGTCTGAGGGCTCTCTGGATTAGATCCAAGGGGAAGGCTCAGTCTCAGGGCTCTCTGGAGTAGATCCCAGGGAAGGCTCGGTATGAGGGCTCTCTGGAGTAGATCCCTGGGGAAGGCTCAGTCTGAGGGCTCTCTGGAGTAGATCCCAGGGGAAGGCTCAGTCTGAGGGCTCTCTGGAGTAGATCCCTGGGGAAGGCTCAGTCTGAGGGCTCTCTGGAGTAGATCCCAGGGGAAGGCTCAGTCTGAGGGCTCTCTGGAGTAGATCCCTGGGGAAGGCTCGGTCTGAGGGCTCTCTGGGGTAGATTCTGGGGAAGGCTCGTTCTGAGGGCCCTCTGAAATAGATCTCTGGGGAAGGCTTGTTCTGTGGGCTCTCTGGAGTAGATCCCAGGGGACGTCTCAGTCTGAGGGCTCTCTGGAGTAGATCCCAGGGAAGGCTCAGTCTGAGGGCTCTCTGGAGTAGATCCCTGGGAAATACTCGGTCTGAGGTCTCTTTGGAGCAGATCCATGGTGAAGGCTCGGTGTGAGGGCTCTCTGGAGTAGATCCCTGGAAAAGGCTTGGCGTGAGGGCTCTCTGGAGTAGATCTCCAGGGAAGGTTCGGTCTGAAGGCTCTCTGGAGTAGATCCATGGGGAAAGCTCGGTGTGAGGGCTCTCTGGAGTAGATCCCTGGGAAAGGCTTGGCGTGAGGTCTCTCTGGAGTAGATCTCCAGGGAAGGTTCGGTCTGAAGGCTCTCTGGAGTAGATCCCTGGGGAAGGCTCGGTGTGAGGACTCTCCGGAGTAGATCCTTGGGGAAGGCTCAGTCTGACGGCTCTCTGGAGTAGATCCCTGGGGAAGGCTCATTCTGAGGGCTCTCTGGAGTAGATCCCAGTGAAGGTTCGGTCTGAGGGCTCTCTGAAGTAGATCCCAGGGGAGGCTCGGTCTGAGGACTCTCTTGATTAGATCGCAGGGAAGGCTCGGTGTGAGGGCTCTCTGGAGTAGATCCCTGCGGAAGGCTCGGTGTGAGGGCTCTCTGGAGTAACTCCCTGGAGAAAGCTCATTCTGAGAGCTCTCTGGAGTAGATCCCCGGGGAAGGCTACGTGTGAGGGCTCTCTGGACTAGTTTCCAGGGAAGGCTCGGTCTGAGGGCTCTCTGGAGAAAGCTCGGTCTGAGGGCTCTCTGGAGTAGATCCCAGGGAAGGCTCAGTCTGAGGGCTCTCTGGAGTAGATCCCCAGGGAAGGCTCGGTCTGAGGGCCCTCTGGAGTAGATCCCTGGGGAATGCTCGGTGTGAGGGCTCTCTGGAGTTCAGCTCACAGGGAACATCCTGCATTGTATTTGTGTGTTTCATTCTGCAAAGCATTGCTGTGCAATGTGGAATGTGGAATATAGATGGAATCTGACCATCAAGAGGACCTTCCCACCTCTGGTGAGCAAGGAGCTGAAGTGGGAGGGCCAGTAACCCAGCTTGCAAACAGAGATGTTCGGAGTTAATGGATTGCCCAGTGCTTTGCCTGATCTATTCCTTCTCCTCAGGTATCAGCTGTGTCTCAGTGGGTAGCCCTCAATAATAATAATTCAACTTTATTGTCATTGCACAAGTACATGAACAACGAAATGTGATCTTGCAAGCTCCCATGACTGGGAGAAGCAAAGCCGCTGCGTCGGTGCGTGCCGCCATTCCATTTCCACCATTCCTCCTGTCCGACAATCTTCAGCCCACCGCCCAGGCCTGCTCACCAACCGCTCCTCCCGTGACCTTCTCACCAACCGCCCCTCCTCAGGGCTCCTTCCGTGACCTTCTGCACCTGGTCTTCCCTGATGTTTACCCCTCCAGGTACTAACCAGGCCTGGCTCTGCTGTAGCTTCCAAGCCTTGCCAGTGACCCTGTCCCTAGTCCCAGGTCGCCTCTGCGTCAGAAGGTTGTGGGTTCAAGACGCATTCCAGCGGCTTGAGCACATAATCTAGGCTGACATTCCAGTGCAATGTTGAGGGATTGCTGCACTGCCAGAGGTGCCATCTTTCAGATGAGACGTTAAACCGAGGCCCTGTCTGCTCTCTCAGGTGGACGTAAAAAATCCCATGACATAATTAAAGAAGAACAGAGGAGTTCTCCCAGTGTCCTGGCCAACATTTATCCCGCAACAGAAAAAAACCTCATTATGACATTGCTGTTTATGGGATCTTGCTGTGCACACATTGGCTGCTGCATTTCCTAAATTACTACAGTGATTACACTTTAAAAAGTACTTCGTTGGCTATACAACATTTTGGGACATTCTGAGGTTGTGAAAGGTGCTGTATAGAAATCTATCCATATAATATATAAATAGAATTCAAAAGCAGAGAAGTTATGTTGAAGTTGTATAGAACCTTGTTTAGACCACACTTGGAGTACTGTGCACAGTTCTGGTCTCCATCTTACAAAAAGGATAGAGAACTACTGGAGAAAGTGCAAACAAGATTTAAAAGGATAATGCCAGAACTGAGAGCTTATAACTATCAGGAAAGACTGAACAGGCTGGGGCTCTTTTCTCTAGAAAAGAAAAGGCTGAGGGATGACCTGATAGAGGTCTTGAAGATTATGAAGGGGCTTGATACGGTTGATGTAGAGAAGATGTTTCCACTTGTGGGGGAATCCAAAACTAGGGGCCATAAATATAAGATAGTCACCAATAAATCCAAGAGGGAATTCAGGAGAAACTTCTTTACCCAGAGAGTGGTGAGAATGTGGAACTCGCTACCACAGGGAGTGGTTGAGATGAATAGTATAGATGCATTTAAGAGGAAGGTGGATAAGTACATGATGGAGACAGGAATGGAAGGGAATGCTGATAGGGGGAGCTGAAGTAAGATGGGAGGAGGCTCGTGTGGAGCAGAAACACCAGCAGAGACCTCTTGGGCAGAATGGTCTGTTTCTGTGCTGTAAATTGTAAACTGTATGTAAATACAAGTTCGCTCTCTTCTTTCTTACAAACATTCTCCAAACCCTGCATTAGCAATCCTCAATACACGCTGTACCTGTCCTTTCACCCTGCAACCTCTGAGCCAACTATCATAAACAGGAAACCTGACTCCGTACCTGCTTTGAAACCTCACTGTAGACAAAGCTGAAAAATCAAAAGAAGTGAATTTCTTTAACAGATAACACAATAATAACCTTAACGTAATGTCTCAACCCATAACGCGTTACTTAAATAGCCTTCCTAACTATCCTATTAGCTGCTCACTCAGTGAGTTCAGCATGGCTGGTGGAAGGCTGATGATGCTCAAGTGAGGAACCTTGAGACACTCGTGGTCGATGCCCTCTGGGAGCTCAGGCCTGACGGGGCAGCGCTCGAGACTGCAGGGCCTCATCTGCTACCGAGTCCGGTCTGGCTGGCTTCTGGCCCAGGAGCGGTCGTTGGTTATGGGGTGGCGAAGGAGCAGGCATGCTAACGTCCTGAGAGAGGGCAACATGTGCCACTCCCATGATGCTGCAGCCCATGACTCCCACTGACCATCAGGAGGAGACACCTGCAGGAGATCAGCCACGTGATTGAAGCCTCTGTCCATGTGGTCCACCAGCCTAGCCAAGGTGATGAAGCTGTTGGACACCAACACTTGAATCAGCACCACACTGAGCTTCTATCAAAGCTGTTAGAGCTGGTGTCACAGACAGCTGGTGAGGATCCGGCTACAGCGTCCAGAGAGGTGACCTCATGCTCCATGGTAAACTGCAGAGTGCTGACGCCCTGCGTACCTCATACAACTGCACGTGTGCAGAAGGGAGTTTTCTTTTGAAGGCAGGGTCCCCTGAAGTCAGCATCTCTGTCCCCAGTAGAGCTTGAAGCTGCGCTTGCCCAGTGGTGAGCGACCGTCTGGGCTGTCCCTTCCTCTAGCTCCTGCTCCTGCTCGCTTGTCCTGAGTTATTCCCCAAGTGCAGACCCCTCTAACCCGCTATCTAATCCACCCAGAGTGACAATTTCTGTGCTGGTGCTCGAGATGGATGGGCTGAATGTGATTGCTTCTTCCTCTGAGTCCTCTTCTACAGGCTCCAGGTGCTGAGAAGGAGTTAGAGAAAGGGGAGAGGGACAAGGGTTAGCATGGCACTGATCGTCTAGACAGTAGTAGATGATTGACAGCATTATGCAGTATTGGTTGCCATGCTGCCTGAATGAGTGATTCCTAGAGAATCAATAAAGGATACAAGTAATAGGCCAATCCCCTGCTCAGTGTGGCTTCCAGCTTCACCATTACCGATGCTTCTAGCTCTGGATGATGCCTATGGCTGCTGCTCCACCTGCTGTGGGCCTGGAGGTTTACTGGTCCTCCCCCAGTTTTGCTCCTCTCACTTGTGTTGTGAGTCATTTTCTCCTGTAGAAAGAGAGAGGGGGAGTAGGTGTTGAAAGAGGATGTGTAGATGTGGGGCTTAGAGGCAGCTTTGGGAAATCGAAACTTAAAATGCATTTCTGTGAAAAGGACTTTGTGTTTGAAAAGCCAGACAGCTAGGCAAACACTGTATATGTATTGCATCAGATCGGAACAGATCGAACCCAGTTAGGCCTAAGCATGAGGCCATTAGTTTATCCGTATAAATAATCGGAAACAGCTCAAGGAAGCCACCAAGGCTGGACAGGCCGATTAAAATGCATTAATGACAATACAACTCGGACATCAGGCCATCAGGTGCGATAAACGGCCATCTAAAGCCAGTTAGTTCAGATTGGTATAATCATTTAAAACAGCCCGCCAAAAGTTAAACAATGGAATGACCAGGTTTGGCGCGCAGATAAGGGCCTTCGGAAGGCGTATAATTGTAGGCCCATCAGTAGCAATCGCTCTCTTGACTCTTGACTCTGACCTCAGGTCTGGCCTTGGGCTGCTGCCGCCCGTACTCATGCCCTGGCCTCGTGGTGGGTTCACTTCTCGCACCCCACATTGGGAAAACAACCAAGGACATCCGTACCAATCGCGGGAGGGGAACGAGACCCGAGTCCAAAGTCACACAGGACACACGGGCCACGAAACGAAATGAGATGAAGAACAGGGTAAAGACCTGACAAGAGCAGAGAAGGGCAGCAAAAGACGCATTGATAAAAGCCAAATGCCTAGTTATAAGCTGGCGTTTGGTGGAAGAATTTAGACGAATACGCTAGCTTCTGACGCTTGGGTAGTAAAATCAAACCAGCAGTGAAGACCGCCAGCCGCCCCATCACCACCGACGACCGCCTGAGGGAGAAGAAGAAGAGAACCCATCGCGACGAGACGATGATGGTAGCTGAGGAGAGGAAAGGTGTGTTATAGCAATAGCTCCAGCACCGCGCCCTGAGACTGCGTGGCGACGGAGTACCCCAAAGGACAGGAGGCCAAACCTCAAAAAACGCAACTGTTAAAGCAACAGGCTTTGGCTTGGTGAGCATGAATTCCTGGCCCCTCATAGCTTAATCTAGTTAGGTATAGGGGGTGGGATAAGGATAAGGGGATTGTTAATGTAGTTGTTTGTTCCTCAATGTGCCATGTGTTCCCCATTCCCTATATAAGTATAATTATTGTTTATGCCTGTAATTTTTACCAGTAGCTTCTCACCAGACTGTATTTTTAATCTGTTTTAATAAAATCTTGGTTTTCTTACACCGAACCACATGTCTACTCGATTTACTGTATCGCCGCCTGCACCTAATTCCGGTGTCTAGAACCCAGGGGTGTGGGAGCGATTTGAACCACTCACAGGCAGTCAGGGGCATAACTGACTCGCCACCCGCCAAGAACCCCCTGCAGAAAATGGCGACCGCGGCACGACACCGGCAGCAGGGCTGCGATACAGTAGACAATGGTTCGGATGAGCAAACCATGATGGAGGAAAGGATTACTGATTATGTGTTTAGCAAGGTGAATATCACAAAGAAGTGGATCACCACTCTGTTAAGGGCTGGGCGTCCGGTAGATGCAGCAGCTAAGTGGACAGAGGGAAAGGAACACAAGTGGTCCTTAGAGAAGGCAGTCTGGCTGATGTGTTTCAAAAAGCAGGTCAAACTTTTGGACAGGCTCGTTGCAGCACAGGCAGCCGAGTTAAAGGAGTCAGTCCTGGAGATCCAGGATAAGGCTCTAGCAGGGGAGAAGTTATTGGTAGCATTGCAGGCCCTGAATCAGGAGAGAGTGTATTTAATGGGAAAACACAAGGCCCAGTTGGAATACGTACAGTGCCAAGTCACTGAAGCCAAGGGAAATGAGTTAAGGTTGCGGGAGAAGAATGCCCGCTTGGCAAGTCAAGTTAGGGAACAGGAGGAGAAAGTACAGGTGGTAAAGGCAGCTTACAAGCTAGCGAGCGAACGGGGATTTGAGGAGGCAGACCACGGCCCCTGCAAAGAGCGGATAGAAAATCTGAGCCTGGCCCTCAGGAAGGCAAAAGGCATGGTGTGCCACATAAGCCCAAAGGCAGGTCAGGCGGATTTTATGGGGAACAATGGGAGGACGGTTCCAACATCACCGGTAGTGCCCAGGGACGACCCGGTTGAGGGACAGGAGGTCTCACAACCACCACCCGTAGCGCCAAGCTTCAGCTAGGTCTGGCAGCAAGGGGGGGTGGAGCCAGAGGTGGGAGCGGAGGTGGAGCAACCCCCGCCAGAGAGGTCGGAGCCGGGACCGATGTGCCCAGCACGTCATCGGAGGTTCGGCCCACCCGTCAATGGCGACGATGAGGGACCCCTCCAAAACCAGTTCCTATTACCCTATAGCACCCAATGGCTTAGGGCTATGGTGAACCATATCCCAAAGCTCTCCGAAAAAGGAGACCCCTCGATCCACTTCAGGGACATAGAGCAGGCAGCCAGTGTCAACGACTGCGACGGCGCTGAGCAGGCCAAGATGCTGCTATTCTCCCTGGAGAGTAGTCTCCTCCAATCCCTCTCTGATGAGTGTAAGAGGGGGCAGAGCAGGTACGTGGAGCTTAGAGGTGCGGTCTTGGATACCATGGGGATGAATGAGGGAAGTCCTTTCTCCCGTGTGGAGAAGATGGTCCAGCTCACAGGGGAAACCCCGCAGGCTTTCGCGGACCGGTTATGGCCGGTGTAGCGGAGGGCCTGCCCAAGGATGCAGAACTGGGTGTTCCTGAACAGGAATGCCCTGGCCCATTGGCTCCATTGCCTGGTGGCGAACAGCTTGCCACAGGTCCGGGCCAAGGCAGAAGTCTGGATCGACCCCAAGAAACCCCAGACAACCGAACTTATGGTGATCAGACAATTGACTCTTTCCTATAAAAATGGTAGGGGAACCGATGCAAACCCACCTAAGGGGATGGTGCATGAGGTAAAACCCGGACTGGGTAGGAAAGAGTGGCTCCAGGAAGGGAATAACCCCCCCAACACAAAGACGAATTGTTACGGGTGCAGGAAGGATGGTCACGGGCGGAAGGAGAGCAAAAACCCTTGGAAAGATAACAAGGGAAAGGATTCCACAGCCCCAGCCCAAAAGGCGGAGGCAGGAATCACTCCCGCAGCGGTCGGGTCACTTTTGGACACCATGAGGTCCTTATTGACTGGCCAGGGGAGAGTAGCAGCAGCTACCGGTGCTCTGACCCCATCAGCCCCATCCAACCCACAGCCCTGACTAGAGCCAGCGCAGACTGTTTACCAGTGTTCTCTCCGGTATGATGAATGGAAAAGACCCCTCTTGGAGATGGAGGTCGAAAAGTTGACGGGGACCTATCTGTTGGACATGGGGGCATCATGCACTGTGGTCTACTCAGCTAACCCCACCACCTTGCCTCTATCTAACGGGGTCCCATACAGTCTGTCAGGGTTCACAGGCAAAGAACAGGCCGGCTCGTATTCCATCCCACTCGCCATTCGTTTAGGACCGCTCCGCTCTAAGTGGACCTGTGTCCTGATGAAATGGGAAGTGGAGGGTGGAAGAGGGGTCCTGGGAGCCAACTTTATTGTAGGCCACCGGGTCCTAGTAGATTTGAGAAATCATTGCCTATGGGGGGCAGGTAAAGGAAAGAACTGTGAGGTAGTAGTAATCCCAGGAAAGGAAGGGAAGGGGACCCTATGCACCATGAAGCCCAAAGAGGGTTATAACCTCGAGCTTATGGTCAGTAACACCCCACAGGAGTTTCAGGCATTTGTGCAGGCCCACCTGGCCACATTTGCCACACACAAACATGACTGCAGGAGGGTCAACGGGTTTGAGGTCAGCGTAGACGGGGCCCCATGGCCCAACCACAGAAACAGTATAATTTCCCTAGGGAAGCAGAGCCAGACATGGAAGAAGCCATGTACCCATTAGTACAGCAGGGAGTTCTGAGACCGATAGTAACCCACGTGAATTCTACATTGTGGCCGGTTAGAAAGCCGGACAATTCCTGGAGGGCCAAAGTGGGCTATCGGTTGCTCAATAGTAACATCCCAGCCTGTGCACCCACGGTAGCAGCAGTTGCCGACCTGATAGGAAGTATTCCAGCATCCGCGACCACTTTCACGGTGCTGGATATTTCCAACAGGTTTTGGTACGTCCCTTTAAGGAGGGAGGATCAGTACAAGTTTGCCGTAACATTTAAAGGGCAACAGTACACGTGGAACTGCTTGCCTCAGGGCTTCCATAACAGCCCCAGCATTTTCCATCAGTGAATGGCAAACATTTTAAAGTAGTTCAGCCAGCCCAGACAGTTGGTACAATATGTGGATGACCTGCTTCTCTTCACCAACTCGAGAGAGGAGCATGGCCCACTATTGGCCGAACTGCTGGAGCTGCTTGGGCAGAAGGGTTTTAAGGTAAACCCCAAGAAAGCGCAGATCGGCCAGCAGGAGGTGAAATTCCTAGGCCTGACCGTACGCGCTGGAGAAAGGGCCATAGATAAGTCTAGGAGAGAAGCGGTACAAGAGCTACCTGTCCCCAACACAGTGACGGGTGTGAGGTCATTTCTAGGGCTAACCGGGCAATGCAGGGACTTTATTGAGGACTATGCAGGCAAAGCAGCCCCTCTGCTCCGACTCCTACACAAGGGAGTGGAGTGGCTTTGGGCTGAGGGTTGCCAGGCAGCATTTGTTAGGCTCAAGAAAGACCTGCAGACCGCACCAGCCCTAGGGGCTATAGATGGGGGGAAAGAGTTTTTCCTGGAGGTAGCAGCCAGCGGGGACAGCCTGAGTGCTGTGCTGCTCCAAGAGCGGCACGGCCGGCTGAGGCCGGTGGTCTACTCCTCCAGGATACTCACGGATGTGGAGAGGAGCTACTCCAACTGTGAGCAGCACCTCTTGGCCACACATTGGGCTGTGAAAAGATCGCTGATCTTCACAGGCACCTCTCCCATCACACTCCTCACCCATCACACACCCACCCAGATGCTTCTGGATGGGAGGATCCAGGACGGAACAGTGAGCAGTGCCCGCATTGCCCGCTGGACCTTGCTCCCCTCACAGATGGATCCTAAAGTGAAGGGTCTCTGTGAGTCAAAGCTCGCAGCCAACCTGGTATATCCTGGAACAGCCCACCGGTGTTCCATAGAAGGTGTTTGGGAAGTGAACATAGGTTTATGGGCCGGGAAACATCCCACAGGCCGTGAAATCTATGTAGACGGTTCCAGCATGGTACCTGCTGGCGAGTGTCTCACGGGGTGTGGAGTTTATGACCCAGCGGCAAACATTGCCCTGACGATTAAACTCCGCAGCACCATGAGCGCCCAGCAGGCTGAACTGCCCATGGTAGTGTACGTCGTTACACACCCCAAAATCTTCCCCACCCCCTACATGATTTGCTCGGACAGCATGTTCACGTACAATTCATGTACGGAGTACCTGGCCATCTGGTCCCGCCGCGGATACACCTCCGCCGACGGGAGACCCCTCACATTAAAACCCCTGCTGGAAAAGATCCTGGCCGCAGTGGGGGAGGAAGGGGAGGTTTTCATCCACAAGGTGAAGGCCCATTCCTCCACAGAACCCCGCAGCCAAGGCAACCAGCAGGCTGAAATGCTCGCCAAGGAGGGTGCACTCACAGGCACTTTCTGGGACCCATTTGGGTCCAAACCCATGGTGGCAGTCAGAGGTAGGGACGGGACCCAAGGGCGTGCAGGGGTACTGTTAGCCCCAGACCTTAAGACGGTCCAAGCCCAAGACCCCGTCCTCAAGGCAGTCCTCAGTGCAGTGACTGAGGGTAAAGGGGTAGAGGGTCCGTACGGCACAGCAACCCTCTCCGTAAAAGAGGGCATGCTGTTCCGGGGGGAAAAGTGGGTTGTGCCACAGCAACACCAGAGGGAATTCCTTCAACTGGCCCATGAGGGTCCAGGAGCAGGACACCCCGGGCCTGAGACCACCTGGCAGCGGGTGGAACAGGCGGGATGGTGGCCGGGACTCAGGGAAGATGTCCGCGAGTTCTGTGCAGGCTGTCTTGTGTGCGCTGCTAACAACCCTGACCCCCACAAAAGGAAGGTACCTATGGGACACATCAGGAGGGTAGAGGGACCATGGCAGTCGATACAAGTCGACTACATCGGGCCCCTGCCCACCGCCCAGGGAGGCTATAATTACTGCCTAGTCCTGGTGGATGTGTTCACCAAATGGGTAGAGGCCTTCCCCTGCAGAACAGCCACAGCTCTGAGTACTGCCAGGATCCGGGTCCGGGAAGGGTTCTCGCGGTGGGGACTACCACAGTATGTGGAGTCCGACCAAGGGAGTCACTTCACCGGAGAGATTATGCAGAATACCCGTATGCTGCTAGGCACCGAGGGGAAGTGGCACGTGGCCCACAACCCACAGTCATCAGGGATTGTGGAGAGACTGAATAGGAACCTAAAAGAAAGATTGAGGAAGGAGATGGTGGAATCGCCCCGTAAATGGGCCGAGGTCCTACCGTTGGTTCTGTTGGGGATCCGGGCCAGCCAGTCTAAGAGCATGGGGTACTCCCCGTACGAGCTGATGACTGGCAGGGTTATTCAGACCCCTACCCATGTACTAGCCCTGGTGCTCACGGAGGGTCAGCTCAGAGAGGTAAATTGGGACAGGTTTGCCCGAAACCTCTTCGAGCACCTCAAGCAGGTCCATGAGCAGGCGGCTGGGAAAATGGGAAAGCAGCATCGGAGTAACCAATTGCTGCTCGAACCCCGAAAGCAGCACGAGTGGGAGGTAGGAGATCAGGTCATGGTGAGGAACTATGCCCGAGTAGGGAGTTTGGAACCATTATACATGGGGCCCTACAGCATTGTAGACAAAGCCAGCCCCATGGTATACGCCGTTAAGATGCCTCGGTGCACAAAATGGTTTCACATTAATCAGTGCAAACTGTTAAAACCTGAAAGGAGAAAACAGCCAGTTGGGGTAGGGTCTGAGGATAAAGATCCTCAGCCTGCAGCAGGAGCGAGTTCACAGACTGCACAGGCAGGCACTATGGCTTGTTTAAAGGGAGGGGCCATCCCATGCACCGATTGGGACAATCCCTCGCTCTTCTGGGATCCAGATGAGGAGGGACCCGTGGGCGAAAACCCTGCCCCTAACCCAGGTGTAGAGGAGAAGGGACCTGAGGTTGAAAACCCCGCCCCGGACCCAGCCATGGGACCTGGGGGCGGAGACTCTCAGCCTGCAGCAACAGGTTGCGAAGACTTATCTGCCCCTAGCCCAGGTTTGGGAGAGGTCAAGCCTGAGGGAGCAGCGGTTCAGGTTAAAGGCCCATCGGCCAAGAAAGCCCCACCCGCCAAGGTCCCTAGAATGCCCCCACGGACGCCCCAGCCAAGAAAGCCATGGTCACCAGTTCCCCAGTTTAAAGGGACAGCCTCCCGAGTCAGGGGCAAGTCAAAGGACAGAAGTCCTCAGCCAGCAGCCACGGGCGGCAAGGGACCAACAGTGCAGGACGGTGTGGCCACGCCGGAGGAAGCGGTGTGCCGCAGTCCAACCAGGAATTAGCCTGGCCGCCCAGAGACGGGCGGCGGATGTATATAGTTTAGGTAATGTAAGTTTATATTTTAAGTTTAGGTATTTAGATTAAGTTCGGGTGTTTTAGCTTAAGTTAAGTAAGGTATTGGGTAGATTTAATTAAGTAGTAATCTGCTAAGAGTGTGTGTATTTGAGTCGAGGTCGCGGGACCCGACTATGCTTCACCCAAGCCAGAGAATCTCTTGGGGACCTGGCTGCATGTTTTTGTATCTGTTGCAGAAAGGCTTTCAGGATGAAGGGGAACGTAATCCTACTAGCCCTGATGGGACTGAGCCTGGGAAAGAGGGGCGACGTGGAGGACTCTCACATCTATGGGTGCTCAGGGGATAGAGCGCCGATAGCAACCGACAGAAGCGGCGAACGGGATGCAGAGCAGACCGCAGTCTACGTCCACGAGGGAAGGTAGCCAGGGTGACTGGGGTCCAATTCCTCTCAGTACTCCAGCCAGACTGGGTTCATGTACGGGGAGGCCTCCCTCCTGTGCCCCAGGGTACGGGTCGTTACCCCAAGGGTCAGCGTTACCGTAGGGAAGCATGTATGTCTACCATGCAAGGGACACATTCCTCTGGATAGGTGGTGGTGGCTCAGAAAGCTGAGCAAAGATATGAGAAACCCCGCAGTCAAGTGAGAACGGTTGGGGAACAACGCCCACCGGACGATTACAGGGACTCATGGGGGATTAAGTGTGTGTTGGGACAAGTGGTGGGAGCCGGATCAAGGGATTTACATCTGTATGTGGGGGTCAGAGAGGGTCTGCCCCTCAGGTATATCCATTATTTTCCACCGACAGTGGCAAGACACCGGGGAGGGGATGAATTGGGATACTGGCCTGAGGGCGTGCGCGGTCACATACTCCCCAATCCCAGTCAATGCCACTGAGCTTGTAACTCGCCCCCGAAAGCCCCTGCCCATGACGCAGGTGGCGAGGTTACCCAGGGAAGGGTGCCCCACCACCACCAAGGGACCAGGGAATGGGTTGGTGCTAGTACCTACCGATCAGATGCTGTACCAGGGGGTACACTACGCGGTAGCCTCCGTGATTTTAAATCTCACCGAGGTACATTTGCTGGAGTGGTGTCCCAAAGAAACAGAGCAGTTATACCAGGCCCTATTAAAGGACATGTTCAAGAAGTTTTATGAGTTCGATTTTGCCAATGTTGACAAAACCGAACTGTACACCGCACACCGCGAGTTTTTGGGTAATGCAGGGAGACAAAGAAGGGGAGTATGAAATGATGTTTTTACTGCGTTTAATACTGGGTCCTCTGTCATCAACAGTTCGGATGACATAGAGCTGCAGACCCAGATAAACGGTTTAAAAACACAGTTAAGGAAGATATTAATGGATGAGAACAAGGTAGTGGGCTCGGAGTTGCATGAGGACCAAGCCATGACGGTCCATTTAAAGGAGATTTTAGCAGAGTTGGAGAAGCACGCAAAGACAGTAAATGCCCTCATAAGGGAGGACAGAAACGCTTCTGACCAGGCTGCGCAGAACGAGGTGTGCGTGCTGTATGGGGTGTGGTTGCTGGGCGAATGCCGCCGTAATCTGGAGGATTTAAAACAGGGTTTAGTCCCCTCCTGGATCAGCAACAAACACCTCGTTGCCCTCCACCCGTTTGAGAATGCATTAAGCCCATGCCAACTCCGGCTAGCTTCCGAGGCCTACCCAGTCCCAATGGATTGTGGGTGGCCCAACCACACCATCATGGGAATAGTAGTTGGGATGCCGGTCATGGGTAGGATAGCCCGACCGCACCGGTATACAGGGTGGAGAACATTGCAGTCATTCAAGGGGGTGCACACATTCGTTTCACAACGGCCCCACCTTACGTCATAGAGTAGGAGCACGCTGTGTCTGGTACTGACCTCTCGGGGTGCCGGAGCCGGGGAGCACACATAATCCTGTGTCCCCAGCACTTGAATGCCTATTCAAAACCGCAGTGTGGGTTCAGAGCTGCTGGCGCGAAACCTATAAATTGTACCATGGAGGCAATGGCACAAGGCCATGTTCCCCCACAGGTAACATATATAGGAGGTGGGACATATTGTGTCACCACAGGTGCGTCCCACTTCCAGCATGGACAGCATAGCTGGTGTCCGGTAAGTGACAGCAGTTTCTGTTTTAAACTCGAGGCAGAAGTTCAAGTGGCCCAGAAATGAATTGTCCCCATTCCTGAACCCTCCACTGTTCACCTCACTGTAAAAGAGAATTTTACCAACCTGCAGAAGTACATAGCGCACTTTGGCTATGAAATTCCCCTCTCCCAGAACACCTTACCAAAATACTCAAAGCCGTTATAGTTTCACAGAAACATTTTTACACACTGGAGCAGAAAACAGTAGAGATAGGGGCTCAGATATTGGACATTGAGATTCCACCCTGGTGGGGCATTTTCAATAATATAGAGGACCCTTCGTGGATCTGGCTGGCTTCCCACATTCTCGTGGTTTGCCAGTTAGGGATAGTGTTGTATTTAATCTGCATTCAGTGCAAGGGAAAAGGTCAGATGCTAGAATTCCGAAACCAGAGGATCTGGAAGGAATATTATGTGAAGGTGGAGGGAGAGACACCTGTATGAGTTTTTTTTGTATTTTGCGACGCGTTGTTAATAAAGATGTATGTGTACCAAGTGGTGCAGGGGTGTAGGACCCCCTCCATGCTTGGATGTGTGTAAAAGACTGTAATTATTCTATGTATGCTTATGTTCGCTACATTTTTGCGGAATGGGAAGTGCATGTGTCGTGGGTATATTAGATAGGTAATTACAGGGGAAGGTTGAGTGTGGAGGGTCAGAAATTTTGCTCACCTTGTAAGGATGATACTTCAAGCAAGTTTTAGTATCACAGCGGGGAGTGTAATATTCGCATAATTCCCACATTTCCCCAAGGTTATTAATAAAAGGGACCCTGTATGGACAATTTAAAAAGGGTACCCAAAAGATGGCGTCAACACCTCGTGGCCAAAAGCCTGTAAGATTTTAAAAGATTGGACTCTGCAGCACAAACAGGCAGCTTTGGGAAATCAAAACTTAAAATGCATTTCTGTGAAAAGGACTTTGTGTTTGAAAAGCCAGACAGCTAGGCAAACACTGAATATGCATTGCGTCAGATCAGAACAGATCGAACCCAGTTAGGCCTAAGCATGAGGCCATTAGTTTGTCTGCATAAATAATCGGAAACAGCTCAAGGAAGCCACCAAGGCTGGACAGGCTGATTAAAATGCATTAATGACAATACAACTCGGACATCGGTACATCAGGTGCGATAAACAGCCATCTAAAGCCAGTTAGGTTAGATTGGTACAATCATTTACAACAGCCCACCAAAAGACCTGATTTGGCGCACAGATAAAGGCCTTCGGAAGGACTATATTTATAGCCCCATCAGTAGCAATCGCTCTCTTGACTCTTGACTCTGACCTCTTGTCTGGCCTTGGCTGCTGCCGGCCGTACTCGTGCCCTGGCCTCGTGGCGGGTTCTCTTCTCGCTCCCCGCATTGGGTAAACAACCAAGGACATCCATACCAATCGCGGGAGGGAAACGAGACCCGAGTCCAAAGTCACAAAGGACACACGGGCCACGAAACAAAATGAGATGAAGAAGAGGGTAAAGACCCGACAAGAGCAGAGAAGGGCAGCAAAAGACGCATTGATAATAGCCAAAAGCCTAGTTATAAGCTGGCGTTTGGGGAAAGAATTTAGACGAATACGCTGGCGTTTGACGCTTGGGTAGTAAAATCAAACCAGCAGTGAAGACGGCCAACCGCCCTCTCACCACCGACGACCGCCTGAGGAAGAAGAAGAAGAGAACCCATTGCGACGAGACGACGACGGAAGCTGAGGAGAGGAAAGGTGTGTCACAGCAACAGCTCCAGCACCGCGCCCTGAGACCACGTGGCGACGGATTACCCCAAAGGACAGGAGACCAAACCTCAAAACTCGCAACTGTTAACGCAACAGGCTTTGGCTTGGTGAGCATGAATTCCTGGCCCCTCATAGCTTAACCTAGTTAGGTATAGGGGGTGGGATAAGGATAAGGGGATTGTTAACGTAGTTGTTTTTCCCTCGATGTGCCATGTGTTCCCCATTCCCTGTATAAGTATAATTATTGTTTATGCCAGTAATTTTTACCAGTAGCTTCTCATCAGACTGTGTTTTTATTCTGTTTTAATAAAATCTTGGTTTTCTTACACCGAACCACTTGTCTACTTGATTTTCTGTATCGCTGCCTACACCTAAGTCTGGTGTCTAGAACCCAGGGGTGTGGGAGCGATTCGAACCACTCACAGGCAGTCAGGGCATAACTGACTTGCCACCCGCCAAGAACCCCCTACAATTGTAAGTGTTGATCAGTCTCTGTGTGAAGAAGCACCTCCTAATATCAGTCCTGAATTGACCTTTTGCTAGGTTGAATCTGTAGGGGTTTGCAAAATTCCCCTATTTTTCCCTGAAGATTGAAAATACTGTTCCACATCGTTGATGAAGAATTATATGTTTTGAATTGCCTCTGGGTAGGACAGTGTCTTTTTTAAACATACCCAGAACTGTGAAAAGCTGCGTTGGACAGAGCAGCACTTGGGCAACATCAGGATCTAAGACATTACATTTTTATTAAAATGGTACCTCTGAGTTTCGAACTGTAAATTTCAAAGAGGTTTTAAATTGGCCATCAGTAAAAACATGGCAGAGAAAGCATGGCAGAAGGACAAAGAAGCAGCTTGGAGTATGTCTGTGTGGGAGGATCTACAGTGGCAGTCAAAGACCTGCCAATCAAAGGGAGGTTCCCTTCTAAGCAATCGATGTTGTTTATTGACATAAGAGATTAGCCCACTTGAGACTAACCACAGGACAATCGATTGAAACTGCTTCTGTTTACACAGCAATTCAGCCATTCAAAGCACACACAGACAATGAGATACTGAAGCCATGGAACAGATTTTGACGTGCAACAGTTTAGGAATTGAATGGGTTTTTGAAGCACCCATCAGTCTGGACAATAGGGCAGTTGGATTCCCTTTTGTTTTAGCCCAGGTGAGTTCCGGATGTGGGTGGGAACATTTCGGCCCCACAGTGCAGACACATTAACCCATTCCAACCACTTTGAATCAACCAATCACAGTGTTTCTCTTGTGTATTGGAACTTTGGGCGCGAATTTTGCAGACAGACTTTTCCAGGTATAAAGATAGCTCCTGAGAAGCTATCTCTCTCTTAGCTCTTACTTCGCTGGACCACAGGTGAGCAGGGTTTCTGACTCCTCAGCAAGGCAACCTAGTAAGGAGTTAGGGGTGGTAATTAAGGGGGTATTGCTGGGATTGTTAAATCAACATTGTAGCCACTTACCCCTCGTTTTTGCCATCTGCCTTCCTCCATGTAAGCAATTTTACTGTCATTACTGTGTTCGTGTGGTATAGTTTCTTTTAGTTAATAAAGCTTGATTTTTCTCTCATCCAGACTATTTGTCCGTTTTACTATCATTAATTATAAGTCCTCTAGTCAGAACTGGAAGGTGGGGTAGCGATTCGAAACCGCTGTTTGGAAATTGGTTTACAGTGTAGCAGCAAAAGGCTGCCTGACCAGGTGAATTACCATAAACCAGGTAAAAGATTGGAATTGGTCAGAGTGCAGGCAAAGGCTGCCTGACCAGGTAAATTACCTTAAACCAGTTAAAAGATGCCCCCCTACAAACCTATGTCCTCTTCTCTTTCTCACACAGTTTTATTTAAAGTCATATTCTGGTTTATTTTTCCAATTTCTTTAACAGACATCTATACCTCTGTAAGATCAGCAACAACAACAATAACCTGCATTTTTACAGTGCCTTTAATGTAGAGAACCATCAGAAGGTGCTTCAGGGAGATGTGATCTGGCAGCAATGGACACCGAGCAAGAGGAGCTAATAGGAGGGGGTGACCAAGAGCTTGGTCACAGAGGTGGGGTAGAGTTTCCGCTTTGGATGCAGTCGGTGATTCTGGTGCAAGTTGTGGCCAACGTGCTCTCATTTCAAAAAGTGTTTTTGTTCCCCAAGTTTCCGCTCAGACTCATTTGCAAACGCAAAATCTGTCAGGAACCAGTGGAGTCGGGCAGCACTTTAGAACGTAATTTAAAAAAAAAAATTTGCTTTAAAAATGATTCCTTGATATATTTACGAGTGGAAACTTGGTAGTGTGATTAATACAGCTGAAAATGGGTTTATCGGCATTTTAAATCACAGCGTCAATTCACCGTCTGTGAGTAATTCCATTTTAAATGGCTGAAGATGACTTTTAAAAATTAGTCAAAACTATTTTCTAGTTACTCCTTGGTGGGGGGGTGGAGGGGGGTGGCGATCGGAGGGAGATCGGAGGTCTCAGGCCTCAGGCCTTGGTGCGGGGAGGTCGCAGGGAGATCGGAAGGGTTGGGCGTTGTTCGATGGCGGGAGTGGGTGTGGTGGGATGCTGGATCCAGCCTTTAAGTGCCTCTGCATTGCAGCATTTAACCACTCCTGCCTGCCACAGACCATTCCTTTTATTCTTTCTTCCCCTTACCCCTCTCCCTGCCTCTGCACCTGCTTAAAACCTTTTACATCTCTAACTTTTTCCAGTTCTGGACGAAGGGTCTCAGACCTGAAACGTTAACTCTGTTTCTCTCTCCACAGATGCTGCTGGCCTGCTGAGTGTTTCCAGCGTTCTGTTATTTTCTAGTTAGATGGGGTTGAGTAGTAAGTTCCTTTATAAATATTTTAAAAAACTTATTCAAGATCTTTCAAAACATACCTCTATGTCTCCTTGGATCCAAAAGTTCCAGCTTATTTGTTGGAGTTCCCTCGAAGGCCCACAAACGAGCGCAATTAGCGGAAACTTCCAATGGTAATTAATTCACCCTGTGGGGGTGGGGGCGCTCTGCCTGTTTGCAGGTGGGGCCTGCTTCTAGCACGATGCTCTTTAAACTAGCGCAAAAGATCGCAGAAACTCGAGTTGCGCTGAGCGCAATTTGCGCTTGAAATTCCGCAATCTTTTATGCCGGACAGGCCGATATTGGGAGAAATGTGCCGAAAAAACAGCGCAATCGAGCGGGAACTCCAGGCTGTAGTTTCTAAAGAGGGTCTTTATGGAAGAGTGGAAGGTGGTGAAGGCGGAGAGGTTTAGGGAGGTAATTCGAGAGCATAGGGCCGAGGCAGCTGAAGGCACGGCCACCACTGATGAGGCGAAGGGAGGGGGAGCTACATGAGAGGCCAGAGTTGGAGGAATGGAGATTTCTGCAGGGTTGTAGGGCTGAATGAGGTTAGAAGGACAAAGCAATGCTATAAACGGTTTTCTCAGGCACCTTGGCTGGAATTTTAAGTTGGAGGCGGGTAGGGAGTGAGGGGGGCAAGAAAGCGGTTGGGAAAAATAAATTTAACGCAGGGCCTGATTAACATTTCAAAGCTCTGTTTCCCGCCCACAGCCAACCAGATGGAGAGGCTGTCTGGCTGTTGAGCGGGTAGGCCAGTGGCACTAGGCTGCAGAGAGGAGGAAGGGAGGGATGGGGGCGTGGTCAGGGGCTGGAGGAGGATCAGGACCAGGGGATTGTGGCCGGAGGAGGATCGGGGAGGGGGTGGTCGGGGATCGGGGGAGGATTGGGGCTCGAGGACAATCGGGGTGGGTGGATCGCGGCCGTGGAGAGGAGACCCGGAAGGTGATTGGGGGCTGGAGTTTGGAGGTCGGTGGCTGGAAGGGGGATCGGAGGCCTCGGGGGGTGGTCGTGGGGAGATCGGAGGCCTGGGGAGGCCGAAGGTCTCGGTGTGGGGAGGTTGCAGGGAGATCGGAAGGGTCGGGCGTTGTTCGATCGTGGGGATTGGTGGGGGTGGATGTGGCAGGAATGCTGGATCTGGCCATTAAGTGAAAAGGCACTTACCTCCTGGATCCTGCAGTCCTTGCCTCCATTTAGCTGGCAGCTTCCCCGAGGCCAGGGAAACCCACCCACCCACAGTTAAAGTTGCAAAGAGAGGGTATGAAAACCGATTGACAGCCAACATAAAAGGAATTCAGAAGTCTTCTATAGGCATATAGATAGTAAACAGGTAGTAAGAGGAGGGGTGGGGCAGATTAGGGACCAAAAAGGAGACCTACGCATGGAGGCAGAGGGCATGGCTGAGGTACTAAATGAGTACTTTGCATATGACTTCACCAAGGAAGAGGATGCTGCCATAGACATAGTGAAGGAGGGTAGTAGAGATACTGGATGGGATAAAAATTGATAAAGAGGAGGTACTAGAAAGGCTGTCTGTACTTAAAGTTGATAAGTCACCAGGATGGGATGCATCCTAGGATGCTGAGGGAGGTAATGGTGGAAATTGCAGAGGAACTGGTGTAGAGGGTGATGTTTGGGGTCAGCTTCGCCTCTGACTTATGAGCGGTTCGAATCGCTCCCACTCCCTTGGTTCTAGACCTTGGACTTATTTGGGGGGTGTAATGAAATTGCAGCAGACAACTGAATTTTGGTGAAAGATAATACACAACACAATAATCTTAACACTCTAAATTAGGGGAACACTTCGGAATATACGAGGGAAAATAACAATAGACAGAATACTTCACCCCTCCCAATCCCACTTCACTAGCTAAGCTGGGCTCCAGAGGACCAGGGATAATGCTCACCAAAACGACTTCTTTTGACAGTTGTAGAAGTTCACGATTTCGGGGTTCTCTAGATGTGGCAGTTGGGGCCTGCCATATCCCGGACGCAGTAGAGGAATTCACCTGCGTTGCTGGTGATGTTCTGGATCGCTAACACTGTTGAGAACTCCTGTGGAGAACTGATGCTTCCAGAAAGAGAGACTGTGAACTGTTGCTTCCAGAGAGAGAGAACTCCTGTGTCGAACTCAAGAGCGAACTGTGTAGAGAGAGAGAGAGCTGCCTTTCTGAACTGACTGCTGAACTCTGTAGAGAGGGAGAGAACTGCTTGAACTGCTTCTTGATGATTTCCTTGATGAACTCCCCTCGATGAACTAACTGCTTTCTTGTAAAAACAGGACTCCAATTATACTAAACGAGGCCTGCTAATCTACGTGCCAAATTAGTCCTGGCTTATTGTTAGATTTTAGGTGGGCTCATTAATATTGATCTGTTCAATTATTTAATTGGTTTCGGGATGGTTCCATCGCTTGCTTAAGTTGTTTAAGAACGTGTGAAGTGGTTTCGGGATGGTCCCATCGATTGTTTAAACTATTTTTTAATTGTCAGTTTTGTCCTTAGTCTTTGAGTTTCCTGTGGGGCCTTGAGATTCTTTGTTGGTTGATGGCATGTTTTGTATTACGCATGTTTTTGGATGGTTCTGTAATTTGGGCGGGAACTGCTCTTCCGTAGGTCCATTGTCAGTATGTAAAATTGTCTGATAGTGACTGAGACAGTTTAGATAGTCCCCAGACAGCTTGGTTAATCCCAATACCCAAAACTGTCCATTTACAGAGGCCAATCCCAATTCTTTTGTTGCAGCCTTTTTCCTTCTACAGGCTCGAACATGCTTTTAAAAATAAAACCAAAATCCTGGGGTCTTTGATCTTAAATCTCCCTTAGGCCCAATATTCTTATACCATTCTGACATGGTTTATTAACAGTCCAAAAATCCCTTCTTTAGGGTAATCTTCTTGGTTTGGGGGGGATCTGCTGAATTTTGAGAATCTTACATTGGCCATGATCTTCCAATCCTCCTTAGATACGGGAGTGGTGCCAGAGGTCTGGGGAATTACAAACGTTACACCCTTGTTCAAAAAAGGTGTAAGGATAAACCCAGCAACTACAGGCCAGTCAATTTGACCTCGGTAGTGGGGAAGCTTTTAGAAACAGTCATCAGGGACAAAGTAAACAGTCACTTGGACAAGTGTGGATTAACTAAGGAAAGCCAACACGGATTTGTTAAAAGCAAATCATGTTTAACTAAATTGATCGAGTTTTTTGATGAGGTAACAGAGAGGGTTGATGAGGGCAATGACTTCCAAAAGACGTTTGATAAAGTTGAAACACATGGAATAAAAGTGACAGTGGCAGAATGGATACGAAATTGGCTAAGTGACAGGAAACAGAGAGTAGTGGTGAATGGTTGTTTTGGGGCTGGAGGAAGGTATACAGTGGTGTTCCCCAGGGGTCAGTACTAGGACCACTGCTTTTCTTGATATATATTAATGACTTGGACTTGGGTGTACAGGGTACAATTTAAAAATTTGCAGATTACACAAAACTTGGAAGTATCGTGAACAGTGAGGAGGATGGTGATAGACTTCCGGAAGACATAAACAGGCTGGTGCAATGGGCGGACACCTGGCAGATGAAATTTAATGCAGAAAAGTGCAATGTGATACATTTTGGCAGGAAGAACGAAGAGAGGCAATATAAATTAAAGGGTACAACCCTAAAGGGTGTGCATGAAGAGAACGACCTCGGGGTACATGTACACAAATCATTGAAAGTGGTTAAAACACCATACGGGATACTGGGCTTCATAAATAGAGGCATAGGGCTGGATTTTTTCACTGGGGCGGGCTGGGGTTGTGTCATCCACTTTTCGTGTTATCCACCCGATTCCAAATCGATGTGGGAGATTGATGCAATTTTCACATAATGGGCAATTGAGTTCCAGCATGTGGGAACCCATCACCCAATTCGTTTTTTCAGTCTGAAACTCGCCTCCGATCTCGTCATCATTGCTGCTGCATTTAAGGTCTGCAAGAAGCCTTGCTTCTTCTGCAGTCTGCCAATCTTTTGGCCTTTGCAGTGAGTGGGACCTGGAGGCAGAATGAGCAGTGGGAGACTTAAGTCTGCTCCCAGATTTGATGATGTCGCCCTGCAAGCTTTGGTGGATGGAGAAAGAGCTAGTAAGAAGGTGCTCTTCCCTTCTTCAGGGAGGAAGAAGCCTCCCCAGCAAACGAAGGCTGTGTGGGTCCAGGTGGCCCAGGAGGTGAACTCGTTGTCCCTCATCCGCAGAACCTGGCTTCAGCGCAGGAAGGGGTTTCATGACCTTCTGCGCACTGGAAAAGTGAGTATGACTTTGCCATCACCCTCAATCTGATCCCCATTGCCACTCATCACCTGCACTCAGCTTTAGCAACCTCTTCCTCCACATCCTACTTGACACTGACATCCCTGCACCCTTACCCATTCCCTCTCTCTCTATGGTCCCATTCACCTAACTATTCGACTATGCAGCCCTCACACTCCCTATCACTGTGATGCTATGAAAACAACTTACAAAACACAGGGAGGGCCCTTGGTCTTGCCAACTCACTCCATCTTTGTCTCCTTCTATGCATCTATGCTATGGATTCTCTACACTCACTCCTTCATTCTCACTCAAACTCCACCTGCCTCCCTCATTGCAGGAAAAGAGAGCTCACAATAAGGGGGAAAGAGCAAGGGCAGGAGGAGGGCCACCCTCAGTAGCCCACCTCACCCCTTGGGAGGAGGCGGTCCTGGAGTAGTGGGACTCGAGGATGATGCACAAGTGGGGGACGGACAGACGGGTGCATCAAAGAAAGCTGGTGACAGAATCGTTTTTCATCTCATTGACATTGCATGAGTCGCTGATAATGATTCTGAAGCTCTAATAGATGGACTTATGGTCATCTGCAATATGCAATGTGCATGTAACCTTGGCCTCACATCTCTGACTCTTTCCTTTACTCCCCCACAGTATCATCGCAAGCACCCATCCCCACTATCCAAGAGGAAAAGCCTGAGTCTCCAGACTCCTCAGAGGAAGCTGCAACCTCTGAGGGTGCAGCATCAGCAGAATTCAGCCAACCCAGCACCAGTGCAGACACTCACACCTCGGTGGGACCATCGCGAGATAGAGTATTGTTGTCACCTGGTGTATCACAGCTCACAAGTGAGCATCAGCAGATTGTGGCGACAGGGACAGCAGTGGAGAGTCCTAGTCAGAGGGCGCAGGACTCTGCCAGCTCGGCTCAGCTGCATGTCGACCCTCTGCTTCTGGGTCCATCCAGGAACAGGTACAGGAGCCTTTGGCAGGTTTTGTCTCCAGGGTCACTGCGAGTGTGGAGCAAATGGAGGAGTCCATCGCAAACATTTTCAGAGCCTTTGTGGAGTCATTGGCACGTGAACGCAGCACCATGGAAAGGATGGCAACCTCCGTGGAAAGGATGGATACGTTAGACGGGAGGTTGGCTACGGCCATGGAGGAGCTAAGTTGCCAGAGTGTAGTAAAACATGGTGAGTGTTCAGAATAGACTGACATCTCTGGAGGAGCGATGGTCAGCTATTGAACAGAGAAACCAGACCTTCATGGAAGTCCTTCTGAGTAGGACTGCCAGTGCAGATACGGGCCCCCATGGTCCACCTGATGTGCAGCAAGGTGCTCTCAAGCCACTTGCAAGCGCTGAGGTGGACCTGACCCATGAGAGGGATGTTGATGGCAGAGAACAAGGAAGTGGGGGCTCCTCTCCAAGCGCTCACACTTCCATGCCACTGCCAAGTCCACAGTCAGAGCCCCACCAGAGTCCCCAACCAACTGAGATCGGCGTCTCAACTCCCTGCACGGCCACAGGAGCAGCAGACTCTTGCTGAGCCCTCACAGGTTCGCAACCCCAGAGGACGCCCACCAAAGGTGTCGAGACAGGAGCAGCAAGAATGTGAGCAAGGGGCCTCTACATCTGCTGAAGCCACAGGGGAAGCACCACATAGGAGCATGCACAAATAGTCACAAGGGTAGTCACTTGGGTGAAATGTGTTTATTTTTAAAATGCCATCAGTTGGTTATTGTAAATAAAAATTCTGATGGCAACTGTTGCAGTTGTGGTGTGTGTCATTTCGCAAATGGGACTTCCACATTTAGGGCTTAGGATTACTTGCAATTGTCAGTATGGTGGTCAGAGTGCTAGGAGTCCATTGGTTCTTGGCCATTGTCGATGGTATGGTAAGAAGCTGCGAGGCAAAAGTGCTTGAATGGCTAGGCTAAGCAAATCTGGCCAAGGTGAGGAGGATATGTGAGGAGCCACTGGGTCCTCAGGAATCTGCAAGCCACGACGCTCTGCCATGTTGTGAAGTGCACAGCAAACCACGATGATTCTGGAGACCCTGGCTGCTGATTACTGCAGGGCTCCACCTGATCTATCCAGGCATCTGAAGCGCATCTTCAGCATGCCGATGATTTGTTCAATTATGGATCTTGTGGAAACGTGGCTGTAGTTGTAGCTCTCCGCAGCTTCGTTGGATTGGCTCCTCAACGGTGTCATTAGCCACGTCTTCAGGGGATAGCCCTTGTCTCCAAGTAGCCATCCGTTAAGTTGGTCTGGTGGACTGAAGAGCGGAGGTACACGAGACTGGCACCGTATGAAGGAGTCATGGCAACTGCCAGGGTACTTGGCACAAACATGCAAAATTTCCTTCTTGTGGTCACACACCAGCTGCACGTTGAGGGAGTGGAAGCCCTTGTGGTAGACAAAAATGCCTGGATTACGATGGGATGCCTTAAGGGCAACATGTGTGCAGTCAACGATGCCCTGCACCCTTGGAAAGCCTGCCAGATTAACTAATCCAACCGCACACGCCATGACACTTGCTTGATCCTTGGAGAAATGGATGTGATTGTGCGCGATGGCAAAGAGGGCATCGGTTACCTGCGTGATGCAAGTGTGTGCGGCCACCTGGGAGATGCCGCTGATGTCTGCTGCTGATCCCTGGAATGAGCCTGAAGCAAAAAAGTTGAGTGCAGTGTTGACTTTGACAGCCACTGGTAAGGGGTGTCCACCTGTTCCTCTGGGCTCCAGGTCTTGCTGCGCCATTGCGCAAATGTCACCCACTACCTCTCGCGAAAGTCGGAGCCGCCTTTGGCACTGCTGCTCACTCATGTTGAGGTAGCGGATTCTTTGTCTGTAGACCCTGTTTGGGAGGTATCTCCTGCGCCGACGGGCTTCCATGGGCTGGCGCCTTCTGGCCTGTGCAGCTTCAGGTGGGTGAGCAGCAGCTTGGCGCTCCTGTTGTTGCCGCTGCTGTTGTTCATGGTTCTGCTGCTACCGCGGCTGGTCTTCATCCATATCTGATGTCCAAGAGGAAAGGAAATAAATGGTTCCCATGCTTCTGGTAGATGCCTCAGTTGAGGAAGCACTCAGTCAAGGTAGCGAGAGGGGTTTCCCAGGAGGTCACACGGAGATGGGTGTCAGGCTCCAAACTTCCACAGCTATGATTATGCCTGCTAAAAGTTCCCCCAGACCTGAGACAACAAAGTCCTGCCACCTGCAAATGATGACTGATCAAATCTCCTATTTAATTGTGGAGCTGCAACTGATAGTCAGCAATCCAATTGTTCTCCCGCCAGGTTTCACCGTCGTGTTTCAGAGGAGACGTGAATCACGTGGGAAACATGTTAAAATTGGAAAGGCCCTTCAAAATGGGATTATAGAGGCAATTTAGTGGTTGTTAAGGGCCTTAAGGGCCTATCCCGCCTCTTGCAGGTGGGACTGAGATGGGATCAGAAACCACGCATTTGGGAAAATTGCTTGGAGGCGGGATGGAGGCGGGACAGAGATGGGATGGAGATGGGGTTGGTGCAATTTTAACACCCCACATGCCTCCATTCCCACCTCCTCGGGCCTGGCAAATCCAGCCCATGGAGTACAAATACAAGGAAGTTATGATGACTTTTTATAAAACACTGGTTCAGTCTCAACTGGAGTATTGTGTCCAATTCTGGGCACTGCACTTTTGGAAGGTTGTGAAGGCCTTAGAGAGGGTGCAGAAAAGGTTTACAAGAATGATTCCAGGGATGATTGACTTCAGTTATGTAGATAAACAGGAGAAGCTGGGGTTGTTCTCCTTAGAGCAGAGAAGGTTGAGAGGAGATTTGATAGAGGTGTTCAAAATCATGAGGTGTCTGGACAGAGTAGATAGAGAGAAACTGTTCCCATTGGCGGAAGGGTTGAGAACCAAAGAACACAAGATTTAAGGTGATTGGCAAACGAACCAAAGGCGACATGAGGAAAAACTTTTTTATGCAGCGAGTGGTTAGGATCTGGAATGTACTGCCTGAAAGGGTGGTAGAGGCAGACTCAATCATGGCTTTCAAAAGGGAATTGGATAAGTACCTGACGGAAAAAGAATTCAGGGCTACGGGGAAAGGGCGGGGGAGTGGGAGTAACTGAAGTGCTCTTGCAGATAGCCGGCACGGGCTCGACGGGCCAAGTGGCCTCCATCTGTGCGTAAACCATTCTATGATTCTATGAAATGGTGGATCACCATGAGGCATAGTAGACTCAGTATAATATTTAAATGGGCGGCCCGTTTCCTGGGAGCGGGTTGGCTGTCCACTTGTCCCACATCTTTTGAAACTGAAGTGGGCGGGTTAGAGGCAGGTTGGGATAGGGATTCTGTTTTTTAACTCTTTAACCTCCCACACGACCTGAACCCACCTGTTTTTTGGGGTTAAAATGCCCCACTTGTTTCCAGGCCCTGGGGCACCCCCCTTAGTATGTTCCCCCACCCGACCTAACTGCTCTAATAAGTACTGGTTGCATTCTACCCGTCAACCCATTCCTTGTTCATTCACAGGGTTTATTCTCATTTACCACAGCTCTGAGTTTGACTAATAGCCTTTAATTATGAACTTTGTCAAATGCATGTTGGACATCTAGACGCACTATATCATAGGGCTTTCCACAGTCCACTTGGGATGTTACTTCGTCAAAGAAGACAAGGAGGTTGGTCAGGCAGGATCTTCCAGCTACTATTGACTAGGTAATTACTATATAGCTACTCCTCGGGTTTATCCCTGATAATTGATTCCATTTTGGGAATTAATTGCTGTTCTGGGAGAATGAGATCAAAAGGCCTGAAGAGCCTCCTTCATCCAGATCCACATTGTAACATATGCATTCATGATTGAACGTTCTGTTGTAAGCGGTTTTGATCCTAGCCCAATTGCTAGACGGACTGTAAGATTCTCAAAATTAACAGATCCCCCAAAACGAAAGGAAACCCTATTAAAATGACTTTGGACCCTTGCTAAAAACTTCAGGAGGATAAAAGGGCATGTTGGGCCTAACAAAGAGATTCAAGGTCAGAAACAGACTTGGCATTTTAAAAGACATGTTCAGGTATGTTTGGGAAAAAGGCTGCAACAAAGAAATGGGATCTATCTCTGCAGTAGACAGTTTGAGTATTTGAAATAATCAAACTGTCTGGGGGAACTATAAATGTCACTCAGCCCCTATCAAGAAATTTACATGCAACAATAGACACACGGAAGAACAGCCTCACAGAACCCATCCAAAATCATGCATAAAACAAATAGTTTCACCAACCTACAAAGAACCCAAGGCCCCACAGGAAACTAAAAGCTTGGGGACAATTCAATACATTTAGATAAGAGCTCAACAGCTCAGGAAAACCACCCCGAAACCAGTTCACACATTCTTAAAAACTTCAACAGCCCATGGAACCACCCCAAAACCGCTTTATACAACTTAATTAGCAGGCCCTGATTAGTATAACTAAAGGCCTGTTTTCACAGCAGTGGGAGTTCCAAGTTCGAGTTCGGTACTCTCTGCAGTTCGAAGGAGTCTCGCAGAAGTTCTCTCTCTCTGGAAGCAGTTTAAACACAAGAAGAAACCGGAGCAACAGTTTCAGTGATCATCAGACACCTCGCGGCAACAAGGGCCTTACGAAACAACCAACCAAACATTACCATCAGCCAACCGGGTAATATTGGGCCACCGCGACCAAAGAAAGCCAACTCGGAAGAAAACCGAAGATTCACAAGTTTTTCCACTCTACAAACTATTCCTGCATTTGGTGAGCATTATCCCTGGTTCTTTAGAGCCTAACTTAGCTAGTAAGGTGGGATTGGAAGGGGTGAGGAATTTGTCTACTGTTATTTTTCCCTCGTGTATGTCGAAGTGTTTCCCCATTTTATTAGAGTGTTATTATTGTGTTGTATTTTCTTTCTCAAATAAAAATCAAAGTTCTTGCACCAAAACCAGTTGTTTGCTGCACTTTTATCACAACCCCCAAATATGTCCAAGGTCTAGAACCAAGGGAGTGGGAGCGATTCAAACCGCTCATAAGTCAGAGGCGAAGCTGACCCCACACACCACCCCTTACAAATGGTTCAAATCGCCCCTGCCTTATGAAAGTTCTATACCCGGGAATTATTATTCAGAGTTTAAATGGAAGAAGTCACGGTCAAGAATGCTTCGGTGAAAAATCAAACTTACATTTATATGGTCTAACATACACTGGCTAAAACATGCACTACTAAATGAAATCACTGTCTATGTGGAGAATAAGATCCAGGTTACAAACAACATACATACAGTACACAATTGGCGACTATAACAAGCAGTAATTCCCTTGTTGCTATGGTGGACTCCACTTCCACCCCTACCAATGAATTACCCAGTCGCATAAGCCCCTTCGCCTGGCTGAACCGAAGGAAGCTTCCACCCCGGAATAGCCCAAAAACTTCACTTCTGAGAAAAACCCTGAGCTCTTACAGCTCACCCAGCTTGCCTGGGGTCTGGTTAGTGGCTTGGGACACTCAAGACTATGCTTACCACCACACACAGTCGGTCTCGATCGCTCCGCTCAGCTGTGGGAAGTCACTGCCCAGAGGCCGTTCCCTGTGAGTGGTATGCGGTTCTCAGTCTCAGCGGCTTCTTCCTCTGGTACTTCTTCTTGTTAGGTCTATCTTGGTGGAGCAAGAGTGAGAGGGAGAGAATGGTGGAAAAGAATCTATCTTTATAGGAGTCTTGCTACCCCTATCTTACCCGCCAATCTTTAAAAACCTTTTGTTTCTAAGCACTCCGGTGCTTAATCAGCAATGGGTCATCATCGGACCCATGAGTATTGACATGAATCAGTCATTCATGAAAGAAATAATACTGAGCGGCCTACGGGTGGCGCTGTCCAGGGAGAGTATAAATACTCGGGCACGGGCCCAGCTTACGCAGGACATTCTTAAAAGGAACTAGTGAAGGACACAACTAGACCTCCATGTTGTAAAACAGTTGCTTAAAGCTTTGTTTAATGCTTAGACCAAGTGCCTAGTAGTTTACTTACATCAGGTATTCTGTGATTGGACTAATGGCCCTAAGTCTGGGACATATCTTCGGTCTTTGTGTTGGGAAAAACTGGCTCCTCTTCGGCTGGCTAGACTAGTGGGTTCATTGTACTGCTTCTCTTCTGAGATGGAGGTGAGAAGAGCTTTTGCATATTAGAGTGACTTTCTAATAGGTTCACGTTCAACAGGTGCCTCAGGGTCCTCAGCCCCTTCGGCAATGGCCCACTTCCTTTTTCCAGGACTGTCGGGCGAACACATACATTCTGGATACTGACAGTTCTTTTGACACGGCCAACTGCCATGCATTCTCTGGAGTTTTAGCAAACCAGTTTTTCACATATCTGCACAGGGCGATCCCATCACAGTAAAAATACCCTCAGAGAAATCCTATAAAGTCCACAAAATATTCTCGACTGAGTCCATTCTTCAAACAGAGACTTTGCAATCTCTTCACTGTGCACAGACTGATGGGACACAAGTCTGGGCTAACAGTTACTCCCACCCCTCAAAGGAACACAATGTTAATCCTACCATGTATAGGTATTGGAAACTGTGTTGAGATACCGCGGCAAACGTGGGAGTCGAGACAGAGCTATTGAAAACACAGCTTCCTTATTCTGACCACATGGCAAACAGGAACTAGAAAAGCCCGCGCATCCACTTAAATACTTCCCAGACAGGAAGTGCTCCCGGCAGCCTGTCCCTGCGGGAAACAAGTTGCTGGAGGAAAGGGCCCCCGGCTGGGGGCTTCTGCTTAGACTGTCTGTGCCGCCGTGAGCGGATTATGTCCAGTGGTGGCGTGTCGCCACAGAGCTCCCCCCAGAATCCGCTTAGGAGGAGTGGACGAGTCGTGACGGTGGTCTAATGGTTCTGCCGCAGCGGCTCTGAGTGGTCGCCGGTCTGGTTGGTTGGGTCGGGCAGTTCGCCACCGGCTGTGCTGGCTTGCCGGGGGGACGGCCTCTGGCTGGAGGCTGGGCCACGGGGACCTGTTCCCCTGGTTCTGTGTGTGCTGGTTTGAGCCGGTCGATGGAGACTGTCTCGACCCTGTCGCCGAGTCGCAGCTTGAATACCTTGTCCCCGGTTTGTAGTACCTCGTACGGACCGTCGTACGGGGGTCGCAGGGGCCCGCGGTGCGCATCGTGTCGCACGAAGACTAAGCGCGCCTGCTGTAAATTTGGCGGGACGTGAGGTGCGAGTTCGCCGTGTTGGTTGACCGGAAGTGGGGTGAACTGCTGAGCGGAAGAGAAAGAGTCGAGCCGCTGCTGTTCGGCCGACCAAGGCTTGGTAGGCTCCGGAAGGAATTCGCCTGGGACGCGCAGCGGTTGTCCGTAGACTAACTCCGCTGCCGAGGACTGGAGGTCTTCCTTGACCGCGGTGCGTAGGCCGAGTAGCACCCACGGTAGGCGGTCAGTCCAGGTACTGTCCTGCAGGCCGGCGCGGAGTGAGGCCTTGAGTGACCTGTGGAAGCGTTCACAAAGTCCGTTGGCCTGCGGGTGGTACGCCGTGGTGCGGTGGAGCGTCACCCCGAGGTTGCGTGCTGTGGCCGTCCAGAGTTCGGAGGTGAACTGGGCGCCTCTGTCGGAGGTTATGTCGGCCAGGACGCCGAACCTCGCAACCCAGGTGTTAACGAACGCCCTGGCGATGTCGGCTGTGGTGGTGGAGGTCAGCAGCACTGCCTCAGGCCAGCGTGTGCAGCGGTCGACCATCGTGAGGAGATAAGTTTGGCCTTGCGATGGCGGCAGGGGACCGACGATGTCGACGTGTACGTGGTCAAAGCGGCGGCTGGGTACCTCGAAGTCTCCCAGGGGTGCTTTGGTGTGCAGCTGTACCTTAGCCCGTTGGCAGGCGAGGCAGGAGGTGGCCCAAGTCCGAACATCTCTGCTAAGGCCGCGCCAGACGAAGCGCTTGGAGAGGAGTTTGACGGATGCGCGGGAACCCGGGTGAGAGAGCCCGTGGAGCGCGTCGAAGACGCGGCGGCGCCAGTTCTCAGGGACGACCGGCCTGGGTTGGCCGAGTGAGATGTCGCACGTGACTGCCGTGGCTTCGGGCCCGTGCGCGACCTTGGCTAGGCGTAGCCCTGGCAGGCTGGTAGCCGCCGAGAGGAGGTCTGGGTCCGTGAGCTGGGCCGCTGCTAGTTGTGCGTAGTCGACCGCGAGGTGATTCGCACAGACGGTGGGACGGGAAAGGCAGTCGGCGACCACGTTGTCTCTACCGGAGACGTGCTGAATGTCCGTAGTAAACTCGGAGACGGCCGCGAGCTGGCGTTGCTGCCTAGCAGACCAGGGTTCGGTGTGCTTGGCCATCGCGTATGTGAGTGGCTTGTGGTCCACATACGCGGCGAAGGGCCGGCCTTCCAGGAGGAACCTGAAATGGCGGACCGACAGGTGGAGTGCGAGAAGCTCGCGGTCGAAAGTGGAGTATTTGACCTCCGGGGGGCGCAGTTGGCGGCTGTAGAAGGCAAGTGGCTGCCACGCGCCATTGACCCACTGCTCGAACACGGCCCCGACCGCGTGGTCAGAGGCGTCGGTGGTGAGCGCGACCCGGGCATCGGCCCTCGGGTGCGCGAGCAGAGTGGCGTCGGCGAGCGCGTTTTTGGTGGCGTCGAAGGCGGCTGCCGTGTCAGTGGTCCAGGCAACGTCCATCTTGCCGGATTTCCCTCGGAGGGAGTCGTATAGGGGCTTCATGAGGGCTGCGGCTCTGGGGATGAACCTGTTGTAGAAGTTCACCATCCCGAGGAACTCCTGGAGGCCCTTGATGGTTGTGGGGCGGGGGAATTGCTGGACGGCCTGCACCTTGTTGGGCAGGGGGACGGCCCCAGCAGGGGTGATGTGGTGACCGAGAAAATCGATCTCGGTTAGGCCGAATTGGCACTTCGCCGGGCTGAGGATGAGCCCATGTTGGGCTAGGCGCCCGAACAGGATGCGAAGGTGTTCGAGGTGTTCCTGTTTGGAGGAGCTGGCCACGAGAATGTCGTCTAGATAGACGAATAGGAAGTTCAGGTCCCGGAGGACTGAGTCCATAAGGCGCTGGAAAGCCTGTGCTGCATTCTTGAGGCCGAAGGGCATCCTCAGGAACACGAACAGGCCGAATGGGGTGATGACGGCCGTTTTGGGGATGTCCGCGGGGTGTACGGGGACTTGGTGGTAACCGCGCACCAGGTCGACTTTGGAAAAGACGGTTCGTCCGGCCAGTCGGGCCGAGATGTCCTGGATGTGTGGCACCGGGTACCGATCGGGGGTGGTGGCGTCGTTGAGGCGGCGGTAGTCCCCGAAAGGGCGCCAGCCTCCGCCGGGCTTGGGGGCGATGTGGAGGGGCGAGGCCCAAGGGCTGCTGGAGCGGCGGATGATGCCGAGTTGTTCCATGTTGGTAAACTCGGCCCGCGCGATTTCCAGCTTGGCCGGGTTGAGTCTGCGGGCGTGGGCAGAAACTGGGGGGCCGGTGGTGGGGATATAGTGTTCCACACCGTGCTTGGCGGCTTTGGCCGAAAAGGTCGGGTTAGTGAGGGCGGGAAACTCAGCTAGGAGTGCCGAGTAGTCGTCCGTGGCTCTGGCGAGGCAGTAGGTCGTCGGGCCGGCCGAACGGGCCGGGGTAAAGGCGCCTGGGATGGGGGCCATAGTTTTGATGTCGATGAGGCGGTGCCTCGGAATGTCGACGAGGAGGCCGTGGGCACGTAGGAAGTCGGCGCCGATGAGTGGGCAGAGGACCTTGGCTGTCAGGAACTCCCAGCGGTAGCGGCGGCCCGCGAGGTCGAGCGTGACCATGCGGGTGCCATATGTACGGATTTCAGAGCCGTTGGCTGCAGCCAGTGTGATACCCCATGTGCCGCGTTGGATCTCGAGGGCGGAGGCGGGGGTGATGCTGTGCTGGGCCCCTGTGTCGCACAGAAATTGGCGGTTGGTTCTGTCATCAGTGACGTACAGTAGGGGCTCCTTCTGCCCCACGGCCATCGCGGGGGCCGGTGCGGGGGGGGGTTTGAAGGAACACGGTGGCTTGCAGCGTTGAGCCCTTGCGCCAAAACGGGTGTGGTAGTAGCAGTGACCCGGAGTGGCAGGGCGGTCGGGCCTAGCGGCCCGGGAAGACCGCGTGGTCGTTGCCGTGAGGTCGGGCGCGACGTCGCGAGCGGCCTGTGCAGAGAGCAGCCGGTCGGCCTTTTCGGCTATCTCATTCAGGTCCGTGGAGTCAGACTCCACAAGGAGCGGGCGGATGCTGGCGGGGAGCTGCCGAATGAAAAGCGTGCGAAAAAGGGCGCCGGGATTTTTGTCGTCTGAGAGGGACAGCATGTGGGAAAGCAGGTCTGATGGTGAAGCGTCACCAAGGCCGGGGAGGTCCAGGAGTTGGCAGTGGCGCTGGTAAGAGGACGTTTGAAATTTTTTAAGTAGCGCAGCCTTCAGATGCTCGTACTTGCCCTCCGTTGGTGGATTCTGCAGCGCTGCCCAAACCTTGGGGACTGTAGCGTAGGTGAGCGAGGCGACGAGGTAGTCGTACTTCGTGGCGTCGACTGTAATGCCTTTCAGCCGGAATCTGGACTCAGCTTGAACGAACCAGGCTTCGGCGAGGTTCTCCCAAAAGTCAGGTAATTTAACCGTGACTACGTTTGTATCCGCCATGCTAGCTTAGGATTCGTCCTGAGCGTCGGGGTCACCAGTGTTGAGATACCGCGGCAAACGTGGGAGTCGAGACAGAGCTATTGAAAACACAGCTTCTTTATTCTGACCACATGGCAAACAGGAACTAGAAAAGCCCGCGCATCCACTTAAATACTTCCCAGACAGGAAGTGCTCCCGGCAGCCTGTCCCTGCGGGAAACAATTTGCTGGAGGAAAGGGCCCCCGGCTGGGGGCTTCTGCTTAGACTGTCTGTGCCGCCGTGAGCAGATTATGTCCAGTGGTGGCGTGTCGCCACAACTGCAATCTATTTAGAGAATGAGAGAACATTAATACATTGGGGGTAATTTTGTACCATTACTGATTGGGTGGCACTCCGGTCACCAGACTATTACTGTTACTGATTGGGTGGTACTCAAGGCACCAGCCCATTACAGTTACTGATTGGGTGGTACTCAAGGCACTGGCCTGTTACTGTTACTGATTGGGTGGTACTCCAGTCACCGGTCCATTACTGTTACTGATTGGGTGGTACTCCAGTCACCGGCCCGAAACTGTTACTGATTGGGTGATAATTCGCTCACCAGACCGTTACTGTTACTGATTGGGTGGTACTCCAGTCACCGGACCGATACTGTTACTGATTGGGTGATAATTCGCTCACCAGACCGTTACTGTTACTGATTGGGTGGTACTCCAGTCACCGGACCGATACTGTTACTGATTGGCTTGTACTCCAGTCACCGGACCGTTACTGTTACTGATTGGGTTGTACTCCAGTCACCGGACCGATACTGTTACTGATTGGGTGGTACTCCAGTCACCGGACTGTTACTGTTACTGATTGGGTGATACTCCAGTCACCGGCCCGTTAACATTACTGATTGGGTGGTACTCCAGTCACCGGACCGATACTGTTACTGATTGGGTTGTACTCCAGTCACCGGACCGTTACTGTTACTGATTGGGTGGTACTCCAGTCACCGGACCGATACTGTTACTGATTGGGTGGTACTCCAGTCACCGGACCGATACTGTTACTGATTGGGTGATACTCCAGTCACCGGACCGTTACTGTTACTGATTGGGTGATAATTCGCTCACCGGACCGTTACTGTTACTGATTGGGTGGTACTCCAGTCACCGGACCGATACTGTTACTGATTGGGTGATACTCCAGTCACCGGACCGTTACTGTTACTGATTGGGTGATAATTCGCTCACCGGACCGTTACTGTTACTGATTGGGTGGTACTCCAGTCACCGGCCCGATACTGTTACTGATTGGGTGGTACTCCAGTCACCGCAATGTTACTGTTGCTGATTGTGTGGTACGCCAGTCACCGGCCCGATACTGTTACTGATTGGGTGGTACTCCAGTCACCGCAACGTTACTGTTACTGATTGGGTGGTACGCCAGTCACCGGCCCGATACTGTTACTGATTGGGTGGTACTCCAGTCACCGGGCTGTTACTGTTACTGATTGGGTGGTACTCCAGTCACCGGCCCGATACTGTTACTGATTGGGTGGTACTCCAGTCACTGGTCCGTTACCGTTACTGATTGGGTGGTAAACCGGTCACTGGATCATTACCATTACTGATTGGGTGGTGATGTAAAAAGACTACAGAGCACTTGGTTTGAGTATAAAACAAGGCTTTAATCAACTGTTTCACAACCATGAGGTTCTAGTTACAGCATTAGTTCCTGGTTACAAAAACATCCTGAACAAGCTGGGCCCACGCCCGAGTATTTATACTCTTTGTACTGCGCCACCAACTGGCCAGCCAGTGTTATTTCATGAGTCATTTCTCCATGAATGATAAGATTCATGACAAGTGGTGCTCCAGTCACCGGCCCGTTAACGTTACTGATTGTGTGGTGCTCCAGTCACCGGCCCGTTACCGTTACTGATTGTGTGGTACTCCAGTCACCGGCCCGTTACTGTTACTGATTGTGTGGTACTCCAGTCACCGGCCCGTTACCGTTAGTGATTGGGTGGTACGCCGGTCACTGGCCCGTTACTGTTACTGATTGTGTGGTACTCCAGTCACCGGCCCGTTAACGTTACTGATTGGGTGGTACTCCAGTCACCGGCCCGTTACTGTTACTGATTGTGTGGTACTCCAGTCACCGGCCCGTTACCATTAGTGATTGGGTGGTACTCCAGTCACCGGCCCGTTACCGTTAGTGATTGGGTGGTACGCCGGTCACTGGCCCGTTACTGTTACTGATTGTGTGGTACTCCAGTCACCGGCCCGTTAACGTTAGTGATTGTGTGGTACTCCAGTCACCGGCCCGTTAACGTTACTGATTGTGTGGTACTCCAGTCACCGGCCCGTTACCGTTAGTGATTGGGTGGTACGCCGGTCACTGGCCCGTTAGAGATACTGATTGTGTGGTAGAATCATAGAAACATAGAAACATAGAAGATAGGAGCAGGAGTAGGCCATTCGGCCCCTCGAGCCTGCTCCGCCATTCAATCAGATCATGGCTGATCATCCAAATTCAGTACCCTGTCCCTGCCTTCTCCCCATATCCCTTGATTGCTTTAGCCTCAAGAAATATATCTAACTTCTTCTTGAATATATTTAATGAATTGGCCTCAACTGTCTTCTGTGGTAGAGAATTCCACAGGTTCACCACTCCCTGGGTGAAGCAATTCCTCTCATCTCTGTCCTAAATGGCTTACCCCTTATTCTTAGACTGTGACCCCTGGTTCTGGACTCCCCAGCCATCGGGAACATCCTTCCTGCATTTAGTCTGTCTAGTCCTGTTAGAATTTTATAAGTTTCAAAGAGATCCCCTCTCATTCTTCTAAACTCCAGCGAGTATAAGCCGAATCGATCCAATCTCTCCTCATACATCATTCCTGCCATCCCAGGTGGTAGTCCGGTCACCGGCCCTTTACTGTTACTGATTGGGTGGCACTCCAGTCACCGGCCCTTTACCATTACTGATTGGGTGGTACTCTGGTCACCGGACCATTACCGTTACCGTTACTGATTGGGTGCTACTGCAGTCACTGGCCCGCTACCGTTACTGATTGGGTGGTACTCAAGTCACCGGCCCGTTACCATTACTGATTGTGTGGTACTCCAATCACTGGACCGTTACATTTACTGATTGGGTGGTAGGCCGGTGACCGGCCCATTACCATTACTGATCGGGTGCTACTGCAGTCACTGGCCCGTTACCGTTACTGATTGGGTGGTACTCAAGTCACCGGACCGTTACCGTTACTGATTGAGTGGTACTCCAGTCACCGAAACCATGACCGTTACTTATTTGGTGGTAGGGGGGTTCACTGGCCCGTTACCGTTATTGATTGTGTGATAATCCAGTCACTGGCCTGTTACCATTACTGATTCGGTGGTACACCAGTCACCGGCCCGTTACGATTACTGATTGGTTGGTGCTCCAGCCACCGGCCCGTTACTGTTACTGATTGGGTGGTACGTCAGTCACCGGATCGTTACCATTACTGATTGGGTGGTAGGCCGGTCACCGGCACGTTACCATTACTGATTGTGTGGTATGCCAGTTACCGGCCCGTTACCGTTACTGATTGGGTGGTACTCCAGTCACCGGACCTTTACCATTACTGATTGGGTGGTACTCCAGTCACCAGACCGTTACCGTTACTGATAGGGAGCTACTGCAGTCACTAGCCCGTTACTGTTACTGATTGGGTGGCACTCAAGTCACCGGCCCGTTACCATCACTGATTGGGTGGTACTCCAATCACCGGACCATTACCTTTACTGATTGCGTGGTAGGCCGGTCACCGGCCCATTACCGTTAATGATTGGGTGGTACTCTGGTCACCGGACCATTACCGTTACCGTTACTGACTGGGTGGTACTCCAGTCACCGGACTGTTACCGTTACTGATTGGGTGCTACTGCAGTCACTAGCTCGTTACTTTTACTGATTGGGTGGTACACAAGTCACCGGCCCATTACCATTTCTGATTGGGTGGTACTCAAGTCACTGGCCCGTTACCATTACTGATTGGGTGGCACTCAAGTCACCGGCCCGTTACCATTACTGATTGGGTGGTAGGCCGGTCACCAGACCGTTACCCTTACCGATTGGGTGCTACTGCAGTCACTGGCCCAATACCGTTACTGATTGGGCGGTACACCCATCATCGGCCTGTTACCATTACTGATTGGGTGGTACTCAACTCACCGGCCCATTACCATTACTGAGTGGCTGGTACTCCAGTCACCGGACCATTACCATTACTGATTGGGTGGTAGGCCGGTCACCGGCTCATTACCATTACTGATTGGTGGTACTCTGGTCACTGGACCGTTACCGTTACATTTAATGATTGGGTAGTACGCCAGTCACCGGACCATTACCATTACTGATTGGGTGCTACTCAATTCACCAGCCCGTTACCATTACTGATTGTGTGGTACTCAAGTCAGCAGCCCGATACGATTACTGATTGTTTGGTACTCCAGTCACTGGCCCATTACCTTTACTGATTGTGTGGTACTCCAGTCACCGGACTACTACCATTACTGATTGGATGCTACTGCAGTCACTAGCTCGTTACCGTTACTGATTGGGTGGTACTCAAGTCACCGGCCCGTTACCATTTCCGATTGGGTGGTACTCAAGTCACTGGCCCATTAACATTACTGATTGTGTGGTACTCCAGTCACCGGACTACTACCATTACTGATTGGATGCCACTGCAGTCACTAGCCCGTTACTGTTACTGATTGGGCGGTACTCAAGTCACCGGCCCGTTACCATCACTGATTGTGTGGTAGGCCGGTCACCGGCCCATTACTGTTAATGATTGGGGGGTACTCTTGTCACCGGACCATTACCGTTACCGGAACTGATTGGGTGGTACTCCAGTCACTGGACTGTTACCGTTACTGATTGGGTGCTACTGCAGTCACTAGCTCGTTACCGTTACTGATTGGGTGGTACTCAAGTCACCGGCCTGTTACCATTTCTGATTGGGTGGTACTCAAGTCACTGGCCCGTTACCTTTACTGATTGGGTGGTACTCCAGTCACCGGATCATTACATTACTGATTGGGTGGTAGGCCGGTCACCAGCCCGTTACCGTTACTGATTGGGTGGTACTCAAGTTACAGGCCCGTTACCATTACTGATTGGGTGGTACTCAAGTTACAGGCCCGTTACCATTACTGATTGGGTGGTACTCCAGTCTCCGGACCATTACCATTACTGATTGGGTGGTAGGCCGGTCACCAGATCATTACCATTACTGATTGGGTGCTACTGCAGTCACTGGCCCAATACCGTTACTGATTGGGTGGTACACCAGTCACCGGCCTGTTACCATTACTGATTGGGTGGTACTCAAGTCACCGGCCCATTACCATTACTGAGTGGCTGGTACTCCAGTCACCGGACCACTACCATTACTGATTGGGTGGTAGGCCGGTCACCGACCCATTACCGTTACTGATTGGTGGTACTCTGGTCACTGGACCGTTACCGTTACATTTATTGATTGGGTGGTACGCCAGTCACCGGACCATTACTGTTACTGATTGGGTGCTACTCAATTCACCAGCCCGTTACCATTACTGATTGGGTGGTACTCAAGTCACCAGCCCGTTACCATCACTGATTGTTTGGTACTCCAGTCACCAGCCCGTTACCATTACTGATTGGGTGGTACACCCGTCACCGGACCATTACCGTTACTGATTGGGTGCTACGCCGGCCACCAGCCCGTTACTGTTACTGATTGGCTGATACGCCGGACACCAGCCATTACCGTTGTAAGGGGTTTTCGTTCTTCGAGAGGTTTCCCTGAGGTTTCTCTCTCTGGAGGCCTCTCTCTCTTGCACAGTAAACCTTGAGTGGTTCGACCCACTCACCCCTTAGATTCTGTACCCTGGACTTAGGCGCAGGAACTACAATGTAGAGAAAACTCGTGTAGACCAAGTTTGATGAAACAAAAATGAAATTTTATTGCATAAGGAAAATTATCAAATCAAATGCAAGCAGATGAGGGAGTACATGGGAGGGAAAAACAAAACAAAACAAATCATAATGACATAGTACTAACTAAAGCAAATACAGGCATCTTATACTCTACAAAGATCATTATGAAATAAGGAAACACACGGAACATCGAGGGACAACAACTCATGTTAATTGTACCCTTAAATCCACCCCTTTATTAAACCTATCTAGATCTGATTGTGAAGGGCCAGAAACATGCTCACCAATCCCACTAGGAAGTGCAAGGTTTTGAAATCGAGTCTGTGTTTGGTCCTTTCAGGCGTCTCGTCTCCACGTGAATCATGGAGCCCCTGCGAGCTGCGCCACACCTCTCTCCTGAGGTGGGGGTCGGGGGCGGCTGGAGACCGGTGGGCCTGGATGTCGGCGGGTTCGAGGATCGTCGGCTCGACCCTGGTTAGAGGAGCCTTGGGCTGGTATGGCCCCTTTGCTTTCGGCTGCGGCCCGGGGATGGTCGATGATCTCCCGATGGTTTTCCCCGGGGCAAGACGCTGGTTTCTTTATGCAGTCATAATTCTTCTTCCTCCTCTGACGGTGGAGAGGAGTCCGCTGATCTTTCCCCAAACCAGCTCCTCTTTGCCCAGCTCAAAAGCTGGACCGGCTGCTGAGGCTGCAATGACTGTCCGACTGCCACCTGTAAACTGTCTTTCAGCTCGACTCTCCTTGTTACTGTCCAAGCTTGCTTTTCCTGAGTGTGTGATCGTGTCCTCCAGCTGCCAGCTCACCGAGTGCTTGCTCCTGACAACTCTCCAAGCTTTCCTGTCGTGTCGAGAGTGTCTCTCCAAACTTGCCCCAACTGCCGAAAAGTCTCTCCAGATATAACTTTCGTCCAGAGGCTTCACTTCCCGCCCAAAATCAGGTTAGTCTTTCTTTTAATTTTGGCGGGCTGAGAGCACAGTGGGGTAGTTATTTTATTTAAAATGTCTTAAACGGCTGGTAACAGGCCCATCTCTGGTTTGAAATTACCTCCATTGTTTTGAATGTCCTGCTGATCTCATTATATAGTCCTGGGTGCTGTTCTCATGAATATGAAATTGTCCCCTTTTGTCTGGGGCAACATCTTGATGGCCTCTGTCTCCAGGCCGATCTTGACTAGATCTGCATCTAATCCATATGCATACCTGTGGGTCTGGTTTCATTCTCTTAGGAACGGCTTCCAGAACTTACTGTGGATTGAATCCACAAATCTGTCTGAGGTTGCACAGGAACCATTTTAAAGTATCCCAATAAGCTGATCACATGGTATGGCGGTCATTTTGTATGCCCCTTTTCCTGGGCTTCTTTTAAAACAGTCTTTAAAATCACGGCCTCTTCTGCCATTTAACCCTTATTAATATTAAATCCAATTTTGCGATACCTACACCGTTACTGATTGAGTGGTACTCCAGTCACCGGCCCGTTACTGTTACTGATATGGTGGTATTCCAGTCACTGGCCATTTATCATTACTAATTGGGTGGTACTCTGGTCACCGGACCATTACCGTTACTGATTGGGTGGTACTCCAGTCACCGGACCGTTACCATTACTGATTGGGTGCTACTGCAGTCACTAGCCTGTTACTGTTACTGATTGGGTGGTACACCAGTCACCGGCCTGTTACCATTACTGATTGGGTGGCACTAAAGTCACCGGCCCATTACCATTACTGATTGGGTGATAGGGTGGTCACCGGCCCATTACCGTTACTGATTGGGTGGTACTCTGGTCACCGGACCATTACCATTACCGTTACTGATTGGGTGCTACTGCAGTCACTGGCTCGTTACCATTACTGATTGGGTGGTAGGCCGGTCACCGTCCCGTTACCATTACTGATTGGGTGGTACTCCAGTCACCAGCCCATTACCATTACTGACTGGGTGGTAGTCCAATCACTGGCCGGTTACCGTTACTGATTGTGTGGTACGCCGGTCACCAGCCTGTTACTGTTACTGATTGGGTGATATTCCGGTCACCGGCCCGTTACTGTTACTGATTGGGTGGTATTCCAGTCACCGGCCCGTTACTGTTACTGATTGGGTGGTATGCTGGTCACCAGACCATTACTGTTACTGATTGTGTGGTCGGGGGTTCACTGGCCCGTTACCATTATTGATTGTGTGGTACGCCAGTCACCGGCCCGTTAACATTACTGATTGGTTGGTACTCCAGTCACAGGCCCATTGCTGTTACTGATTAGGTGGTAGTCCAGTCACTGGCCCGTTACAGTTACTGATTGCGTGGTACTCCAGCTGCCGGCCTGCTACTGTTACTGATTGGGTGGTAGGCCGGTCACTGGCCCATTACCGTTACTGATAGTGTGGTATGCCAGTTACCGGCCCGTTACTGATACTGATTGTGTGGTACTCCAGTCACTGGCCAGTTACTTTTACTGATTGTGTGGTACTCCAGTCACCAGCCCATTACCATTACTGATTGGATGGTAATCCAATCACCAGCCCGTTACCATTACTGATTGGGTGGTACTCCATTCACCAGACCGTTACCGTTACTGATTTGGTGGTAGGCCGTTCACCAGCCCGTTACCATTACTGATTGGGTGGTACTCCAGTCCCTGGCCTGTAACCATTACTGATTGGGTGGTAATCCAATCACCGGCCTGTTACCGTTACTGATTGTGTGGTACGCTGGTCACCAACCCGTTACCAATACTGATTGGGTGGTATGCCAGTCACTGGGCCATTACTGTTACTGATTGGGTGGTACTCCAGTCACCGGCCCGTTACCGTTACTGATTGGGTGATAATCCGGTCACCGGCCCATTACTGTTACTTATTGAGTGATACCGCAGTCACCGGCCCGTAACTGTTACTGATTGGGTAGTACGCTGGTTACCAGTCCATTAACATTACTGATTGGATTGTACTCCAGTCACTGGCACATTACCATTACTGATAGTGTGGTATGCCGGTCACCGGCTCGTTACAGTTACTGATTGGGTGGTAGGCCGGTCACTGGCCTGATCCTGTTACTGATTGGGTGGTGATGTAAAAAGACTACTGAGCACTTGGATTGAGTATAAAACAAGGCTTTAATCAACTGTTTCACAACCATGAGATTCTAGTTAAATCACTAGCTCCTGGTTACAAAAACGTCCTGAACATGTTCGGCCCACGCCCGAGTAATTATACTGCTTGGACGGCGCAACCAGCTGGCCGCCCAGTGTTATTTCATGAGTCATTTCTCCACGAATGATAAGATTCATGACAGGTGGTACTCCAGTCACCGGCCAGATACCATTACTGATTGGGTGGTACTCCAGTTACCGGACAAATACCATTACTGGTTGCATGGTACTCCAGTCACCGGCCCGTTGCCATATCTGATTGGCTGGTATGCTGGTCACCAGCACATTACCGTTACTGATTGGGTGGTACTTCAGTCACCGGCCCGTTACAATCACTGATTGGGAGGTACTCCAGTCACCGGCCCATTTCCGTTAATGATTGAGTGATAATCCGGTCACCGGACCATCACCGTTACTGATTATGTGGTACGCTGTTCACCATCCCGTTACTGTTACTGATTGGGTGATATTCCGGTCACTGGCCCATTACTGTTATTGATTGGGTGATATTCCGGTCACCGGACCATTACTGTTTCTGATTGGGTGGTACGCTGGTCACCAGCCCGTTACTGTTACTGATTGGGTGATAATCCAGTCACCGGCCCATTACCGTTACTGATTTGGTGGTACGCTGGTCACCAGACCGTTACTGTTACTGATTGAGTGTTACTCCAGTCACCGAAACCATTACCATTACTGATTGGGTGGTAGGGGGGTCACTGGCTCGTTATCGTTATTGATTGCGTGATAATCCAGTCACCGGTCCGTTACCATTACTGATTCGGTGATACGCCAGTCACCGGCCCGTTACCATTGCTGATTGATTGGTACTCCAGTCACAGGCCCGTTACTGTTACTGATTAGGTGGTAGTCCAGTCACCGGCCCGTTACAGTTACTGATTGCGTTGTACTCCAGCCACCGGCCCGTTACTGTTATTCTGTCCTCCTCATGACTATGATTCAACAGACAGCTAAACCCTCATCACCAAACAGGAGGCGTTGATACTTTTTTCATCCAGTTCAATTACACAGGGTGAAACTACAGAGAGAACAAGAAATTACAACATCAAATAAGGCTGATTGGTATTACAATCACAATCTGAATACACAAAATAAACCTAGGATAGTAGAATGAAATGTTACTACCATAACTCAACAGTTCTATTACAATTTGAGGTAAGTATGATACAACAAACAAAAGTCTAACACATGAATGCCAGGGGAAAGGCTAAGCTAGCTACCACGGAGCTCCACAAAGTGCAATATATTGACTCATCTGGCCACAAATATCAAAAAATGGTGACATAGATCAAATGTAAAGAACATCTGATAAAAGGCTACTTACAGGCAATGCCAACCAAGGGGGAAACTGAAAAGGATGGCGTTAGATGCTGCTGAATCACCAGCCATGAATTCTGGCTCCCTCGTGGTTCTGTTTTTACTTTCACTTTCTAATAGTGTCACATGACATAAATCAACAGTAAGGAGGTAAGTAGTAAAACACTAGGGGGAGACAAAAACACAATACCAAAGTCTCATAGGAGACATAACACTCCCCGTCTGGTATCTCTAAGATGCCACATAATAAAGAAATACAACTTATCAGGGAGCAACCGTCTGGTTTTCCTTGGAGAGAAGACGCACAATCTCTGTGATTGGCCTGTAGAAGAACTTTGTCCCATCACCGCTTGAGATCTTGACCTCTACCTTCCGAACTCTACTATCTTTGCTGGGGAAACCCTTTGAGATGATCCCCATCGGCCATTCACTTCTTTTGTCCTGACTGTCCTTCATTAAACTATGTTCCCCATCTGGACGTTGGTCTTTGATGACTGCCATTTGCTATGTGCTTGGAGAGTTGACAGGTACTCGCGTCGCCAACAGCTCCAGAAGGTGTTGGCCAGACTCTGGAGCTGCTTCCACTGATGTCTGTAGAGGTCCTTGCTGCCGAACTCTCCTGGAGGTGTAGAAATGGCTTCTCCTTTCTGAGTGAGGAGGGTGGCAGGCGTCAGGATGAATGGGAATTCTGCATCTGATGATGGATGGACTAGTGGTCTTGCATTGATGATGGCTACCACTTCAGCCATGAATGTGGTGAGGACTTCATGAGTGAGTCTGAACGATCCATGTTCCAGAAGCATTGCATCCAATATGCGGCGTGTGATGCCGATCATTCGTTCCCATGAACCTCCCATATGTGAGGAATGTGGCGGATTGAAGATCCAGGTGCAACCTTGGTCTGCGAGGTATCTCTTAACTGTGCTGTCATCATCAGAAGAAGGAATGTCGAGCTCCTTGCAGGCTCCGATGAAGTTGGTACCACAGTCAGATCGAAGCTGCTTGGCTGGTCCACGTATGGAGAAGAATGACACTTCTGTAACTTTCTGCTGGGGACGACACAGGAATTCAGGTCCTATAAGCCACGTGGTATCCCTTAAGCGAGCTGCAGTGACAGATCTGGTGGCGTGGTCGGCTGGATTCAGGTGAGTAGGCACATAGTGCCTAGTTCAGGTTGTGTTGACCTTCTGATGTGTTGGACTCTGTTATTGACGTACACATAAAACCTTCTAGTCTGGTTGCATATGTAGCCCAGCACCACCTTACTGTCTGTGTAGAACTGGATAGAGTCAGGCTTGAGATCAATCTCGGAGGTGATCAGTTCTGCCATCTCTACAGCCAGAACGGCAGCACAGAGCTCCAGTCATGGAATGCTGTGTTCAGGACATGGTGTTAACCTTGCCTTGCCGAGGATGAAGCCTGCTTCACAATCTCCATTGGGGTTTGTGACCTTGAGGTAAGTAACCGCAGCTATGGCATTGTTTGAAGCATCAGAAAAGACACATATTTCTTTGTGCTGAGCTTCAGAGGGAGAGATGAGAGTATAGGGTCTTGGAATTTGAAGCTTTCTGAGGTCTTGGAGAGAGTTTCTCCATGTGTGCCAAGATCCCTCCTTTTCTCGAGGTAGTGGTGAATCCCAATCATTCGTGTCTGCCGTGAGGTCTCTAAGCAAAGCTTTTCCTTGGATGATGACTGGTGCCACAAAACCAAGGGGGCTGAACAGGCAATTCACCGTAGGAAGGACACCACGACGAGTGAAGGGCTTTTCGCTGTCTTCAACTTGGAAGGTAAAGGTATCCATATTCAGGTCCCAACTGAGCCCAAGGCTGCGCTGTAGAGGAGGTAAGTCAACTCCAAGGTCCAGGTCCTTTAGGTCATTGGCGTGGTCTTCTGAGGCAAAGGCTTTCTGCATGAATGAAATGAAGTGGTCCTTTGTATCCGGCTTTCTTTCCAGCGTGCGGCGGAGAGAGATGAGTCGATTGAGTGCTTGTCCTCGGTTGTTAGGAAGCTGTCGTCTTGGAGTTCTGAATGGTAGAGGAGCGACCCAGCTATTGTTACTGTCCATGAAGACCTCTTCATCCATGTTGTTTATAAAGAGTTTGTCCTCAATGGAAGGAGCTAATTTGTCATCGTCACTCGTCCTTTTGAAGACTGCCTGACCAAGACGATCCTCTTGCTTTCCGTGTTCTGGTTGCTCAGTAGGATCATCGGAGAGAGAGCTTGGAACCTGTGTGCCGTATCTTTCTTTCACTTGAAAGCTGTTGGGGCACGGATAAAAGAGTGAGGGGCGACCATTCTCCAGCACATTTGTATGGAATGTGTTCACCTTGGCAGGTCTGTGGGCGTTTTCCAAACAAACATCACTGATGATGACCCACCCTAGGTCAAGTCTCTGAGCATAAGGTGAGTTGTATGGATCATTTATCTGTTCACGTACCTTGTGGATTCTCAATATGTCTCTGCCTAGTAGAAGCAGGATGGGAGCTTGAGGGTCCAACGGTGGAATCTGGTAAGCCACTGGTTTGAGATGAGCATGATGAAGCGCTGCTTCAGGTGTAGGGATCTCTGACCTGTTATTAGGCACCTGGTTACACTCGATTAGTGTAGGCAGAGGCAGGCTCGTCTTTCCATCAAGGGTCTCCACTACGAAACCACTGGCCCTCCTTCCTGATTTCTCCACTAGGCCGGCACAAGTTTTCAGTGAATATGGGGAGCTGTTTCCTTCTATGTTGAAGTGGTCAAAGAACTGAGACTTGGCAAGTGATCTGTTACTCTGATCATCCAGCATGGCGTATATCTTTATGGCTTTCCCTTGCTGTCCTTCAGGGTAGACCGTCACAAGACAGATTTTGGAACAGAATTTGCTGCTGATGTGTGCTCCGCAGACCTTGGTGCAATGTGAGGCTACTTCAGATGTCAGAATGTCTTCTCTTCCTCCCTGCCGTGCTCTGCTGCGGCGGTAGAGGCCGTTGAGACCCAGGGGGCTGGACCTGGGTGGAGTGCTGTGTTGTGGCCTTCGCTATTGCATTCTGCACATTTGATGGCCATGTTACAGTCCCGTGCCAGGTGAGTTGAAGAGGAACAGCATTTATAACAGATGCCACGTTCCTTTAAGAATGATTTGCGATCCTCCAAAGTCCGTTCTCTGAAGCTCCGACACCTCCTGAGCGGGTACGGCTTGTTGTGAATGGGGCATTGCTTGACGGGGTCATCCATTTTCCCATCTGCGTCATCGCTGGAGGAGGTGGTGGACAGTGACATTTCAGTTTTATGAACTGACACTGGAGTTCTCTGGCTGTACCTTGTAGCAGACTGTGCTGTCTTCGGTGGCCCAGGGCTTTGAGTGGAGAAGAAGAAGCTTGGGTCGTTTCTTATTTTAGCCTGCTGGCAGATAAACTTGGCAAAAAAGGAGAAAGTTGGGAAGGGAACGTTGTGATCTTCCTTATACTTTGATCCCTGAGTTATCCATTTTTCCTGCAAGTTGAATGGTAACTTTTCAACAATGGGATTTATCCCACGTGCCGTGTCAAGGTACAGAAGACCTGGCAGACGTCCCTCAATTTTCGCTGAGTCAATTTCCATTAGGACGTCACCTAACTCTCTGAGCTTCAGGTGGTCTCGATTGAGGATCTTGGGAAAGCTCTCCAGCTTCTTAAACAGTGCATTCTCAACCACCTCCGGGGAGCCATAGCTCTCATCCAGACGATCCCATATCATCTGCAACCCCCTTTCCAGGAGGTTAATGTGCACAGCTCGAAGTCTCTTGGCGTGCTCAGAGGATTCCTTACCCAGCCATTTAGCAAGTAGGTTGATTTCTTTGCTTGCTGACAGGTCTAACTCTCTTATGGTGTTCCGAAAAGTAGACCTCCATGCTCTGTAGTCTTCAGGTTGGTCGTTGAACTGCAGCAGCCCGGTGGTGACGAGTTCACGACGTGCGAAAAACCTCACGAAATCTGACATGCCTTGGGTCTGTTCATAGTGAGGTAGAGCAGCTGGACTGTGATAGGTCTGCAGATGTTGTGAACGATAATGATGGGTTAGCCTTTGGTCTTCTGGTTGGAACTTGTGTTCGTCCTCTTCCACAGTGTTTTTGTTGAGCTCACAACAGCGCTGAGATGCATGGCCAGGCTCTTCCTGTTCGTGTATTAACTCTGGAACAGGCTCCATGTTGGGCATTGAATAGTTAACAGCTTGTGACCTGGAGTATTCTGTGGTGCGTTGCACTGGATCTTGATGAGGGAGATGAAGGTTAAGGTTGCTGCCAGTTGCTTTACCTTCAACAGCTGCTTCAAGGACTTCTGCCTCCGCTAGAGCTGCTGCTGCCTCTTTTTCCATATCCAATATGGCTAATGTTGCTTCAATATGTGCCTTTTCCATTTTTATGTCCATTTCCTTTTGAGCAAAGGACATCTTTGCTTTGGCTGCTTCGGCCTTGGCTCTGGCCATCGCTGCTGCTGCATCAGTAACAGACCTACTTGAATGCCTGGAGCAGCCAGAACAGTGAGATCTGGTATCCTCTGCTTGTTTCAATGGTGACTGTTCCTCCATTTCAGCTTGTGGGACTGGTGTCTGGAATGTATGGCTTCAGAGATGCATTGACTCGTGTTGGTGTTAAGTATGTACCCAGGATGATGACGTAGAGTATCTGTACCTTTAGTAGATTTGCCCATGGGAAAGGTGTCTTTTCACTATTCTGTCCTCCTCATGACTATGATTCGACAGACAGCTAAACCCTCATCACCAAATATGAGGCGTTGATACTTTTTCATCCAGTTTAATGACACAGGGTGAAACTACAGAGAGAACAAGAAATTACAACATCAAATAAGGCTGATTGGGATTACAATCACAATCTGAATACACAAAATAAACCTAGGATAGTAGAATGAAATGTTACTACTATAACTCAACGGTTCTATTACAATTTGAGGTAAGTATGATACAACAAACAAAAGTCTAACACATGAATGCCAGGGGAAAGACTAAGCTAGCTACCACGGAGCTCCACAAAGTGCAATATATTAACACATCTGGCCACAAATATCAAAAAATGGTGAAATAGATCAAACGTAAAGAACATCTGATAAAAGGCTACTTACAAACAATGCCAACCAAGGGGAAACTGAAAAGGATGGCGTTAGATGCTGCAGAATCACCAGCCATGAATTCTGGCTCCCTCGTGGTTCTGTTTTTACTTTCACTTTCTAATAGTGTCACATGACATAAATCAACAGTAAGGAGATAAGTAGTAAAACACTAGGGGGAGACAAAAACACAATACCAAAGTCTCATAGGAGACATAATAACTGTTACTGATTGGGTGGTATGCCAGTCACTGGACTGTTACCATTACTGATTGCGTGGTAGGCCGGTCACCAGCCCATTACCATTACTGATTGTGTGGTATGCCGGTTACCGGCCCGTTACTGTTACTGATTGTTTGGTACTCCAGTCACTGGTCTGTTACCGTTACTGATTGGGTGGTACTCCAGTCACCGGACCATTACCATTACAGATTGGGTGGTACGCCGGTCACCGGCCCGTTACCTTTATTGATTGGGTGGTACACAAGTCACCGGCCCGTTACTGTTACTGTTTGGGTGGTACTCCAGTCACCGACCCATTACAGTTACTGATTGTGTGGTAATCTGGTCACCAGCCCATTACTGTTACTGATTGGGTGGTAGTCCGGTCACCAGTGCGTTACAATTACTGATTGGGTGGTACGCAAGTCACCGGCCCATTACCGTTACTGATTGTGTGGTAAACCAGTTACGGGCCTTTTACCATTACTGATTGGGTGGTAGTCCGGTCACCAGCCCTTTACCGTTACTGATGAGTGGTACTCCAGTCACCGGCCCTTTACCATTACTGATTTGGTGGTACACCCGTCACTGGACCATTACCGTTACTGATTGGGTGCTACGCCAGTCACCAGCCCATTACGGTTACTGATTGGCTGGTACTCCAGTCACCGGCCCATTGCCATTTCTGATTGGCTGGTATGCTGGTCACCAGCCCATTACCATTGCTGATTGGGTGTTACTTCAGCCACCGGTCCATTACTGACTGGGTGGTACTCCAGTCACCGGCCCATTTCCATTACTGATTGAGTGATAATCCGGTGACCAGACCATTACTTTTACTGATTGGGTGGTATGCTGTTCACCAGCCCGTTACTGTTACTGATTGGGTGATAATCCGATCACCGGCTCGTTACTGTTACTGATTGGGTGGTTCGCTGGTCACCAGCTCGTTACTGTTACTGATTTGGTGATAATCTGTTCACCGGCCCATTACCATTACTGATTGGGTGGTATGCTGGTCACCAAACTGTTACCCTTACTGAATGAGTGGTACTCTGTAATGTGCGCAAAATTTCAGAAAATTTCGGCATTCCCCGAAGATTATTTGATTACAGAAAAACTGGTTGGAATGTACCTTAAAAACCCAGGACATTCAAAGATGGCTGTAGCAAGCCTTGTGGCAAAAGAGAAAGACAGCCTGTCTGAATATCTCCCAGCACTGGATGACAAAGGATTGGAAAAAATACCAGCTTCCAAAGTACTTGAGGTACTTAAACTGTCAATCAACTGCGGTTAGGAAGTGTACACGGAACAAAGGATTGATGTTTACAAGCTCTCAACAGTGTTGACTCAAGGGCTTAAGCACTTGAAGCTGTCAATCAATTGCGGTTGGAAGGTAACCGCAGGACAAAGGACTGTTTACTGAACACTTAAGGATTTGTTTGTCCAGCACTTGAGAAATCAGTGGGACATTTTAAACTGAGATAGCTCCATTCAAACCAGTTAAATGAATGGGAAATGCATTCAAATCCACTACAGTCAATGGGGACAGATTGGCCCCTTTTGTGTGAGCCCAGATACATCCAGATTTGGACGCGAAGATAAGGGCTCCTAATGGGGTATAAAGATAGTCCCTCAGGAAGCCATTCTCTCTCTCTATACCGCCTCACCTCCAGTGCCCTGCTTGCAAGAGGAACGCCACAGCCCACCCAAAGAAGTGGAATTCCAGCAGTTACTTTTGAATTACTGGGGTATTTCTACTTTGGGGTGGTGAAGAATCCAAGGCAGACCGCAGGGGCACAGAGCAGGCATTTACTGGTGAGTATAAACTTTCTGGCCCATTACAAGGCAACCTAGATAGGTATAAGGGGTGGGAATTAAAGGGGAATTTTGTTAAATTGCCATTTTTAGTCAATTTTCCCTCGATGTGTCCATTTTCTCTCCTCCCCGTTAAGTAAAAGTGTGCAAGTGTGCTGTATTCATAATTATTTTCACTGTATTGCAATTTATTCTTTATTTTCAATAAACGTTGGTATTCTTTGCACCCAACCATGAGTCTCATTTTGTCTATATCGCTACTGAAATAAGTTCGGCGGTCAGAACCAGAAAAGGGAAGCGATTCAAAACCGCACGGGGCCTGGGGCAGCTCAGACACGCCTGACTGGCCAGACATAAACCCCAGGGGCAGACCAAAACCCTTCTTTCTTCCCCCCTTCCCCCTTTTCTACAACTCCAGTCACCGAAACCATTACCATTACTGATTGGGTGGTAGGGGGGGTCACCAGCCTGTTACCATTATTGATTGGGTGATAATTCAGTCACCGGCCCATTACCATTACTGATTCTATGGTATGCCAGTCACCGGCCCGTTACCATTACTGATTGGTTAGTACTCCAGTCACAGGCCCGTTACTGTTACTGATTGTGTTTTACTCCAGTCACCAGCCCATTACTGTTACTGATTGGGTTGGTACACCGGTCATCAGACCGTTACTGTTACTGATTGGGTGGTAGGCCGGTCCCCGGCCCGTTACAGTTACTGACTGCATGGTACTCCAGCCACCATTCCGTTTCTGTTACCGATTGGCTGGTACGCCAGTCACCAGACCGTTACCATTACTGATTGGGTGGTAGGCCGGTCACCGGCCCATTACCGTTAATGATTGGATGGTATGCCGGATACCGGCCCGTTACTGTTACTGATTGTGTGGTACTCCAGTCACCGGCCCTTAACAGTTACTGATTGGGTGGTACTCCAGTCACCAGCATGTTACCATTACTGATTGTGTTGTACGCAAGTCACCAGCTCGTTACCGTTACTGTTTGGGTGGTACTCTGGTCACCGGCCCATTACCGTTACTGATTGTGTGGTACTCCACTCACCAGCCCATTACAATTACTGATTGGGTGGTACACAGGTCACCGGCCCGTTACCGTTACTGATTGTGTGGTAAACAAGTCACGGGCATGTTACCATTACTGATTGGTTGGTAGTCCGGTCACCAGCCAGTTACCGTTACTAATGAGTGGCACTCCCGTCACCGGCCATTTACCATTACTGATTGGGTGGTACACCCATCACTGGACCATTGCGGTTACTGATTGAGTGGTACTCCAGTCGCCGGCCCGTTACTGATAGGGTGGTACTCCAGTCACCGGCCCTTTACCGTTACTGATTGGTTGGTACTCTTGTCACCGGACCATTACCATTACCATTACTGATTGTGTGGTACTCCAGTCACCGGCCCATTACCATTAATGATTGGGTGGTACTCCAGTCACCGGACCGTTACCATTACTGATTGGGTGGTAGGCCAGTCACCGGCCCATTACCGTTACTGATTGGGTGGTAGGCTGGTCACCGGCCCATTACCGTTACTGATTGGGTGGTACTCTCGTCACCGCAACGTTACCATTACCGTTACTGATTGGGTGGTTCTCCAGTCACCGGACCATTACCGTTACTGATTGGATGCTACTGCATTCACTGGACCATTACCATTAGTGATTGGGTGGTACTCCAGTCACCGGCCTTTTACCATTACTGATTGGGTGGGACTCAAGTCACCGGCCCGTTACCATTACTGATTGGGTGGTACACCAGTCACCGGATCGTTACCGTTACTGATTGGGTGGTATGCAAGTCACCGGCCCTTTACCGTTACTGATTGTGTGGTAAACAAGTCACGGGACTGTTACCATTACTGATTGGATGGTAGTCCGGTCACCAGCCAGTTACAGTTACTGATGAGAGGTACTCCAGTCACCGGCCATTTACCATTACTGATTGTGTGGTACACCTGTCACCAGCCCATTACCATTGCTGATTGAGTGGTACTCCAGTCACTGGCCTGTTACCATTACTGATTGGGTGGTTCTCAAGTTACCGGCCCATTACCACTACTGATTGGGTGGTACTCCAGTCACCGGACCGTTACTGGTAATGATTGAGTGGTATGCCAGTCACCAGCCTGTTACCATTACTGATTGGGTGGTACACCAGTCACCGGCCCGTTACCGTTACTGATTGCATGGAACACCAGTCACCGGCCCGTTACCGTTACTGATTGGATGGTACTTCAGTCACCAGCCCATTACCGTTACTGATTGGGTTGTACTTCAGTCACCGGCCCGTTACCATTACTGATTGGGTGGTACGCCAGTCACCGGCCCGTTACCATTACTGATTGGGTGGTTCTCCCATCACCACAACGTTACCATTACCGTTACTGATTGGGTGGCACTCCAGTCACCGGACCATTACCGTTGCTGATTGGGTGCTACTGCCTTCACTGGACCATTACCATTAGTGGTTGGGTGGTACTGCAGTCACCGGCCTGTTACCATTACTGATTGGGTGATACTCAAGTCACCGGCCCGTTACCATTACTGATTGGGTGGTACACCAGTCACCGGATCATTACCGTTACTGATTGGGTGGTAGGCCATTCACTGGCCCGTTACCATTACTGATTTTGTGGTACACCGGTCACCATCTCCTTACTGCTAAGATTGGGTGGTACACCAATCACCGGCCCATTACCGTTACTGATTGGGTGGTCCGTCGGTCACCAGCCCATTACTGTTACTGATTGGGTGGTAGACCCATCACCGGACCATTACCATTACTGATTGAGTGGTACGCCAGTCACTGGCGCATTACCGTTACTCTTTTTGTGGTACTCCAGTCACCGGCCAGTTACCATTACTGATTGAGTGGTACGCCAGTCACCGACCCATTACCATTACTGATTTGGTGGTACTCCAGTCACCGGCTCATTACCATTACAGATTGGGTGGCACTCCCGTCACCGGACTGTTGCCATTACTGATTGGGTGGTAGGCCGGTCGCCGGCCCGTTACCATTACTGATTGAGTGGTACGCCGGTCACCGGCCCGTTACTGTTACGCATTGTGTGGTACTCCAGTCACCAGCCCTTTAATGTTACAGATTGGTTGGTATGATGGTCAACAGCACGTTACTGTTACTGATTGAATGGTACTCCAGTCACCGGCCCGTTACTGTTACAGATTGGGTGGTACGCTGGTCACAGGCCCATTACAGTTACTGATTGGGTCGTACTCCAGTCACCGGCCCGTTACCGTTACTGATTGGGTGGCACTCCAGTCACCGGCCTGTTACCATTAATGATTTAGTGGTAATCCAATCACCGGAACGTTACCATTACTGATTGTGTGGTAGGCCAGTCTCCGGCACATTACGGTTACTGATTGGGTGGTATGCCATTTACCGGCCCTTTACCAATTCTGATTGTGTGGTAATCCAATCACCGGCCCATTACCATTACTGATTGGGTGGTACTCCAGTCACCAGACTGTTACCATTACTGATTGGGTGGTACTCCAGTCACCGGACCATTGCCATTACTGATTGTGTGGTAGGCCGGTCTCCAGCCCATTACGGTTACTGATTGGGTGGTATGCCATTTACCGGCCCATTACCATAACTGATTGTGTGGTAATCCAATCACCGGCCCATTACCATTACTGATTGGGTGGTACTCCAGTCACCAGACCGTTACCATTACTGATTGGGTGGTACTCCAGTCACCGGACCATTACCGTTACTGATTGGGTGGTAGGCCGGTCACCAGCCCGTTACCGTTAATGATTCTGTGGTAACCAAGTCATGGGACTGTTACCATTACTGATTGGATGGTATTCCAGTCACCAGCCAGTTACAGTTACTGATGAGAGGTACTCCAGTCACTGGCCATTTACCATTACTGATTGTGTGGTACACCCGTCACTGGACCATTACCATTGCTGATTGAGTGGTACTCCAGTCACTGGCCCATTACCATTACTAATTGGGTGGTACTCCAATCACCGGCCCTTTACCATTACTGATTGGGTGGTAATCTGGTCACCAGACCGTTACCGTTACCATTACTGATTGGGTGGTACTCCAGTCACCAGAGCGTTAGCATTACTGATTGGGTGCTACTGTAGTCACAGGCCCGATACCATTACTGATTGGGTGGTACGCCAGTCACTGGCCTGTTACCATTACTGATTGGGTGGTTCTCAAGTTACCGGCCCATTACCACTACTGATTGGGTGGTACTCCAGCCACCGGACCATTACCGGTAATGATTGGGTGGTATGCCAGTCACCAGCCTGTTACCATTACTGATTGGGTGGTTCTCAAGTTACCGGCCCATTACCACTACTTATTGGGTGGTACTCCAGTCACCGGACCATTGCCGTTACTGATTGGATGGTACTCTCGTCACCGCAACATTACCATTACCGTTACTGATTGGGTGGCACTCCAGTCACCGGATCATTACCATTACTGATTGGGTGCTACTGCCTTCACTGGACCAGTACCATTAGTGATTGGGTGGTACTGCAGTCACCGGCCTGTTACCATTACTGATTGGGTGATACTCAAGTCACCGTCCCGTTACCACTACTGATTGGGTGGTATACCAGTCACCGGATCGTTACCGTTACTGATTGTGTGGTAGGCCGTTCACCGGCCCGTTACCGTTACTGATTGTGTGGTACACCGGTCACCATCTCCTTACTGTTAAGATTGGGTGGTACACCAATCACCGGCCCATTACCGTTACTGATTGGGTGGTATGTCGGTCAACGGCCCATTACTGTTACTGATTGGGTGGTAGACCCATCACCGGACCAGTACTGTTACTGATTGAGTGGTACGCCAGTCACCGGCCTATTACCATTACTATTTTTGTGGTACTCCAGTCACCGGCCAGTTACCATTACTGATTGGGTGGTACGCCAGTCACCGGCTCATTACCATTACAGATTGGGTGGCACTCCCGTCACCGGACTGTTAACATTACTGATTGGGTGGTAGGCTGGTCACCGGCCCGTTAACGTTACTGATTGAGTGGTATGCCGGTCACCAGCACTTTAATGTTACAGATTGGGTGGTATGATGGTCAACAGCACGTTATTGTTACTGATTGTATGTTACTCCAGTCACCGGCCCGTTACTGTTACAGATTGGGTGGTAATCCAGTCACCGGCCTGTTACCATTAATGATTGGGTGGTAATCCAATCACCGGAACATTACCATTACTGATTGTGTGGTACTCCAGTCCCTGGACCGTTACCATTACTGATTTTGTGGTAGGCCGGTCTCCGGCCCATTACGGTTACTGATTGGGTGGTATGTCATTTACCGGCCCATTACCAATTCTGATTGTGTGGTAACCCAATCATCGGCCCATTACCATTACTGATTGGGTGGTACTCCAGTCACTGGACCGTTACCATTACTGATTGGGTGGTACTCCAGTCACCGGACCGTTACCATTACTGATTGTGTGGTAGGCCGGTCTCCAGCCCATTACGGTTACTGATTGGGTGGTATGCCATTTACCGGCCCATTACCATAACTGATTGTGTGGTAATCCAATCACCGGCCCATTACCATTACTGATTGGGTGGTACTCCAGTCACCAGACCGTTACCATTACTGATTGGGTGGTTCTCGAGTCACCGGACCATTACCGTTACTGATTGGGTGGTAGGCCGGTCACCAGCCCGTTACCATTACTGATTGGGTGGTACTCATGTCACCTGCCCGTTACTGTTACTGATTGGGTGGTAAACCGGTCATGAGCCTGTTACCATTACTGATTAGGTGGTATTCTGGTCACCGGCCCATTACCTTTACTGATTGGGTGGTAAACCAGTCACGTGCCCGTTACATTTTCTGATTCGGTGGTACTCAACTCAACGGCCCGTTACTGTTACTGATTGGGTGGGACTCCAGTCACCGGCTGGTTGCTGTTACTGATTGATTGATACGCCGGTCACCAGCCCATTACCATTACTGATTGGATGGTGCTCCAGTCACTGGCCCATTACCATTAATGATTGGGTGATACTCCAGTCACGGGACCATTACCCTTACTGATTGGGTGGTACTTCAGTCGCCAGCCCAGTACCATTACTGATTGGGTGGTACTCCAGTCACCGGCCATTACTGTTACTGATTGAGTGGTACTCCAGTCACCGGCTCGTTACCATTACTGATTTTGCGATAATCCAGTCACCGGACCGTTACCTTTACTGATTGGGTGGTATGCCAGTCACTGGCCCATTTCCATTACTGATTGGGTGTTATTCCAGTCACCGGCCCGTTACCATTACTGATTGGGTGGTACGACAATCACCAGCCCGTTACCATTACTGATTTGGTGCTACACCAGTCACCGGCCCGTTACCATTACTGATTGGGTGGTACTCCTATCACCGGGCTAATACCGTTACTAATTGTGTGGTAGGCCAGTCTCTGGCCTGTTACCATTACTGATTGGGTGTTACGCCAGTCACCGGCCTGTTACTGTTACTGATTGAGTGGTACTCCAGTCACCAGCCCAATAGCGTTACTGATTGGGTGGTACTCCAGTCACCGGACCATTACTGTAACAGATTGCGTAGTATGCTGGTCACCATACCGTTACTGTTACTGATTGAGTGGTATGCTGGTCACCGGCCAATTACCGTTACTGATTGGGTGGTACCCCAGTCACCGGCCAATTACCGTTACTGATTGAGTGGTACTCCAGTCACCGGCCAATTACCGTTACTGATTGGGTGGTACTCCGGTCACCGGCCCATTACCGTTACTGATTGAGTGGTACATCCGTCACCGGACCATTACCGTTACTGATTGAGTGCTGCGCCGGTCACCGGCCCGTTACTGTTACTGATTGGCTAGTACGCCGGTCACCAGCCCATTACAGTTACTGATTGAGTGGTACTCCAGTCACTGGCCCGTTATGATTACTGATTGGGTGGTACACCCGTTACCGGACCATTACCGTTACTGATTGGGTGCTACGCTGGTCACCAGCCCGTTACTGTTACTGATTGAGTGGTACTCCAGTCACCGGCCCGTTACTGTTACTGATTGGCTGGTACTCCGATCAGCGGCCCTTTACCATTACTGGTTGGGTGATAATTCTGTCACCGGAACATTACTGTTACTGATTGGGTGGTACTCTGGTCACCAGACTGTTACCGTTACTAATTGGGTGGTGCTCCAGTCACCGGAACGTTACCATTACTGATTGGTTGGTACTCATGTCACCGGCCCGTTACCGTTACTGATTGGGTGGTACTTCAGTCAACGGCCCGTTATCATTACTGATTGGGTGGTAACCCAATCACCGGGCCGTTACCATTACAGATTGGTCGTATTCCAGCCACCAGCCCGTTACTGTTACTGATTGGGTGGTACGCTGTTCACCGGCCCATTACTGTTACTGATTGGGTGGTACTCCAGTCAACGCCCCTTAACGTTACTGATTGCGTGGTACTCCAGTCACTGGCCCATTACTGTTACTGAATGTGCGGTAAACTAGTCACAGGCCAGTTACCATTACTGATTGTGTGGTACTCCGGTCACCGGCCCATTACCATTACTAATTGGATGGTACACCCATCACTGGACCATTACCGTTGCTGATTGGGTGCTACGCCGGTCACCATCCCATTACTGTTACTGATTGGCTGGTACGCCGGTCACCAGCCCATTACTGTTACTGATTGGGTGGTACACCCGTCACCGGACCATTACCGTTTCTGATTGGGTGCTACGCTGGTCACCAGCCCATTATTGTTACTGATTGGCTGGGACGCCAGTCACCAGCACAATGCCATTACTGAATGTGTGGTACTCCAGTCACCGTCCCATTACCATTACTTATTGGATGGTAGACCCGTCACCGGACGATTACTGTTATTGAATGTGTGCTATGCAGGTCACCAGCCCGTTACTGTTACTGATTTGCTGGTACGCCAGTCACCAGCCCATTACCATTACTGATTGAGTGGTGCTCCAGTCACTGGCCCGTTACTGTTACTGATTGGCTGGTACTCCAGTCACTGGCCCGTTAGTATTACTGTTTGGGTGGCACTCCAGTCACCGGCCCTTTCCCTTTACTGATTGGGTGATAATTCGGTCACCGGGCCGTTACTGTTACTGATTGAGTGGTACTCTGGTCATTACCATTACTGATTGGGTGCTACTGCAGTCACCGGCCCATTAGCATTACTGATTGGCTGGTATTCCAGTCATCGGCACTTTACCGTTACTGATTGCATGATAATTCAGTCACCAGCCCGTTACTGTTACTGATTGAGTGGTACTCCAGTCATCGGCCCGTTACTGTTACTGATTGGTTGGTGCTCTGTTCACCAGCCCATTACCATTACTGATTGGGTGGAAATCCAAACACCGGCCCGTTACCATAGCTGATTGTGTGGTACTCCAGCCATCGGCTGTTACTGTTACAGATTGGGTGATATGCTGGTCACCGTCCCATTACCATTACTGATTGCATGGTACTCCAGTCACCAGTCCACAACCGTTACTGATTCAGTGGTACTCCAGTCACCAGCCCGTTACTGTTGCTGATTGTGTGGTATACAAGTCACGGGACTGTTACTGTTACTGATTGTGTGGTACTCCAGTAACCTGCCCATTACCATTACTGATTGGGTGGTAAACCAGTCACGGGCCTGTTACCATTACTGATTGGGTGGTATTCCGGTCCCCGGCCCATTGCCGTTACTGATTGTGTGATGCACCCAACACTGGTCCATTACAATTACTGATTGTGTGGTACGCCAGTCACTGGCCCATTACCATTACTGATTTGGTGGGACTCCAGTCACCGGCCCATTACCGTTACTGATTGTGTGGTATGCCAGTCACTGGCCCGTTACCATTCCTGATTTGGTGGTACTCCAGTCACCGGCCCATTACCGTAACTGATTGTGTGATACACCCAACACTGGTCCATTACCATTACTGATTGTGTGGTACGCCAGTCACTGGCCCATTACTGTTACTGATTTGGTGGTAGTCCAGTCACCGGTCCATTACCATTACTGATTGTGTGGTATGCCAGTCACTGGCCCGTTACCATTACTGATTTGGTGGTACTCCAGTCACCGGCCTATTACCGTTACTGATTGTGTGGTATGCCAGCCACTGGTCCATTACCATTACTGATTTGGTGGTACTCCAGTCACCGGTCCATTACCAATACTGATTGGGTGGTACACCAGTCACCGGCCCATTACCATTACCGATTATGTGGTAATCCAATCACCGGCCTGTTACCATAACTGATTGTGTGGTACTCCAGTCACCGGACCACAACCATTACTGAATGTGTGGTACACCAGTCACCGGCCCATTACTGTTACTGATTGCATGGAACACCAGTCACCGGCCCGTTACCATTACTGATTGGGAACTACTGCAGTCACTGGCACATTAGCATTCCCGATTGGGTGGTACTCCAGTCATCGGCTCTTTACCGTTACTGATTGGGTGATAATTTGGTCACCAGCCCGTTACTGTTATTGATTGAGTGGTCATCCAGTCACTGGCCTGTTACCGTTACTGATTGAGTGGTGCTCTGTTCACCAGCCCGCTACCATTACTGATTGGGTGGTAATCCAATCACCGGCCCGTTACCATTATTGATTGTGTGGTACTCCAGCCACCGGCCCGTTAATGTTACAGATCGGGTGATACGCTGGTCACCATCCCATTACCGTTACTGATTGCGTGGTACACCAGTCACCAGCCCATTACCATTACTGATTAGGTGGTAATCCAATCACCGGCCCATTACCGTTACTGATTGGGTGGTACGCCAGTCACTGGCCTGTTACCATTACTGATTGGGTGGTACTCCAGCCACCAGACTGTTACCGTTACTGATTGGGTGGTACTCCAGTCACCGGCCCGTTACTGTTACTGATTGTGTGGTACACCAGTCACCGGCCCGTTACCATTACTGATTGCATGGAACACCAGTCATCGGCCCGTTACCGTTACTGATTGGGTGGTACTTCAGTCACCAGCCCGTTACCATTACTGATTGGGTGGTACGCCAGTCACCGGCCCGTTACCATTACTGATTTGGTGCTACTCCAGTCACCAGCCCGCTACCATTACTGATTGGGTGGTATGCCAGTCACCGGGCTATTACCATTACTGATTGTGTGGTAGGCCGGTCGCCGGCCCGTTACCATTACTGATTGAGTGGTACGCCATTCACTGGCCTGTTACTGTTACTGATTGAGTGGTATGCTGGTCACCGGCCAATTACCGTTAGTGATTGGGTGGTACTCCAGTCACCGGACAATTATCATTACTGATTGGGTGGTACACCGGTCACCGGCCCATTACCATTACTGATTGAGTGGTACATCCGTCACCAGACCATTACCGTTACTGATTGAGTGCAGCGCCGGTCACCAGCCCGTTACTGCTACTGATTGAGTGGTACTCCAGTCACCGGCCCGTTACTGTTACTGATTAGCTGGTACTCCAGTCAGCGGCCCTTTACCATTACTGATTGGGTGATAATTCGGTCACCGGCACGTTACTGTTACTGATTGGGTGGTACTCTGGTCACCGGACCGTTACCGTTAATAATTGGGTGGTACTCCAGTCACCGGACCTTTACCATCACAGATTGGGTGGTGGGACAGTCACCGGCCCGTTACCACTACTGATTGGTTGGTATTCATGTCACCGGCCCGTTACCATTACTGATTGGGTGGTACTCCAGTCACCGGACCATTACCGTTATGGATTGAGTTGTAGGGCGGTCACCAGCCCGTTACCGTTACTGATTGGGTGGTACTCCAGTCAACGGCCCGTTACCATTACTGATTGGGTGGTAACCCAATCACCGGGCCGTTACCATTACAGATTGGTCGTATTCCAGCCACCAGCCCGTTAATGTTACTGATTGGGTGGTATGCTGGTCACCGGCCCATTACCATTACTGATTGGGTGGTACTCCAGTCAATGCCCCTTAACGTTACTGATTGGGTGGTACTCCAGTCACCGGCCCATTACTGTTACTGAATGTGTGGTAAACCAGTCACAGGCCTGTTACATTACCGTTACTGATTGGGTGGTACACCCATCACTGGACCATTACCGTTGCTGATAGGGTGCTACGCCGGTCTCCAGCCCATTACTGTTACTGATTGGTTGGTACGCCGGTCACCAGCCCATTACCGTTACTGATTGAGTGGTACTCCAGTCACCGGCCCGTTACTGTTACTGATTGGCTGGTACTCCAGTCACCGGCTCGTTAGTATTACTGATTGGGTGGTACACCAGTCACCGGCCCTTTCCCTTTACTGAATGGGTGATAATTCGGTCACCGGACCGTTACCATTACTGATTGGGTACTACTGTAGTTACCGGCCCATTAGCATTACTGATTGGGTGGTACTCCAGTCATCGGCTCTTTACCGTTACTGATTGGGTGATAATTTGGTCACCAGCCTGTTACTGTTAATGATTGAGTGGTCATCCAGTCACCGGCCCGTTACCATTACTGATTGGGTGGTGCTCTGTTCACCAGCCCGTTACCATTACTGCTTGGGTGGTAATCCAATCACCGGCCTGTTACCATTATTGATCGTGTGGTACTCCAGCCACTGGCCTGTTACTTTTACAGATCGGGTGATACGCTGGTCACCGTCCCATTACCGTTACTGATTGCGTGGTACTCCAGTCACCGGTTCATCACCATTACTGATTGGGTGGTACTCCAGTTACCGGGCGATTACTGTTACTGATTGTGTGATACACCCAACACTGGTCCATTACCATTACTGATTGTGTGGCACGCCAGTCACTGGCCCATTACCGTTACTGATTGTGTGGTACGGTAGTCACTGGCCCGTTACTGTTACTGATTGGGTGGTACTTCAGTCACCGGCCCGTTACCGTTACTGATTGGGTGGTACGTCAGTCACTGGCCCGTTACCATTACTGATTTGGTGGTACTCCAGTCACCAGCCCATTACCATAACTGATTAGGTGGTAACCCAATCACTGGCCCGTTAACGTTACTGATTGGGTGGTACGCCAGTCACTGGCCTGTTACCATTACTGATTGGGTGGTACTCCAGTCACCGGACTGTTACGGTTACTGATTGGGTGATACTCCAGTCACCGGCACATTACCGTTCCTGATTGGGTGGTACACCAGTCACTGGCCCGTTACCGTTACTGATTGGGTGGCACTTCAGTCACCAGCCCAGTACCATTACTGATTGGGTGGTACTCCAGTCACCGGCCCGCTACTGTTACTGATTGAGTGGTACTCCAGTCACCGGCTCATTACCATTACAGATTGTGTGATAATCCGGTCACCGGACCTTTACCGTTACTGATTGGGTGGGACGCCAGTCACCGCCCATTTCCGTTACTGATTGGGTGTTACTTCAGTCACCGGCTCGTTACCATTACTGATTGGGTGGTACGCCAGTCACCGGCCCATTTCCGTTGCTGATTGGGTGTTACTCCAGTCACCGGCCCATTACCGTTACTGATTGGGTGGTACGACAGTCACCGGCCCATTACCATTACTGATTTGGTGCTACTCCAGTCACCGGCCCATTACCATTACTGATTGGGTGGTACTCCAGTCACCGGGGTATTACCATAAGAACATAAGAACATAAGAAATAGGATCAGGAGTAGGCCAATCGGCCCCTCGAGCCTGCTCCGCCATTCAATAAGATCATGGCTGATCTGATCCTAACCGCCAATCTGCTATCACAGAACCATCTCCTGAATCTAACAGAATTAGACACACGAAATAGGAGCAGGATCAGGCTACACGGCCCCTGGGCCTGCTCCGCTACCCACAGGGCCATGTCCGATCCGAACCTAGACTCATGTCCAAATTCCTGCATGCTCCCCGTAACCCTTAATTCCCTTTACTTCTAGGAAACTGTCTATTTCTGTTCTAAATTTATGCAATGATGTAGCTTCTACAGCTTTATGGTGCAGAATATTCCATGGACCTACCACCCTCTGAGTGAAGTAGTTCCTCCTCATCTCAGTTTTGAAAGAGCGGCCCCTTATTCTAAGACTATGCCCCCTAGTTCTAGTTTCACCCATCATCGGGACCATCCTCCCCGCATCCACCCGATCCAACCCCTTCACAATCTTATATGTTTCAATAAGATCGCCTCTCATTCTTCTGAACTCCAATGAGTAGAATCCCAATCTACTCAACCTCTCCTCATATGTCCATCCCCTCATCCCCGGGATTAACCGAGTGAACCTTCTTTGTACTGACTCGAGAGCAAGTATGTCTTTTCTTAAGTATGGACACCAAAACTGTATGCAGTATTCCAGGTGCGGTCTCACCAATACCTTGTACAACTGAAGCAATACCTCCCTATTTTTATATTCTATCCCCCTAGCAATGAAAGCCAACATTCCATTGGCCTTCTTAATCACTTGCTGCACCTGCATACTAACCTTTTGAGCTTTGTGCACCAGGACCCCCAGATCCCTTTGTACTTCAGTACTTTCCAGTTTCTTGCCATTAAGATAATAACTTGCTCTACGATACACAGAGTCCAGGTACTTCTCCCCCTCCCTGATGTGTCGCAGTGTCTGAAGCTCAGGCTCCAGCTCATCAACACGGAGCTTGAGTTCCTGTAGCAGCAGACACTTGTCACAGACCTAATCACCGTGAACCTCAATGGGGTTCACCGGCTTCCACATCTCGCAACAGTAACACATCACCTGCTCCATTCTATGTAATTAATTAAATTTTTTATTGTTAGTTATGGACACCCTCTGCCCGATTTTAGATGCTATATCCCTTTTAATTAATTGGATTTAAATTAAATCAATCCCTCTAGTTACACCAGTTAAATGGTTTACCAAGGGTCATGCTGCACCAGAAAGGCCTTATTAACTACAACCCAGAGAGTTAAAGTTTGAAAAGAGCACCTAACACCCCGCTTACCCTAACTCACACTTACCCAAACTCACAGCACTGTCTGCTGACTCACACTCAGTGCTTGCTCACACTAGCACTGGTCTTTTTATACTGTATGTTTGTTTACAGCCAAATGAGTCACCCCTGCTGATTGGTTAGAAAACTGGTTTCCACTGCCTGCTGTGCCAATTTACTCCTACTGCAGTGTAACCTTGTTTTACTCTTCTTAAACCAACAGAATCCCAAATATTTAACTTTTCCCCTTTACTTAAACTGCTTAAGTAATCTTATCAAGAATGATTTAAAGAGAAATAACAATTAAAGAACTCTCACACTTACCCAAACTCACAGCACTCTTTGATGACTCGCACTCAGTGCTTGCTCGCACTAGGACTGGTCTTTTTATACTGTTTGTTTGTTTACAGCCAAATGAGTCACCCCTGCTGATTGGTTAGAAAACTGGTTTCCACTGCCTGCTGTGCCAATTTACTCCTACTGCAGTGTAACCTTGTTTTACTCTTCTTAAACCAACAGAATCCCAAATATTTAACTTTTCCCCTTCACTTAAATTGCTTAAGTAATCTTATCAAGAATGATTTAAGGAGAAATAACAATTAAAGTACCCTCACACTTACCCAAACTCAAAGCACTCTTTGATGACTCGCACTCAGTGCTTGCTCGCACTAGGACTGGTCTTTTTATACTGTTTGTTTGTTTACAGCCAAATGAGTCACCCCTGCTGATTGGTTAGAAAACTGGTTTCCACTGCCTGCTGTGCCAATTTACTCCTACTGCAATGTAACCTTGTTTTACTCTTCTTAAACCAACAGAATCCCAAATATTTAACTTTTCCCCTTTACTTAAACTGCTTAAGTAATCTTATCAAGAATGATTTAAAGCGAAATAACAATTAAAGAACTCTCACACTTACCCAAACTCACAGCACTCTTTGATGACTCGCACTGATTGTGTGGTAGGCTGGTCGCTGGCCCGTTACTGTTACTGATTGAGTGGTACGCCAGTCACCAGCCCGTTAGTGTTACTGATGGAGTGGTAATCCTGTCACCAGCCCGTTACCATTACTGATTGGGTGGTATGCCAGTCACCGGCCCGTTACTGTTACTGATTGAGTTGTACTCCAGTCACCAGCCCATTAGCATTACTGATTGGGTGGTACTCCAGTTGCCGGACCTTTACTGTTACAGATTGGGTGGTACGCTGGTCATCATACCGTAACTGTTACTGATTGAGTGGTATGCTGGTCACCGGCCCATTAACATTACTGATTGGGTGGTACTCCAGTCACCGGCCAATTACCGTTACTGATTGGGTGGTACTCCGGTCACCGGCCCATTACCGTTACTGATTGAGTGATACATCCGTCACCGGACCATTACCATTACTGATTGAGTGCTGCGCTGGTCACCAGCCCATTACTGTTACTGATTGAGTGGTACTCCAGTCACTGGCCCGTTACCATTACTGATTGAGTGGTACACCCATCACCGGACCATTACCATTACTGATTGGGTGCTACGCTCGTCACCAGCCCATTACTGTTACTGATTTCTGGTGCGCCGGTCACCAGCCCATTACCATTACTGATTGAGTGGTACTCCAGTCACCGGCCCGTTACTGTTATTGATTGGCTGGCACTCCAGTCAGCGGCCTTTTACCATTACTGATTGGGTGATAATTCGGTCACCGGCACGTTACTGTTACTGATTGGGAGGTACTCTGGTCACCGGACCGTTACCGTTACTAATTGGGTGGTACTCCAGTCACCAGACCGTTACTGTTACTGATTGGGTGCTACTAGTCACCGGCCCATTACCGTTACTGATTGGTTGGTAGGACAGTCACCAGCCCATTACCACTACTGATTGGTTGGTACTCATGTCACCGGCCCATTACCATTACTGATTGTGTGGTACACCAATCACTGGACCGTTACCATTACGGATTAAGTGGTAGGGCGGTCACCAGCCCGTTACCATTACCGATTGGGTGGTACTCCAGTCACCGGCCCGTTACTGTTACTGATTGGCTGGTACTCCAGTCAGCGGCCTTTTACCGTTACTGATTGGGTGATAATTCGGTCACCGGCACATTACTGTTACTGATTGGGAGGTATTCTGGTCACCGGACCATTACCGTTACTAATTGGGTGGTACTCCAGTCACCGGACCATTACTGTTACTGATTGGGTGCTACTAGTCACCGGCCCGTTAACTTTACTGATTGGTTGGTAGGACAGTCACTGGCCCGTTACCACTCCTGATTGGTTGGTACTCATGTCACCGGCCCGTTACCATTACTGATTGTGTGGTACTCCAGTCACTGGACCGTTACCATTACGGATTAAGTGGTAGGGTGGTCACCAGCCCGTTACCATTACCGATTGGGTGGTACTCCAGTCACCGGCCCATTACCATTACTGATTGGGTGGTAATCCAATCACCAAGCCATTGCCATTACAGATTGGGTCGTATTCCAGCCACCAGCCTGTTACTGTTACTGATTGGGTGGTACGCTGGTCACAGGCCCATTACCATTACTGATTGGGTGATACTCCAGTCAACTCCCCTTAACGTTACTGATTGGTTGGTACTCCAGTCACCGGCCCGTTACTGTTGCTGAATGTGTGGTAAACCAGTCACGGGCCTGTTACCAATACTGATTGTGTGGTACTCCGGTCACCGGCATATTACCGTTACTGGTTGGGTGGTACACCCATCACTGGACCATTACCATTGCTGATTGGGTGCTACGCCGGTCAGCAGCCCATTACTGTTACTGATTGGCTGGCACGCCAGTCACCAGCCCATTACTGTTACTGATTGGGTGGTACACCCATCACCAGACCATTACCATTACTGATTGGGTGCTATGCTGGTCACCAGCCCATTATTGTTACTGATTGGCTGGTACGCCGGTCACCAGCCCATTACCATTGCTGATTGTGTGGTACTCCAGTTACCGTCCCGTTACCATTACTGATTGAATGGTACACCCGTCACCAGACCATTACTGTTACTGATTGTGTGCTACGCCGGTCACCAGCCCGTTACTGTTACTTATTGGCTGGTACGCCAGTCACCAGCCCATTACCATTACTGATTGAGTGGTGCTCCAGTCACCGGCCCGTTACTGTTACTGATTGGCTGGTACTCCAGTCACCGGCCCATTAGTATTACTCTTTGGGTGGCACTCCAGTCACCGGCCCTTTCCCTTTACTGATTGGGTGATAATTCGGTCACCGGGCCGTTACTGTTACTGATTGGGTGGTACTCTGGTCACCGGACCATTACCATTACTGATTGGGTGCTACTGCAGTCACCGGCCCATTAGCATTACTGATTGGGTGGCACTCCAGTCATCGGGTCTTTACCATTACTGATTGTGTGATAATTCGGTCACAAGCCCGTTACTGTTACTGATTGAGTGGTACTCCCGTCACCGGCCCGTTAGCGTTACTGATTGGGTGGTGCTCTGTTCACCAGCCCATTACCATTACTGATTGGGTGGTAATCCAATCACCGGCCCGTTACCATAACTGATGGTGTGTTACTCCAGCCACCGGCCTGTTACTGTTACAGATTGGGTGATATGCTGGTCACCGTTCCATTACCATTACTGATTGCGTGGTACTCCAGTCACCGGTCCATTACCGTTACTGATTTGGTGGTACTCCAGTCACCAGCCTGTTACTGTTACTGATTGTGTGGTAAATCTGTCACGGGACTGTTACTGTTACTGATTGTGTGGTACTCCAGTCACCGGCCCATTACCATTACTGATTGGGTGGTAAAACGGTCACGGGCCTGTTACCAATACTGATTGGGTGGTATTCCGGTCACCGGCCCATTGCCGTTACTGAATGTGTGGTACGCCAGTCACTGGCCCATTAACGTAACTTTTTGGGTGGTACTCCAGTCACTGGCCCATTACTGTTACTGATTTGGAGGTACTCCAGTCACCGGCCCATTACCATTACTGATTGTGTGGTACGCCAGTCACTGGCCCGTTACCATTACTGATTTGGTGGTACTCCAGTCACCGGCCCATTACCATTACTGATTGTGTGGTACGCCAGTCACTGGCCCGTTACCATTACTGATTTATTGGCACTCCAGTCACCGGCCCGTTACCAATACTGATTGGGTGGTACACCTGTCACCGGCCCATTACCATTACTGATTAGGTGTTAATCCAATCACTGGCCCGTTACCATAACTGATTGTGTGGTACTCCAGTCACCGGACCACTACCATTTCTGATTGTGTGGTGTGCTAGTCACTGGCCCATTAAAGTTACTTTTTGGGTGGTACTTCAGTCACCGGACTGTTACCGTTATTGATTGGGTGGTACTCCAGTCACCGGCCCGTTACCGTTACAGATTGCGTGGAACACCAGTCACCGGCCCGTTACCATTACTGATTGGGTGGTACTTCAGTCACCAGCCCATTAACGTTACTGATTGGTTGGTACTCCAGTCACCGGCCCGTTACTGTTACTGATTGAGTGGTACTCCAGTCACCGGCTCGTTACCTTTACTGATTGTGTGATAATCCGGTCACCAGACCGTTACCATTACTGATTGGGTGGTACGCCAGTCACCGGCCCATTTCCGTTACTGATTGGTTGCTACTTCAGTCACCGGCCCATTACCATTACTTATTTGGTGCTACTCCAGTCACCGGCCCGTTACCATTACTGATTTGGTGCTACTCCAGCCACCGGCCCGTTACCATTACTGATTGGGTGGTACGCCAGTCACCGGCCCATTTCCGTTACTGATTGGGTGTTACTCCAGCCACTGGCCCATTACCATTACTGATTGTGTGGTACGGCAGTCACCGGCCCGTTACCATTACTGATTTGGTGCTACTCCAGTCACCGGCCCGTTACCATTACTGATTGGGTGGTACACCAGTCACCGGCCAATTACAGTTACTGATTGGGTGGTACTCCGGTCACCGGCCCTTTACCATTACTGATTGGGTGGTAATCCAATCACCAAGCCATTGCCATTACAGATTGGGTCGTATTCCAGCCACCAGCCCGTTACTGTTACTGATTGTGTGGTATGCTGTTCACCGGCCATTACCGTAACTGATAGGGGGGTAATCCAGTCACCGGCCAATTACCGTTACTGATTTGGCGGTACTCCGGTCACCGGCCCATTTATCATTCCTGATTGAGTGATACATCCGTCACTGGACCATTACCGATACTGATTAGCTGCTATGCCGATCACCAGCCCATTACTGTTGCTGATTGAGTGGTACTCCAGTCACTGGCCCCTTATCATTACTGATTGGGTAATACACCCGTCACTGGACCATTACCGTTACTGATTGGGTGCTACGCTTGTCACCAGCCCGTTACTGTTACTGATTTCTGGTGCGCCGGTCATCAGCCCATTACCGTTACTGATTGAGTGGTGCTCCAGTCACCGGCCCGTTACTGTTACTGATTGGCTGGTACTCCAGTCACCGGCCCATTAGTATTACTCTTTGGGTGGCACTCCAGTCACCGGCCCTTTCCCTTTACTGATTGGGTGATAATTCGGTCACCGGGCCGTTACTGTTACTGATTGGGTGGTACTCTGGTCACCAGACCATTACCATTACTGATTGGGTGCTACTGCAGTCACCGGCCCATTAGCATTACTGATTGGGTGGTACTCCAGTCATCGGCTCTTTACCGTTACTGATTGTGTGATAATTCGGTCACAAGCCCATTACTGTTACTGATTGAGTGGTACTCCCGTCACCGGCCCGTTAGCGTTACTGATTGGGTGGTGCTCTGTTCACCAGCCCGTTACCATTACTGATTGGGTGGTAATCCAATCACCGGCCCGTTACCATAACTGATGGTGTGTTACTCCAGCCACCGGCCTGTTACTGTTACAGATTGGGTGATATGCTGGTCACCGTTCCATTACCGTTACTGATTGCGTGGTACTCCAGTCACCGGTCCATTACCGTTACTGATTTGGTGGTACTCCAGTCACCAGCCTGTTACTGTTACTGATTGTGTGGTAAATCTGTCACGGGACTGTTACTGTTACTGATTGTGTGGTACTCCAGTCACCGGCCCGTTACCATTACTGATTGGGTGGTAAACCGGTCACGGGCCTGTTACCAATACTGATTGGGTGGTATTCCGGTCACCGGCCCATTGCCGTTACTGAATATGTGGTACGCCAGTCACTGGCCCATTAACGTAACTTTTTGGGTGGTACTCCAGTCACTGGCCCATTACCGTTACTGATTTGGTGGTACTCCAGTCACCGGCCCATTACCATTACTGATTGTGTGGTACGCCAGTCACTGGCCCGTTACCATTACTGATTTGGTGGTACTCCAGTCACCGGCCCATTACCGTTACTGATTGTGTGGTACGCCAGTCACTGGCCCGTTACCATTACTGATTTAGTGGCACTCCAGTCACTGGCCCGTTACCAGTACTGATTGGGTGGTACACCTGTCACCGGCCCATTACCATTACTGATTAGGTGTTAATCCAATCACCGGCCCGTTACCATAACTGATTGTGTGGTACTCCAGTCACCGGACCACTACCATTTCTGATTGTGTGGTGCGCTAGTCACTGGCCCATTACAGTTACTTTTTGGGTGGTATTTCAGTCACCGGACTGTTACCGTTATTGATTGGGTGGTACTCCAGTCACCGGCCCGTTACCATTACAGATTGCGTGGAACACCAGTCACCGGCCCGTTACCATTACTGATTGGGTGGTACTTCAGTCACCAGCCCATTAACGTTACTGATTGGTTGGTACTCCAGTCACCGGCCCGTTACTGTTACTGATTGAGTGGTACACCAGTCACTGGCTCGTTACCATTACTGATTGTGTGATAATCCGGTCACCGGACCGTTACCATTACTGATTGGGTGGTACGCCAGTCACTGGCCCATTTCCATTACTGATTGGTTGCTACTTCAGTCACCGGCCCATTACCATTACTGATTTGGTGCTACTCCAGTCACCGGCCCGTTACCATTACTGATTTGGTGCTACTCCAGTCACCGGCCCGTTACCATTACTGATTGGGTGGTACGCCAGTCACCGGCCCATTTCCGTTACTGATTGGGTGTTACTCCAGCCACTGGCCCATTACCATTACTGATTGTGTGGTATGGCAGTCACCGGCCCGTTACCATTACTGATTTGGTGCTACTCCAGTCACCGGCCCGTTACCATTACTGATTGGGTGGTACACCAGTCACCGGCCAATTACCGTTACTGATTGGGTGGTACTCCGGTCACCGGCCCTTTACCATTACTGATTGGGTGGTAATCCAATCACCAAGCCATTGCCATTACAGATTGGATCGTATTCCAGCCACCAGCCCGTTACTGTTACTGATTGTGTGGTATGCTGTTCACCGGCCATTACCGTAACTGATAGGGGGGTAATCCAGTCACCGGCCAATTACCGTTGCTGATTCGGCGGTACTCCGGTCACCGGCCCATTACCATTACTGATTGAGTGATACATCCGTCACTGGACCATTACCGATACTGATTAGCTGCTACGCCGGTCACCAGCCCATTACTGTTGCTGATTGAGTGGTACTCCAGTCACTGGCCCCTTATCATTACTGATTGGGTAATACACCCGTCACTGGATCATTACCGTTACTGATTGGGTGCTACGCTTGTCACCAGCCCGTTACTGTTACTGATTTCTGGTGCGCCGGTCATCAGCCCATTACCGTTACTGATTGAGTGGTACTCCAGTCACCAGCCCATTACTGTTACTGATTGGCTGGTACTCCAGTCAGCGGCCCTTTACCGCTACTGATTGGGTGATAATTCGGTCACCAGCACGTTACTGTTACTGATTGTGTGGTACTCTGGTCACCGGACCATTACCATTACGAATTGGGTGGTACTCCAGTCACCGGACCGTTACTGTTACTGATTGGGTGCTACTGCAGTCACTGGCTCGTTACCATTACTGATTGGGTGGTAGGACAGTCACCGGCCCATTACAACTACTGATTGTTTGGTACTCATGTCACCGGCACGTTACCATTACTGATTGTGTGGTACTCCAGTCACCGGACCGTTACCATTATGGATTGAGTGGTAGGGCAGTCACCAGCCCATTACCATTACTGATTGGGTGGTACTCCTGTCACCGGCCCATTACCATCACTGATTGGGTGGTAATCCACTCACCGGGCCGTTACCGTTACAGATTGGGTCGTATTCCAGCCACCAGCCCGTTACTGTTACTGATTGGGTGGTACGCTTGTCAGTGGCCCATTACCATTACTGATTGGGTGGTACTCCAGTCAACGCCCCTTAACGTTACTCATTGGGTGGTACTCCAGTCACCGGCCCGTTACTGTTACTGAATGTGTGGTAAACCAGTCACGGGCCTGTTACTGTTACTGATTAGGTGGTTCTCAAGTCACCAGCCCATTACCACTACTGATTGGGTGGTACTCCAGTCACCGGACCGTTACCGTTAATGATTGGGTGTTAGGCCGGTCACCAGCCCATTACCGTTACTGATTGGGTGGTACTCTCATCACCGCAACGTTACCGTTACCGTTACTGATTGGGTGGTACTCCAGTCACCGGACCATTACTGTTACTGATTGGGTGCTACTGCAGTCACTGGACCATTACCATTAGTGATTGGGTGGTACTCCAGTCACCGGCCTGTTACCATTACTGATTGGCTGGTACTCAAGTCACCGGCCCGTTACCATTACTGATTGGGTGGTACACCAGTCACCAGATCGTTACTGTTACTGATAGGGCGGTAGGCCGTTCACCGGCCCATTACCATTACTGATTGTGTGGTATGCCTGTCACCAGCCCCTTACTGTTACTGATTGGGTGGTACACCAGTCACCGTCCCATTACCGTTACTGATTGGGTGGTACGCCAGTCACCGGCCCATTACCGTTACTCTTTTTGTGGTACTCCAGTCACCGGCCAGTTACCGTTACTGATTGGGTGGTACGCCAATCACCGTCCCATTACCATTACTGATTTGGTGGTACTCCAGTCACTGGCTCATTACCATTACAGATTGGGTGGTACTCCAGTCACCGGACTGTTAACATTACTGATTGGGTGGTAGGCCGGTCACCGGCCCATTACCATTACTGATTAAGTGGTACGCCGGTCACCGGACCGTTACTGTTACTGATTGTGTGGTACTCCAGTCACCGGCCCTTTACTGTTACAGATTGGGTGGTACACTGGTCAACAGCACGTTACTGTTACTGATTGAGTGGTACTCCAGTCACCGGCCCGTTACCGTTATTGATTGGGTGGTACTCCAGTCACCTGCCTGTTACCATTAATGATTGGGTGGTAATCTAATCACCGGAACGTTACCATTACTGATTGGGTGCTACTTCAATCCCCAGACCGTTACCGTTACTGGTTGTGTGGTAGGCCGGCCTCCGGCCCATTACGGTTACTGATTGGGTGGTATGCCATTTACCGGCCCATTACCATTACTGATTGTGTGGTAATCCAATCGCTGGCCCATTACCAGTACTGATTGGGTGGTACTCCAGTCACCGGACCTTACCATTACTAATTGGGTGGTACTCCAGTCACTGGACCGTTACCGTTACTGATGGGGTGGTTGGCCGGTCACCAGACCGTTACCTTTACTGATTGGGTGGTATGCTTGTCACCGGCCTGTTACTGTTACTGATTGGGTGGTACTCCAGTCACCTGCCCGTTACCGTTACTGATTGGGTGGTATTCTGGTCACTGGCCCATTACTGTTATTGATTGGGTGGTACTCCAGTCACCGGCCCATTACATTTTCTGTTTCGGTGGTACTCTAGTCAACGGCCCGTTACTGTTAATGTTTGGGTGGGATTCCAGTCACCGGCTGGTTGCCGTTACTGATTGATTGCTACTCCAGTCACTGGCCCATTACCATTACTGATTGGGTGATACTCCAGTCATGGGCCCATTACCCTTACTGATTGGGTGGTTCTCCAGTCACCGGCCCATTACTGTTACTGATTGAGTGGTACTCCAGTCACTGGCTCGTTACCATTACTGATTGTGTGATAATCCGGTCACTGGACCGTTACCATTACTAATTGGTTGGTACGCCAGTCACATGCCCATTACCATTACTGATTGTGTAGTACGCCAGTCACCGGCCCATTACCATTACTGATTTGGTACTACTCCAGTCACCGGCCCGTTACCATTACTGATTGTGTGGTACTCCAGTCACCGGGCTTTTACCGTTACTGATTGTGTGGTAGGCCGGTCGCCGGCCCGTTACCGTTACTGATTGAGTGGTATGCTAGTGACTGGCCCGTTACTGTTACTGATTGAGTGGTACTCCATTCACCGGCCCGTTACCATTACTGATTGGGTGGTACTCCAGTCACCGGACCTTTATTGTTTCAGATTGAGTGGTACGCTGGTCACCGGCCCATTACCGGTACTGATTGGGTGGTACTCCAGTCACCGGCCAATTACCATTACTGATTCGGCGGTACTCCGGTCACCAGCCCATTACCGTTACTGATTGAGTGGTACATCCATCACCGGACCATTACCATTTACTGATTGAGTGCTGCGCCGGTCACCAGCCCGTTACTGTTACTGATTGGCTGGTTTGCCGGTCACCAGCCCATTGCTGTTACTGATTGAGTGGTACTCCAGTCACTGGCCTGTTACCATTACTGGTTGGGTGGTACACCCGTCACCGGACCATTACCATTACTGATTGGGTGCTGCGCTGGTCACAAGCCCATTACTGTTACTGATTTCTGGTGCGCCGGTCACCAGCCCATTACCGTTACTGATTGAGTGTTACTCCAGTCACCGGCCCATTACTGTTACTGATTGGCTGGTACTCCAGTCAGCGGCACTTTACCATTACTGATTGTGTGATAATTCGGTCACCGGTATGTTACTGTTACTGATTGGGTGGTACTCTGGTCACCAGACCGTTACCATTACTGATTGGGTGCTACTGCAGTCACCAGCCCATTACCATTACTGATTGGGTGGTAAGACAGTCACCGGCCCGTTACCACTACTGATTGTTTGGTACTCATGTCACCGGCCTGTTACCATTACTGATTGGGTGGTACTCCAGTCACCGGACCGTTACCGTTATGGATTGAGTGGTAGGATGGTCACCAGCCCATTACTCTTACTGATTGGGTGGTACTCCAGTCATCGGCCCATTATCATTACTGATTAGGTGGTAATCCAGTCACCGGGCTGTTACCATTACATATTGGGTCGTATTCCAGCCACCAGCCCATTACTGTTGCTGATTGGGTGGTACCCAAGTCACCGGCCCATTACCACTACTGATTGGGTGGTACTCCAGTCACTGGACCGTTACCGTTAATGATTGGGTGGTAGACTGGTCACCGGCCCATTACCGTTACTGATTGGGTGGTACTCTCGTCACTGCAAAGTCACCATTACCGTTACTGATTGGGTGGTACTCCAGTCACCGGACCATTACCGTTACTGATTGGGTGCTACTGCAGTCACTGGACCATTACCATTAGTGATTGGGTGGTACTCCAGTCACCGGCCTGTTACCATTACTGATTGGGTGGTACTCAAGTCACCGGCCTGTTACCATTACTGATTGGGTGGTACACCAGTCACCGGCCCGTTACTGTTACTGATTGGCTGGTACTCCAGTCAGCGGCCCTTTACCGCTACTGATTGGGTGATAATTCGGTCACCAGCACGTTACTGTTACTGATTGTGTGGTACTCTGGTCACCGGACCATTACCATTACGAATTGGGTGGTACTCCAGTCACCGGACCGTTACTGTTACTGATTGGGTGCTACTGCAGTCACTGGCTCGTTACCATTACTGATTGGGTGGTAGGACAGTCACCGGACCATTACAACTACTGATTGTTTGGTACTCATGTCACCGGCACGTTACCATTACTGATTGTGTGGTACTCCAGTCACCGGACCGTTACCATTATGGATTGAGTGGTAGGGCAGTCACCAGCCCATTACCATTACTGATTGGGTGGTACTCCTGTCACCGGCCCATTACCATCACTGATTGGGTGGTAATCCACTCACCGGGCCGTTACCGTTACAGATTGGGTCGTATTCCAGCCACCAGCCCGTTACTGTTACTGATTGGGTGGTACGCTTGTCAGTGGCCCATTACCATTACTGATTGGGTGGTACTCCAGTCAACGCCCCTTAACGTTACTCATTGGGTGGTACTCCAGTCACCGGCCCGTTACTGTTACTGAATGTGTGGTAAACCAGTCACGGGCCTGTTACTGTTACTGATTAGGTGGTTCTCAAGTCACCAGCCCATTACCACTACTGATTGGGTGGTACTCCAGTCACCGGACCGTTACCGTTAATGATTGGGTGTTAGGCCGGTCACCAGCCCATTACCAATACTGATTGGGTGGTACTCTCATCACCGCAACGTTACCGTTACCGTTACTGATTGGGTGGTACTCCAGTCACCGGACCATTACTGTTACTGATTGGGTGCTACTGCAGTCACTGGACCATTACCATTAGTGATTGGGTGGTACTCCAGTCACCGGCCTGTTACCATTACTGATTGGCTGGTACTCAAGTCACCGGCCCGTTACCATTACTGATTGGGTGGTACACCAGTCACCAGATCGTTACTGTTACTGATAGGGCGGTAGGCCATTCACCGGCCCATTACCATTACTGATTGTGTGGTATGCCTGTCACCAGCCCCTTACTGTTACTGATTGGGTGGTACACCAGTCACCGTCCCATTACCGTTACTGATTGGGTGGTACGCCAGTCACCGGCCCATTACCGTTACTCTTTTTGTGGTACTCCAGTCACCGGCCAGTTACCGTTACTGATTGGGTGGTACGCCAATCACCGTCCCATTACCATTACTGATTTGGTGGTACTCCAGTCACTGGCTCATTACCATTACAGATTGGGTGGTACTCCAGTCACCGGACTGTTAACATTACTGATTGGGTGGTAGGCCGGTCGCCGGCCCATTACCATTACTGATTAAGTGGTACGCCGGTCACCGGACCGTTACTGTTACTGATTGTGTGGTACTCCAGTCACCGGCCCTTTACTGTTACAGATTGGGTGGTACACTGGTCAACAGCACGTTACTGTTACTGATTGAGTGGTACTCCAGTCACCGGCCCGTTACCGTTATTGATTGGGTGGTACTCCAGTCACCTGCCTGTTACCATTAATGATTGGGTGGTAATCTAATCACCGGAACGTTACCATTACTGATTGGGTGCTACTTCAATCCCCAGACCGTTACCGTTACTGGTTGTGTGGTAGGCCGGCCTCCGGCCCATTACGGTTACTGATTGGGTGGTATGCCATTTACCGGCCCATTACCATTACTGATTGTGTGGTAATCCAATCGCTGGCCCATTACCAGTACTGATTGGGTGGTACTCCAGTCACCGGACCTTACCATTACTAATTGGGTGGTACTCCAGTCACTGGACCGTTACCGTTACTGATGGGGTGGTTGGCCGGTCACCAGACCGTTACCGTTACTGATTGGGTGGTATGCTTGTCACCGGCCTGTTACTGTTACTGATTGGGTGGTACTCCAGTCACCTGCCCGTTACCGTTACTGATTGGGTGGTATTCTGGTCACTGGCCCATTACTGTTATTGATTGGGTGGTACTCCAGTCACCGGCCCATTACATTTTCTGTTTCGGTGGTACTCTAGTCAACGGCCCGTTACTGTTAATGTTTGGGTGGGATTCCAGTCACCGGCTGGTTGCCGTTACTGATTGATTGCTACCCCAGTCACTGGCCCATTACCATTACTGATTGGGTGATACTCCAGTCATGGGCCCATTACCCTTACTGATTGGGTGGTTCTCCAGTCACCGGCCCATTACTGTTACTGATTGAGTGGTACTCCAGTCACTGGCTCGTTACCATTACTGATTGTGTGATAATCCGGTCACTGGACCGTTACCATTACTAATTGGTTGGTACGCCAGTCACATGCCCATTACCATTACTGATTGTGTAGTACGCCAGTCACCGGCCCATTACCATTACTGATTTGGTGCTACTCCAGTCACCGGCCCGTTACCATTACTGATTGTGTGGTACTCCAGTCACCGGGCTTTTACCGTTACTGATTGTGTGGTAGGCCGGTCGCCGGCCCGTTACCGTTACTGATTGAGTGGTATGCTAGTGACTGGCCCGTTACTGTTACTGATTGAGTGGTACTCCATTCACCGGCCCGTTACCATTACTGATTGGGTGGTACTCCAGTCACCGGACCTTTATTGTTTCAGATTGAGTGGTAGGCTGGTCACCGGCCCATTACCGGTACTGATTGGGTGGTACTCCAGTCACCGGCCAATTACCGTTACTGATTCGGCGGTACTCCGGTCACCAGCCCATTACCGTTACTGATTGAGTGGTACATCCATCACCGGACCATTACCATTTACTGATTGAGTGCTGCGCCGGTCACCAGCCCGTTACTGTTACTGATTGGCTGGTCTGCCGGTCACCAGCCCATTGCTGTTACTGATTGAGTGGTACTCCAGTCACTGGCCCGTTACCATTACTGGTTGGGTGGTACACCCGTCACCGGACCATTACCGTTACTGATTGGGTGCTGCGCTGGTCACAAGCCCATTACTGTTACTGATTTCTGGTGCGCCGGTCACCAGCCCATTACCGTTACTGATTGAGTGTTACTCCAGTCACCGGCCCATTACTGTTACTGATTGGCTGGTACTCCAGTCAGCGGCACTTTACCATTACTGATTGTGTGATAATTCGGTCACTGGTATGTTACTGTTACTGATTGGGTGGTACTCTGGTCACCAGACCGTTACCATTACTGATTGGGTGCTACTGCAGTCACCAGCCCATTACCATTACTGATTGGGTGGTAAGGCAGTCACCGGCCCGTTACCACTACTGATTGTTTGGTACTCATGTCACCGGCCTGTTACCATTACTGATTGGGTGGTACTCCAGTCACCGGACCGTTACCGTTATGGATTGAGTGGTAGGATGGTCACCAGCCCATTACTCTTACTGATTGGGTGGTACTCCAGTCATCGGCCCATTATCATTACTGATTAGGTGGTAATCCAGTCACCGGGCTGTTACCATTACATATTGGGTCGCATTCCAGCCACCAGCCCATTACTGTTGCTGATTGGGTGGTACCCAAGTCACCGGCCCATTACCACTACTGATTGGGTGGTACTCCAGTCACTGGACCGTTACCGTTAATGATTGGGTGGTAGGCTGGTCACCGGCCCATTACCGTTACTGATTGGGTGGTACTCTCGTCACTGCAAAGTCACCATTACCGTTACTGATTGGGTGGTACTCCAGTCACCGGACCATTACCGTTACTGATTGGGTGCTACTGCAGTCACTGGACCATTACCATTAGTGATTGGGTGGTACTCCAGTCACCGGCCTGTTACCATTACTGATTGGGTGGTACTCAAGTCACCGGCCTGTTACCATTACTGATTGGGTGGTACACCAGTCACCGGCCCGTTACTGTTACTGATTGTGTGGTACTCAAGTCAATGGCCGGTTACTGTTACTGATTGGGTGGGACTCCAGTCACCAGCCCATTACTGTTACTGATTGTGTGGTACTCAAGTCAATGGCCCCTTACTGTTACTGATTGGGTGGGACTCCAGTCACCAGCCCATTACTGTTACTGATTGGGTGGTACTCCAGTCACCGGCCCGTTACCATTACTGCTTGGGTGTTACGCCAGTCACCGGCCCATTACCATCACTGATTGGGTGGTACTCCAGTCACCGGGGTAATACCGTTACTGATTGTGTGGTAGGCCGGTCGCTGGCCCGTTACCATTACTGATTGAGTGGTACGCCAGTCACTGGCCCGTTACTGTTACTAATTGGGTGGTACTCCAGTCAACGCCCCTTAACGTTACTCATTGGGTGGTACTCCAGTCACCGGCCCGTTACTGTTACTGAATGTGTGGTAAACCAGTCACGGGCCTGTTACTGTTACTGATTAGGTGGTTCTCAAGTCACCAGCCCATTACCACTACTGATTGGGTGGTACTCCAGTCACCGGACCGTTACCGTTAATGATTGGGTGTTAGGCCGGTCACCAGCCCATTACCGTTACTGATTGGGTGGTACTCTCATCACCGCAACTTTACCGTTACCGTTACTGATTGGGTGGTACTCCAGTCACCGGACCATTACTGTTACTGATTGGGTGCTACTGCAGTCACTGGACCATTACCATTAGTGATTGGGTGGTACTCCAGTCACCGGCCTGTTACCATTACTGATTGGCTGGTACTCAAGTCACCGGCCCGTTACCATTACTGATTGGGTGGTACACCAGTCACCAGATCGTTACTGTTACTGATAGGGCGGTAGGCCGTTCACCGGCCCATTACCATACTGATTGTGTGGTATGCCTGTCACCAGCCCCTTACTGTTACTGATTGGGTGGTACACCAGTCACCGGCCCATTACCGTTACTGATTGGGTGGTACGCCAGTCACCGGCCCATTACCGTTACTCTTTTTGTGGTACTCCAGTCACCGGCCAGTTACCGTTACTGATTGGGTGGTACGCCAATCACCGTCCCATTACCATTACTGATTTGGTGGTACTCCAGTCACTGGCTCATTACCATTACAGATTGGGTGGTACTCCAGTCACCGGACTGTTAACATTACTGATTGGGTGGTAGGCCGGTCGCCGGCCCATTACCATTACTGATTAAGTGGTACGCCGGTCACCGGATCGTTACTGTTACTGATTGTGTGGTACTCCAGTCACCGGCCCTTTACTGTTACAGATTGGGTGGTACACTGGTCAACAGCACGTTACTGTTACTGATTGAGTGGTACTCCAGTCACCGGCCCGTTACCGTTATTGATTGGGTGGTACTCCAGTCACCTGCCTGTTACCATTAATGATTGGGTGGTAATCTAATCACTGGAACGTTACCATTACTGATTGGGTGCTACTTCAATCCCCAGACCGTTACCGTTACTGGTTGTGTGGTAGGCCGGCCTCCGGCCCATTACGGTTACTGATTGGGTGGTATGCCATTTACCGGCCCATTACCATTACTGATTGTGTGGTAATCCAATCGCTGGCCCATTACCAGTACTGATTGGGTGGTACTCCAGTCACCGGACCTTACCATTACTAATTGGGTGGTACTCCAGTCACTGGACCGTTACCGTTACTGATGGGGTGGTTGGCCGGTCACCAGACCGTTACCGTTACTGATTGGGTGGTATGCTTGTCACCGGCCTGTTACTGTTACTGATTGGGTGGTACTCCAGTCACCTGCCCATTACCGTTACTGATTGGGTGGTATTCTGGTCACTGGCCCATTACTGTTATTGATTGGGTGGTACTCCAGTCACCGGCCCATTACATTTTCTGTTTCGGTGGTACTCTAGTCAACGGCCCGTTACTGTTAATGTTTGGGTGGGATTCCAGTCACCGGCTGGTTGCCGTTACTGATTGATTGCTACCCCAGTCACTGGCCCATTACCATTACTGATTGGGTGATACTCCAGTCATGGGCCCATTACCCTTACTGATTGGGTGGTTCTCCAGTCACCGGCCCATTACTGTTACTGATTGAGTGGTACTCCAGTCACTGGCTCGTTACCATTACTGATTGTGTGATAATCCGGTCACTGGACCGTTACCATTACTAATTGGTTGGTACGCCAGTCACATGCCCATTATCATTACTGATTGTGTAGTACGCCAGTCACCGGCCAATTACCATTACTGATTTGGTGCTACTCCAGTCACCGGCCCGTTACCATTACTGATTGTGTGGTACTCCAGTCACCGGGCTTTTACCGTTACTGATTGTGTGGTAGGCCGGTCGCCGGCCCGTTACCGTTACTGATTGAGTGGTATGCTAGTGACTGGCCCGTTACTGTTACTGATTGAGTGGTACTCCATTCACCGGCCCGTTACCATTACTGATTGGGTGGTACTCCAGTCACCAGACCTTTATTGTTTCAGATTGAGTGGTACGCTGGTCACCGGCCCATTACCGGTACTGATTGGGTGGTACTCCAGACACCGGCCAATTACCGTTACTGATTCAGCGGTACTCCGGTCAACGGCCCATTACCGTTACTGATTGAGTGGTACATCCATCACCGGACCATTACCATTTACTGATTGAGTGCTGCGCCGGTCACCAGCCCGTTACTGTTACTGATTGGCTGGTATGCCGGTCACCAGCCCATTGCTCTTACTGATTGAGTGGTACTCCAGTCACTGGCCCGTTACCATTACTGATTGGGTGGCACACCCGTCACCGGACCATTACCGTTACTGATTGGGTGCTGCGCTGGTCACAAGCCCATTACTGTTACTGATTTCTGGTGCGCCGGTCACCAGCCCATTACCGTTACTGATTGAGTGTTACTCCAGTCACCGGCCCATTACTGTTACTGATTGGCTGGTACTCCAGTCAGCGGCACTTTACCATTACTGATTGTGTGATAATTCGGTCACCGGTATGTTACTGTTACTGATTGGGTGGTACTCTGGTCACCAGACCGTTACCATTACTGATTGGGTGCTACTGCAGTCACCAGCCCATTACCATTACTGATTGGGTGGTAAGGCAGTCACCGGCCCGTTACCACTACTGATTGTTTGGTACTCATGTCACCGGCCTGTTACCATTACTGATTGGGTGGTACTCCAGTCACCGGACCGTTACCGTTATGGATTGAGTGGTAGGATGGTCACCAGCCCATTACTCTTACTGATTGGGTGGTACTCCAGTCATCGGCCCATTATCATTACTGATTAGGTGGTAATCCAGTCACCGTGCTGTTACCATAACATATTGGGTCGTATTCCAGCCACCAGCCCATTACTGTTGCTGATTGGGTGGTACCCAAGTCACCGGCCCATTACCACTACTGATTGGGTGGTACTCCAGTCACTGGACCGTTACCATTAATGATTGGGTGGTAGGCTGGTCACCGGCCCATTACCGTTACTGATTGGGTGGTACTCTCGTCACTGCAAAGTCACCATTACCGTTACTGATTGGGTGGTACTCCAGTCACCGGACCATTACCGTTACTGATTGGGTGCTACTGCAGTCACTGGACCATTACCATTAGTGATTGGGTGGTACTCCAGTCACCGGCCTGTTACCATTACTGATTGGGTGGTACTCAAGTCACCGGCCTGTTACCATTACTGATTGGGTGGTACACCAGTCACCGGCCCGTTACTGTTACTGATTGTGTGGTACTCAAGTCAATGGCCGGTTACTGTTACTGATTGGGTGGGACTCCAGTCACCAGCCCATTACTGTTACTGATTGTGTGGTACTCAAGTCAATGGCCCCTTACTGTTACTGATTGGGTGGGACTCCAGTCACCAGCCCATTACTGTTACTGATTGGGTGGTACTCCAGTCACCGGCCCGTTACCATTACTGCTTGGGTGGTACGCCAGTCACCGGCCCATTACCATTACTGATTGGGTGGTACTCCAGTCACCGGGGTAATACCGTTACTGATTGTGTGGTAGGCCGGTCGCTGGCCCGTTACCATTACTGATTGAGTGGTACGCCAGTCACTGGCCCGTTACTGTTACTGATTGGGTGTTACTCCAGTCACTGGACTTTTACTGTTACAGATTTGGTGATAATCCAGTCACTGGCCCGTTACTGTAACTGAATGTGTGGTACACCAGTCACGGGCCTGTTACCATTACTGATTGGGTGGTACTACGGTCACCGGCCCATTACCATTACTGATTGGGTGGTAATCCAATCACCAAGCCATTGCCATTACAGATTGGGTCGTATTCCAGCCACCGGCCCGTTACTGTTACTGATTGTGTGGTATGCTGTTCACCGGCCATTACCGTAACTGATAGCGGGGTAATCCAGTCACTGGCCAATTACCATTACTGATTCGGCGGTACTTCGGTCACCGGCCCATTACCATTACTGATTGAGTGATACATCCGTCACTGGACCATTACCGATACTGATTAGCTGCTACGCCGGTCACCAGCCCATTACTGTTGCTGATTGAGTGGTACTCCAGTCACTGGCCCTTTATCATTACTGATTGGGTAATACACCCTTCACTGGACCATTACCGTTACTGATTGGGAGCTACGCTTGTCACCAGCCCGTTACTGTTACTGATTTCTGGTGCGCCGGTCATCAGCCCATTACCGTTACTGATTGAGTGGTACTCCAGTCACCAGCCCGTTACTGTTACTGATTGGCTGGTACTCCAGCCAGCGGCCCTTTACCGCTACTGATTGGGTGATAATTCGGTCACCAGCACGTTACTGTTACTGATTGGGTGGTACTCTGGTCACCGGACCGTTACCATTACGAATTGGGTGGTACTCCAGTCACCGGACCATTACTGTTACTGATTGGGTGCTACAGCAGTCACTGGCCTGTTACCATTACTGATTGGGTGGTAGGACAGTCACCGGCCCATTACAACTACTGATTGTTTGGTACTCATGTCACCGGCACGTTACCATTACTGATTGTTTGGTACTCCAGTCACCGGACCGTTACCATTATGGATTGAGTGGTATGCCAGTCACCAGCCCGTTACCGTTACTGATTGGGCGGTACTCCTGTCACCGGCCCGTTACCATAACTGATTGGGTGGTAATCCACTCACCGGGCCGTTACCATTACAGATTGGGTCGTATTCCAGCCACCAGCCCGTTACTGTTACTGATTGGGTGGTACGCTTGTCACTGGCCCATTACCGTTACTGATTGGGTGGTACTCCAGTCAACGCCCCTTAACGTTACTCATTGGGTGGTACTCCAGTCACCGGCCCGTTACTGTTACTGAATGTGTGGTAAACCAGTCACGGGCCTGTTACTGTTACTGATTAGGTGGTTCTCAAGTCACCAGTCCATTACCACTACTGATTGGGTGGTACTCCAGTCACCGGACCGTTACCGTTAATGATTGGGTGTTAGGCCGGTCACCAGCCCATTACCGTTACTGATTGGGTGGTACTCTCATCACCGCAACGTTACCGTTACCGTTACTGATTGGGTGGTACTCTCGTCACCGCAATGTTACCGCTACCGTTACTGATTGGGTGGTACTCCAGTCACCGGACCATTACTGTTACTGATTGGGTGCTACTGCAGTCACTGGACCATTACCATTACTGATTGGCTGGTACTCAAGTCACCGGCCCGTTACCATTACTGATTGGGTGGTACACCAGTCACCAGATCGTTACTGTTACTGATAGGGTGGTAGGCCGTTCACCGGCCCATTACCGTTACTGATTGTGTGGTATGCCTGTCACCAGCCCCTTACTGTTACTGATTGGGTGGTACACCAGTCACCAGCCCATTACCGTTACTGATTGGGTGGTACGCCAGTCACCGGCCCATTACCGTTACTCTTTTTGTGGTACTCCAGTCACCGGCCAGTTACCGTTACTGATTGTGTGGTAATCCAATCACTGGCCCATTACCAGTACTGATTGGGTGGTACTCCAGTCACCGGACCTTACCATTACTAATTGGGTGGTACTCCAGTCACCGGACCATTACCGTTACTGATGGGGTGGTTGGCCGGTCAACAGACCGTTACCGTTACTGATTGGGTGGTATGCTTTTCACCGGCCTGTTACTGTTACTGATTGGGTGATGCTCCAGTCACCTGCCCGTTACCGTTACTGATTGGGTGGTATTCTGGTCACTGGCCCATTACCGTTATTGATTGGGTGGTACTCCAGTCACCGGCCCATTACATTTTCTGTTTTGGTGGTACTCAAGTCAACGGCCCGTTACTGTTAATGTTTGGGTGGGATTCCAGTCACCGGCTGGTTGCCGTTACTGATTGATTGCTACTCCAGTCACTGGCCCATTACCATTACTGATTGGGGGATACTCCAGTTATGGGCCCATTACCCTTACTGATTGGGTGGTTCTCCAGTCATCCGCCCATTACTGTTACTGATTGAGTGGTACTCCAGTCACTGGCTCATTACCATTACTGATTGTGTGATAATCCGGTCACTGGACCGTTACCATTACTAATTGGTTGGTACGCCAGTCACATGCCCATTACCATTACTTATTTTGTAGTACGCCAGTCACCGGCCGATTACCATTACTGATTTGGTGCTACTCCAGTCACCGGCCCATCACCATTACTGATTGGGTGGTACTCCAGTCACCGGGCTTTTACAGTTACTGATTGTGTGGTAGGCCGGTCGCCGGCCCGTTACCGTTACTGATTGGGTGGTAGGACAGTCACCGGCCCATTACAACTACTGATTGTTTGGTACTCATGTCACCGGCACGTTACCATTACTGATTGTTTGGTACTCCAGTCACCGGACCGTTACCATTATGGATTGAGTGTTATGCCAGTCACCAGCCCGTTACCGTTACTGATTGGGCGGTACTCCTGTCACCGGCCCGTTACCATAACTGATTGGGTGGTAATCCACTCACCGGGCCGTTACCATTACAGATTGGGTCGTATTCCAGCCACCAGCCCGTTACTGTTACTGATTGGGTGGTACGCTTGTCACTGGCCCATTACCGTTACTGATTGGGTGGTACTCCAGTCAACGCCCCTTAACGTTACTCATTGGGTGGTACTCCAGTCACCGGCCCGTTACTGTTACTGAATGTGTGGTAAACCAGTCACGGGCCTGTTACTGTTACTGATTAGGTGGTTCTCAAGTCACCAGTCCATTACCACTACTGATTGGGTGGTACTCCAGTCACCGGACCGTTACCGTTAATGATTGGGTGTTAGGCCGGTCACCAGCCCATTACCGTTACTGATTGGGTGGTACTCTCATCACCGCAACGTTACCGTTACCGTTACTGATTGGGTGGTACTCTCGTCACCGCAATGTTACCGCTACCGTTACTGATTGGGTGGTACTCCAGTCACCGGACCATTACTGTTACTGATTGGGTGCTACTGCAGTCACTGGACCATTACCATTACTGATTGGCTGGTACTCAAGTCACCGGCCCGTTACCATTACTGATTGGGTGGTACACCAGTCACCAGATCGTTACTGTTACTGATAGGGTGGTAGGCCGTTCACCGGCCCATTACCGTTACTGATTGTGTGGTATGCCTGTCACCAGCCCCTTACTGTTACTGATTGGGTGGTACACCAGTCACCGGCCCATTACCGTTACTGATTGGGTGGTACGCCAGTCACCGGCCCATTACCGTTACTCTTTTTGTGGTACTCCAGTCACCGGCCAGTTACCGTTACTGATTGTGTGGTAATCCAATCACTGGCCCATTACCAGTACTGATTGGGTGGTACTCCAGTCACCGGACCTTACCATTACTAATTGGGTGGTACTCCAGTCACCGGACCATTACCGTTACTGATGGGGTGGTTGGCCGGTCAACAGACCGTTACCGTTACTGATTGGGTGGTATGCTTTTCACCGGCCTGTTACTGTTACTGATTGGGTGGTGCTCCAGTCACCTGCCCGTTACCGTTACTGATTGGGTGGTATTCTGGTCACTGGCCCATTACCGTTATTGATTGGGTGGTACTCCAGTCACCGGCCCATCACCATTACTGATTGGGTGGTACTCCAGTCACCGGGCTTTTACAGTTACTGATTGTGTGGTAGGCCGGTCGCCGGCCCGTTACCGTTACTGATTGGGTGGTAGGACAGTCACCGGCCCATTACAACTACTGATTGTTTGGTACTCATGTCACCGGCACGTTACCATTACTGATTGTTTGGTACTCCAGTCACCGGACCGTTACCATTATGGATTGAGTGGTATGCCAGTCACCAGCCCATTACCGTTACTGATTGGGCGGTACTCCTGTCACCGGCCCGTTACCATAACTGATTGGGTGGTAATCCACTCACCGGGCCGTTACCATTACAGATTGGGTCGTATTCCAGCCACCAGCCCGTTACTGTTACTGATTGGGTGGTACGCTTGTCACTGGCCCATTACCGTTACTGATTGGGTGGTACTCCAGTCAACGCCCCTTAACGTTACTCATTGGGTGGTACTCCAGTCACCGGCCCGTTACTGTTACTGAATGTGTGGTAAACCAGTCACGGGCCTGTTACTGTTACTGATTAGGTGGTTCTCAAGTCACCAGTCCATTACCACTACTGATTGGGTGGTACTCCAGTCACCGGACCGTTACCGTTAATGATTGGGTGTTAGGCCGGTCACCAGCCCATTACCGTTACTGATTGGGTGGTACTCTCATCACCGCAACGTTACCGTTACCGTTACTGATTGGGTGGTACTCTCGTCACCGCAATGTTACCGCTACCGTTACTGATTGGGTGGTACTCCAGTCACCGGACCATTACTGTTACTGATTGGGTGCTACTGCAGTCACTGGACCATTACCATTACTGATTGGCTGGTACTCAAGTCACCGGCCCGTTACCATTACTGATTGGGTGGTACACCAGTCACCAGATCGTTACTGTTACTGATAGGGTGGTAGGCCGTTCACCGGCCCATTACCGTTACTGATTGTGTGGTATGCCTGTCACCAGCCCCTTACTGTTACTGATTGGGTGGTACACCAGTCACCGGCCCATTACCGTTACTGATTGGGTGGTACGCCAGTCACCGGCCCATTACCGTTACTCTTTTTGTGGTACTCCAGTCACCGGCCAGTTACCGTTACTGATTGTGTGGTAATCCAATCACTGGCCCATTACCAGTACTGATTGGGTGGTACTCCAGTCACCGGACCTTACCATTACTAATTGGGTGGTACTCCAGTCACCGGACCATTACCGTTACTGATGGGGTGGTTGGCCGGTCAACAGACCGTTACCGTTACTGATTGGGTGGTATGCTTTTCACCGGCCTGTTACTGTTACTGATTGGGTGGTGCTCCAGTCACCTGCCCGTTACCGTTACTGATTGGGTGGTATTCTGGTCACTGGCCCATTACCGTTATTGATTGGGTGGTACTCCAGTCACCGGCCCATTACATTTTCTGTTTTGGTGGTACTCAAGTCAACGGCCCGTTACTGTTAATGTTTGGGTGGGATTCCAGTCACCGGCTGGTTGCCGTTACTGATTGATTGCTACTCCAGTCACTGGCCCATTACCATTACTGATTGGGGGATACTCCAGTTAAGAGCCCATTACCCTTACTGATTGGGTGGTTCTCCAGTCATCCGCCCATTACTGTTACTGATTGAGTGGTACTCCAGTCACTGGCTCATTACCATTACTGATTGTGTGATAATCCGGTCACTGGACCGTTACCATTACTAATTGGTTGGTACGCCAGTCACATGCCCATTACCATTACTTATTTTGTAGTACGCCAGTCACCGGCCGATTACCATTACTGATTTGGTGCTACTCCAGTCACCGGCCCATCACCATTACTGATTGGGTGGTACTCCAGTCACCGGGCTTTTACAGTTACTGATTGTGTGGTAGGCCGGTCGCCGGCCCGTTACCGTTACTGATTGAGTGGTAAGCTAGTGACTGGCCCGTTACTGTTACTGATTGAGTGGTAATCCATTCACCGGCCCGTTACCATTACTGATTGGGTGGTACTCCAGTCACCGGACCTTTATTGTTACAGATTGAGTGGTACGCTGGTCACCGGCCCATTACCGGTACTGATTGGGTGGTACTCCAGTCACCGGCCAATTACCGTTACTGATTCGGCGGTACTCCGGTCACCAGCCCATTACCATTACTGATTGAGTGGTACATCCATCACCGGACCATTACCATTTACTGATTGAGTGCTGCGCCGGTCACCAGCCCATTGCTGTTACTGATTGGCTGGTATGCCGGTCACCAGCCCATTACTGTTACTGATTGAGTGGTACTCCAGTCACTGGCCCGTTACCATTACTGATTGGGTGGTACACCCGTCACCGGACCATTACCGTTACTGATTGGGTGCTGCGCTGGTCACAAGCCCGTTACTGTTACTGATTTCTGGTGCGCCGGTCACCAGCCCATTACCGTTACTGATTGAGTGTTACTCCAGTCACCGGCCCATTACTGTTACTGATTGGCTGGTACTCCAGTCAGCGGCACTTTACCATTACTGATTGTGTGATAATTCGGTCACCGGTATGTTACTGTTACTGATTGGGTGGTACTCTGGTCACCAGACCGTTACCATTACTGATTGGGTGCTACTGCAGTCACCAGCCCATTACTATTACTGATTGGGTGGTAAGACAGTCACCGGCCCGTTACCACTACTGATTGTTTGGTACTCATGTCACCGGCCTGTTACCATTACTGATTGGGTGGTACTCCAGTCACCGGACCATTACCGTTATGGATTGAGTGGTAGGACGGTCACCAGCCCATTACTCTTACTGATTGGGTGGTACTCCAGTCATTGGCCCATTATCATTACTGATTAGGTGGTAATCCAGTCACCGGGCTGTGACCATTACAGATTGGGTCGTATTCCAGCCACCAGCCCGTTACTGTTGCTGATTGGGTGGTACCCAAGTCACCGGCCCATTACCACTACTGATTGGGTGGTACTCCAGTCACTGGACTGTTACCGTTAATGATTGGGTGGTAGGCTGGTCACCGGCCCATTACCGTTACTGATTGGGTGGTACTCTCGTCACTGCAAAGTCACCGTTACTGTTACTGATTGGGTGGTACTCCAGTCACCGGACCATTACCGTTACTGATTGGGTGCTACTGCAGTCACTGGATCTTTACCATTAGTGATTGGGTGGTACTCCAGTCACCGGCCTGTTACCATTACTGATTGGGTGGTACTCAAGTCACCGGCCCGTTACCATTACTGATTGGGTGGTACACCAGTCACCGGCCCGTTACTGTTACTGATTGTGTGGTACTCAAGTCAATGGCCCGTTACTGTTACTGATTGGGTGGGACTCCAGTCACCAGCCCATTACTGTTACTGATTGGGTGGTACTCCAGTCACTGGCCCGTTACCATTACTGCTTGGGTGGTACGCCAGTCACCGGCCCATTACCATTACTGATTGTGTGGTACTCCAGTCACCGGGGTAATACCGTTACTGATTGTGTGGTAGGCCGGTCGCTGGCCCGTTACCATTACTGATTGAGTGGTACATCAGTCACTGGCCCGTTACTGTTACTGATTGGGTGTTACTCCAGTCACCGGACTTTTACAGTTACAGATTTGGTGATAATCCAGTCACTGGCCCGTTACTGTAACTGAATGTGTGGTACACTAGTCACGGGCCTGTTACCATTACTGATTGGGTGGTACTACGGTCACCGGCCCATTACCGTTACTGATTGGGTGGTACACCCATCACTGGACCATTACCATTGCTGATTGGGTGTTACACCGGTCACCAGCCCATTACTGTTACTGATTGGCTGGTACGCCGGGGTCACCAGACCATTAACATTACTGATTGGGTGGTACTCCAGTCACCGGCCCGTTAACATCACTGATTGGGTGGTACACCAGTCACCGGCCCTTTACCATTACTGATTTGGTGCTACTCAAGTCACCAGCCCGTTACCATTACTGATTGGGTGGTACTCCAGTCACCAGGCTAATACCGTTACTGATTGTGTGGTAGGCTGGTCACTAGCCCGTTACCGTTACTGATTGAGTGGTACTCCAGTCACCGGCCCGTCACCATTACTGATTGGGTGGCATGCCAGTCACCGGCCCGTTACTGTTACTGATTGAGTGATACTCCAGTCACCAGCCCATTAGCATTACTGATTGTGTGGTACTCCAGTCACCGGACCTTTACTGTTACAGATTGAGTGGTACGCTGTTCACCGGCCCATTATAGTTACTGATTGGGTGGTAATCCAGTCACCGGCCAATTACCGTTACTGATTCGGCGGTACTCCGGTCACCGGCCCATTACCGTTACTGATTGAGTGGTACATCCGTCACTGGACCATTACCGTTATTGATTGAGTGCTGCGCCGGTCACCAGCCCGTTACTGTAACTGATTGGCTGGTATGCCGGCCACCAGCCCATTACTGTTACTGAGTGAGTGGTACTCCAGTCACTGGCCCGTTAACATTACTGATTGGGTGGTACACCCGTCACCGGACCATTACCATTACTGATTGGGTGGTACACCCATCACTGGACCATTACCGTTGCTGATTGGGTGGTACACCGGTCACCAGCCCATTACTGTTACTGATTGGCTGGTACGCCGGTCACCAGACCATTACCATTACTGATTGGGTGGTACTCCGGTCACCGGCCCATTACCGTTACTGATTAGGTGGTACACCCATCACTGGACCATTACCATTGCCGATTGGGTGCTACACCGGTCATCAGCCCATTACAGTCACTGATTGGCTGGTACGCCGGTCACCAGCCCATTACCATTACTGATTGGCTGGTGTTCCAGTCACTGGCCCATTAGAATTACTGATTGGGTGGTACTCCAGTCACTGGCCCTTTCCTGTTACTGATTGGGTGATAATTCGGTCACTGGACCGTTACCATTACTGATTGGGTGGTGCTCTGGTCACCAGCCCGTTACCATTACTGATTGGGTGGTAATCCAATCACCGGCCCGTTACCATTATTGATTGTGTGTTACTCCAACCACCGACCCATTACTGTTACAGATTGGGTGATAGGCTGGTCACCGGCCCATTACCGTTACTGATTGTGTGGTACTCCAGTCACCGGCCCGTTACCATTACTGATTGGGTGGTATTCCAGACACCGGCCCATTACCGTTACTGATTGGGTGGTACTTCAGTCACCAGCCCATTTCCTTTACAGATTGGGTTTTACTCCAGTCACCTGCCCGTTACTGTTACTGATTTCTGGTACGCCGGTCACCAGCCCATTACTGTTACTGTTTGAGTGGTACTCCAGTCACCCACCCGTTACTGTTACTGATTGGCTGGTACTCCAGTCAGCGGCCCTTTACCGTTAATTATTGGGTGATAATTCGGTCACCGGCACGTTACTGTTACTGATTGGGTGGTACTCCAGTCACCGGACCGTTACCGTTACTGATTGGGTGCTACTGCAGTCACCGGACCATTACCGTTACTGATTGGGTGGTAGGACAGTCACCGGCCTGTTACCACTACTGATTGGTTGGTACTAATGTCACCGGCCCGTTATCATTACTGATCGGGTGATACTCCTGTCACCGGACCGTTACCATTACGGATTGTGTGGTAAGGCTGTCACCAGCCCGATTCCATTACTGATTGGGTGGTACTCCAGTCACAGGCCCATTAGCATTACTGATTGGGTGGTAATCCAATCACCGGGATGTTACCATTACAGATTGGGTTGTATTCCAGCCACCAGCCCATTACTGTTACTGATTGTGTGGTACGCTGGTAACCGGCCCATTACCGTTACTGATTGGGTGGTACTCCAGTCAACACCCCTGAACGTTACAGATTGGGTGGTACTCCAGTCACCGGCCTGTTATTGTTACTGAATGTGTGGTGAACCAGTCACGGGCCTGTTACCATTACTGATTGGGTGGTACTCCGTTCACCGGCCCATTACCGTTACTGATTGGGTGGTACACCCATCACTGGACCATTACCGTTGCTGATTGGGTGCTACACCGGTCACCAGCCCATTACCATTACTGATTGTATGGTACTCCAGTCACCATCCCGTTACCATTACTGATTGGATGGTACACCCGTCACCGGACCATTACTGTTACTGACTGTGTGCTATGCTGGTCACCAGCCCGCTACTGTTACTGATTGGCTGGTACGCCAGTCACCAGCCCATTACCATTGTATAAGAACATAAGAACATAAGAAATAGGAGCAGGAGTAGGCCAATCGGCCCCTCGAGCCTGCTGCGCCATTCAATAAGATCATGGCTGATCTGATCCTAACCACCAATCTACTATCACAGAACCATCTCCTGAATCTAACAGAATTAGACACACAAAATAGGAGCAGGATCAGGCTACACGGCCCCTGGGCCCGCTCCGCTACCCACAGGGCCATGTCCGGTCCGAACCTAGACTCATGTCCAAATTCCTGTCGGCTCCCCGTAACCCTTAATTCCCTTTACATCTAGGAAACTGTCTATTTCTGTTTTAAATTTATGTAATGATGTAGCTTCTACAGCTTTTTGGGGCAGCATATTCCATGGACCTACCACCCTCTGAGTGAAGTAGTTCCTCCTCATCTCAGTTTTTAAAGAGCAGCCCCTTATTCTAAGACTAAGCCCCCTAGTTCTAGTTTCACCCATCATCGGGAACATCCTCCCTGCATCCACCCGATCCAACCCCTTCACAATCTTATATGTTTCAATAAGGTCGCCTCTCATTCTTCTGAACTCCAATGAGTAGAGTCCCAATCTACTCAACCTCTCCTCATATGTCCATCCCCTCATCCCCGGGATTAACCGAGTGAACCTTCTTTGTACTGACTCGAGAGCAAGTATGTCTTTTCTTAAGTATGGACACCAAAACTGTATGCAGTATTCCAGGTGCGGTCTCACCAATACCTTGTACAACTGAAGCAATAACTCCCTATTTTTATATTCTATCCCCCTAGTAATGAAAGCCAACATTCCATTGGCCTTCTTAATCACTTGCTGCACCTGCATACTAACCTTTTGAGTTTCGTGCACCAGGACCCCCAGATCCCTTTGTGCTTCAGTACTTTCCAGTTTCTTGCCATTAAGATAATAACTTGCTCTACGATTTTTCCTGCCAAAGTGCATAACCTCACACTTTCCAGTATTGTATTCGATCTGCCAAGTCTCTGCCCACTTACTTAGCCTGTCTATGTCCCCTTGCAGGTTTTTTATGTCCTCCTCACTCACTACTTTCCCTCCCATCTTAGTATCATCTGCAAACTTTGATATGTTACACTCGGTCCCCTCCTCCAAATCGTTAATATAGATTGTAAAGAGTTGGGGACCCAGCACAACCCCTGCAGAACACCACTAGTTACTGATTGCCAGTCTGAGAATGAACCATTTATCCCAACTCTCTGCCTTCTGTTAGATAGCCAATCCTCTATCCATGCCAGAATATTACTCCCAATCCTGTGATTTTTTATCTTAAGCAATAATCTTTTGTGTGGCACCTTGTCAAATGCATTTTGGAAGTCTAAATACACTACATCCACTGGTTCCCCTTTATCCACCCTATAAGTTACTTCCTCAAAGAGCACCAGCAAATTTGTCAAACATGATTTCCCCTTCATAAAACCATGCTGACTTTGTCCTATTAAATTATGATTATCCAAATGTCCTGTTACTGTCTCCTTAATAATGGACTCCAAAATTTTACCTACCACAGATGTTAGGCTAACCGGTCTATAGTTTCCAGCCTTCTGTCTACTGCCCTTTTTAAATAAGGGTGTTACATTAGCAGTTTTCCAGTCAGCTGGGACCTTTGATGAGTCCAGGGAGTTTTGGAAAATTATTACTAATGCATCCACAATCCCTACTGCCACTTCCCTCAAGACCCTAGGATGTAAGCCATCAGGTCCAGGTGATTTATCCACCTTGAGTCCCATTATTTTACCGAGTACCACTTCCTTAGTGATTTTGATCGTGTTTAGCTCCTCCCCCCCATAGCCCCCTGTTTGTCCAGTGTTGGGATATTCTTAGTGTCCTCTACTGTAAAGACTGATACAAAATATTCATTCAGTGTTATTGCCATCTCCATATTTCCCACCATTAATTTACCGGTCTCATTGTCTAAGGGACCAACATTTACTTTAGCCACCCTTTTTCTTTTTATATAACTATAAAAACTCTTACTATCTGTTTTTATATTTTTTGCTAATTTACTTTCATAATCTATCTTTCCTTTCTTAATCAATCTTTTTGTTATTTTTTGCTGTCTTTTAAAGTTTTCCCAATCCTCTATACTCCCACTAGATTTGGCTACCTTATATGCCCTTGTTTTTAGTTGAATACTATCCTTAATTTCTTTACTTAGCCACGGATGGCTATCTTTTCTTTTACACCCTTTTCTTCTCAGAGGAATATATTTTTTTTGGAAGTTGTAAAATAACTCCTTAAATGTACACCACTGAACATGTATCGCCTTACCCTTTAATCAATTTTCCCAATCCACTCTACTCAATTCCGCTCTCATACCTTCATAGTCTCCTTTATTCAAGCTTAGCACGCTTGATTGATATCCAACCTTCTCACCCTCTAATTGAATATGGAATTCAACCAAGTTATGGTCACTCATTCCAAGGGGATCCCTTACTAGGACATTTTTAATTAATCCTGTCTCGTTACACAGGACCAGATCTAAGGTTGCTTGCCCCCTGGTCGGTTCAGTTACATACTGCTCAAGAAACCCATCCCTAATACACTCAATGAACTCATCCTCAAGGCAGCCCTGCCCAATTTGATTTGTCCAATTAATATGAGAGTTAAAATCCCCCATAATTATAGATGTTCCCTTATTACAAGCCTCAACTATTTCCTGATTGATACTCCGTCCAACCGAGTTGCAACTGTTCGGAGGCCTATAGACTACGCCCACTAGTGTTTTTTTCCACTTATTATTCCTTATCTCCACCCAAACTGTTTCATTATCCTGATCTTTTGACCCAATATCATTTCTCCGTATTAAAGTGATTCCTTCCTTTATTAACATAGCCACCCCACCACCCCTTCCTTCCTGCCTGTCATTCCTGATCGTTAAATAACCTGGTATGTTTAATTCCCAGGCATCGTCACCCTGCAGCCATGTTTCTGTAATGGCCACAAGATCATACCCATATGTAGTTATTTGTGCCATTAACTCGACTATTTTGTTACAAATGCTACGTGCATTCAGATAGAGAACTTTCAAATGTGTTTTGTGACACCTAGCTTTTGCCCTTTTTATTACTTTACCTTTTACTCCATACCTTCTGCCCCTTCCTGACACACTCTGGTTTTAATTTCCCCACTGCTACCTAAGTCTATGACCTTCTCTGTTGTCATTTTTATTATTTGCTCTCTAGGAACCTCCCCCCCAGTTGTTAGTTTAAAGCCCTCTCTACAGCCCTAGTTATATAATCCGCCAGGACTCTAGTCCCAGCACTGGCCAAGTGAAGCCCGTCCCAGCGGAATAGCTCCCTCCTGCCCCAGTACTGGTGCCAGTGCCCCAGGAAGCAAAACCCATTTCTCCCACACCAGTCTTTGAGCCATGCATTTAACTCTCTAATTTTATTTGTCCCAGCCAAATTCGCTTGTGGCTCAGGTAATAATCCAAAGATTATTACCCTTGAGGTTCTGTTTTTTAATTTGATCCCTAGCTGCTCATACTCCTTTAACAGAACTGGCTTCCAATCCTATCTACGTCGTTTGTACCAGCATGGACCACTACAACTGGATCCACCCCCTCCCACTGCAAGTTTCTTTCCAGCCCAGCGGAGATGTCCTTAACCCTGGCACCAGGTAGGCAACACAGCCTTCGGGACTCTCGCTCTCGGCTGCAGAGAACTCTATCTATCCCCCTAATAATACTATCCCCTACCACTACAACATTTCTATTTACTCCCCCCTCTTGAATGGCCCCCTGTTCCACGGTGCTGTGGCCATGTTGCTCATCCTCCCTGCAGTCCCTGCTCCTGTCCCCACAGGGAGTAAGAACCTCGAACCTGTTGGACAAGAGCAAGGGCTGCGGCTCCTCTAGCTCTACCTCCTGGATCCTCGTACCTGCCTCACTCGTAGTCACACCGTCCTGTCCCTGACCATGGGCTACATCTGAATTAACTTACTTCATAGGTGTGACCACCTCCTGATACACAGAGTCCAGGTACTTCTCCCCCTCCCTGATGTGTCGCAGTGTCTGAAGTTCCGACTCCAGCTCATCAACATGGGGCTGGAGTTCCTGTAGCAGAAGACGCTTGTCACAGATGTAATCACCATGAGCCTCAATGGTGTCCACCGGCTCCCACATCTCGCAACAGTAACACATCACCTGCTCCATTCTATGTAATCAATTAAATTTTTTAATGTTAGTTATGGACACCCTCTGCCCGATTTTAGATGCTAGTATCCCCTTTAATTAATTGGATTTAAATTAAATCAATCCTTCTAATTACACCAGTTAAATGGTTTACAAACAGTCACTCTGCACCAGAATGGCCTTATTAAATACAACCCACAGAGTTAAAGTTTGAAAAGAGCACCTAACACCCCACTTACTCTAACTCACACTTACCCAAACTCAGAGCACTCTCTGCTGACTCACACTCAGTGCTTGCTCGCACTAGCACTGGTCTTTTTATACTGTTTGTTTGTTTACTGATTGAGTGATACTCCAGTCACCGGTCCGTTAGTATTACTGATTGGGTGGTACTCCAGTCACCGGCCCTTTCCCGTTACTGATTGGGTGATAATTCGGTCACCAGACCGTTAATGTTACTGATTGGGCGGTACTCTGGTCACCGGACCATTACCATTACTGGTTGGGTGCTACTGCAGTCACCGGCCCGTTAGCATTACTGATTGGGTGGTACTCCAGTCATCGGCTCTTTACCATTACAGGTTGGGTGATAATTCGGTCACCAGCTCGTAACTGTTACTGATTGAGTGGTACTCCAGTCACCGGCCTGTTACCGTTACTGATTGGGTGGCGCTCTGGTCACCAGCCCGTTACCATTACTGATTGGGTGGTAATCCAATCACCAGCCCGTTACCATTACTGATTGTGTGGTACTCCAACCACCGACCCGTTACTGTTACAGATTGGGTGATACGCTGGTCACCGGCCCATTACCATTACTGATTGGGTGGTGCTCCAGTCACTGGCCCATTACCATTACTGATTGGGTGGTACTCCAGTCACCGGACCATTACTGATATTGATTGGGTGATAAACCAGTCATGGGCCTGTTACCATTACTGATTGGGTGGTATTCCAGTCACTGGCACGTTACCATTACTGATTGGGTGATACACCCAACACTGGACCATTACTATTACTGATTGTGTGGAATGCCAGTCACTGGCCCATTAAGGTTACTGTTTGGGTGGTACTCCAGTCACCGGCCTGTTACTGTTACTGATTGGGTGGTGCTCTGGTCACCAGCCCATTACCATTACTGATTGGGTGGTAATCCAATCACCATCCCGTTACCATTACTGGTTGTGTGGTACTCCAGCCACCGACCCGTTACTGTTACAGATTGTGTGATACGCTGGTCACCGGCCCATTACCGTTACTGATTGGGTGGTGCTCCAGTCACCGGACCATTACTGGTATTGATTGGGTGATAAACCAGTCATGGGCCTGTTACCATTACTGATTGGGTGGTATTCCAGTCACCGGCATGTTACCATTACTGACTGGGTGATACACCCAACACTGGACCATTACTATTACTGATTGTGTGGAATGCCAGTCACTGGCCCATTAAAGTTACTGTTTGGGTGATACTCCAGTCACCGGCCCGTTACCATTACTGTTTGGGTGGTACTCCAGTCACCGGCCAGTTACCGTTACTGATTGTGTGGTACGACAGTCACTGGCCCGTTACCATTACTGATTTGGTGGTACTCCAGTCACCGGCCCGTTACCAATACTGATTGGATGTTACACCATTCACCGGCCAATTACCATTACTGATTAGGTGGTAATCCAATCACTGGCCCATTACCATTACTGATTGGGTGGTACTCCAGTCACCGGCCCATTACCATTACTGATTGGGTGGTACACCGGTCACTGACCCATTACCATTACTGATTGTGTGGTACTCCAGTCACCAACCCGTTACCATTACTGATTGGGTGGTACTCCAGTCACCGGACCATTGCTGTTACTGATTGTGTGGTACGCCAGTCACTGGCCTGTTACCATTACTGATTGGGTGGTACGCCAGTCACCGGACTTTTACTGTTACTGATTGGGTGGTACTCCAGTCACCGTCCCGTTACCGTTACTGATTGGGTGGTACACCGGTCACCGACCCATTACCGTTACTGATTGGGTGGTACTCCAGTCACCGGCCCATTACCGTTACTGATTGTGTGGTACGCCAGTCACTGGCCCGTTACCATTTCTGATTGGTGGTACACCAGTCACCGGCCCGTTACCATTACTGATTGTTTGGTACGCTGTTCACCGGCCCATTACTGTTACTGATTGAGTGGTACTCTGGTCACCGGCCCGTTACTGTTACTGATTGGGTGGGATGCCGGTCACCAGCCGGTTACTGTTACTGATTGTGTGGTACGGCAGTCGCCAGCCCATTACCGTTAATGCTTGGGTGCTACTGCAGTCACTGGCCCGTTACCATTACTGATTGAGTGGTATGCCACTCACCGGCCCGTTACCTTTACTGATTGAGTTGTAGGCCGGTCACCGGACCGTTACCGTCACTGATTGTGTGGTATGCTGGGTGGTATTCCAGTCACCAGCCCATTATCGTTACTGATTGCGTCGTACACGCATCACCGGACCATTACCGTTACTGATTGGGTGGTAAACTAGTCACGGGCCCGCTACCTTTACTGATTGGGTGGTATTCCCATCACCGGCCCATTACCGTTACTGATTGCGTCGTACACGCATCACCTGACCATTACCGTTACTGATTGGGTGGTAAACCAATCACGGGCCTGTTACCATTACTGATTGTGTGGTATGCCAGTCACCGGCCCGTTACTGTTACTGATTGGGTGGTGTTCCAGTCATTGGCTCTGTACCTTTACTGATTGGGTGGTACTCCAATCACCGACCCGTTACCTTTACTGTTTGGGTGGTACGCCAGTCACCGGCCCGTTACCATTACTGATTGGGTGGTGCACCAGTCACCAGACCATTACCATTACTGATTGGGTGTTACACCAGTGACCGGCCCGTTACCATTACTGTTTTGGTGGTACTCCAGTCACCGGCCCGTTACCATTACTGATTATGTGGTACTCCATTCACCGGATTGTTATCGTTACTGATTGGGTGGTAGGCTGGTTAATGGCCCGTTACCATTACTGATTGGGTGGTACGCTGTTCACTGGCCCGTTACCGTTACTGATTGGGTGGTACTCCAGTCACCGGCCCGTTATCTTTACTGATTGTGTGGTACGCCGGTCACCGGCCTGTTACCTTTTCTACTTTGGTGCTACTGCAGTCACTGGACCGTTAGCATTACTGACTGGTTGGTGGGCTGATCACTGGCCCGTTACCGTTACTGATTGGATGGTACCCCAGGCACCGGCCCATTACTGTTACTGATTGGATGCTACCCCAGGCACAGGCGCGTTACTGTTACTGATTGCATCGTACTCCATTCACCGGCTCATCACCATTACTAATTGGGTGGTTATCCAATCACCGGCCCATAACGATTACTGATTGGGTGGTACTCCAGACACATGCCCATTACCGTTACTAATTGGGTGGTACACCGGTTACCGGCCCGTTACCATTACTGATTGGGTGGTGCTCCAGTCACTGGCCCGTTACTGTTACTGATTGGGTGGTGCTCCAGCCACTGGCCCGTTACCATTACTGATTGGGTGGTACTCCAGCCACGGGCCTGTTACCGTTAGTGATTGGGTGGTATGCTGGTCACCGGCCCGTTACTGTTACTGATTGAGTGGTTATCCAGTGACCGGCCCATTACTGTTACTAATTGTGTGGTACTCCAATCACCGGCACTTTACCTTTGCTGATTAGGTGGTACACCAGTCACCGGCCCGTTACCGTTACTGATTGGGTGGTATGCCAGTCACCGGCCCTTTACCGTTACTGATTGGGTGGTACACCAGTCACCGGCCCGTTACCGTTACTGATTGGGTGGTACTCCAGTCACCGGCCCATTACTGTTACTGATTGGGTGGTAAACCAGTCACGGGCCTGTTATCATTACTGATTGGGGGGTATTCCGGTCACCGGCCCATTACCGTTACTGATTGGGTGATACACCCAACACTGGACCATTACCATTACTGATTGTGTGGTATGCCAGTCACTGGCCATTAAAGTTACTGATTGTATGGTACTCCAGTCACGGGCCTGTTACCCTTACTGATTGGGTGGTATTCCAGTCACCAGCACGGTGGCATAGTGGTTAGCACTGTTGCCTCACAGCGCCAGGGACCCGGGTTCGAATCCGGCCTCGGGTGACTGTCTGTGTGGAGTTTGCACATTCTCCCCGTGTTTGCGTGGGTTTCCTCCGGTTGCTCCGGTTTCCTCCCACAGTCCAAAGATGTGCGGGTTAGGTTGATTGGCTATGATAAATTGGCCCTTAGTGTTAGGGGGATTAAATACGTGGGGTTGCGGGGATAGGGTGGGATATGTGTTGATGTAGGGGTTACGGGGATTGGGTGGGATATGTGTCGGTGCAGGCTCGATGGGCCGAAATGGCCTCTATCTGCACTGTGGGGTTTCTGTTCTGTTCTGTTCTGTTCTGTTCTATTACCATTACTGATTGGGTCGTACACGCATCACCGGACCATTACCGTTGCTGATTGGGTGGTAAACCAGTCACCGGCCCATTACCGTTACTGATTGGGTGGTACTCCAGTCACCGGCCCGTTACTGTTACTGATTGGGTGGTACTCTGGTCACCGGCCCTTTACTGTTACTGAATGGGTGGGATGCCGGTCACCAGCCGGTTTCTGTTACTGATTGTGTGGTATGGCAGTCACCAGCCCATTACCGTTACTGCTTGGGTGCTAATGCAGTCACTGGCCCATTACCATTACTGATTGAGTGGTACTCCAGTCACCGGCCCATTACCTTTACTGATTGGGTTGTAGGCCGGTCACTTGCCCGTTACCGTCACTGATTGTGTGGTACGCTGGTCACCGGCCCGTTACCTTTACTGCTTTGGTGCTACTGCAGTCACCGGACTGTTATCATTACTTACTGGGTGGTGGGCTGGTCACCTGCCCATTACCATTACTGATTGGGTGGTACCCCAGTCACCGGTCCATTACCGTTACTGATTGGGTGGTACGCCAGTCACTGGCCCGTTACCATTACTGATTGGGAGTTACTCCAGTCACCGGCCCGTTACTGTTACTGATTGGGTGGTACTCCAGTCACCGGCCCGTTACCGTTACTGATTGGTTACTACGCCAGTCACTGGCCCATTGCCATTACTGATTTGGTGGTATTCCAGTCAGCATCCCATTACCGTTACTGATTGGGTGGCATGCCTGTCACTGGCCCATTAAAATTACTGTTTGGGTGGTACTCCAGTCACTGGCCCGTTACCGTTACTGATTGGGTGGTACTCCAGTCACTGGCCCGATACTGTTACTGATTGGGTGGTGCTCCAGTCAACAGCCCGTTACCAATACTAATTGGGTGGTACGCCAGTCACTGGCCCATTAACGTTACTGATTTTGTGGTACTCCAGTCACCGGCCTGTGACCAATACTGATTTGAATGTACACCAGTCACCGGCCCATTACCATTTCTGATTAGGTGGTAATCCAATCACCGGCCCGTTACCATTACTGATTGGGTGGTACGCCAGTCACCGGTCCGTTACCGTTAATGCTTGGGTGCTACTGCAGTCACCGGCCCATTACCATTACTGATTGACTGGTACTCCAGTCACCGGCCTGTTACCTTTACTGATTGTGTGGTACGCCGGTCACCGGCCCATTACCTTTACTGCTTTGGTGCTACTGCAGCCACCGGACCGTTACCATTGCTGACTGGTTGGTGGGCTGGCCACCGGCGCGTTACCATTGCTGATTGTGTGGTACCCCAGTCACCGGCCCATTACCGTTACTGATTGGATGGTACCACAAGCACCGGCGCATTACTGTTACTGATTACATGGTACACCATTCACCGGCCCATCACCACTACTAATTGGGTGGTTATCCAATCACCGGCCCATTATGATTACTGATTGGGTGGTACTACAGACACCGGCCCGTTACCGTTACTGGTTGGGTAGTACCCCAGTCACCGGTCCATTACCATTACTGATTGGATGGTACCCCAGGCACCGGCGCGTTACTGTTACTGATTACGTGGTACTCCATTCACCGGCCCATCACCATTACTAATTGGGTGGTTATCCAATCACCGGACCATTATGATTACTGATTGGGTGGTACTACAGACACCGGCCCATTACCGTTACTGATAGGGTGCTACGCTGGTCACCGGCCTGTTACTGTTACTGATTGAGTGGAACTCCAGTCACCGGCCCGTTACTGTTACTGATTGTGTGGTACACCAACCACCAGTCCTTTACCTTTACTGATTGGGTGGTATACCAGTCACGGGCCCGTTACTGTTACTGATTGTGTGGTACTCCAGTCACGGGCCTGTTACCCTTACTGATTGGGTGGTATTCCAGTCACCAGCCCATTACCGTTACTGATTGGGTGGTACACGCATGACCGGACCATTACCATTACTGATTGGGTGGTAAACCAGTCACGGGCCTGTTACCGTTACTGATTGGGTGGTACAACAGTCACCGGCCCGTTACTGTTACTGATTACATGGTACTCCATTCACCGGCCCATCACCACTACTAATTGGGTGGTTATCCAATCACCGGCTGAAATAAAGAATAGATTTGCCTTCCAAAGCTAGGCTTTATTAACTTTAAAATCTGCAGCACATCTTTCCACATCCAGTCCCAACCAAAGCTGGAAAAGAACTGAATTTAAGGTGGCCACCACACATCATGTGACATCAACTACCAATGAGATTACAACATATATCCCAAGGCAGTTAACAAACAACCAATCACAATACTTTTACTAAACAAGGAATAATCACCACATTCACCCCTCCTTTTAAAATATACTCCAACCTAAATAACCTTTACAATTTATAATAAATTATTTACAACTAAATCTATGCACAACAAGAGTAAAACTGTTTACATGACACAATACTAAGTGAACAACAACAAATAATAACATTGCACATAAGTATTAAGTATCTCTCAACTAAAACAATATAATATAATATTTCAAAAATTTTAAAACATTACGATCAATTTAAAAGTCCATTTTCAATCGGTCGACCGGATATCTTGTTCGTGTCGACCTTCTTAACCTTGGTGAAATTCCTTGCCCTCCCACACCAGAAGGCACAGAAGTATCTTCAGCAGGAAGTGTAATGATATCAGCAAATAGTGATGTTATTTGCCTGTTCGATTATGATGTCTTAATAGCATGATTGCAGGTATTGATTACTTATGCCTGACCAGCAGAGGTCATGTGACCGAGAGAAGCAAGGCAGAGAGTTTTACTTTCACTTTGATTCTAGCTGCATCACAGTATAGAGTGTTCTGTAAAAAGGCTGTTAAAAAGAGTTGAATAGACTTTAGATTAAAACAACTTTCTCTTTCAATAAATGAGTCTTTATTGAACCCAAAAAGAAATCAAAACATGGTGTCAGAAGAGGATTGAAAGAGAAAAAGAAAAAGAAAGAAAAAATCTGAAGTTAGCAACTTGATGGGACAGTGCAAGCAGTTGTGGCAAGTAAGCGAAATCAACTCTCCACAGATTAGCAAGCCAAAAGAGAACATCGTTGCTTACCATTAGAGAATAGCTAACGAAGTGAAAACATGGGAGGTTTACACCCACCAGCGACCCTTCAATTGTCAGGTAATGTGGCTGAAAATTGGAGGAGGTTCAAACAACGTGTAGAGTTGTATTTATCAGCAATCGGAGCTGAAGAGAAAAGTGATAAAGTAAAAGCGTCACTGTTCTTGCATGTCGTGGGTGATGAAGCGCTGGAGGTGTATAATAACTTCCCATTTGTTGTTGATGGAGACAAAATGAAGCTAGATAAAATAATGGAACAGTTTGAGGCCTACTGCATACCGAAATGCAACGTTACGTTTGAGAGGCACAAATTTTTCACATGTGTACAGAAAATCGGCGAGACTATTGATCAGTATGTGACTGAACTGAGAAACCGAAGCAAATCGTGTGAATTTGGGGGACTCACAGACTCGCTGATAAAAGACAGACTGGTGTGTGGAATTCGAGATAATGGTCTAAGGGAAAGACTGCTACGAGAGCAAGATCTAGACCTGGGAAAAGCCATAGCACTGTATAGGGCTTCAGAGACTGTGAAGTTGCAGGCAAAGGAGCTGTTCAGTGACAGTAGCTGCAACGTGGATGCAGTGAGAAAGAACGGATACAAACCGTTTAACAAAGAGAGCGCCAATGTGAAAAAAGAGACGTGGCCAGCAAACGAAAATGAAAGCGACATAGAGGAATTCCATGTAGATGTTGTGTCTGAACACAAAAGAGAAGAAAGAGACTGGATGTTGACACTAAAAGTGAACGATATACACATTCCATTTAAATTGGATACTGGAGCACAAGTTAATGTGATATCAGAGACCGATTTTAAGAGAATTAGACCCAGACCAAAGTTACATGGAATACAAGTCAAAGTGACCGGATACTCAGGTATTGATATACCAGTGAAAGGAAGATGCATTGTCAAAGTAACACACAAGGACAGAGAGCACACGCTAGCATTAATCGTGGTGCCAAAGGATGTGCAAGCCACACTAGGGTTAAAAGCCTGTGAGAGACTGAACCTGGTAAAGAGAGTCCTCATTGTGGAAAGTGAAAGAGAGACAGTCTATGATGCACTGAATGTTGCGTACACACCGGGTAAGCTGATGTATACAGCAGACACGTTGTCCAGAGCTGTTGACCCAGGAGAGCCCGCAAACACAGTGAAAAGACAGAAGTACAAGGCAAAAGACAGTGGAACTGACTTCGACCAGAGCATGCTTGTATACCGCACAACGCCGCTCGAGTGTGGTATGTCACCAGCCCAACTCCTGATGGGACGTCGGCTAAGGTCAAACCTACCCATCCCGGAGAACCTCCTGAAAACAAAAGAGGGGGAGAAAGTGAGGAAGTTCAAAGAACAACAGAAAGAAAAGCAAAAGTACTACTATGACAGAGGAACACAAAACCTACCTGAACGCCACACTGGTGACCAAGTAAGGTTGAAAGACAAAATAAACACATGGACTCAGAAGGGAACTGTCCTGAGTGAAGTTCAACCAAGATCATACACCATTCAGACAGATGAGGGTGCTGTTCTGAGAAGAAATCGTCGAGATCTTCTCATGGGACCAGCCACAGCAGGTCAAGAGACTGATACTGGTGAACAACCTGCTCACACAGCTGAGAGCCAATCATCTGAGGCAACAACTCAGATTCAAGGACAATCAATCAGAAAATCCTCAAGACATGTGAAGCCTCCTGAGAGACTCATTGAGCAAATTTAAGGACTATTGTTAAAGAAGGAAGTAATGTTATCTTATTCTTTCTTCTAGTTCTAGTGTATTGACATATTTCATGTGAACACACAAAGCAAGGGTAAAAAACCTTGATCATGATAATGATAATGTAAGTTCATTAAGTGTTACAGTTAAAATGCAGATTAATACAAAGAAAACATGTTGTTAGTTAAAAGTAAAATACTTTTGTTTTAAGAAAGGGAGATGTAATGATATCAGCAAATAGTGATGTTATTTGCCTGTTCGATTATGATGTTTTAATAGCATGATTGCAGGTATTGATTACTTATGCCTGACCAGCAGAGGTCATGTGACCGAGAGAAGCAAGGCAGAGAGTTTTACTTTCACTTTGATTCTAGCTGCATCACAGTATAGAGTGTTCTGTAAAAAGGCTGTTAAAAAGAGTTGAATAGACTTTAGATTAAAACAACTTTCTCTTTCAATAAATGAGTCTTTATTGAACCCAAAAATAAATCAAAACAGGAAGGCTATCCATATCCCGATTTTCAACGGTTTCCGGATTAGAAATCCCATCAGAAGGTAAACTGGGACGGTCATAAACATCCATCAAGCGCTGACTAATAGAAGTATAATTATCTGCAATCGGATTGGAGACATTCGTAGTATCTGTAACAGCATCCACATTATCTAAATCATGACTATTGTTAATATCCTCAGAAGAGGGCTGGCCACCACAAGGAGCCAAGTCTTTAATTGAAACAGTACTTTCTTTCCCATCTTGGAATCGAATATGAGCATATTGGGAATTTGCCTCCAACAGCTCCACCTCCTCCACTAAAGGATCATATTTTGACAATCTAACATGGCGTCGAAGCAGCACAGGTCCCTGCATAGTAAGCCATGAAGGTAGCGAATATCCCGTAGTAGATCTCCGCGGATAGTTAAAGAGCCTTTCATGGGGGGTCACATTAGTAGCCGTTGAAAGCAATGATCTAATGGAATGCAGGGCATCAGGCAGTACCATTTCCCACTGTGTATTCTTAAGGTTCCGGGATGTCAAAGCCAACATAACTGCCTTCCAGATCACCCCATTGTATCATTCGCACTGTCCATTACCCTGGGGATTATACGGGGTAGTTCTACTAGTAGAAATTCCCCGACTCTGAAGTTATTCCTTCAACTGGGAAGACATAAAAGAATTTCCCTGATCCGAATGGATATACGCAGGCATCCCAAAGATGACAAAAAGTTGAGTCAGACATTTGATAACTGTAGCAGCTGATACATCTGCACAAGGAAAAGCAAAAGGGAACCTTGAAAACTCATCCACAACAGTAAAAATATATCGGTTTTGAGTAGTTGAAGGAAGAGGCCCCTTAAAATCGACGCTCAAACGTTCAAAAGGAGAAGTAGCCTTTATAAGATGAGCTTGTTGAGGCTTAAAGAAATTCGGTTTACACCGAGCGCAGATAGAACATGATGAAGTCATCCGCTTGACGTCTTCAACTGAAAAGGGCAAATTCTTACTGCGTACGAAGTGTATCATCCTCGTAACCCCAGGATGACATAAGGCATTGTGAAGATTAATAAGCGTATCTCCGTGAATCACAGGAAAATAAGCCCTCGACAGTGCATCAGCAGCAACATTATCCTTCCCCGGACGATAAACTATGTCAAAATGGTAACATGCCAACTCAATCCTCCATCTCATTATTTTATCATTTTTGATCTTTCCAAAATGTTTAACATCAAACATAAAGGACACAGATTTTTGATCAGTTACCAACGTGAAATGTCGCCCCGATAAATAATGTCTCCATTTACGCAATGCTTCTACTATTGCGTATGCCTCTTTCTCTATTGAAGAATGTCTTTTTTCACTATTGTTCAAAGTACGTGAGAAAAAGGCCACAGGTCTTCCATTTTGGTTCAGAGTAGCCCCAATTGCAAAATCAGAAGCGTCCGTCTTGATCACAAAAGGAACCTGCTCATCAATAGAATGCACAACTGCTCCTAAAATATCCTTTTTAAAATTCTCAAAACATGTCCTGGCCTCCCATGATAGAGGATATGTCGTAACCCGAATAAGAGGTCGGATCTTCCGTGAAAAATTTGCAATCCAATTAGAATAATAAGAAAACAGTCCAACAACTCGTTGCAAAGCCTTAGAATTAGTAGGACAAGGTAAATCAATCAATGGTCGCAGACGTTCTGGATCTGGTTTAATCTTGTTTCCCGAGATAATATACCCCAATAGATTTACCTCAGTAGTCGAAAAGATACATTTCTCTTTATTAAAAGTTAAACCAAATTTTTCCGCAGCTTGAAGGAATCTTTTTAAATTAGAATCATGCTCCACCCTTGATTTGCCATACACTGTGATGTCATCTAAGTATGAAAAGGTGTCAGAGAGGGAGTTATCACTTATAAAAGCATCCATTGCCCGTTGAAAACAAGCAACACCATTAGTAACACCAAATGGTATTCGGCAAAACTGATACAGCTTTCCACCAGCTTCAAAGGCCGTATATGGTTGATCCTTCTTAACAATAGGAATCTGATGATAAGCACTCTTTAAGTCAATAGTGCTAAAAACCTTATACTGAGATACTTTATTGATAAGCTCATCAATCTTAGGCAAAGGGTACGCATCTAATTGAGTATACCTATTAATAGTTTGAGAATAGTCTATCACCATTCGTTTCTTGTGTCTCTCGTTAGTCGTGACAACTACCTGTGCTCGCCAAGGCGAACAACTAGGTTCAATGATTCCTTCCAATAAGAGACGTTGAACTTCAGAATTAATAAACTCTCTATCCTGACTACTATATCTTCTTGACTTGGTAGCAATTGGCTTACAATCCGGCATCAAATTGGAAAAAAGTGATAATGGAGAAATGGATAAAGATGTTAATCCACAAATAGATAAAGGTGGCTTAGTCCCTCCAAATGAAAGACTAAGAGACTCGTGTAACTGAAGCACATCATGTCCAATCAAAATATCCGCACAGAGATTAGGCAAAACAGATAGGCGTATATCAGTATATGTATTACCTAGAAGAATCATTTTCACAAAGCAACAACCAGCTATTTGTGAAGTAAGCGTCGTCTGAGCCATACACACCTGATACGTAACAGGCAAAATTTTCAAATGCTTCTCCTTCGCAAACTGAAGACTTATAAAACTCTCAGTACTGCCCGTATCTATAAGGGCCTTCACTTCCAACCCATTAACTTGAGCCGTAACTATAGCTTTGTTTAGGCCATGAGCAAATGCAGCAGAAATTGATGCAATAAACGCCCTATCTAAAGGCTGAATAGTCACAGAGGAGGAGGTGGTAGAGGAGGGCCCTCCCACACCAGGAGAGGAGGAGGTAATTGAACCTGATGATTTGCACATGCGTGCATAATGACCTCTCTTGCCGCATTTACTACACACAGCCTCCCGAGCAGGACACTTCAGATGAGGGTGCCGGATATTCCCACAAAAATAACACTTCTGAATCCTAGAGGCAACAGCCGCTGAAGTAGAAACTGTTTCAGAATCTAGTAAACCACTCCCATTAAGTCCACATAATTCCTTTTCATCCGAAACTGCCGAAACCATAGTCGCAGGCCGATTAAAAAGAGCATAAGAATCCGAACTTCTCTGAGCCACATCCAATGTAGAAGCTTGCTCAAAAGCACTTTTAAGATCCAAAGTCTTATTTTCTAACAACCGCTGACGAATTGATCTAGACAGTAATCCATTAATAAAAGCATCCCGTACCGATTCTTCCTTATATTCTTCAGCCGTCACGGCCTTATAATTACAGTTAACACTAAGGCACCGAAGTGCTTGTAAATAAGTATCCAAAGATTCTCCCACCTGCTGCCTACGGGCAGATAGAAGGTGACGTGCAAATACCTCATTCTTTGGTTTAACAAAAATCTTTTCCAATGTAGAAATAGCCACTTCATAAGTTTTACAGTCCAAATTATATTTATATACATCCGGAGCAATGTAGTTGATCAGCATATTCAGCTTATTTAGAGACTCTTGATCCAACACGCCCAAAAAGCTTTTAAATGTACAATACCAATGTTTCCATTTATCATCCACTCCAGCAGAATTGGGGTCAGCCTTGAATCGTTCTGGTTGAAGATATCGCTCCATTCTAACATAAAGTTAATAAATTGAAATAAAGAATAGATTTGCCTTCCAAAGCTAGGCTTTATTAACTTTATAATCTGCAGCATATCTTTCCACATCCAGTCCCAACCAAAGCTGGAAAAGAATTGAATTTAAGGTGGCCACCACACATCATGTGACATCAACTACCAATGAGATTACAACATATATCCAAAGGCAGTTAACAAACAACCAATCACAATACTTTTACTAAACAAGGAATAATCACCACACCGGCCCATTACAATTACTGATTGGGTGGTACTACAGACACCAGCTTGTTACCGTTACTGGTTGGGTGGTACCCCAGTCACCGGCCCATTACCGTTACTGATTGGATGGTACCCCAGGCACCGGCGCGTTACTGTTACTGATTACGTGTTACTCCATTCACCGGCCCATCACCATTACTAATTGGGTGGTTATCCAATCACCGGACCATTACGATTACTGATTGGGTGGTACTACAGACACCGGCCCGTTACCGTTACTGATTTGGGTGCTACGCTGGTCACCGGCCTGTTACTGTTACTGATTGAGTGGAACACCAGTCACCGGCCCGTTACTGTTACTGATTGTGTGGTACACCAATCACCGGTCCTTTACCATTACTGATTGGGTGGTATACCAGTCACGGGCCCGTTACTGTTACTGATTTTGTGGTGCTCCAGTCACGGGCCTGTTACCCTTACTGATTGGGTGGTATTCCAGTCACCAGCCCATTACCATTACTGATTGGGTGGTACACGCATGACCGAACCATTACCATTACTGATTGGGTTGTAAACCAGTCACGGGCCTGTTACCATTACTGATTGGGTGGTATTCCAGTCACGGGCCCATTTCCATTACTGATTGGGTGGTACAACATTCACCGGCCCGTTACTGTTACTGATTGGGTGGTACTCCAGTCACTGGCCCATTACCGTTACTGATTGGGTGGTACTCTAATCATTGGCCCGTTACCTTTACTGATTGGGTGGTACTCCACTCACACGCCCATTGCTGTTACTGATTGGGTGGTACTCCAGTCACCGGCCCTTCACCAATACTGATTGGATGGTACACCAGTCACCAACCCATTACCATTACTGATTAGGTGGTAATCCAATAACCGGCCCATTACCATTACTGATTGGGTGATACTCCAGTCACCGGACCATTACCGTTACTGATTGTGTGGTACGCCAGTCAGTGGCCCATTAACATTACTGTTTGGGTGGTACTCCAGTTACTGGCCCATTACCGTTACTGATTGTGTGGTACACCAGTCACTGGCACATTGCCATTACTGATTGGGTGGTACTCCAGTCACTGGATTGTTACCATTACTGGTTGGGTGGTACGCCTGTCACCGGCCCGTTACCATTACTGATTGGGTGGTACTCCAGTCACCGGCCCATTACCGTTACTGATTGTGTGGTATGCCTGTCACCGTCCCGTTGCTGTTAATGATTGTGTGGTCCTCCAGTCACCGGCCCGTTACTGTTACTGATTGAGTGGTGCTCCAATCACCGGCCCTTTACCATTACTGTTTGGGTGTTGCGCCAGTCACCGGACTGTTACCGTTACTGATTGGGTGGTTCACCAGTCACTGGCCCATTACCATTACGGATTGGGTGTTACAGCTGTAATCGGCCCTTTACCATTACTGATTTGGTGGTACTCCAGTCACCGACCCATTACCATTACTGATTGGATGGCACTCCAGTCACCGGACTGTTACCGTTACTGATTGGGATGTATGCTGTTCACCGTCCCGTTACCATAACTGATTGAGTGGTACTCCAGTCACCGGCTTGTTACCTTTACTGATTGGGTTGTAGGCTGGTCACTGGCCCGTTACCCTCACTGATTGTGTGGTACGCCGGTCACCGGCCCGTTACCTTCACTGCTTTGGTGCTACTGCAGTCACCGGACCATTACCATTACTGACTGGTTGGTGGGATGGTCACTGGCCCGTTATTGTTACTGATTGGATGGTACCCCAGGCACCGGCCCATTACTGTTACTGATTGGATGGTACCCCAGGCACCGGCGCGTTACTGTTACTGATTGCGTGGTAATCCATTCACCGGCCCAACACCATTACTAATTGGGTGGTTATTCAATCACCGGCCCATTACGATTACGGATTGGGTGGTACTCCAGACACATGCCTGTTACCGTTATGGATTGGGATGTACACTGGTCACCGGCCTGTTACCGTTACTGATTGGGTGGTACTCCAGTCACCAGCCTGTTACCGTTATTGATATGGTGGTACGCCGGTCACCGTCCCGTTGCTGTTACTGATTGGGTGGTACTCTAGTCACCTGCCCATTACCATTACTGATTGCGTGGCACTCCAGCCACGGGCCTGTTACCGTTAGTGATTGAGTGGTACGCTGGTCACCGGCCCGTTACTGTTACTGATTGATTGGTACTCCAGTCACCGGCCCTTTACCTTTACTGATTGGGTGGTACACCAGTCACCGGCCCGTTACCATTAATGATTGGGTGGTACGCCAGTCACTGGCCCCTTACCGTTACTGATTGGGTGGTACTCCAGTCACCGGCCCGTTACTGTTACTTATTGTGTGGTAAACCAGTCACGGGCCCGTTACTGTTACTGATTGTATGGTACTCCAGTAACGGGCCTGTTACCCTTACTGATTGGGTGGTATTCCAGTCACCAGCCCATTACCATTACTGATTGCGTCGTACACGCATCACCGGACCATTACCGTTACTGATTGGGTGGTAAACCAGTCACGGGCCTGTTACTGTTACTGATTGGGTGGTTTTCCGGTCACCGGCCCATTACCATTGCTGATTTGGTGATACACCCAACACTGGACCATTACCATTACTGATTGTGCGGTATGACAGTCACTGGCCCATTAAAGTTACTTTTTGGGTGGTACTCCAGTCACCGGCCCGTTACCGTTACTGATTGGGTGGTACTCCAGTCACCGGCCCGTTACTGTTACTGATTGGGTGGTACTCCAGTCATTGTCCCATTACCATTACAGATTGGGTGGTACGCCAGTCACTGGCCCGTTACCATTACTGATTTGGTGGTTCTCCAGTCACCGGTCATTTACCAATACTGATTGTATGGTACACCAGTCACCAGCCCATTACCATTACTGATTGTGTGGTACGCCAGTCACTGGCCCATTAACATTACTGTTTGGGTGGTACTCCAGTTACCGGCCCATTACCGTTACTGATTGTGTGGCCCACCAGTCACCGGCCTGTTACTGTTACTGATTGAGTGGTACTCCAATCACCGACCCTTTACCGTTACTGATTGTGTGGTAAACCAGTCACGGGCCCGTTACTGTTACTGATTGGGTGGTACTCCAGTCACCAGCCCATTACCGTTACTGATTGGGTGGTACTCCAGTCACCAGCCCATTACCATTACTGAAAGGGTGGTACTCCAGTCATGGGCCTGTTACCCTTACTGATTGGGTGGTAAACCAGTCATGGGCCTGTTACCATTACTGATTGGGTGGTATTCCAGTCACGGGCCCATTACATTTCTGATTGGGTGGTACACCAGTCACCGGCCCATTACCATTACTAATTGGGTGGTACTCCAGTCACCGGCCCATTACCGTTACTGATTGGGTGGTACTCTAGTCATTGGCCTGTTACCTTTACTGATTGCGTGGTACTCCAGTCACATGCCCGTTACTGTTACTGATTGGGTGGTACTCCAGTCACCGGCCCTTTCCCAATGCTGATAGGATGGTACACCAGTCACCGGCCCATTACCATTACTGATTAGGTGGTAATCCAATAACCAGCCCATTACCATTACTGATTGGGTGATACTCCAGTCACCGGACCATTACCGTTACTGATTGTGTGGTATGCCAGTCACTGGCCCATTAACGTTACTGTTTGGGTGGTACTCCAGTTACCGGCCCCTTACCGTTACTGATTGTGTGGTACGCCAGTCACTGGCCCATTACCATTACTGATTGGGTGGTACTCCAGTTACTGGACTGTTACCATTACTGGTTGGGTGGTATGCCTGTCATCGGCCCATTACCATTACTGATTTGGTGGTACTCCAGTCACCGGCCCGTTACCGGTACTGATTGTGTGGTATGCCTGTCACCGTCCCGTTGCTGTTACTGATTGTGTGGTCTTCCAGTCACCGGCCCGTTACTGTTACTGATTGAGTGGTACTCCAATCACCGGCCCTTTACCATTACTGATTGGGTGGTGCGCCAGTCACCGGACCGTTGCCGTTACTGATTGGGTGGTACTCCAGTCACCGGCCCGTTACCTTTACTGATTGGGTTATAGGCTGGTCACCGGCCCGTTACCGTCACTGAATGTGTGGTACGCCGGTCACCGGCCCGTTACCTTCACTGCTTTGGTGCTACTGCAGTCACCGGATCGTTACCATTACTGACTGGTTGGTGGGATGGTCACCGGCCCGTTATTGTTACTGATTGGATGGTACCCCAGGCACCGGCGCGTTACTGTTACTGATTGCATGGTACTCCATTCACCGGCCCATCACCATTACTAATTGTGTGGTTATCCAATCATCGGCCCATTACGATTACTGATTGGGTGGTACTCCAGACACATGCCTGTTACCATTACTGATTGGGTGGTACACTGGTTACCGGCCCGTTACCGTTACTGATTGGGTGGTACTCCAGTCACCAGCCCGTTACCATTATTGATTGGGTGGTACGCCGGTCACCGTCCCATTGTTGTTACTGATTGGGTGGTACTCCAGTCACCTGCCCATTACCATTACTGATTGCGTGGTACTCCAGTCACGGGCCTGTTACCGTTAGTGATTGAGTGGTACGCTGGTCCCCGGCCCGTTACTGTTAATGATTGAGTGGTACACCAGTCACCGGCCCTTTACCTTTACTGATTGGGTGGTACACCAGTCACCGGCCCATGACCATTACTGATTGGGTGGTACGCCAGTCACCGGCCCCTTACCGTTACTGATTGGGTGGTACTCCAGTCACCGGACCGTTACTGTTACTGATTGTGTGGTTAACCAGTCCCGGCCCCATTACTGTTACTGATTGTATGGTACTCCAGTCACGGGCCTGTTACAATTACTGATTGGGTGGTATTCCTGTCACCAGCCCATTACCATTACTGATTGCATCGTACACGCATCACCGGACCATTACCATTACTGATTGGGTGGTAAACCAGTCACGGGCCTGTTACTGTTACTGATTGGGTGGTTTTCTGGTCACCGGCCCATTACCATTACTGATTGGGTGATACACCCAACACTGGACCATTACCATTACTGATTGTGTGGTATGACAGTCACTGGCCCATTAAAGTTACTGTTTGGGTGGTACTCCAGTCACCGGCCCATTACTGTTACTGATTGGGTGGTACTCCAGTCATTGGCCCGTTACCATTACAGATTGGGTGGTACGCCAGTCACTGGCCCGTTACCATTACTGATTTGGTGGTACTCCAGTCACCGGTCATTTACCAATACTGATTGGATGGTACACCAGTCACCGGCCCATTACCATTACTGATTAGGTGGTAATCCAATCACCGGCCAGCTACCATTACTGATTGTGTGGTACGCCAGTCACTGGCCCATTAACATTACTGTTTGGGTGGTACTCCAGTTACTGGCCCATTACCATTACTGCTTGTGTGGTCCACTTGTCACCGGCCCGTTACTGTTACTGATTGAGTGGTACTCCAATCACCGGCCCTTTTCCTTTACTGTTTTGGTGGTACGCCAGTCACCGGCCCGTTACCATTACTGATTGGATGGTGCGCAAGTCACCGGACCGTTACCGTTACTGATTGGGTGGTACTCCAATCACCAACCCGTTACCATTACTGATTGGGTGTTACACCAGTCACCGGCCCATTACCATTACTGATTGGGTGGTACTCCAGTCACCGGATTATTATCGTTACTGATTGGGTGGTAGGCTCGTCGCCGGCCCGTTACCATTACTGATTGGGTGGTACGCTGTTCACCGGCCCGTTACCATTACTGATTGAGTGGTACTCCAATCACTGGCCCGTTACCGTTACTGTTTGGGTGGTACGCCAGTCTCCGGCCCGTTACCGTTACTGATTGGGTGGTACTCCAATCACCGGCCCGTTACCATTACTGATTTGGTGGCACTCCAGTCACTGGCCCGTTACCATTACTGGTTGGGTGATACTCCAGTCACCGGATTATTATCATTACTGATTGGGTGGTAGGCTGGTCGCCGGCCCATTACCGTTACTGATTGGGTGGTACGCTGTTCACCGGCCCGTTACCATTACTGATTGTGTGGTACGCCGGTCACCGGCCTGTTACCTTTTCTACTTTGGTGCTACTGCAGTCACAGGACCGTTACCATTACTGACTGGTTGGTGGGCTGGTCACCGGCCCGTTACTGTTACTGATTGGATGGTACCCCAGGCACCGGCACGTTACTGTTACTGATTGCATGGTACTCCATTCACCGGCCCATCACCATTACTAATTGGGTGGTTATCCAATCACCCGCCCATTCCGATTACTGATTGGGTGGTTCTCCAGACACATGCCCGTTACCGTTACTGATTGGGTGGTACACCGGTCACCGGCCCGTTATCGTTACTGATTGGGTGGTACTCCAGCCACGGGCCTGTTACCGTTAGTGATTGGGTGGTACACTGGTCACCGGCCCGTTACTGTTACTGATTGAGTTGTGCTCCAGTCACCGGCCCGTTACTGTTACTGATTGTGTGGTACTCCAGTCACCGGCCCTTTACCTTTACTGATTGGGTGGTACACCAGTCACCGGCCTGTTACCATTACTGATTGGATGGTACGCCAGTCACCGGCCCTTTTCCGTTACTGATTGGGTGGTACGCCAGTCACCGGCCTGTTACCATTACTGATTGGGTGGTACTCCAGTCACCGGCCCGTTACTGTGACTGATTGTGTGGTAAACCATTCACGGGCCCGTTACTGTTACTGATTGTGTGGTACTCCAGTCACGGGCCTGTTACCCTTACTGATTGGGTGGTATTCCAGTCACCAGCCCATTACTGTTACTGATTGGGTGGTACACCAGTCATGGGCCCGTTACTGTGACTGATTGTGTGGTAAACCATTCACGGGCCCGTTACTGTTACTGATTGGGTGGTATTCCGGTCACCGGCCCATTACCGTTACTGATTGGGTGATACACCCAACTCTGGACAATTACCATTACTGATTGTGTGGTATGCCAGTCACTGGCCCATTAAAGTTACTGTTTGGGTGGTACTCAAGTCACCAGCCCGTTACCGTTACTGATTGGGTGGTACACCAATCACCGGATCATTACTGTTACTGATTGGGTGGTACTCCAGTCACCGGCCCGTTACCATTACTGATTGGGTGGTACTCCATTCACCGGCCCGTTACCATTACTGATTGGGTGGTACGCTAGTCACTGGCCCATTACCATTACTGATTAGGTGGTAATCCAATCACCGGCCCATTACAGTACTGATTGGGTGGTACACCCGTCACCGGCCTGTGACCGTTACTGATTGGGTGGTACTGCAGTCACCGGCCGGTTATCATCACTGATTATGTGGTACGCCGGTCACCGGCCCGTTACCTTTACTGCTTTGGTGCTACTGCAGTCACCGGACCATTACCATTACTAATGGGTTTGTGGGCTGGTCACTGGCCAGTTACCATTACTGATTGGGTGGTACCCCAGTCACCGGCCCATTACCATTACTGATAGTATGGTACCACAGGCACCGGCGCGTTACTGTTACTGATTGCGTGTTACTCCATTCACCGGCCCATCACCATTACTAATTGGGTGGTTATCCAATCACCGGCCCATTACGATTACTGATTGGGTGGTACTCCAGACACCGGCCAGTTACCGTTACTGATTGGGTGGTACCCCAGTCACAGGCCCGTTACTGTTACTGATTGTGTGGTACTCCAGTCACCTGCCCATTACCCTTACTGATTGGGTGGTACTCCAGTCACGGGCCTGTTACCGTTAGTGATTGGGTGTTATGCTGTTCACTGGCCCATTACTGTTACTGATTGAGTGGTACTCCAGTCACCAGCCCATTACCGATACTGATTGTGTGGTACTCCAGTCACCGGCCCATTACCGTTACTGATTGGGTGGTACACCAGTCACCGGCCCGTTACTGTTACTGATTGTGTGGTAAACCAGTCACGGGCCCGTTACTGTTACTGATCGGGTGGTACTCCAGTCACCAGCCTGTTACCGTTACTGATTGGGTGGTACTCCAGTCACCGGCCCATTACCATTACTGATAGGGTGGTACTCCAATCACGGGCCTGTTACCGTTAGTGATTGGTGGTACGCTGATCACCAGCCCGTTACCCTTACTGATTGGGTGGTACTCCAGCCACCGGCCCATTACCGTTACTGATTGGGTGGTACACCAGTCACCGGCAAGTTAACATTACTGATTTGGTGGTACTCCAGTCACCGGCCTGTTACCATTACTGATAGGGTGCTACTCCAGTGACTGGACTGTTACTGTTACTGATTGGGTGGTACACTGATCACCGGCCCATTACCATTACTGATTGGGTGGTACGCCGATCACCGTCCCGTTGCTGCACCTGATTTGTGGTGCTCCAGTCACCGGCCCGTTACCATTACTGATTTGGTGGTACTCCAGTCACCGGCCCGTTACCATTACTGATTGGGTGGTACTCCAGTCATCGGACTGTTACCGTTACTGATTGGGTGGTACTATGGTCACCAGCCTGTTACTGTTACTGATTGGGTGGGATGCCGGTCACCAGCCCGATACTGTTACTGATTGGGTGGTACGGCAGTCACCAGCCCATTACCATTAATGTTTAGGTGCTACTGCAGTCACCGGCTCATTACCATTACTGATTGAGTGGTACTCCACTCACCGGCCCGTTACCTTTGCTGATTGGATTATAGGCCGGTCACCGGTCCATTACCATTACTGATTGGATGGCACCCCATGCACCGGCTCATTACTGTTACTGATTGGGTGGTAATCCATTCATCGGCCCATCACCATTACTAATTGGGTAGTTATCCAATCACCGGCCCATTATGATTACTGATGGGTGGTAATCCAATCACCGGCCCATTACCATTACTGATTGGGTGGTTATCCAGCCACAGGCCCGTTACTGTTACTGATCGGGTGGTCCTCCAGTCACAGGCCCGTTACCATAACTGATTGGGTGGTAATCCAATCACCAGCCCATTACCATTACTGATTGGGTGGTACTCCAGTCACCGGACCGTTACCGCTACTGATTGGGTGGTACGCTGATCACCGGTTGGTACTGTTACTGATTGGGTGGTACTCCAGTCACCAGCCCTTTATCGCTACTGATTGGGTGATAACCCAGTCACCGGTCCTTTACTGTTACTAATTGGGTGGTAAACCAATCACCAGCCCAGTACCATTACTGATTGGGTGGTAAACCATTCACCGGCCCGTTACCGTTACTGATTGGGTGGTACGCTGGTCACCAGCCCATTACTGTTACTGATTGAGTGGTAATCCAATCACCGGCCCGTTACCATTAATGTTTGAGTGGTACTCCAGTCACCGGTCCATTACCGTTTCTTATTTGGTGTTAGGCTCATCTCCGGCCCGTTACTATTACTGATTGGTTGGTAAACGAGTCACAGGCCCATTACCGTTACCGATTGGGTGGTACTCCAGTCACTGGCCCATTACCATTACTGATTGGGTGGTACTCCAGTCACTGGCCCATTACAGTTACTAATTGGGTGGTACTCCAGCCACCGGCCCGTTACCATTACTGATTGAGTGGTGCTCCAGTCACCAGCCGTTACCATTACTGATTGGGTGGTACTCCAGTCACCGGACCGTTACCGTTACTGATTGGGTGTTGGGCCCGTCATCTGCACGTTACCATTACTGATTGGGTGGTTCGCCCGTTACCGGCCTGTTATTGTTACTGATTGTGTGTTACACCAGTCACCGGCCCATTACCGTTACTGATTGGTTGGTACGCCAGTCACCGGATCATTACCATTACTTATTGGGTGGTAGGCTGGTCACCAGCCTGTTACTGTTACTCATTGCGTTCCACTCCAGTCACCGTCCCATTACAGTTACTGATTGAATGGTAAACCAGTCACGGGCCCATTACCGTTACTGATTGTGTGGTACTCTGGACACCAAACCTTTACCGTTACTGATTGGGTGATAATGCAGTCACCGGCCCATTACCATTACTGATTGGGTGGTACTCCATTCACTGGCCCTTTAGCGTTACTGATTGGGTGATAATTCGGTTACTGGCCCGTTACTGTTGCTGATTAGTTGGTACTCCAGTCATCGGAGCGTTACCGTTACTGATTGAGTTGTAGGCCGGTCATCAACCCGTTACCGTTACTGATTGGGTTTTATGCCGGTACCGGCCCGTTACTGTTACTGATTGTGTGGTACGCCAGTCACCGGCCCGGTACTGTTACTGATTGGGTGGTACTCCAGTCACTGGCCCATTGTCATTACTGATTGTGCGGTACTCCAGTCACCGGCCCATTACCATTACTGATTGGGTGGTACTCCGGTCACCGGCCCGTTACCATTACTGATTGGGTGGCACACCCGTCACCTGACCATTACTGTTATTGATTGGGTGCTACGCCAGTCACCAGCCCATTACTGTTGCTGATTGGGTGGTAAACCAGTCCCCGGCCAGTTACCGTTAATGATTGGGTGGTACTCCGGTCACTGGCCTGTTACCGTTACTGATTGGGTGGTACACCCGTCACCTGATCATTACCGTTACTGATTGGGTGATACGCCGGTCACTGACCCATTACTGTTACTGATTGGGTGGTAAACCAGTCACCGGCCCATTATTGTTACAGTTTGGGTGGTACTCTGGTCCCCAGCCTGTTACCATTAGAGATTGCGTGATAATCCAATCACCAGCCCGTTACCATTACTGTTTTGGTGGTACTCCAGTCACTGGACCATTACTGTTACTGATTGGGTGTTAGGCCCGTCAATGGCACATTACCGTTACTGATTGGGTGGTATGCCGGTTACCGGCCCATTACTATTACTGATTGTGTGGTACTCCAGTCACCGGACCGTTACCGTTACTGATTGGGTGGTAGGCCGGTCACCAGCCCGTTACTCTTACTGATTGTGTTCTACTACAGTCAGTGGCCCATTACCGTTACTGATTGTGCGGTACTCTGGTCACCGGCCCGTTACTGTTACTGATTGGGTGGTACTCCAATCACCGGCCCTTTACCGTTAAAGATTGGGTGATAATTCAGTCACCGGCCCATTACCGTTACTGATTGGGTGGTACTCTGGTCACCAGCCCGTTACTGTTACTGATTGGGTGGTATGCCAGTCACCAGCCCATTACTGTTACTGATTGGGTGGAATGCCAGTCACCAGCCCATTACTGTTTCTGATTGGGTGGTACGCCAGTCACCGGCCCATTACCATTACTGATTGGGTGGTACTCCAGTCACTGGCCCGGTACTGTTACTGGTTGTGTGGTAATCCAATCACCGGCCCGTTACCATTACTGTTTGTGTGGTAATCCAATCATCGGACCGTTACCGTTACTGATTGTGTGGTAGGCCTGTCACCAGCCCGTTACCATTACTGATTGGGTGGTACTCCAGCCACCGGCCCGTTAATGTTACAAATTGGGTGTTACGCTGGTCAGCCGCCCATTACCATTACTGATTGCGTGCTAATCCAATCACCGGCATGTTACCATTACTGATTGGGTGGTATGCCCGTTACCAGGCCTTTACTGTTACTGATTGTGTGGTACTCTAGTCACTGGCCCGTTACCGTTACTGTTTGTGTGGTACTCCAGTCACCAGACCATTACCGTTACTGAATGTGTGGTAGGCCGGTCACCATCCTGTTACTGTTACTGATTGTGTTCCACTCCAGTCACCGGCACATTACCATTAATGATTGGGTGGTAAACCAGTCACGGGCCCATTGCCATTACTGATTGTGTGGTACTCTGGTCACCGGCCCGTTACTGTTACTGATTGGGTGGTACTCCAGTCACCGGCCCTTTACTGTTACTGATTGAGTTGTACTCCAGTCACCATCCCATTACCATTTCTGATTGGGTGCTACTGCAGCCACCAGCCCGTTACCTTTACTGATTGGGTGGTACTTCAGTCACCGGCCTGTTACCGTTACTGATTGGATGGTACTCCAGTCACTGGACTTTTACTGTTACTGATTGGGTGGTAGGCCGGTCATCGGCCCGTTACCGTTACTGATTGGGTGGTACGCCGGATACAGGCCAATTACTGTTACTAATTGTGTGGTACTCCAGTCACCGGACCGTTACTGTTACTGATTGTGTGGTTGACCGGTCACCAGCCGGTTACCGTTACTGATTTGGTGGTACTCCAGTCACCAGCCCTTTACCATTACTGATCGGGCGGTACTCCAGTCACCGGCCCATTACCATTACTGATTGTGTGCTACTCCAGTCACCGGCCCGTTACCGGTTTTGATTGTGTAGTTGGCCGGTCACCAGCCCTTACCGTTACTGATTGTGTTGTACGCCAGTCACCAGCCCGGTACTTTTACTGATTGTGTGGTACTCCAATCACCGGCCCATTACAGTTACTGATTGTGTGGTAATCCAATCACTGGCCCGTTACAAATACTGATTGGATGGTTATCCAATCACCGGACCGTTGCCATTACTCATTGGGTGGCACTCCATTCACCGGACCATTACCGTTACTGATTGGGTGGTAGGCCGGTCATCGGCCTGTTACTGTTACTGATTGGGTGGCATGCCGGTTACTGGCCAATTACTGTTACTGATTGTGTGGTACTCCATTCACCGGACCATTACCATTACTGATTGTGTGGCTGGCCGGTCACCAGCCCGTTACCGTTACTGATTGGGTGGAATGCCAGTCACCGGCCCGGTACTGTTACTGATTGTGTGGTACTCCAGTCACCGGCCCATTACAGTTACTGATTTGGTGGTATGCTAGTAACCGGACCATTACCGTTACAATTTGCGTGGTACTGCAGCCACCGGCCCATTACAATTACTGATTGGGTGGTACTCCAGTCACCAGCCCTTTACCATTACTGATTGGGTGTTACTTCAGTCACCGGCCCTTTACCATTACTGATTGTGTGGTACTCCAGTCACCGGCCCTTTACCGTTACTGATTGTGCGGTTGGCCGGTCACCAGCCCGCTCCCGTTACTGATTGTGTGTTACTCCAGTCACCGGCCCATTACAGTTACTGATTGGGCGGTACTCCAGTCACCTGCCCATTACCATTACTGATTGGCTGGTACTCCGATCTCTGGCCCGTTACTGATTGTGTGGTACACCCGTAACCTAACCATTACCGTTACTGATTGGGTGCTACACCGGTCACCGGACCATTACTGTTACTGATTGGGTGGTAAACCTTTCACTGGCCCGTTACCATTACTGATTGGGTGGTACTCCATTCACCGGCCCATTACCGTTACTGATTGGGTGGTACCCCAGTCACCAGCCAGTTACTGTTACTGATTGGGTGGTATGCCAGTCACCAGCCCGTTACTGTCACTGATTGGGTGGGATGCCGGTCACCAGCCCATTACTGTTACTGCTTGGGTGTTACTGCAGTCATCAGCCCGTTGCCATTACTGATTGTGTGGTACGCCAGTCACCGGCCCATTACCATTACTGATTGTGTGCTATTCTAGTCACCGGACCGTCCCCATTATTGATTGGGTGGTAGGCCAGTCAGCGGCCTGTTACTGTTACAGATTGGGTGGTACTCTGGTCACCAGCCTATTACCATTAGTGATTGGGTGATAATCCAATCACCGGCCCGTTACCATTTCTGTTTTGGTGGTACTCCAGTCACTGGACCATTACTGTTACTGATTGGGTATTAGGCCCATCAACGGCACGTTACCGTTACTGATTGGGTGGTATGCCGGTTACCGGTCCGTTACTATTACTGATTGTGTGGTACTCCAGTCACCGGACCATTACCTTTACTGATTGGGTGGTAGGCCGGTCACCAGCCCGTTACTCTTACTGATTGTGTTCTACTACAGTCAGCGGCCCATTACCGTTACTGATTGTGTGGTACTCTGGTCACCGGCCCGCTACTGTTACTGATTGGGTGGTACTCCAGTCACCGGCCCGTTACCTTTACTGATTCGGTGGTACTCCAGTCACCGGACCATTACCATTACTGATTGGGTGGTACTCCAGTCACCGGTCTTTTACCGTTACTGATTGGGTGGTACTCCAGTCACTGACCCGGTACTGTTACTGATTGTGTGGTAATCCAATCACCGGCCCGTTACCATTATTGTTTGTGTGGTAATCCAATCACCGGACCGTTACCGTTACTGATTGTGTGGTAGGCCTGTCACCAGCCCGTTACCATTACTGATTGGGTGGTACTCCAGCCACCGGCCTGTTACTGTTACAGATTGGGTGTTATGCTGGTCAGCCGCCCATTACCATTACTGATTGGGTGCTAATCCAATCACCGGCCTGTTTCCATTACTGTTTGGGTGGTACTCCAGTCACCGGACCATTACCGTTACTGATTGTGTGTTAGGCTTGTAACCGGCACGTTACCATTACTGATTGGGTGGTACGCCCATTACCAGGCCTTTACTGTTACTGATTGTGTGGTACTCTAGTCACTGGCCTGTTACCGTTACTGATTGTGTGGTACTCCAGTCACCAGACCATTACCGTTACTGAATGTGTGGTAGGCCGGTCACCATCCTGTTACTGTTACTGATTGTGTTCCACTCCAGTCACCGGCACATTACCATTACTGATTGGGTGGTAAACCAGTCACGGGCCCATTACCATTACTGATTGTGTGGTACTCCAGTCACCGGCCCTTTACTGTTACTGATTGTGTGGTACTCCAGTCACCGGCCCTTTACTGTTACTGATTGTGTTGTACTCCAATCACCATCCCATTACCATTTCTGATTGGGTGCTACTGCAGTCACCAGCCCGTTACCTTTACTGATTCAGTGGTACTCCAGTCACCGGACCATTACCATTACTGATTGGGTGGTTGGCCGGTCACTGGTCAGTTACTGTTACTGATTGTGTGGTACTTCAGTCACCGGCCTGTTACCGTTACTGATTGGGTGGTACTCCAGTCACTGGACTTTTACTGTTACTGATTGGGTGGTAGGCCGGTCATCGGCCCGTTACCGTTACTGATTGGGTGGTATGCCGGATACAGGCCAATTACTGTTACTAATTGTGTGGTACTCCAGTCACCGGCCCATTACTGTTACTGATTGTGTGCTACTCCAGTCACCGGCCCGTTACCGCTATTGATTGTGTGGTTGGCGGGTCACCAGCCCTTACCGTTACTGATTGTGTCATACGCCGGTCACCGGCCCGGTACTGTTACTGATTGTGTGGTACTCCAGTCACCGGCCCATTACAGTTACTGATTGTGTGGTAATCCAATCACTGGCCCGTTACAAATACTGATTGGATGGTTATCCAATCACTGGACCGTTACCATTACTGATTGGGTGGTACTCCATTCACCGGACCATTACCGTTACTGATTGGGTGGTAGGCCGGTCATCGGCCTGTTACCATTACTGATTGGGTGGTACACCGGTTACTGGCCAATTACTGTTACTGATTGTGTGGTACTCCAGTCACCGGACCATTACCATTACTGATTGTGTGGTTGGCCGGTCACCAGCCCGTTACCGTTACTGATTGGGTGGAATGCCGGTCACCGGCCTGGCACTGTTGCTGATTGTGTGGTACTCCAGTGACCGGCCCATTACAGTTACTGATTTGGTGGTACGCTGGTCACCGGACCATTACCGTTACAATTTGGGTGGTACTCCAGTCACCGGCCAATTACAATTACTGATTGGGTGGTACTCCAGTCACCAGCCCTTTACCATTACTGATTGGGTGGTACTTCAGTCACCGGCCCTTTACCATTACTGATTGTGTGGTACTCCAGTCAGCGGCCCTTTACCGTTACTGATTGTGCGGTTGGCCGGTCACCAGCCCGTTACCGTTACTGATTGTGTGTTACTCCAATCACCGGCCCATTACAGTTACTGATTGGGTGGTACTCCAGTCACCGGCTCATTACCATTACTGATTGGCTGGTACTCCGGTCACCGACCCGTTACTGATTGTGTGGTACACCCGTAACCTAACCATTACCGTTACTGATTGGGTGCTACACCGGTCACTGGCCCATTACTGTTACTGATTGGGTGGCAAACCATTCACTGGCCCGTTACCATTACTGATTGGGTGGTACTCCGGTCACCGGCCCATTACCGTTATTGATTGAGTGGTACCCCGGTCACCAGCCAGTTACTGTTACTGATTGGGTGGTATGCCAGTCACCAGCCCGTTACTGTCACTGATTGGGTGGGATGCCGGTCACCAGCCCATTACCGTTACTGCTTGGGTGTTACTGCAGTCATCGGCCCGTTACCATTTCTGATTGGGTGGTACGCCAGTCACCGGCCCGTTACCATTACTGATTGTGTGCTATTCCAGTCACCGGACCGTCCCCATTATTGATTGGGTGGTAGGCCACTCAGCGGCCCATTACTGTTACAGATTGGGTGGTACTCTGGTCACCAGCCTTAAACCATTAGTGATTGAGTGATAATCCAATCACCGGCCCATTGCCATTACTGTTTTGGTGGTGCTCCAGTCACTGGACCATTACTGTTACTGATTAGGTGTTAGGCCCGTCAACGGCACGTTACCATTACTGATTAGGTGGTATACCGGTTACCGGCCCGTTACTGTTACTGATTGTGTGGTACTCCAGTCACCAGCCCGTTCCCGTTACTGATTGAGTGGTTCACCCGTCACCTGATCATTACCATTACTGATTGGGTGATACGCCGGTCACCGACCCATTACTGTTACTGATTGGGTGGTAAACCAGTCACCGGCCCATTACCGTTACTGATTGGGTGGTACCCCGGTCACCAGCCAGTTACTGTTACTGATTGGGTGGTACGCCAGTCACCGGCCCGTTACCATAACTGATTGTGTGCAATTCCAGTCACCGGACCATCACCATTATTGATTGGGTGGTAGGCCAGTCAGCGGCCTGTTACTGTTACAGATTGGTTGGTACTCTGGTCACCAGCCTGTTACCATTAGTGATTGGGTGATAATCCAATCACTGGCCCGTTACCATTACTGTTTTGGTGGTACTCCAGTCACTGGACCATTACTGTTACTGATTGAGTGTTAGGCCCGTCAACGGCACGTTACCGTTACTGATTGGGTGGTATGAGGGTTACCGGCCCATTACTATTACTGATTGTGTGGTACTCCAGTCACCGGACCGTTACCGTTACTGATTGGGTGGTAGGCCGGTCACCAGCCCGTTACTCTTACTGATTGTGTTCTACTACAGTCAGCGGCCCATTACCGTTACTGATTGTGTGGTACTCTGGTCACCGGCCCGTTACTGTTACTGATTGGGTGGTACTCCAATCACCGGCCCTTTACCGTTAAAGATTGGGTGATAATTCAGTCACCGGACCATTACCGTTACTGATTGGGTGGTACTCTGGTCACCAGCCCGTTACTGTTACTGATTGGGTTGGATGCCAGTCACCAGCCCATTACTGTTACTGATTGGGTTGGATGCCAGTCACCAGCCCATTACTGTTTCTGAAAGGGTGGTACGCCAGTCACCGGCCCATTACCATTACTGATTGGGTGGTACTCCAGTCACCGGCCCGTTACCTTTACTGATTCGGTGGTACTCCAGTCACTGGCCCATTACCATTACTGTTTCTGAAAGGGTGGTACTCCAGTCACCGGACCATTACCATTACTGATTGGGTGGTACTCCATTCACCGGTCTGTTACCGTTACTGATTGGATGGTACTCCAGTCACTGGCCCGTTACCATTACTGTTTGTGTGGTAATCCAATCACCGGACCGTTACCGTTACTGATTGTGTGGTAGGCCTGTCACCAGCCCGTTACCATTACTGATTGGGTGGTACTCCAGCCATCGGCCCATTACTGTTACAGATTGGGTGTTATGCTGGTCAGCCGCTCATTACCATTACTGATTGGGTGCTAATCCAATCACCGGCCCGTTACCATTACTGTTTGGGTGGTACTCCAGTCACTGGACCATTACCGTTACTGATTGAGTGTTAGGCTCGTAACCGGCACGTTACCATTACTGATTGGGTGGTACGCCCGTTACCAGGCCTTTACTGTTACTGATTGTGTGGTACTCTAGTCACTGGCCCGTTACCGTTACTGTTTGTGTGGTATTCCAGTCACCAGACCATTACCGTTACTGAATGTGTGGTAGGCCGGTCACCATCCTGTTACTGTTACTGATTGTGTTCCACTCCAGTCACCAGCACATTACCATTACTGATTGGGTGGTAAACCAGTCACGGGCCCATTACCATTACTGATTGTGTGGTACTCTGGTCACCGGCCCATTACTGTTACTGATTGGGTGGTACTCCAGTCACTGGCCCTTTACTGTTACTGATTGTGTTGTACTCCAGTCACAATCCCATTACCATTTCTGATTGGGTGCTACTGCAGTCAGCAGCCCGTTACCTTTACTAATTCAGTGGTACTCCATTCACCGGACCGTTACCATTACTGATTGGGTGGTAGGCCGGTCACTGGTCAGTTACTGTTACTGATTGGGTGGTACTTCAGTCACCGGCCTGTTACCGTTACTGATTTGGTGGTACTCCAGTCACTGGACTTTTACTGTTACTGATTGGGTGGTAGGCCGGTCATCGGCCCGTTACCGTTACTGATTGGGTGGTACGCCGGATACAGGCCAATTACTGTTACTAATTGTGTGGTACTCCAGTCACCGGACCGTTACCATTACTGATTGTGTGGTTGACCGTTCACCAGCCGGTTACCGTTACTGATTTGGTGGTACTCCAGTCACCAGCCCTTTACCATTACTGATTGGGCGATACTCCAGTCACCGGCCCATTACCGTTACTGATTGTGTGCTACTCCAGTCACCGGCCCATTACAGTTACTGATTGTGTGATAATCCAATCACGGGCCCGTTACAAATACTGATTGGATGGTTATCCAATCACCGGACCGTTACCATTACTGATTGGGTGGTACTCCATTCATCGGACCATTACCGTTACTGATTGGGTGGTATGCCGGTTACTGGCCAATTACTGTTACTAATTGTGTGGTACTCCAGTCACCGGACCATTACCATTACTGATTGTGTGGAACGCCGGTCACCGGCCCGGTACTGTTACTGATTGTGTGGTACTCCAGTCACCAGCCCTTTACCATTACTGATTGGGTGGTACTTCAGTCACTGGCCCTTTACCATTACTGATTGTGTGGTACTCCAGTCACCGGCCCTTTACCGTTACTGCTTGTGCGGTTGGCCAGTCACCAGCCCGTTACCGTTACTGATTGTGTGTTACTCCAGTCACCGGCCCATTACAGTTACTGATTGGGCGGTACTCCAGTCACCGGCCCATTACCATTACTGATTGGCTGGTACTCCGGTCACCGGCCCGTTACTGATTGTGTGGTACACCCGTAACCTAACCATTACCGTTACTGATTGGGTGCTACACCGGACACCGGCCCATTACTGTTACTGATTGGGTGGTACTCCAGTCACCAGCCCTTTACCATTACTGATTGGGTGGTACAATTATTATTTAAATGGCAATAGATTGGGAGAGGGGGAAGTACAGAGAGACCTGGGTGTTCTTGTACACCAGTCACTGAAGGCGAGCATGCAGGTGCAACAGGCGGTCAAGAAGGCAAACGGTATGCTGGCCTTCATAGCAAAAGGGTTAGAATACAGGAACAGGGATACCTTGCTGCAGCTGTACAGGGCACTGGTGAGACCACACCTCGAGTACTGTGTACAGTTTTGGTCGCCTCATCTGAGGAAGGATGTTCTTGCCATGGAGGGGGTGCAGCGGCGATTCACCAGGCTGATACCAGGAATGGCGGGAATGACCTATGAGGAGAGACTATGTAGTTTAGGGATGTACACACTGGAGTTTAGAAGATTGAGAGGGGACCTCATAGAAGTGTATAAAATTCTGACAGGTCTAGACAGACTGGATGCAGAAGGAATGTTTCCCTTGGTGGGTGAAAACAGAACTAGAGGACATAATTTAAGGATAAGGGCTAAACCATTTAGGACAGAGATGAGGGGGAATTTCTTCACTCAGAGAGTGGTGAACCTGTGGAACTCATTGCCACAGAGGGCAGTGTACGCCAGCTCATTAAATATATTTAAGAGGGAATTAGATATATTTCTACGGGCAAAAGGGGTTAAGGGTTACGGAGAGAAGGCGGGGACGGGATACTGAATTAAAGGATCAGCCATGATCTCATTAAATGGCGGAGCAGGCACGAAGGGCCGAATGGCCTACTCCTGCTCCTATCTTCTATGTATCTATGTATCTATGTACTTCAGTCACCGGCCCTTTACCATTACTGATTGTGTGGTACTCCAGTCACCGGCCCTTTACCGTTACTGCTTGTGCGGTTGGCCAGTCACCAGCCCGTTACCGTTACTGATTGTGTGTTACTCCAGTCACCGGCCCATTACAGTTACTGATTGGGCGGTACTCCAGTCACCGGCCCATTACCATTACTGATTGGCTGGTACTCCGGTCACCGGCCCGTTACTGATTGTGTGGTACACCCGTAACCTAACCATTACCGTTACTGATTGGGTGCTACACCGGACACCGGCCCATTACTGTTACTGATTGGGTGGTAAACCTTTCACTGGCCCGTTACCATTACTGATTGGGTGGTACTCCGATCACCAGCCCATTACTCTTACTGATTGGGTGGGATGCCGGTCACCAGCCCATTAACGTTACTGATTGGGTGGTAGGCCCGTCACCGGCCCTTTACCATTACTGATTGGGTGGAACTCCAGTCACCGGACCATTACCGTTACTGATTGGATGGTACTCCAGTCACCGGACCGTCCCCATTACTGATTGGGTGGCAGGCCCGTCACCGACCTGTTACCGTTACTGATTGGGTGGAACTCCAGTCACCAGAACGTTACCATTACTGATTGGGTGGTACTCCAGTCACCAGACCATTACTGTTTACTGATTGAGTGCTACTCCAGTCACCGGCCCATTACCATTACTGATTGCATGGTACTCCGTTCACCAGCCCGTTACCTTTTCTGATTGGGTGGTACTCCAATCACCGGCCCGTTGCCGTTATTGATTGGGTGTTACGCCAGTCACCAGCCCATTACCGTTACTGATTGGATGGTACACGAGTCACCGGCCCATTACCGTTACTGATTGGGTTGTACTCCAGTGTAGGGGGTGGCGTGTGGCCAATCAGTTATGCCCCTGACTGCCTGTGAGTGGTTTGAATCACTCCCACACCCCTTGGTTATCGACACCGGACTTTGGTGCAGGCGGCGATACAGAAAATGAGTAGAAAATTGGTTTGGTACATGAAAACCGTAAACTTTATTAAAACGATGATAAAAAATTACTATCACCTAGACATCACTATGTAGTCACAGTCTTGTCAAAAGAATACACTTAAATGGATATGGGGTACACACGGCACATCGAGGGACTACAACTACATTAACAATCCCCTTATCCTTATCCCACCCCTTACACCTAACTAGATTAAGCTGAGGGGCCAGGAATTCATGCAAACCAAGTCAAAATCTGCTGAGTTAAAACGGTTGTGGGGTTTGGGGTTCGCTCTTTGTGCTCTCTGGGGCCTGCCGTCATCACATGGTCCCAGGGCGCTGCAAGGGTGTCGTTCAGGTAAAGTACCCCGAGATTAAAGTCTTTGCTTGGGTAGTTTACCTCGCAGGGATGATGGTTCTTCTTCTTCGTGTGGCAGTAGGTGAATTTAGCATGAAGATAGTCGCAGGTTAGCTGGATTGAAGGCCCAATTATTTGAAGCATTCTTCAATCTTCTTCCAATTCAACTCATCTCATCTCATCTCGACTTGTCTTGTCTCGTCTCGTCTCGTCTGGCCTGGTCTGCCCGTGTTTGCCTCATGCAGTACTGGGCATCCCTGATGGATTTGTGGAAGACACGGGCAGCGGCCAGGTAGCAAGCGCAGGAGGAAGAGAGTGTGGCTACCCATGGGCCTACAATTATACTCCTTCCAAAGGCCCTTATCTGTGCGCCAAATCAGGTCAGTCTATTGTCAAATTTAGGCGGGCTCGTTTAATTTAATTATACCAATCTAAGTTAACTGGCTTTGGATGACCGTTTGTCGCGCCTGATGGCCCCGGTGTCAGGGTTGTATTGTCATTAATGCATTTTAATCAGCCTGTCCGGCCTTGGTGGCTCCCTTGAGCTGTTTCCAATTATTTATGCGGACAAACTAATGGCCTTATGCTTAAGCCTAGCTGGCTTGATCTGTTTCGATCTGACGCAATGCATATTCAGTGTTTGCCTAAGCTGTCTGGTTTTCTCAAACACAAACTCCTTTTCACAGAAATGCATTTTAAGTTTCGATTTCCCAAAGCTGCCTGTTTGTGTTACAGAGTCCAAGCTTTTAAAATCTTACAGGCTTTTGGTCACGAGGCGTGGATGCCATCTTTTTGGGTACCTTTTTTTTTAATTGTCCATACAGGGTGCCTTTTATTAATAAACTTGGGGGAATGTGGGAATTTTGAGAAACTTACACTCCCCCCTGTGATATTAAAACTTGCTTGAAGTATCATCCTTACAAGGTGAGCAAAATTTCTGACCCTCTATATTCAATCTTCCCCTGTAATTACCTATCTAATATACCCACGACACATGCACTTCCCATTCCGCAAAAATGTAGTTTACATAAGCATACATAGAATAGTTACAGTCTTTCACACACATCCAAGCATGGAGAGGGTCTAACACCCCTGCACCACTTGGTACACATACATCTTTATTAACAACGCGTCGCCAAGTCTTTATTAAAACAACAAACACAAAAAAAACAACAATCTTTAATCAAAAATACAAAAACTCAAACAGGCGTATCTCCCTCCACCTTCACATAATGTTCCTTCCAGATCCTCTGGTTTCGGAATTCTAGCATCTGACCTTTTCCCTTGCACTGAATGCAGACTAGATACAACACTATCCCTAACTGGCAAACCACGGGAATGTGGGAAGCCAGTCTGATCCATGAAGGGACCTCTATGTTATTGAAAATGTCCCACCAGGGTGGAATCACAATATCCAATATCTTAGCCCCTATCTCTACTGCTTTCTGCTCTAGAGTGTAAAAATGTTTCTGTAAAACTATAACGGCTTTGAGTATTTTGGTAAGGTTTTCTGGGAGTGGGGGAATTTCATAGCCGAAATGCGCTATGGTAAAATTCTCCTTTACAGTGAGGTGAACAGTGGAGGGTTCAGGAATGGGGACAATTCGCTCCTGGGCCACTTGAACTTCTGCCTCGGGCTTAAAAAACAAACTGCTCTCACTAACTGGACACCAGCTATGCTGTCCATGCTGGTAGTGGGGCGCACCTGTGGTGACACAATATGTCCCACCTCCTATATGTGCTACGTGTGGGGGAACATGGCCTTGTGTCATTGCCTCCATGGTACAATTTATAGACTTCGCGCCAACTGCTTTAAACCCGCACTGCAGTTTTGAATAGGCATTCAAGTGCTGGGGGCACAGGATTATGTGTGCTCCCCGGCTCCGGCACCCTGTTAGGTCAGTACCTGTCATAGCGTGCTCCCACTTTATGATGTAAGGTGGGACCGCTGTGAAACGAATGTGTACACCCCCTTGAATGACACCAATGTTCTCGTCCCTGTATACCAGTGCGGGTCGGGCTCTCCTACCCATCACCGGCATCCTAACTACTATTCCCATGATGGTGTGGTTGGACCGTCCACAATCCACTGGGACTGGGTAGGCTTCGGAAGCTAGCCGGAGTTGGCACGGACTTAATGCATTCGCAAATGGATGAAGGGCTGCGAGGTGTTTGTTGCTGATCCAGGAGGGGACTAAACCCTGTTTTAAATCCTCCAGATTACTGCGGCCCTCACCCAGCAACCATGCCCCATATAGCATGCATACCTCGTTCTGCACAGCCTGGTCAGAAGCATTTCTGTCCTGCCTTATGAGGGCATTTACATTCTTTGCGTGTTTCTCCAGCTCGGCCATAATCTCCTTTAAATGGACCGTCATGGCCTGGTCCTTATGGAACTCCGAGCCCACTACTTTGTTCTCATCCATTAATATCTTCCTTAAATGTGTTTTTAAACCGTTTATCTGGGTCTGCAACTCTATGTCATCCAGACTGTTGATGACAGAGGACCCTGTGTTAAACGCAGTAAAACATCATTCCATACTCCCCTTCTTTGTCTCCCTGCATTACCCAAAAACTCGCGGTGTGTGGTGTACAGTTCGGTTTTGTCGACATTGGCGAAATCGAACTCATAAACCTTCCTGAACATGTCCTTTAATAGGGCCTGGTATAGCTGCTCTGTCTCTTTGGGGCACCACTCCGGTAAGTGTACCTCGGTGAGATTCAAAATCACGGAGGCTACCGCGTAGTGTACCCCCTGGTACAGCATCTGATTGGTAGGCACTAGTACCAGTCCATTCCCTGGTCCCTTGGTGGTGGTGGGGCACACTTCCCTGGGTAACCTCGCCGCCTGCGCCATGGGCAGGGACTTTCGGGGGTGGGTAACAAGCTCAGTGGCATTGACTGGGATCTGGGAGTATGGGACCACACACAACTTCAGGCTGGTATCCAATTTCATCCCCTCCCCGGTGTCTTGCCACTGTCGGTGGAAAATAATGGATATGCCTGAGGGGCAGACCCTCTCTGACCCCCGCATACAAATGTAAATCCCTTGATCCGGTTCCCACCACTTGCCCCAACACACGCTTAATCCCCCGTGGGTCCCTGTAATCGTCCGGTGGGTATTGTTCCCCAACCGTTCCCACTCGACTGCGGGGTTTCTCATATCTTTTCTTAGCTTTCTGAGCCACCACCACCTATCCAGAGGAATGTGTCCCTTGCACATTAAACATACACGTTTCCCTACGGTGATGCTGACCCTTGTGGTAACGACCTGTACCCTGGGGCACAGGAGGGAGGCCTCCCCGTACGTGAACCCGGTCTGGCTGGAGTACTGAGATGAGTTGGACCACAGCCACCCTGGCCACCTTCCCTCGTAGACGTAGACGGCGGTCTCCTCCGCATCCCATTCGCCGCTTCCGTCGGTTGCTATCGGCGGTCTATCTCCGGAGCACCCATAGATGTGAGAGTCCTCTACTTCGCCTCACTTCCCAAGGCTCAGTCCCATCAGGGCAAGTAGGATTACGCTCCCCTTCATCCTGAAAGTCTTTCTGCAACAGATACAAAAACATGCAGCCAGGTCCCCAAGAGATTCACTGGCTTGGGTGAAGCATAGTCGGGTCCCGCGACCTCGACTCAAATACACACACTCTTAGCAGATTACTTACTTAAGTAAAACTACCCATCACCTTACTTAACTTAAGCTAAAAATGACTAAACTTAAATTAAATACCTAAACTTAAAATATAAACTTACATTACTTAAACTATATACATCCGCCGCCCGTCTCCGGGCGGCCAGGCTAATTCCTGGTTGGGCTGCGGCACACCGCTCCATCCGGCGTGTCCACACTGTCCTGCACTGTTGGTCCCTCGCCACCCATGGCTGCTGGCTGGGGACCTCTGTCCTTTGGCTTCCCCCTGACTCGGGAGGCTGTCCCTTTGAACTGGGGAGCTGGTGACCATGGCTTCCTTGGCTGGGGCGTCCGTGGGGACCTTCTAGGGGCTTTGGCGGGTGGGGTTTTCTTGGCTGGTGGACCTTTAACCCGAACTACTGCTCCCTCAGGCTTGACCTCTCCCGAACCTGGGCTAGGGGCAGGTAGCTCTTCGCAGCCTGTTGCTGCAAGCTGAGAGTCTCCGCCCCAGGTCCCATAACTGGGTCCGGGGCGGGATCTTCGACCTCGGGTCCCTCCTCCTCTACACCTGGGTTAGGGGCGGGATTGTCGCCCTCGGGTCCCTCCTCATCTGGAGCCCAGAAGAGTGGGGGAGTGTCCCAATCGGTGGGCGGGATGGCCCCTCCCCTTAAGCAAGCCACAGCGCCTGCCTGTGCAGTCTGTGAACTCGCTCCTGCTGCAGGCTGAGGATTTCTATCCTCAGACCCTACCACAACTGCTTCTTTTCTCCTTTCAGGTGTAAACAGTTTACACTGATTAATGTGAAACCATTTTGTGCGTGAGGCATCTTAACGGCGTATACCATGGGGCTGGCTTTGTCTACAATGATGTAGGGCCCCATGTAGAATGGATTCAAACTCCCTACTCGGGCATAGTTCCTCACCATGACCTGATCTCCTACCTCCCACTCATGGTGCTTTCAGGGTTCAAGCAGCAATCGGTTACTCTGATGCTGTCTTCCCAGTTTCCCAGCCGCCTGCTCGTGGACCTGATAAAGGTGCTCGAAGAGGTTTCGGGCGAACCTGTCCTGGTTTACCTCCCTGAGCTGACCCTCCGTGAGCACTGGGGTTAGTACATGGGTGGGGGTCCACATAACCCTGCCAGTCATCAGCTCGTACGGTGAGTACCCTGTGCTTTTAGACTGGCTGGCCCGGATCCCCATCAGTTTCAGGACATTGGCCCAATTATGGGGCGAGTCCACTGTCTCCTTCCTCAACCTTTCCTTTAAGGTCCGATTCATTCTCTCCACAATCCCTGATGACTGTGGGTGGTGGGCCACGTGCCACTTCCCCTCGATGCCTAGCAGCATAAGGGTATTCTGCATCACCTGTCCGGTGAAGTGACTCACTTGGTCGGGCTCCACATACTGTGGTAATCCCCACCGCGAGAACACTTCCCGGACCAGGATGCTGGCAGTACCCAGAGCTGTGGCTGTTATGCAGGGGAAGGCCTCTACCCATTTGGTGCACACATCCACCAGGACTAGGCAGTATTATAGCCTCCCTGGGCGGTGGGCAGGGGCCAGATGTAGTCGACCTGTATCGAATGCCATGGTCCCGCTACCCTCCTGATGTGTCCCATAGGTACCTTCCCTTTGTGGGGGGTCAGGGTTATTAGCAGCGCACACAAGACAGCCTGCACAGAACTCGCGGACATCTTCCCTGAGTCCCGGCCACCATCCCGCCTGTTCCACCCGCTGCCAGGTGGTCACAGGCCCGGGTTACATAAGAAGTAGGAGCAGGAGTAGGTCATACGGCCCCTTGGGCCTGCTCCGCCATTCAATAGGATCATGGCTGATCCGAATCTAGACTCACGTCTACTTCCCTGCCCTCTCCCCGTAACCCCAAATTCCCTTGTCTGCTAGGAAACTGTCTATCTCTGTTTTAAATTTATTTAATGTTGCAGCTTCCACAGCTCTCTGGGGTAGCAAATTCCATAGATTTACTACCCTCTGAGTGAAGAAGTTTCTCCTCATCTCAGTTTTGAAACGGCAGCCCCTTATTCTAAGATTATGCCCCCTAGTTCTAGTCTCACCCATCAGTGGAAACATCCTCACCGCATCCACCCAATCAAGACCCCTCACAACCTTATATGTTTCGATAAGATCGCCTCTCATTCTTCTGAACTCCAATGAGTAGAGGTCCAAACTTCTCAACCTTTCCTCATACGTCAACCCCCTCATCTCTGGAATCAACCGAGTGAACCTTCCCTGAACCGCCTCGAGAGCAAATATATCTTTTCTTAAATATGGAAACCAAAACTGCACGCAGTATTTCAGGTGTGGCCTCACCAATACCCTGTATAACTGCAGCAAGACTTCCCTGTTTTTATACTCCATCCCCCTTGCAATAAAAGCCAAGATTCCATTGGCCTTCCTGAGCACCTGCTGCACCTGCATACTAACTTTTTGTATTTCATGCACCAGGACCCCCAGATCCCTTTGTAATGTGGCACTTTGCAGTTTCTCTCCATTTAGATAATAACTTGCTCTTTGATTTTTTCTGCCAAAGTGCATAACCTCACACTTTCCAATATTATATTCCATCTGCCAAATCTCTGCCCACTCACTTAGCCAGTCTATGTCCTTTTGCAGGTTTTTTATGTCCTCCTCACTCACTGCTTTCCCTCCTATCTTTGTATCGTCGGCAAAGTTGGGTACGTTGCACTCGGTCCCCTCCTCCATCTCGTTAATATAGATTGTAAAGAGTTGGGGTCCCAGCACTGACCCCTGCGGAACACCACTAGTTACTGATTGCCATCCTGAGAATGAACCATTTATCCCAACTCTTTGTTTTCTGTTAGATAGCCAATCTTCCACCCATGCCAGTATATTACCCCCAATCCTGTGATTTATTATCTTGATCAGTAATCTTTTGTGTGGCACCTTATCAAATGCCTTTTGGAAGTCCAGATACACTACATCCACTGGTTCCCCTTTATCCACCCTGTATGTTACGTCCTCAAAGAATTCGAGCAAATTTGTCAAACATGACTTCCCCTTCATAAAACCATGCTGAGTCTGTCCTATTAAATTATGTTTATCCAAATGCTCTGTTACTGTTTCCTTAATAATGGACTCCAACATTTTGCCAACCACAGATGTTAGGCTAACTGGTCTATAGCTTCCAGCTTTTTGTCTACTACCCTTCTTAAATAAGGGTGTTACATTAGCAGTTTTCCAATCTGCTGGGACCTTTCCTGAGTCCAGGGAGTTTTGGAAAATAATCACCAATGCATCCACAATCCCTACCGCCACTTCTCTCAAGACCCTAGGATGTAGGCCATCAGGTCCAGGGGATTTATCCGCCTTAAGTCCCATTATTTTACCGAATACCATCTCCTTAGTGATTTTATTTGTGTTTAGCTCCTCCCCCCCCATTGCCCCCTGTTTGTCCAGTGTTGGGATATTTTTAGTGTACTCTACTGTAAAGACTGATACAAAATATTTGTTCAGCGTCTTTGCCATCTCCATGTTCCCCACCATTAGTTTCCCGGTCTCATCTTCTAAGGGACCAACGCTCACTTTAGCCACACTTTTTCTTTTTATATAGCTGTAGAAATTCTTGCTGTCTGTTTTTATTTTTTTTGCTAGTTTACTTTCATAATCTATCTTCCCTTTCTTCATTAATCTTTTAGTTATTGTTTGCTGGCTTTTAAATGCTTCCCAATCTTCTATCCTCCCACTAGATTTGGCTACTTTATATGCCCTTGTTTTCAGTTGGATACTATCCTTTATTACTTTACTAAGCCATGGATGGCTGTCTTTTCTTTTACTCCCCTTTTTCCTCAGTGGAATATATTTATCTTGAAAGATGTGAAATATCTCCTTGAATGTAGACCACTGCCCTTGTACCGTCTTACACTTTAATCTGTTTTCCCAGTCCACTTTAGTCAATTCTACTCTCATACCTTCATAGTCTCCTTTATTTAAGCTCAGTACGCTGGTTTGAGATCCAACTCTCTCACCCTCAAACTGAATTTGGAATTCAACCATATTATGGTCACTCATTCCAAGGGGATCCTTTACTAGGACATTTTTTATTAATCCTGTCTCATTACACAGGACAAGATCTAAGATTGCCTGCCCCCTGGTTGGTTCAGTTACATACTGCTCAAGGAACCCGTCCCTAATACACTCTATGAACTCTTCCTCAAGGTTGCCATGCCCAATTTGTTTAGTCCAGTCAATATGAAAGTTTAAATCCCCCATGATTATAGCTGTTCCCTTATTACAAGCCCCAACTATTTCCTGATTTATACTCCGACCGACCAACAGAGTTGCAACTGTTAGGAGGCCTATAGACTACACCCACTAGTGACTTTTTCCCCTTATTATTCCTTATCTCCACCCAAACTGTTTCACTACCCTGATCCTTTGACCCAATATCATTTCTGACTATTGCAGTGATTCTATCCTTGACTAACATAGCAACCCCACCTCCCTTTCCTTCCTGTCTGTCCTTCCTAATTGTCAAATACCCTTGTATGTTAAGTTGCCAGTCATGATCATCATGCAGTCATGTTTCCGTAATGGCCACCAGATCATACCCATGTGTAGTTATTTGTACCATCAACTCGTCTATTTTGTTACAAATGCTGCGTGCATTCAGATAAAGAACTTTCATATATATTTTCTGACAATTTATTCCTGCTTTTACCCCTTTTACTACTTTACCTTTATCATTTTACATTCTGTCCCTTCCTGACACGCTCTGGTTTTTAATTCCCCCACTGCTACCTTGCGCTATTGCCTTCTCCGCTGGCATTTTCATTTTTCGCTCTCTTAAAACCTCCCCCCACTAATTAGTTTAAAGCCCTCTCTCCAGCCCTAGTTACTCGATTCGCCAGGATTCTAGTCCCAGCACTGGCCAAGTGAAGTCCGTCCCAACGGAACAGCTCTCTCCTGTCCCAGTACTGATGCCAGTGTCCCAAGAAGCAAAACCCATTTCTCCCACACCAGTCTTTGAGCCATGCATTTAACTCTCTAATTTTATTTACCCTAGCCAAATTTGCACCTGGCTCAGGTGGTAATCCAGAGATTATTACCCTTGTGGTTCTGCTTTTTAATTTGGCCCCTAGCTGCTCAAACTCCCTCAGCAGAACCTCTTTCCTTGTCCTATCTATGTCATTGGCACCAACATGGACCACGACAGCTGGATCCCCCCCTCCCACTCCAAGTTTCTCTCCAGCCCAGAGGAGATGTCCTTAACCCTGGCACCGGGCAGGCAACACAGCCTTCGGGACTCTCGCTCTTGGCTGCAAATTGTAATGATATCAGCGGTTTGTAGAATGTACACCACCACTGCAGATGCTGTGATAAGATGTATGAAAGCCATATTCTCCAGACATGGCGTGGCAAGCGAGGTCTTCACAGACAACGGACCCCAGTTTTACAATGCAAGTTTCCGACACTTTGCCAAAGAGTGGGACTTTGTCCACACAACGTCAAGTCCTCACTATCCACAGTCCAATGGACTAGTGGAAAAATCGGTCCAGACAGTGAAAAGACTGATGTACAAGGCAAAAGACAGTGGAACTGACTTCTACCAGAGCATGCTTGTATACCGCACAACGCCGCTCGAGTGTGGTAAGTCACCAGCCCAACTCCTTATGGGACGTCGGCTAAGGTCAAACCTACCCATCCCGGAGAGCCTCCTGAAAACAAAAGAGGGGGAGAAAGTGAGGAAGTTCAAAAGCAACAGAAAGAAAAGCAAAAGTACTACTATGACAGAGGAACACAAAACCTACCTGAACTCCACACTGGTGACCAAGTAAGGTTCAAAGACAAAACAAACACATGGACTCAGAAGGGAACTGTCCTGAGTGAAGTTCAACCAAGATCATACACCATTCAGACAGATGAGGGTGCTGTTCTGAGAAGAAATCGTCGAGATCTTCTCATGGGACCAGCCACAACAAGGCAAAAGACTGATACTGTTGAACAACCTGATCACACAGCTGAGAACCAATCATCTGAGGCAACAACTCAGATTCAAGGGCAATCAATCAGAAAATCCTCAAGACACATGAAGCCTCCTGAGAGACTCATTGAGCAAATTTAAGGACTATTGTTATAGAAGGAAGTAATGCTATCTTATTCTTTCTTCAAGTTCTAGTGTAGTTACATATTTCATGTGAACACACAAAGCAAGGTTAAAAAACCTTGATCATGATAATGATAATGTAAGTTCATTAAGTGTTACAGTTAAAATGCAGATTAATACAAAGGAAGCATGTTGTTAGTTAAAAGTAAAATACTTTTGTTTTAAGAAAGGGAGATGTAATGATATCAGCAAATAGTGATGTTATTTGCCTGTTTGATTATCATGTCTTACCAGCATGTTTGCATGTATTGATTACTTATGCCTGACCAGCAGAGGTCATGTGAGAGACAAGCAGAGGGGTTTAGTTTCAGTTTTGTTCTAGATGCATCACTAGCATGATGTCTCCTGAAATGCTGTATAAAGTGTTGAACAGACTTTAGATTAAAACAGAATCTCTTTCATCAATGTGTCGTCATTGAACCCACAAAGAAATCAATACACAAATAACCCTATCTATCCCCCTAACGATACTATCCCCTACCACTACAACATTTCTTTTAACTCCCCCCACTTGAATGGCCCCCTGCTCCTCAGTGCTGTGGCCAGGTTGCTCATCCTCCCCGCAGTCCCCGTTCCCATCCTCACAGAGAGTAAGAGCCTCAAACCTGTTGGACAAGAGCAAGGGCTGCTGCTCCTCTAACACTACCTCCTGGATCCCCGCACTTGCCTCACTTCTAGTCATACCATCCTGTCCCTGTCCACGGACTACATCTGAATTAATTACTCTAATTGGTGTGACTAGCTCCTGAAACACAGAGTCCAGGTAACTCTCCCCCTCCCTGATGTGTCTCAGTGTTTGAAGCTCGGATTCCAGCTCATCAACACGGAGCCGGAATTCCTCGAGCAGCCAGCACTTACTGCAAATGTGATCACCGTGAGCATCAATGGTGTCCACCAGCTCCCGCATATTGCAGCAGCAACACATCACTTGCTCTCCCATTCTATGTAATTAATTACATTTATTAATATTATTTTTAAATACCCTCTGCCCCAATTTTAGATGATGAATATCACACCTTAGAAACTATAAACCACAGAGTTTAAGTTTAAAAAGAGAGAAATACTCACCAACCAATCACTTACCTGCTTTCTGGTGACGTCACACTTCAATTATTTTTTACCTCTCTCCTTCCTTTTGCATTCCGAGTTCGGAGATTAGTATGCCTTACCTGGTCTCTGGAGCCTTTTATAGCCCCGCTCTGCTGCTCGAGTTTCCCGCCGACGCTCTGAGGCCTTACCTGGTCTCTGGAGCCTTTTATAGCCCCGCTCTGCCGCTCGAGTTTCCCGCCAACGCTCTGAGGTCTTACCTGGTCTCTGGAGCCTTTTATAGCCCCGCTCTGCCGCTCGAGTTTCCCGCCGACGCTCTGAGGCCTTACCTGGTCTCTGGAGCCTTTTATAGCCCCGCTCTGCCGCTCGAGTTTCCCGCCAACGCTCTGAGGTCTTACCTGGTCTCTGGAGCCTTTTATAGCCCCGCTCTGCCGCTCGAGTTTCCCGCCGACGCTCTGAGGCCTTACCTGGTCTCTGGAGCCTTTTATAGCCCCGCTCTGCCGCTCGAGTTTCCCGCCGACGCTCTGAGGCCTTACCTGGTCTCTGGAGCCTTTTATAGCCCCGCTCTGCTGCTCGAGTTTCCCGCCGACGCTCTGAGGCCTTACCTGGTCTCTGGAGCCTTTTATAGCCCCGCTCTGCCGCTCGAGTTTCCCGCCGACGCTCTGAGGCCTTACCTGGTCTCTGGAGCCTTTTATAGCCCCGCTCTGCCGCTCGAGTTTCCCGCCGACGCTCTGAGGCCTTACCTGGTCTCTGGAGCCTTTTATAGCCCCGCTCTGCCGCTCGAGTTTCCCGCCGACGCTCTGAGGCCTTACCTGGTCTCTGGAGCCTTTTATAGCCCCGCTCTGCCGCTCGAGTTTCCCGCCAACGCTCTGAGGCCTTACCTGGTCTCTGGAGCCTTTTATAGCCCCGCTCTGCCGCTCGAGTTTCCCGCCGACGCTCTGAGGCCTTACCTGGTCTCTGGAGCCTTTTATAGCCCTGCTCTGCCGCTTGAGTTTCAAGGCTGGACCCTCATGGGTCAGTTGAAGGAATTTCCTCCGGTGTTGCTGCGGCACAACCCACTGTTCCCCCCGGAACAGCATGCCCTCTTTCACGGAGAGGGTTGCTGTGCTGTACGGACCCTCTACCCCTTTTCCCTCAGTTACTGCACTGAGGAATGCCTTGAGGATGGGGTCTTGGGCTTGGACCATCTTACGGTCCGGGGCTAAAGCTACCCCTGTACTCCCTTGGGTCTCGTCCCTACCTCTGACTGCCGCCATGGGTCTGGACCCAAATGGGTCCCAGAAAGTGCCTGTGCGGGCACGCTCCTTGGCGAGCAAGTCAGCCTGCTGGTTGCCTTGACTGCGGGGTTCTGTGGAGGAATGGGCTTTCACCTTATGGATGAAAATCTCCCCTTCCTCCCCCACTGCCACTAGGATCTTTTCCAGCAGGTGTTTTACTGTGAGGTGTCTCCCGTCAGCGGAGGTGTATCTGCGGTGGGACCAGATGGCCAGCTACTCCATACACGAATTGAATGTGAATATGCTGTCCCAGCAAATCGTGCAGGGGGTGGGGAAGATTTCGGGGTGTGTAACGACGTACACTACCGCGGACAGTTCAGCCTGCTGGGTGCTCATGGTGCTGGGGAGCTTAATCGCCAGGGCAATGTTTGCCACTCGGTCGTAAACTCCACACCCCGTGAGACGCTCACCAGCAGATACCGTACTGGAACCGACTACATAGATCTCGCGGCCTGTGGGATATATCCCAGCCCGTAAACCTATGTTCACTTCCCAAACCCCTTCTATGGAACAACGGTGGGCTGTTCCAGGATATACCAGGTTAGCTGCAAGCTTCGGCTCACAGAGACCCTTCACCTTAAGATCCATCTGTGAGAGGAGCAAGGTCCAGCGGGCAATGCGGACACTGCTCACTGTTCCGTCCTTGATCCTCCCATCCAGAAGCATCTGGGTGGGTGTGTGATGGGTGAGGAGGGTGATGGAAGAGGTGCCTGTGAAGATTAGCGATCTTTTCACAGCCCAATGTGTGGCCAAGAGGTGCCGCTCACAGTTGGAGTAGCTCCTCTCCACTTCCGTGACTATCCTGGAGGAGTAGACCACCGGCCTCAGCTGGCCGTGCCGCTCTTGGAGCAGCACAGCACTCAGACTGTCCCCGCTGGCTGCTACCTCCAGGAAAAGCTCTTTCCCCCAGCTATAGCCCCTAGAGCTGGTGCAGTCTGCAAGTCTTTCTTGAGCCTGACAAATGCTGCCTGGCAACCCTCATCCCACAGCCACTCCACTCCCTTGAGTAGGAGTCGGAGCAGAGGGCCGCTATGGTTGCATAGTCCTCAATAAAGCCTCTACAGTACCCGGTTAGCCCTAGAAACGACCTCACACCCGTCATTGTGTTGGGGACTGGTAACTCTTGTACCGCTTCTCTCCTAGCCTTATCTTCAGCCCTTTCTCCAGCGCGCACGGTCAGGCCTATGAATTTCACCTCCTGCTGGCCGATCTGCACTTTCTTGGGTTCACCTTAAATCCCTTCTGCCCGAGCAGCTCCAGCAGTTCGGCCAATAGTGGGCCATGCTCCTGTCTCGAATCGGTGAAGAGAAGCAGGTCATCCACATATTGTACCAACTGTCTGGGCTGACTGAAATCCTTTAAGCTGTTTGCCATGCACTGATGGAAAATGCTGGGGCTGTTCTGGAAGCCCTGAGGCAAGCAGTTCCAGATGTACTGTTGCCCTTTAAATGTAAAGGCAAACTTGTACTGATCCTTCCTTCTTAAAGGGATGGACCAAAACCCATTGGAAGTATCCAGCACCGTGAAAGTGGTCGCGGATGCTGGAATACTCCCTATCAGGTCGGCAACTGCTGCTACTGTGGGTGCACAGGCCGGGATGTTACTATTGAGCACCAGATAGTCCACCGTGGCCCTCCAGGAATTGTCCGGCTTTCTAACCGGCCACAATGGAGAGTTCACGTGGATGGCAATCGGTCTCAGAACTCCCTGCTGTACTAAAGAGGACATGGCTGCTTCCATGTCCGGATCTGCTTCCCTGGGGAAGTTATACTGCTTCTGTGGTTGGGCCATGGGGTCCCCTTCTACGCTGATCTCAAACCCGTTGACCCTCCCGCAGTCGTGTTTGTGTGTGGCAAATGTGGCTAGGTGGACCTGCACAAATGCCTGGAACTCCTGTGCGGTGTTACTGATCCTAAGCTCGAAGTTATAACCCTCTTTGGGTTTCATGGTGCATAGGGTCCCCTTCCCTTCCTTTCCTGGGATTAATATTACCTCGCCATCCTTTCCGTTACTTGCCCCCCATAGGCAATGATTTCTCAAATCTACTAGGATATCGTGGCCTACAATAAAGTCGGCTCCCAGGACCCCTCTTCCACCCTCCACTTCCTATTTCATCAGGACACAGGTCCACTTAGAGCGGAGCGGTCCTAAATAAATGGCGAGCGGGATGGAAAACGAGCCAGCCTGTTCTTTGCCTGTGAACCCCGACAGACTGTATGGGACCCTGTTAGATAGAGGCGAGGTGGTGGGGTTAGCTGAGTGGACCATGGTGCATGATGCCCCCGTGTCCAACAGATAGGTCCCCGTCACCTTTTCCACCTCCATCTCCACGAGGGGTCTTTTCCATTCATCGTACCGGAGAGAACACAGATAATCAGGCTGCGCTGGCTCTAGTCAGGGCTGTGGGTTGGATGGAGCTGACGGGTACAGATCACCGGTAGCGGCTGCTACTCTCCCCTGGCCAGTCAATAAGTACCTCATGGTGTCCAGAAGTGACTCGACCGCTGTGGGAGGGATTCCGGCCTCCGCCTTTTGGGCTGGGGCTGTGGAATTCTTTCCCTTGTTATCTTTCCAAGGGTTTTTGCACTCCTTCCGCCAGTGACCATCCTTCCCACACCCGTAACAATTCGTCTTTGTGTTGGGGGTTTATTCCCTTCCTGGTCCCACTCCTTCCTACTTCATTTTTACCTCATGCACCTTCCCCTTGGGTGGGTGTGCATCGGTTCCCCTACTGTTCTTATAGGCTGGAGTTAACTGTCTGATCACCGTAGGTTTGGTGGTCTGGGGGTTCTTGGGGTCGAACCAGGCTTCTGCCTTGGTCCGGAACTGTGGCAATCTGTTTGCCACCAGGCAAGGGAGCCAATGGGCCAGGGGATCCCCGTTCAGGAACACCCGGTTTGGCGTCCCCGGACAGGCCCTCCGGTACACCGGCCATAACCGGTCCGCAAAAGCCTGTGGGGTTTCCCCTGCGAGCTGAACCGTCTTCTCTACACGGGAGAAATGACTTCCCTCATTCATCCCCATGGCCTCCAGAACTTCATCCCTGAGTGTCTCATGCCCGCTCTGCCCCTTCTTACACTCATCAGAGAGGGATTGGAGGAGACTACTCTCCAGGAAAAAAAGCAGCACCTTAGCCTGCTCAGCGCCATCGCAGTCGTTGATGCTGGCTTCCTGCGCTATTTCCCTGAAGTGGATCGAGGGGTCTCCCTTTCCAGAGAGCTTTGCGATATGGTTCACCATAGCCCTAAGCTGTTGGGTGCTATCGGGTAATACGAACTGGTTTGGGAGGGGTCCCTCATCGTCGCCATTGACGGGTGGGCTGAACCTCCGATGCCGTGCTGGGCACATCGGTCCCGGCTCCGACCTCTCTGGTGGGGGTTGCTTCACCTCCGCTCCCACCTCTGGCTCCACCCCCCCTTGCTGCCAGACCTCGCGGAATCTTGGCGCTACGGGTGGTGGTCGTGAGCCCCCCTGTCCCTCAACCGGGTCGTCCCTGGGCACTACCGGTGATGTTTGAACTGTTCTTCCCTCGTTCCCCATAAAATCTGCCTGACCTGCCTTTGGGGATTATGAGGCACACCATGCCTTTCTATCCGCTCTTTGCAGGGGCCGTGGTTTGCCTCCTCAAACCCCTGTTCGCTCGCTAGCTTATAAGCTGCATTTACCTCCTGCACTTTCTCTTCTTGTTCCCTAACTTGCCTTGCCAAGCGGGCGTTCTTATCCCGCAACCTTAACTAATTTCCCTTGGCTTTGGTGACTTGGCACTGTAGGTATTCCAACTGGGCCTTGTGTTCTCCCATTAAATACACTCTCGCCTGATTCAGGGCCTGCAATGCTACCAATAACTTCTCCCCTGCTAGGGCCTTATCCTGGATCTCCAGGGCTGACTCCTTTAACTCGGCTGCCTGTGTTGCAACGAGCCTATCCAAAAGCTGGACCTGCTTTTTGAAACACATCAGCCAGACTGCCTTCTCTAAGGACTTCTTGTGTTCCTTTCCCTCTGTCCACTTAGCTGCTGCATCTACCGGACGCCCAGCCCTTAACAGAGTGGTGATCCACTTCTTTGTGATATTCACCTTGCTAAACACATAATCAGAAATCCTTTCCTCCATCATGGTTTGCTCATCCGAACCATTGTCTACTGTATCACAACCCTGCTGCCGCTGTCCTTCCGCGATCGCCATATTCTGTAGGGGGTGGCGTGTGGCCAGTCAGTTATGCCCCTGACTGCCTGTGAGCGGTTCGAATTGCTCCCACACCCCTGGGTTCTTGACACTGGACTTAGGTGCAGGCAGCGATACAGAAAACGAGTAGACAATTGGTCTCGTACAAGAAAACCGTAAACTTTATTAAAACGATGATAAAAAAATTACAAATATTGAGAAATAACTATGTAGTCACAGGCGTAGCAAAAGAATACACTTAAATGGAAATGGGGAAAACACGGCAAATCGAGAGAAAACAACTACATTAACAATCCCCTTAACCTTATCCCACCCCCTATACCTAACTAGATTAAGCTAAGAGGGGCCAGGAATTCATGCTCACCAAGTCAAAATCTGCTGAGTTAAAATGGTTGTGGGGTTTGGGGTTCGCTCTTTGTGCTCTCTGGGGCCTGCCATCGTCACGTGGTCCCAGGGCACTGCAAGGGCGTCGTCCAGGAAAAGTACCCCGAGTTTAAAGTCTTTGCTTGGGTACTTTACCACGCAGGGATGATGGTTCTTCTTCTTCGGGTGGCAGAAGGTGAATTTTGCATGAAGATAGTCGCAGGTTAGCTGGATTGAAGGCCCAATTATTCGAAGCTTTCTTCAATCTTCTTCCAATTCATCTCATCTCATCTCATCTCATCTCGTCTTGTCTCATCTCGTCTCGTCTGGCCTGGTCTGCCCGTGTTTGTCTGGTGCGGTACCAGGCGTCCCTGATGGAATTGGGGAAGACACGGGCAGCGGCCAGGTAGCAAGCGCAGGAGGAAGAGATCAATGCTACTGATGGGCCTACAATTATAATCCTTCCGAAGGCCCTTATCTGCGCACCAAATCAGGTCAGTCTATTGTCCAATTTAGGCAGGCTCGTTTAATATAATTATACCAATCTAAGTTAACTGGCTTTAGATGACCGTTTATCACACCTGATGTCGCCGGTGTCCGGGTTGTATTGTCATTAATGCATTATAATCGGCCTGTCCGGCCTTGGTGGCTCCCTTGAGCTGTTTCCGATTATTTATGCGGACAAACTAATGTTTGCCTAAGCTGTCTGGTTTTTTCAAACACAAAGTCCTTTTCACAGAAATGCATTTTATGTTTTGATTTCCCAAAGCTGCCTGTTTGTGTTACAGAGTCCAAGCTTTTAAAATCTTACAGGCTTTTGGTCATGAGGTGCGGATGCCATCTTTTTGGGTACCTTTTTTTTAAATTGTCCATACATGATGCCTTTTATTAATAACCTTAGGGGAATGTGGGAATTTTGAGAACCTTACTCCAGTCACCATTCCATTACCGTTACTGATTGGGTGGTACTCCAGCCACCGGGCCATTACTGTTACTGATTGGGTGGTACGCCAGTCACCAGCCCATTACCGTTACTGATTGGGTGGTACTCCAGCCACCGGGCCGTTACTGTTACTGATTGGATGGTACATCAGTCACCAGTCCATTACCGTTACTGATTGGTTGGTACACCAGCCACCAGCCCGTTACTGTTACTGATTGGGTGGTACTCCAGTCACCAGACCATTACCATTACTGATTGGGTGGTACTCCAGTCACCAGCCCATTACCGTTACTGATTGTGTGGTACTCCAGTCACCGGTCCATTACTATTACTGTTTGGGTTGTACTCCAGTTACCAGACCGTTACTGTTACTGATTTTGTGGTACTCCAGTCACCGGCCCATGACCATTACTGATTGTGTGGTGCTCCAGTCACCGGACTGTTACCGTTACTGATTGTATGTTACTCCAGTCACCGGCCCGCAACATTACTGATTGGGTGTTAGGCCGGTCACCAGCCCGTTACTTTTACTGATTGTGTGTTACTCCAGTCACCGGCCCGTTACCATTACTGATTGTGTGGTACTCCACTCACTGGACCGTTACCATTACTGATTGGGTGGTAGGCTGGTCATCGGCCCATTACAGTTACTGATTGGGTGGTACACCAATCCCCGGCCCGTTACCATTACTGATTGGATTGATCTCCGGTCAGTGGCCCGTTACCATTACTGACAGAGTGGTACGCCGGTCACCGGCTCGTTACAGTTACTGATTGGGTGGTAGGCCGGTCACTGGCCCGATCCTGTTACTGATTGGGTGGTGATGTAAAAAGACTACTGAACACTTGGTTTGTGTATAAAACAAGGCTTTAATCAACTGTTTCACAACCATGAGATTCTAGTTACATCACTAGTTCCTGGTTACAAAAACGTCCTGAACAATCTGGGCCCACGCCCGAGTATTTATACTGCTTGGACGGTGCAACCAGCTGGCCGCCCAATGTTATTTCATGAGTCATTTCACCACGAATGATAAGATTCATGACAGATGGTACTCCAGTAACCGGCCCATTACCATTACTGATTGGGTGGTACTCCAGTCACCGGTACATTTCCATTACTGATTGGGTGGTAATCCGGTCACCGGCCCATTACCGTTACTGATTGGGTGGTACGCTGATCACCAGCCCATTACTGTTACTGATTGGGTGATAATCCGGTCACCGGCCGGTACATTGAAACATAGACGTTAGGAGCAAGAGTAGGCCATTTGGCCCCTCAAGCCAGCTCCGCCATTCAATGCGATCATGGCTGATCATCCAAATTCAGTTCCCGGTCCCTGCTTTCTCCCCATACCCCTTGATCCCTTTAGCATTAAGAAATATATCCAGCTCCTTCTTGAATATATTTAATGAACTGGCCTCCACCGCCTTCTGTAGTAGAGAATTCCACAGGTTCACCACTCTCTGGGTGAAGAAATTCCTCCTCATTTCTGTCCTAAATGGCCTACCCTTTATCCTTAGACTGTGTCCCCTGGTTCTGGGCTCCCCAACCATTGGGAACATCCTTCCTGTATCGAGTCTGTCCAGTCCTGTCAGAATTTTATAAGTTTCAATGAGATCACATCTCATTCTTCTAAACTCCAGCGACTACAAGTCCAATCGACCCAATCTCTCCTCATACGTCATTCCTGCCATCCCAGGTATCAGCCTGGTGAATCTTCGCTGAACTCCTTCCATGGCAAGAACATCCTTCCTCAGATAAGGCGACCAAAACTGCTCACAATACTCAAGATGTGGTTTCACCAAGGCCCTGTACAACTGCAGCAAGACATCCTTGTTCCTGTACTCAAACCCTCTCGCTGCGAAGGCCAACATACCATTTGCCTTCTTAACTGCCTGTTGCACCTGCCTGCTTACCTTCAGCGACTGGTGCACAAGGACACCCAGGTCTCGTTGCACTTCCCCTTCTCCCAATCTATTGCCATTTAGATAATAATCTGCCTTCCTGTTTTTGCCACCAAAGTGGATAACCTCACATATATCCACATTATATTGCATCTATCATGTTTCTGCCCACTCACCCAACATGTCCAAATCATCCTGGAGTTTCTCGACATCCTCCTCACAGCACACACGCCCACCCAGCTTTGTGTCCTCTTCAAATTTGGAGATATTACATCTAGTTCCCTTGTCCAGATCATTTATATATATTGTGAATAGCTGGGGTCCAAGGACTGATCCCTGCGGTACCCCACTAGTCACTGCCTGCCATTCGGAAAAAGACCCGTTTATTCCAACTCTTTGCTTTCTGTCTGCCAACTAGTTCTCTATCCACGTCAATACCTTGCCCCCAATCCCATGTGCCTTAACTTTACACGCTAATCTCTTATGCGGGACCTTATTGAAGGCCTTCTGAAAGTCCAGATACACCACATCCACTGGCTCTCCCTTACCTATTTTACCAGTTACATCCTCAAAAAATTCCAGTAGATTAGTCAAGCACGATTTACGTTTTGTGAATCCATGTTGACTTTGTCCGATCCTGTCACTGTTTTCCAAGAGCTCTGCTATTACATCTTTTATAATGGGCTCTAGCATTTTCCCCACTACCGATGTCAGGCTTACCGGTCTGTAATTCCCCGTTTTCTCTCTACCACCTTTTTTGAATAGTGGGGTAACATTAGCTACCCTCCAATCCATGGGTACTGTTCCAGATTCCATCGAATTTTGGAAGATGATCAGCAATGCATCTATTATTTCTAGGGCCACTTCCTTAAATATCCTAGGATGTAGATTATCAGGCCCTGGGGATTTATCGGCCTTCAGTCCCATCAATTTCCCTAACACCATTTCCCTACAAATACTGATTTCTTTCAGTTCCACCCTTTCATCAGACCCTATGTTCCCCGGCATCTCTGGGAGGTTATTTGTGTCCTCCTTTGTGAAGACAGAACCAAAATATGTATTTAGTTGGTAAGCCATTTCTTTGTTCCCCATTATAAATTTCCCTGATTCTGACTGCAAGGGACCTACGCTTGACTTCACCAATCTTTTTCTCTTCACATATCTATAAAAGCTTTTACAGTCAGTTTTTATGTTCCCTGCAAGCTTACTCTCATATTCTTTTTTCCCTTTCTTAATGAATCCCTTTGTCCTCCTTTGTTGAATCCTAAACTGCTCACAATCCTCAGGATTATTGCTTTTTCTGGCCAATATATATGTCCTCTCCTTGGATCTTATGCTGTCCCTAATTTCCATTGTTAGCCACGGTTGAGTCACCTTTTAAAAAAAAAATTATGCCAAACTGGGATGAACAAATTCTGCAGTTCATCCATGCAGTCTTTGAATGTTTGCCATTGCCTATCCACTGTCAACCCTTTCAGTGACATTCCCCAATCAATCCTACCCAACTCGCACCTCAGACCATCGTAGTTTCCTTTATTTAAATTTAGGACCCTAATCTCTGAGTCAACTACTTCATTCTCCATTTAAATGAAGAATTCGATCATATTATGATCGCTCCAACCCAAGGGGCCTTGTACAACAAGATTGCTATTTAATCCTTTCTCATTACATAATACCCAGTCTAAGATTGCCTGATCTCTGGTTGGTTCCTCGACATATTGGTCCAGGAAACCATCCCGTAAACACTCCAGGAATTCGTCCTCCACAGTATTGTTACTAATTTGGTTAGCCCAATCTATATGTAGATTAAAGTCACCCATGATGACTGCTGTGCCCTTATTGCACATTTCTCTAATTTCCCTTTAAATGCCATCCCCAACCTCCACATTACTGTTTGGCGGTCTATATACCACTCCCACTAACATTTTCTGCCCCTTGGCATTTCTCAGTTCTACCCATACAGATTCCACATCATCAGAGCTAATATCCTTCCTTACAATTGTGTTAATCCCTTCTTTAACCTATAATGCTACCCCTCCTCCCTTTCCTTTTGCCTATCTTTCCTGAATATCGAATACCCCTGGATGTTGAGTTCCCAGCCTTGGCCATCCTTGAGCCACGTTTCCGTAATCCCAACCAAATCATATTCGTTTACCTCTATTTGCGCAGCCAATTCATCCACCTTATTATGAATGCTCCTCACTTTAAGACACAAAGCCTTCAGGCTTGTTTTTATAACGCTCTTAGATCTGATAGAATTATTATTTGCTGTGGCCACGTTTGATTTAAACCGTTCCTTTCTCTGACTGCCACTTTTGTTTTTCTCCTTCCTATCTTTTGCTTTTATCCTTGTTTCCCTTTCCTCTGTCTCCCTGCTCAGGTTCCCAACCCCCTGCCATTTTAGTTTACACCCTCCCCCAGAGCACTAGCAAACACTCCCCCTAGGACATCAGTTCAGACCCTGCCCAGGTGCAAACCGTTCGGTTTGAACTGGTCCCACCTCCCCCAGAACTGATTCGAATGTCCCAGGAGCTTGAATCCCCCCCCGTTGCACCATTCCTCTAGCCACGTATTCATCTGAAATATCCTTCTATTTCTACTCTGACTAGCACGTGGCACTGGTAGCAATCCTGAGATTACTACCTTTGAGGTCCTATTTTTTAATTTACCTCCTAACTCCCTATATTCAGCTTTTAGGACCTCATCCCAGTTTTTACCTATATCGCTGGTACCTATATGCACCACGACAACTGGCTGTTCACCCTTCCCTTCTAAGATGTTCTGTAGCCACTCTGAGACATCCTTGACCCTTGCACCAGGGAGGCAACACACCATCCTGGAGTCTCGTTTGCGGCCGCAGAAATGCCTATCTAATCCCCTTACAATAGAATCCCCTATTATTATAGCTCTACCCCTCTTTTTCCTCCCGTCCTGTGCAGCAGAGCCACCCCTGGTGCCAGGAAGTTAGCTGCTGCTGCTTTCCTCTGATAAGCCATCCCACCAACTGTACTCAAAGTGGTGTATCTGTTTGAGAGGGGGATGTCCACAGGGGACCCCTGCACTACCTGCCTGTGCCTAGTACTCTGCCTGTTGGTCACCCGTTCCCTTTCTGCCTGTCCAACCTCTACCTGCGGTGTGTCCAACTCTGTAAACGTGCTATTCACGATGTCCCGAGCATCGCGAATGCTCCAGTATGCATCCAATCGCAGCTCCAGTGCCGCAATGTGGTCTGTCATTAGTTGTAGCTGGATGCACTTCCTGCACACGTAGTTGTCAGGGACACAGGAAGTGTCCCTGAGTTCCCAGATAGCGCAGGAGGAGCATATCAAGTGGCCGGGCTGTCCTGACATGACTTACCCTTTAATTATTTGAAATTAAATTAAATCAATCAATCCCACTAATTATTCTACAGTTAATTTGTTTGCCAACAGTCCCCGCTACACCAGAGAGACCTTAGTAAATATAAACCACAGAGTTTAAGTTTAAAAGAGAGAAATACTCACCAACCAATCACTTAACTGCTTTCTGGAGATGTCACACTTCAATTATTTTTTACTTCTCTCCCTCCCTCTGAGCTCGGAGATTGGAGACTGGTACTCCTCTCCTGAACTCTGGCACCCTTTTTAAACTGCCGAGTCTCCCACGTCTCCCACAGGTCCGCACTGCTGCCGCCTCCGCTGCTGCTGTGGGGTCTCATCTGAACTCTGGCCCCCTTTTTAAACTGCTGAGTCTCCCAAGTCTCCCGCAGGTTCGCACTGCCGCCGCCTCTGCTGCTGCTGCTGTGGGGCCTCACCTGAACTCTGGCGCCCTTTTTAAACTCCCGAGTCTCCCACAGGTCCACACTGCTGCCGCCTCCGCTGCTGCTGTGGGGCTTCACCTGAACTCTGGTGCCCTTTTTAAACTGCCAAGTCTCCCGAGTAGAAATCACAGAATCACAGAAACCCCACAGTGCAGATAGAGGCCATTTCGGCCCATCGAGCCTGCACTGACACATATCCCACCCGATCCCCGTAACCCCTACACCAACACATATCCCACCCTACCCCTGTAACCCCACGTATTTAATCCCCCTAACACTAAGGGTCAATTTATCATAGCCAATCAACCTAACCCGCACATCTTTGGACTGTGGGAGGAAACCAGAGCACCCGGAGAAAACCCACGCAAACACGGGGAGAATGTGCAAACTCCACACAGACAGTCGCCCGAGGCCGGATTTGAACCCGGGTCCCTGGCGCTGTGAGGCAACAGTGCTAACCACTATGCCACCGTGCTGCCCACTAGGCCACCGAGTCTCCCGCAGGTCCACACTGCCGCTGCCTCCGCTGCTGCTGTGGTACTCTGGTCACAGGCCAATTACTGTTACTGATTGGGTGGTAGTCCGGTCACCAGCCAGTTACAATTACTGATTGGGTGGTACGCTGGTCACCAGCCCGTTACTGTTACTGATTGGGTGATAATCTGCTCACCGAAACCATTACCATTACTGATTGGGTGGTAGGGGCATCACCAGCCCGTTACCGTTATTGATTGTGTGAAAATCCAGTCACCGGCCCATTACCGTTACTGATTCAGTGGTACGCCAGTCACTGGCCCGTTACCATTACTGATTGGCTGGTACTCCAGTCACCGGCCTGTTACTGTTGCTGATTGGGTGGTAAGCCAGTCACCAGCCCATTACCGTTACTGATTGGTTGGTACGCTGTTCACCAGCCCATTACCGTTACTGATTGGGTGCTACTCCAGTCACCAGACCATTACCGTTACTAATTGGGTGGTATGGCGGTTACCGGCCCGTTGCTGTTACTGATTGTGTGGTACTCCAGTCACCGGCCCGTTACCATTACTGATTGGGTGCTACTCCAGTCACTGGACCATTACCGTTACTGATTGGGTGGTACTCCAGTCACCGGCCCGTTAAAGTTACTGATTGGGTGGTAGTCCAGTCACCAGCCCATTACCATTACTGATTGGGTGGTACACAAGTCACTGGCCCATTACCGTTACTTTTTGGGTGGTACTCCTGTCACCGGCCCAATACCGTTACTGATTGGGTGGTACTCCAGTCACCGGCCTGTTACTGTTGCTGATTGGGTGGTAAGCCAGTCACCAGCCCATTACCATTACTGATTGGTTGGTACGCTGTTCACCAGCCCATTACCATTACTGATTGGGTGCTACTCCAGTCACCGGACCGTTACCATTACTAATTGGGTGGTATGGCGGTTACCGGCCCGTTGCTGTTACTGATTGTGTGGTACTCCAGTCACCGGCCCGTTACCATTGCTGATTGGGTGCTACTCCAGTCACTGGACCATTACCGTTACTGATTGGGTGGTACGCCAGACACCGGTCCGTTACTGTTACTGATTGTGTGGTACTCCAGTCACCGGCCCGTTAAAGTTACTGATTGGGTGGTAGTCCAGTCACCAGCCCGTTACCATTACTGATTGGGTGGTACACAAGTCACTGGCCCAATACCGTTACTGATTGGATGGTACTCCAGTCACCGGACCATTACCGTTACTGATTGGGTGTTAGGCCGGTCACCGGCCCATTACCGTTACTGACAGGGTGGTACCCTGATCATCGGACCATTACCGTTACCATTACTGATTGGGTGGTACCCCAGTCACCAGCCCATTACCATTACTCATTGGGTGGTAATCCAATAATCGCCCCGTTACCATTACTAATTGCGTGGTACGCCAGTCACCAGCCCCTTACTGTTACTGTTTGGGTGGTACACCAATCACCGGACCATTACCATTACTGATTGGGTGGTATGCCAGTCACCGGCCCATTAATGTTACTGATTGGGTGGTACTCCAGTCACCGGTCCATTACCGTTACTGATTGTGTGATAATCCGGTCACCGGCCCGTTACTGTTACTGATTGGATGGTACACTGGTAACCAGCCCATTACCATTACTGATTGGATTGTACTCCAGTCACTGGCCTGTTACCATTACTGATACGGTGGTACACCGGTCACCGGCTCGTTTCAGTTACTGATTGGGTGGTAGGCCGGTCACTGGCCTGATCCTGTTACTGATTGGGTGGTGATGTAAAAAAACTACTGAACACTTGGTTTGAGTATAAAACAAGGCTTTAATCAACTGTTTCACAACCATGAGATTCTAGTTACATCACTAGTTCCTGGTTAGAAAAACGTCCTGAACATGCTGGGCCCACGCCCGAGTATTTATACTGCTTGGACGGTGCAAACAGCTGGCCGCCCAGTGTTACTTCATGAGTCATTTCTCCATGAATGATAAGATTCATGACAGATGGTACTCCAGTCACTGGCCCGTTACCCTTACTGATTGGGTGGTACTCCAGTCACCGGCCTGTTACGCTTACTGATTGGGTGGTACTCCAGTCACTGGAGCAATATCATTACTGATTGGCTGGTATGCTGGTCACCAGCCGATTATCATTACTAATTGGGTGGTACTTCAGTCACCGGCCCATTACCATTACTGATTGGGTGATATTCTGGTCACCGGCCCATTACTGTTACTGATTGGGTGATAATCTGGTCACCGGCCCATTACCATTACAGATTGGGTGGTACACTGGCCACCAGACCATTACCCTTACTGATTGAGTGGTACTCCAGTCACCGAAACCATTACCATTACTGATTGGGTGGTAGGGGCATCACCGGATCATTACCATTATTGATTGGGTGATAATCCAGTCACCGGCCCATTACCGTTACTGATTGGGTGGTAATGCAATCACGGGCCCGTTACCGTTACTGATTGGGTGGTACGCCAGTCACCGGCCCGTTACCATTACTGATTGGGTGGTACTCCAGCCACCGGCCCGTTACTGTTACTGATTGGGTGGTACTCCAGTCACCGGACCGTTTGTGTTACTGATTGGGTGCTACTCCAGTCACCGGACCATTACCGTTACAGATTGTGTGGTACGCCGGACACCGGCCTGTTACTGTTACTGATTGTGTGGTACTCTAGTCACCGGCCCATTACAGTTACTGATTTGGTGGTACTCCAGTCACCAGCCCGTTACCATTACTGTTTGGGTGGTACACAAGTCACCGGCCCGTTACCATTACTGATTGTATGGTAAACCAGTCACGGGCCTGTTACCATTACTGATTGGGTGGTAGTCCGGTCACCAGCCCATTACCGTTAATGATTGGGTGGTACTCTGGTCACCGGACCATTACCGTTACCGTTACTGTTTGGGTGGTACTCCGGTCACTGGCCCATTACCGTTACTGATTGGTTGGTATTCCGGTCACCAGCCCGTTACAATTACTGATTGTGTGGTATGCAAGTCACCGGCCCGTTACCATTACTGATTGTATGGTAAACCAGTCACGGGCCTGTTACCATTACTGATTGGGTGGTAGTCCGGTCACCAGCCTGTTACCGTTGCTGATGAGTGGTACTCCAGTCACCGGCCCGTTATCATTACTGATTGGGAGGTACACCTTTCACTGGACCATTACCGTTACTGATTGGGTGCTATGCCGGTCACCAGCCCATTACTGTTACTGTTTGGCTGGTATGCCAGTCACCAGCCATTACCGTTACTGATTGAGTGGTACTTCAGTCACCGTCCCTTTATTGTTACAGAGTGGGTGGTATGCTGGTCACCGGTCCGATAGAGTTAATGATTGGGTCATACTCCAGTCACTGGCCCGTTACCATTACTGATTGGGTGGTAGGCCGGTCACCGGCCTGTTACCATTACTGATTGGGTGGTACGCCATTTAGCAGCCTGTTACTGTTACTGATTGTGTGGTACTCCAGTCACAGGCCCATTACCGTTACTGATTGGGTGGCACTCCAGTCACTGGACCATTACCGTTACTGATTGGGTGGTAAACAAGTCACGGGCCTGTTACCGTTACTGATTGGGTGGCATTCTGGTCACTGGCCCATTACCGTTACTGATTGGGTGGCAGACCATCACCGGACCATTACCATTACTGATTGGATGGTAAACCTGTCACAGGCCTGTTACCATTACTGATTGGGTGGTATTCAGGTCACCGGCCCATTACCGTTACTGATTGGGTGGTACAACCATCACCGGACCATTACCGTTACTGATTGAGTGGTACGCCATTCACTGGCCCAATACCGTTACAGTTTGGGTGTTACTCCAGTCACTGGCCCATTACCGCTACTGATTGGGTGGTACACCAGTCACCGGCCCGTTACCATTACTGATTTGGTGGTATGCCAGTCACCGGACTGTTACCATTACTGATTGGGTGGTACGCCGTTTACCAGCCTGTTACTGTTACTGATTGAGTGGTACTCCAGTCACAGGCCCATTACCATTACTGATTGGGTGGTAAACAAGTCATGGGCCTGTTACCGTTACTGATTGGGTGGTATTCTGTTCACCGGCCCATTACCGTTACTGATTGGGTGTTAGACCATCACCGGACCATTACCATTACTAATTGGGTGGTAAATCTGTCACGGGCCTGTTACCATTACTGATTGGGTGGTATTCCGGTCACCGGCCCATTACCGTTACTGATTGGGTGGTACAACCATCACCGGACCATTACCATTACTGATTGAGTGGTACGCCAGTCACTGGCCCATTACCATTACAGTTTGGGTGTTACTCCAGTCACTGGCCCGTTACCATTACTGATTTGGTGGTACACCAGTCACCGGCCCGTTACCATTACTGATTTGGTGGTACGCCAGTCACCGGCCCATTACCATTACTGATTGTTTGGTACTCTAGTCACCGGACTGTTACCATTACTGATTGGGTGGTAGGCCGGCCGCCGGCCTGTTACTGTTACTGATTGTGTGGTACTCCAGTCACTGGCCCATTACCGTTACTGATTGAGTGGTACTCCAATCACCGGCCCTTTACTGTTACAGATTGGGTGGTACGCTGGACACCGGCCCATTACTGTTACTGATTGGGTTGTACTCCAGTCACCGGACAATTACCATTACTGATTGGGTGGTACTCCAGTCATCGGCCTGTTACCATTACTGATTGGGTGGTAATCCAATCACTGGACCATTACCATAACTGATTGGGTGGTACTCCAGTCCCCGGACCGTTACCGTTACTGATTGAGTGGTAGGCCGGTCTCCGGCCCATTACGGTTACTGGTTGGGTGGTATGCTGCTTACCGGCCCATTACCTTTACTGATTGTGTGGTGTTCCAGTCACCTGACCGTTACCATTACTGATTGGGTGGTAGGCCGGTTACCGTCCCGTTACTGTTACTGATTGTGTGGTACTCCAATCACCGGCCTGTTACCATTACTGATTGGGTGGTACTCCACTCACCGGCCCATTACCATTACTGTTTGGGTGGTAGGTCGGTCACCAGCCCATTACCGTTAATGATTGGGTGGTACACTGGTCACCGGACCCGTTACTGTTACTGATTGGGTGGTACTCCAGTCACCTGCCCGCTACCATTACTGATTGGGTGCTAAACCAGTCACGGGCCTGTTACTATTACTGATTGGGCGGTATTCCGGTCACCGGCCCATTACTGTTAATGATTGGGTGGTACACCCATCACCGGACCATTACCATTACTGATTGGGTGCTACGCCGGTCACCGGCCCATTACTGTTACTGATTGGATGATAAACCAATCATCGGCCCGTTACCATTACTGATTGTGTGGTACTCCCGTCACTAGCACGTTACATTTTCTGATTCGGTGGTACTCCAGTCAATGGCCCGTTACCGTTACTGATTGGGTGGTACTTCAGTCACCGGCCCATTACCATTACTGATTGGGTGGTACTCCCATCACCAGCCCGTTACTGTTACTGATTGAGTGGTACTCCAGTCACCGGCTCGTTGCCGTTACTGATTGGTTGATAACCCAGTCACCGGCCTGTTACCATTACTGAATGGGTGGTATGCTGTTCACCAGTCCATTACTCTTATTGATTGTGTGGTACGCCGGTAAACGGCGCATTACTGTTACTGATTGGGTGGTACTCCAGTCACCGGCCAGTTACCGTTACTGATTGGGTGATAATCCAGTCACCGGCCCGTTACTGTTACTGATTTTGTGGTACTCCAGTCACCGGCCAGTTACCGTTACTGATTGGGTGATAATCCAGTCACCGGCCCGTTACTGTTACTGATTGGGTGGCACTCCAGTCACCAGCCCGTTACTATTACTGATTGGGTGGTACACAAGTCACCGGCCCATTACCATTACTGTTTGGGTGGTACTCCGGTCACTGGCCCATTACCGTTACTGATTGTGTGGTACTCCGGTCACCGGCCCACTACCATTACTGATTGGGTGGTACTCCGGTCACTGGCCCGTTACTGTTATAGATTGTGTGGTACTCCGGTCACTGGCCCACTAACGTTACTGATTGGGTGGTACGCCAGTTACCAGCCCGTTACTGTGGCTGATTGTGTGGTACTCCAGTCACCGGCCCGTTACCGTTACTGATTTTTTTTTTTAATTCATTGATGGGATGTGGGCGTCGCTGGCTAGGCCTGCATTTAGTGCCCATCCCTAATTGCCCTTGAGAAGATGGTGGTGAGCCGCCTTCTTGAACCGCTGCAGTCCATATGGTGTAGGTACACCCACAATGCTGTTAGGAAGGGAGTGCCAGGATTTTGGTCCAGCGACAGTGAAGGAACGGCGATACAGGTCCAAGTCAGGATAGTGTGTGGCTTGGAGGGGAACTTGTAGGTGGTGATGTTCCCATGCGTCTGCTGCCCTTGTCCTTCTAAGTGGTAGAGGTCGCGGGTTTGGAAGGTGCTGTTGAAGGAGCTTTGGCGAGTTGCTGCAGTGCATCTTGTAGATGGTGCACACTGCAGCCACACTGCGCCGTTGGTGGAAGGAGTGAATGTTGAAGGTGGTGGATGGAGTGCCAATCAAGCGGGCTGCTTTATCCTGAATGGTGTCGAGCTTCTTGAGTTTTGTTGGAGCTGAACTCATCCAGGCAAGTGGAGAGTATTCCATCACACTCCTGACTTGTGCCTTGAAGATTGCGTGGCACTCCAGTCACTGGACAATTACCGTTACTGATTAGGTGGTAAACCAGTCACGGGCCTGTTACCGTTGCTAATTGGGTGGTATTCCAGTCACCGGCCCATTACCGTTACTGATTGGGTGGTAGACCCATCACCGGACCATTACCATTACTAATTGGGTGGTAAACCAGTCACGGGCCTTTTACCGTTACGGATTAGGTGGTATTCCGGTCACCGGCCCATTACCGTTACTGATTGGGTGGTACACCCATCACCGGACCATTACCGTTACTGATTGAGTGGTACGCCAGTCACCGGCCCATTACCATTACAGATTGGGTGGTGTGCCAGTCACTGGCCCGTTAGCATTACTGATTTGGTGGTACTCCAGTCACCGGCCCGTTACCATTACTGATTGTGTGGTACTCTAGTCACCGGACTGTTACCATTATTGATTGAGTGGTAGGCCGGTCGCCGGCCTGTTACTGTTACTGATTGTGTGGTACTCCAGTCACCGGCCTTTTACTGTTACAGATTGGGTGGTATGCTGGTCACCAGCCCGTTACCATTACTGATTAGGTGGTACTCCAGTCACCGGTCTGTTACCATTACTGATTGAGTGGTAGGCCGGTCTCCGGCCCATTACGGTTACTGGTTGGGTGGTATGCCGTTTACCGGCCCATTACCATTACTGATTGTGTAGTACTCCAGTCACCAGCCTGTTACCGTTACTGATTGTGTGGTAATCCATTCACCGGACCGTTACCGTTTCTGTTTCGGTGGTAGGCCGGTCACCAGCCCGTTACTGTTACTGATTGGGTGGTACTCCAGTCACTGGCCCATTACCATTACTGATTGGGTGGTAAACCAGTCACGGGCCTTATACCATTACTGATTGTGTGGTAATCCAGTCACCGGACCGTTACCGTTTCTGTTTGGGTGGTAGGGCGGTCACCAGCCCGTTACTGTTACTGATTGGGTGGTACTCCAGTCACTGGCCCATTACCATTACTGATTGGGTGGTAAACCAGTCACGGGCCTTATACCATTACTGATTGGGTGGTATTCCGGTCACCGGCCCGTTACCGTTAGTGATTTTGTGGTATTCCATTCACCAGCCTGTTACCATTACTGATTGGGTGATACTCCAGTCACACGCCCATTACTGTTACTGATTGGTTGGTACTCCAGTCACGGGCCCATTACCGTTATTGATTGATTGGTACTTCAGTCACCGGCCCATTACCGTTACTGATTGGGTGGTGCTCCAGTCACCGGCTCGTTGCCGTTACTGATTGGGTGATAATCCAGTCACCGGCCCATTACTGTTACTGATGGTTGATACTCCAGTCACTGGCCAGTTACCGTTACTGATTGGGTGATAATCCAGTCACCGGCCCGCTACTGTTACTGATTGGGAGGTACGCCAGTCACCGGCACTTTTCCGTTACTGATTGGGTGGTACGCAAGTCACCGACCCGTTACCATTACTGATTTGGTGGTAGGATGGTCACCGGCCCATTAACGTTACTGATTGGGTGGTACTCCAGTCACTGGCCTGTTACCAGTGCTGATTGGGTGCTACTCCAAACACCGGACCGTTACTGTTACTTTTTGGGAGTTACGCCGGGCACCGGACGTTACTGTTACTGATTGTGTGGTACTCCAGTCACCAGCCTGTTACCATTACTGATTGGGTGGTACACATTTCACCAGCCCGTTACCGTTACTGTTTGAGTGGTACTCCTGTCCCTGGCCCATTACAGTTACTGATTGGGTGGTACTCCGGTCACCGGCCCATTACTGTTACTGATTGGGTGGTACTCCGGTCACCAGCACGTTACTGTTACTGATTGGGTCGTACGCAAGTCACCGGCCTGTTACCATTACTGATTGTATGGTAAACTAGTCACGGGTCTGTTACCATTACTGATTGGGTGGTAGTCCGGTCACCAGCCCATTACTGTTACTGATTGTGTGGTACACCTGTCACCGGCCCTTTACCGTTACTGATTGTGTGGCACTCCAGTCACTGGAACATTACCGTTACTGATTGGGTGGTAAACCGGTCACGGGCCTGTTACCGTTACTGATTGGGTGGTATTCTGGTCACCGGCCCAATACCGTTACTGATTTGGTGGTATTGTGGTCACCGGCTCATTACCGTTACTGATTGGGTGGTAGACCCATCACCGGACCATTACCGTTACTGATTGGATGCTAAACCAGTCACGGGCCTGTTACCGTTACTGATTGTGTGGTATTCCGGTCACCGGCCCATTACCATTACTGATTCAGTGGTACACCCATCACTGGACCATTACCGTTACTGATTGAGTGGTACCCAGTCACCGGCCCATTACCATTACTGATTTGGTGGTACTCTAGTCACCGGACTGTTACCATTACTGATTGGGCGGTAGGCTGGTCACCGGCCCGTTACCATTACTGATTGGGTGGTACTCTGGTTACCAGCACTTTACTGTTACTGATTGGGTGGTACTCCAGTCAGCGGCCCTTTACTGTTACTGATTGGGTAGTACGCTGGTCACCGGCCCGTTACAGTTACTGATTGGGTGGTAATCCAATCACCGGACCGTTACCATTACTGATTGGGTGGTAATCCAGTCGCCGGACCGTTACCGTTACTGATTGAGTGGTAGGCCGGTCTCTGGCCCATTACGGTTACTGGTTGGGTTGTATGCCATTTACCGGCCCATTACCATTACTGATTGGGTGGTACTCCAGTGACCGGCCAGTTACCATTACTGATTGGGTGGTACGCCAGTCACCGCTCCATTTCCGTTACTGATTGGGTAGTACTCCAGTCACCGGCCCGTTACCGTTGCTGATTCGGTGGTACGCTAATCACCGGCCCGTTACCATTACTGATTTGGAGCTACTCCAGTCACCAGCCCGTTAACATTACTGATTGGGTGGTCCTCCAGTCACCGAACTGTTACCGTTACTGATTGGGTGGTAGGCAGTTCGCCGGCCTGTTACCGCTACTGATTGAGTGGCATGCCGGTCACCGGCCCATTGCTGTTACTGATTGCATGGTAATCCAGTCACCGGCCCTTTACCATTACTGATTGGGTGATAATTCAGTAACCGGCCCGTTACCATTACTGATTGAGTGGTACTCCAGTCAACAGCCCATTACTGTTACTGATTGGCTGGTACTCCAGTCACTGGCCCATTACTGTTACTGATTGGGTGGTACACCCATCAACAGACCATTACCCTTACTGATTGTGTGCTACGCCGGTCACCAGCCCTTTACTGTTACTGATTGGCTGGTATGCCGCTCACCAGCCCATTACCGTTACTGATTGAGTGGTACTCCAGTCACTGGCCCGTTACCATTACTGATTGGGTGGCACACCCGTCACCAGGCCATTACTGTTACTGATTGGGTGCTATGCCGGTCACTAGCCCGTTACTGTTACTGATTGGCTGGTACTCCAGTCACCAGCCCATTACCATTACTGATTGAGTGGTACTCCAGTCACCGGCCCGTTAGCGTTACTGTTTGGGTGGTACTCCAGTCACTGGCCCTTTACTGTTACAGACTGGGTGGTACGCTGGTCACCAGCCTGTTACTGTTACTGATTGAGTGGTACTCCAGTCACCGGTCCGTTACAGGCACTGATTGAGTGGTAATCCAGTCACCGGCCCTTTACCGTTACTGATTGGGTGATAATTTGGTAACCGGCCCATTACCATTACTGATTGGGTGGTAATCCAATCACCAGGCCGTTACCATTACTGATTGGGTCATACTCCAGCCATCGGCCCATTACTGTTACTGATTGGGTGGTACCCTGATCACCGGCCCATTACTGTTACTGATTGTGTGGGACTCCATTCACCGGCCCATTACTGTTACTGATTGGGTGGTACACCCATCACCGGACCATTAACGTTACTGATTGGGTGCTACGCCAGTCACCAGCCCATTACTGTTACTGATTGGCTGGTACGCAGGTCACCAGCCCATTACCATTACTGATTGAGTGGTAATCCAGTCACCGGCCCGTTACTGTTACTGATTGGCTGGTACTCCAGTCACCGACCCATTGTTAATACTGATTGGGTAGTACTTCAGTCATTAGCCCTTTACCTTTACTGATTGGTGATAATTTGGTCACCGGCCCGTTACTGTTACTGATTATGTGGAACTCTGGTCACCGGACGGTTACTGTTACTGATTGGGCGGTACGCCAACCACTGGACCGTTACCGTTACTGATTGGGTGCTACTCCAGCCATCGGCCCTTTACCGTTACTGATTGGGTGATAATTCGGTCACCGGCCCGTTACTGTTAATGATTGAGTGGTACTCTGGTCAACAGCCCGTTACCATTACTGATTGGGTGGTAATCCAATCACCGGCCCCTTACCATTACTGATTGGGTGGTACACCAGTCAACGGCCCTTTACCGTTAATGATTGGGTGATAATTCGGTCACCGGCCCTTACCGTTACTGATTGGGTGGTACTCTGGTCAACAGCCCGTTACCATTACTGATTGGGTGGTTATCCAATCACCAGCCCGTTACCATTACTGATTGAGTGGTACTCCAGCCACCGACCCATTACTGTTATAGATTTTGTGATACGCTGGTCACCGGCCCATTACCATTACTGATTGGGTGGTACTCCAGTCACCGGCCCGTTACTGTTGCTGATTGTGTGGTAAACCAGTCACAGGCCTGTTACCATTACTGATTGGGTGGTACTCCTGTAAGAATTCGCAATAATTTACAGTTCTGATGATCAATTTTTTTGATTAAAGAATCCCTGGGCGTAGTGCTTTTAAATTTCCAGGGATAAATATGGCTGTCACCACATGGCCGAAGACAAAGGACAATGCTTTGTTTACAAAGCAATTGAATGCTATTAGCATTTGTTTGTATATCGAGTAGATACATCTAAACTGCAGAAGAGACTTTTGTATCTTGAATGGGAAACGTTTAACATTTGAATGGGTTTTAAATCACCCAGCACTGGACAATAGGGCTGTTGCATTCTCTTTGTTTCAGCCCAGGGAGCTCCGGAAGACACATTAACCCAGTCTAACCACTTTGAGTTAGCCAATCACAGCTTTCTCTTGTGTATTGGACCCTTTTGGGTGGGGAATTTTGCACACAGCCCTTGCAAGGCAGAATGGCAGGGGCCGCACCAGGTATAAAGATAGTGGCTGAGAAGCTATCTCTCTCTCTTGCTTTGCTGGATCACAGGTGAGCTGAGTTTCTGACTCCTCAACAAGGCAACCTAGCAGGGGTTAAGGGGTGGTGATTTAAGAGAATTGCTAAGATTGTTTAAATAACATTGTAGCCATTGTATCCCTCGTTTTCACTGTCTGCAACCCCCCTGTTAAGCAATTTTACTGTAATTACTGTGTTCGTGTGGGATAGTTTGATATTTTGATTATAGTTCTTTTAGTTAATAAAACTTGATTTTTATTCCCTCATCCAAACTACATGTCTGTTTTAATATCAATAATTATAAGCCCTGCAGTCAGAACTGGAAGGTGGGGTAGCGATTCGAAACCGTTGTTTTAAAATTGGTTTTATTGGAACTTTAAACCAGTTTAAAGAAGCCCCAGCCCTACACTCCGGTCACCGGCCCATTACCATTAATGATGGAGTGGTACACCCATCACCGGATCATTACCGTTACTTATTGGGTGCTGCGCCGGTCACCAGCCCGTTACTGTTACTGATTGGCTGGTACGCTGGTCACCAGCCCAATACCGTTACTAATTGAGTGATAATTCAGTCACCAGCCCATTACTTTTACTGATTAAGTGGTACACCAGTCACTGGCCCTTTACCATTACTGATTTTGTGGTACACCCATCACCGGACCATTAATGTTACTGATTGTGTGCTACGCCGGTCGCCAGCCCGTTACTGATACTGATTGGCTGGTAAGGCGGTCACCAGCCCATTACCATTACTGATTGAGAGGTACTCCAGTCACCGGCCCGTTACTGTTACTGATTGGCTGGTACTCCAGTCACAGGCCCTTTACCGTTACTGATTGGGTGATAATTTGGTCACCGGCCCTTTACTGTTACTGATTGGGTGGTACGCTGGTCACCGGACCGTTACCGTTACTGATTGGGTGTTAGGCTGGTCACCAGCCCGTTACTGTTACTGATTGGGTGGTACTCCAGTCACCAGCCTGTTACCGTTACTGATTGGGTGGTAATCCAATCACCGGACAGGTACCGTTCCTGATTGTGTGGTACTCCAGTCACCAGACCGTTACTGTTACTGTTTGTGAGTTACTCCAGTCACCGGCCCATTACTATTACTGATTGGGTGGTACTCCAGTCACCGGACCGTTACCATTACTGATTGGGTGGTAGGCCGGTCACCGGCCCGTTACTGTTACTGATTGGGTGGTACTCCAGTTACCGGCCTGTTACCATTATTGATTGGGTGGAGTCCAATCACCAGACAGCTACCATTACTAATTGGGTGGTACTCCAATCACCGGCCCGTTACCATTACTGATTGTGTGGTAATCCAATCACCGGACTGTTACTGTTACTGATTGTGTGGTACTCCAGTCACCGGCCCATTACTGTTACTGATTGGGTGGTACTCCAGTCACCTGCCATTTATCATTACTGATTGGGTGGTAGGCCGGTCACCGGACTATTACTGTTACTGATTGGGTGCTACGCCGGTCACCGGCCCATTACTGTTGCTGATTGGGTGGTAAACCAGTCACCGGCCCGTTACTGTTACTGATTGGGTGGTACTCCGGTCACCGGCCCGTTACCATTACTGATTAGGTGGTAATCCAATCACCGGCCTGTCACCATTACTGATTGGTTGGTACTCCAGTCACCGGCCCGTTACCTTTACTGATTGGGTGGTTCTCCAGCCACCGGCCTGTTACCTTTATTGATTGGGTGGAGTCCAATCACCAGGCAGTTACCGTTACTAATTGGGTGGTACTCCAGTCACCGGCCCATTACTGTTACTGATTGGGTGGTACTCCAGTCACCTGCCATTTATCATTACTGATTGGGTGGTAGGCCGGTCACCGGCCTATTACTGTTACTGATTGGGTAATATGCCGCTCACCGGCCTGTTACTGTTACTGATTGGCTGGTACTCCAGTCACCGGCCTGTTACTGTTACTGATTGGCTGGTACTCCAGTCACCGGCCCATTACCATTACTGATTAGGTGGTAATCCAATCACCGGCCTGCTACCATTACTGATTGGTTGGTACTCCAGTCACCGGCCCATTACCTTTACTGATTGGGTGGTTCTCCAGCCACCAGCCTGTTACCATTACTGATTGGGTGGTACTCCAGTCACCGGACCATTACGGTTACTGATTGGGTGTTAGGCCGGTCACCAGCCCGTTACTGTTACTGATTGGGTGGTACTCCAGTCACCGGCCTGTTACCATTACTGATTGGGTGGTAATCCAATCACCGGACCATTACTGTTACTGTTTGTGTGTTACTTCAGTCACCGGCCCGTTACTATTGCTGATTGGGTGGTACTCCAGTCACCGGACCGTTACCATTACTGATTGGGTGGTACTCCAGTCACCGGACCGTTACCATTACTGATTGGGTGGTACTCCAGTCACCGGCCTGTTACCATTATTGATTGGGTGGAGCCCAATCACCAGACAGTTACTGTTACTAATTGAGTGGTAATCCAATCACCGGCCCGTTACTGTTACTGATTGGGTGGTACTCCGGTCACCAGCCCATTACCATTACTGATTAGGTGGTAATCCAATCACCGGCCTTTTACCATTACTGATTTGTTGGTACTCCAGTCACCGGCCTGTTACATTTACTGATTGGGTGGAGTCCAATCGCCAGACAGTTACTGTTACTAATTGGGTTGTACTCCAGTCACCGGCCCGTTACCATTACTGATTGAGTGGTAATCCAATCACCGGACTGTTACTGTTACTGATTGTGTGGTACTCCAGTCACCAGCCCATTACTGTTACTGATTGTGTGGTACTCCAGTCACCAGCCCATTACTGATACTGATTGGGTGGTACTCCAGTCACCTGCCATTTATCATTACTGATTGGGTGGTAGGCCGGTCACCGGACTATTACTGTTACTGATTGGGTAATATGCTGGTCACCGGCCTGTTACTGTTACTTATTGGCTGGTACTCCAGTCACCGTCCTTTTACTGTTACTGATTGGCTGGTACTCCAGTCACCGGCCCATTACCATTACTGATTAGGTGGTAATCCAATCACCGGCCTGTTACCATTACTGATTGTTTGGTACTCCAGTCACCGGCCCGTTACCTTTACTGATTGGGTGGTTCTCCAGCCACCGGCCTATTACCATTACTGATTGGGTGGTACTCCAGTCACCGGACCATTACGGTTACTGATTGGGTGTTAGGCCGGTCACCAGCCCGTTACTGTTACTGATTGGGTGGTACTCCAGTCACCGGCCTGTTACCATTACTGATTGGGTGGTAATCCAATCACCGGACCATTACCATTACTGATTGGGTGGTAGGCCAGTCACTGGCCCGTTACTGTTACTGATTGGGTGGTAAACCAGTCACCGGCCTGTTACCATTATTGTTTGGGTGGAGTCCAATCACCAGACATTTACCGTTACTAATTGGGTGGTACTCCAGTCACCAGCCCGTTACCATTACTGATTGAGTGGTAATCCAATCACCGGACCGTTACCGTTATTGATTGTGTGGTACGCCGGTTACCGGCCCTTTACCATTACTGATTGAGTGGTAATCCAATCACCGGACCGTTACCATTACTGATTGTGTGGTACACCGGTTACTGGCCCGTTACTGTTACTGATTGAGTGGTACGCTGGTCACCAGCCTGTTACCATTACTGATTGGGTGGTACTCCATTCACCGGACCATTACTGTTACTGATTGGGTGGTACACCCATTACCGGCCCGTTACTGTTACTGATTTTGTGTTACTCCAGTCACCGGCCCGTTACCATTACTGATTGGGTGGTACTCCAATCACCGGACCATTACCATTACTGATTGGGTGGTAGGCCGGTCACCAGCCTGTTACTGTTACTGATTGTGTTCTACTCCAGTCACCGTCCCATTATCGTTACTGATTGTGTGGTACTCTGGTCACCAGCCCCTTACCATTACTGATTGTGTGATCATTCAGTCACCGGCCCATTACCGTTACTGATTGGGTGGTACTCCAGTCACTGGCCCATTTCCATTACTGATTGGGTGATATTCTGGTCACCGGCCCGTTACTGTTACTGATTGGGTGGTACTCCAGTCACTGGCCCATTTCCATTACTGATTGGGTGATATTCTGGTCACCAGCCCGTTACTGTTACTGATTGTGTGATAATCTGGTCACCGGCCCATTACCATTACTGATTGGGTGGTACACTGGTCACCAGACCGTTACCCTTACTGATTGCGTGGTACTCCAGTCACCGAAACCATTACCATTACTGATTGGGTGGTAGGGGCATCACCGGACCATTACCATTATTGATTGGGTGATAATCCAGTCACCGACCCATTACCGTTACTGATTCAGTTGTAAGCCAGTCACCGGCCCATTACCATTACTGATTGGGTGGTACTCCAGTCACCGACCCATTACTGTTACTGATTGGGTGGTATGCCAGTCACCAGCCCATTACCGTTACTGATTGGTTGGTACGCTGGTCACCAGCCCATTACTGTTACTGATTGGGTGGTAGGGGCATCACCGGACCATTACCATTATTGATTGGGTGATAATCCAGTCACCAGCCCGTTACCATTACTGATTCGGTGGTACGCCAGTCACCGGCCCATTACCATTACTGATTGGGTGGTAATGCAATCACGGGCCCGTTACCGTTACTGATTGGGTGGTACTCCAGTCACCGGACCGTTACCATTACTGATTGGGTGGTATGCCGGTTACCAGCCCGTTACTGTTACTGATTGTGTGGTACTCCAGTCACCGGGCCGTTTGTGTTACTGATTGGGTGCTACTCCAGTCACCGGACCGTTACCGTTACAGATTGTGTGGTACGCCGGACACCGGCCTGTTACTGTTACTGATTGTGTGGTACTCTAGTCACTGGCCCATTACAGTTACTGATTTGGTGGTACTCCAGTCACCGGCCCATTACCGTTACTGATTGGTTGGTATTCCGGTCACCAGCCCGTTACAGTTACTGATTGTGTGGTACGCAAGTCACCGGCCCGTTACCATTACTGATTGTATGGTAAACCAGTCACGGGCCTGTTACCATTACTGATTTGGTGGTACTCCAGTCACCGGCCCGTCACCATTACTGATTGTGTGGTACTCTAGTCACCGGACTGTTACCATTATTGATTGAGTGGTAGGCCGGTCGCCGGCCTGTTACTGTTACTGATTGTGTGGTACTCCAGTCACCGGCCTTTTACTGTTACAGATTGGGTGATATGCTGGTCACCAGCCCGTTACCATTACTGATTAGGTGGTTCTTCAGTCACCGGTCTGTTACCATTACTGATTGAGTGGTAGGCCGGTCTCCGGCCCATTACGGTTACTGGTTGGGTGGTATGCCGTTTACCGGCCCATTACCATTACTGATTGTGTAGTACTCCAGTCACCAGCCTGTTACCGTTACTGATTGTGTGGTAATCCAGTCACCGGACCGTTACCGTTTCTGTTTCGGTGGTAGGCCGGTCACCAGCCCGTTACTGTTACTGATTGGGTGGTACTCCAGTCACTGGCCCATTACCATTACTGATTGGGTGGTAAACCAGTCACGGGCCTTTTACCATTACTAATTGTGTGGTAATCCAGTCACCGGACTGTTACCGTTTCTGTTTGGGTGGTAGGGCGGTCACCAGCCCGTTACTGTTACTGATTGGGTGGTACTCCTGTCACTGGCCCATTACCATTACTGATTGGGTGGTAAACCAGTCACGGGCCTTATACCATTACTGATTGGGTGGTATTCCGGTCACCGGCCCGTTACCGTTAGTGATTTTGTGGTATTCCATTCACCAGCCTGTTACCATTACTGATTGGGTGATACTCCAGTCACACGCCCATTACTGTTACTGATTGGTTGGTACTCCAGTCACGGGCCCATTACCATTATTGATTGATTGGTACTTCAGTCACCGGCCCATTACCGTTAATGATTGGGTGGTGCTCCAGTCACCGGCTCGTTGCCGTTACTAATTGGGTGATAATCCAGTCACCGGCCCATTACTGTTACTGATGGTTGATACTCGAGTCACTGGCCAGTTACCGTTACTGATTGGGTGATAATCCAGTCACCGGCCTGCTACTGTTACTGATTGGGAGGTACGCCAGTCACCGGCACTTTTCCGTTGTTGATTGGGTGGTACGCAAGTCACCGACCCGTTACCATTACTGATTTGGTGGTAGGATGGTCACCGGCCCATTAACGTTACTGATTGGGTGGTACTCCAGTCACTGGCCTGTTACCAGTACTGATTGGGTGCTACTCCAGACACCGGACTGTTACTGTTACTTTTTGGGAGTTACGCCGGTCACCGGACGTTACTGTTACTGATTGTGTGGTACTCTAGTCACCAGCCTGTTACCATTACTGATTGGGTGGTACACATTTCACCAGCCCGTTACCGTTACTGTTTGAGTGGTACTCCGGTCACCGGCCCATTACAGTTACTGATTGGGTGGTACTCCGGTCACCGGCCCATTACTGTTACTGATTGGGTGGTACTCCGGTCACCGGCCCATTACTGTTACATATTGGGTGGTACGCTGGTCACCAGCACGTTACTGTTACTGATTGGGTCGTACGCAAGTCACCGGCCTGTTACCATTACTGATGGTATGGTAAACTAGTCACGGGTCTGTTACCATTACTGATTGGGTGGTAGTCCGGTCACCAGCCCATTACTGTTACTGATTGTGTGGTACACCTGTCACCGGCCCTTTACCGTTACTGATTGTGTGGCACTCCAGTCACTGGAACATTACCGTTACTGATTGGGTGGTAAACCGGTCACGGGCCTGTTACCGTTACTGATTGGGTGGTATTCTGGTCACTGGCCCATTACCGTTACTGATTTGGTGGTATTGTGGTCACCGGCTCATTACCGTTACTGATTGGGTGGTAGACCCATCACCGGACCATTACCATTACTGATTGGATGCTAAACCAGTCACGGGCCTGTTACCGTTACTGATTGTGTGGTATTCCGGTCACCGGCCCATTACCATTACTGATTCAGTGGTACACCCATCACTGGACCATTACCGTTACTGATTGAGTGGTACCCAGTCACCGGCCCGTTACCATTACTGATTTGGTGGTACTCTAGTCACCGGACTGTTACCATTACTGATTGGGCGGTAGGCCGGTCACCGGCCCGTTACCATTACTGATTGGGTGGTACTCTGGTTACCAGCACTTTACTGTTACTGATTGGGTGGAACTCCAGTCAGCGGCCCTTTACTGTTACTGATTGGGTAGTACGCTGGTCACCGGCCCGTTACAGTTACTGATTGGGTGGTAATCCAATCACCGGACCGTTACCATTACTGATTGGGTGGTAATCCAGTCGCCGGACCGTTACCGTTACTGATTGAGTGGTAGGCCGGTCTCTGGCCCATTACGGTTACTGGTTGGGTTGTATGCCATTTACCGGCCCATTACCATTACTGATTGGGTGGTACTCCAGTGACTGGCCAGTTACCATTACTGATTGGGTGGTACGCCAGTCACCGCCCCATTTCCGTTACTGATTGGGTAGTACTCCAGTCACCGGCCCATTACCGTTGCTGATTCGGTGGTACGCCAATCACCGGCCCATTACCATTACTGATTTGGAGCTACTCCAGTCACCGGCCCGTTAACATTACTGATTGGGTGGTCCTCCAGTAACCGAACTGCTACCGTTACTGATTGGGTGGTAGGCAGTTCGCCGGCCTGTTACCGCTACTGATTGAGTGGTATGCCGGTCACCGGCCCATTGCTGTTACTGATTGCATGGTAATCCAGTCACCGGCCCTTTACCATTACTGATTGGGTGATAATTCGGTAACCGGCCCGTTACCATTACTGATTGAGTGGTACTCCAGTCAACAGCCCGTTACTGTTACTGATTGGCTGGTACTCCAGTCACTGGCCCATTACTGTTACTGATTGGGTGGTACACCCATCAACAGACCATTACCCTTACTGATTGTGTGCTACGCCGGTCACCAGCCCTTTACTGTTACTGATTGGCTGGTATGCCGCTCACCAGCCCATTACCGTTACTGATTGAGTGGTACTCCAGTCACTGGCCCGTTACCATTACTGATTGGGTGGTACCCCCGTCACCAGACCATTACTGTTACTGATTGGGTGCTATGCCGGTCACTAGCCCGTTACTGTTACTGATTGGCTGGTACTCCAGTCACCAGCCCATTACCATTACTGATTGAGTGGTACTCCAGTCACCGGCCTGTTAGCGTTACTATTTGGGTGGTACTCCAGTCACTGGCCCTTTACAGTTACAGACTGGGTGGTACGCTGGTCACCAGCCTGTTACTGTTACTGATTGAGTGGTACTCCAGTCACCAGTCCGTTACAGGTACTGATTGAGTGGTAATCCAGTCACCGACCCTTTACCATTACTGATTGGGTGATAAATTGTTAACCGGCCCGTTACCATTACTGATTGGGTGGTAATCCAATCACCGGGCCATTACCATTACTGATTGGGTCATACTCCAGCCACCAGCCCATTACTGTTACTGATTGGGTGGTACCCTGATCACCGGCCCATTACTGTTACTGATTGTGTGGGACTCCAGTCACCGGCCCATTACTGTTACTGATTGGGTGGTACACCCATCACCGGACCATTAACGTTACTGATTGGGTGCTACGCCAGTCACCAGCCCATTACTGTTACTGATTGGCTGGTATGCAGGTCACCAGCCCATTACCGTTATTGATTGAGTGGTAATCCAGTCACCGGCCCGTTACTGTTACTGATTGGCTGGTACTCCAGTCACCGACCCATTGTTAATACTGATTGGGTGGTACTTCAGTCATTAGCCCTTTACCTTCACTGATTGGTGATAATTCGGTCACCGGCCCGTTACTGTTACTGATTATGTGGAACTCTGGTCACCGGATGGTTACTGTTACTGATTGGGCGGTACGCCAGCCACTGGACCGTTACCGTTACTGATTGGGTGCTACTCCAGTCATCGGCCCTTTACCGTTACTGATTGGGTGATAATTCGGTCACCGGCCCGTTACCATTACTGATTTGGTGGAAATCCAATCACCGGCCCCTTACCATTACTGATTGGGTGGTACACCAGTCAACGGCCCTTTACCGTTAATGATTGGGTGATAATTCGGTCACCGGCCCTTACTGTTACTGATTGGGTGGTACTCTGGTCAACAGCCCGTTACCATTACTGATTGGGTGGTTATCCAATCACCAGCCCGTTACCATTACTGATTGAGTGGTACTCCAGCCACCGACCCGTTACTGTTATAGATTTTGTGATACGCTGGTCACCGGCCCATTACCATTACTGATTGGGTGGTACTCCAGTTACCGGCCCGTTACTGTTGCTGATTGTGTGGTAAACCAGTCACAGGCCTGTTTCCATTACTGATTGGGTGGTACTCCTGTAAGAATTCGCAATAATTTACAGTTCTGAAGATCAATTTTTTTCATTAAAGAATCCCTGGGCGTAGTTCTTTTAAATTTCCAGGGATAAATATGGCTGTCACCACATGGCCGAAGACAAAGGACAATGCTTTGTTTACAAAGCAATTGAATGCTATTAGCATTTGTTTGTATATCGAGTGGATACATCTAAACTGCAGAAGAGACTTTTGTATCTTGAATGGGAAACGTTTAACATTTGAATGGGTTTTAAATCACCCAGCACTGGACAATAGGGCTGTTGCATTCTCTTTGTTTCAGCCCAGGGAGCTCCGGAAGACACATTAACCCAGTCTAACCACTTTGAGTTAGCCAATCACAGCTTTCTCTTGTGTATTGGACCCTTTTGGGTGGGGAATTTTGTACACAGCCCTTGCAAGGCAGAATGGCAGGGGCCGCACCAGGTATAAAGATAGCGGCTGAGAAGCTATCTCTCTCTCTTACTTCGCTGGATCACAGGTGAGTGGAGTTTCTGACTCCTCAACAAGGCAACCTAGCAGGGGTTAAGGGGTGGTGATTTAAGAGAATTGCTAAGATTGTTTAAATAACATTGTAGCCATTGTATCCCTCGTTTCCACCATCTGCAACCCCCCTGTTAAGCAATTTTACTGTAATTACTGTGTTCGTGTGGGATATTTTGATATTTTGATTATAGTTCTTTTAGTTAATAAAACTTGATTTTTTTTCTCTCATCCAAACTACGTTTCTGTTTTAATATCAATAATTATAAGCCCTGCAGTCAGAACTGGAAGGTGGGGTAGCGATTCGAAACCGCTGTTTTAAAATTGGTTTTATTGGAACTTTAAACCAGTTTAAAGAAGCCCCAGCCCTACACTCCGGTCACCGGCCCATTACCATTAATGATGGAGTGGTACACCCGTCACCGGATCATTACCGTTACTTATTGTGTGCTGCGTCGGTCACCAGCCCGTTACTGTTACTGATTGGCTGGTACGCTGGTCACCAGCCCAATACCGTTACTGATTGAGTGATAATTCAGTCAAAAGCCCATTACTGTTACTGATTAAGTGGTACTCCAGTCACTGGCCCTTTACCATTACTGATTTTGTGGTACACCCATCACCGGACCATTAATGTTACTGATTGTGTGCTACGCTGGTCGCCAGCCCGTTACTGATACTGATTGGCTGGTAAGGCGGTCACCAGCCCATTACCGTTACTGATTGAGAGGTACTCCAGTCACCGGCCCGTTACTGTTACTGATTGGCTGGTACTCCAGTCACAGGCCCTTTACCGTTACTGATTGGGTGATAATTTGGTCACCGGCCCTTTACTGTTACTGATTGGGTGGTACGCTGGTCACCGGACCGTTACCGTTACTGATTGGGTGTTAGGCTGGTCACCAGCCCGTTACTGTTACTGATTGGGTGGTACTCCAGTCACCAGCCTGTTACCGTTACTGATTGGGTGGTAATCCAATCACCGGACAGGTACCGTTCCTGATTGTGTGGTACTCCAGTCACCAGACCGTTACTGTTACTGTTTGTGAGTTACTCCAGTCACCGGCCCATTACTATTACTGATTGGGTGGTACTCCAGTCACCGGACCGTTACCATTACTGATTGGGTGGTAGGCCGGTCACCGGCCCGTTACTGTTACTGATTGGGTGGTACTCCAGTCACCGGCCTGTTACCATTATTGATTGGGTGGAGTCCAATCACCAGACAGCTACCATTACTAATTGGGTGGTACTCCAATCACCGGCCCGTTACCATTACTGATTGTGTGGTAATCCAATCACCGGACTGTTACTGTTACGGATTGTGTGGTACTCCAGTCACCGGCCCATTACTGTTACTGATTGGGTGGTACTCCAGTCACCTGCCATTTATCATTACTGATTGGGTGGTAGGCCGGTCACCGGACTATTACTGTTACTGATTGGGTGCTACGCCGGTCACCGGCCCATTACTGTTGCTGATTGGGTGGTAAACCAGTCACCGGCCCGTTACTGTTACTGATTGGGTGGTACTCCGGTCACCGGCCCGTTACCATTACTGATTAGGTGGTAATCCAATCACCGGCCTGTCACCATTACTGATTGGTTGGTACTCCAGTCACCGGCCCGTTACCTTTACTGATTGGGTGGTTCTCCAGCCACCGGCCTGTTACCTTTATTGATTGGGTGGAGTCCAATCACCAGGCAGTTACCGTTACTAATTGGGTGGTACTCCAGTCACCGGCCCATTACTGTTACATAGAAACATAGAGATAGGAACAGGAGTAGGCCATTCGGCCCTTCGAGCCTGCTCCGCCATTCAATGAGATCATGGCTGATCTTCGTCTGAGATCATAGCTGATCTTACCAGTTCAGTACCCCGTCCCCGCCTTTTCTCCGTAACCCTTAATCCCCTTAGCCTTCAGAAATATATCCAATTCTCTCTTGAAAATATTTATTGAATTAGCCTTCGCAGCCCTCTGTGGCAGGGAATTCCACAGGCTCACCTCTCTTTGAGTGAAGAAATTCTTCCTCATCTCTGTTTTAAATGATTTGCCCGCTATTTTTAGACTGTGGCCCCTGGTTCTGTGCTCCCCGGCCATTGGAAACATTCTCTCTGAATTCAGCCTGTCCAGGCCTGCCATAATTTTATATGTTTCGATGAGATCCCCTCTCAATCTTCTAAACTCCAGTGAGTACAAGCCCAAACTATTTAATCTCTCTTCGTAGGTCATTCCCGCCATTCCAGGTATCAGCCTGGTGAATCGCCGTTGCACTCTTTCCATGGCAAGAACATCCTTCCGCAGATGGGGCGACCAAAACTGTACACAATACTCCAGATGCGGTCTCACCAGCACCTTGTACAGCTGTAGTAAGGTATCCCTATTCCTATACTCGAACCCCCTTGATATGAAGGCCAACATACCATTTGCCTTCTTAATCGCCTGTTGCACCTGCATGCTCTCCTTCAGTGACTGGTGCACAAGAACACCCAGGTCCCTCTGCACTTCCCCATCTCCCAATCTATTGCCGTTTAGATAATAATCTACCCTCCTGTTTTTACCCCCAAAGTGGATAACCTCGCATTTATCCACATTATAGTGCATCTGCCACGTATCCGCCCATTCCCCCAACCTGTCCAAATCGCACTGTAGCCTCCTGACATCCTCATCAGAGCCCACCCCTCCTCCTAGTTTAGTGTCGTCAGCGAATTTGGAAATATTGCATCCAATTCCCTGATCCAGATCATTTATATATATTGTGAACAGCTGGGGTCCCAGGACAGATCCTTGCGGCACCCCGCTGGTCACTGCCTGCCACTCCGAAAACGAGCCGTTTATTCCAACTCTCTGTTTTCTATCCGCCAGCCAGTTCTCTATCCACGTTAATACTTTGCCCCCAATCCCATGAGCCTTAATTTTGCATGATAATCTTTTGTGTGGAACCTTATCGAAGGCTTTCTGGAAGTCAAGGTACACCACATCCACTGGCTCTCCCCCATCTATTTTACCAGTTACTTCCTCAAAAAATTCCAGCAGATTAGTCAAACACGATTTACCCTTTGTAAATCCATGTTGACTCTGTCCGATCCTTTCCCCATTTGTCAAGTGCTCCGCTATTTTATCCTTAATAATGGACTCTAGCATTCTGCCCACAACCGATGTAAGGCTTACTGGTCTATAATTCCCTGCCTTCTCTCTACCCCCCTTTTTAAATATTGGGGTAACATTAGCTACCCTCCAATCCACGGGTACTGTTCCCGAGTCAATGGAGTTCCGGAAGATGATCCTTAGAGCATCTGCTATCTCCAGGGCCACCTCCTTAAGTACCCTAGGATGTAGTTTATCAGGCCCCGGGGATTTGTCGGCCTTCAGTCCCCTCAACTTACCCAGCACCATATCCCTAGAGATACTAATTTCTGTCAGCTCCTCCCTCTCATTAGTCCCTATGTTTGCCGATATTCCTGGGAGGTTATTTGTGTCCTCCTTTGTGAATACAGAACCAAAGTATGAGTTTAATTGGTCTGCCATTTCCTTATTCTCCATTATATATTCTCCCGAATCGGACTGCAAGGGACCAACTTGGGATTTTACCAGTCTTTTCCTCCTGATATACCGATAAAAGCTTTTGCAGTCTGTCTTTATGTTTGCTGCAAGTTTACTTTCGTATTCTATTTTCCCCTTCCTGATTAATCCCTTTGTCCTCTTTTGCTGTATCTTGTACTGCCCCCAATCTTCCGGTCTGGTGCTTTTTTTTGCCAGTTGATATGCCCTTTTTTTTGATTTTATGCTGTCCCTAATTTCCCTCGTTATCCACGGTTGAGTCACCTTTTTAGGTTTATTTTTGTGCCAAACCGGTATAAACATGTTCTGGAATTCTTCCATTCTATCTTTGAATGCTTGCCATTGTCTATCCACTGTCAATCCCCCCAGAAACACCACCCAATCAATCTTACCCAATTCCCGTCTCATACCCTCGTAATTCCCTTTATTTAAGTTCTGGACCTTAGTCTCTGATTCAATTTCCTCACTCTCCATCTCGACTGAGAGCTCGATCATATTATGATCGCTCTGACCCAAGGGGCCTCGTACAAGAAGATTGCTGATAAGTCCCTTCTCATTGCACAATACCCAGTCTAAAATGGCCTGATCTCGAGTCGGCTCCTCGACATATTGGTCCAGATAACCGTCCCGAAAACATTCCAGGAATTCCTCCTCCTCAGAATTTTTACTAGTTTGGGTAGTCCAATCAATATGTAAATTAAAGTCACCCATGATGACAGCTGTGCTCTTATCGCACGCTTCTCTAATTTCCCTTTTTATGCCTTCCCTCACCTCCATATTACTATTTGGAGGCCTATATATCACACCCACTAACGTTTTCCTCCCCTTGCTATTTCTCATTTCTACCCATACAGATTCCGTTTCATCCGAGTTAATATCCTTCCTTTCCATTGCATTAATCCCCTCCTTTACCAGCAATGCTACCCCACCTCCCCTACCTTTTTGCCGATCCTTCCTAAATATTGTATATCCCTGGATGTTAAGTTCCCAGCCTTGCCCACCCTGCAGCCACGTTTCTGTAATCCCAATCAAATCATACTTGTTTACCTCTATTTCCACAACTAATTCATCCACCTTGTTCCTAATGCTTCTAGCATTAAGATACAAAGCCTTCAGGCTTGCTTTTTTCACACTCTCATTATGAATTAGTTTGGCCCTTTGTGTTTCTCTCCTTTGCTTATTGCTTCTCACCTTTCTACCATCTATTTCTGACTTCATATGACTTCCCTCTTTTCCACTACCTAGGTTCCCATCCCCCTGCCAAATTAGTTTAAATCCTCCCGAACCGCCCTAGAAAATATTACCCCGAGGACATCGGCTCCCTCACAGTTCAGGTGTAGACCGTCCCCTTGGTACAGGTCACTCCTCCCCAAGAACTGGTTCCAATGCCTCACGAATTTAAATCCCTCTCCCTTGCACCACTGCTCAAGCCACGTATTTAGCTTATCTATCTTACTCTCTCTAAACTTATTAGCTCGTGGCACTGGTAGCAATCCAGAGATTACTACCTTTGAGGTCCTACTTTTCAATTTAGCTCCTAACTCCCTAAATTCAGCTTGTAGGACCTCCTCCCTTTTTTACCTACATCGTTGGTACCTACATGTACCACGACAACTGGCTGATCCCCCTCCCCCTTCAGAATGCTCTGCACCCGCTCCGAGACATCCTTGACCCTTGCACCAGGGAGGCAACATACCATCTTGGAGTCTCGGTCTCGGCCACAGAAACTCCTGTCTATCCCCCTTACAATTGAATCCCCTATCACTATAGCCCTATCCCTCTTTTTCCCGCCCTTCTGTGCAGCAGAGCCAGTCATGGTGCCCTGAACCTGGCTGCTGGTGCCTTCCCCTGATAAGTCATCTCCCCCAACAGTACCCAAAACGGTAAACCTGTTTTGGAGGGAGATGACCGCAGGTGACTCCTGCACTACCTTCCTGCCTTTACCCTGCCTTTTGGTCACCCATTTACTGTCTGAGCTAGCCTTTACCTGCGGTGTGACCAACTCACTGAATGTGCTATCCACAAGATCCTCAGCATCGCGTATGCTCCAGAGTGAGTCCATTCGCAGCTCCAGCGCCGCCATGCGGTCCGCTAGGAGCTGCAGCTGGACACACTTCCTGCACACATAGTTGTCAGGAACAGTGTCCCTGATTTCCCACATGGCACAGGAGGAGCATGATTGGGTGGTACTCCAGTCACCTGCCATTTATCATTACTGATTGGGTGGTAGGCCGGTCACCAGCCTATTACTGTTACTGATTGGGTAATATGCCGCTCACCGGCCTGTTACTGTTACTGATTGGCTGGTACTCCAGTCACCGGCCTGTTACTGTTACTGATTGGCTGGTACTCCAGTCACCGGCCCATTACCATTACTGATTAGGTGGTAATCCAATCACCGGCCTGCTACCATTACTGATTGGTTGGTACTCCAGTCACCGGCCCATTACCTTTACTGATTGGGTGGTTCTCCAGCCACCGGCCTGTTACCATTACTGATTGGGTGGTACTCCAGTCACCGGACCATTACGGTTACTGATTGGGTGTTAGGCCGGTCACCAGCCCGTTACTGTTACTGATTGGGTGGTACTCCAGTCACCGGCCTGTTACCATTACTGATTGGGTGGTAATCCAATCACCGGACCGTTACTGTTACTGTTTGTGTGTTACTTCAGTCACCGGCCCGTTACTATTGCTGATTGGGTGGTACTCCAGTCACCGGACCGTTACCATTACTGATTGGGTGGTACTCCAGTCACCGGACCGTTACCATTACTGATTGGGTGGTACTCCAGTCACCGGCCTGTTACCATTATTGATTGGGTGGAGTCCAATCACCACACAGTTACCGTTACTAATTGAGTGGTAATCCAATCACCGGCCCGTTACTGTTACTGATTGGGTGGTACTCCGGTCACCAGCCCATTACCATTACTGATTAGGTGGTAATCCAATCACCGGCCTATTACCATTACTGATTGGTTGGTACTCCAGTCACCGGCCTGTTACATTTACTGATTGGGTGGAGTCCAATCGCCAGACAGTTACTGTTACTAATTGGGTTGTACTCCAGTCACCGGCCCATTACTGATACTGATTGGGTGGTACTCCAGTCACCTGCCCATTACTGATACTAATTGGGTGGTACTCCAGTCACCGGCCCGTTACCATTACTGATTGAGTGGTAATCCAATCACCGGACTGTTACTGTTACTGATTGTGTGGTACTCCAGTCACCAGCCCATTACTGATACTGATTGGGTGGTACTTCAGTCACCTGCCATTTATCATTACTGATTGGGTGGTAGGCCGGTCACCGGACTATTACTGTTACTGATTGGGTAATATGCTGGTCACCGGCCTGTTACTGTTACTTATTGGCTGGTACTCCAGTCACCGGCCTGTTACTGTTACTGATTGGCTGGTACTCCAGTCACCGGCCCATTACCATTACTGATTAGGTGGTAATCCAATCACCGGCCTGTTACCATTACTGATTGGTTGGTACTCCAGTCACCGGCCCGTTACCTTTACTGATTGGGTGGTTCTCCAGCCACCGGCCTGTTACCATTACTGATTGGGTGGTACTCCAGTCACCGGACCATTACGGTTACTGATTGGGTGTTAGGCCGGTCACCAGCCCGTTACTGTTACTGATTGGGTGGTACTCCAGTCACCGGACCATTAACATTACTGATTGAGTGGTAGGCCATTCACCGGACTATTACTGTTACTGATTGGGTGCTACGCCAGTCACCGGCCCATTACTGTTGCTGATTGGGTGGTAAACCAGTCACCGGCCCATTACCATTACTGATTGGGTTGTACACCCGTCACCTGACCATTACTGTTACTGATTGGGTACTACGCCGGCCACCGTCCATTACTGTTACTGATTGGGTGGTATGCCAGTCACCGGCCCGTTACCATTATTGATTGTGTGGTACTCCAGTCACCGGACCATTAGCATTGCTGTTTGGGTGGTAGGCCGGTCACTGGCCCTTTACCGTTACTGATTGGCTGGTACTCCAGTCACTGACCCATTACCATTACTGATTGGGTGGTACTCCAGCTACCGGACCGTTACCGTTACTGATTGATTGGTACTCCAGTCACCGGCCTGTTACCATTACTGATTGAGTGGTACTCCAGTCACCGGCCCGTTAACGTTACTGATTGATTGGTACTCCAGTCACCGGCCTGTTACCATTACTGATTGGGTGGCACTCCAGTCACCGGACCATTACTGTTACTGATTGGTTGGTTCTCTGGTCACCAGCCCGTTAACTTTTCTGATTGGGTGGTACTCAAGTCAATGGACCGTTACCGTTAGTGATTTGGTGGTACTCCAGTCACAGGCCCGTTACTGTTACTGATTGGGAGGTATGCTGATCACTGGCCCATTACTGTTACTGATTGGGTGGTACTCCAGTCACTGGCCCGTTGCCGTTACTGATTGGGTTGTACTCCTGTCACCGGCCCATTACTGCTACTGATTGGGTGGTGCTCCAGTGTAGGGGTGGTGTGTGGCCAGTCAGTTATGCCCCTGACTGCCTGTGAGTGGTTCAAATCGCTCCCACACCCCTGGGTTCTCGACACCGGACTTAGGTGCAGGCGGCGATACAGAAAATGAGTAGACAATTGGTTTGGTACAAGGGAACTGTAAACTTTATTAAAACGATGATAAAAAAAATTACAAATACTGAGAAATCACTTTGTAGTCACAGGCTTATCAAAAGAATACACTTAAATGGGAATGGGGAACACATGGCACATCAAAGGAAAACAACTACATTAACAATCCCCTTATCCTTATCCCACCTGTTATGTCTGTCATTGGGGATAGGTACTCGATTGCCTTGGCCTGAGCACATGAAGTTTGATAGTGCTATTATCGTTATATTATGTCTGGCATTCGATATAGGTATTCGATTGCTTTTGCCTGTAAGAGTGTGGTTGCATCAGCCATTAAAAGCAACATGAGTTGAGTTCTACATACGGCCTCTGGATTATCTTTGCAAACGCAACATTTGGCGATGAGGATGGCTGAAATCTCTCTTCCACCACCTCCTCCCTTCCTTGCACTACCCGGTGAGCTCCCGATCCCATGGGTTCGCTGGTTACAGTCCTTTGAAACCTACCTCATCGCTCTTGGACTAGAAAATGTGAGTAGAGCACGGAAAAAGGCGCTGTTATCCCATTGCTTGAGAGCGGAAGGCCAGCGTGATCTTGGGACATTAGGCACAGCAGACTCAATTCAAACATATGATGTGGCTGTGGCTTAGTTAAGCACACACTTCTCTGCCCCACAAAGTGCCCTCTTGCGGCGATCCATTTTTAGACAGCGTCACCAACTCCCCGGCGAGTCTGTGCATCAATATGTGGCTAATTTGAGGGGGTTAGCTAGCTCGTGCAAGTTCGGTACATACAAGATGAGATGGTGCGTGATCAACTAATCGAGCACACCAACAACGTGAGAGTGCGTGAAAGACTGTTACTCGAGTCCGACGATCTGTCGTTGTCACAGGCAGTTAACATTGCCTTTCAAGTGGAGTCTGCAGCGAAACTAGCACACACACCCAATGACAGTGCCCTCGGCCCCGACAGCTCTGACACTGTAATGCTCGCGCGACAGCAGCAACGCGCGCTGCTGCGGCAACAGTGTGGAGACTGTGGATCTCGTTCACATGCTACCAGAGCGCAGAATTGCCCCGTGCGCGGCCAAGCCTGTCGCAATTGTGGAAAACAAAATCACTTTGCCAATGCCTGCCGCTCTGCCCCTGCTGCTACAAATGAACACTCTCAGTCCTCAAGCACTATAATTCACAGCATGAGCTCTGGGCCAGTAGTGGCTTTCAAGTCATGCACAATTAACCTGAATGATGTGTGCATCCCTCTGTTGTTGGATACCGGTGCCAGCATGTCACTGCTGAATGTGGACACATTCAAACATTTTTTCAGCTCCCTGACACTCTCTGCGCCCTCCACTGCCCTTTGCGGGTATGGTAATTCGAAAATTGGACTAGTGGGCTCAGTCAACCTCACTGTATGCTATGGAACAAAAGTTTTGCCAGATTTTTGTTTTCATGTGGCATGCCAAGGAGCTAACCTGATGGGACTGGATCTTTTCACTGACCTGGGTTTTTCTCTCTTGGACACTGGCGGGTCTGCGATTCTGCATGTCGCCTCACCGTGGTGCCAAACATGGCCAGCACTCTTTGAGGGTCTGGGCTGCCTGACTGCCTTCACCCACCAGCCCATGGTTGACTCCACCATTACCCCTGTCATTCAGCCACTGCGCCGCATCCCGCTTGCTCTCCGTGATGGGGTCGCAGCTGATCAAAAGCAGCTACTGGAAGCTGGCATCATCGAACCAGTTGATGCCTCCCCATGGGTCTCCAACCTGGTGGTCGCAATGAAAAAGTCAGGTTGTCTACGCGTCTGTGTTGATCTTCGAGCATTGAATAAGGCCGTAATCCCTGACAAGTATCCACTGCCCACATCAGAGGAACTCACAGCGCAGTTCTATGGTTCCATCCTGTTCTCGAAACTGGACCTTCGACAGGGCTATCTACAAGTTCCCCTCCACCCCAGCAGCAGGGACCTCACTGCTTTTGTGACACATGCTGGCATCTTTCGGTACACCAGGATGCCATTTGGACTTAGCTCTGCACCCAGCTGCTTCCAAAAGGTGATGTCCTCTGTGCTTGCGGGCATTCCTGGGGTGGCCATCTACCTGGATGACATCGTCGTGCATGGGCCTTCGACCTCCACTCACGACGAACGCCTTCACAGAGTTTTCATGGCTCTAGCAAAACACAAGCTCACACTGAATGGCGAAAAGTGTGTCTTTGCTGTTTCAGAGATCGAATTTGTGGGGTTCCGGTTGTCGGCTGACGGTATATCCCCACTCCAGTCAAACGTGGATGCCATTCACAGCATCCCAGAACCCAGCTCTGCAGCACAGGTTGCCTCCTTCCTTGGCATGACTGGGTACTACCTGAAGTTTTTGCCCCAGTACTCAGCCACCACAGCCCCACTGCACCAGCTCCTGCGAAAGGATGAGCCCTGGGTGTGGTCACAAGCCTGTACGGAAGCTGTTCGCCTCCTCAAATCGCAGCTCACGTCGCCTCCAGTGTTGGCTCACTTTGATGTCGCCAGCCCCACCTTCGTCACCTGCGACGCATCTGCTGCAGCTGTGGGGGCAGTGTTATCGCAGATACAGAATGGAGTGGAGAAACCAATCGCCTTTGTCTCCCGAGCCCTTAGCCCCACTGCACAGAAGTACTCAGTAGGCGAGCGTGAGGCGCTGGCGTGCGTCTGGGCATGTGAGCGGTGGCACCTGTACACGTATGGCCGTGCCTTCACCCTGCGAACCGTTCACCAGGCTTTCACTGCCCTGCTGTCGACATCCGGCATGGGCCACAGACCACTGCGTCTACACCGCTGGTCTGACCGCCTCCGTCAATACAATTTCAGTCTCCAGTTCACGCCAGGATGTGACAATGTTGTTGCAGATCTGCTCTCCCGCACTGTCTCTGCACCAGCCCCACTCGTCAGGTTTGAACATGTGGAACAGAGTATCATTCAGATGCTGCACATGCCTCTCCAAACCACAGTCTCTATCCAGGAGCTCAAAGAGGCCTCTGAACAGGATCCGGCCCTCTCCCAGCTGTGCACCTTCATCAGAGATGGCTGGCCTCGCAAGGTGCCTGAGGAACTGTCTGCCTACTCCAGAGTTAAAGAGGAGCTCTCCTGCTGGAATGACTCCTGTGTTGCACGTGGGCTCTGCACTGTGGTCCCAAGTGCCCTTCATGCATGTGTTTTATCCATGGCGCATGAGGGCCACTTGGGCATAGTGAAGCTCAAACAACGATGCCGAGACCTAGTGTGGTGGCCGGGTATTGACAGGGAAATCGAGGCCCTGGTCAAGGACTGTGCAGCATGCCTTGTAAGTGCCAAGACTGGCCACCAAGCTCCTCCACCCCTGTAACCCCTTGCCTGGCCCTCTCAGCCCTGGGAGCACCTGCAGCTGGACGTCTGCGGGGAGATCCATGGTGTCCCCCACCATCAATGGTTCCTAGTGGTGACCTATGGCCTGCACTCAAAATGGCCAGAGGTCACTGCCGTCGGCTCCGTCACCTCTCGGGTCATCATCATCGATATCCTTGAGTCCCTCTTCTCCCGCTGGGGGCATCCAAAGGCCATCACCACAGACAATGGCCCCCAAATGGTCTCTTTGGAACTCTCCTCTTACCTTGAGAGCAAGGGCATCCGTCACATACTACCACCCCGAGTCAAGTGGGGGGGTGGAGCGTTTTGAGCAGACACTGAAAAATGGCCTCAGAGCACACCTATCCCAGGGGTGTGCATTTGACTAGGCCCTCCTCCACACACTGCTGCATTGCAGAGCCTGCCAGCATTCCACTGCAGGGGTCTCACCCGCATCCCTCATGCTAGGCCGTGAGCTCATGCTGCCCCTTGGCAGGCTCCGCCCCTCGCTAGCTCAGAGCCCTGCTCCACGGGCTCAAGCCACAGTCGCTAGACAGCATGAAACTCCGCTTCAACCAGTCGAAGAGGGCCAAGGCGCCCAACATCTCAGTCTCCGATTGGGTCAGAGTCTGCAGGCCTCACCGCAACAATAAGATGGCGTCATTCTGGTCCTCCCCTCTCCAAATCAGCTGCCAACTTGGACCAGCCACTTTAAGAACATAAGAACATAAGAAATAGGAGCAGGAGTAGGCCAATCGGCCCCTCGAGCCTGCTCCACCATGCAATAAGATCATGGCTGATCTGATCCTAACCTCAAATCTTCTATCACTCTCCATCCACCCGAACCCATGTGATCTCTCGGGAGAGGCGAAAAACCAGATAAAAGACCCAATGGCCAATTTGGGAGAAAAAAATCTGGGAAATTCCTCTCCGACCCATCTAGGCGATCGAAATTCTTCCAGGAGATCACTCTGTCCCTATATTTTCTACAGTACTTACCTTCTGTAAAGGCGATCTCCACCCCAGCCAGGAACAGGAATAAAACCATCTCCTGAAATCTAACACAGAATTAGAACACAGTAGGAGCAGAACCAGGCTACACGGCCCCTGGGCCCACTCCACTACCCACAGGGCCATGACCATTCCGAACCTAGACTCATGTCCAATTTCCTGCCCGCTCCCCGTAACCCTTAATTCCCTTTACTTCTAGGAAACTATCTATTTCTGTTTTAAATTTATTTAATGATGTAGCTTCCACAGCTTTCTGGGGCAGCAAATTCCACAAACCTCTGCCTCACTGACGGCTCTCGGTGGCATGCCAGCCGCCTTCGGAAGGTGCCAGCACCCCCTGATGTGGGATTACACGGATTTAATCCCCAAGCCTTACCCCCAGAGTGGCGGGATGCACATGTGGCTCAGCCAGCCTACCCCCAAGCAGATATTGTGCCTCAGCCAAAACCTCACCAGTCCCCACCTCGGCTTGCTCCTCCCCAGTCCCCACCTCGGCCTGCTCCTCCCCAGTCCCCACCTCGCCTGCTCTTCACCAGTCTGCACCTTGGCCTGTTCATACACGTTTTTGCCCTGGCCACTGACAAGACCTACAGAACCTGGACCTGGGTGAGAGCAGCATCGAGCGCGGCAGAGCTTATGACCGGCAGCAAGGAGCGAGGCCCGACCACAGAGCCTGGACCTGGGTGAGAGCAGCATCGAACGCGGCAGAGCTTATAACCGGCAGCAAGGAGCGAGGCCCGACCACAGAGCCTGGACCTGGGTGAGAGCAGCATCGAGCGCGGTGATGTGCCTCAATAAATCCGAGACTCGATGTTAGCGAAACAAAACAAGGCTTTTATTGACTTAGAAGGTAACACACAGAGGAGAATGTATCTTCCATCCAGAGGTCTGCCGTACTGGATGTGCTGCAGGCTGGGCCAGCTTACATAGGAGCCAGGTATGGGCGGAGCCCTACACACAGTACAATACAATGGAAATGAAACTGAAACCAACCACAGTCACAGGCAGAGAAATACTGATGAGTGATGAATGGAATATTTCATCACATTCACCCCTTCTATAGATTTAGTCTGTTCGGGGGTTTTAAAGTCCTCTGCGACCGACGTGGCTGTTGTGGTGCCGCGGGTGTCGGCTGGGTGTCTCCGGTGGCCTCCTGGGTCTCTGCCGGGGGTGCCGCCAGGGTTGTTGAAGGGGTAGTTGGTGGGGGTACTGTTGGTCGATGTTCTTCCGGGGGTGATGAAAGAGTAGTGGGTGGGTAAGAGTTGCTGTGGTCGTTGTTGCTGCTGTTGTTGTGGTTGTTGTCGTTACCGGCTGGGGCGACGTCTTTTATGGACACGGTGTCCTCCCTTCCGTCGGCGTGCCGGACATACGCGTATTGGGGGTTGGCGTGGAGTAGGTGCACTGACTCCACGAGAGGGTCCGTCTTGTGGCCCCTCACATGCCTTCGCACGAATACCGGACCTGGGGTGGAGAGCCATGATGGCATGGATACACCTGAGGTGGATTTCCGGGGAAAGACAAACATTCGCTCGTGAGGCGTGGCATTAGTGGCAGTACACAATAGCGACCGTATCGAATGGAGCACATCTGGGAGGACTTCCTGCCAGCGGGAGATAGGAAGGCCTTTGGTCCTTAGAGCTAGAGTGACTGCTTTCCATACTGTCCCGTTCTCTCGCTCCACTTGACCGTTACCCCGGGGGTTGTAGCTGGTGGTACGGCTCATGGCGATCCCCCTGGACAGCATGTACTGGCGTAGCTCTTCACTCATGAAGGACGCCCCCCTATCCGTATGGACGTAGCTCGGCATACCGAACAGGCAGAACAGGCTGTTGAGGCATTTAATGACCGTGGCGCTGGTCATGTCTGGGCAGGGGAAACGAATGGGAAACGAGAGTATTCGTCCACAATGTTCAGGAAGTAAACATTGCGGTCGACGGACGGGAGGGGGCCCTTGAAATCTAAGCTGAGCCGCTCAAAGGGCCGTGTAGCTTTGATTAAGTGGGTTCTATCTGGGCGGTAGAGCCGAGGCTTGCACTCAGCGCAAGTGCGACAGTTCCTGGTCAGGGACCGAACTTCCTCAATCGAGTAGGGTAAGTTGCGGGACTTTATGAAGTGGAACAGCCGCGTGACCCCTGGGTGGCAGAGGTCATTGTGGAGGGTCTGTAGCCGATCCCCGGTGGCGCTGGCACACATCCCTCGTGAGAGGGCGTCGGGGGATTCGTTAAGGGCCCCTGGCCGGTAAATGATGTCATAATCGAAGGTGGAGAGCTCGATCCGCCACCTAAGAATCTTATCATTTTTAATCTTCCCCCTCTGTTTATTATTGAACATAAACGCTACCGACCGCTGGTCGGTAAGTAGGGTGAAGCGTTTGCCGGCTAGGTAGTGGCGCCAGTGGCGCACTGCCTCCACGATGGCTTGGGCCTCCTTTTCTACAGAGGAGTGTCTGATCTCGGGCCCTTGGAGGGTCCTCGAGAAGAAAGCTATGGGCCGCCCCGCCTGGTTGAGGGTGGCCGCCAAGGCAAAGTCAGACGCATCACTTTCCACTTGAAAGGGAGTGTTCTCGTCCACTGCCTGTAGCGTGGCCCGCTCAATATCCTGCTTAATGCTTTTGAAGGTGGCATGGGCCTCAGCAGAGAGCGGAAAAGAGGATGCTTTCAAGAGGGGGCGGGCTTTGTCGGAGTAGTTGGGGACCCATTGGGAATAATAAGAAAATAACCCCAGGCACCTTTTCAGGGCTTTGGGAGTGTTGGGCAGGGGCAGCTCCCGTAGGGGGCGCAATCAGTCGGGGTCTGGTCCGATTTCCCCATTCTCCACCACGCTGCCTAGTATGCAGAGGCGCGTGGTGTTGTAAACGCACTTGTCCTCGTTGTAGGTGAGGTTGAGTTTTTGTGCGGTTTTCAGGAACCTCTCGAGGTTCGAGTCGTGATCCTGCTGGTTGTGACCGCAGATGGTGACGTTGTCGAGGTAGGGGAAGATTGCCTGCAAGTGGTGGTCATCGACCATGCGGTCCATCTCCCTCTGGAAGACCGAGACCCCATTCGTCACCCCAAAGGGGACTCTGAGGAATTGGTAGAGGCGTCCGTTCGCCTCGAAGGCGGTGTACGGGCGGTCCTCTGGTCTGATAGGGAGCTGGTGGTACGCTGACTTGAGGTCGATGGTGGAGAACACCCGGTATTGGGCGATTTGGTTCACCATTTCTGATATGCGGGGTAGCGGGTAGGCGTCTAGTTGGGTGTACCCGTTGATCGTTTGGCTATAGTCGATCACCATCCGTTTCTTCTCGCTACCCCTTACCACCACCACTTGGGCGCGCCACGGGCTATTGCTGCGTTCAATAATGCGCTCTTTCAGGAGCCTGTCTACCTCGGTCGCGATAAACCGCCTGTCCTCCCAGCTGTATCTCCTGCTTTTGGTCGCTATTGGCCGGCAGTTAGGGGTAAGGTTCGCGAATAGCGAAGGCGGCTTTACCTTCAGGGTAGCCAGACCGCACACTGTGAGGGGCGGCTGGGACCCACCGTAATTGAGCGTGATGCTTTGGTGGTAGCACTGGAAATCCAGGCCCAAGATCACGCTCGCACATAGATTCTTCATGATTAATACTTTAAAATTATCGTATACAGTTCCGTTAACGGACAATTGTACCGTGCAGTAACCCATAATGGTCGATGTCTGGGTTTTATCAGCCATAGAGATGGTACCCCGAGTAGGGACCACCTTTAGGGAGAGTTGTTGTACCAGTTCAGGGTGGATAAAACTCTCCGTGCTTCCACTGTCAATTAAACATTTAACCCTGCACCCGTTTACCTCGATGTCCACCATTGATTTGGATAGCGGGTGCGGCCTGGTCTGGTCCACTGTGACCGATGCCACTGTAGGGCCCTGATCGAGACAAGATGGCGTCCACGCTGTCTGCTCACAAGATGGCGGACCCCACGAGGTCGGGCAAGATGGCATCCAAGATGGCCGCTCCCACGGCGCACACGCGGCGGTGGCGGGTTTTCCGGCGGGGTTCCCTCTGCACACCTTCCCGAAGTGCCCCTTCTTACCGCACTTAAAGCAGGTGGTGCCTTTCACCGGGCATAGGTTTCTGGTGTGCTTCGGCTGCCCGCAGAAGTAGCAGTTGGGTCCCCGACGCGTCGCGGCTGTCGTAGGGCTTCTGCGGGGAGAGTGGGGCCCCGACGGCATCGGACTGCCGGGCGGGGAAGATGCCTTCCAAGATGGCGGCACCCTTGGTGCACACGTGGCAGCGTGGATGGCACGGGCTGAAGAGTAGGTGTCCGAGTTTCTCTGGGCCACATCCAGGGATCGTGCTGTGTCCGCAGCCTGTTTCAGGTCCAATCCCGTTTTTTCCAGCAGTCTCTGCCGGATGTAAGTGGAGCTGAGGCCTGTGATAAAGGCATCGCGAACAAGCTCATCAGTGTACACTGCAGCTTTTACATCTTGGCACTTGCAGTCTTTGCCAAGCGTTTTCAGGGTGCCTAGGAACTCCTCCACCGATTCCCCAGGTCGCTGTGCGCGAGTTGCGAGCAGATGCCTAGCATACACCTCATTCGTAGGCTGCTGGTAATGCGCCTTTAAGATGTCGCAGGCGGCCGGGTACGTGTCGGCGTCTTGGATGAGGGGGTAAACCCGGTGGCTTACCCAATTCCGCAGAATTCTGAGTTTCATACTCGCAGCATCCGTAGCATCTTTGACGGCTGCGGAATTGTCCAGGAAGAATTCCATACACATAAACCAGTGTCCGAAGCATGCCGATGCGTCCGAAGCATTCTGGTCCAAATCCAAACGTTCGGGTTTCAAGAGTTGATCCATTGTGTTGAAAATTAAGTCAATAAAATTGATGTGCCTCAATAAATCCGAGACTCGATGTTAGCGAAACAAAACAAGGCTTTTATTGACTTAGAAGGTAACACACAGAGGAGAATGTATCTCCCATCCAGTGGTCTGCCGTACTGGATGTGCTGCAGGCTGGGCCAGCTTACATAGGAGCCAGGTATGGGCGGAGCCCTACACACAGTACAATACAATGGAAATGAAACTGAAACCAACCACAGTCACAGGCAGAGAAATACTGATGAGTGATGAATGGAATATTTCATCACACGCGGCAGAACTTATAACCGGCAGCAAGGAGCGAGGCCCGATTACAGAGCCTGGACCTAGGTGAGAGCAGCATCGAGCGCGGCAGAGCTTATAACCGGCAGCAAGGAGCGAGGCCTGACCACAGAGCCTGGACCTGGGTGAGAGCAGCATCGAGCGTGGCAGAGCTTATAACCGGCAGCGAGGAGCGAGGCCCGACCACAGAGCCTGGACCTGGGTGAGAGCAGCATCGAGCGCGGCAGAGCTTATAACCAGCAGCAAGGAGCGAGGCCCGACCAATTCAGCAGCGGGGGAGAGAGGTAAAAAGTAATCAAAGTGTGACTTCAGCAGGAAGCAGGTAAGTGATTGGTTGGTGAGTATAGTTTCTAAGGTCTCTCTGGTGTAGCAGGGACTGTTGGTAAACTATTTAACTGTAGTGTAATTAGTGGGATTGATTGATTTAATTTAAACTCAATTAATTAAAGGGTAAGTCATGGCAGGACAGCCCGGCCCTGTGATCTGCTCCTCCTGTGATATGTGGGAACTCAGGGACACTTCCTGTGTCCCTGACAACTACGTGTGCAGGAAGTGCACCCAGCTGCAGCTACTGACAGACCGCATTGCGGAGCTGGAGCTGCGATTGGCTGCATACTGGAGTATTCACGATGCTCGGGACATCGTGAATAGCACGTTTAGGGAGTTGGACACACCACAGGTAGAGGTTGGACAGGAAGAAAGGGAACGGGTGACCAACAGGCAGAGTACTAGGCACAGGCAGGTAGTGCAGGGGTCTCCTGTGGCCATCCCCATCTCCAAAAGATACACCACTTTGAGTACTGTTGGGGGGATGACTTATCAGAGGAAGGCAGCAGCAGCCAACTTCCTGGCACCAGGGGTGGCTCTGCTGCACAGAATGGGAGGAAAAAGAGTGTTAGAGCTATAGTAATAGGGGATTCAATTGTAAAGGTAATAGATAGGCAATTCTGCGGCCGCAAACGAGACTCCAGGATGGTGTGTTGCCTCCCTGGTGCAAGGGTCAAGGATGTCTCCGAGCGGCTGCAGAACATCTTGGAAGGGGAGTGTGAACAGCCAGTTGTCGTGGTGCATATAGGCACCAACGATATAGGTAAAAAGCGGGATGAGGTCCTAAAAGCGGAATATCGGGAGTTAGGAGGTAAATTGAAAAACAGGACCTCAAAGGTAGTAATCTCAGGATTGCTACCAGTGCCACGTGCGAGTCAGAGTAGAAATAGAAGGATACTTCAGATGATTACGTGGCTAGAGGAATGGTGCCAGGGGGAGGGATTCAAGTTCCTGGGACATTGGAACCAGTTCTGTGGGAGGTGGGACCAGTTCAAACAGGACGGTCTGCACCTGGACAGGGCTGGAACCGATGTCCTAGGGGGAGTGTTTGCTAGTGCTGTGAGGGAGGGTTTAAACTAAAATGGAAGGGGGTTGGGAAACTGAGCAGGGAGACAGAGGAAAGGGAAACAAGGATAAAAGCAAAAGATAGGAAGGAGAAAAAAAAAGTGGCAGTCAGAAAAATCAACGGTTTAATCAAACGTGGCCACAGTAAATAATAATTCTAATAGGTCTAAGAGCGTTAAAAAAACAAGCCTGAACGCTTTGTGTCATAATGCGAGGAGCATTTATAATAAGGTGGATGAATTGGCTGCACAAATAGAGGTAACCGAATATGATTTGGTTGGGATTACGGAAACGTGGCTCAAGGATGGCCAAGACTGGGAACTCAACATCCAGGGGTATTCGATATTCAGGAAAGATAGGCAAAAAAGAAAGGGAGGAGGGGTAGCATTACTGGTTAAAGAAGGGATTAATACAATTGTAATGAAGGATATTAGCTCTGATGATGTGGAATCTGTATGGGTAGAATTGAGAAATACTAAGGGGAAAAAAACATTAGTGGGAGTGGTATATAGACCTCCAAACAGTAAGGCGAAGGTTGGGGATGGCATTAAAAGGGAAATTAAAGAAGCGTGCAATAAGGGCACAGTAGTCATCATGGGTGACTTTAATCTGCATATAGATTGGGCTAACCAAATTAGTAACAATACTGTGGAGGGAGAATTCCTGGAGTGTTTATGGGATGGTTTCCTGGACCAATATGACGAGGAACCAACCAGAGATCAGGCCATCTTAGACTGGGTATAATGTAACGAGAAAGGATTAATTAGCAATCTTGTTGTACGAGGCCCCTTGGGTCAGAGCGATCATAATATGATCGAATTCTTCATTAAGATTGAGAAAGAAGTAGTTGACTCAGAAACAAGGGTCCTCAATTTAAATAAAGGAAACTATGATGGTCTGAGGCGCGAGTTGGGTAGGATTGATTGGGGAATGGCACTCAAAGGGTTGACGGTGGATAGGCAATGGCAAACATTCAAAGGCCGAATGGATGAACTACAGAAGTTGTTCATCCCAGTTTGGCATAAAAATAAAACAAAAAAGGTGACTCAACCGTGGCTAACAAGGGAAATTAGGGATAGCATAAGATCCAAGGAGAGGACATACAAATTGGCCAGAAAAAGCAATAATCCTGAGGATTGGGAGCAGTTTAGGATTCAACAAAGGAGGACAAAGGGATTAATTAAGAAAGGAAATTAGAATATGAGAGTAAGCTTGCAAGGAACATAAAAACTGACTGTGAAAGCTTTTATCGATATGTGAAGAGAAAAAGATTGGTGAAGTCAAGCGTAGATCCCTTGCAGTCAGAATCGGGGGAATTTATAATGGGGAACAAAGAAATGGCAGACCAACTAAATACATATTTTGGTTCTGTGTTCACAAAGGAAGACACAAATAAACTCCAAGAAATATCGGGTAGCATAAGGGCTGATGAAAGGGTGGAACTGAAAGAAATCAGTATTTGTAGGGAAATGGTGTTAGGAAAATTGATGGGACTGAAGGCCGATAAATCCCCAGGGCCTGATAATCTACATCCCAGGGTACTTAAGGAAGTGGCCCTAGAAATAGTAGATGCATTGCTGGTCATCTTCCAGAACTCAATAGACTCTGGAACAGTATCCATGGATTGGAGGGTAGCTAATGTTACCCCACTATTCAAAAAATGCGGTCGAGAAAAAGCGGGGAATTATAGACCAGTATGCCTGAAATCGGTAGTGGGGAAAATGCTAGAGCCCATTATAAAAGATGTAATAGCAGAGCACTTGGAAAGTAGTGACAGGATCAGACAAAGTCAACATGGATTTACAAAAGGTAAATCATGCTTGACTAATCTACTGGAATTTTTTGAGGATGTAACTGGTAAAATAGATAAGGGAGGACCAGTGGATGTGGTGTATTTGGACTTTCAGAAGGCTTTCGATAAGGTCCCGCATAAGAGATTAGCGTGCAAAATTAAGGCACATGGGATTGGGGGCAAGGTATTGACTTGGATAGAGAATTGGTTGGCGGACAGAAAGCAAAGAGTTGGAATAAACGGGTCGTTTTCCGAGTGGCAGGCAGTGACTAGTGGGGTACCACAAGGATCGGTCCTAGGACCCCGGCTGTTCACAATATACATTAATGATCTGGACGAGGGAATTGGATGTAAAATCTCCAAATTTGCAGACGACGCAAAGCTGGGTGGGAGGGTATGCTGTGAGGAGGATGTCATGAAACTCCAGTACGATTTGGACAGGTTAGGTGATTGGGCAGAAACATGGCAAATGCACTATAATGTGGATAAATGTGAGGTTATCCACTTTGGTGGCAAAAACAGGAAGGCAGATTATTATTTGAATGGCAATAGATTGGGAGAAGGGGAAGTGCAAAGAGACCTGGGTGTCCTTGTGCACCAGTCGCTGAAGGTAAGCATGCAGGTGCAGCAGGCGGTTAAGAAGGCAAATGGTATGTTGGCCTTCGTAGCAAGAGGGTTCGAGTACAGGAACAAGGATGTCTTGCTACAGTTGTACAGGGCCTTGGTGAGACCGCACCTTGAGTATTGTGTGCAGTTTTGATCGCCTTATCTGAGGAAGGATGTGCTTGCCATGGAAGGAGTGCAGCGAAGAATCACCAGGCTGATACCTGGGATGGCAGGAATGACGTATGAGGAGAGATTGTGTCGATTGGGCTTATACTCACTGGAGTTTAGAAGATTGAGAGGGGATCTCATCGAAACCTATAAAATTCTGAAAGGCCTGGACAGACTAGATGCTGGAAGGATCTTCCCGATGGTCGGGGAGTCCAGAACCAGGGGTCATAGTCTAAGGATAAGGGGTAGGACATTTAGGACTGAAATGAGGAGGAATTTCTTCACCCAGAGAGTGGTGAACCTGTGGAATTCTCTACCAAAGAAGGTAGTGGAGGCCAGTTCATTAAATATATTCAAGAAAGAGTTGGATATATTTCTTAAGGCTAAAGGTTTCAAGGGATATGGGGAGAAGGCAGGGACAGGGTACTGAATTTGGATGATCAGCCATGATCTCACTGAATGGCGGAGCAGGCTCGAAGGGCCGAATGGCCTACTCCTGCTCCTATCTTCTATGTTTCTATGTTTCTATGTTTCTATTTCATGTTTGGTATTCTGTGAGGGGGGAGGAAATGTTATGTCTGACATTGGGGATAGGTACTCGATTGCCTTGGCCTGAGCACATGAAGTTTGATAGTGCTGTTATCGTTATATTATGTCTGACATTGGATATAGGTATTCGATTTCTTTTGCCTGTAAGAGTGTGGTTGCATCAGCCATTAAAAGCAACATGAGTTGAGTTGTACATACGGCCTCTGGATTATCTTTGCAAACGCAACACCACCCCGTATACCTAACTAGATTAAGCTAAGAGGGGCCAGGAATTCATGCACACCAAGTCAAAATCTGCTGAGTTAAAACAGTTGTTGGGTTTGGGGTTCACTCTTTGTGCTCTCTTGGGCCTGCCATTGTCATATGGTTCCAGGGTGCTGCAAGGGCATCGTCCAGGTAAAGTACCCCGAGATTAAAGTCTTTGCTTGGGTACTTTACCTCGCAGGGATGATGGTTCTTCTTCTTCGGGTGGCAGTAGGTGAATTTTGCATGAAGATAGTCGCAGGTTAGCTGGATTGAAGTCCCGATTATTCGAAGCATTCTTCAATCTTCTTCCAATTCATCTCGTCTCATCTCATCTCGTCTCATCTCATCGCATCTCGTCTCGTCTGGCCTGGTCTGCCCGTGTTTGCCTGGTGCGGTACCGGGCGTCCCTGACGGATTTGGGGAAGACACGAGCAGTGGCCAGGTAGCAAGCGCAGGAGGAAGAAAGCGTGGCTACCGATATGCCTACAATTATACTCCTTCCGAAGGCCCTTACCTGCGTGCCAAATCAGGTCAGTCTATTGTCCAATTTAGGCGGGCTCGTTTAATACAATTATGCCAATCTAAGTTAACTGGCTTTAGATGACCGCTTATCGCACCTGATGGCCCCGGTGTCCGGGTTGTATTGTCATTAATGCATTTTAATCGGCCTGTCCGGCCTTGGTGGCTCCCTTGAGCTATTTCCGATTATTTATGCGTTCAAACTAATGGCCTTATGCTTAGGCCTAGCTGGGCTTGAACTGTTTCGATCTGATGCAATGCATATTCAGTGTTTGCCTAATCTGTCTAGTTTTCTCAAACACAAAGTCCTTTTCACAGAAATGCATTTAAAATTTTGATTTCCCAAAGCTGCCTGTTTGTGTTACAGAGTCCAAGCTTTTAAAATCTTACAGGCTTTTGGTCTCGAGTTGCGGATGGCATCTTTTTGGTTACCCTTTTTTTTAATTGTCCATACAGGGTCCCTTTTATTAATAACCTTGGGGGAATGTGGGAATTTTGAGAACCTTACACTCCCCACTGTGATACTAAAACTTGCTTAAAGTATCATCCTTACAAGGTGAGCAAAATTTCTGACCCTCTATATTCAATCTTCCCCTGTAATTACCTATCTAATATACCCACGACACATGCACTTCCCATTCCGCGAAAATGTAGTGTACATAAGCATACATAGAATAATTACAGTCTTTTACACACATCCAAGCATGGAGGGGGTCCAACAACCCTGCACCACTTGGTACACATACATCTTTATTATCAACGCGTCGCCAAATCTTTATTAAAACAACAAACAGAAAAAAACAACAATCTTTAATCAAAAATACAAAAACTCAAACAGGCGTATCTCCCTCCACCTTCACATAATGTTCCTTCCAGATCCTCTGGTTTCGGAATTCTAGCATCTTACCTTTTCCCTTGCACTGAATACAGACTAGATACAACACTACCCCTAACTGGCAAACCACGGGAATGTGGGAAGCCAGTCTGATCCACGAAGGGACCTCTATATTATTGAAAATGTCCCACCAGGGTGGAATCACAATATCCAATATCTTAGTCCCTATCTCTACTGTTTTCTGCTCTGGAGTGTAAAAATGTTTCTGTGAAACTATAACGGCTTTGAGTATTTTGGTAAGGTGTTCTGTGAGAGGGGGAATTTTGTAGCCGAAATGCGCTACATACTTCTGCAGGTTGGTAAAATTCTCCTTTTACAGTGAGGTGAACAGTGGAGGGTTCAGGAATGGGGACAATTCGCTCCTGGGCCACTTGAACTTCTGCATCCTAACTACTATTCCCATGATGGTGTGGTTGGACCGTCCCCAATCCACTGGGACTGGTTAGGCTATGGAAGCTAGCCGGAGTTGGCACGGGCTTAATGCATTCTCAAACTGATGGAGGGCTGCGAGGTGTTTGTTGCTGATCCAGGAGGGGACTAAACCCTGTTTTTAATCCTCCCTATTACTGCGGCCCTCACCCAGTAACCATGCCCCATATAGCACGCACACCTCGTTCTGTGCAGCCTGGTCAGAAGCATTTCTGTCATCCCTTATGAGGGCATTTACAGTCTTTGCGTGTTTCTCCAGCTCGGCCATAATCTCCTTTAAATGGATTGTCATAGCCTGGTCCTCATGTAACCCCGAGCCCACTACTTTGTTCTCATCCATTAATAGCTTCCTTAACTGTGCTTTTAAACCGTTTATCTAGTTCTGCAACTCTATGTCATCCAGACAGTTGACGACAGAGGACCCAGTGTTAAACGCAGTAACACATCATTCCATACTCCCCTTCTTTGTCTCCCTGCATTACGCAAAATCTCGCGGTGTGCGGTGTAAAGTTCGGTTTTGTCGACATGGCGAAATTGAACCCATAAAACTTCCTGAACATGTCCTTTAATAGGGCCTGGTATAGCTGCTCTGTCTCTTTGGGGCACCACTCCGGTAAGTGTACCTTGGTGAGATTCAAAATCACGGAGGCTACCGCGTAGTGTACCCCCTGGTACAGCATCTGATCGGTAGGCACTAGTAACAGTCCATTCGCTGGTCCCATGGTGGTGGTGGGGCACCCTTCGCTGGGTAACCTTGCCACCTGTGCCGTGGGCAGGGGCTTTCGGGGGTGGGTAACAAGCTCAGTGGCTTTGTGTTGGGGGGGTTATTCCCTTCCTGGTGCCAATCTTTCCTACCCGGTCCGGGTTGTACCTCATGCACCTTCCCCTTAGGTGAGTTTGCATTGGTTCCCCTACTGCATTTATAGGCTGGAGTCAACTGTCTGATCACCGTAAGTTTGGTGGTCTGGGGGTTCGTGGGGTCGAACCAGGCTTCTGCATTGGCCTGGACCTGTGGCAATCCATTTGCCACCAGGCAACGGAGCCAATGGGCCAGGGGATCCCCATTCAGGAACACCCGGTTCGGCGTCCCCGGACAGGCCCTCCCGTACACTGGCCATAACCGGTCCGCGAAAGCCTGCGGGGTTTCCCCTGCGAACTGGACTGTCTTTGCCACACGGGAGAAAGGACTTCCCTCATTCATCCCCATGGCCTCCAGAACTTCATCCCTGAGCACCTCGTACCCGCTCTGCCCCTTCTTACACTCATCAGAGAGGGATTGGAGGAGACCACACTCCAGGGAGAATAGCAGCATCTTGGCCTGCTCAGCGCCATCGCAGTCATTGACGCTGGCTGCCTGCTCTATTTCCCTGAAGTGGATCGAGGGGTGTCCTTTTTCGGAGAGCTTTGGGATATGGTTCACCATAGCCCTAAGCTGTTGGGTGCTATAGGGTAATACGAACTGGTTTTGGAGGGGTCCCTCATCGTCACCATTGACGGGTAGGCCGAACCTCCGATGCCGTGCTGGGCACATCGGCCCCGGCTCCGACCTCTCTGGCGGGGTATGCTGCACCTCTGCTCCCACCTCTGGCTCCAAGCCCCCTTGCTGCCAGACCTCGCTGAAACTTTGTGCTGCGGGTGGTGGTCATGAGCCCTCCAGAACCTCAACCGGGTCGTCCCTGGGCACTACCAGTGATGTTTGAACTGTTCTCCCATCGTTCCCCATAAAATCCGCCTGACCTGCCTTTGGGCTTATGAGGCACACCATGCCTTTTGCCTTCCTGAGGGCCAGGCTCAGGTTTTCTATCCGCTCTTTGCAGGGGCTGTGGTCTGCCTCCTCAAACCCCTGTTCGCTCGCTAGCTTATAAGATGCATTTACCTCCTGCACTTTCTCTTCTTGTTCCCTAACTTGCCTTGCCAAGCGGGCGTTCTTTTCCCACAACCTTAACTCATTTCTCTTGGCTTCAGTGACTTGGCACTGTAGGTATTCCAACTGGGCCTTGTGTTCTCCCATTAAATACACTCTCACCTGATACAGGGCCTGCAATGCTACCAATAACTTCTCCCCTGCTAGAGCCTTATCCTGGATCTCCAGGGCTGACTCCTTTAACTCAGCTGCCTGTGCTGCAACGAGCCTGTCCAAAAGCTGGACCTGCTTTTTGAAACACATCAGCCAAACTGCCTTCTCTAAGGACTTCTTGTGTTCCTTTCCCTCTGTCCACTTAGCTGCTTCATCTATCGGACGCCCAGCCCTTAACAGAGTGGTGATCCACTTTTTTGTGATATTCACCTTGCTAAACACATAATCAGAAATCCTTTCCTCCATCATGGTTTGCTCATCCGAACCATTGTCTACTGTATCGCAACCCTGCTGCCGCTGTCCTTCCGCGGTCACCATTCTCTGTAGGGGGTGGCATGTGGCCAGTCAGTTATGCCACTGACTGCCTGTGAGCGGTTCGAATCGCCCCCACACCCCTGGGTTCTCGACACCGGACTTAGGTGCATGCGGCGATACAGAAAACGAGTAGACAATTGGTTTGGTACAAGAAAACCGTAAACTTTATTAAAACGATGATAAAACAATTACAAATACTGAGAAATCACTATGTAGTCACAGGCTTATCAAAAGAATACACTTAAATGGGAATGGGGAAAACACAGCACATCGAGGGAAAACAATTACATTAACAATCCCCTTATCCTTATCCCACCCTCTATACCTAACTAGATTAAGCAAAGAGGGGCCAGGAATTCATGCTCACCAAGTCAAAATCTACTGAGTTAAAATGGTTGTGGGGTTTGGGGTTCGCTCTTTGTGCTCTCTGGGGCCTGCCGTCATCACATGATCCCAGGGCGCTGCAAAGGCGTCATCCAGGTAAAATACCCCGAGATTAAAGTCTTTGCTTGGGTACTTTACCTTGCAGGGATGATGGTTCTTCTTCTTCGGGTGTCAGTAGGTGAATTTTGCATGAAGATAGTCGCAGGTTAGCTGGATTGAAGGCCCGATTATTCGAAGCGTTCTTCAATCTTCTCCCAATTCATCTCGTCTCATCTCCTCTCATCTCGTCTCATCTGGCATGGTCTGCCCGTGTTTGCCTGGTGCGGTACCGGGCGTCCCTGATGGATTTGGGGAAGACATGGGCAGTGGCCAGTTAGCAAGCGCAGGAGGAAGAGAGCGTGGCTACCGATGGGCCTACAATTATACTCCTTCCGAAGGCCTTTATCTGCGCGCCAAATCAGGTCAGTCTATTGTCCAATTTAGGCGGGCCCATTTAATATAATTATACCAATCTAAGTTAACTTGCTTTAGATGACCGTTTATTACACCTGATGGCACCAGTGATGGCTATATTGTCATTAATGCATTTTAATTGGCCTGTCCGGCCTTGGTGGCTCCCTTGAGCTGTTTCTGATTATTTATGCGGACAAACTAATGGCCTTATGCTTAGGCCTAGCTGGGCTTGACTGTTTTGATATGACGTAATGCATATTCAGTGTTTGCCTAAGCTGTCTGGTTTTCTCAAACACAAAGTCCTTTTCACAGAAATGCATTTTAATTTCGATTTCCCAAAGCTGCCTGATTGTGCTGCAGAGTTCAAGCTTTTAAAATCTTACAGGCTTTTGGTCACGAGGTGCGGGCGCCATCTTTTTGGGTACCCCTTTTTTTTAACTGTCCATACAGTGTCCGTTTTATTAATAACCTTGGGGAATGTGGGCATTTTGAGAAGCTTACACCAGTCACCATTCCATTACCATTACTGATTGGGTGGTACTCCAGCCACCGGCCTGCTACTGTTACTGATTGGGTGATAATCCGGTCACTGGCACATTGCCATTACTGATTGGTTGGTACACTGGTCACCAGACCATTACCGTTACTGATTATGTGGTACTTCAGTCACCAGCCCATTACTGTTACTTATTGTGTGGTATGCCAGTCACCAGTCTATTACCATTACTGATTGGGTTGTTGTTCTGGACCTGTTACATGTAGGTAGCACCCTCTAGTGGTAGTTATTGCATAGCAGTGTGTTATTTGACCTTCTTACTGTCTGCCCCGAAAGTAGTATTCCAGAAAGTGTTTGCTCAGTTATGAACAAAGCTCACATGAGGCAACCGGTACTCAATCCTCTTCCATCCTTCCTTATACACTAGGCAAGATGCAATGTCTGTGAGTATTCTTGTTTAATAACATGATAACAACCTTGTCGGTATAGTATTTTGACAATACTTTGTCCATAAGAAGTTTAATAGCTGTTTGCTACTGAGGGTCAGCTTCAGTGCTATTTACCTATACAGTTAGTCTATTCTGTTTTCATAAACATGTTTTTGTATCTTGTGTAACAGCTAATGTATAGTCCTTACCTCTGTGTACAAAATATACTTTGTCTTTGTTTTACAGTTTCACAAATTTTATTCAAGTAAAGCTTCAAACAGCACCCTGCTTCTCGAGGAGTTATTTGAATGAGTGTTTAGCTGACTGGATAACTGGATAGGAGTTACATCTAGTGAAATCAGTACAGTGAAAAGACAGCAAGACGGCTAGCTGTGAAGAGCAGGGATCCTCCACGTGGAGCAGCAAGGACTCGAGAGTTAAGTGGCTGTCATCTAGGCGCAGAGTAAGCCATCATGACATAGCCAGCTTAAGTCTTCACCTTGTACACCACACTTACCTCACATCATCATGGCAGGAGGTAATACCAAAAATGCTACTCAGCAAGTAGAAGACTTTAAACAGTTAGATGAATCTGAAGAATGTGACAATCTGTCTATAAGCTCTCGTTACTACAAATCATCAGCCGGTTCTAGGTCATCAGCTGGTTCACAGTCATCAGCTGGTTCTAGGGTTAGTATGGCCATCACCAGAGCACGGGCCAAGGCAGAAGTAGCTTATGCCAAGAAAGAAATGGAAATATAAGTTGAACGGGCCCATCTCCAAGCCACATTAGATGCCCTGCAGGAAGAAAGAGCGATAAAAGTTGAACGGGCCCGTCTCCAAGCCACATTAGACGCCCTGCAGGAAGAAAAAGAGAAAGATGTTGCATTAGCTGAGGCACAAATATTGGAGGCACTGTTAATGGAAGCTGATCCTGAGTCAGCTAGCAAAGTTTCAATTCCCGTTCCACATCAGAGTCGACTACAGCACACCACAGACTATGTGAGCGACCAAGCTGACGCACAGTTTACGAGAGAGAGAGATGAAGACCCACACATCTCTACAGACTCAAGCACACCATATAACATGCCCGATGTCACCAACCAAGTTCAAAATGGACTGCGTGCCCCAAGTCACAGGATCCTCCCCCACAAAACAGAGGACACCGAGCAGAGGAATGGAGCACTGAAGAGAAAAAGTCAGCAGCAAAACCCCTCTCGTTTCCTCGAGTCCCCCAGCAGAGCCCCTACTCAAGGCAACTATGGCATAGGCCCCCATCACCTACGACCTTGTCAATTACCTTGCACGCAGCCAGCTGGTGACTACAGGGTTAACCACGTTTGATGATAAACCAGAGAATTATTGGGCCTGGAAGTCCTCCTTCCATGGCGCCATATAGGGCCTAGACCTGTCGGCAAGAGAAGAACTTGACCTCCTTATCAAATGGCTCAGCCCAGAGTCCGCCGAACATGCACGCAGGATAAAAGCAGTCAATGTGAGACATCTGCCAGCTGGGTTGATGATGGCTTGGGCGAGGCTGGAAGAAAGCTATGGCTCGCCTGAAGCCATTGAAAGGGCTCTCTTTGCCAGGTTGGAGAACTTTCTGAAGTTGACAAATAAGGAACCCCAGAAGCTCCGCAACCTTGGAGACCTGCTGTTGGAACTCGAAGCTGCAAAGCAGGATGGCTACCTACCTGCCTAACGTATTTAGACACTTCCAGAGGGGTAAGTCCCATCATTGAGAAGCTTCCATTCAATCTGCAGGAGAAATGGACATCATTCGGGTCAAGGTTCAAGCTAGAGCACAAGGTTACCTTCCCTCCATTCTCTGTGTTTGCCAACTTCATCCGTAGAGAAGCCAAAGCTAGGACAGACCCCAGCTTCAACTTCTTCTCCTCCCACACAGCACTTGCCAGAAGAGACAAATTTGACAGACATGGAAAGACAACAATATCTGTCCACAAAACGCAAGTGTCTTCAACCGAGAAGACAAGGGATCAGAAGAAATCCGAGGATATGAGCAAACAATGCCCCATCCACAACAAGCCCCATCAATTAAAGAAGTGCAGAGGCTTCAGATAGAAGTCCCTGGAAGACTGCAAACAGTACCTCAAAGAGAACTCTATATGTTACAAATGCTGCTCCTCCACGAACCATCTCGCTAAGAACTGCAAGGTAGATGCAAAATGCACAGAATGTGAAAGTGATCGGCACATTTCAGCACTCCACCTAGGCCCAGCTCCTTGGAAGTCAGAGTCATCTCCTCCCACCTCAGAGCACGGCGGGGAGAGAGAGGGAGTCGCCTATCCGGAGATTACATCCAAGTGCACCGAGGTGTGTGGAGAAGGAGTGAGCGCAAGAGCATGCTCCAAGATATGCCTCATTAATGTGTACCCTGTAGGACGTCGCCAGGAATTTGAAAAGATGTATGCCATACTAGACGAAAAAAGTAACCGTTCTCTAGCAAGATCCGAGTTCTTTGACATCTTCAAGGTCAAAGGAAGTCCGTCGCCTTACACGCTGAAGACGTGTGCTGGACTTACATAGACAGCCGGCAGGACGGCCTGTGGTTATGCTGTTGAGTCAGCTGACGGGAAGATTAGTCTCCCCCTTCCTACGCTCATCGAATGTAATTAAGTCCCCGGCAAGCATTCTGAGATTCCCACTCCGAATGTAGCTCATCACCACAGTCATCTGAGACGCATTGCAGACGAGATCCCACCTCTTGATCCAGACACAGACATACTCCTGCTGTTGGGCAGGGCATCCTGAGGGTACATAAGATAAGGAAACAGATCAACGGTCCACATGACGCCCCTTTCTCCCAAAGGCTAGATCTCGGCTGGGTCGTTGTTGGAGACGTGTGCCTCAGGGGTGCTCACAAGCCATCTCAGGTGAGCACAGTCAAGACTTCCATCTTGGAGAATGGTCGTCCAAGCTACCTTACCCCATGCAGTAGTCAGATCCAAGAGACAGAGAAGTTCAGTCATACGGCCCAGCCTCAGAACCCCCCAGTGCTGATCTCCACAGACAGCACACAGATGATGCTCACTGGAGAGAACCTGAGTCAGTCAGTCTTCTGTCGCACCGCCAGTGACCACAGTCTTGCTCCATCGATTGACAACATGAGATCCCTCCAGATTATGGACAATGAGGTCTCTCGTGAGAGCTCTAACAGCTGGGTTGCACCCTTACCCTTCCAGAACCCCAGACGACGGCTGCCGAACAACAGGGTCCAACGTATCCGACAATCCACATCCCCCGACCAGTGGAGGTACGTCCCCACAGACCTGAACCCAGCTGACCATGGGTTTGATCTGTAACAGCACCCCTTCTCAGCAGCATGACATGGCTGTCAAGACCAGCTTTTCTTCAGGATCTGTCCCTGCACTCCTCTGAACCCAATGAGTCATTCAACCTCCTCAACCCTGTTTCTGACTCCGAGATACGCCTACAAGTCATAGCAAATGTCACTCAAATCTCTAAGGACCTGATGAGCACCAAACCTTTCGAGCGTTTCTCCAAATGGAACACTCTCATAAAGACAGTAGCACGCCTAACCCACGTAGCTCATACCTTCTCCCAGCCTACACAAGAGAGTAGCTGCCATGGGTGGCACATCTGCCGTAAGAGTCCCTCTGAAGAGGAGCTCAAGAGAGCCAAAATCCTTGTGATGAAGAGCGTCCAAAACGAGTGTTACTCAGAAGAGTTGAAGTGCATAGCAGCAGAACACAACCTACCCCCTCACAGCAGTCTACGGAAGCTGCATCCTATCATCGACACCGACAGACTTCTCAGAGTTGGGGGATGCATATCGCAGTCATGAAAGCAGGAACAGCAAAGGTCTCCTCTCGGCCTGTCTCTGAGGTGGTCCTTCTTTTGTCGCCAGAGGACTCCAGTGACAAGTATGTAAAATTCGCAAAATTTCCACATTTCCCCAAAGGTTATTATTAATAAAAGCGACACGGCATGGACATTTAAATTAAAAAAGGTACCCAAAAGATGGCGTCCGCACCTTGTGACCAAAAGCCTGCAAGATTTTAAAAGCTTGGACTCTGTGGCACAAGCAGCTTTTGGGGAAATCGAAACCTAATGCAGTTTCTGTGAAAAAGGACTTGTATTTTGAAAAGCAGACAGAACTCTGAATATGCATTAAGCCGAATCAGAGACAGACCAAAACCAGTTAGGCCTATACTTGAGGCCATCAAGTTGTTTGCATAAATATTTGGGAACAGCTTAAGGAAGCCATCGAGGCTGGACAGGCCGATTAAAATGCATTAATAACAATACAGTCAGACATCAGGCCAGTAGGTGCGATCACCGGCCCTCTAAAAACAGTTAGTTTAGATTGCTACAATTATTTAAACTAGCCCACCAAGATTGGGACAATGAACTAACCTGATTTGGCGTGCAGATAAGGGCCATCCGAAGGAGTATAATTGTAGGCCCACCGATAACCGACGCTCTCTTGCTCGCTTGCTCCTGCTCCTCGCCCTCGTGGCTGCTGCTCTTTTCCCCCCTCCCGCGCTTGCCGCCTGGCCACTGCCCGTGTCTTTTCCCCATCCCATCAGGAACGCCCGGCATTGCATCAGGAGAACACGGGCAAACCAGGCCAGGCGAGGCGGGATGAGATGAGGTGAGATGAGATGAGACGAGACGAGACGAGACGAGACGAGGTGAGGTGAGGTGAGACGAGATGAATTGGGAGAAGGTTGAAGAACGCTTCGAATAATCGGGCCTTCAATCCAGCCGACCTTCGACTATCTTCATGCAAACTCCAACTGCCGCCCAAGGAAGAGGAACCATCATCCCTGCGAGGTAAAGTACCCAAGCAAAGACTTTAACCTTGGGGTACTTGTACCTGGACGACGCCCTTGCAGCACCCCAAGACCACATGACGATGGCAGGCCCCAGAGAGCACAGAGAGCGAACCCCAAACCCCACCGCTTTTTGAACTCAGCAGATTTTGGATTGGTGAGCATGAATTCTGGCCCCTCATAGCTTAATCTAGTTAGGTATAGAGGGTGGGATAAGGATAAGGGGATTGTTAATATAGTTTGTTTTCCCTCGACGTGCCATGTGTTCCCCATTCCCTGTATAAGTATAGTTATTTTGTATTTGCCTGTAATTTTATACTGGTAACTTGTCATAAGATTGTGTTAATTTCTATTATAATAAAATCTTGGTTTTCTTACATCCAAACCATCTGTCTACTCGAGTCTTTTCTGTATCGCCGCCTGTACCTAAATCCGGTGTCTAGAATCCAGGGGCATGGGAGTGATTCGAACCGCTCACGAAACAGTCAGGGGCATAACTGACTGGGCGCACGCGCCAAACACACCACCCCCTACAAGTAGAGTTAGGATTATGTGGGGTCGTTAACAAGCCCAGATGGGGAGTGTTCTGGACCTGTTACATGTAGGTAGCACCCTCTAGTGGTAGTTATTGTATAGCAGTGTGTTATTTGAGCTTCTCACTGTCTGCCCCGGAAGTAGTATTCCAGGAAGTGTTTGCTCAGTTATGAACAAAGCTCACATGAGGCAATCGGTACTCAATCGTCTTCCATCCTTCCTTATATGCTAGGCAAGATGCAATGTCTGTGAGTATCCTTGTTTAGTAATAAGATAACGACCTTGTCAGTATTGTATTTTGACAATACTTTGTCCATAAGAAGTTTATTAGCTTTTAGCTGCTGAGGGTCAGCTTCAGTGCTATTTACCTATACAGTTAGTCTATTCTGTTTTCATAAACATGTTTTTGTATCTTGTGAAACAGCTAATGTATAGTCCTTACCTCTGTGTACAAAACATACTTTGTCTTTGTTTACAGTTTCACAAATGTTATTCAAGTAAAGCTTCAAACAGCACCCTGCTTCTTGAGGAGTTATTTGAATGAGTGTTTAGCTGACTGGATAACTGGATAGGAGTTACATCTAGTGAAATCAGTACAGTGGTACTCCAGCCACTGGCCCGTTACCATTACTGATTGGGTGGTACGCCAGTCACCGGCCCATTACCATTACTGATTGGGTGGTACTCCAGTCACCATACCGTTACCGTTACTGATTGAGTGGTAGGCCGGTGACCAGCCCGCTACTGTTACTGATTGGGTGATAATCAGGCCAGCGGCCGTTACTGTTACTGATTGGGTGGTACTCCAGTCACCGGCCCATTACCATTACTGACTGGGTGATACTGCAGTCACCGGCCCGTTACCGTTACTGATTGGGTGGTAAACCAGACACCGGCCCATTACCATTACTGATTGGGTGGTACGCCAGTCACCGGCCTGTTACCATTACTGATTGGGTGGTATTACAGTCACCGGCCCTTTACTGTTACTGATTGTTTGGTACTCCAGTCACCGGACCGTTACCATTATTGTTTGGGTGGTAGACCAGTAACCGGCCCATTACCATTACAGATTGGGTGGTACTCCAGTCACTGGCCCATTACCATGACTGATTGGTTGGTACTCCAGTCACATGATTGTTACCGTTACTGATTGGGTGGTACTCTGGTCACCAGCCCGTTACCATTAATGATTGCATGGTAATCCAGTCACTGGCCCGTTACCATTACTGATTGGGTGATAATCCGGTCACCAGCTCATTACTATTACTGATTGGGTGATACACCAGTCACCGGACCGTTATTGTTACTTATTGGGTGGTACTCTAGTCACCGGACCGTTATCGTTACTGATTGGGTGGTACTCCAGTTACCGGCACGTTACCTTTACTGATTGGGTGGTGGGCCAGTCGCCGGCCCGTTACCATTACTGATTGAGTGGTATGCCGGTCACCAGCCCATTACAGTTACTGATTGGGTGGTAATCCAGTCACCAGCCCATTACCATTACTGATTGGCTGTTACTGCAGTCACCGGCCCGTTACCATTACTGATTGGTTGGTATGCCGGTCACCGGCCCATTACCATTACAGATTGGGTGGTACTCCAGTCACTGGCCCGTTACCATTACTGATTGGTTGGTACTCCAGTCACATGATTGTTACCGTTACTGATTGGGTGGTACTCTGGTCACCAGCCCGTTACCATTAATGATTGCGTGGTAATCCAGTCACTGGCCCGTTACCATTACTGATTGGGTGATAATCCGGTCACCAGCTCGTTACTGTTACTGATTGGGTGGTACACCAGTCACCGGACCATTACCATTACTGATTGGGTGGTACTCCAGTTACCGGCATGTTACCTTTACTGATTGGGTGGTACGCCGGTCACCAGCCCGTTACAGTTACTGATTGGGTGGTACACCAGTCACCGGACCATTACCGTTACTGATTGGGTGGTACACCAGTCACCAGCCAGTTACCATTAGTGATTTGCTGGTACTCCAGTTACCGGAACGTTACCTTTACTGATTGGCTGGTACCCCAGTCACCGGCCCGTAATGATATTGATTGCATGGTACTCCAGCCACCGGATATTTGCCGTTACTGATTGGTTGGTACTCCAGTCACCGGCCTGTTGCCATTCCTGATTGGGTGATACTCCAGCCACCGGCCCATTACTGATACAGATTGTATGGTACGCCGGCCACTGGCCCGTTGCCGTTACTGATTTGATGGTATGCTGGTCACTGGCCCATTACCATTACTGATTGGGTGCTACTGCAGTCACCGGCCCGGTACCGTTACTGATTTGGTGGTACTCCAGCCACCGGCCCATTACTATTACTGATTGGGTGGTACTCCAGTCACCGGCCTGTTACCGTTACTGATTGGGTGTTAATCAGGTCACTGGCCCGTTACCATTACTGATTGGGTGATACTCCAGCCACCGGCCCATTGCTGTTACAGATTGTGTGGTACGCCGGCCACTGGCCCGTTGCTGTTACTGATTTGATGGTATGCTGGTCACTGGCCCATTACCATTACTGATTGGGTGCTACTGCAGTCACCGGCCCGGTACCGTTACTGATTTGGTGGTACTCCAGCCACCGGCCCGTTACCGTTACTGATTGGGTGTTACGCCAGTCACCAGCCCATTACCGTTATGATTGGGTGGTACTCCAGTCACCGGCCCGTTACCATTACTGATTGTGTGGTACGCTGGTCACCGGCCTGTTACCATTACTTTGTGTGTGCTACTGCAGTCACCGGCCCGTTACCGTAACTGATTGGGTGATAATCAGGTCACCAGCCCATTACAGTTACTGATTTGGTGGTACACCGGTCACCGGCCCATTGCCGTTACTGATTGGCTGGTACTCCAGTCACCAGCCCATTACTGTTACTGATTGGGTGGTACGCCGGTTACCAGCCCATTACCGTTATGATTGGGTAGTACTCCAGTCACTGGCCCTTTACCGTTACTGATTGGGTGATAATTCGGCCACCGGCCCGTTACTGTTACTAATTGGGTGGAACACTGGGCACCAGCCCGTTACTGTTACTAATTGGGTGGTAGGCCAGTCACTGGCCCGTTACCATTACTGATTGTGTGATAATCAGGTCACCGGGCCATTACCATTACTGATTGGGTGGTACTCCAATCACCGGCCCATTACTGTTACTGATTGGGTGGTACTCCAGACACTGGCCCATTACCGTTACTGATTGGGTGGTACGCTGTTCACCGGCCCGTTACCATTACTGCGTGTGTGCTACTGCAGTGACCGGCACGTTACCATTACTGATTGGGTGGTACACTGCTCACCGTCCCATTACCATTACAGATTGGGTGATATTCAAGTCACCGGCCCGTTACCATTACTGATTGGGTGCTTCTGCAGTCACCGGCCCGTTACCATTACTGATTGGGTGGTACTCCAGTAACTGGACCATTACCGTTACTGATTGGTTGGTAGGCTGGTCGCCGGCCCGTTACTGTTACTGATTGTGTGGTGCACTGGTCACCAATCCATTACCGTTACAGATTGGGTGATAGTCAAGTCACCGGCCCGTTACCATTACTGATTGGGTGGTACTCCTGTCGTCGGACCGTTACCATTACTGATTGGGTGGTAGGCTGGTCACTGGCCCATTACCATTACTGCTTGGGTGGTACGCTGGTCACCGGCCCGTTACCATTACTGATTGGGTGCTTCTGCAGTCACCGGCCCATTACCAGTACTGATTGGGTGGGAAGTCAGTCTGCGGCCCATTACCATTACTGATTGGGTGATAATCAGGTCACCAGCCCGTTACCATTACTGATTGGGTGGTACTCCAGTCGTCGGACCGTTACCATTACTGATTGGGTGGTAGGCTGGTCGCCAGCTCGTTACCGTTACTGATTGGTTGGTACGCTGTTCACCAGCCCATTACCGTTACTGATTGCATGGTGCACCGGTCAACAGCCCATTACCGTTACTGATTGGGAGGTACACTGGGCACTAGCCCGTTACTGTTACTGATTGGTTGGTAGGCCGGTCACCGGCCCGTTACGGTTACTGATTGTGTGGTACGCCGATCACCGCCCTTTACTGTTACTGATTGGGTGGTACTGCAGTCACCGTCCCGTTACCGTTACTGATTGGGTGGCAATCCAATCACTGGCACGTTACCATTACTGATTGGGTAGTACTCCAATCACCGGCCCGTTACTGTTACCGATTGGGTGGTACTCCAGTCACCGGCCTTTTACCGTTACTGATTGGGTGATTATACAGTCACCAGCCGGTCACTGTTACTGATTGAGTGGTACACCGGTCACCGGCCCATTACCGTTACTGACTGGGTGGTACGACAGTCACCGGCTCGTTACAGTTACTGATTGGGTGGTACTCAAGTCTCCGGCCCGTTACCATTACTGATTGGGTGGTACTCCAGCTCCTGGCACATTACCGTTACTGATTGGGTGGTAATCCAATCACCGGAACGTTACCATTACTGATTGGGTGGTACTCTAGCCACTGGCCCATTACTGTTACAGATGGTGTGGTACTCCAGTCACCAGCCCGTTACTGTTACTGATTGGGTAGTAGGCCAGTCGCCGGCCCATGTAAGATTCGCAAAATTGATATTGTATTAATAAGGGTCGAATGGCAGAAGAGGCCATGATTTTAAAGACTGTTTTAAAAGAAGCCCAGGATAAAGGGGCATGCAAAATGGCCACCAGACCCCGTGACCAACTTATTGGGACACTTTAAAATGGTTCCTGCAGTCCTCAGACAGCTTTGTGGATTCAACCCACAGTAGGTTCTGGAAGCCGTTTCTGAGAGAACGAAACCAGACACCCACACATTCATAAAGATTGGACGCAGATCCAGTCAGATCGGCCTGTAGATAAAGGCCATCTAAATGTTTACCCAGACAAAGGGGAACAGTTCCATATTCATAAAGAATGCATCAAGGACCCGTTAAAGACATCAAGAAGACATTAAAAACAATGAAGGTCATTCCAGGCCAGAGATGGCCCGTTACCGGCCATCCAAGAACAGTTTAAAATATAATAACTACCCCGTTGTGCAACCAGCCCGCCAAAATTAAAACAAAAGACTAACCTGATTTGGCACGAGATAAGGGCTTCTGCTGAGAAGTATAATTGGGAGACACCGGGGGTAGCGAAAGAGGCTTCATCTTAGATATTGGGAAGAGAGAGGTTCCTTTCTTCATCATCTTCATGGGATCTTCGGTAATAGCCGTTACCTTCGATAGCCGCTGGAGTTCAGAGAAGAAGATGGTTCGAGCCGGCGTCTCGCCCCGGGGTAAAACATCGGGAGATCATCGAGCAACCCCGGGCCGTTGACGAAACGGGAGGTAGTAAAACTACCGAAGAAACCTACATGAAAGCCGGCTAGGGGCTTCCAAATGTGGTCAAGCAGATGATCTCCGCCGACATCCAGGCCCGTCAGTGTCCAGCCTGTCCGTGACCTTCACCTCGAGAAAGAGAGAGAGAGTGAGGTGTGGCGCAGCCCGCTGTGGCTCCACTGACCATGAGGAAACAGGACGCCTGAGGGGATTAAAATGCAGACCTGTTTCAAAACTCTATACTTTTCCAACTGGATTGGTGAGCATGTTTCTGGCCATTCATAATCGGATCTAGATAGGTTTAAGGGGGTGGTCATTTTGGGTATAATTAACATGAGTTGTTGTCCCTCGATGTTCCGTGTGTTTCCCTATTTTATGATGATCTTTGTAAGGTATAATATGCCTGTATCCTTTTTAGTTAGTACTGTATTGTTATGATTTGTTTTTCCCTCCCATGTACCCTCTTATTTGCTTGCATTTGATTCGTTTTTCCATATGCAATAAAATATCATTTTGTTTCATTAAACCTGGTCTTTAAGAGTATTCTCTACATTGTAGTTCCTGCACCTAAGACCAGTGTCTAGAATCTAAGGGGTGAGTGGGTCAAACCACTCAAGGTTTTTCTGTGCAAAAGAGAGAGAGAGAGAGAGAAGTCTCTGAGAGAGAGTAACCTCTGCGATCTACAGAATCTCTAGAGAGAGAAAACCCCTTACAGAAAATGGCGACCGCGGCAGGACACTGGCAGCAGGATTGCAATGGTTTAGACCCAGGTTTGAATGGGCGAAATGTAATGGATGAGAGGATAGCGGATTATGTCTTTGGCAAGGTAAATCTCACTAAGCAGTGGATTTCCGATCTCTTACTGGATTGGCGTCCGGTAGATGCAGCCATCAGGTGGACAGAGAGCAAAGAGCATAAGAAGTCAGTGGAAAAGGCAGTGTGGCTGATGTGCTACAAGAAACAGGTTCAGATTTTGGACCGGGTCGTTGCAGCACAGGCAGCCAAGATCACTGCCCAGGCAGCAGAGATAGAGGAAAAGGCCATGGGTGGGGAAAAACTCATCACAGCGCTTCACACGTTGAATCAGGAATGCCAAGTAGTAGCCAGCCAACATCAGGCTAGAATAGAGTATCTGGAACGCCATGTTACTGAGGCAAAGATTCAGGAAGCGAGATTACGGGAGAAAAACACCCGCCTCGCACAACAGCTAAGAGCGCAGGAGGAGAGAGTAGTGGAAGTCAAGGCAGTTTACAAGCTATCCCCTGAACATGGGTTTGAGAGCACAGACCACGGCCCTTGCCAAAAGACCATAGAGGACCTGAGAATGGCCCTGGTTAAGGCAAAAGGCATGGTATGCCTCGTAAGCCCAAAAGCAAGTCAGATTAACTTTTTGCAGGAATCCAAACATCCGGTTCGTTGCGAGGTAGTTATGGCACCAGCCACTGAACCCTCAGCCCCGCCGAGCTATAGCGAGGCTTGGCAGGAACCAGTGGGGGTGGTAAAACAGGAGGTAGCTGAGATGGTACAGGAGGAGGAACAGCCCCTGGTAGCAAAGCCGGAGCCGGCACCAATGTGTCCTGCTCGGCACCAGAGGTTCGGTCCCAATGAGGACAATGGTGATCCTGGACCCCACATGAACCATCTCGTGGTGCCCTACGCTGCCCCACAACTAAGATCTATGGTGAGCCACCTCCCAAGACTCACAGTAAAGGGAGATCCATCAGTTCATTTCATGGAGATAGAGGAGACAGCCGCCATCAATTATTGTGATGATCTTGAACAGGCAAAGATGCTGCTCTTCTCCCTCGATAGCACAATCCTTCAGTGCCTCTCAGACGAGAGTAAGAGGGGACGGAAAGGGTATACGGATCTCAGGGATGAGGTCTTGGAAGTTATGGGAGTAGACGACGGTAATCCGTTCCAACGGGTGGAAGGGACTGTGCAGCTAACTGGAGAACCCCCACGGGTTTTCGCAGAAAGGCTGTGGCCAGTGTATCGACGCAGTTGTCCGGGCACGCCAGAATGGGTTGGAATGAGCACCGAACAGCGGGTTCATTGGCTCCATTGCTTGGTTGCTAACAGCTTGCCACAGATACAGGCCTTTGCCAGGTCCTGGTTTGAGCCCTAAGGTCCCGGCGTCACGGAGGAGACAGTGCTCCGCCAGCTCACCATAGCTTACAAGAATTGCAGAGGTCAGGAGACACCTCCCTCTAAGGGAAAAGTGCATGAGGCAAAACCCGCAGCCCCAAGTAAGAAGGAGTGGCGTCAGGAGGAGAATCGCCCTGCCCAAGCCAAGCTCAATTGCTACGGGTGTGGGAAGAATGGACATTGGCGCAAGGACTGTAAAAATCTGTGGAAGGATAATAAAGGGAAACCTCCCGCAGCCCAAACCCAAGCCCAGACCGCTGCCCCAGCACCAGCCCAAACACAAGCCGCAGCTCCTGTCCCAGCAAAGGGAGCCGGTGCGGCTATGGATCCCGCTGCGATAGAATCAATTTTAGAGACAATGCGGTCTCTTATGATCGCACAGGGTAAGATAGCCGTTGTAAAGTCCGTGCCTCAATAATACACGGACTTCGGGAGAACAGTTTAACAGGTACTTTACTGAACAGGAGGGCAATGTCAGACTGAAATACAGAAGCCTGCTAGGGCCTTTTATACAGGGGTGGTCACTGCCAGTACTGCCGTCTAAAACCAGTTCTTCCCTTAAAGGTACATACACAACAATTCCTCCCCTTTTAGATAAACAGTACATAACATTCATTTAACAACTAAATAATAACTAATTACAACTTTCTGGATATTATATACATCAACTGAAATAATCATTTATAAGTTCAGTCTTTGAGGAGGCTTCCTGATCCTGACTGGATAGCGCCTTTCTTGAGTATCCTGTTCTTGTGGCGGAGTTGATTCTGGTTCATTGTCATTGGTTGGTTCGTCAGCTTCCAATACCACTGCTTCTGAGGTAGACGCAATCTGTACTTCGGGTTGATTACCAGGTGCACCTTCTCGTGGTGCGGGTTTGGCTTGTTCCTGTGACTCTAGAATCTGGTCAGCATGGAGCCTCACAATGCTCTCTCCAACATCCACTGTGTACATTAGTGGTCCCTGCTGTGTGCATATCGTTCCTGGCTGCCATTTTTCTGTTCGGTTGCCATGGGCCAAGACTGGTTGCCCTATCTTGAAGCTCCGGGTTGGCTTCTCATTTATGTGCTGGAATTGCTTATCCTCAACATCTCGTCTTATGTTTGGTTTGAGCAAATCCAGGTGACATCTTAGCCTTCGGTTGAAGAACAGTATGGCTGGAGCTTGGTTGGTTACTGCATGTGTCGCATTCCAGTAAGCAAGCTATCCAGCTTGTGTTGTAGTGGTATGTCATCATTATACATTGCCTTTATGGCCTTTTTAAATGTCTGAACAAACCTCTCAGCCAATCCATTTGTGGCTGGATGATATGGGGCAGATGTGTAATGTTTCACCCCATTATTCTTCAGGAACCTCCGGAAATCCTCAGACACAAACTGTGGCCCATTGTCGGAGCAAATCTGTTCTGGCAACCCATTCCTGGCGAAGATGGTCCTTAGGACTGCAATAGTTTTCTCCGTGGTGGTGGAGGACATTTTAATGACCTCTGGCCATTTTGAATGGGCGTCCACAGCGATTAGAAACATTGAGTCCATAAATGGACCAGCAAAATCAATGTGTACCTGTTGCCATGGAGATGAGGGCCACTCCCATGGATGTAGCGGGGCCTGTGGTGGAGCGTTTTGGACCTTCTGGCATCCTGTGCATCTCTTGGTCATATCCTCGATTTCTTTATCGATTCCCGGCCACCACACAAACGCCCTGGCTAGGCTTTTCATTTTTACCCCTCCCAGATGACCCTCATGAAGCTCATTGAGCACTCTATCTCTCAGCTTGGGTGGAATTACCACTCGGGATCCACACATCAATGTTCCCCGGCACACTGACAGCTGTTCTCTCCTTGGCGAGAATGCTGGCAACAGTGAGTCGCCATGTGCTGGCCATCCCTTCACCGTCAAATCATAGACCCGAGAGAGTGTTGGGTCATTTTGGGTTTCCTTCTCTATACTTGAGTTTGTAACAGGCAAACATTCGAATATGGTCGCATGGAATATCTCAACAGGGTCCACTGCAGGTGTTTCTTCTACCGTAGGCAATGGTAGGCGCGACAGCCCATCATCGTTTCCATGCTGTTTCGTACCCTTGTACTCTATGTCGTACTGATGTGCCCCTAGAAAAAGTGACCATCTTTGCAGCCGTTGCGCTGTCATCACCGGAACGCCCTTCTTTGGGTTAAAAATGGAGACCAGGGGCTGATGATCAGTCAGTAGGGTGAATTTATGCCCGTGAAGATAATGATTGAACTTCTTCACCCCCCACACCAGGCTGAGGGCCTCCCTGTCAATCTGCGCATAGTTACACTCGGCTGTGGTTAGCGAGCGCGATGCAAAGGCTATTGGCCTCTCTGAATCGTCACGGAATTTGTGTGACAGTACCGCTCCAATGCCGTAGGGTGACGCATCACATGCCATCTGAATCGGTAGTGTTGGGTTGTAGTGGGCCAATACTTCTTTTGAAGTGTTTAGGCATTTACATTCCTGAAAGGCACGCTTACACTCATCACTCCATTTCCATGTCACTCCAGTTTGCAACAGGGCATTCAGTGGGTGCAGAATTGTAGATAAATTCGGCAAGAACTTATGGTAGTAGTTCACCAATCCGAGGAACGAACTCAGTTGCGACACATTTTCCGGTGCTGGAGCCTTGACTGCAGCCTCAATCTTGTCTGGCGACTTATGCAACCCTTCCTCATAAATCATGTGGCCACAATACGAGATTTGTCTCCTGAAGAACTCGCATTTGGGGAGATTGGCTCGTAGCCCATATTCCTGTAATCTCGTGAGCACCTGCTCCAGGTTGGCAAGGTGTTCACTGTCATTTTCGCCCATAACCAGGATGTCGTCCAAAGAACACTGGGTCCCCGGGATCGCTTGCAGGACTTGTTCCATCGCCCTCTGCCAAATAGCCAGGGCTGATGCTACCCCGAATACCAGTCGATAGTACTGGGAAAGGCCTTTGTGAGTGTTTATCGTGAGGTATTTTCTAGATGCTTCTTCCACCTCCATTTGTAGATATGCTTGGGCCAGATCAATCTTTGTAAAACATTTCCCTCCAGATAGTGAGGCAAAAATATCTTCTATCCGCGGAAGTGAATACTGTACTGTGTGCAGGACTGGTTTCACAGTCACCTTGAAGTCCCCACAGATGCGAACCTTCTTTGGCTCCCCAGGCATGCTGCTCAATGCTTTCTTCAATACAGGAACGATGGGTGTGGCCCACTCGCTCCAGTCCACCTTGGACAGCACACCCGAACGCTCCAGACTCTCCAGTTCAGCTTCAACGGCTGGGCGGATTGCGTATGGCACTGGTCTGGCCTTAAAATTTTTTGCGTTTGCGTTATCTTCAATCTTTATGTTTGCCTTTACTCCTTTTAGAGTCCCAAGTCCTTGTTGGAACACCTCTCCCGCGTCAGATAGAATTTGTGACAGACGTCCAGGTGCGACGTCATCATCCTTTTTGTCAGTCAAAGTTAGCGCCTGAATGGAATGCCAATCCAATTGTACTTTTTGGATCCATTCACGTCCCAATAATGGTGGTCCTCCATCTCGTAGTACATACATATATAGTTTCTGTGTTTCCTCGCCGTTATATTTAACTGGCACCCTTATTTTTCCTCTGGGGTAGACCTTTTGCCCCGTGTATGTCTTCAATACAATGGACGTTTCCTTTAAGGGTATGTGTGAGAATAGCCGCTCATAGTCTCATCGATTCATGACAGTTAGGGCTGATCCTGTGTCCAATTCCATCTTTACTGGGGACCCTGCTATTATGAGGGTGACCCAAATGGTTCGGTTATCCTCCTTTGCGATCACGTTGTGTAACTTTAGACAATTTACTCTCCTGCTCCCGGAGTCCTTATCACTCTCCTGATCTTCCGAACTACTGTCTGTCAGTTTTTTTACTTTCCTGTACTGTTCCTTAGTAGTTCTTGTCATGTTGGTTTTCTTTCCCGGCCTGCAGACTCTTGCTATATGTCCCATTTTTCCGCATTGCCTGCATAATTTGTCCTTAAACCAGCAGTTCTTCTGTTCATGGGTTGTTCTGCCGCAGTGATAGCACTTTTCTGCTCCATACGCCATTTCGTTAGCACTGTATTCTTGTGGATTCTGTTGTATTTCCACAGCTCCCCGTGCTGCTGCTTCATAGGATACTGCCATGCTGAAAGCCTGTTCTAGCGTCAGGTCCTTTTTTGAAAGTAGTCGTTTCTGGGTTCCTTCACTCTGGAGCCCGCAGACAAACTTATCCCGTAAGGTGTCTGCCAGTCCTGCTCCGAACTGGCAGTGCTTCGATAACTTGCGTAGTTCCGTAAGATAGTCAGCATTGCTCTCATCTTTGTGCTGGTTTCTTTTATGGAACTTGAATCTTTCTGCTATCAGCAGCGGTGTAGGGTTTAGGTGTTCCTGTAAGATATTAACAATCTCCTCAAAACTTTTCTCCATTGGTTTAGCAGGGGTAATTAAATTCCGCAATAGGCCGTATATACTCGCGCCCATCAAATTCAATAATACCGACGCCCTCTTTCCATCGGCCACCTCATTTGCCTTGCAGTACACTTCAATTCTTTCCACATACGTGGTCCAGTCTTCTACCTCGTTGTCGAAAGCAGTGATACTGCCACTTTTCGGCATCTTGGGTGATTTAAAATGGCGCCTCCCGCGCTTTTTCTTCTTCCCCAATCGAATAAAATGGCGCCTCCCGCGCTTTTCCTTCTTCCCCAATGGGATAAAATGGCGCCTCCCGCACTTTTCCTTCTTCCCCTTGCTGCCACGCTGGTCCTAGCATTCTACAGGGTAATGGCGGTGACCCGCGGCTTCGGCGCGTCTCACTTTCCTTCCCCCCCGTTTATTTTCTCTCTGCTGCCCGGTTCTTGAGCACCGAACGCGCCCTGTGCGCTCCACCCCCTCTCTCTCTTGTTTCCTTTTCCTGGCAACGCTGTGCGGCCCGTTTTGTAGAGCCGCTCGATCGAGCTTGAGCCCGCGGCAGTCCGGAAGGGTCAGCGCACTACCTGCTACCAGCACGATTTGCTGGAACATCTTATCTGGGGAGCCAAGCACAGCTCTCCACAGTCTCTCCCGCAATTCTCCGAACACCGATGAATTCTTTGGGCGGTTGCCCGCGGTCGACGCCCGTTGCTCAGACTACGACCTCCAAGAAACCTCCTCTCAGGGCGAGATCCGCGTGAGATGATGCCACACTGCAGGTGAGTTCGATCTTACTCGTCGCCACTGTAAAGTCCGCACCTCAATAATACACGGACTTCGGGAGAACAGTTTAACAGGTACTTTACTGAACAGGAGGGCAATGTCAGACTGAAATACAGAAGCCTGCTAGGGCCTTTTATACAGGGGTGGTCACTGCCGGTACTGCCGTCTAAAACCAGTTCTTCCCTTAAAGGTACATACACAGCAGCCATCACCAATGGTCTTGTATTTCCCGAAACCCCGACCCCTGTGCCCAAATGACTAGAACCAGCGCAGCCTGTCGACCTGTGTCCTCTAGAAAGACATGCACAGGAAGAGACCTCCTGTAAAATGGAGGAGTACCTGCGGTGCCAGGTTGCAGAGGCTAAGTTAGTTGAGCAGGCTTTAAGGGAGGAGAACGCTAGGTTAACAGCGAGGGCTGGCAGTTCAAAGGGTCAGCTAAGGGCTTGTAAATGGTTTCACATCAATCAGTGCAAACTGTTTAAGCCGGGTGCAAAAGAGCCAGCAACTGAAGCAAGGTCTGAGGGTGAAAATCCTCAGCCTGAGGCGTGCGGTAAGTCACAGATGACACAGGCTGGAACCACAGCCTGCATGGAGGGAGAAACTGTCCCGCCCACCTGGGAGGTTTCCCCTATGGCCTGGGACTCGGACGAGGAGGAGCCCGAAGATCAAGGCCCTCCCCCTTATCCGAACGCCATCGAGGGGAACCCGAACAGGAGGGGGGGCCCGAAGAGCAAGGCCCCGCCCTCGACACGATTCTGGAGGAGGTGGAGTCGGAGGACGGAGATCCCGTCCTCGACTCAAGCTTAGGGGAGGTAGAGATTGGGGGCGGAGATCCTCCACCTGTAAGGATAGGTGAGAAGGAGTCGTCTGCCACAGACCCAAATCCCAAAGGGGCGGATCCTGAGGGAAGGGAGCCGAAGCCGGCAGTCGTGGAGGTGCCACGGGCTGTGAGGGCTGAAGTCCCAACCGAAGGTCCACTCGCGATGGGAGCCTCGCCCAAAGTATTCCTTCGCAGGTCATCCCGAATGCCTCAGCCAAAGAAACCTTGGCCCGATCCCCTCAACTTCAGTAAACGCTGACTTGGGAAATCCCCAGCAGAACGCAGTCCCCAACCGACAGCAAAAGGCTGCGGGGAACCCAAGCCACAGGTCACTACAGCCCCTCCACAGGGAGCGGTGAGCTGCAGTCTGAACAGGGATTAGGCAAGCCGCCCAGGGACAGGCGGCGCTGTACATAATTTAGTTAAGTTTAAGTTTAATTAAGTTGAGGTGTGTATATTAAAGTGATTAGTGTTGCAACTAGTTTTGGAACCTATTGTTTTGGATCAAGGTCGAAAGACCCGATCATGCCTTCACCTAAGCCAGAATCTCTCGGGAGCCTGGCTATATCATTTAATTTTGTTACAGGAACCAGAAAGATGAGAGGGATTCTCATCACGTTCGTGGTGATCGGGTACGGCGTGGCCTACCGGAGCCATACTAAGGACGCCACGATCTACGGGTGCTCAGGAGACACAGTCCCCATCGCGACCGATGGGACGGGCACCCGGGAGGTCGAGGACACAGCCAACTACTTCCACGAAGGAAGGTGGCCAGGATGGCTGGGGTCGAACTCTACGGAATACTCCAGTCAGTTCAGTTTTAATTACCAGGAAGCCTTTTTGACGTGCCCTCGAGTAAGGATCATCGCGCCCAGAGTCAGCATCACCGTTGGGAAAAGGATTTGCCTTGTGTGTTCTGGACATGTTCCTTTGGACCGTTGGCGGTGGCTCAGGAAACTGAGTAAAACCATGAAGAACTCCACGGTTGAGTGGGAGAGATTGGGTAATAATACCCATTGGACTATTACGGGGACTCATGGGGGATTGAGTGTCTGTTGAGACAAATGGTGGGAACCAGATGAAGGGATTTACATCTGTATGTGGGGATCAGAACACGCTTGCCCCACAGGCATCTCCATCTTTTTCCAAAGGCAGTGGCAGGATGCTGGACAAGGGATGAGATGCGACGTCAGCACACAGGCGTGTGGAGTCCCATATTCTCAGATCCCAGTAAATGCCACCGAGCTCATTACCCGCCCACGCAAGACCCTGCCCACGATTCCGGTAGCCAAAACCCGCAAGGGAGGGTGCCCCACCACTACCAAGGGACCCGGGAACGGATTGGTGTTAGTGCCCACAGGTCAGGTGCTGTACCAAGGGGTGCACTACGCGGTAGCTTCAGTGATTTTAAACCTCACCGAGGTGCGATTGCCAGAGTGGTGCCCCAAGGCAACGGAGCAATTGTACCAGGTCCTGTTAACAAACATGTTCAGACAATTTTATGAATTCGACTTTGCCGATGTCGACAGAGCTGAATTGTACACCACACCATATGAGGTCTTGGGCAGGATAGGGAGACAAAGAAGGGGTGCAGTAAATGATATTTTCAGAGCTTTTAACACAGGGACTTCCGTCATCAACACTCTGGATGACGTGGAGCTGCAGACCCAGATCAACGGTTTAAAAACACAGTTAGGAAAGATACTGACTTGTGAGAATAAGGTAGTGGGTTCTGAGTTACATGAGGACCAGGCCATGACACTACACTTAAAGGAAATAATAGCTGAGCTGGAGAAACACGCTAAAACGGTAAATGCTCTCATCAGGGAGGATCGGAATGCGTCTGACCAGGCTGCGCAGAGCGAAGCTTGTGTGCTGTACGGGGCGTAGTTACTGGGCGAGGGCTGCAGTAATCTGGAGGATTTAAAACAAGGTTTAGTCCCCTTCTGGATCAGCAACAAGCACCTCGCAGCCCTCCACCCTTTTGAGAATGCATTGAGTCCGTGCCAGCTTAGACTAGCTTCAGAGGCCTACCCAGTCCCAGTGGACTGTGGACGGTCTAATCACACCATTATGGGTATAGTGGTAAATAGAATGCTGGTTATGGTTAAGACAGCTAAACCCGCCCCGGTATACAGAGTGGAGAACATTGGAGTCATTCAAGGGGGTGCACACATTCGCTACACAGCGGTCCCACCTACGTCATTCGATGGGAGCATGCAATGATGGGTACCGACCTCTCGGGGTGCCGGAGCCGGGGAGCACACATCATCCTGTGTCCCCAGCACTTGAATGCCTATTCGAAACCACAGTGCGGGTTCAGAACTGCTGGCGCGAAGCCTATAAATTGCACCATGGAGGCAATGGCATATATAGGAGGTGGGACATATTGTGTCACCACTGCAGCACCCCACTACCAACATGGACAGCACGGCTGGTGTCCGGTGAGTGACAGCAGTTTCTGCTTCAAACCCAAGGCAGAAGTTCAAGTGGCCCAAGAGCGAATTGTCCCCATTCCTGAACCTTCCACTGTTCACATCACTGTCAAAGAGAATTTCACCGACCTTTAATGATTCGTTGCACATTTTGGATATATAATTCCCCCTCTCCCTGAACACCTCACCAAGATATTAAAGGCCGTTGTCGTTTCACGGAAACATTTTTACACACTGGAGCAGAAGACCTTAGAAATAGGGGCAGACATATTGGATATAGTGACCCCACCATGGTGGAACCTGTTCACTAATATTGAAGTCCCTTCTTGGAATAGGATAACCTCTCATATCCTAGTAGTGTGTCAGATTTTTATCGTGATTTATTTACTGTTTGTACACTGTGAAAAGGTAAAACATTCACAGAGGTACGAGAACAGGGGAGAATGGAGGGAGCATTATGTGTGGGTAGAAGAAGAGACACCCGTTTAGATTTATGCTACTATGTATAAAGTTAAAGTTTCCCTCCCTCCTCTATTTGATAATATTCGTGTGAGATTTTGTGTATTTTGCTCTTTATTGTTGAAGTATATTAAGTAAGTTGTGATTATTAAAGATAATAAGGTGTTTGAACCAGGTGGTGTAGGGGTATTAGGCCCCCCTCCACACCTGGAAGAATGTGTTTCAAACTTCTAAACCCAATGTATTGCCATCTATAGCTGCTTTATGTACACTGTAGGTTTTCTGAAATGGGAAATGCATGTATCGTGGGATCGCAGATAGGTAAATACAGGGAATGGTTTGATTGTGGAAGGTCAGAAAATTTTGCTCACCCAGAATTATGATATTTCAAGCAAGTTATAGTATCATCAGGGGGGACTGTAAGATTCGCAAAATTGATATTGTATTAATAAGGGTCAAATGGCAGAAGAGGCCATGATTTTAAAGACTGTTTTAAAAGAAGCCCAGGAAAAAGGGGCATTCAAAATGGCCGCCAGACCCCGTGACCAACTTATTGGGACACTTTAAAATGGTTCCTGCAGTCCTCAGACAGCTTTGTGGATTCAACCCACAGTTGGTTCTGGAAGCCGTTTCTGAGAGAACGAAACCAGACACCCACACATTCATAAAGATTGGACGCAGATCCAGTCAGATCGGCCTGTAGATAAAGGCCATCTAAATGTTTACCCAGACAAAGGGGAACAGTTCCATATTCATAAAGAACACATCAAGGACCTGTTAAAGACATCAAGAAGACATTAAAAACAATGAAGGTCATTCCAGACCAGAGATGGCCCGTTACCGGCCATCCAAGAACAGTTTAAAATATAATAACTGCCCCGTTGTGCAACCAGCCCGCCAAAATTAAAACAAAAGACTAACCTGATTTGGCGTGAGATAAGGGCTTCTGCTGAGAAGTATAATTGGGAGACACCGGGGGTAGCGAAAGAGGCTTCATCTTAGATATTGGGAAGAGAGAGGTTCCTTTCTTCATCATCTTCGTGGGATCTTCGGTAATAGCTGTTACCTTCGATAGCAGCTGGAGTTCAGAGAAGAAGACGGTTCGAGCCGACGTCCCGCCCCGGGGTAAAACATGGCCCTTCATAATCGGATCTAGATAGGTTTAAGGGGGTGGTCATTTTGGGTATAATTAACATGAGTTGTTGTCCCTCGATGTTCCGTGTGTTTCCCCATTTTATGATGATCTTTGTAAGGTATAATATGCCTGTATCCTTTTTAGTTAGTACTGTATTGTTATGATTTGTTTTTCCCTCCCATGTACCCTCTTATTTGCTTGCATTTGATTCATTTTTCCTTATGCAATAAAATATCATTTTGTTTCATTAAACCTGGTCTATAAGAGTATTCTCTACATTGTAGTTCCTGCATCTAAGACCAGTGTCTAGAATCTAAGGGGTGAGTGGGTCGAACCACTTAAGGTTTTTCTGTGCAAAAGAGAGAGAGAGAGAGAGAGAGAGAGGCTTCTGAGAGAGAGTAACCTCTGCGATCCACAGAATCTCTAGAGAGAGAAAACCCCTTACACCCATGACCGTTACTGATTGAGTGGTACTCTAGTCACTGGCACTTTACTGTTACTGATTGGGTGATAATTTGGTCACCGACCCGTTACCGTTACTGTTTGGTTGCTACTGCAGTCACTGGCCCATTACCATTACTGATTGGGTGGTATGCCGGTAACCAGCCCGTTACCATTACTGATTGAGTGATACGCCGGTCACCGGCCTGTTACTGTTACTGATTGGGTTGTATGCTGGTCACCAGCCCGTTACTGTTACTGATTGGGTGATAATCAGGTCACCGGCCCGTACCATTACTGATTGGGTGGTACGCTGGTCACCAGCCATTATTGTTACTGATTGGGTGGTACTCCAGTCACTGGACCGTTACCATTACTGATTGGGTGATAATTCGGTCACCGGCCCGTTACCATTACTGATTGGGTGGTACACTGGGCACCAGCCCGTTACTGTTACTGATTGGGTGGTACGCTGGTCACCGACCCGTTACTTTTATTGATTGGATGGTACTCCAGTCACTGTCCTGTTATCATTACTGATTGGGTGGTAATCCATTCACCGTCCCATTACCGCTTCTGATTGGGTGGTACGCAGGTCACCGGCCCGTTACCGTCACTGATTGGTTGGTACTCCATTCACCGGCCTGTTACCATTACTGATTGGGTGGTACACCATTCACCAGCCCGTTCCTGTTACTGATTGGATGGTTCGTCGGGCACCAGCCCATTGCAGTTACTGATTAGGTGGTACGCCAGACACTGGCCTGTTACCATTACTGATTGTGTGGTACTCCAGTCACCGGCCTGTTACCGTTTCTGATTGGGTGGTAATCCAATCACCGGACCGTTACCATTACTGATTGTGTGGTACTCCAGTCACCGGATTGTTACCGTTACTGATTGGGTTGTACGCCGGTCACCGGTCCGTTACCATTACTGATTGGGTGGTACTCCAGTTACCAGCCTGTTACTGTTACTGATTGTGTGGTGCTCCAGTTACCGGCCCTTTACCGTTACTGATTGGGTGAAAATTCGGTCACCAGCTTGTTACTGTTACCGATTGGGTGTTACTCCAGTTACCGGCCCTTTACATTTACTGATTGAATGGTACTCCAGTTACTGGCCCGTTACCATTACTGATTGGGTGGTACTTGAGTCACCGGCCCGTTACCATTACTGATTGGGTGATAATTAGGTCACCAGCCTGTTACTGTTACCGATTGGGTGGTACTCTAGTCAACGGACTGTTACCATTACTGATTGGGTAGTACGCCGGTCGCCGGCCCATTACCATTACTGATTGAGTGATAATTCGTATGCATATGGATTAGATGCAGATCTAGTCAAGATCGGCCTGGAGACAGAGGCCATCAAAATGTTGCCCCAGACAAAAGGGGACAATTTCATAATCATGAGAACAGCACCCAGGACTAGATAACGAGATCAGCAGGCCATTAAAAAAAATGAAGGTAATTCCAGACCAGAGATGGGCCTGTTACCAGCCGTTTAAGACATTTTAAAATATAATGACTACACCACTGTGCTGCCAGCCCGCCAAAAATTAAACAAAGACTAACCTGATTTTGGGCGGGAAGTGAAGCCTCTGGAATAAAGGTATATCTGGAGAGACTTTTCGGCAGTTGGGGCAAGCGAGTTGGAATGCAGACAGTTGCAAGCCTGCAACTTGAGCAGAGACAAACAGCTTGAATCCGGACACCCAGAAGAAGAAGCAGGCAATCGCAGGAGGAAGAAGGAAGCCAACATCGAGAAGGCCGTCTCGAAACCGACGTTCCGCCCCAGGGAAGCACATCGGGAGTTCATCGACCGTCCCCGGGCTGTTGCCAGAACGAGAGGCCATCGACCCAACTTGGGAGAAGAGACAAAAAAATAAAAACCCCAAGAGGAGAAACCTTCCAGCCACCCCGGCTCGGGAGAAGAGAGAAAAGAAAACTGAAGAAGCGATGGGAGCCAGCCCAAGGCTCCTCTAACCAGGGTCGAGCCGACGATCCGCCGACATCCAGACCCGCTGGTGTCCAGCCGCTCCCGACCCCCACCTCAGGAGAGAGGTGTGGCGCAGCTCGCAGGGGCTCCACGATCCACGTGGAGACGAAATGCCCGAAAGGACCAAACACAGACTCGATTTCAAAACCTTGCACTTCCTAGTGGGATTGGTGAGCATGTTTCTGGCTCTTCACAATCAGATCTAGAAAGGTTTAATAAGGGGGTGGAATGTAAGGGTACAATTAACATGAGTTGTTGTCCCTCGATGTTCCGTGTGTTTCCTTATTTCATGATAATCTTTGTAGAGTATAAGATGCCTGTATTTGCTTTAGTTAGTACTGTGTCATTATGATTTGTTTTGTGTTGTTTTTCCCTCCCATGTACTCCCTTATCTGCTTGCATTTGATTTGATATTTTTCCTTATGCAATAAAATTTCATTTTGTTTCATCAAACTTGGTCCACAAGAGTTTTCTCTACATTGTAGTTCCTGCGCCTAAATCCAGAGTATAGAATCTAAGGGGCAAGTGGATCGAACCATTCAAAGTTTTACTATGCAAGAGAGAGACACCTCTAGAGAGGGAAGCCTCAGGGAAATCGCTCAAGGAGAACCCCTTACAGAAAATGGTGACCACGGCAGGACTCTGGCAGCAGGATTGCAATGTAGTAGACCAAGTTTGAATGATCAAAATGCAATGGATGAGAGGATAGCGGATTATGTCTTTGGCAAGGTAAATCTCACTAAACAGTGGATTTCCGATCTCTTGCTGGATGGGTGTCCGGTGGACGCAGCCATCAGGTGATCAGAGAGCAACGAGCATAAGAAGTCAGTGGAAAAGGCAGTGTGGCTGATGTGTTACAAGAAGCAGGTCCAGATCTTCGACCGGGTCATTGCAGCACAGGCAGCCAAGATCACAACCCAGGCAGCAGAGATAGAGGAAAAGGCCATGGGTAGGGAAAAACTCATCACAGCGCTTCACGCGCTGAATCAGGAACGCCAAGTGGTAGCTAGTCAACATCAGGCTAGGATAGAGTACCTGGAGTGCCAGGTTACTGAGGCAAAGATTAATGAAACGAGGATACGGGAGAAAAGCGCCCGCCTCGCAGAACAGCTAAGAGCACAGGAGGAGAGAGTAGCGGAGGTTAAGGCAGCTTACAAGCTAGCCCTTGAGCACGGGTTTGAGAGCACAGACCACGGCCCCTGCCAAAAGACCATAGAGGACCTAAGAACGGCCCTGGTTAAGGGAAGAGGCATGGTGTGTCTCGTCAGCCCGAAAGCCAGTCACATGGACTTTTTAAAGGAATCAAAACAGCCGATTTCATCTGAGGTAATTGTGGTACCAACCACCGAGCCCTCAGCACCGCCGAGCTATCGTGAGACTTGGTTGGAAAAGGAGGTGGTAGCGAAAGAGGAGGTAGCCGAGGTGGAGTGTGTGGAAGAGCCACTGGTCGCAAAGCCGAGACCGGCACCAATGTGTCCCGCTCGGCACCAGAGGTTCGGTCCCAACGCTGCCGATGGCAGTGTCGGACCCCACGAGAACCAGCTCGTGGTGCCCTACGCTGGCCCGCAATTAAGGTCCATGGTGAGCCACCTCACACGACTCACAGTAAAGGGAGATCCCTCGATTCATTTCAGAGAGATAGAGGAAACAGCAGCAATCAATGACTGTGATGAACAGGAACAGGTCAAACTGTTGCTTTCCTCCCTGGATCCCACAATCCTTCAGTGCCTCTCAGAGGATGGTAAAAGGGGATGGAAAGGGTATGCGGATCTCAGGGAGGAAGTTTTAGAGGTAATGGGAGTGGACGACGGTAGTCCGTTCGACCATGTAGAAGGGACCGTGCAGCTATCTGGAGAACCCCCACGGGTTTTCGCAGAAAGGCTGTGGCCAGTATATCGACGCAGCTGTCCGGGTATGCCTGAACGGGCTTTAATGAGCAATGAACAGCGGGTTCATTGGCTCCGTTGCTTGGTTGCCAACAGCTTGGCAGAGATAAGGGCCCTAGCCAGATCTTGGTTTGATCCCCAAGGTCCCGGTGTCACGGAGGAGATGGTACTCCATCAGTTAAATGTAGCGTACAGGAATTGTAGAGGTCAGGAAACACCACCCGAGAAGGGAAAGGTGCATGAGGCAAAACCCGCAGCCCCAAGCCAGAAGGAGTGGCGTCAGGAGGGGAATCGCCCTGTCCAAGCCAAGCTCAATTGCTACGGGTGTGGGAAGGATGGACATTGGTGCAAGGACTGTAGAAATCCGTGGAAGGATAATAAAGGGAGATTTCCCGCAGCCCAAGCCCAAGCCCAGACCGCTGCCCCAGCACCAGCCAAAACCCAAGCCGTAGCCCCTGCCCCAGCACAAGGAGCTGGTGCGGTTATGAATCCTGCGGCGCTTGAATCAATTTTAGAGACAATGCGGTCTCTGATGACCTCGCAGGGGAAAATTGTAAAGTCTGCGCCTCAATAATACATGGACTTCGGGAGAACAATTAAACAGGTATTTTATTATTATTATTAATAATAATAATAAACAACTTTATTGTCATTGTTAGTGCACAAGTGCAGCACAACGAAATGTAGGCTTGCGGCTCCCGAAAGTGTACATTTAGATTAAGACATTTAAACATTCAACATTCATTTGGCTTGTAATACATTAACATAAACATAACCATAATAAAGTGCATTGGCAGATGTGCAGGCTTTAGAGTTCATTTGTGGAGTTCAGTAGGATGACAGCCCTGGGAAAGAAGCTGCTCCTAAATCTGGTTGTTTGGGTGCGAATGCATCTGTAGCACCTTCCAGATGGCAGGAGGGCGAACAGACTTTGGCTGGGGTGGGTAGGGTCTTTGATGATGGTCCGTGACCTCCGTAAACAGCGTTTCTGGTATATTTGCTCTATGGTCGGTAGCCGGGTGCCGGTAATGCGTTGGGCAGTTTTGACTACCCGCTGCAGGGCTTTCCGGTCATAGAGCGTAACGTCAGACTGAAGTACAGAAGCCTGCTAGGGCCTTTTATAAAGGGGTGGTCACTGCCGGTACTGCACTATAAAATCAGTTATTCTCTTAAAGGTACATACACAACAATTCCTCCCCTTTTAGATAAACAGTACATCACATTCATTTAACAACTAAATAATAACTAATTACAATTACAATTTTCTCGGTACTATATACATCAACTGAAATAATCATTTATATAAGTTCAGTCTTTGAGGAGGCTTCCTAATCCTGACTGGATAGCGCCTTTCTCGAGTATCCTGTTCTTGCGGTGGAGTTGATTCTGGCTCATTGTCATTGGTTGGTTCGTCAGCTTCCAATACCACTGCTTCTGAGGTAGACGCAATCTGTACTTCGGGCTCATTACCAGGTGCACATGCTCGTGGTATAGGTTTGGCTTGTTCCTGTGACTCTAGAATCTGGTCAGCATGGCGTCTCACGATGCTCTCTCCAACGTCCACTGTGTACATTAGTGGTCGTTGCTGTGTGCATATCGTTCCTGGCTGCCATTTTACTGTTCGGTAGTCGCGGGCCAAGACTGGTTGTCCTATCTTGATGCTCCTGGTTGGCTTCTCATTGATGTGCTGGAGTTGCTTATCCTCAACATCTCGTCTTATGTTTGGTTTGAGCAAATCCAGGTGACATCTTAGCCTTCGGTTGAAGAACATTATGGCTGGAGCTTGGTTGGTGACTGCATGTGTCGCATTCCGGTAAGCAAACAAGAAATTATCTACCTTGTGTTGTAGTGGTATGTCGTCGTTATACATCGCCTTTATTGCCTTTTTAAAGGTCTGAACAAACCTTTCAGCCAATCCATTTGTGGCTGGATGATATGGGGCAGATGTGTAATGTTTCACCCCATTATTCCTCAGAAACCTCCGGAAATCCTCAGACGCAAACTGTGGCCCATTGTCGGAGCAATTCTGTTCTGGCAAGCCATTCCTGGTGAAGATCGTCCGTAGGACTGCAATAGTTTTCTCCGTGGTGGTGGAGGACATTTTGATGACCTCTGGCCATTTCGAATGGGAGTCCACGGTGATTAGAAACATGAGTCCATAAATGGACCAGCAAAACCAATGTGTACCCATTGCCATGGAGATGAGGGCCACTCCCATGGGTGTAGAGGGGCCTGTGGTGGTGCATTTTGGACTTTCTGGCATCCTGAGCAGCTCTTGGTCAGGTCCTCGATTTGTTTATCGATTCCCGGCCACCACACATAAGCCCTGGCTAGGCTTTTCATTTTTACCCCTCCCAGATGACCTTCATGAAGCTCATTGAGCACTCTGTCTCTCAACTTGGGTGGAATTACTTTTCGGGATCCACACATCAAGCTCCCCCGGCACACTGACAGCTGTTCTCTCCTTGGCGAGAATGCTGGCAACAGTGAGTCGCCATGTGATGGCCATCCCTTCACCGTCAAATCATAGACCCGAGAGAGTGTCGGGTCATTTCGGGTTTCCTTCTCTGTACTTGAGTTTGTAACAGGCAGACAGTCGACTATGGCCTCATGGAATATCTCAACAGGGTCCACTGCAGGTGCTTCCTCTACCATAGGCAACGGTAGACGCGACAGCCCTTCAGCGTTTCCATGCTGCTTCGTACCCTTGTATTCTATGTCGTACTGATGTGCCCCTAGAAAAAGTGACCATCTTTGCAGCCGTTGCGGCATCATCACCGGAACGACCTTCTTTGGGTTAAAAATGGAGACCAGGCACTGATGATCAGTCAGCAGGGTGAATTTCTACCCGTGCAGATAGTGATTGAACTTCTTCACCCCCCACACCAGGCTGAGGGCCTCCCTGTCAATCTGGGCGTAATTACGCTCGGCTGAGGTTAACGAGCGCGACGCAAAGGCTATTGGCCTCCCTGAACCGTCAAGGAATTTGTGTGACAGCACCGCTCCAATGCCGTAGGGAGATGCATCACATGCCAACCGAATCAGTAGTGTTGGGTTGTAGTGGGCCAATACTTCTTTTGAAGTGATTAGGCATTTACATTTCTGAAAGGCACTCTTACACTCATCACTCCATTTCCATGTCACTCCAGTTTGCAGCAGGGCGTTCAGTGGGTGCAGAATTGTAGATAAATTCGGCAAGAACTTATGGTAGTAGTTCACCAGCCCGAGAAACAACCTCAGTTGCGACACATTTTCCGGTGCTGGAGCCTTGACTACAGCCTCAATCATGTCCGGTGACTTATGCAACCCTTCCTCATCAATCATGAGGCCACAATACGAGATTCGTCTCCTGAAGAACTCGCATTTTGGGCGGTTGGCTGGTAGACCATATTCATGCAATCTAGTGCGCACCTGCTCCAGGTTGGCAAGGTGTTCACTGTCATTTTCGCCTGTCACCAGGATGTCATCCAAATAACACTGGGTCCCTGGGATTCCTTGCAGGACTTGTTCGAATGCCCTATGCCAAATAGCTGGGGCTGATGCTACCCTGAATACCAGTCGATTGTGCTGGTAAAGGCCTTTGTGAGTGTTTATCGTGAGGTATTTCCTAGATGCTTCTTCCACCTCCATTTGTAGATACGCTTGGGCCAGATCAATCTTCGTAAAGCGTTTCCCTCTAGATAGTGAGGCGAAAATATCTTCTATCCGTGGAAGTGGATATTGTACTGTGTGCAGGACTGGGTTCACAGTTACCTTGAAGTCCCCACAGATGCGAACCTTCTTCGGCTCCCCAGGCGTGCTGCTCAATGATTTCTTCATTACAGGAACGATGGGTGTGGCCCACTTGCTCCAGTCCACCTTGGGCATCACATTCGAATGCTCCAGATTCTGCAGTTCTGCTTCGACGGCTGGGTCGATCCCGTACGGCACCGGTCTGGCCTTAAAAAATTTTGGGTTTGCGTTATCTTCGATTTTTATCATTGCCTTTACTCCTTTTAGAGTCCCAAGTCCTTGTTGGAACACCTCTTTCGCGTCATTTAGAATTTGTGACAGACGTCCAGGTGCGACGTCATCATCCTTTTTGTCAGTCACAGTTAGCGCCTGAATGGAATGCCAATCCAATTGTATTTTTCGGATCCATTCACGTCCCAATAATGGTGGTCCTCCATCTTGTAGTATATATAGATACAGTTTCTGTGTTTCCTTGCCGTTATATTTAACTGGCACCCTTATTTTTCCTCTGGGGTAGACTTTTTGCCCCGTGTATGTCTTCAATACAATGGACGTGTCCTTTAAGGGTATGTGTGAGAATAGCCGCTCATAGTCTCGTCGATTCATGACAGTTAGGGCTGATCCTGTATCCAATTCCATCTTTACTTGGGACCCTGCTATCATGAGGGTGACCCAAATGGTTCGGTGATCCTCCTTTGCGATCACGTTGTGTAACTTTAGACAACTTAATCTCCTGCTCCCGGAGTCGATATCACTCTCCTGATCTTCCGAACTACTGTCTGTCATTTTTTTTACTTTCTTGGACTTTTCCTTAGTAGTTCTTGTAGTGTTGGTTTTCTTTCCCAACCTGCAGACTCTTGCTATATGTCCCATTTTCCCGCATTGCCTGCATACTTTGTCCTTAAACCAGCAGTCCTTCTGATCATGGGTTGTTCTGCCGCAGCGATAGCACTTTTCTGCTCCATACGCCATTTCGTTAGCGCTGTATTCTTGTGGTTTCTGTTGTATTTCCGCAGCTCCCCATGCTGCTGCTTCATAGGATACTGCCACGCTGAAAGCCTGTTCTAGCGTCAGGCCCTTTTTTGAAAGTAGTCGTTTCTGGGTTCCTTCACTCTGGAGCCCGCAGACAAACTTATCCCGTAAGGTGCCTGCCAGTCCTGCTCCGAACTGGCAGTGCTTCGATAACTTGCGTAGTTCCGTAAGATAGTCAGCATTGCTTTCATCTTTGTGCTGGTTTCTTTTATGGAACTTGAATCTTTCTGCTATCAGCAGCGGTGTAGGGTTTAGGTGTTCCTGTAAGATATTAACAATCTCCTCAAAACTTTTCTCCATTGGTTTAGCTGGGGTAATTAAATTCCGCAATAGGCCGCACGTTCTCGCGCCCATCAAATTTAATAATACCGACGCCTTCTTTCCATTGGCCACCTCATTTGCCTTGCAGTACACTTCAATTCTTTCCACATATGTGGTCCAGTCTTCTACCTCGTTGTCAAAAGCAGTGATACTGCCACTTTTCGGCATCTTGGGTGATTTAAAATGACACCTCCCGCGCTTTTTCTTCTTCCCCAATGGAATAAAATGGCGCCTCCCGCACTTTCCCTTCTTCCCCAATGGAATAAAATGGCGCCACCCGCTCTTTTCCTTCTTCCCCTTGCTGCCACGCTGCTCCTAGCGTTCTACAGGCTAATGGCAGCGACCCGCGGCTTCGGCGCGTCTCACTTTTCCTTCCCCTCGTTTATTTTCTCGCCCCTGCCCGGTTCTTGAGCACCGACCGCGCCCTGTGCGCTCCACCCTCCTTTTCTATCTTTCCTCCCGGCGAAGCTGCGCGGCCCCTTTTGCAGAGCCGCTCAATCGAGCTCGAGCCCGCCGCAGTCCAGAAGGGTCAGCGCACTACCTGCTACCAGCACAATTTGCTGGAACACCTTGACTGGGGAGCCAAGCTCAGCTCTCCACAGCCTCTCCCACAATTCTCTGAACTCCGATGGATCCTTGGGCGGTTGCCCGTGGTCGACGCCCGTTGCTCTGACTTCGACCTCCAAGAAACTTCTTCTCAGGGAAAGGTCCCCGTGAGGTGATGCAGTACTGCAGGTGAGTTCGAACTTGCTCGTCTTCACTGTAAAGTCCGCGCCTCAATAATACACGAAGTTCGGGAGAACAATTAAACAGGTATTTTACTGAACAGAGGGTACTCTTTTTGGTTGGTGCTTAAACAAATTGACTGCAAATTAACAGAAGTTCAAATAAAACTTAAACAAATCAAATCAAAATCGCATTGTCCGGGTTGATGATGCACTCCAGTCCCCGCGGCGCCCACCAGTCACGGAAATACTCAAGCGTGCCGGCGGACACCGCATGCTCCATCTCCAGGGCCACCCGGGCGCGAACATGGCCGCGGAAGAGAGGCAGGCAATCCGGATGGACGACCTCCTCGACCGCCCGCTGCCTGGACCAATTGATGGCTTTTTTAGCTAGGCCCAGGAGCAGGCCTACAAGGAGGTCCTCCAACCTGCCCGCTCCCCTCCGCACCGGGTGACCATAGATCAAGAGTGTGGGACTGAAGTGCAACCAAAAATCGAGGAGCAGCCCCTTCAGGTAATGAAAGAGGGGCTGCAACCTCTCACATTCTATGTAAACGTGAAACACGGACTCCTCCAGGCCACAAAAAATGCAGGCGGACTGGGAGTCCGTGAACCTATTTAAAACCATATTGCACGGGACCACTCCATGCAACACCCTCCAAGCCAAGTCCCCGATGGAATAAGGGAGGACTCCTGCATAGAGATCCCTCCATTGGGGACCTCTGCCTCCGCCGGTCGGCAAGACGCCTCGCCAAGGTGTGTCCGGACGGCAGACGATGATAGCAAAGTGGAGAGTGTGCAGGAGCAGCCCGTACAGGAAACCACTCCGCGCGGAATGAAAAGGCACGGAGGGTATTTCCTCGAGACGGCTCAAGTTGTGAGGCGCCGGCTCCCGAGGGGAGTTTCGGGCCAGGCGCCGATGAGGAAATCCGTCCGAACGGGGTAAGCTCGGACGGGATCGCCCCACGTGCTTGAGCCGCCTCGATACACCTAGTGGAGCCGGGGCCCAGTGCCAATTTCACCGACTCGATGGCTTTGACCGTGAGCCGGACGTTGGCCCAGGACAGGCGCCGCGCCAGCTCCTCCGGCGCCATCCAGCCCACTCCTCCGCCATCGAGCAGGTCCCCGACCCTGGTCACCTTGCCAGGCACAGCCCTGCACTCCGCCAGCCACCCGAACCCGCGGTCGTGGAGGTGCGGATTCCTGAGCAGCGGCTCCCAAAGGAGATCCGCCGCTCCTGATGGGGGAGAGCTCTGCCTGGAAGCGACGTAGTTCCAAACCCATAGCAGTTCCTGGTAGAAGACAGGCAGCTCCCACAGGCTGGCACACCTGCCGCCCACTTTCACAAGCAGGAGCTGCGTGTCGTAATTGAGGCCGTGCAGCTGGCGGAAGAAATACGTCGCCAGCGCACACCATCTCGGAGGATTCTCGACGTACAGGTATCTCTGCAGCGTCTGAAGACGGAAAGTCACAGCCTGGGTGTGAAGGCACACCAGCGCCTGACCGCCCTCCCTAAGCGGGAGACACAGAACCGCGGCAGAGACCCAGTGCTTCCTTTTGTCCCAGAAGAACTTGATGAGCTTCTTCTGCATCTTGGCGACAAACGCAGGGGGAGGGATCAAAGTGACCAACCGGTACCACAACATGGTGGCCACCAGCTGGTTTATGACCAGCGCTCGACCCCTGTAGGACAACACTCGGAGCAGTCCTGTCCAGCGTCCTAGGCGAGCGGTGACTTTGGACTCCAGCTCTTGCTAGTTCGTCGGCCAGGTGTCCTCGGCAGGGCTAAGGTAGACTCCCAAATAGAGGAGGTGCGTGGTGCTCCAGGCGAAAGGCCTGAACTCCTCCGACAGGGAGTCCACCCGCCACTGACCCACCAGGAGTCCGGAACATTTCTCCCAGTTGATCTTGGCGGAGGATGCGTCCGAGTAAATCTGCTGGCATTCCCGCAAGTCAGCGGGATCCGTGACCATGAGGAGCACGTCATCGGCATAAGCCGAGAGGACCACCTCCATGCCCGGCCCTTGCAGAGCCAGTCCCTTCAACCTCTTCCGCAAGAGGCGCAGGAAAGGCTCCACGCAAATGGCGTATAACTGACCGGACATGGGGCATCCCTGACGCACCCCCCTCCCGAAGCGAAGGGGTGCCGTCAAGGACCCATTAACTTTAATCAGACACTCCGCGGCGGCGTACAGAAGCCGGATCCGGGCGACGAAATGCGTCCCGAACCCGAATTGCCGCAGAGTCCCGAAGAGATACTCGTGATCCACCCTGTCGAACGCCTTCTCCTGATCCAGGGAAAGGAAGGCGACCGACAGACGAGCCCTCTGGGAGTGGTGGACCAGGTCCCGGACCAGATGGATGTTATCGTGGATGGTCCGGCCCGGGACCGTGTAGGACTGGTCGGGGTGGATCGTGTGGGCCAGCACGGTGCCAAGGCGAGCAGACATGGCCCTGGCAAAGATTTTATAGTCCATGCTGAGGAGAGAGACCGGGAGCCAGTACTTAAGGAGGCGGAGATCGCCCTTCTTAGGCAGCAGGACAATGACCGCCCTGCGCCAAGAGAGGGGCATCTCCCCGGTCGCCAAACTTTCCCCCAGGACCCGCGTGTAGTCGCCCCCCAAGATGTCCCAGAACGCCCTGTGGAACTCCACGGTCAGCCCGTCCAGCCCCGGGGACTTTTCCCTGGAGAACTGGTGAAGGGCGCTGGTCAGCTCCGCCAGGCTTAGCGGAGCGTCCAATTTTTCGGCGCCCTCTGGGCTGACCTTCGGCAAGTCCTCCCACAAAACTCTGCACGCATCCTCGCTAGACGGATCCGGAGAGAACAGAGCCCCATAATAGGCGCGGGTCTCCGCACTGATTCCCTCCGGATCCAAGACCAGAGATCCGTCATCGGCCAGCAGCCCCAGGAGCTGCTTACGGACCCCCCGTCTTTTTTCCAGCGAGTAGAAGAAGGGGGAGCCGGGGTCCAGGTCCCACAGGAACTGGATCCGCGACCTCACGTACGCACCTCGGGACCCGATGAGCTGCAGGTCCTTCAGCGCGCCCTTCTTCTCTTCGTACACCTTCCGCAGGGCCGGGTCCTCGACGACCTGACCGAGATGGGACTCCAGGTCGAGCACCTCCTTCTCCAACCGCCCGACCCTGGCCTCCCGCCTCTTGGTCGACCCCTTCACGTACTCCTGACAGAAGAGACGGACGTGAGCCTTGCCCACGTCCCACCATAGCCTCAAGGAGGGGAAGCCCCCCCGCTTCCTTCTCCAGTCAGCCCAGAACCGACGAAACGAATCCCGGAACCACGCATCCTCCAGCAGCCGGTTGTTAAAATGCCAGTACGCGGACCGCCCCCACGTGCGCAGCGGAGCGAGCTCCGCCCACACCAGGTGGTGGTCCGTGCACGGCACCGGCCGCATGGAAGCCACCGGAACGCAGGAGACATACGCCCAGGAAATGTAGAGGTGGTCGATTCTGGACTTTCCTCCCCCAGACCTCACGCTAGTGAAGGCGCTGGAGTCGGGGTGGAGATTTCGCCAGACGTCCACCAAGTCGAAGGACCCGACCAGGTCCCTCAACTTCTCCATCACCGCCGGGCTTCGTGGGGGACCCGAACGGTCCCTCGCCTCGAGGGTGCAGTTAAAATCCCCCCCGAGGGTGACGCACTCGCCCATGTCGACGGAGCCCAAAAGAGCAGACACTTCTTCGAAGAAGCGCACTTGCTGCGCACCGGTCTGAGGGGTGTACACGTTCACTAGATGGAGCGGCATGCCCCCCAGGTGAACAGTGACCTGGAGCAAGCGGCCCGGCACGTGCTCCTTGACCCCCAAGATCTCCGGCTGAAAATGCGGGGCCAGCAAGATAGCCACCCCGCTGGAATTGTTGGAGAGGTGACTCATGCTGACCCCTCCTTGCCACTCCAGGAGCCATGTGGCTTCGTCTTCCGGAACAGCGTGGGTTTCTTGCAGGAAGCACACCTTATACTTCCCGTCCCGAAGGACCGAGAAGTTATTGAATCTGCGGCGCGCCTCCTTGCTGCCGTTGATGTTGAGGCTGGCTATGGTTATCTTCATGTCAGAAGCATAGTGCAACCTTTACCTATATCTAACGGGGGGAGGGAGCGGAGCTGCTGGTCAGCCGCCACTTCCTCAGCAGCCCAGTGAGGAACGTTCTGAGCCGACGCAGCTCGAGCGGGCTCACGCCCTCGCCCGCGCCCATGATTTTAACAGCGGCGCGGACGGACACGATGAGCAGCGCCAGCTTTGACCACCTGTCGAGGGCCAGCTGGATCTGATTGTGCCGACACAGGCACGTGGCCATAAAGTCCCAGAGTTCCCTTACGGGAATGAGGGGAGACTCGGCGAGAGGCACGAGGTCATCCATCGCCTCGAGGCACGAGGTCATCCATCGCCACATCGGCAACGGAGTCCAAGTCATCCTCCGCGCCCGTCACCGAGTCCCCGTCCTCCTCTGGGGGTCGCCACCAACGGCCGACCCGTCCCTCGTGCAGGGCGCAGCGAACGGCTCGGCTGCACCAGCCGGCCCCGCCTCCGCCCGGATCCCACCCCCAGGATCAGCGGCAGAGGATTCCTCCCTGGGCTCCTCTAGGGGCGCTGGGCCAGAAGACGGCGGCGGTTCAGAGTTCCCCTCCACCTCAGATGCCGGAACGACCGGAGAAACAGGGGAGAGAACAATTCCCAGCTCCTCCAGTACGTCCAGCACCAGAGACGCAGCCAGGGGACCAGCGTCCGCCCCGCCACCAACCTCCGACCCAGCGGGTGGGGTGTCTTGAATTAAAACCTCGACCAGGTCAAGCAGACCCTGGGAGATGTCCGGGTCGCTTTAGGTGAGCTCATTTTCTTTGAACTCGCCCGACCCAGATCCCAGGCCGTCCGACCCGGCGAGGGGTAACGGCACAGATAAAATGTCAATTTCCGCGGGTTGATCCGTGACACCCCCACGGGCAGGGTCTCATCCCCATCCCCGGGAGGCACGTGCCAGACAGACACATCTGCCTCAGCCTCCCGAGGGACAGGCGACCCCTGCCAATCGCTGATGATGACAACAGCGGGGGGCGGGCGCAGCACCCGCAGCGGGCGACGACTCCCCCTGCCCGGAGGGACCTTCCTCCTCCAGGTCCTCCTCCTCTTCCAGGGGGTCGCACCTTCTTTTTAGTGTGGAGGGAGCGAGGGAGACTTCCATGTCTGCAGAGGCCTCCTCCTCCGCTCCCTCCAGCGGAGCAGGTTTGTCGGGCTCCTCGGGCCTGAGCCCGGCCGCAGGTATTGGCATTTCCGCAACGGCGGTTGCGGCCACAGGCTCGGGCACGAGGCCCCTCCCACTCCCATCCACCCCAATTAATTCCGCGAGGAGCTCGGGTGTAAAGGGCTCAAGGGGCAAGGGCTGGCCCTCCACGGAGGGACCCGCCCTAAGGTGTTTTGATTTTTGCCGTGCCTTCCCTCCGGCCGGACGTGCTCCCTCCCCCCTGCCGGAGGTCTTGGTGGCATCGGCCTCCGACGTCGACCGCGCATCAGCGGTTCCCGACGCACGGGCAGATCCTGGGGGAGAAGCGGCGGCGGCGCCAGCCTCGGCCGCACTAGATGATCTGGCGGCCTTGGAGGCGGGGCAGTTTTTCCGAATGTGCCCCACCTCCTTGCAGGCCTGGCACCGCACACCGTCTGACGTCCAGAAGACACGATAGGCGGTCCCGTCGTGGTGGACGACGACTGCCCCGTCGGTGTCCTCCTCCCGCGCCAGCTGGATAAACAGTTGGCGCCGGAAGGAGAAGACGTGGCGAAGGCTGGCTTCCCGGAAGCCGAGTGGGATGGGCGTGATCCCCGACCTCACCTCCCCAAGTTGGCATAAATGGGGGAGGAGGAGCTCACCAGGAACATAGGGCGGGATGTTCGAGATGACGATCCTCTGCGCGGTGGCCTCGAGAGGATCCACCAGCAGGAAGGTCCCGCCCATGGTGAGCCCCTTGGCGATGGCCAGGGACACCGCCCGCTCCGACCCCAGGAAGAACACAGCCTTCCCGTACATTTTTGAGGCCGCGACGATGGCTGAGGGGCCGACAACCCCAGCCATGGCTTTAACGCAGGCCTCAATGGTCATCGTGGGGTGAGTGTAGCTCTTCACCCTAAGCTTTTTTGTTTAAGTTTAAAGGGTGACGGGGCAGCAGAAGCAGCGGGAGCAGCTGTGGCTGTGGCTGCCACTCCCGCATAAGTCTTGGCTGGCCCTGCCACCGGCGAAGATGCAGTCGCCATTATGGGGTGTTTTTATAAGTGCTACACTCACCCCAAGTCACCGGCCTGAAGGTGTTAATGGCCTCAGGTATTTTTTTTGTCCTCTATTTGAGCAGAGGGAGCTGTATAAAATGAAGGCACACCTCTCCCCTTATTGATTGGAATTGGGAGAGGGGCCTTCTCCCCTCTGCTCAATAGGCAATTAATTAATATATATGAAAAATGAGGTGCCTCAGAGAAAGAGGCAGAGAGAGACAAAGAGAGAGAGAGAGGGGGTGGGAAGGAGGGAGTCCGCAAGGGCAGGATCACCACTCAGGATGGTGGGTGGGTGGGTGTCGGCAGGGGTGCACTCTCCGATGGAAAAATTAAAGTCTTTGATGGTGGTCTTCTGGCAGGGGGAGAAGATGTCTTCACCTGGGAAAGCTGGAGACGCCCCAGGCACAGTCCCACACCAGGTCTTAACGATGTATAATGAAATTGGTCTTCACCTAGGCAGCTCCAGCTGTCCCAGGTCAGGCAATAGAAGGGCTGCTTATTAGTGGTATGTGTGGCCTAGTTTTTAGCAAGAGCCACACACACACACAGACACCCCTGGATGTTCTGGCCTTATTTCTTCTTTTCTCCCCCCACCTAAAATACAAAGTCTTTGGGAGAGTGCACCAAATAACACCCACCTGTAGATGTTCAAAAAGATGCTGTTCTTCCCTCCTTCCGAACAGTTGGTGGTTTCTCTCCCCTGTCTCCCTCTCCTGGAATGGAGGCCAATTTGGGGAGGCAGTGATGGGAAAGGCCTCTCCCCTGGTTGATGTTGTCTGTTGGCCTCCTTTCTCATTCTCCTCCTGATGGGCCTTCAATAACCACAAAACTAGAAGTTATAGACTTTAACAAGTTGGCTTTTAATCACTAAGATCAGAGCTAACATCTCAACACGCCGACTGGTTCACAGGAATGAGTCATACAGATCCTGGGATCTTTATGTAAGAGAAGTCAGGGGCGGAGCCAAGAGCCAAGACCTGGAACCTCCCAGGTTAGTCGGGAAAGAGGAAGTGAAACTATACACAGTGGGGGAGGGTAATATACATGAGTGCAAAACAAATACAGGATCAAGACAAACAGATTTCATTACATTCACCCCTTCTATAGATTTAGTCCATCGGGGTGATGTTTCTTAAAAGTTGGTATAAGTGAGTCTGACAGGAGCTTTTGCAGTTCTCAGTGATCGGCGCAAAGCCGGTTGGGGTGCCTCTAGGGGAGTGGATTCTGGTTTCTCCGCTGTCCGGGCCTCCGCAGTGTCTTCCAGGTTAATGTTGGGTATTGATACCTCTGGGCGTCCTGTCTCTTTGTAGTGTAGGTCTTCATCGGGTAGTCTCCCATCGTTCTCTCCGCTCCCCGAGGGAGCGAGGTCTTTTATGGAAACAGTGTCCTCTCGCCCGTCAGAGTATTCGATATAGGCGTGCTGAGGGTTTGCATGGAGGAGCTGTACCTTTTCCACAAGGGGGTCCGTTTTATGGCCTCTCACGTGCTTCCGCAATAGTACTGTCCCCGGAGACGTCAGCCACGTGGGTAGAGATATGCCCGAGGTGGATTTCCGGGGAAAAACGAACATCTTCTCGTGAGGGGCAGCGTTAGTGGCAGTACATAACAGAGACCTTATGGAGTGGAGCACGTCTGGGAGGACTTCCTGCCAGCGGGAGGTCAGAAGGCCTTTTGACTTTAAGGCTAACGTGACAGCCTTCCAAACAGTAGCATTCTCCCTTTCCACTTGCCCATTACCCCGGGGGTTGTAGCTAGTGGTTCTGCTAGTGGCTATCCCCTTTGAGAGCAAGAACTGGTGCAGCTCGTCACTCATGAATGACGTCCCCCTATCGCAGTGTATGTAGTTCGGCATGCCAAACATGCAGAATAGATTACAGAGACACTTGATGACCGTGGCACTGGTCATGTCTGGGCAGGGAATGGTGAAGGGGAAGCGGGAATATTCATCAATGATATTGAGGAAGTATACGTTACGGTCAGCAGAGGGAAGGGGTCCCTTGAAGTCCAGACTTAGGCGCTCGAATGGCCATGTGGCTTTGATAAGGTGTGCACGGTCAGGCCTGTAGAAACGAGGCTTGCATTTCGCACAGATGCAGCAGGCTCTGGTCATTGCCCTGACCTCCTCGATGGAGTGGGGCAGATTGCGGGACTTTATAAAATGGTATAGTCGGGTGACCCCTGGGTGACAGAGGTCGTTGTGGAGACCCTGTAATTTGTCCGTATGAATGCTGGCACACATTCCCCGCGATAGGGCATCTGGGGGTTCATTAAGGGCTCCCGGCCTGTACATAATATCATAGTCGAATGTGGATAGTTCGATCCTCCACCTGAGTATTTTGTCATTCTTGATTTTCCCCCTTTGTTTGTTATTAAACATGAAAGCCACCGACCGCTGGTCGGTGAGCAGGGTGAAACGTTTGCCGGCTAGGTAGTGTCTCCAGTGCCGCACTGCCTCCACTGTAGCCTGTGCCTCCTTCTCGACAGAAGAGTGCCTGATTTCAGGTCCCTGAAGGGTCCGGGAGAAGAAGGCCACAGGTCTCCCAGCCTGATTGAGGGTCGCAGCTAAGGCAAAGTCTGACGCATCGCTTTCGACTTGAAAGGGAATGCATTCGTCCACTGCACACACTGCAGCCCTTTCAATGTCCTGTTTAATACTGGTGAAAGCCTCCCAAGCTTCAGCTGATAGGGGGAAGGATGTCGATTTAATGAGGGGTCGGGCCTTATCAGAGTAATTGGGCACCCATTGGGCATAATACGAAAAAAATCCCAGGCACCTTTTTAAGGCTTTGGGATTGTGTGGCAGGGGCAGTTCCTTTAGGGGGCGTAATCGGTCAGGGTCCGGTCCAATTACCCCATCTTCCACCACACAGCCGAGGATACAGAGACGGGTTGTGTTGAAGACACATTTGTCTTCGTTGTAGGTTAGATTCAGCTTTAGGGCAGTTTTTAAAAATCTCGCAAGATTTAGATCGTGGTCTTGCTGGTTGTGCACGCAGATAGTGACATTGTCCAGATAGGGGTAGGTAGCTTGTAGTTTATTCTCGTCAACCATGCGGTCCATCTCACGTTGGAAGACCGAGACCCCATTTGTTACCACGAAGGGCACTCTGAGAAAATGGTAGAGGCGCCCGTTCGCCTCGAAGGCGGTGCATGGGCGGTCCTCCATTCTAATGGGGAGCTGGTGATACGCGGATTTGAGGTCGATAGTCAAGAAGACTCGGTATTGCGCAATCTGGTTGACCATTTCTGATATGCAGGGTAAAGGGTAGGCGTCCAGCTGGGTATAAATATTAACAGTCTGGCTGTAGTCAATTACCATCCGTTTCTTTTCGCTATTTTTAACTATGACTACTTGGGCACGCCACGGGCTGGTACTGCATTCAATAATGCCTTCCCGCAGGAGTCTGTCCACTTCCGCCTTGATAAAGTGTCTGTCTTCCAGACTGTGCCGTCTACTTTTGGTCGCTATGAGCCTACAGTTCGGAGCGAGATTAGCGAATAAAGAGGGCGGGCTGATTTTTAAAGTTGATAGGCCACAGACTGTGAGTGGCGGCTGGGACCCGCCATATGCTAGCGTGACACTTTCGTGGTGGCACTGGAAGTCCAGGCCCAAGATTACATTAACACAGAGTTCTGGCATCACGAGGAGTTTAAAATCCTTGTAGTCCGTGTCTTTTACAGTCAGTGTTACCACACAGTAGCCCAAAATGTCCGAAGCGTGGGGCTTAGCAGCCATAGCAATTCTGCTCCGTGTAGGGGTTACTGTTAATGAGTGCCGCCGTACCAGGCTAGGGTGGATAAAACTCTTGGTACTCCCACAGTCAATTAAACATTTCGTTAAATTCCCGTTTACCTGTATGTCCATCATGGATTTTGTCAATGGGTGTGGCCTGGATTGATCCACCGTGATCGAAGCCACTGTTGGGCCCTGGGCGGCCGTTGAGTCGGGAAAAGATGGCGGATCCCAAGATGGCGGCCCGCACGGCACGCACGAGGTGGTGACGGAGTTGGAAATCGGATTCCCCCTGCAGACTTTGCTAAAATGCCCCTTTTTCTTACATTTGAAGCATGTAGCGTCCTTCGCTGGGCATCGTTGTCTGGGGTGCTTGGCCTGGCCGCAGAAGTAGCATTTCGGGCCTCGAGACATTGCCGCTGTAGTAGGACTCCTGGGTGAACTTCTGTGTGGGGACTCCGGCGGCGTAGAGCTGGTCTGCGACCTGGATGGGGAAGATGGCTGATTCCAAGATGGCGGCCCCCTCGGCGCGCACGAGGCGGTGAGGGCCACATGGCCAGAAGAATAAGAGTCAGAGTTTTTCTGGGCCACGTCCAGCGATCGCGCAGTGGCCACTGCCTTTTTTAAGTCCAGGAGCTCCTTCTCCAGCAGTCTCTGCCGGATATAATTCGATTTGAGGCCCGTGATGAAGGAATCGCGGACCAATTCGTCAGAGTACGCTTTGGCCGTCACGGCCTTGCAGTTACAGTCCCGGACCAGGTCCTTTAGGCCCTGTAAGAAATCGTCCATTGATTCCTCTGGTCGCTGCCTGTGTGTAGCCAGCAGATGCCTGGCGTACACTTCGTTTACCGGCCTCTGGTATTGGGCCTTCAGGATAGTGATGGCCTCCGTGTAAGAGGTGGCGTCCCGGATGAATGAATAAATCTGATGACTTATGCGAGTAGTCAGTAGACTCAGTTTATCTACCTCACTAGCGGATGAGGCCCCTGCGAAGAGTTCGAAGCATTTGAGCCAGTGTCCAAATTGATTTGATGCTTCAGCAGAATGTGGATCCAAGTCCAGACGCTCTGGTTTTAGGAGTCGATCCATCCTAATATTCTTTAGTGATTAAAATTGATGGGCCTTCAATAACCAGAAAACTAGAAGTTATAGACTTTAACAAGTTGGCTTTTAATCACTAAGATCAGAGCTAACATCTCAACACGCCGACTGGTTCACAGGAATGAGTCATACAGATCCTGGGATCTTTATGTAAGAGAAGTCAGGGGCGGAGCCAAGAGCCAAGACCTGGAACCTCCCAGGTTAGTCGGGAAAGAGGAAGTGAAATTATACACAGTGGGGGAGGGTAATATACATGAGTGCAAAACGAATGCAGGATCAAGGCAAACAGATTTCATTACACCTCCTCTGTCCTCTCTCTCCAGGCACCTCAGTTGTTGTGATGATGGTGGAGGTGGTGGTGGTGGTCTTTCGTTGTCCTCCTCCTACTCCTCCTGGTCAGGAGACCACCACTCTAGTCCACTCTCCACTCTCCTGGTTTGGCTGCTCCTTCTCCTTGTCTGCTCCTCCTGCTGACTGAGGCAGCTGCACAGACAGCAATGCTGAGAATGAGGCGCTCAACAGAGGGTAACGTCAGACTGAAGTACAGAAGCCTGCTAGGGCCTTTTATACAGGGGTGGTCACTGCCGGTACTGCAGTATAAAATCAGTTCTTCTCTTAAAGGTACATACACAACAAAAATAGCTGTCACCACCGGCCTTGTCGCTCCCGAAACTCCGATCGCTGTACCCAAGTGACTAGAGTCGGCGCTGCCCGTCTACCTGTGTGCGCTGCGATATGATATATGGAGACGACCCCTCGTGGAGATGGAGGTGGAGGAGGTGAAGGGAACCTATCAGTTGGATATGGGAGCATCGTGCACCGTAATCCACGCAGATAACCCCACCGCCTCGCCTCTGTCCACCGGGGTCCCATATCTTCTGTCGGGCTTCACGGGCGAAGAACTGGCTGGCGCCCATTCCCTTCCCCTCTCCATTCGTTTAGGACCACTCCGCACCACGTGGAAGTGTACCCTGATGAAGTGGGAAGTGGGAGGTGGAACGGGAGTCCTGGGGTCTGATTTCTTGGTCGTCCATGGGATCCACGTAGACCTAAGGAATCATTGTCTCTGGGGAGAGGGTACGAGTGTGAAGGAGATAGAGAGTGTTAAGGAAACCCCTACGAAGGCGCGGGTTGGCCGGCGAGAAGTAAAATTCTTGGGTCTGGCGAGAGAGTCGTAGACCAGGAGGATGAGCTGGAATCGGTGCAAAATCCGCCGGTCTACACCACTCGCACAGTGGAGGTGTCCCGACGCAACAAGTGGTTTCGCATGAAGCGGTGCAAACTGTTTAAACCGGGTGCAAGAGCATCAGCAACCGAAGCCAGGTCTGAGGATAAAGATCCTCAGCCTGAGGCGCGCGATCAGTCACAGACCACACAAGCTGGCGTTGTAGCCTGCTTGGAAGGAGAAGAGGTCCTGCCCACCTGGGGGGAGGTTTCTCCGATGGCCTGGGACTCGGACGAGGAGGGGCCTGAACAACAAGGTCCCGCCCTCGACACGATTCTGGAAGAGGTGGAGTCGGAGGACAGAGATCCCGCCCTCGACTCGAGCGTGGGGGAGGTAGAAATTGGGGGCAGAGATTCTCCACCTGTAGGGACAGGTGTGGAGGAGCTGTCTGCCACAGGCCCAATTCCCAAAGGGGCGGAGCCTGAGGGGAGGGAGCCGAAGCCTACAGTCGTGGAAGAGCCATGGGCTGTGAGAGCTGAAGTCCCACCCGAAGGTCCACTCGCCAAGGGAGCCTGCCCAAATCCCAAAGGGGCGGAGCCTGAGGGAAGGGAGCCAAAGCCTACAGTCGTGGAAGAGCCACGGGCTTGGAGAGCTAAGGTCCCACCCGAAGGTCCACTCGCTAAGGGAGCCACGCCCAAAGTACCTTTTCGCAGGTCGACTCGAACGCCTCAGCCTGTAAAACCTTGGCCCAAGTCCCCCACTCCCAGCAAACGCCGACTTCAGAACTCCATGAAAAAACACAGTCCCCGATTAACAGCAAAAGGCTGCGGGGAACCAGAACCACAGGTCACTGCAGCCCCGCCACAGGGAGCGGCGAACTGCAGTCCCGAGCCACAGGCCACTGCAGCCCCGCCACAAGGAGCGACAAGCTGCAGTCCAACCAGGGATTAGGCAAGCCGCCCGGGGACGGGCGGCGCTGTACATAAGTTAAGTTTAGTTTAAGTTTAAGGTGTGTAAATAATAAAATGATTAGAGTTTAAGTAGTTTTAAATTTGCCCAGTATGTGTGTGTTTTTGGATCGAGGTCGAAAGACCCAATCATGCCGTCACCTAAGCCAGAATCTTTCGGGAGCCTGGCTATATTGTTTGATTTATTGCAGGAACCAGTAAAAATGAGAGGGATCCTCATCGCGTCCGTGATGGTCGGATGGAGCTGGGCCTATCGGGGCCACACCAAGGACGCCACTGTCTACGGGTGCTCTGGAAGTAGAGGCCCCATCGCGACTGATGGAACCGGCTCACGGGACGCTGAAGAGACTGCCGCCTACTTCCATGAAGGGAGATGGCCAGGCTGGCTGGGGTCGAACTCTACTGAATACTCCAGCCAGACGAGGTTTGCATACAGAGAAACGTCTCTGATGTGCCCCAGGGGGCGGATCATTGCACCCAGGATCAGCGTCACCGTGGGCAAGAAGATTTGTCTTGTTTGTTTGGGACATGTACCTTTGGACCGCTGGCGGTGGCTGCGCAAGTTGAGCAGCACCACGAAGAACTCGACAGTGGAATGGGAGAGATTGGGTAATAACACCCATCGGACAATAACGGGAACTCACGGTGGGTTGAGTGTCTGTTGGGACAAATGGTGGGAACCAGATGAGGGGATCTACATCTCTATGTGGGGTTCAGAATGCGCTTGCCCCACAGGCATCTCCATCTTTTTCCAAAGACAGTGGCAGGATGCTGGACAAGGAATGAGGTGGGACGTCAGCTCACGGGCGTGCGGAGTCCCATACTCTCAGATCCCAGTAAACACCACTGAGCTCAACACCCGACCCCGCAAGCCCCTGCCCACAGTTCCAGTAGCTAAAGCCCTCAAGGAAGGGTGCCCCACCACGACAAAGGGACCCGGGAACGGACTGGTATTGGTACCCACAGATCAGGTGCTGTACCAAGGGGTCCACTACGTGGTGGCTTCGGTGATTTTAAATCTCACCGAGGTACAATTGCCAGCGTGGTGCCCCAGGGAAACAGAGCAATTATACCAGATCCTGTTAACAAACATGTTTAAACAGTTTTACGAATTCGACTTTGCCGATGTCGACAGAGCCGAATTGTACACCACACCACATGAGGTCTTGGACAAAATAGGGAGGCAAAGAAGGGCTGCAGAAAATGATATTTTCACAGCTTTTAACACAGGAACTTCTGTCATCAACACACTGGATGACGTGGAGCTGCAAACCCAGATCAATGGTTTAAAAACACAGCTAAGAAAGATACTGACTGATGAGAATAAGGTAGTGGGTTCTGAGTTACATGAGGACCAGGCCATGACACTACACTTAAAAGAGATTATAGCTGAGCTGGAGAAACACGCCAGAACGGTAAATGCTCTCATTAGGGAGGATCGGAATGCGTCCGATCAGGCTGCGCAGAATGAAGCTTGTGTGCTATACGGGGCGTGGTTTCTGGGCAAGGGCCGCAGTAATCTGGAGGATTTAAAGCAAAGCTTAGTCCCCTCCTGGATTAGCAACAAGCACCTCACAGCCCTCCACCCTTTTGAGAACACATTGAGTCCGTGCCAGCTCAGACTAGCTTCAGAGGCCTACCCAGTCCCAGTGGACTGTAGACGGCCTAATCACACCATTATGGGTATAGTGGTAAGAATGCCGGTGATGGGAAAGACAGCCAAACCCGCTCCGGTATACAGGGTGGAGAACATTGGAGTCATTCAGGGGTGTGCGCACATTCGCTACACAGGGGTCCCACCTTACATCATTCGATGGGAGCATGCAATGACAGGTACCGACCTCTCGGGGTGCCAGAGCCGGGGAGCACACATCATCCTGTGTCCCCAGCACTTGAATGCCCATTCAAAACCACAGTGCGGGTTCAGAACTGCTGGCGCGAAGCCTATAAATTGCACCATGGAGGCAATGGCACAAGGCCATGTGCCCCCGCAAGTGGCATATATAGGAGGTGGGACATACTGTGTCACCACTGCAGCGCCCCACTACCAGCATGGACAGCACGATTGGTGTCCGGTGAGTGACAGCAGCTTCTGTTTCAAGCCCAGGGCAGAAGTTCAAGTGGCCCAAGAGCGAATTGTCCCCATTCCTGAACCTTCCACTGTTCACATCACTGTGAAAGAGAATTTCACCGACCTGCAGCGTTTCGTTGCACATTTTGGGTATATCATTCCCCCTCTCCCTGAACACCTCACCAAGATATTAAAAGCCGTTGTCATTTCACAGAAACACTTCTACACACTGGAGCAGAAGACTCTAGATATAGGGGCAGACATATTGGATACAGTGACACCACCGTGGTGGGACCTGTTCACTAATATAGAAGTCCCTTCCTGGATTAGGATAGCCTCCCACATTCTTGTAGTGCGCCAGGTTGTCATTGTAGTTTATTTACTGTTTGTACACTGTAAAAAGGCCAAACATTCGCAAAAGTATGAGAATAGAGGGGAATGGAGGGAGCATTATGTGCGGGTAGAAGAAGAAACACCCGTTTAGTTTTTGCTGCTTTGTATAAAGTTAAAGTTTTCCCTCCCTCCTCGTATTATTTTTGATATGTATTCGTGTGCATTTTGAATTTTTCGTGTATGTACTTTATTTTCTGATTGGAATTTTATTAGATGTGATGTTATTATTAGAAAGTAATGTGTATGCACTAGGTGATGTAGGGGTATAAGGACCCCCTCCACGTCTGGAAGTAAATTGTTGGATTTTTAACTCCAAGGTATTGCCATCTATAGATGCTTAATGTACACTAGATTTTTCTGAAATGGGAAATGCATGTGTCGTGGGGACATAGATAGGTAAATACTGGGGATGGTTAGATTGTGGAAGGTCAGAAAATTTTGCTCACCCAGAATTATGATACATCAAGCAAGTTACAGTATCATCAGGGGGGAGTGTAGGATTCGCAAAATTGGACTTTTCTTTAATAAGGGTCAAATGGCAGAAGAGGCCATGATTTTAAAGGCTGTTTTAAAAGAAGCCCAGAAAAAGGGGCATACAAAATGGCCACCATGCCATGTGACCAGCTTATTGGGACACTTTAAAATGGTTCCTGCGCAACCTCAGACAGATTTGTGGATTCAACCCACAGTAAGTTCTGGAAGCCGTTCCTGAGAGAACGAAACCAGACCCACATGTATGCATATGGATTAGATGCAGATCTAGTCAAGATCGGCCTGGAGACAGAGGCCATCAAGATGTTGCCCCAGACAAAAGGGGACAATTTCATAATCATGAGAACAGCACCCAGGACTAGATAACGAGATCAGCAGGCCATTAAAAACAATGAAGGTAATTCCAGACCAGAGATGGGCCTGTTACCAGCCGTTTAAGACATTTTAAAATATAATGACTACACCACTGTGCTGCCAGCCCGCCAAAAATTAAACAAAGACTAACCTGATTTTGGGCGGGAAGTGAAGCCTCTGGAAGAAAGGTATATCTGGAGAGACTTTTCAGCAGTTGGGGCAAGCGAGTTGGAACGCAGACAGTTGCAAGCCTGCAGCTTGAGCTCAGACACACAGCTTGAATCCGGACACCCAGAAGAAGGAGCAGGCAATCGCAGGAGGAAGAAGGAAGCCAACATCGAGAAGGCCATCTCGAAACCGACGTTCCGCCCCAGGGAAGCACATCGGGAGTTCATCGACCGTCCCCGGGCCGTTGCCGGAACGAGAGGCCATCGACCCAACTTGGGAGAAGAGACAAAAAAATAAAAACCCCAAGAGGAGAAAACTTCCAGCCACCCCGGCTCGGGAGAAGAGAGAAAAGAAAACTGAAGGAGCGATGGGAGCCAGCCCAAGGCTCCTCTAACCAGGGTCGAGCCGATGATCCTCGACCCCGCCGACATCCAGGCCCACCGGTGTCCAGCCACCCCTGACCCCCACCTCAGGAGAGAGGTGTGGCGCAACTCGCAGGGGCTCCACGATCCACGTGGAGACGAGACGCCCGAAAGGACCAAACACAGACTCGATTTCAAAACCTTGCACTTCCTAGTGGGATTGGTGAGTATGTTTCTGGCCCTTCACAATCAGATCTAGAAGCATTTAATAAGGGGGTGGAATTTAAGGGTACAATTAACATGAGTTGTTGTCCCTCGATGTTCCGTGTGTTTCCTTATTTCATGATAATCTTTGTAGAGTATAAGATGCCTGTATTTGCTTTAGTTAGTACTGTGTCATTATGATTTGTTTTGTGTTGTTTTTCCCTCTCATGTACTCCCTTATCTGCTTGCATTTGATTTGATATTTTTCCTTATGCAATAAAATTTCATTTTGTTTCATCAAACTTGGTCTACAAGAGTTCTCTCTACATTGTAGTTCCTGTGCCTAAGTCCAGAGTATAGAATCTAAGGGGCGAGTGGGTCGAACCACTCAAGGTTTTACTGTGCAAGAGAGAGACGCCTCTAGAGAGGGAAGCCTCAGGGAAATCTCCCAAGGCAAACCCCTTACAACTGATTGGGTGGTACTCCAGTCACCAGCCCATTACCGTTACTGATTGGGTGGTACGCCGGTCACCGTCCAAATTCTGTTGCTGTTTGGGTGGTATGCTTGTCACCTACCCGTTACCGTTACTGTTTGGGTGGTACTCCAGTCACCAGCCCGTTACCGTTACTGATTTTGTGTTACTCCAGTCACCAGCCCATTACCGTTACTTATTGGCTGGTACTCCAGTCACCAGCCCATTACCGTTACTGATTTTGTGGTACTCCAGTCATCGGCCCGTTACTGTTACTGATTGTGTGGTACTGCAGTCACCGGTCCATTGCCGTTACTGATTGGGTTTTACTCTGATGATTGGCCCGATACTGTTACTGATTGGGTGGTACTCTGATGATCGGCCTATTATGAATCCTGCCGGATTTTCATTTACCATGGATAGTGAAATTGGCTGGGTACTTTAGATGTGCGATCCGCTCCGCCAGTTTTCCACTGGGCGTGTTATATTAAAATGGCATCTGTATATGTATCTGCTGCGTTGGGGAATTAATGTTGATTTCTTTGGCTGTGTATCCATCAGGAGCATCGGGGGGAGGGGGGGGCAGAGGTAGGAAAAGGTCCATGTTTCTCCTCGGGGTTTGAGAGGATGCCCATGAGCTGACTTTTGGTGATGACATCAGAGATTTCCTGCTGAATCTCTGACACTTTTGGATTTTCATCACCCTGAAGAACGTCTTCATGCTGCCCTGTATGGTTATGCTATTTGTAATTTGAGACATGACGTGGTGAGTGCAACAGGCTCGGAAGAAACATGTGACTGTGGACCTGTGGTTCCCAAAGCTCTCCACCACTGGGGGTTTTCCTTGCCTCATGTCTGGGTCTGTTGCAGACTCATTGACAGAGATAGATTGCTGTGATTAGTCAAGAACTCCATTAGCGTTATATTCTGTGACTACCAGGATGGCAGAAGGTGAACTAGAGGGACCGTGACCTTTTTATGTCTGACAATTCCTCTGTCCCTATTTGGATTTTGAAACATGCGGAAATGACAAAATGCAGGTCACCCCCGGTACTTGGGATCGTAGTGAACTTCTTTTCTTCTCAATTATAATTTCTACATCTGTTCAGCTTTGAGGGTCAGGCATGTGTTTTTCCATATCTACAAAGAATTGCATGTGGCCAAAGTCTGATTGTTCTGTAACAGCAGCTACAGAAGTGATCACAGCTGTCGGGTGTAACTATCCCGGGGTTCGTTCCTCACTTCCTCGACAGATCACACATTCACAACTTCTTCCACAGCACTTTCATTCTGCACAGTTGGAAGAAATATAAAATGAGCTAGATATAGAAGTTCAGAGTAATGTTCTCACAACCCCATTACAAGCTGCAGTATCCCTCATTCAAATGTAAGAATTCCAATATTCCAATATTAACATCATGATAAATGCGGCAATTGCATACTGCCAAGAGCAGGGGAGTTCTCCCAGTGTCTTGGCTAATGCTTATCACTCAACCAACACCACCAAACCACCAAAACAGATTAACTAGTCATTTATCTCACTGCTGTTAGCGACCCTTTTGGCGGGTTGTTGTGATTGGGAATGCACTACCTGAAAGGGCGGTGGAAGCAGATTCAATAGTAACGTTCAAAAGGGAATTCGATAAATATTTGAAGGTGAAAATTTGCATGGCTGTGGGGAAAGGGAGTGGGACTAATTGCATAGCTCTTTCAAAGAGCCGGCACAGGCATGATGGGCCGAATGGCTTCCTTCAGTGCTGTATCATTCTATGACTTCAAAAGTAATTAATTGGCTGTGAAGCACTTTGAGACCTTCCGGAGATGTGAAAGGCATGATATAAACATTCATTCTCTCTCTCGCTCTTTCATTCACTCACTCATGCTGGCCACTATTGTTTGGCAGCCTCCCAGATATCCTCGCAATAGAGACTCCGAGAATGAAATCCAGCAGAATCCCAAATACTAATCCGAAGTGACTGGAATGTAAGATTTGCAAAATTTCTGCATTTCCCCGAAGGCTGTTATTAATAAATGGGACCATGCATGGACATTTTTCAATCAAAAAGGGTAACCAAGAGGGCGTCCGTGCCTCGTGGCAGAAAGCCTGTGGGATTTTAAAATGGACTCTGCAATGCAGACAGCTTGTGGATCGAAACCAAAGCTGCAGTTTTCTGTGAAGAGAGACTTTGTATTTTGAAACCAGACAGGACTCTGAATTATGTATTAGACCGAATTGGAGACAAATCTAAATTCAGTTAGTCTCATAGTTAAGGCCATCAAGCAGTCTAATCGGAAACAGATTAAGAGAGCCATCGAGGCTGGACAGGCCCATCAAGGAACATTCATGACAATACAAGTCAATTATCAGGCCGGTAGATGCGATTACCGGCCATCTAAAAACAGTTAGCATGGATTGCAACCATTATTTAAAATAGCCCGCCAAGATTAAGACAAAGAACTAATCTGATTTGGTGCGCAGTTAAGAGTTTTTGAAAGGAGTATAATTGAATGCCCCGGGTAGCAATCGCTCTCTTCTCTTCTCACTTTGCTCTTCAGCCCCTCGCCCTCGTGGCTGTCACTCTTTCCCTGTCCCGTGCTTAACCCCTGGCCTTTGCCAGTGCCTTTTGCCACTCCATCTGGAAATCACCCCGGCACTGTATCGGGCAGACACGGACAATTCAGGCCAGGCGAGGTGGGACACGACGAGTGGAGGAGGGAAGAGCACCTGAGGAAGACCAACTGAGGAAGACCAACTGAAGAGACGAACTGAGGAGATGAACTGAGGGTAGGCTTTGAATCATCGGGCCTTCAGCCTCAGCCATCCTGCGACTATCTTCATGCAAACTCAAACTGTCGGCTGACGACGAAGAATCATCCCTGCAAGTTAAAGTGCCCAAGCAGAGACTTTAACTTTGGGGTACTCGAACCTTGCCAATGCCCTTGCAGCACCCGCAGACCACGTGACGACGGCAGGCTCCAGAGAGCACCAAGAGCGAACCCCGAACCACACCACTGTTTTGAGTCCATCAAACCCTTTTGATTGGTGAGCATAAATTCTGGCCCCTCATAGCTCAATCTAGTTAGGTATAGGGGGTGGGATAAGGATAAGGGGATTGTTAAGATAGTTGTTTCCCTCGATGTGCCGTGTGTTCCCCATTCCCTGTATAAGCATAGTTATTCGTATTTGCCTGTAATGTTATGTACTGATAATTTCTCATAAGACTGTATTAATTTATCCTGTTTAATAAAATCCTGAGTTCTGCTTACATCCAAACCACCTGTCTACTCGAGTCTTATCTGTATCGCTACCTGTACCTAAGTCCGGTGTCGAGAATCTCGGGCGTGGGAGCGATTCGAACCTCTCACAGGCAGTCAGAGGCATAACCGACTGACCACCACATGCCACCCCCTACAGAAATGACGACCGCGGCAGGACACCGGCAATAGGGTTGCGATACAGTATACAATGGTTCGGATGAGCGAACCGTGATGGAGGAAAGGACTTCTGATTATGTGTTTAGCAAGGTGAATATCACTAAGAAGTGGATCACCACTCTGTTAAGGGCTTGGCATCCGATAGATGCAGCAGCTAAGTGGACAGAGGGAAAGGAACACAAGAAGTCCTTAGAGAAGGCAGTTTGGCTGATGTGCTTTAAAAAGCAGGTCCAGCTCTTGGACGGGCTCGTTGCAGCACAGGCAGTCGAGTTAAGGGAGTCAGCCGTGGAGATCCAGGATAAGGCTCTCGCAGGGGAAAAGTTATTACTAGCTTTGCAGGCTTTGAACCAAGAAAGAGTACATTTAGTGGGAGAACACAAGACCCAGTTGGAATACCTACAGTGCCAAGTCACCCAGGCCAAGGGAAATGTGTTAAGGTTGCGGGAGAAAACCGCCCGCTTGGCAAGGCAGATCACGGAACAGGAAGACAAAGTAGAGGAGGTAAAAGCCGCTTACAAGTTAGCAAGTGAACAGGGGTTTGAGGAGGCAGACCACAGCCCCTGTAAAGAGAGGATAGAAAATCTAAGCCGGGCCCTCCGGAAGGCAAAAGGCATGGTATGCCTCATAAGCCCAAAGGCAGGCCAGGCAGATTTTATGGGGAATGAGGGTAGGACAGTTCCAACATCACCAGTGGTGCCCAGGGATGACCCGGTTGAGAGAGAGGAGACCTCACGGCCACCACCCGTAGCGCCAAGTTTCAGTGAGGTTTGGCAGCAAGAACCCGAACTGGAGCCAGAGGTGGAGGCGGAGGTAGAGCAACCCCTGGTCGAGAGGCCGGAGCCTTGACCGATGTGCCCAGTGCGCCATCGGAGGTTCGGCCGACCCGCTAATGGCGACATTGAGGGACCCCTCCAAAACCAGTTCGTATTACCCTTTAACACCCAACAGCTCAGGGGTATGGTCAACCATAACCCAAAGCTTTCTGCAAAGGGAGACCCCTCGATCCACTTCAGGGAAATAGAGCAGACCGCCAGCGTCAACGACTGCGATGACGCTGAGAAGGCCAAAATGCTGCTATTCTCCCTGGAGAGTAATCTCCTCCAATCCCTCTCTGACGAGTGTAAAAGGGGGCAGAGCAGGTACGAGGAGCTTAGAGATGCGGTTCTAGAGGCCATGGGGATGTATGAGGGAAGTCCCTTCTCCCACATGGAGAAGACGATCCAGCTTTCTGAGGAAACCCCGCAGGCTTTTGCAGACCGCCTGTGGCCGGTGTACCAGAAGGCTTGCCCGGGGATGCCGGGCTGGGCTTTCCTGAATGGGGGTTCCCTGACGCATTGGCTCCATTGCCTGGTGGCGAACAGCTTGCCACAGTTCCAGGCCAAGGCAGAAGCCTGGTTCGACCCCAAAGATCCCCAGACCACAGAACTCACGGTAATTAGGCAGCTCACTCTGGCTTACAAAAACAGTAGGGGAGCTGATGCACACCCACCCAAGGGAAAGGTGCATGAGATAAAACCCGGACCGGGTAGGGAAGAGTGGCACCAGGAAGGGAGTAACCGCCCCAACACAAAGACCAATTGTTATGGGTGTGGAAAGGATGGTCACCGGCGGAAGGAGTGCAAAAATCCTTGGAAGGATAACAAGGGAAAGCAGCCCTCAGCCCCAGCCCAAAGGGCAGGGGTAGGGATACCTTCCGCAGAGGTTGAGTAACTTTTGGATGCCATGAGGTCCTTAATGACTGGCCAGGGGAGAGTAGCAGCCGCCTCCGGTGCTCTCACCCCATCAGCCCCACCCAACCCACAGCCGTGACGAGCCAGCGCAGCCTGTTTATCTGTGTTCGCTCCGATATGATGAGTTGAAAAGACTCTTTTTGGAGATGAGGTGGAGAAGGTGACAAGGACTTATCTGTTAGACATGGGGGCATCATGCACCGTGGCCTACTCAGCTAACCCCATCGCCTCACCTCTCTCCAGCGGGGTCCCATACAGTCTACCGGGGTTCACGGGTAGAGAACAGGTCGGCTCGTTTTCCATCCCGCTCGCCATTCGGATAGGACCGCTCCGCTCCAAGTGGACGTGTGTCCTGATGAAATGGGACGTAGAGGGTGGAAGAGGAGCCCTGGGGGCCGACTTTATTGAAGCCATGGGATCCTAGTGGATTTGAGGAATCACTGCCTTTGGGGGACAGGTAGAGTAAAGAACGGTGAGATCGTAGTGATCCCGGGAAAGGAAGGGAAGGGGACCCTCTTCACCATGAAGCCCAAAGAGGATTATAACCTCGGGCTCATGGTCAGCAACATCCCACCAGAGTTCCAGGCATTTGTGCAGGCCCACCTGGCCACATTTGCCACTCACAAACATGACTGCGGGAGGGTCACATGGTTTGAGGTCAGCGTAGACGGGGATCCCATAGCGCGACAACAGAAACAGTATATCTTCCCCAGGGAAGCAGAGCCGGAAATGGAAGCAGCCATGTCCTCGTTAGTGCACCAGGGAGTTCTGAGACCAATAGCTACGCACGTGAATTCTCCGTTATGGCCGGTCAGAAAGCCAGACAATTCCTGGAGGGCCACGGTGGACTATCGGGTGCTCAATAGTAACATCCCAGCCTGCGCACCCACAGTAGCAGCAGTTGCCGACCTCATCGGGAGTATTCCAGCATCCGCGACCACTTTCACGGTGCTGGATATTTCAAATAGGTTTTGGTCCATCCCTGTAATGAGGGAGGATCAGTACAAGTTTGCCTTTACGTTTAAAGGGCAACAGTACACGTGGAACTGTTTGCCACAGGGCTTCCACAACAGCCCCAGAATTTTCCATCAGTGCATGGCCGACAGTTTGAAGGATTTTAGCCAGCCCAGACAGTTGGTTCAATATGTGGATGGCCTGCTCCTGGTCACTGATTTGAAGGAGGAGCATGGCCCACTATTGCCCGAACTGCTGGAGCTGTTAGGACAGAAGGGTTTCAAGGTAAATCCCAAGAAAGCGCAGATCGGCAAGCAGGAGGTGAAATTCCTCGGTCTGACCGTGCGCGCTGGAAAAAGGGCCATAGATAAGGCTAGGAGGGAGGCATTACAAGAATTATCGGTCCCTAACACAGTAATGGGTGTGAGATCGTTTCTAGGGCTAACCAGGTACTGTAGAGACTTCATTGAGGGCTATGCAGCCACCGCAGCCCCTCAGCTCCGACTCCTACACAAGGGAGTGGAGTGGCTTTGGGATGAGGGTTGCCAGGCAGCATTTGTTAGGCTCAAGAAGGACTTGCAGACCGTGCCAGCTTTAGGGGCCATAGATGGGGTGAAAGAGTTTTTCCTGGAGGTAGCAGCCAGCGGGGACAGCCTCAGTGCTGTGCTGCTCCAAGAGCGGCATGGCCGGCTGCGGCCGGTGGTCTACTCCTCCAGGATACTCACTGATGTGGAAAGGAGCTATTCCAATTGTGAGCGGCACCTTTTGGCCACACATTGGGCTGTGAAAAGATCATTGATCTTCACAGGCACCTCTCCCATCACCCTCCTCACCCATTACACACCCACCCAGATGCTTCAGGATGGGAGGATCAAGGCACAGTGCCCGCATTGCCCGCTGGACTTTTCTCCTCTCACAGATGGATCTGAAGGTGAAGGGTCTCTGTGAGCCCAAGCTCGCAGCCAACCTGGTATATCCTGGAACAGCCCACCGGTGTTCAATTGAAGGGGTTTGGAAAGTAAACATAAGGTTTACGGGCCGGGATACATCCCACAGGCCGCGAGATCTATGTAGACGGTTCCAGCACGGTATCTGCTGGTGAGCATCTCACGGGATGTTGAGTTTATGACCCAGCGGCAAACATTGCCCTGGCGATTAAGCTCCCCAGCACCATGAGCGCCCAGCAGGCTGAACTGTCCACGGTGGTGTACGTTGTTACACACCCCAAAATCTTCCCCACCCCCTACACGATTTGCTCGGACAGCATGTTCACGTGCAATTTGTGTACGGGGTACCTGGCCATCTGGTCCCGCCGCGGGTACACCTCCGCTGACGGGAGACCCCTCACAGTAAAGCCCCTGCTGGAAAAGATCCTGGCAGCAGTGTGGGAGGAAGGGGAGGTTTTCATTCACAAGGTGAAGGCCCATTCCTCCACAGAACCCCGCAGCCAAGGCAACCAGCAGGCTGGCTTGCTCGCCAAGGAGGGTGCCCGAACAGGCACTTTCTGGGACCCATTTGGGTCCAGACCCATGGCGGCGGTCAGAGGTAGGGACGGGACCCAAGGGAGTGTAGGAGTAGCGTTAGACCTGGACCTTAAGACGGTCCAAGCCCAAGACCTCGTCCTAAAAGCAGTCCTCAGTGCAGTTGCTGAGGGAAAGGGAATAGAAGGTCCGTACGGCACAGCGACTCTCTCCGTTAAAGAGGGCATGCTGTTCCGGGGGGAACAGTGGGTTGTGCCGCAGCAGCACTGGAGGGAATTCCTTCAACTGGCCCATGGCGGCCCAGGAGCGGGACACCCCGGGCCTGAGACCACCTGGCAGCGGGTGGAACAGGCGGGATGTTGGCCAGGACTCAGGGACAATGTCCGCGAGTTCTGTGCAGGGTGTCTTGTGTGCGCTGCAAACAACCCTGACCCCCACAAAATGAAGGTCCCTATGGGACACGTCAGGAGGGTAGATGGACCATGGCAGTCAATACAAGTCGACTACATCAAACCCCTACCCACCACCCAGGGAGGCTATAAGTACTGCCTAGTCCTGGTGGATGTGTTTACCAAGTCGGTAGAGGCTTTTCCCTGCAGAACTGCCACAGCTCTGGGTACTGCCATGATCCTAGTCTGGGAAGTATTCTCGAGGTGGGGACTACCACAGTTTGTGGAGTCCGACCAAGGGAGCCACTTCACCGGACAGGTGATGCAGAACACCCTGATGCTGCTAGGCATCGAAGGGAAATGGCACGTAGCCCACAACCCCCAGTCATCGGGGATTGTAGAACGCATGAATCGGACCCTTAAAGAAAGGTTAAGAAAGGAAACGGTGGACTCGCCCCGTAAATGGGCGGAAGTCCTACCGTTTGTTTTGATGGGGATCCGGGCCAGCCAGTCTAAAAGCACGGGGTACTCCCCGTACGAGCTAATGACTGGCAGGGTTATGCGAACCCCCACCCATGTACTAGCCCCGGTGCTCACGGAGGGTCAGCTCAGAGAGGTAAACCGGGACAGGTTTGCCTGAAACCTTTTTGAGCACCTGAAGCAGGTCCATGAGCAGGCAGCTGGGAACATGGGAAGGCAGCATCGGAGTAACCGATTGCTGCTCGAACCCCGAAAGCACCATGAGTGGGAAGTAGGAGATCAGGTCATGGTGAGGAACTATGCCCGAGTAGGGAGTTTGGAACCATTGTACATGGGGCCCTACGGTATTGTAGATAAAGCCAGCCCCATGGTATACGCCGTGAAGATGCCCCGGCGTACAAAATGGTTACATATCAACCAGTGTAAGCTGTTTACACCTGAAAGGGGACAGCAGCTAGTTGGGGAAAGGTCTGAGGATAAAGATCCTCAGCCTGCAGCAGGAGCGAGTTCACAGACTGCACAGGCAGGCGCTGTGGCTTGCGTCAAGGGAGAGGCCATCCCGCCCATCGATTGGGACACTCCGCCACTCTTCTGGGATCCAGACGAGGGGGAGGGACATGAGGGCGAAAACCCCGCCCCTAACCCAGGCATAGAGAGGGAGGGACCTAAGGTCAAAAACCTTGCCCCGGACCCAGCCATGGGACCTGGGGGCGGAGACTCTCAGCTCGCAGCAGCAGGCTGCAAAAAGTTACCTGCCCCCAGCCCAGTTTCAGGAGGGGTCAGCCTGGGGGAGCAGTGGTTCGGATAAAATGCCCAGCGGCCAAGAAAGCCCGACCCGTCAAAGCCCCTAGAAGGTCCCCACGGACGCCCCAGCCGAGAAAGCCATGGTCACCCGCCCTCCAGTTACCAAGGGCCACCCCTCGAGTCAGGAAGAGGTCAAATGACACAGGTCCTCAGCCAGCAGCCACGGGCTACGAGGGACCAAAAGGGAAGGACAGTGCGGTCACGCCGGGGGTGGCGGTGAGCCGCAGTCCGACCAGGGATTAGCCTGGCCGCCCGGAGACGGGCGGCGGATGTATATAGTCTTAGTTTAAGTTAAGTTTAAGTAAAGTGTAATTATTTAGCTTGCGTTTGGGTGTTTATAATTTAAGTTAAATAAGGTGATGGTAGTTTTAAGTTAAGTAATCTGTTAAGAGTGTATCTTTGGGTCGAGGTCGCGGGACCCGACCATGTTTCACAAGTCAGAGAATCTCTTGGGGGCCTGGCAGCATGTTCTTTTACATCTTTTTGCAGAAAGATTTTCGGGATGGAATGCATCGTGATCCTATTCGCCCTGATCGGGATGAGTGTGGAGAGGAGGTGTTCGGGAGACAGAGTGCCCCTGGCGACCGATGGGAGTGGTGAATAGGATGTGGAGGAGACCGCCGTTTACTTCCATGAGGGAAGGTGGCCAGGATGGCTGGGGTCCAATTCGTTTCAGTACTCCAGCCAAACCGGATTCACGTACGGGGAGACCTCCCTCTTGTGCCCCAGGGTACGAGTCGTTACCACGAGGGTCAGCGTCACCGTTGGAAAGCGAATATGTTTGATGTGTAAAGGACACATTCCACTGGATAGGTGGTGGTGGTTCAGAAAGTTGAGCAAGGACATGAGGAACCCCGAAGTCGAGTGGGAACGGTTGGGAAACAACACCCATCGGGCGATTTCCGGGACTCATGGAGGACTAAGCGTGTGTTGGGACAAGTGGTGGGAACCGGATCAAGGGATTTATATCTGTATGTGGGGGTCAGAGAAGGTCTGCCCCGCACGCATATCCATTATGTTCCACTGGCAGTGGCACGACACCGGGAAGGGGATAAGGTGGGATGCCAGCCAGAAGGTGTGTGCGGTCCCGTACTCCCAGATCCCAGTCAATGCCACTGAGCTGGTAACCCGCCCCCATAAGCCCCTGCCCACGGCACAGATGGCGAGGTTATCCAGGGAAGGTTGCCCCACCGCCACCAAGGGGCCAGGGCATGGGTTGTTATTAGTCCCCACCGATCAGATGCTGTACCAGGGGTTACACTACGCGGTTGCCTCCGTGATTTTAAATCTCACGGAGGTACATTTACCGGAGTGGTGCCCCAAAGAAACAGAGCAGCTATACCAGGCCCTATTAAAGGACATGTTCAAGAAGATTTACGAGTTCGATTTTGCCCACATGGACAAGACCGAACTCTGCACCACACACCAGGAGTTTTTGGGTAATGCAGGGAGGCAAAGAAGGGGTGTATGGAATGATGTTTTACTGCGTTTAACACTGGGTCCTCTGTCATCAACAGCTTGGATGACATAGAGCTGCAGACCCAGATAAACGGTTTAAAAACACAGTTAAAGGAGATATTACTGGATGAGAACAAGGTAGTCGGCTCGGACTTGCATGAGGACCAGGACATGACGGTCCATTTAAAAGTGATCATAGCTGAGTTGGAAAAGCACGCGAAGACGGTAAATGCTCTCATAAGGGAGGACAGAAATGCTTCTGACCAGGCTGCACAGAATGAGGTGTGCGTGTTATACAGGGCGTGGTTACTGGGCGAGTGCCGCAGTAATCTGGAGGATATAAAAGAGGGTTTGGCCCCCTCCTGGATTAGCAACAAGCACCTCGCAGCCCTCCACCCTTTTGAGAATGCATTGAGCCCATGCCAACTCTGGCTAGCCTCCGAAGCCTACCCAGTCCCCGTGGATTGTGGGAGGTCCAACCACACAATCATGGGAGTGGTAGTTAGGATGCCGGTCATGGGTAGGACAGCCCGACCCATACCGGTATACAGGGTTGAGAACATTGGAGTCATTCAAGGGGGTGCACACATTCGTTTCACAGCGGTCCCGCTTTATGTCATTAAGTGGGAGCACACTATGACAGGTACTGACGTCTCAGTGTGCCGGAGCCGGGGAGCACAGATAATCCTGTGTCCCCAGCACTTGAATGCCTTTTCAAAACCGCAGTGTGGGTTCAGAGCTGCTGACGCAAAGCCTATAAATTGTACCATGGAGGCAATGGCACAAGGCCATGTTCCCCCGCAGGTAGCATATATAGGAGGTGGGACATATTGTGTCACCACCGGCGCGTCCCACTACCAGCATGGACAGCATAGCTGGTGTCTGGTTAGTGACAGCAGTCTCTGTTTTAAACCCGAGGCAGAAGATCAAGTGGCCCAGGAGTGAATTGTCCCCATTCCTGAACCCTCTACTGTTCACCTCGCTGTGAAGTAGAATTTTACGGATTTGCAGAAGTACGTAGCACACTTTAATTATGAAATTCCCCCTCTCCCTGAATACCTTACCAAAATACTCAAAGCCGTTATAGTTTCGCAGAAACATTTTTACACACTCGAACAGAAAACAGTAGAGATAGGGACTAAGATATTGGATATAGTGACTCCACCCTGGTGGAACATTTTCAGTAATATAGAGGTCCCTTTGTGGATCAGACTGGCTTCCCACATTCTCGTGGTTTGTCAGTTAGGGATCGTGTTGTATTTAGTTTGTATCCAGTGTAAGAGAAATGGTCGGTGGTCAGAATTCCGAAACCAGAGAATTTGGAAAGAGCTCGATGTAAAGGTGGAGGGAGGTACGCTGGTTTAAGTCTTTTCCCTGTATTATTAGTAAAGGATTGTTGTTTCTTTGTGTTTGTTATTTTTAATAAAGGCTTTTCTTTTGTTGTCTTTTTTTGCGATGCGGTGTAATAAAGATGTGTGTACCAAGTGGTGCAGGGTAGTTGGACACCCTCCATGCTTGAATGTGTTTGTAAAGTCTGTAATTTTATTCTCTGTATGCTGATGTACACTACATTTTCGCGGAATGGGAAGTGCATGTGGCATGGGTATATTAGATAGGTAATTACTGGGGATGGTTGACTATGGAGGGTCAGAAAAATTTTGCTTACCTTAAAAGTATACTTCAATCAAGTTTTAGTATCACAGGGGGGAGTGTAAGATTTGCAAAATTTCTGCATTTCCCCGAGCGTGGACATTTTAAATCAAAAAGGGTACCCAAGATTGCGTCCGTGCCTCATGGCAGAAAGCCTGTGGGATTTTAAAATGGACTCTGCAACACAGACAGCTTGTGGATCGAAACCACGGCTGCAGTTTTCTGTGAAGAGAGACTTTGTATTTTGAAACCAGACAGGACTCTGAATTATGTATTAGACCGAATTGGAGACAAAGCTAAATTCAGATAGGCCTATAGTTAAGGCCATCAAGCAGTCTACATATATAATCGGAAACAGATTAAGAGAGCCATCGAGGCTGGACAGGCCCATCAAGGAACATTCATGACAATACAAGTCAATTATCGGGCCGGTAGATGCGATTACCGGCCATCTAAAAACAGTTAGTATGGATTGCTACCATTATTTAAAATAGCCCGCCAAGATTAAGACAAAGAACTAACCTGATTTGGCGCGGAGATAAGGGTTTTCGAAAGGAGTATAATTGAAGGCCCCGGATAGCAATCGCTCTCTTCTCTTCTCTCTCTGCTCTTCGGCCCCTCGCCCTCATGGCTGTCGCTCTTTCCCCGTTCCACGCTTACCCCTGGCCTTTGCCCATGCCTTTTGCCACTCCATCTGGAAATCACCCCGGCACTGTATCGGGCGGACACGGACAATTCAAGCCAGGCGAGGCGGGACGCGACGAGTGGAGGAGGGAAGACCACCTGAGGAAGACCAACTGAGGAAGACCAACTGAGGAGGCGAACTGAGGAGATGAACTGAGGGTAGGCTTCGAATCATCGGGCTTTCAGCATCAGCCAACCTGCGACTATCTTCATGCAAACTCAAACTGTCGGCTGACGACGAAGAATCATCCCTGCATGGTGAAGTGCCCAAGCAGAGACTTTAACTTTGGGGTGCTCGAACCTGGACAACGCCCTTGCAGCAACCGGAGACCACGTGACAACAGCAGGCTCCAGAGAGCACCAAGAGCGAACCCCGAACCCCACCGCTGTTTTGAGTCCAACAAACCCTTTTGATTGGTGAGCATAAATTCTGGCCCCTCATAGCTTAATCTAGTTAGGTATAGGGGGTGGGATAAGGATAAGGGGATTGTTAAGATAGTTGTTTCCCTCGATGTGCCGTGTGTTCCCCATTCCCTGTATAAGCATAGTTATTCGTATTTGCCTGTAATGTAATGTACTGATAATTTCTCTTAAGACTGTATTAATTTTTCCTGTTTAATAAAATCCTGAGTTCTGCTTACATCCAAACTACCTGTCTACTCAAGTCTTTTCTGTATTGCTACCTGTACCTAAGTCCGGTGTCGAGAATCTCAGGGGCGTTGGAGCGATTGGAACCGCTCACGGGCAGTCAGAGGCATAAACCGACTGACCACCACACGCCACCCCCTGCAGGAATAAAACTCATAACTTTCCAGAATGTGAATGAAGCCCCAAGCTGCCAAGTGATTTTATGGCTTATCCTTCCTTCCTTCCCATCCCACAAACTTCCAAAATATGTCTACAATATTTCTTGGTTTCTTTCAAAAAATATTATAACTCCCAAGGGAAAGCAATTCCATATTGCAGTAATTACATTTGAAGAAGAGAAATATTTAGTACATTTTCAAAGTGAGTGAATGGAAAGCATGTAGTTTATGGGCACCACTAACTCAGCTATGAGAAGGATTTTTTCCAAAATGCTTTCAAATGTTTATCCCACATCCAGTTTTGTTTTCCTTGAGCGTTGAGGCCCTGACAATGATCAGACAGAGTATCCCATGTTGGTGCAATTATCTCTGGTACTTCGATCCAATGCTTTCCGTCTTATTTTACAACATGGCTGAGGTAATTGTGTTGTGTAGGATAGGGCAGTACAGTGCAGAGATACAGAGCGGAGGGAGCAACATGCTGCAATTACTTTTCATAATGGTAAACCCCATAGGATGATTCAATAACTGTCAGACAGATGGTTTGTTATTTCACAATCTATTCATTATAAGAACCTGGACTCGCCCAGTTCTGTGGATAATTCAAAAATGATTAATTTAAAAAAAAATTTGCTTTCAGGAATGTGCATGTTCTTGTTCTCCAAAACGTCAGCTGAATTAGACATAAAACTACCTTTAGCCATTTGGGCAGCTGCTCAGACATTTGGAACTTGTAGATAACAACACAATTTAAAAAATGTCCTGTGCATGGGTTTTTCCTCGAATTCAGGTCCCTTTCTCCCCATTCCAAATGGGGAGTGGGCCTCTGGGACATTCTGCTAGAATATATCACCCAGATTGACAGGCCCCAAAAGCACTCAGGGCTGCACTGTCAGCTGACTACAAGATGTGTTTCGATGAGGCAAAGAGATTTACATCTTGCACAATAAGGGTCCATGAGGAATTACCACGGGACAGGAAAGTACAGAAGTATTTTGGCTAAACTGTGGACTTCCTCTGGGTTTTTCTAGGAAAAAGTCAAAGCCTTTCATTCCTAATTTCTATTCATTTATGCAACTAACTCCCATTCTTTAATTTCTTTCATTTTCCAGCAATCCCACATGCTGTTAGTGACTGAAATATTTCCACCTGGTGGCATAACCAGACAGATCTCAGATATGATCCAGCATCACATGAAGCTCTTCCCATACTCCTCCAATAATGTACCCTGCTTGAGATTGCCAAAGTTGCAAAGGCCATCAGACATATATGCGCTCACCCCATTTCTTACTGGACCCATCCTCCTATCCTGATCCTTCCTATAGAAACATAGAAACATGGAAAAATAGGAGCAGGAGTAGGCCATTTGGCCCTTCGAGCCTACTCCACCATTCAATATGATCATGGCTGATCCTCTATCTAAATACCATATTCCTACTTTCTCCCCATACCCCTTGATGCCTTTTGTGTCTAGAAATTTATCTATCTCCTTCTTAAATATATTCAGTGACTTGGCCTCCACAGCCTTCTGTGTTAGAGAATCCTTCTCCCTCCAGCAACACCTCCCAGGAGAGGCGAAAAAACACAGAGACCTGTAACCAATTCAGGAAACCTCTGTCAAAAATTCCTCTCCTGTCCTTCAAAGTTGACCTGGCCCCAGGAGGTCACGAACCCCTTGGTTACGGCCCAACATATTACCTTCCTTCTGCGATGATCTGCTCTTTGAATTCCCAGTGTTGGAGTGTTATCTAAAACCTGTACCATTAGATTATGTAGACATTCTAACAATTGCGATCTGATTTGTTCACCTTAAGGCTCACTATGGGTGTTCATGTTTTTTGAAGTCACGAAGGGTGTGATAAACAAGGGTTTATCTTTACTCTCCTTTTCAAAGTTGTAGGGGGTTTCTCTTGCTTGCTCTGGTCTCCTGCCAGGCTTCTTGCAATAATTACCCGTGAGTGGTTCGACCCACTCGCCCCTACGGTTTTAGACCTTGGACTTAGGTGCAGGGAGCTGTAGTGCAGAGAAAACTCAATAGACCAGGTCGAATAGCACGAAATGGATGCTTTTATTGAACAGTTTGCAGCATTATAAAATACATGTCATATGCACAGAGTAAAGCAAATACAAGCATGCACGTGTTGAGATACCGCGGCAAACGTGGGAGTCGAGACCAGAGCAATTGAAAACACAACTGCTTTATTCCAACCACATGACAAACCGGAACTAGAAAAGCCCGCGCATCCACTTAAATACTTCCCAGACAGGAAGTGCTCCCGGCAGCCTGTCCCTGCGGGAAACAAGTTGCTGGAGGAAAGGGCCCCCGGCTGGGGGCTTCTGCTTAGACTGTCTGTGCCGCCGTGAGCGGATTATGTCCAGTGGTGGCGTGTCGCCACAGAGCTCCCCCCAGAATCCGCTTAGGAGGAGTGGACGAGACGTGACGGTGGTCTAATGGTTCTGCCGCAGCGGCTCTGAGTGGTTGCCGGTCTGGTTGGTTGGGTCGGGCTGTTCGCTGCCGGCTGTGCTGGCTTGCCGGGGGGACGGCCTCTAGTTGGAGGCTGGGCCACGGGGACCTGTTCCCCTGGTTCTGTGTGTGCTGGTTTGAGCCGGTCGATGGAGACTGTCTCGACCCTGTCGCTGAGTCGCAGCTTGAAGACCTTGTCCCCGGTTTGTAGTACCTCGTACGGACCATCGTACGGGGGTCGCAGGGGCCCACGGTGCGCGTCGTGTTGCACGAAGACGAAGCGCGCCTGCTGTAAATTTGGCGGGACGTGAGGTGCGAGTTCGCCGTGTTGGTTGACCGGAAGTGGGGCGAACTGCTGAGCGGAAGAGAAAGAGTCGAGCCGCTGCTGTTCGGCCGACCAAGGCTTGGTAGGCTCCGGAAGGAATTCGCCTGGGACGCGCAGCGGTTGTCCGTAGACTAACTCCGCTGCCGAGGACTGGAGGTCTTCCTTGACCGCGGTGCGTAGGCCGAGTAGCACCCACGGTAGGCGGTCAGTCCAGGTACTGTCCTGCAGGCCGGCGCGGAGTGAGGCCTTGAGTGACCTGTGGAAGCGTTCACAAAGTCCGTTGGCCTGCGGGTGGTACGCCGTGGTGCGGTGGAGCGTCACCCCGAGGTTGCGTGCTGTGGCCGTCCAGAGTTCGGAGGTGAACTGGGCGCCTCTGTCAGAGGTTATGTCGGCCGGTATGCCGAACCTCGCAATCCAGGTGTTAACGAACGCCCTGGCGATGTCGGCTGTGGTGGTGGAGGTCAGCGGCACTGCCTCAGGCCAGCGTGTGTAGCGGTCGACCATCGTGAGGAGATAAGTTTGGCCTTGCGATGGCGGCAGGGGACCGACGATGTCGACGTGTACGTGGTCGGAGCGGCGGCTGTGTAACTCGAAGTCTCCCAGGGGTGCTTTGGTGTGCAGCTGTACCTTAGCCCGTTTGCAGGCGAGGCAGGAGGTGGCCCAAGTCCGAACATCTCTGCTGAGGCCGCGCCAGACGAAGCGCTTGGAGAGGAGTTTGACGGATGCGCGGGAACCCGGGTGAGAGAGCCCGTGGAGCGCGTCGAAGACGCGGCGGCGCCAGGTCTCAGGGACGACCGGCCTGGGTTGGCTGAGTGAGACATCGCACGTGACTGCCGTGGCTTCGGGCCCATGCGCGACCTTGGCTAGGCGTAGCCCTGGCAGGCTGGTAGCCGCCGAGAGGAGGTCTGGGTCCGTGAGCTGGGCCGCTGCTAGTTGTGCGTAGTCGACCGCGAGGTGATTCGCACAGACGGCGGGACGGGAAAGGCAGTCGGCGACCACGTTGTCTCTACCGGAGACGTGCTGAATGTCTGTAGTAAACTCGGAGACGGCCGCGAGCTGGCGTTGCTGCCGATCGGACCAGGGTTCGGTGTGCTTGGCCATCGTGTATGTGAGTGGCTTGTGGTCCACATACGCGGTGAAGGGGCGGCCTTCCAGGAGGAACCTGAAATGGCGGACCGACAGGTGGATTGCGAGAAGCTCGCGGTCGAAAGTGGAGTATTTGACCTCCGGGGGGTGCAGTTGGCGGCTGTAGAAGGCAAGTGGCTGCCACGCGCCATTGACCCACTGCTCGAACACGGCCCCGACCGCGTGGTCGGAGACGTCGGTGGTGAGCGCGACCCGGGCATTGGCCCTCGGGTGCGCGAGCAGAGTGGCGTCGGCTAGCGCGTTTTTGGTGGCGTCGAAGGTGGCTGCCGTGTCAGTGGTCCAGGCTACGTCCATCTTGCCGGATTTTCCTCGGAGGGAGTCGTATAGGGGCTTCATGAGGGCTGCGGCTCTGGGGATGAACCTGTTGTAGAAGTTCACCAGCCCGAGGAACTCCTGGAGGCCCTTGATGGTTGTGGGGCGGGGGAATTGCTGGACGGCCTGCACCTTGTTGGGCAGGGGGACGGCCCCAGCAGGGGTGATGTGGTGACCGAGAAAATCGATCTCGGTTAGGCCGAATTGGCACTTCGCCGGGCTGAGGATGAGCCCGTGTTGGGCTAGGCGCCCGAACAGGATGCGAAGGTGTTCGAGGTGTTCCTGTTTGGAGGAGCTGGCCACGAGAATGTTGTCTAGATAGACGAATAGGAATTCAGGTCCCGGAGGACTGAGTCCATAAGGCGCTGGAAAGCCTGTGCTGCATTCTTGAGGCCGAAGGGCATCCTCAGGAACTCGAACAGGTCGAATGGGGTGATGACGGCCGTTTTGGGGATGTCCGCGGGGTGTACGGGGACTTGGTGGTAACCGCGCACCAGGTCGACTTTGGAAAAGACGGTTCGTCCGGCCAGTCAGGCCGAGAAGACCTGGATGTGTGGCACCGGGTATCGATCGGGGGTGGTGGCATCGTTGAGGCGGCGGTAGTCCCCGCAAGGGCGCCAGCCTCCGCCGGGCTTGGGGGCGATGTGGAGGGGCGAAGCCCAAGGGCTGCTGGAGCGGCGGATGATGCCGAGTTGTTCCATGTTGGTGAACTCGGCCCGCGCGATTTCCAGCTTGGCCGGGTTGAGTCTGCGGGCGTGGGCAGAAACAGGGGGGCCGGTGGTGGGGATATAGTGTTCCACACCGCGCTTGGCGGTTTTGGCCAAAAAGGTCGGGTTAGTGAGGGCGGGAACCTCAGCTAGGAGTGCCAAGTAGTCGTCCGTGGCTCTGGCGAGGCAGTAGGTCTTCAGGCCGGCCGAACGGGCTGGGGTAAAGGCACCGGGGATGGGGGCCATAGTGTTGATGTCGATGAGGCGGTGCCTCGGAATGTCGACAAGGAGGCCGTGGGCGTGTAGGAAGTCGGCGCCGATGAGTGGGCAGAGGACCTTGGCTGTGAGGAACTCCCAGCGGTAGCGGCGGCCCGCGAGGTCGAGCGTGACCATGCGGGTGCCATATGTGCAGATTTCAGAGCCGTTGGCTGCAGTCAGTGTGATACCCCGTGTGCCGCGTTGGATCTCGAGGGCGGAGGCGGGGGTGATGCTGTGCTGGGCCCCTGTGTCGCACAGAAATCGGCAGTTGGTTCTGTCGTCAGTGACGTACAGTAGGGGCTCCTTCTGCCCCGCGGCCATCGCGGGGGCCGGTGCAGGGGGGGGTTTGAAGGAACACGGTGGCGTGCAGCGTTGAGCCCTAGCGCCAAAACGGGTGTGGTAGTAGCAGTGACCCGGAGTGGTAGGGCGGTCGGGCCTAGCGGCCCGGGAAAACCGCGTGGTCGTTGCCGTGAGGTCGGGCGCGACGTCGCGAGCGGCCTGTGCAGAGAGCAGCCGGTCGGCCTTTTCGGCTATATCATTCAGGTCCGTGGAGTCAGACTCCACAATGAGCGGGCGGATGCTGGCGGGGAGCTGCCGAATGAAAAGCGTGCGAAAAAGGGCGCCGGGATTTTTGTCGTCTGAGAGGGACAGCATGTGGGAAAGCAGGTCTGATGGTGAAGCGTCACCAAGGCTGGGGAGGTCCAGGAGTTGGCAGTGGCACTGGTAAGAGGACGTTGGACATTTTTTAAGTAGCGCAGCCTTCAAATGTTCGGACTTGCCCTCCGTTGGTGGATTCTGCAGCGCTGCCCAAACCTTGGGGACTGTAGCGTAAGTGAGCGAGGCGACGAGGTAGTTGTACTTCGTGGCGTCGACTGTAATGCCTTTCAGCCGGAATCTGGACTCAGCTTGAACGAACCAGGCTTCGGCGAGGTTCTCCCAAAAGTCTGGTAATTTAACCGTGACTGCATTTGTATCCGCCATGCTAGCTTTGGATTCGTCCTGAGCGTCGGGGTCACCAGTGTTGAGATACCGCGGCAAACGTTGGAGTCGAGACCAGAGCTATTGAAAACTCAACTGCTTTATTCCAACCACATGACAAACCGGAACTAGAAAAGCCCGCGCATCCACTTAAATACTTCCCAGACAGGAAGTGCCCCCGGCAGCCTGTCCCTGCGGGAAACAAGTTGCTGGAGGAAAGGGCCCCCGGCTGGGGGCTTCTGCTTAGACTGTCTGTGCCGCCGTGAGAGGATTATGTCCAGTGGTGGCGTGTCGCCACACACACATCTATAAACTTAACTCTATAGAAATGGGGAACACACGGCACATCGTGAAAGGGGTAACACATTACAATTACCCTTAACCCCCTCCCCTAAACCTAACTAAGTTTCGATTTGAGGGACTCGGGATCATGCTCACCACTTTAAGAATTGCGAAAAAGGCTTTGCAGCCTTTCGACACAGCTTTCCGTCGTCACGTGGATTTGGAAGCTTCTGGCGCAGCTTGTTTTCCTCTTGGTTCTCCTGCGATGGAGGCAGCCGATACAGCCTTGGTGAGCGCTCGCCACGGATGGATCCGTTACCGATGTGATGTTGAAGAAACTGGGTGCACCCTCCGGGACCTGAGTGTCTTCTTCTCCGGCCTGGGTCGTCGATGATCTCCCGACAAAAGTACCCGGGCCTCCCTCGTCATCTTCCCGTCGTGGCCGGGCCTTGCCTGGCCGGGCTGGCTTCCAAGCCGAATTCTTCTCGTCGTCTTCTCGTCGTGGCCGGGCCTTGCCTGGCCGAACCTCCCAAAGTCGCGGAACACACGGCTGAACACCCCGCTGGACACCGTTTACCGAACCATGAACCGAACACGTTCCGAACCGAAGCCTGAAATGTACCGACGTCTCCGAACCGAAGCGAGAGATCGAAGCCCCGAACCGAAGTAGTACTGATGGACTTTACTCAATCCACAGTTATACTTTTTTTGGAACATTCTTATCTCCCGCCAAATCATAGTCCTGTCTTTGTAATAATTTTGGCGGGCAGAACTCTCTGCAGGGGTGTTTTGTCTTCATAACGGGAGTCGGTGATAGCTTAACTGGCCTTCCTGGGCCGATAATGTCTTTGCTTTGTTACCGTAACTTGGTTTGTATATTGATCGGTCTGGAGATTGCCCTGGATGGCTGTTAAACGGCTTCTCTTTGTACAGTGTAATGGGCTTAAGCGTTCGTTCAATTGTCCGCCCATTTCTTGATGGGTCTCATCCTGCCACCCAAAGCTGTCCTGTACTTATAATCTAATCAATATGTATGCTCAGTTCCATGAGTTTCGGCTTCCCGAAACTGGTTTTCGCGGGCTTTTAATGCCCTCAATCCACAAGCCTGTCTGGCTTGCAGTAACAGAAATTCAAATGGTTCCAGAAGCTGGTCACGAGGTCTGGCGGCCATTTTGTGTGCCCTTTTTTTCAAAGGTTTCTCTGTAAAAGCTTCTCTTGGTCAATAAAGCTGTTTTATTAACCCTATTTTCCTACGTGATTATTTAATGAAAATTTCGCGAATCTTACTGCCCCTCCTGTGATACTGATAGCTTGCTTAAAGTATCAATAACCCTTGGTGAGCAAATTTTCCCTGATTCCCCACATCCAAACATTCCTGGTAATTAACTATCTATGACCCCCACGACACATGCAGTTCCCATTTCAGAAAAATGACCTTGTGTACAGTTGGACAACCATAGGCAGTACTACCTCAAACTATAACACATTCATCTTTCAGATGTGAAGGGGCCGATACCTCTTACACCACCTGCATACACATTTTGTTAATCAAAAATAGAAAACCGATCAACGGTTATAACACAACAGTATTCATACACTTAAATCATATAGGAACCAAAGCCAAGAGTGAAGGGACGCTTTATCCTTTAATACATAGCAGCCTAAGTGGGGGTCTCTTCACACACTCGTACATAGCGTTCTCTCCATTCTCCTGTGTTCTCGTGCCTCTGGAGGCGTTTGCCTCTCTTGCAATGCACGAACAGTAAATATATTACAATCAAAACCTGACACACTACTAGGATGTGGGATGCTATTCTAATCCAGGGCGGGATCTCTATATTAGTGAACAGGTCCCACCATGGTGGGGTGACTATGTCTAATATGTCTTTCCCTATCTCCAATGTCTTCTGCTCTAGTGTGTAAAAATGCTTCTGTGAGACTATTACGGCTTTTAAAATCTTGGTGAGGTGTTCGGGGAGAGGGGGAATGACATAACCAAAATGCGCAACAAATCGTTGCAAATCCGTGAAATTCTCTTTTACACTGAGGTGAACAGTGGAAGGTACAGGAATGAGGACAATTCGCTGTTGTGCCACTTGAACTTCAACCCTGGGTTTGAAACAGAAACTGCTGTCACTGAACGGACACCACCCGTGCTGTCTGTGGTGGTAGTGAGGCGCTGCAGTGGTAACACAGTATGTTCCACCTCCGATATATGCCACCTGCGGGGGCACATGGTCTTGTGCCATTGCCTCCATGGTGCAATTTACCGGCTTTGCACTAACGGCTCTGAACCCGCACTGTGGTTTTAAAAAGGCATTCAAGTGCCACAGGATGATGTGTGCTCCCCGGCTTCGACACCCCGAGAGGTCGGTGCCTGTCATCGTACGCTCCCATCTGATGACATAAGGCGGGACCACTGCGTAACGAATGTGCGCACCCCCCTGAATGACTCCAATGTTCTCCACCCTGTATACCAGGGCGGGTTGTGCTGTGGGACCCAACACCGGCATCCTCACCACTATTCCCATGATAGTGTGATTCGAGCGTCCACAGTCCACTGGGACTGGGTACGCCTCTGCAGCTAGTCTGAGCTGGCACGGACTTAATGCGTTCTCAAAAGGGTGGGGCGCTTGCAAGTGCTTATTGCTGATCCAGGACGGGACCAAACCCTGTTTTAAATCCTCCAGATTACTGCGGCCCTCGTCCAGTAACCACGCCCCGTATAGCACACAAGCCTCGTTCTGTGCAGCCTGATCAGACGCATTCCAATCCTCCCTAATGAGTGCATTTACCGTTCTAGCGTGTTTCTCCAGCTCAGCGATTATTTCTTTTAAGTGTAGTGTCATGGCCTGGTCCTCATGTAGCTCAGAACCCACTACCTTATTTTCGTTTGTCAGTATGTTCCTTAACTGGGCCTTTAGACCATTAATCTGTGTCTGCAGCTCCACGTTGTCTAGAGCGTTGACAACAGACGTCCCGGTACTCAAAGCAGTGAAGATGTCATTTACAGTACCCCTTCTTTGCCTCCCTACCCGATCCAAAACTTCCTGTGGTGTGGTGTACAATTCGGCTTTGTCGATGTCGGCAAAGTCAAACTCATAAAATTGTCTGAACATCCTGGTTAACAGGACCTGGTAGAATTGCTCCGTTTCCTTGGGACACCACTCCGGCAATCGCACCTCAGTGAGGTTTAAAATCTCTGAGGCCACCGCGTAGTGTACCCCTTGGTACAGCATCTGACCGGTGGGTACCAATACTAAACCGTTCCCGGGTCCCTTTGTGGTGGTGGGGCACCCTTCCTTCTGGACTAGTGCTACCGGAATCGTGGGCAGGGGCTTGCGTGGGCGGGTGATGAGTTCAGTGGCATTTACCGGAATCGGGGAGAATGGGACTCCGCACGCCTGGATGCTGACGTCCCTACCTCATCCCTTTCCCGGCATCCTGCCACTGCCTCTGGAAAAAGATGGATATGCCTTTGGGGCAAACGTACTTCGAACCCCACATGTAGACATATATCCCTTCATCTGGTTCCCACCACTTGTCCCAACACACACGTAATTGTCCGTGAGTCCCCGTAATTGTCCGATGGGTATTGTTACCCAGTCGCTCCCACTCGATTGTAGAGTTCTTCATATTCTTTCCCAGCTTTCGAAGCCACCACCATCTACTTAGCGGTACGTTCCCATTACACACCAAACAGATCCTCTTTCCCATGGTAACGCTGACTCTGGGTGCAATGATCCTCACCCGAGGGCACAGTAACGAAGTCTCTTGGTAGGCAAACCCGGATTTGCTGGAGTATTCTGTAGAATTCGACCCCAGCCATCCTGGCCATCTCCCTTGGTGGAAGTAGGTGGCGGTTTCCTCAACCTCTCGCATCCCCGTCCCATCCGTCGCGATGGGGGCTGTGTCCCCAGAGCATCTGAACACGACGACGTCCTTGGTGCGGCCTCGGTAGGCCAGCCCGCACCCAATCGCCGCGAGCACCACGAGAATCCTCTCCATTGTATTCCTGGTTTCTGTAACTGATAAGATGATGTAGCCAGGCTCCCAATAGGCGCTGGCCTAATTAAACGGACGCTCGGGTCCCTTGACCCCGCTTCCAAACAATCACACATACTGGGCAGACTTCGGAAACTACCTTTTAAAACATCCCCATCATCTTAAACTTTACATGCCTTAAACTAACATTAAAATTACTTAACTTAACTTATCATTACCTAAACTTAACATACCTAAACTTATGTACAGCTCCGCCCTCCTTCGGGCGGCCTACCTAATTCCTGGGAGGGCTGCAGCGTGCCACTCCCTGTGGCGGGGCTGCACTGACCTTCGGCTTTGATCCCCCGCAGCCTGTCGCTGCTGAACGGGAATCGTGTCTTTCCTGGGCTACCCTGGATCGATGTTGGGGGAAGTAAGGAGGATCTGGCCAAAACTTTCTGGGCTGAGGCGTCCGAGCCGACCTACGAGGGGGCACCTTGGGCGAGGCTCCCAGGGCTAACGGACCGGGGATCGGGACCTCCACCGTCGCAGCCTGTGGTCCCACCACAGCTGCCGACTCCGGCTCCCTTCCCTCAGGCTCCGCCCCCCTGGGGCTGGGATCCGTGGCATCCGACTCCACCCCACCTGTCCCCACAGGTGGTGAGTCTCCGCCCCCAATCCCGACCTCCCCTATGCTCGAGTCGGGGGCGGGACCTTCGTCCTCCGACTCCTCCTCCTCCGTGATCGGGTCAGGGGCGGGGTCGAGCTGTTCGGGCTCTCCCTCGTCCGAATCCCAAACTAACGGGGAGACCTCCCACTCCTATGGGATGACTCCTCCCCTCACGCAGGCTACAGTTCCAGCCTGTGTGGTCTGTGACCCTGTCTCAGGCTGAGGATTTCTGCCCTCAGACCTGGCCCCTGTTGTTGGCCCTCATGCACCCGGCTTAAACAGTTTACACTGGTTAATGTGAAACCATTTAGTACGTCGGGGCACCTTCACTGCGTACACCATGGGGCTGGCCTTGTCTACAATGCTGTAGGGCCCCATGTACAGTGGTTCTAGACTCCCTACTCGGGCATAGTTCCTAACCATGACCTGGTCTCCGACTTCCCACTCTTGCTTCTTACGGGGTTCGAGCAACAGTCGATTGCCCTGATGCTGTCTCCCCATGTTCCCAGCCGCTTGCTCATAAACCTGTTTCAGGCGCTCCAAAAGGGTTTGGACGAATTGTCCCGATTCACCTCTTGGAGCTGGCCCTCAGTGAGCACCGGGGCTAGTACATGGGTGGGTGTTCGCATGATCCTCCCAGTCATTAACTCGTGCGGTGAGTGCCCCGTAATTTTGGACTGGCTGGCCCGGATCCCCATGAGGGCTAGAGGCAGGATCTCCGCCCACTTCTGGGGCGAGCCCATTGCCTCTTTCCTCAGCTTTTCCATGAGGGTCCGGTTCATGCGTTCAACAATCCCGGATGACTGGGGATTGTGCGCTACGTGCCACTTCCCTTCAATGCCCAAGAGCATGAGGGTGTTCTGCATCACTTGGCCGGTGAAATGACTCCCTCGGTCGGACTCAACAAACCGGGGGAGCCCCCACTGTGAGAACACTTCCCGGACCAAGATCTTGGCAGTACCCAGCGCCGGAGCTGTTCTACACGGGAAGGCTTCTACCCACTTGGTAAACACATCCACCAGGACAAGGCAGTACTTATAGCCTCCCTGGGTGGTGGGCAGGGGCCCTATGTAGTCGACCTGTATCGACTGCCATGGTCCCTCTACCCTCCTGATGTGCCCCATGGGCACCTTCCTTTTCTGGGGGTCTGGGTTGTTTGCAGCGCACACAAGACAGCTTGCACAGAACTCGCGGACATCGTCTCGAAGTCCCGGCCACCATCCCGCCTGCTCTACCCGTTGCCAGGTAACCTCAGGCCTGGGGTGTCCTGCCCCTGGACCCTCATGGGCCAGTTGAAGGAATTCCCTCTGGTGCTGCTGCGGCACAACCCACTGTTCCTCCCAGAGCAACATGCCTTCCTTGACGGAGAGGGCTGTCGTACTGTATGGACCCTCTACCTGCTTGCCCTCAGCAATAGCATTGAGGATTGTTTTCAGGGCGGGGTCCAGGGTTTGGACAGTCTTTAGGTCTAGGGGCGGTGTCACCCCTGTGTTATCTGGAGTCCCCTCCCTGCCTCGGATCGCTGCCACGGGTCCGGGTCCATAGGGGTCCCAGAAAATGCCGTTGCGGGCACCCTCCCTGGCTAGCGCATCCGCCTGCTGGTTACCCTGACTGTGGGGTTCTGCGGTGGAATGAGCCTTCACCTTGTGGATGAACACCTCCCCTTCCTCCCCCACTGCTGCCAGGATCTTTTCCAGCAAGGGCTTAACTGTTAAAGGTCGTCCGTCCGCGGAGGTATATCCATGACGAGACCAAATGGCCAGGTATTCCGTACACGAATTGCATGTGAACATGCTGTCCGAGCAAATCGTGTATGGGGTTGGGAAGATCTCGGGGTGGGTAACCACGTACGCCACCGCGGACAGTTCAGCCTGCTGTGCACTCATAGTGCTGGGGAGCCTAATCGCCAGGGCAATGTTTGCCACGGGGTCATAAACTCCACACCCTGTGAGTCGTTCGCCAGCAGATACCGTGCTGGAACCGTCTACGTAGATCTTGCGGCCTGTGGGGTGTATCCCGGCCCGTAAACCTATGTTGACCTCCCATACCCCTTCGACGGAACACCGATGGGCTGTTCCGGGATATACCATGTTGGCCGCGAGTTTCGGCTCGCAAAGACCTTTAACTCCATTTGGGAAAGGAGGAGGGTCCAGCGCGCAATCCGAGAGCTGCTTACGGTCCCATCCTTAATCCTTCCATCCAGAAGCATCTTTGTGGGTATGTGATGGGTGAGGAGAGTGATGGGAGATGTTCCTGTGAAGATCGCTGATCTGTTCACAGCCCAATGCGTGGCCAGGAGATGCCGTTCGCAATTGGAAAAACTCCTCTCCACATCCGTAAGCACCCTGGAGGAGTAGACCACCGGCCTCAGCTTGCCGTGTCGCTCCTGGAGCAGCACGGCGCTCAGGCTGTCTCCACTGGCGGCTACTTCCAGGAAAAACTCCTCCCCCCCATCTATGGCCCCTAAGGCTGGTGCAGTCTGCAGGTCCCTTTTCAACTTCTCGAATGCTGCCTGACAACCCTCGTCCCAAGACCACTCGACTCCCTTGTGTAAGAGTCGGAGTAGCGGGGCTGCTGTGGCTGCATCGTCCTCGATGAAGTCTCTGCAGTTCCCGGTCAGTCCCAAAAAGGACCTCACACCCGTTACTGTGTTAGGAATCGGCAAATCTTGCACCGATTCCCGCCTAGCCTTATCTATGGCTCTTTCCCCAGCGCGGATGGTCAGACCCAGGAATTTCACCTCCTGCTTGCCGATCCGTGCTTTCTTTGGGTTTACTTTAAAACCCTTCCTTTCCAGTAGCTCCAATAATTCGGCTAATAGTGGGCAGTGCTCCTCCCTTGAATCCGTGAACAGGAGCAAGTCGTCCACATACTGCACTATCTGATTGGGCTGGCTAAATTCCTTTAAACTTCCTGCCATGCACTGATGGAAAATGCTGGGGCTGTTGTGGAAACCCTGTGGCAAGCAGTTCCAAGTGCACTGTTGCCCTTTAAAAGTAAAGGCAAACTTGTACTGATCCTCCCGCCGCAATGGAATGGACCAAAAACCGTTCGAGATATCCAGCACCGTGAACGTGGTCGCGGATGCTGGAATACTCCCTATTAGGTCGGCAACTGCTGCTACCGTGGGCGCGCAGGATGGGATGTTACTGTTGAGGACTCTGTAGTCCACCGTGGCCCTCCATGAATTGTCCGGCTTCCTTACCGGCCATAATGGGGAGTTCACGTGAGTGGCTATCGGCCTCAACGCGCCCTGCTGCACCAATGAAGATATTGCTGTCTCCATGTCGGGTTCTGCTTCCTTGGGGAAGTTATACTGCTTTTGGGGTCGGATCATGGGGTCCCCGTCTACGCTGACCTCAAACCCGGTGACCCTCCCACAGTCGTGCTTGTGGGTGGCAAATGCGGTCAGATTGTCCGACACAAACGCTTGCAAGTCCGTTGGGACGTCCGCGGCCATAAGCTCGAGGTCGTAACCTCCTGACGGCTTCATGGTGCACAGGGTCCCCTTTCCTCCCTTCTCTGGGATCACGACTACCTTGCCTAACCCATTCTCGGCTCCCCAGAGACAGTGATTTCTAAGGTCCACGAGGATCCCGTGTTACACCAAGAAATCAGACCCGAGGATGCCTTTACCACCCCCCTCGTTCCACTTCATCAGGATGCATGCCCATGTGGTGTGGAGTGCTCCCAAATGAATGGAGAGCGGGATGGAGAACGCGCCAGCCTGTTCTTTGCCTGTGAAACCCGCTAATGAGAATGGAGCCTGGGTAGACAGAGGTGAGGCAAAAGGTTTAGCTGTGTGGATCACGGTACATGATGCTCCCGTATCCAACAGGTAACTACCTTTTCCCTTCTCTACCTCCATCTCCACAAGGGGTCTTCTCCACGCGTCATATCGGAGCGGACACAGGTAGACGGGCTGCGCGGGCTTTAGTCATTGGGGCGCTGCGGTTGGGGCTGGGGGAGCAACAGGGCCGTTGGCGACTGCCACCTTCCCCTGCGAGGTCATTAGAGACCGCATTGCCTCTAAAACTGACTCGATCGCAGTGGGATGGATCGACACATCGGCTCCTTTCTCCCGGATGGGCGTTTGGGCTGGGGCTGAGGGAGCTTTTCCCTTTAAATCCTTCCAGGGATTTTTACAGTCCCGGCGCCAGTGACCTTCCTTCCCACACCCGTAACAACTATTCTTGGCTTGGGGAGGGCGATTCCCCTCCTGATGCCACTCCTTCTTGACAGGAGCTGCAGGCCTCACCTCATGCACCTTTCCCTTCGGGGGAGGCACTTCCCTACTCCTGCTGTTCCTGTAACCTATCGTGAGCTGATCAAGTACTATCTCCTCCGTGGAGCGGGGGTTATTGGGGTCAAACCATGTTTTGGCCTGCTCCCTCACCTGTGGCAAGCAATTGGTGACCAGGCACCGGAGCCAATGAGCCCTTTGACCAGCGTCCAGCCCGTCCCAGGCCGGCCCGCCCGGGCAGCTGCGCCGATACACTGGCCACAACCTTCCGGCGAAAACCCGTGGGGGCTCTCCCTCTAGCTGTACCGTCCTACCCAATCGGAGGAACGGTCTTCCGTCATCTTCCCCCATAACCTCCAGGACCTCGTCCCGTAAAACCTCATACTCCCTGTGCCCTCTTTTGCTCTCGTCAGAGAGACACTGGAGGATCGAGCTGTCCAGGGAGAACAGCAGCATTCTGGATTGCTCTCCCCCGTCGCAGTCATTAACTGCTGCGGTCTGCTCCACGTCCCTAAAATGGACGGAGGGATCTCCGGACTCGGAGAGTTTTGGGATGTGGCTTATCATTGCCCTTAGCTGTTGTGCACTGTGGGGCATTACGATCTGATTCATGAGGGGTCCGTCATCGCCATTGTCGTTGTCCGGACCGAGCCTCCGGTGTCGAGCGGGACACATCGGTGCCGGCTTCGACCCTACTACCTGGGGTTGCTCTACCTCAGGAATCTCTTCGTCTAACTCCACCGTTTCCTCCCCCGCAACCCAAGACTCATTATAGCTGGGAGGTGCCGAGGGCTCGGTGGTTGGTACCCCAACTGCCTCTTGCGGAATCGGTCTATTGGATTCCCTGGCTAACTGTAGATGGCTCGCTGGTGGGTTTATGAGACACACCAAGCCGTTTGCCTTCGCTAGGGCCATTCTCAGGTCCTCTAGCTCCCTTTGGCAAGTGCTATGGTCGGCGTTCTCAGGCCTATCCTCAATGGCCATCTTGTACGCTGCTCTAGCTCCCAGAATACTCTCCTCCTGTGCCTTTACCTGCTGAGCTAGGTGGACACACCTGTCTCTTACTCTTCCTTCACTGGACTTGGCCTCAGTGACCTGACACTCCAAGTAATCTATCTTGGCCTCATGGCGATTGGCTACGGAGTGGCGTTCCTGATTCAGCGCGTTGAGCGATGCAATCAGTCTCTTTCCTCCCGCAACCTTTTCCTCTACTTCTGCTAGTAACCCTTTTATCTGGGCCGTCTGTGCTACAACGACTTGGTCCAAAAGCTGGACTTGCTTCTTGTAGCACATCAGCCAGACCGCTTTTTCTACAGATCTTTTGTGCTCTTTGCTTTCTGTCCACTTGATGGCTGCGTCTAGCGGGCGCCTATCCCTTAATAGGTCGGATATCCACTGTTTTGTAAGGTTTACCTTCCCAAAAACATAATCCGCTATTCTCTCATCCATCACATTTCGTTTATTCAGACCTTGATCTAAAACACTACATTTCTGCTGCCAAGGTCCTGCCGCGGTCGCCATCTCTGTAGGGGGTTTCTCTTGCTTGCTCTGGTCTCCTGCCAGGCTTCTTGCAATAATTACCCATGAGTGGTTCGACCCACTCGCCCCTACAGTTCTAGACCTTGGACTTAGGTGCAGGGAGCTGTAGTGCAGAGAAAACTCAATAGACCAGGTCGAATAGCACGAAATGGATGCCTTTATTGAACAGTTTGCAGCATTATAAAATACATGTCATATGCACAGATTAAAGCAACTACAAGCATGCACACATCTATAAACTTAACTCTATAGAAATGGGGAACACACGGCACATCGTGAAAGGGGTAACACATTACAATTACCCTTAACCCCCTCCCCTAAACCTAACTAAGTTTCGATTTGAGGGACTCGGGATCATGCTCACCACTTTAAGAATTGCGAAAAAGGCTTTGCAGCCTTTCGACACAGCTTTCCGTCGTCACGTGGGTTTGGAAGCTACTGGCGCAGCTTGTTTTCCTCTTGGTTCTCCTGCGATGGAGGCAGCCGATACAGCCTTGGTGAGCGCTCACCACGGATGGATCCGTTACCGATGTGATGTTGAAGAAACTGGGTGCACCCTCCAGGACCTGAGTGTCTTCTTCTCCGGCCTGGGTCGTCGATGATCTCCCGACAAAAGTACCCGGGCCTCCCTCGTTGTCTTCCCGTCGTGGCCGGGCCTTGCCTGGCCGGGCTGGCTTCCAAGCCGAATTCTTCTCGTCGTCTTCTCGTCGTGGCCGGGCCTTGCCTGGCCGAACCTCCCAAAGTCGCGGAACACACAGCTGAACACCCCGCTGGACACCGTTTACCGAACCATGAACCGAACACGTTCCGAACCGAAGCCTGAAGTGTACCGACGTCTCCGAACCGAAGCGAGAGATCGAAGTCCCGAACCGAAGTAGTACTGATGGACTTTACTCAATCCACAGTTATACTTTTTTTGGAACATTCTTATCTCCCGCCAAATCATAGTCCTGTCTTTGTAATAATTTTGGCAGGCAGAACTCTCTGCAGGTGTGTTTTGTCTTCATAACGGGAGTCGGTGATAGCTTAACTGGCCTTCCTGGGCCGATAATGTCTTTGCTTTGTTACCGTAACTTGGTTTGTATATTGATCGGTCTGGAGATTGCCCTGGATGGCTGTTAAACGGCTTCTCTTTGTACAGTGTAATGGGCTAAAGCGTTCGTTCAATTGTCCGCCCATTTCTTGATGGGTCTCATCCTGCCACCCAAAGCTGTCCTGTACTTATAATCTAATCAATATGTATGCTCAGTTCCATGAGTTTCGGCTTCCCGAAACTGGTTTTCGCGGGCTTTTAATGCCCTCAATCCACAAGCCTGTCTGGCTTGCAGTAACAGAAATTCAAATGGTTCCAGAAGCTGGTCACGAGGTCTGGCGGCCATTTTGTGTGCCCTTTTTTTTCAAAGGTTTCTCTGTAAAAGCTTTTTGGTCAATAAAGCTGTTTTATTAACCCTATTTTCCTACGTGATTATTTAATGAAAATTTTGCAAATCTTACAAAGTGTTCCCTGTACACTAAAGTGTGGGCTACCTTATCCAGCATACTTCCTATCAGGCTGGACATCTTATAATTAAAGGACAACTGAGGAGCCAAATCGGAACACACCTGCAGTAATGCCACTGCGCCACTGGCTAAGTTGCTAATGTTGCCCTTAATGAGGTCGTACCTGCAACAGGCGGCTAATGCTCCTGGATAGCACACAAGTCTCTAGTCACAAGATTATTATGGATGAGGCAGGCTATTTGGCCGATTTGATTAATTCATCCACAGAAACCCTAACGTTCTCCCATTGCAATGTCCAATTGCTTCTTAAATTATTCCAGGGTTTTTGCCTCCGCTGCTCTGTCTGGGAGTTTATTCCACACATTGATCACTCTTTGTGTTAAGAAGAATTTCCTGATATGTGTCCTAAAACGTCACATCTCTACTTTGAACTTGTGTCATAAGACCATAAGAATTACGAGCAGGAGTAGGCCATATGGCCCCTCGAGCCTGCTCCACAATTCAATAAGATCATGACTGATCATCGACCTCAACTCCATTTTCCCGCCCGATCACCATATCCCTCGATTCCCCTAGAGTCCAAACATCTATCTTGTCCTACTCCCAAAAAAGGGAGACAAAACAGGCAGGTGACTACAGGCCATTAGTTTTACTTCCATTCCACATAAAATAATATGATTGATTAGTAGTAGTAAGCTTGAGGATTATCTGTTCAACAATAACCTGGTTAAGAGCAGTCAGCATGGATTCAGCAGGGGAAGACCCTGCCTGATCAAGCTCCTTGACTTGTTTGAGGAAGCAACAACCACTGTGGGCTGTGATAAACCTATAACAGGGTAACCTCGACTTCCAAAAGGCTTTTGACAAAACTTCAGAAGGAAAGGCTATGAATGAAACTCAAAGCTGTGGGGCTTCAGGTTAAACCATGAGAACCTGGTTGAAGGGTAAGTATTGCAGTATTGATGGTTTTCCACACCATGTAGTATCTTGTATATTTCTCTACAGTCCGTCCCCATCACTCAGACTCTGACACTGACTCCAGCACTTGAGTGTCTTGACAAACAGAACTGGACACAATACTCAAGTTGCAATCTGAGCAGAGAATTATAAAGTTTGATTATCATCTCCCGTGACTTTGGTTCTGTAGCTCAACGTCCTATTTGTAGGGGGTGGCGTGTGGTGGTGGTGGTGCGTGCGCCCAGTCAGTTATGCCCCTGACTGTTTTGTGAGCGGTTCGAATCACTCCCACGCCCCTGGGTTCTAGACACCGGACTTAGGTACAAGGCGACGGTACAGAGAAGACTCGAGTAGACAGGTGGTTGAATGTAAACAAAAACCAAGATTTTATTGAAGAGGAAAAGCTTGATACAATCTCATGGAAAAATTACTAGTGTACACTTCTACAGGCAAAAATACAAAAGAAAAATAACTATAATTATACAGGAAATGGGGAACACACGGCATATTGAGGGAAAACAACTATCTTAACAATCCCCTTATCCTTATCCCACCCCCTATACCTAACTAGATTAAGTTATGAGGGGTCAGATCTTCATGCTCACCAATAAAAAGTTTGTTAGACTCAAAACAGCGGTTGGGTTCGTGGTTCGCTCTTGGTGCTCTCTGGAGCCTGCCGTCGTCACGTGGCCTCCGAGCGCTGCAAGGGCGTTGTCCAGGTTCGAGTACCCCAAAGTTAAAGTCTATGTTTGGGTACTTTACCTTGCAGGGATGATTCTTCGTCGACAGCTGACAGATTGAGTTGGTGTGCAGATTTTCAAAGTTCGGCTGAGGCTGAAGGCCCGATAATTCGAAGCCTCCCCTCAGTTCATCTCCTCAGTTGGTCTTCTTCAGCCGGTCTTCCTCAGGTGGCCTTCCCTCCTCCCCTCATCGCGTCCCACCTCACCTGGCCTGAATTGTCCATGTCCGCCCGTCCCGGTGCCGGGGCGATTCCAGATGGAGTGGGGAAAGGCACGGGCAGAGGCCAGGTGGTAAGTGCGGGACGGGGAAAAGAGCGGCAGCCACGAGAGCGAGGGGCCGAAGAGCAGCAGCACCGGGACAGCACAGCACACCAACCAACAAAGAACACACCGATTGCTACCCGGGGGCCATCAATTATAACTTTGTCGAAAACCCTTATCTGCACGCCAAATCAGGTTAGTTCTTTGTCATAATCTTGGCGTGCTATTTTAAATAATGGTAGCAATCCATACTAACTGTTTTTGGATGGCCGGTAATCGCATCTACCGGCCCGATAATCGACTTGTATTATCCTGAAAGTTCCTTGATGGGCCTGTCCAGCCTCGATGGCTCTGTTACTCTGTTTCCGATAATATATGTAGACTGCTTGATGGCCTTAACTATAGGCCTAAACTGAATTTAGATTTGTCTCCAATTCAGTCTAATGCATAATTCAGAGTCCTGTCTGGTTTCAAAATACAAAGTCTCTCTTCACAGAAGCCTGCAACTTGGTTTTGATCCACAAGCTGTCTGCGGTGCAGAGTCCATTTTAAAATCTCACAGGCTTTCTGCCACGAGGCACGGACGCCATCTTGGGTACCCTTTTTGATTTAAAAAGTCCACGCAGGGTCCTGTTTATTAATAACAGCCTTCGGGGAAATGCAGAAATTTTGCAAATCTTACATATTGGTTTGATTGAATGCTGCCCTCCATTGGTTGAACATGTTGAGCATTGAGTTTACTAAGACTTCTAGGTCACTGAAAGCAAACATGCAGGTGCAGCAAGCAGTTAGGAAGGCAAATGGTATGTTGGCCTTCATTGCAAGAGGATTTGAGTACAGGAGCAGGGATGTCTTACTACAGTTGTACAGGGCCTTGTTGAGACCACACCTGGAGTACTGTATGCAGTTTTGGTCTTCTTACCTAAGAAAGGATATACTTGCCATAGATGGAGTACAGCAAGGTTCACCAGACTGATTCCTGGGATGGCAGGACTGTCCTATGAGGAGAGATTGGGTCGACTAGGCCTGTATTCACTAGAGTTTAGAAGAATGAGAGGGGACCTTATTGAAACATATAAAATTCTGACAGGGCTAGACAGACTGAATGCAGGGAGGATGTTTCCCCTGGCTGGAGGGTCTAGAACGAGGAGTCACAGTCTCAGGACATGGGGTAGGACATTTAGGACTGAGATGAGGAGACATTTCTTCACTCAGAGGGTGGTGAACCTGTGGAATTCTCTACCACAAAGCTGTGGAGGCCAAGTCACTGAATATATTTAAGAAGGAGATAGCTAGATTTCTAGACACAAAAGGCATCAAGAGGTATTGGGGAGATGTTGTGTATGTACCTTTAAGAGAGAACTGCTTTTATACTGTAGTACCGGCAGTGACCACACCTGTATATAAAGCCGTAGCAGGCTTCTGTACTTTCAGTTCCAGCGTACCCTCTGTTCAGTAAACACCTGTTATTACCGTTCCCCTGCAGTCCGTGTGTTATTGATACGCGGACACTACACTGGAGACGAGCAGGTTCGAACTCACCTGCAGTACTGCAGCACCTCACGGGGATCCATCCCTGAAAAGAAGTTTCTTGTAGGTCGAAGTCAGAGCAACGGGCGTCAACCGTGGGCAACCGCCCAGTGATCCATCGGAGTTCAGAGAATTGCAGGGGAGGCTGTGGAGAGCTGGGCTTGGCTCCCCAGTCAAGGTGTTCCAGCAAATCGTGCTGGTAGCAGGTAGTGCGCTGACCCTTCCGGACTGCGGCAGGCTTGAGCTCGATCGAGCGGCTCTGCAAAGGGGCCGTGCAGCGTCGTCGGGAAGGAAAAGAGAGAGAGATGGTGGAGCGCACAGGGCGCGGTCGGTGCTCAAGAGCCGGGCAGCGTTAGAGAAAATAAAATGAGGGGAAGGAAAAGAGACGTGCAGTGGACAGCGTCGAAGAAGAATAAAACTAAGGAATTTAACTAACAAAAGAGAGACGCGCCGAAGCCGCGGGGTGCCGCCATTACTATTTAGAATGCTAGGAGCAGCATTGTCAGCAAGGGGAAGAAGGAAAAGCGTGGGAGGCGCCATTTTAATCCATTGGGGAAGAAGGAAAAGCGCGCGATGGCGCCATTTTAAACCACCCAAGATGCCGAAGAATGGCAGTATCACTGCTTTCGACAACGAAATAGAAGACTGGACGACGTATGTGGAAAGAATTGAAGTGTACTGCAAGGTAAATGAGGTGGCCGATGGAAAGAAGGCGTCGGTATTATTAAATTTGATGGGCGCGAGAATGTACGGCCTATTGCGGAATTTAATTACCCCAGCTAAACCAATGGAGAAAAGCTTTGAAGAGATTGTCAATATCTTACAGGAACATCTAAACCCTACATCGCTGCTGATAGCAGAAAGATTCAAGTTCCATAAAAGAAACCAGCACAAAGATGAGAGCAATGCTGACTATCTTATGGAACTACGCAAGTTATCAAAGCACTGCCAGTTTGGAGCAGGACTGGCAGATACCTTAAGGGATAAGTTTGTCTGCGGGCTCCAGAGTGAAGGAACCCAGAAACGACTACTTTCGGAAAAGGACCTGACGCTAGAACAGGCTTTCAGCATGGCAGTATCCTACGAAGCAGCAGCATGGGGAGCTGCGGAAATACAACAGAAACCGCAAGAATATAGCACCAAAGAAATGGCATATGGAGCAGAAAAGTGCTATCGCTGCGGCAGAACAACCCATGACCAGAAGGACTGCTGGTTTAAGGACAAAGTATGCAGGCAATGTGGAAAAGTGGGACACATAGCAAGAGTCTGCAGGTCGGGAAAGAAAACCAACACTAAAAGAACTACTAAGGAAAAGTACAAGAAAGTAAAAAAAATGACAGACAGTAGTTCAGAAGATCAGGAGAGTGATAATGACGCTGGGAGCAGGAGACTGAGTTGTCTAAAGTTACACAACGTGATCGCAAAGGAGGATCACCGAACCATTTGGGTCACCCTCATGATAGCAGGGTCCCAAGTAAAGATGGAATTGGATACAGGATCAGCCCTAACTTTCATGAATCGACGAGACTATGAGCGGCTATTCTCACACATACCCTTGAAAGACACGTCCATTGTATTGAAGACATATACGGGGCAATAATTCTACCCCAGAGGAAAAATAAGGGTGCCCGTTAAATACAACGGCAAGGAAACACAGAAACTGTATCTATATATACTACAAGATGGAGGACCACCATTATTGGGATGTGAATGGGTCCGAAAAATACAATTGGATTGGCATTCCATTCAGGCGCTAACTGCGGTTGACAAAAAAGATGAGGACGTCACACCTGGTCGACCGTCAAAAATTCTAACTGACGCGAAAGAGGTGTTCCAACAAGGGCTTGGGACTCTAAAAGGAGTAACGGCAACGATAAAAATTGAAGATAACGCAAACCCAAAAATTTTTAAGGCCAGACCGGTACCTTACGCGATCCGCCCAGCCGTCGAAGCAGAGCTGGAGAGTCTGGAGCGTTCGGGTGTGCTGTCCTAGGTGGACTGGAGCGAGTGGGCCACACCCAATGTTCCTGTAATGAAGAAATCATTGAGCAGCACGCCTGGGGAGCCGAAGAAGGTTCGAATCTGTGGGGACTTTACGGTAACTGTGAACCCAGTCCTGCACACAGTACAATATCCACTTCCACGGATAGAAGATATTTTCACCTCACTATCTGGAGGGAAACGCTTTACGAAGATTGATCTGGCCCAAGCGTATCTACAAATGGAGGTAGAAGAAGCATCTAGGAAATACCTCACGATAAACACTCACAAAGGTCTTGACCAGTACAACCGACTGGTATTCGGGGTAGCATCAGCTCCGGCTATTTGGCAGAGGGCGATGGAACAAGTCCTGCAAGGGATCCCGGGGACCCAGTGTTATTTGGACGACATCCTGGTTACGGGCGAAAATGACAGTGAACACCTTGCCAACCTGGAGCAGGTGCTCACTAGATTACAAGAATATGGGTTACGAGCCAAGCGCCCCAAATGCGAGTTTTTCAGGAAACAAATCTCATATTGTGGCCACATGATTGATGAGGAGGGGTTACATAAGTCCCCAGACAAGATTGAGGCAGTAGTCAAGGCTCCAGCACCGGAAAATGTGTCGCAACTGAGGTCGTTCCTCGGGTTGGTGAACTACTATCATAAGTTCTTGCCGAATTTATCTACAATTCTGCACCCACTGAACGCCCTGCTGCAAACTGGAGTAGCATGGAAATGGAGTGATGAGTGTAAGCGTGCCTTTCAGAATTGTAAATGCCTAATCACTTCAAAAGAAGTATTGGCCAACTACAATCCAACACTACCGATTCGGTTGTCATGTGATGCGTCTCCCTACGGCATTGGAGCGGTGCTGTCACACAAATTCCTTGACGGTTCAGAGAGGCCACTAGCCTTTGCGTCGCGCTCATTAACCTCAGTCGAGCGTAACTATGCCCAGATTGACAGGGAGGCCCTCAGCCTGGTGTGGGGGTTGAAGAAGTTCAATCACTATCTGCACGGGCAGAAATTCACCCTACTGACTGATCATCAGCCTCTGGTCTCCATTTTTAACCCAAAGAAGGGCGTTCCGGTGATGGTGGCGCAACGGCTGCAAAGATGGTCCCTTTTTCTAGGGGCACATCAATACGACATAGAGTACAAGGGTACGAAACAGCATGGAAACGCTGATGGGCTGTCGCGCCTACCGTTGCCTATGGTGGAGGAAGCACCTGCAGTGGACCCTGTTGAGATATTCCATGCAACCATAGTCGAATGTCTACCTGTTACAAACTCAAGTATAGAGAAGGAAAAGCGAAATGACCCGACACTCTCTCGGGTCTATGATTTGATGGTGAAGGGATGGCCAGCACATGGCGACTCACTGTTGCCAGCATTCTCGCCAAGGAGAGAACAGCTGTCAGTGTGCCGGGGGACCTTGATGTGTGGATCCCGAGTGGTAATTCCACCCAAGTTGAGAGATAGAGTGCTCAATGAGCTTCATGAGGGTCATCTGGGAGGCGTAAAAATGAAAAGCCTAGCCAGGGCGTTTGTGTGGTGGCCGGGAATCGATAAAGAAATCGACGATATGACCAAGAGATGCACAGGATGCCAGAAAGTCCAAAACGCTCCACCACAGGCCCCGCTACACCCATGGGAGTGGCCCTTATCTCCATGGCAACGGGTACACATTGATTTTGCTGGTCCATTTATGGACTCACTGTTTTTAATCACCGTGGATGCACATTCGAAATGGCCAGAGGTCATCAAAATGTCCTCCACCACCACGGAGAAAACTATTGCATTCCTACGGACCATCTTTGCCAGGAATGGCTTGCCAGAACAGATTTGCTCTGACAATGGACCACAGTTTGTGTCCGAGGATTTCCGGAGGTTTTTGAGGAATAATGGGGTAAAACATTACACATCTGCCCCATATCATCCAGCCACAAATGGATTGGCTGAGAGGTTTGTTCAGACCTTTAAAAAAGCAATAAAGGCGATGTATAACAACGACATACCACTACAACACAAGGTGGATAATTTCTTGTTTGCTTACCGGAATGCGACACATGCAGTCACCAACCAAGCTCCAGCCATAATGTTCTTTAACCGAAGGTTAAGATGTCGCCTGGATTTGCTCAAACCAAACATAAGACGAGATGTTGAGGATAAGCAATTCCAGCACATCAATGAGAAGCCAACCAGGAGCTTCAAGATAGGGCAACCAGTCTTGGCCCGCAACTACCGAACAGAAAAATGGCAGCCAGGAACGATATGCACACAGCAGGGACCACTAATGTACACAGTGGACATTGGAGAGATCATCGTGAGATGCCATGCTGACCAGATTCTAGAGTCACAGGAACAAGTCAAACCCATACCACGAGCATGCGCACCTGGTGATGAACCCGAAGTACAGATTGCGTCTACCTCAGAATCAGTGGTATTGGAAGCTGACGAACCAACCAATGACAATGAGCCAGAATCGATTCCGCCGCAAGAACAGGATACTCGAGAAAGGCGCTATCCAGACAGGATCAGGAAGCCTCCTCAAAGACTGAATTTATAAATGATTACTTCAGTTGATGTATATAGTACAGAGAAAATTGTAATTGTAATTAGTTATTATTTAATTGTTAAATGAATGTTATGTACTGTTTATCTAAAAGGGGAGGAATTGTTGTGTATGTACCTTTAAGAGAGAACTGCTTTTATACTGTAGTACCGGCAGTGACCACACCTGTATATAAAGCCGTAGCAGGCTTCTGTACTTTCAGTTCCAGCATACCCTCTGTTCAGTAAACACCTGTTATTACCGTTCCCCTGCAGTCCGTGTGTTATTGACACACGGACACTGCAGGAGAGAGTGGGAATATGGTATTGAGATAAAGGATCAGCCATGATTATAAATGACGGAGCAGGCTTGAAGGGCTTAATGGCCTACTCCTGCTTCTATTTTTCCCAGTACTGAGTGCTGAGGTACCTCACTTTGTACTCCCCTCCTTCCCCGACAGTGACATAACTCCTGTAGCAAGTATTCGTTTCATACCCTTCAACCAGGTTCTCATGGTTTAACCTGAAGCCCCACAGCTTTGAGTTTCATTCATAGCCTTTCCTTGTGGAACTTTGTCAAAAGCCTTTTGGAAGTTGAGGTTACCCTGTTATTGGTTTATCACAGCCCAAGTAGGTTGTTGCTTCCTCAGACAAGTCAAGGAGCTTGATCAGGCAGGGTCTTCCCCTGCTGAATCCATGCTGACTGCTCTTAACCAGGTTATTGTTGTACAGATAATCCTCAAGCTTATTATTACTAATCAATCCCATTATTTTATGTGGAATGGAAGTAAAACTAATGGCCTGTAGTCACCTGCCTGTTTTGTCTCCCTTTTTTGAATACGGGCACCACATTCGCCTGTTTCCAATCCACTGGAACCTACCTCAGAATGATTGCCAGTGCTTCACAGATCTCTTCCCCAGGCTGTCAGCCCTCTGGGATAAATACCAACTATCCCTGGGGATTTACTTGTTATGAGCGCATTTAGCTTGTCTAGGTCAAGCATCTCATTTATGACAAAGTCACTGGTCTTCCTTGGGATCGCGTTGTTTGGGAGGGCATGTTGCGCAAGTCTTCCCTCGCAAATATTTGGAGGAGGTTGCCATTCAGAATATTTACTATCTTGTGCTCTTGCTCAGTTTCAAGCCTCTTGCTGTTGGGGAATGAAATCATTTTTTACTGTTCTACTTAGCCTTAGCTGCTATCCTTTCCCTCCTCCCCCACCCCCCGCCCGAGTCTCTCCTTTGCCCGCCTGATCACCTTTGAACAATTTCTTATATTCGCCCCAGTGGGCCTCTTCCCCTTTCTGCCTGGAGAATGTGTACTGGCCATTTTCTCTCCATATCTCACTTTCAGTTTATTTACTGATCTATTTAGTCCTTTTTGTTTGGCTTGGCTGAGGTTAAAGTAGACCCCTGGCCATAATACCAACCATTCTTTTCACTCTTACTAGCCTATTTAGATGCTTTATCACCAGTTTAAATAAGTACATTAGCAGCCGCTCGTGAACAGGCCCGTTATTGTTCAAAGTGTGAGGAAGAAATTCCTCAGTAGGAGGAATGTGAAAGTGAAAACTGTTGATCGGGGAATGCAATGAAGTGTTCAGAAAGGAGAAACTGCAAATGGTGGCAATACACAGCTGGTCAGTCAGCATGTGGAAAGAGAAAAGACTGGCTCAAGTTGATACCCTGTGTCAATTCTGATGATGGTTCTATATCTGAAATAGTGACCATTCTTTTTTTTTTAGATGGTGATCAAACTGCTGGTATTTCTAACATTCTGTGCTCCTGGTGTCAGCTGTAGCTCAGTCAGCCGCACTCTTAACTGACTTCAGAGTCAGGAGGTTGTGGGTTCAAGTCCCACTCCATAGACTTGAGCACAAAAATCTAGGCTGACACTCCAGTGCTGTACTGAGGAAGTGCTGCACTATCGGAGGTGCCGTCTTTCAGATGAGATGTTAAACCGAGGCCTGTCTCCTCTTTCAGGTGGACATAAAGGATTCCTATTTCATGAAGAGCAGGGGAATTCTCCTCTGTGTCCTGTCCAATATTTATCCCTCAATCAATACCACTAAAACAGATTATCTGGTCATTATCACAATACTGTCTGTGGGAGCTTGCTGTGTGCAAATTGGATGCCGCGTTTCCTACATTACAACAGTGACAAACACTTCAAAAGTACTTCATTGGCTGTAAAGTGCTTTGGTACGTCTGAAGTCATGAAAGGCGCTATATAAATGCCAGTCTTTCTTTCTCTTATTTCTAATGGAATTTAGTCGTGCCTTTCATATGGGGTGACTTATAGGGTAAGATTTTCAACTTGCTCTCCAGGTGTATAACTAGTGTTATGGTTTGGAAGTGAACCGGGGCCATTTTCTATAATGGATGGCTGATCCACAACCCACATTAAGTTGTCAAGCAGCTTGAATGAGCAATTGCTTGAGGTCACCTTCAGCCTCGCCATCGCCAATGCTCTTCACTCTGGATGTCTTCTGAGTGAGGACCTGGATTCTAGCTGGTCCTCCCTGGACTTGCTCCTGCTCCTTGCATTATGAGCCATTTTGTCCTGCAGAAAGAGAGGGGGTGAGTTAGTGAGTGGCTGTTGAAAAGGGATGCGCATATCATACAGCATAGAAGGAGGCCATTCGGCCCATCAAGCCCGTGCTGGGTTTGTGAAAGAGCAGTCGTGCTTAGTCCCACACCCCCGCTTTTTGTCCATAACCCTGTAAGTTCCTCACCCTCAAGAACCCGTCCAACTCCCTTTTAAAATTATTGATGGAATCAGCTTCCACCACCTTTTCAGGCCGAGCGTTCCAGATCCCAACTATTCTGAGTGAAAAAAGTCTCCTCATCTCCCATCTAGATCTTTCTCCAATGATTTTGAATCTGTGATCTCTGGTTATTGACCCACTCGCCAGAGGGAATAGTTTTTCTCTCTCTACTCTATCAAAACATCTCATCATCTTGAAAACCTCTATTAGGTCACCTCTTAACCTTCTCTGTTCCAGGGAGAACAGTCCTAACTTTTCCAACCGCTCCTCATAACTGAAGTCCCTCATCCCTGATAACATCCTGGTAAACCTCCTGTACTCTTTCTAAGGCCTTTCCATCTTTCCTGAAGTGTGGGGCCCAGAATTGTCCACAATACTCCAGCTGAGGCCTAACCAGTGATTGATAAAGTTCAAGCATGATCTATTTGCTTTTCTATTCTATTCTTCTATTTATAAACACAAGTAATCCATATGTTTTTTTTAACCACCTTATCAACTTGCCCTGCTACCTTTAAGGATTTATGTATTTGGACATCAAGGTCTCTCTGCTCATCTACACTTTTCAAAATCGTGCCATTTATATTTCACTGTCTTTCTATATTAGTCCTCCCAAAGTGCATCCCTTCAGACTTCTCTGCATTGAACTCCATCTGCCATGCCTCTGCCCATTTCACCATCTTGCCTATATCATCCTGAAGTCTATAACTATCCTCATCACTATCTACTACTTTGCCACATTTTGTATCATCTGCAAACTTTATAAAGCTGTTCTCTACAACGAGTCTGGGTTGTTTATGAAAATTGAAGAGTAATGGACCCAAAACTGATCCTTGGGGAACACCAAACCATCTGCCAAACTGAAAAACATCCATCCACCACCACCCAAAGCGTCCTGTCACTGAGCCAATTTCATATCCAAACCACCACTTTCCCCTTAATTCCATGGACTTCCATTTTCTTAATAAGCCTCCTGTGTGGCAGTTTGTTGAAGGTCTTTATCACTCCTACCATGGGGGCTAAATTCGGTTGATTTGTGAATCCCGTTAGCGGCCTAAGAGGGTGATAACGGGTGTAAATCAACTAGTGCCTGGGCGTGACGCCGCTAACGCCTCCCACAAATATCAGCGGGAAGTTAGCGGCGGTGCTAACCATTAGCGCTGCGCGGCGTTGTGCCACCAACGATGACATCATTGCCGTGCGCAGTGCCCCGGCTGTAATATTGGGTGGCGCCCCCCGACTTACCACCAGACGCTATGGCCGCCGGGGTCAGGGGGGCCTACCTGCGGCCGGGGCGGCGCTAGTTAAAGGGGAGGTGGTGGGCGGCCATTTTTTTTGCTGGCCACCTGCCAGCACCTGCCCCCCCTGTCCCCGGCCCTCGTGAAGCCCCCGCGCAGGGTGCCGGCTGCTCTCCATGAGCCTGGCACTCCTCCTGAGCGCCAGGCTCGTTTGCCGGCACTCCCGATCCCTGGTGGCCCAGTTGGGTGCCGGGATGCGCTGTGTCAAGTCCCTCCCCTTTAATAAGGGGAGGAAGGCCTGCTGTACCGCGGCACATAGCGCTGCGATATTGGCTCAAGCTTCCAGTAGCACCCCAGCTCCCTCTCGGGGCGCTACCTGGCAAAATCAGCCGCGGGGGCGCTAACTTTTTCGGGGTGCTAAAATTAGCGCCCTGGCGAAGGTAGCACCTCAAAGGGGGCGCTACCCAATTTTTACCCCCATTAGTCTTACTTCAGTTGATTCCCTGGAAGACAATCCTGCCCAGTGATATTCCACCCAACCCTGATCCCCCGTCTCCCTGTAATTTCTTCCCCATTTCTCCCCACCTTCCCCAAGTTCATCTCACTGGCACAGTAATGGCGGAAACAGGGCAGTCCACCATTTTCGGGTATTACCGTCCCATTTCTGCTGAGCGGGAGAGCTGAGAACTCAGCCCAGAAAGTCTAACCCTTTGGGCCTGTAACTGTGGGGTGGGGCAGGGAGGAGGAGAGGGGCAGTCCATGGATACCTCGTTGAAGCAGTGATTCAGGGCAAAGACCGACTCCTCTCAGTTGAAATGATAACACATTTGTTTTTCAGAAAGCAAACATTTTTAGTTTTTATTTTGTCTTCCACCAACCCACTTGTCATTCCCCTTCTCCCAGATCTCTGTCAATATGATCCGGAATCAACTACACCACTGTACCTCAGCTGCTTTATCCTGCACCGACCTCCCACCACCCAGATACTTTTCTAATTATTACCACACAATCTCTTACAATGACCCTACATCTCACTAACTAGTGGTGTTACAGTTCTGTGTAACATTTCACAGCATCATGCGCCCACCAAGAGAGCAAAAGTTCTTGAATACAGTCCAGCTTGTAACAGGAAAAGATGTAGGAAATATTTCAAAGTCTTAGGGGGAGAAATTGGGTTGTTAGCGCCACCGATTATCGCCTAAAGAGGCCGAGAACTGGGGCGATAGCCAATTTCTGTGCGGTCGCAAGGAACCTAGCGCCTCGCCCCACATTGACTATGCATTTTGTGCCGGCGCTAAATCTTAGCGCGCGCTCGCGGGCGCAGGCCAATCATGACGTCATTCCATGGTGCAACGCCTTTTTAGCACCCCGGACCGGAAATTGGGTGACGCCCGCCTCTGTTGCGCCTGGCGCTAATAGTGACAGCTCACTGGAACGTTCCCCAGGCACTCTTGGAGTAGGGGGGCGCTGTTTAAAGGGGACACCAGTGGTCTGAAAAGGTCAGCCCTTTTGTGAACGCAACTTGTTGGCTGGTTTGATACAGTTGAGCAGCTGAAGTGCTAGAGCCTTATTGCCATTCAACCAGCGGTGCCAGAGGACCTTTAGCCCTGTCAACATTACCTAGCTGCTGGTAAGAGCTTACAACCTTTACCTTCATCACTCTTATTATGGGGGCTGCTCTGCAAGGGAACAACCTGCTGCTAGAACATCTTGAGAGGGCACAGAGATGGAGGGAGAGAGGGCCAGGAGTGGCCAGATGGAGGAGGGCCAACAGACGTCGCCACACCAGACCTTACGCAGCGAGGGTTTTCAGACAGCAGTCCTCCTACCACAACATGTCGGAGGAGCAGTGTGTCAGAAGGCTGCGATTCCATAAGGAGGTGGTGACTGAGCTGTGCCAGCTGCTTCAGGATGATCTTCTGCCATGCATACGGTGCAGGACATCTCTGTTGGTGCCTGTAAAGGTTACTGTTGCCCTCAATTTCTTTGCCAGCAGCTCCTTTCAGGCCGCGACTGGGGACATAGCTAACATTTCCCAGTTTGCGGTGCATTGCTGCATCCGCCAAGTTACAGATGCCCTATATAACAGGCAGCGGCAATTTATTTTGTTCCCATTCACACCGGAGAAGCAGCAGGAGCGTGCCGAGGGCTTCGCGGCAATAGCTGGCTTTCCCATGGTGCAGGGTGCCATTGACTGTACGCACGTGGCTTTGCGGGCGTCTGTGAACAATCCCGAGGATTACCGCAACCGCAAGGGGTTCCACTCCCTTAATGTACAGCTGGTGTGTGACCACCGGCTGCTGATCCTCGCGGTCAATGCACAATTCCCTGGCAGCAGCCACGATGCTTTCATCCTGCGTCAGACCACAGTGGCAGAACTTTTCGAGGCCCCGGCTCACCCACGAGGCTGGCTTCTCGGGGACAAGGGCTATCCTCTGTGCCCATGGCTTATGACCCCGCTACGTTCGCCCAGCACCCAGGCAGAGGAGAACTACAACAACTCCAGCCATCAGGCGACGCAGAACACTGTGGAGCACACAATCGGCGTGCTGAAGCAGCGGTTCCGATGTCTCGACCATTCGGGGGGCGCCCTGCAGTACTCGCCGGAGCGAGTCACCCACATCGTCGTTGTCTGCTGCATGCTCCACAACCTCGCCATCCAATGCACCCAGCCAATGCCAGCCGAGCTTGAAGGCCCAGCAGAGGAGGAGGAGGAGGAGGAGGCGGATGCGGAGGCGGCGGCGGAGGCGATGGCGAAGGAGGAGGTGGAGGAGGAGGAGGAGGAGGAGGAAGAGGAGGAGGAGGAAGACGGGAGGGTTCCCGAAAGTGGAAGGGTCGTTCGTCAGAGGCTCATAACGACTCGTTTCTAGGCCCCACTGACGGATTGCTTGGTGTGTTTGGGAGAGGACCGTCCGGTTCACCCAAAGCCTATGAAGGACAGATTAAGTGTAAATAGTTTAGATATACAGTGTAAATAAAAAAAAATCTTTATTTTCAAAAAAGTGGAGCCTTCCAACTTCATAAAGCAATTGCAACAGAAAGCAAAACTAACGAGATAACACTTCAGTTACGGCTTAACACATAACTAAGGATTTAACACAAAAGTAACGGCAAAACACATAACTAAGGATTTAACACATCAGCAAGGAAATACAACTCAAATCTCTGCCAAACCTGTGACATTAACCAACACATCCCCATCATTCACAAGAGCTGTAGAGGGCCTTGAAATGTTCAACCTCGCCGTCAACGAGGCTCCCTCTACTTTTGACCCCTTGATGGGCTTCGACTTCTCATTCTGGAATGCCCCCTTCCCTCCCTGCAGCTCCTCCGTAATTGGAACCCAGTGGCTGCAGCAAGGCTGGGGGAGGCCTGCTGAGTGGACGAAAGCACAGAAGCCCCTGAGGGACGGGCTGGACGACCTCTGGGCTTTGAGGGCCCGGGGGCTGACTGCTCCAACTGCTCATGGGTGGATGCAGTCTGTCCTGCAGGTGGTGGCAGCTGCAGTGGTGACGTGCCAGTGGTGGCATCAGGAATGCTGACATCCTGAGTGTGGACACCTACTCCGTGGCCGTGCGAGACACTGGCACTCTGACGGGGCAGCAGCGCAGCATGCGCCCCAATCGGCTGGCCCACAGATTGATGCCCTGCTGTGGTGCTGCAAGGGCCCCGGGTAATCCTAACTGATCCTTCAACGGTGGCAGCAGTCAGTGCTCGCGTGGCCTCAATCTGTGCCTGCATGAGGCCAGCGAGTGACTGCGTGGCAGGTGCCAGTGCTTCAATGAAACCCTGGACAGTCCTTTCCAGTGCTTCGGAGAAGCCCTGGACACTCCTTTCCTGTGCAGCGGAGAAGGCCTGCGCACTCCTTTCCTGTGCTGCACCGAAGTCCTGGAGACTCCCTCCCATTATGTCAATGGCTTCAGGCAGCCTTCCCACTGCAGCGATCAGCTCATTGTGCCTGAGCCGAGCCTGGGCGCTCATTTCAGCTAGGGCCCGAACCTCCTCTGCGCTCCGTGCAGCAGTCATGGTGGCCTGGCACGGCCTCCGGGGAGACGGCCCCCAAACTTCCCTTCCCCCCCTGCGTTGGTGCAGCCCGCTGGTTCCTGGAGCTGGCTCCTCATCAGAGGCGCCCCCCCCGCTCCCCTCCAGGGAAGATCTATCCCCACTCTGAAGCTGCCGTGCTTCCCCTGAGGCTGGCACGGAAGGTCCGGCTTCCTCCAGCTGGTCACCTCCGGACTCAGTGGGACTGGCAGCTTGAGGGCTCTGCTCCCGATCTGGTGATGCTGCATCTGAAAGCAGGGAGGTTGAAGAGTGGCTTTAGCGAGAGGAGAGGTTGACAGCAAGGGATGCAAGATTGGTGCAATGCTATGACATGGGTCCACTGTGAAAAAGCATGCTGGTGGGGGGTCACAAGTGGAAGGACACAGATCAAAATGGTCATAACCTTACCATCGCCGTGCACAATGGGGTCGGCTGCTCCAGTGGTGACAGGACCAGTCAAGCGGCCGCCAACAATCTGGTGCACTCGCTCCTCCAGGTCCGTCAGGTTCTGGAGATTTGGAGGTCCTCCCCCGGTCTGGATCTGTTGTCGCCGGTTCCTTGCCAGCTTGTACTGCAAGAGAAAGGACAGGAAATGATGAGACATCATGGCGTCATCTGTCATGTCATGCCCCCCTTGGTGGATTAGCCCTGGCATCATGGCGTCATCTGTTTGTGCAAGTGTGTTCCCAGAAAGGGCCATGGGTGCGTGCTCGCAGATGGCCACTGGGGCATGGCGCACCCGTTGGCCATAAAGTCAGGTGCAGATGAAGGCATGAATAGGACTGGCAAACAAACACTCATCCTGACGACCCGAGTGAGGTCGTTGAATTTCTTGCGGCACTGCAATGGACTCCTCACCACCAGGCTGCTGGAGTTGACCCACTGAGTGATGTCCCTCCATGCTCTGTGGTAATCCTGCAGACTAGGCCTCCTGCCATTGTCCGCGTACAGGACCGCTCGATGGCGCTCCACTCCGCCCACCAATGCATCCAATGCATCCTCCGTGAAGCGCTCTGCTCTTTGCCTTGCCCTCTCCAGCCTCAGAAAGTTTGAAGCGCAGAACAAAACACAGCGCCGAAATTCAGTTCTGCAGGGTGCAGAGTGTGGCTGCTGATCCTTCTGGACCCACCCCTTTAAGAGGTTGTCTCATAATCGGGAAGGGAGGTGAGCCTGTGGCAGGAGAAAGAAAGACTTGCATTTATTTAGCATCTTTCTCAACCACTGGATGTCCCAAAGCGCTTTACAGCCAATGAAGTACTTTTGAAGTGTAGTCACTGTTGTAATGTGGGAAACGCGGCAGCCAATTTGCGCACAGCAAGATCCCACAAACAGCAATGGGATAATGACCAGATAATCTGTTTTCATATGTTGATTGAGGGATAAATATTGGCCAGGACACTGGGGATAACTCCCCTATTCTTCGTCGAAATAGTGCCATGGGATCTTTTAAGTCCACCTGTGAGAGCAGATGGGGCCTTGGTTTAACGTCTCATCCGAAAGACGGCACCTCTGACACTGCAGCACTCCCTCAGCACTGCACTGGGAGTGTCAGCCTGGAGTGGGACTTGAACCCACAACCTTCTGACTCAGAAGCGAGGGTGCTGCCCACTGAGTCACAGAAGCCCAAACTTTCCTTGTGGGACCCGGTGCAGCACTCCTGCTCCTCCTGATCCCACAAGGAAAATAATAAAAATGTGCCTGTTTGGGCTTCATCAGGCCCCAACCCCTCTTCCTCACCGTCTTCACCTGCTGGGAAAACCCGGTTCTCACTCAGGCCTGAGTTAAAATTGCAGTCGGGTCCCAATGACATCATCAGGACTCAACAGGCACATGTTAAAAAGGACCTCATTGGTTTTGGATGGGTGTCCTTGCTGCCTGCTCTGTAGAGCAGGTTAAAATCGGGTATCGTCGATCTCCAGACAGCTCCAGGGCGGGTGAGTAACCAGGCAATTTTAACTGCTCGGTTTCCACCAGGCGGGTAAGGATTGCCGTACTGAGCTTCAAGTGCACATAGATTGCCCTGTTCAACAGAAAAATACTGTGGATGCTGGAATCCGAAACAAAAACAGAAAATGCTGGAAACACTCAGCAGTCCAGGCAGCATCTGTGGAGAGAGAGAGAGAGAAAATCCCCAGATTGCCCTGTTCATTATTTTGAGTTGGTTTCAGAACAAGGCGTTTTTGGGACTATTTCAAGCAAGAGCAATCCTCAGACTCAAAGAGCAAGCTGGCTTTCATCATCCTGCATAGCTGTGAAAAGTGGAAGCTTTTGGTGCTGATTACTTGTAGAATAGCATCGAGCCAACAATATGTTTGTGCTGTGAAGAGAAGCTGAGGTCAATTGGAAAAGTAATTCCCTGCTTTGTGAGGAGAAGCGATGACAGGTCAAGATAGGAAATATTCCGACATTTGATATCTTGAGAGAAAATGAGCTGCAAATTACCAGTTACAATGAAAGATTGTGCTTTGTGGATTAAATTGAAGTAGAGACAGCTAACCCACAGGCAGAATCTTGGAAATCTCAGACTAGTCATAACATTAAGGGTATTTATACCAAATTAGTCAAAGAAGATGACAATTAGATGCAAAAGTTAGTAGCTGAATTTTTTTTAAATGTGAAGTTGGTGTCAAATTGCAATGTTTATTTCTAGACAAACTAAAAGTGGGAGCCAGGTTCTCAAACATGCGCTTTTTCCAGTTCAAGTTTCTCTCAGTCTCAACCTGACAGCTGAAAACAGAACCCAGACTTGTTCATCGTGATATGACGATTCCCAACCTGTGTTCTTGGGCATTTCAGCTGTGGAGAAAATGCATCCCTGAGTGAGCTGTTTGATGTGTTCCAGCCTCTATTACTCCTTGTAGGCAAGGGCAATTAGTGATGGGCAATAAATGCTGGCCTTGCCAGGGCCGCCACATCCCGTGAACAAAAAAAATTCTGTGCTTCAACAACTCTGTGCGCAAAGAAACCACTCTTCACCTCTTGCCTCACTCTCTCACTGACACTTTTCACTGACTTCACATTTTAAAAACCTTGATTAAATCTGCGCTTAGCCTTCTCTGTGCCAGTGGAAATAGTCCCAGTATCGCAAGTCTCTCGTCATAACTATAGTTCCCATCGCTGGCATCATTCTGGTGAACTACGCTGTACGCTCCCTCTGGCTTTACTGTCCTTTCTATAATGGGGCATCCTAAGGTTGTACATACTCTAACTGTGACCTAACCAATGCCTTGAACAAAAATTATGATTATGTCTTTACTCTTGCAATCGATCCCCTTTTTTTTTATAAAACCCTAATTGCTATTGGCCTTCTTCATGGATTTATTTACCTGCACTCAGAGTTTCAAGGAGTTATGTATGTCCTTCCCTCTCTCTTCTGCTCAAAGGTTCCTGTTTTCAAATTATCTTTTCTTTTCCCATGGGAAATTTAGAATAGCTCATTTGCACAGAAACTATCCAACCAGTATAGTTAATAATTGCCAATTTGGCTATTATACATTGGTTACTCCTTTGAACTGAATTGTTAAACAGGATCAGACATTGGAAAATATTTGCTATTGTTTTCCTCTAATCAGCGTTAACAGTGTATTTAGTGACAGCATTTTAATGAAGCCTGGCCTGGTTGGCTTGCTGCCTGTGCCAGGTGGGTAAAATTCCTGCTGGAAACTTGCTGCGAGGTAGATCCACCCCTTTGTCTTTCTAATGGTATCCTACATGCTGCACTCAGAAGCCCTTTTTGATGTACAGATCTTTAAACTTTCATTTAAAATCTATCCACAGGCCTTTAAACATACTAGCTGTCTCTGTCCGAAAGTTGTTAAGTGATTGGGCAAAACTACAGCAGATGGAGTTCAGTGTGGGCAAGAGTGAAGTCATCCACTTTGGATCCAAGAAAGACAAATCGGAATATTTTCTAAGCGATGAGAAACTAGGATCTGAGATTGATAGCTTTGTGTTAACCAAAGGCATTAAGGAATATGGGCCAAAGGCAGGTATATGGAGTTAGGTTGCAGATCAGCCATGATCTCAGCAAATGGCAGAAGAGGCTTGAGGGGCTCAATGGCCTCCTCCTGTTCCTATGTTCCTAAATCTATTAATCTCAGATTTAAAATTAACAATTGATCTAGCATCACTGCCATTTGTGGAAGAGTGTTCCACACTTCTACCACCCTTTGCATCTAGAAGTGTTTACTAACTTCACTCCTGAATGGTCTGGCTCTAATTTTTAGACTATGTCCCCTAGTCCTAGAATCCCCAACCAGCGGAAATAGTTTCTTTCTATCTACGCTATCAGTTCCCCTTAATATCCTGGAAACTGCAATCAGATCACCCCTTAACTTTCTAAATGCCAGGGAATACAACCCTAGTTTGTGTAATCTCTCCTTGTAAATTAACCCTTGTAGTTCGGGTATGTAGGGGGTGGTGGGTGTGGGGTGTGCGCCCAGTGAGTTATGCCCCTGACTGTTTGTGAGCGGTTCGAATCGCTCCCATGCCCCTGCCCCAGACACTGGACTTAGCTACAGCCGGCGATACAGAAAACTCGAGTAGACAGGTGGTTTGGATGTAAGAAAACCAAGATTTTATTAAAACAGAAATTAAAACAGTCTTATGAGAAGTTACTATTATAAAAATACAGGCAATTACAAAATAACTATACTTATACAGGGAATGGGGAACACACAGCACATCGAGGGAAAACAAACTACATTAACAATCCCCTTATCCTTATCCCACCCCCTATACCTAACTAGATTAAGCTATGAGGGGCCAGAATTCATGCTCACCTATCCAAAGCAAAGCCAACTGTTTAACGGATGCAGGTTTTGAGGATTGGTTTTCTGTCCTCTTAGGTACCCCATCACCACGTGGTCTTCAGAGGCGCGGTGCTGGAGCTGCTGCTGCGACACACCTTCTTCGCCTCCGCCACCGTCGTCGTCTCGTCGCGATGGGTTCTCCTCTTCTTCTCCCTCGGGCGGTCGTCGGCGGTAACGTTGTGCCTATAGAGCAGTTGGCAGTCTTAACGGCCTAGATTTTCCTACCCAAGCGTTAAACCGCCAGTATATTCGACGTGGCGTGGTCACCTGCGTTTTCGCAGTGCTCAACAGGAATGTTGGTCTCACCAAGTGCCAGCTTATAACTAGACGCTTGGCCTCATCAATACGTTTTTCGCTGCCCTGCTCTGCTCTTATCCAGTTGTTACCGTCTTCTTCGTCTCCTTTCGTCTCGTCTCGTTCGGTTACTATACAAGTCCTGGACTGCCTACTCACTTTCGTCTCGCCCCTTTTTGCGGCCTGGGCGTCCTGGATGGCTATGGACTCGGGTCTCGTTCCCCTCCCCCGCAATTGGTATGGTGTCCTTAGTTGCTGAAACTCTGCTACGGGGAGCGAGGAGAGAACCCGCCACGAGGCCAGGGCACGATTACGGGCGGCGGCAGCCCAAGACCAGACGAGAGGTCAGAGTCAAGAGCGCAAGAGTCAAGAGAGTGATTGCTACCCGGGGCCCACAGATATACTCCTTCCGAATGGCCCTTATCTGCGTGACAAATCAGGTTAGTTCATTGTTTCCATTTTGGCGGGCTGTTTTAAATGATTATAGCAATCTAAACTAACTGTTTCAGATGGCCGTTTATCACACCTAATGGCCTGATGTCCAAGCTGTATTGTTATTAATGCATTCTAATTGGCCTGTCCAGCCTTGACGGTTCCCATAAGCTGTTTCCGATTACTTATGCAGACAACTTGATGGCCTCAAGCATAGGCCTAACTGGTTTTGATCTGTCTACGATCTGGCGTAATGCATATTCAATGTTTGCTGTCTGTTTTCCAAAATACAAAGTCCTTTTTCACAGAAACTGCATTTTAGGTTTCGATTTCCCCAAAAGCTGCTTTTGCTGCTATAGGGTCCAAGCTTTTAAAATCTTGCAGGCTTATAGTCACGAGGTGTGGACGCCATCTTTTGGATACCCTTTTTAAAATGTCCATGCAGGGTCCCTTTTATTAATAACTTTGGGGGAAAGTGGGAATTATGCAAATCTTACACTCCCCCCTGTGATACTAAACTTGCTTGAAGTATCATCCTTACAAGGTGAGCAAAATTTTCTGACCCTCCATAGTCAACCTTCCCCTGTAATTACCTATCTAATATACCCACGACACATGCACTTCCCATTCCGCGAAAATGTAGTGTACATATGCATTCATAGGATAACTTACAGACTTTTACACACATCCAAGCATGAAGGAGGTCCAACACCCCTGCACCACTTGGTACACATACATTTTTATTAAATGCGTCGCAAAAAAACAAATAAACTTTATTAAAATAAAAAAACACAAAAAGAAAAACCATCATTGATCAAAAATACAAGGAAAAGACTCAAACAGGTGTATCTCCCTCCACCTTCACATAATGTTCCTTCCAGATCTTCTGGTTTCGGAATTCTAAGTTCTGACCTTTTCCCTTACATTGAATGCAAACTAGATACAACACTATCCCTACTGGCAAACCACGAGAATGTGGGAAGCCAGTCTGATCCACAAAGGGACCTCTATGTTATTGAAAATGTCCCACCAGGGTGGAATCACAATATCCAATATCTTAGCCCCTATCTCTACTGTTTTCTGCTCTAGAGTGTAAAAGTTTTTATGCAAAACTATAATGGCTTTGAGTATTTTGGTAAGGTGTTCAGGGAGAGGGGGAATTTCGTAGCCAAAGTGCGCTACGTGCTTCTGCAAATTCGTAAAATTCTCCTTCACAATGAGGTGAACAGTGGAGGGTTCAGGAATGGGGACAATTCACTCCTGGGCCACTTGAACTTCTGCCTTGGGTTTAAAACAGAAACTGCTGTCACTAACTGGACATCAGCTATGCTGTCCATGCTGGTAGTGGGACGCGCCGGTGGTGACTCAATATCTCCCACCTCCTAAAAATGCTACCTGCGGGGGAACATGGCCTTGTGCCATTGCCTCCATGGTGCAATTTATAGGTTTCACGCCAGCAGCTCTGAACCCACACTGCGGTTTTGAAAAGGCATTCAAGTGCTGGGGACACAGGATTATGTGTGCTCCCCGGCTCCGGCACTCTGAGTGGTAATACCTGTCATAGCGTGCTCCCACTTTATGACGTAAGGTGGGACCGCAGTGAAACTAATGTGCGCACCCCCTTGAATGACTCCAGTGTTCTCAACTCTGTATACCGGTGCGGGTCGGGCTGTCCTACCCATGACCGGCATCCTAACTACTACTCCCATGATCATGTGGTTGGACTGTCCACAAACCACGGGGACTGGGTAGGCCTCGCAAGCTAGCCGGAGTTGGCACGGGCTTAATGCATTCTCAACTGGGTGGAGGGCTGCGAGGTGCTTGTTGCTGATTCAGCAGGGGACTAAGCCCTGTTTTAAACCCCCCAGATTTCTGCGGCCCTCGCCCAGCAACCATGCCCCGTATAGCACGCACACCTCATTCTGCGCAGCCTGGTCAGAAGCATTTCTGTCCTCCCTTATGAGGGCATTTACCGTCTTTGCGTGCTTTTCCAACTCCGCTATGATCTCTTTCAAATGGACCGTCATGGCCTGGTCCTCATGCAACTCCGAGCCCACTACCTTGTTCTCATACTGTAATATCTTCCTTAACTGTGTTTTTAAACCATTTATCTGGGTCTGTAGCTCTACGTCATCCAGGCTGTTGATGACAGAGGACCCAGTATTAAACGCAGTAAAAACATCATTCCATACTCCCCTTCTTTGCCTCCCTGCATTACCCAAAAAATCTCGGTGTGTGGTGTACAGTTCGGTTTTGTCCACATGGGTGAAATCGAACTCATAAATCTTGAACATGTCCTTTAATACGGCCTGGTACAGCTGCTCTGTTTCTTTGGGACACAACTCTGGTAAATGTAGCTCGGTGAGATTTAAAATCACGGAGGCTACCATGTAGTGCACCCCCTGGTACAGTACCTGATCCATAGGCACCAATCCCAGCCCATTCCCTGGTCCCTTGATGGTGGTGGGGCACCCCTCTCGGTATGTCCTTGCTGCCTGTGTCGTGGGCAAGGGCTTTCGGGTGCGCGCAACTAGCTCAGTGGCTTTAACTGGGGCTGGGTACTGTGGGACTAGGCATGTGTTTAGGTGGGAATCCCATTCTACCCCATTCCCCTTATCCTGCCAGGCTGCAGAGAAGATGTTAGATACGTCTGTAGGGCAGGCCCTTTTTGACCCCCACATACAGACATAGATCCCCTGTTCCGATTCCCACCACTTGTCCCAACATAAACTAGTCCCTTCTTGTATCCCGGTGACCGTTCGGTGGGTGTCGTTTCCCATTCATTCCCAGTCAGCGGTGCGATCCCCCATGTCCGTGCTCAGCTTCCTGAGCCAGCACCATTTTCCTAGGGGAATCTGTCTTGTGCAAGTCAGGCACACGCGTTTCCCCTCAGTGACCCCGATCCGTGAGGCCACAACCTGTACGCTGGGGCAGGGGAGGGAGGCCTCCCCGTAGTTGAATCCGGTCTGGCTGGAGCACCGGGTGGAGTTCGATCCCAACCACCCGGGCCAACTTCCCTCGTGGGCGTAGATGGCAGGTCCCTCCGTGCCTTGTTCGCTGCTCCCGGCAATCACCACTGGAGCCATTTCTCCCGAGCACCCGTAGATGTGGGAGTCCTCCACATCGCCTCGCCTTCCAACGCACATCCCCATCAGGGCGAATAGGATTACGATCCCCTTCATCCTGAAAGTCTTTCTGCAAAATGATACAAAAAACATGCAGCCAGGTCCCCAAGAGATTCTCTGGCTTGGTGAAGCATAGTCGGGTCCCGCGACCTCGACTCAATATATACACTCTTAGCAGATTCCTTACTTAATTAACACTAACCATCACCTTATTTAACTTAAGCTAAAACACCCAAGCTTAAGCTAAATACCTAATCTTAACAATAACCAAAACTTAAATTACCTAAACGATATACATCCGCCGCCCGTCTCCGGGCGGCCAGGCTAATTCCTGGTTGGACTGCGGCTCACCGCTTCTTCCGGCGTGGCCGCACCATCCTGCACTGTTGATCCCTCGCAGCCCGTGGCTGCTGGCTGAGGACCTCTGTCCTTTGACCTCCCCCTAATTCGAGGGGCGGCCCTTAGTACTGTGGAGCTGGTGACCATGGCTTTCTCGGCTGGGGCGTCTGTGGGGACCTTCTAGGGGCCTTGGCGGGTGGGGCTTTCTTGACCAATGGGCCTTTAACCCGAACCGCTGCTCCCTCAGACTTGACCTCTCCCTAACCTGGGCTGGGGCAGGTAACTCTTCGCAGCCTGCTGCTGCAAGCTGAGAGTCTGCGCCCCCAGGTCCCATGGCTGGGTCCGGGGCGGGGTTTTTGCCTCAGGTCCCTCCTCCTCTACACCTGGGTTAGGGGTGGGGTTTTCGCCCTCAGGTCCCTCCCCCTCGTCTGGATTCCAGAAGAGTGGGGGAGTGTCCCAATCGATGGGCGGGATGGCCCCTCACTTTAAGCAAGCCACAGCGCCTGCCTGTGCAGTCTGTGAACTCACTCCTGTTGCAGGCTGAGGATCTTTATCCTCAGACTTTTCCCCAACTGGCTGTTTTCCCCTTTCAGGTTTAAACAGCTTGCACTGGTTGATATGAAACCATTTGGTACGCCGGGGCATCTTCACGGCGTATACCATGGGGCTGGCTTTATCTACAATGCTGTAGGGCCCCCTGTACAATGGTTCCAAGCTACCTACTCGGGCATAGTTCTTCACCATAACCTGATCTCCTACCTCCCACTCATGGTGCTTTCTCGGTTCGAGCAGCAATCGGTTAATCCGATGCTGCCTTCCCATGTTCCCAACCGCCAGCTCATGGACCTGTTTCAGGTGCTCAAAGAGGTTTCGGGCGAACCTGTCCCAGTTTACCTCCCTGAGCTGACCCACGGTGAGCACCGGGGCTAGTACATGGGTGGGGGTCTGCGTAACCCTGCCGGTCATCAGCTTGTACGGGGAGTAACCAGTGCTTTTGGAGTGCCTGGCCCGGATCCCCATTAAAACCAACGGTAGGACCTCGGCCCATTTACGGGGCGAGTCCATCGTCTCCTTCCTCAACCTTTCCTTTAGAGTCATGTTCATACGTTCCACAACCCCGGATGACTGTTGGTTGTGGGCCACGTGACATTTCCCCTCAATGCCTAACAGCATAAGGGTGTTCTGCATCACCTGACGGTGAAGTGACTCCCTTGGTCAGACTCCACAAACTGTGGTAGTCCCCACCTCGAGAACACTTCCCGGACCAGGATCCTGGCAGTACCCAGAGCTGTGGCTGTTCTGCAGGGGAAGGCCTCTACCCATTTGGTAAACATGTCCACCAGGACTAGACAGCAGTTATAGCCTCCCTGGGTGGTGGGCAAGGGCCCAATGTAGTCTACTTGTATCGAATGCCATGGTCCCTCTAACCTCCTGACGTGTCCCATGTTTAAATCAAACATGGCCACTGTAAATAATAATTCTAATAGATCTAAGTGCGTTATAAAAACAAACCTGAAGGCCTTGTGTCTTAATGCGAGGAGCATTCGTAATAAGGTGGATGAATTAGCTGCGCAAATAGAGGTAAATGAATATGATTTGATTGGGATTACGGAAACATGGCTCCAGGGTGGCCAAGGCTGGGAACTCAACATCCAGGGGTATTCAATATTCAGGAAAGATAGGCAAAAAGGAAAGGGAGGTGGGGTAGCATTGCTGGTTAAAGAAGGGATTAACACAATTGTAAGAAGGATATTAGCTCTGATGATGTGGAATCTGTATGGGTAGAACTGAGAAATACCAAGGGGCAGAAAACGTTAGTGGGAGTGGTATATAGACCTCCAAACAGTCATGCGGAGGCTGGGGATGGCATTAAAAGGGAAATTGGAGAAGCGTGCAAGAAGGGCACAGCAGTCATCATGGGTTACTTTAATCTACATATAGATTGGACTAACCAAATTATTAACAATACTGTGGAGGAGGAATTCCTGGAGTGTTTAAGGGATGGTTTACTGGACCAATATGTTGAGGAACCAACCAGAGATCAGGCCATCTTAGACTGGGTATTATGTAACGAGAAAGGATTAATTAGCAATCTTATTGTACGAGGCCCCTTAGGTCGGAGCAATCCTAATATGATCGAATTCTTCATTAAGATGGAGAATGAAATAGTCGACTCAGAGACTAGGGCCTAGGAATTCAGCGGCCTGCGCCACCAGTTTGCACCCAAAGAGGGCTTTTGCGCCAGTCTGCAAACTTCAGGCGAAATTCAGTGGTGCGCTAATGGCGGCGTTAGGCTGTAGCGCTGCGCCGCCACCGATGACGTCATCAGTGTGCGCAGCGCTCCGTTTCCACGAAGAACGCCATATTAAGTCGCGCCCGCCTCTTCAGAGCCGGCCGCAAACAGCAACCGGTACACAGGGCCTACCTGTGGCGGTAGTGGCGGTAATTAAAGTGGAGGTGCGGCCGGCCGCTTTTTCGGCGGCCGCCTGCCCGCACCTCCTTACCCGGCCTCCTCCACCCCCCCCCCCCCCCGCGGCATTGCCGGCTGGTTTCCGGGAGCCCGGCACTTCCCCGTTGTGCCGGGCTCTTTTGCCGGCACTCGCAACCGGGGCTCCGGCTGCTGCAGGCACCTCCCCCTTAAGAGAGGGAGGAAGGCCTGCAGTACCGCAGCCTGCCGCTCCGCTGCGGGTGGCGCTGCGGCCACTAGCGCGCCGATAATCAGTTTCAGCGCCCAAGCGGGGCGCCGAAACCCCTGTTTAGCGGCCGCCTTCCACTTGGTGCGCTGACACTGAATATCCCGCTTGCGCAAGTGGATCCGCGCGCAGCGGTAATTCCGGCGCCCAGGCGAGCTGGGCGCCCCAAAATGAATTTCTAGGCCGAGGGTCCTAAATTTAAATAAAGGAAACTACGATGGTCTGAGGCGCGATAGGATTGATTGGGGAATGTCACTCAAAGGGTTGACGGTGGATAGGCAATGGCAAACATTCAAAGATCGCATGGATGAACTACAGAATTTGTTCATCTCAGTTTGGCATATAAATAAAACAAAAAAAGGTGACTAAAACGTGGCTAACAAGGGAAATTAGGGATAGCATAAGATCCAAGGAGAGGGCATATAAATTGGCCAGAAAAAGCAGTAAACCTGAGGATAGGGAGCATTTTAGGATTCGACAAAGGAGGACAAAGGGATTAATTAAGAAAGGGAAAATAGAACATGAGAGTAAGCTTACAGGGAACATAAAAACTGACTGTAAAAGCTTTTACAGATATGTGAATAGTAAAAGATTGGTGAAGTCAAGCGTAGGTCCCTTGCAGTCAGAATCAGGGGAATTTATAATGGGGAACAAAGAAATGGCAGAATAATTAAATACATATTTTGGTTCTGTCTTCACAAAGGAGGACACAAATAAACTCCTAGAGATGTCGGGGAACATAGGGTATGATGAAAGGGAGGAACTGAAAGAAATCAGTATTTGTAGGGAAATGGTGTTAGGGAAATTGATGGCATTGAAGGCCGATAAATCCCCAGGGCCTGAAAATCTACATCCTAGGGTACTTAAAAAAGTGGCCCTAGAAATAGTTGATGCTTTGCTGATCATCTTCCAGCATTCGATGGAATCTGGATCAGTACCTATGGATTGGAGGGTAGCTAATGTAACCCCACTATTGAAAAAAGGTGGTAGAGAGAAAGCGGGGAATTACAGACCGGTAAGCCTGACATCAGTAGTGGGGAAAATGCTGGAGTCCATTATAAAAATGTAATAGCAGAGCACTCGGAAAACAGTGACAGGATCGGACAAAGTCAACATGGATTTATAAAAGGTAAATCGTGCTTGACTAATCTACTGGAATTTTTTGAGGATGTAACTGGTAAAATAGATAAGGGAGAACCAGTGGATGTGGTGTACCTGGACTCTCAGGAGGCTTTTGATAAGGTCCCGCATGAGAGATTAGCGTGTAAAGTTAAGGCACATGGGATTGTGGGCAAGGTATTGACTTGGATAGAGAACTGGTTGGCAGACAGAAAGCAAAGAGTTGGAATAAACAGGTCTTTTTCTGAGTGGCAAGCAGTGACTAGTGGGGTACCGCAGGGATCGGTCCTTGGGCCCCAGCTATTCACAATATATATTAATGATCTAGGTGTAATATTTCCAAATTTGCAGACGACTCAAAGCTGAGTGGGCGTGTGTGCTGCGAGGAGGATTCCGAGAAACTCCAGGATGATTTGGACAGGTTGGGTGACTGGGCAAAAGCATGGCAGATGCAATATAACATGGATATATGCGAGGTTATCCACTCTGGTGGAAAAAACAGGAAGGCAGATTATTATCCGAATGGCAATAGATTGGGAGAAGGGGACGTGCAACGAGACCTGGGTGTCCTTGTGCACCAGTCGCTGAAGGTAAGCATGCAAGTGCAGCAGGCGGTTAAGAAGGCAAATGGTATGTTGGCCTTCATAGCGAGAGGATTTGAGTACAGGAACAAGGATGTCTTGCTGCAGTTGTGCAGGGCCTTGTTGAGACCACATCTTGAGTATTGTGTGCAGTTTTGGTCGCCTTTTCTGAGGAAGGATGTTCTTGCCATGGAAGGAGTTCAGCGAAGATTCACCAGGCTGCTACCTGGGATTGCAGGAATGACGTATGAGGAGAGATTGGGTGGATTGGGCTTGTACTCGCTGGAGTTTAGATGAATGAGAGGGGATCTCATTGAAACTTATAAAATTCTGACAGGACTGGACAGACTAGATGCAGAAAGGATGTTCCCGATGGTCGGGGAGTCCAGAACCAGGGGTCACAGCCTAAGGATAAGGGGTTGGCCATTTAGGACAGAAATGAGGAGGAATTTCTTCACCTAGAGAGTGGTGAACCTGTGAAATTCTCTACCACAGAAGGCAGTAGAGGCCAATACATTAAATATATTCAAGAAAGAGTTGGATATATATCTTAAGGCTAAAGGGATCAAGTGGTATGGGGAGAAAGCAGGGACCGGGTACTGAATTTGGGTGATCAGCCATGATTGCATTGAATGGCGGAGCAGGCTCGAGGGGCCGAATGGCCTACTCCTGCTCCTATCTTCTATGTTTCTATGTCCCATAGGTACCTTCCTTTTGTGGGGGTCCGGGTTATTTGCAGCGCACACAAGACAGCCTGCACAGAATTCGCGGACATCGTCCCTGAGTCCCGGCCACCATCCCGCCTGTTCCACCCGCTGCCAGGTGGTCTCAGGCCCGGGGTGTCCCAGTCCTGGACCCTCATGGGCCAGTTGAAGGAATTCCCTCCGGTGCTGCTGCGGCACAACCCACTTTTCCCCCTGGAACAGCATACCCTCTTTGACGGAGTGGGTTGCTGTGCCGTACGGAACCTCTACTCTTTTTGCCTCGGTTATTGCACCGAGGACTACTTTGAGGATGGTGTCTTGGGCCATCCTAAGGTCTGGGGCTAATGCTACCCCTGCACTACCTTGGGTCCCGTCCCTACCTCTGACTGCCGCCATGGGTCTGGACCCAAATGGGTCCCAGAAAGTGTCTCTGCGGGCACCCTCCTTGGCGAGCAAGTCAGCCTGCTGGTTGCCTTGGCCATAGGGTTCTGTGGAGGAATGGGCCTTCACCTTGTGGACGAAAACTTCCCCTTCCTCCTCCACTGCTGCCAGGATCTTTTTTAGCAGGGTCTTTACTGTGACGGGTCTCCCGTCGGCGGAGGTGTATCCATGGTGGGACCAGATGACCAGGTACTCCGTACACGACTTGCACGTGAACATGTTGTCCGAGCAAATCGTGTAGGGGGCGGGGAAGATTTCGGGTTGTGTAACAACGTACACCACCACGGACAGTTCAGCTTGCTTTCCGCCATGCTGCTGGGTCGTAAACTCCACACCCCGTGAGACGTTCGCCAGCAGATACCATACTGGAACCGTCTACATAGATCTCGCGGCCTGTGGGATACATCCCGGCCCGTAAACCTATGTTCACTTTCCAAACCCCTTCAATGGAACACCGGTGGGCTGTTCCAGGATATACCAGGTTGGCTTTGAGCTTTGGCTCACAGAGACACTTCACTCTAAGATCCATCTGTGAGAGGAGCAAGGTCCAGCGGGCAATGCAGGCAATGCGGGCACTGCTCACTGTTCCATCCTTGATCCTCCCATCCAAAAGCATCTGGGTGGGTGTGTGATGGGTGAGGAGGGTGATGGGAGAGCTGCCTGTGAAGATCAGTGATCTCTTCACAGCCCAATGTGTGGCCAAGAGGTGCCGCTCACAGCTGGAATAGCTCCTCTCCACATCCGTGAGTGTCCTGGAGGAGTAGACCACCGGCCTCAGCCTGCCATGCCACTCTTGGAGCAGCACAGCACTCAGGCTGTCCCCGCTGGCTGCTACCTCCAGGAAAAACTCTTTCCCCCCATCAATAGCCCCTAGAGCTGGTGCGGTCTGCAAGTCTTCTTTAAGCCTGACAAATGTTGCTTGGCAGCCCTCATCCCAAAGCCACTCCACTCCCTTGTGTAGGAGTCGGAGCAGAGGGGCCGCTGTGGCTGCATAGTCCTCAATAAAATCCCTGCAGTACCCGGTTAGCTCTAGAAACGATCTCACACCCGTTAATGTGTTAGGGACCGGCAGTTCTTGTACCGCTTCTCTCCTAGCCTTATCTATGGCCCTTTCTCCAGCGCACACAGTCAGGCTGAGGAATTTCACCTCCTGCTGGCCGATCTGCGCTATCTTGGGGTTTACCTTGAAACCCTTCTGCCCTAGCAGCTCCAGCAGTTCGGTCAATAGTGGGCCATGCTCCTCTCTCGAATCAGTGAACAGGAGCAGGTCATCCACATATTGGACCAACTGTCTGGGCTGGCTAAAATCCTTTAAACTGTTTGCCATGCACTGATGGAAAATGCTGGGGCTATTGTGGAAGCCCTGAGGCAAGCAGTTCCATGTGTACTGTTGCCCTTTAAACGTAAAGGCAAACTTGTACTGATCCTCCCTCCTTAAAGGGATGGACCGAAACCCGTTGGAAATATCCAGCACCGGGAAAGTGGTCGCGGATGCTGGAATACTTCCTATCAGGTCGGCAACTGCTGCTACTGTGGGTGCACAGGCTGGGATGTTACTATTGAGCAACCGATAGTCCACCGTGTCCCTCCAGGAATTGTCTGGCTTTCTGACCAGCCATAATGGAGAATTCACATGGGTAGCAATTGGTCTCAGAACTCCCTGCTGCACTAACGAGAACATGGCTGCCTCCATGTCTGGCTCTGCCTCCCTGGGGAAGTTATACTGTTTCTGTGGTCGGGCCATGGGGTCCCCGTCTACGCTGACCTCAAACCCGTTGACCCTCCCGCAGTCGTGTTTGTGGGTGGCAAGTGTGGCCAAGTGGGCCTGCACAAATGCCTGGAACTCCTGTGGGGTGTTACTGACCATAAGCTCGAGGTTATAACCCTCTTTGGGCTTCATGGTGCATAGGGTCCCCTTCCCTTCCTTTCCTAAAATCACTACTACCTCTCCGTTCTTCACTTTACCTGCCCCCCATAAGCAATGATTCCTCAAATCTACTAGGATCCTGTGGCCTACAATAAAGTCAGCCCCCAGGGCCCCACTTCCACCCACCATTTCCCATTTCATCAGGACACAGGTCAAATCAAATCAAATCAAATCAACTTTTATTGTCATTGTTAGTGCACAAGTGCAGTACAACGAAATGTAGGCTTGCGGCTCCCGAGAGTGTACAATTTGGATTAGGACACTTAAACATTTCAACATACATTTGTACATATATATTAGCATAAATATGACCATAATAAAGTGCATCGGCAGATGTGCAGGCTTTAGTGTTTATTTGTGGAGTTCAGTAGGATGACAGCCCTGGGAAAGAAACTGTTCCTAAATCTGGTCGTACGGGTGCGAATGCATCTGTAGCGTCTTCCAGATGGTAGGAGGGCGAACAGACTGTGGCTGGGGTGGGTAGGGTCTTTGATGATGGACCGTGCCCTCCGTAGGCAGCGTTTCTGATATATATGTTCTATGGTCGGTAGCCGGGTGCCGGTAATGCGTTGGGCAGTTTTGACTACCCGCTGCAGGGCTTTCCGGTCATGGGAGCTACAGCTGCCGTACCATACCGTGATACAGTTTGTCAGGATGCTCTCTATAGTGCAGCGGTAGAAGTTAGAGAGGATCGGGGGTGACAGATTACATCCCTTCAGCCTCCTCAAGAAATTTGGCGCTGCTGGGCCTTCTTCACCAGAGAGGAGGTGTTGAGGGACCAGGAGAGGTCTTCCGTGATGTGGACTCCGAGGAACTTAAAGCTGGCCACCCTTTCCACCTCCGCCCCATTGGTGTGGATGGGGGTGTGACTTCCGCCTTTGGACTTCCTGAAGTCCACGATTATTTCCTTTGTTTTCTTGGTGTTAAGGGCCAGGTTGTTGTCGGCGCACCACTTCACGAGATGCTGGACCTCCTCCCTGTAGGCTGACTCATCGTTGTTGGTGATCTGGCCTACTACCATGGTGTCATCTGCAAACTTGATGATGGTGTTGGAACCATTAACAGCCACACAGTCGTGGGTGAAGAGGGAGTAGAGGAGGGGGCTCAGCACACATCCTTGTGGGGCCCCCGTGTTCAGGGTCAGGGGGGGGGGGGAGGTGTGGTTACCTAATTTGACAGACTGGGGTCTGTTTGTTAGGAAGTCCAGGGTCCAGTTGCAGAGGGAAGTGTTCAGGCCAAGAGTTTGGAGTTTGGTGGCCAGCTTGTTGGGGATGATAGTTTTGAATGCTGAGCTGTAGTCTATAAACAACATTCTGATGTAGGTCTCCTTACCATCTAGGTGATTCAGTGCCGAGTGTAGAGCAGTTGTGATTGCATCCTCTGTTGATCTGTTTGCCCGATAGGCAAACTGGTGTTGGTCAAGGGAGGCAGGAACACTGGCTTTGATGTGGGCTAAGACCAGTCTCTCGAAACACTTCATTATGATGGGTGTGAGTGCGACAGGTCGATAGTCGTTCAGACACGTCACAGCCGCTTGTTTAGGCACAGGGATGATGGTGGCGGTCTTGAAGCATGTAGGGACTACTGCCTGGGCCAATGACAGGTTGAAGATGGCGGTGAAGACATCAGCCAGCTGATCAGCACATTCCTTGAGTACCCGTCCAGGGATGCTATCCGGTCCAGTAGCCTTTCGTGTGTTCACTCTGCGTAGAGCGCCCCTTACGTCGGAGGTCGACAGAGTGAGCACCTGGTCCACTTGGAGCGGAGCAGTCCTAACCGAATATTGAGCGGGTTGGAAAACGAGCCAGCCTGTTCTTTACCTGTGAACCCCGACAGCCTGTATGGGACGCCTTTGGAGAGAAGCGAGGTGGTGGGGTTAGCTGAGTAGCCCACGGTGCATGATGCTGCCATGTCTAACAAATAGGTCCCCGTCACCTTTTCTAACTCCATCTCCAAAAGTGGCCTCTTCCATTCATCGTATCGGAGGGAACACAGGTAAACAGGCTGTGCTGGCTCTAGTCAGGGCTGTGGGTTGGATGGGGCTGATGGGGTCAGAGCACCGGTGGCGGCTGCTAATCTCCCCTGGCCAGTCACTAAGGACCTCACGGTGTCCAAAAGTGACTCGACATCTGCGGGAGGGATTCCTGTCCCGGCCTTTTGGGCTGGGGAATACTTTCCCTTTTTTCTTTCCAAGAGTTTTTGCACTCCTTCCGCCAGTGACCATCCTTCCTATACACGTAACAATTCGTGTTTGTGTTGGGGGGGCTACTCCCTTCCTGTTGCCACTCTTTCCTACCCGGTCCAGGTTTTACCTCATGCACCTTCCCCTTGGGTGGGTGTGCATCAGCTCCCCTACCGTTTTTATAGGCCAGAGTCAGCTGCATAAACTCGGTGGCCTGGGGATTTTTGGGGTCGAACCAGACTTCTGCCTTGGCCTGGACCTGTGGCAAGTTGTTTGCCACCAGGCAGCGGAGCCAATGGGCCAGGAGATCCCTGTTCAGGAAGCCCCGGTTCGGCATCCCCGGACAGGCCCTCTGGTACACCGGCCACAGCCGGTCCGCGAAAGCCTGCGGGGTTTCCCCTGGGAACTGGACCGTCTTCTCCACATGGGAGAAAGGACTTCGCTCATTCATCCCCATGGCCTCCAGAACCAATTCTCTGAGCTCCTCATACCCGTTTGGCCCCCTTTTACGCTCGTCAGAGAGGGATTGGAGGAGACTACTCTCCAGGGAGAATAGCAGCATCTTGGCCTGCTCAGCGCCATCGCAGTCGTTGATGCTGGCTGCCTGCTCTATGTCCCTGAAGTGGATCGAGGGGTCTCCTTTTTCGGAGAGCTTCGGGATATGGTTGACCATAGCCCTAAGCTGTTGGGTGTTAAAGGGTAATACGAACTGGTTCTGGAGGGGTCCCTCATCGTCGACATCGACGGGTGGGCCGAGCCTCCGATACCGTGCTGGGCACATCGGTCCCGGCTCCGACTTCACTGGCGAGGGTTGCTCTACCTCCGCTTCCACCTCTGGCTCAACCCCCCCTTGCTGCCAAACCTTGCTGAAACTTCGCGCTCAACCGTGTCTTTCCTGGGCACTGCCAGTGACGTTGGAACTGTCCTCCCCTCGTTCCCCATAAAATCCGCCTGACCTGCCTTTGGGCTTATGAGGCATACCATGCCTTTTGCATTCCGGAGGGCCCGGCTCAGATTTTCTATCCGCTCTTTACAGGGGCCGTGGTCTGCCTCCTCAAACCCCTGTTTGCTCGCTAGCTTGTCAGCTGCCTTTCCCTCCTGTACTTTCTCTTCCTGTTCCCTAATCTGCCTTGCCAAGCGGGCGTTCTTCTCCCGCAACCTTAACTCATTTCCCTTGGCCTCGGTGACTTGGCACTGTTGGTATTCCAACAGGGCCTTGTGTTCTCCCATTAAATGTACTCTCTCCTGATTCAAGCCCTGCAAAGCTACTCATAACTTCTCCCCTGCAACAGCCTTATCCTGGATCTCCAGGGCTGACTCTCTTAACTCGACTGCCTGTGTTGCAACGAGCCTGTCCAAAAGCTGGACCTGCTTTTTGAAACACATCAGCCAAACTGCCTTCTCTAAGGACTTCTTGTGTTCCTTTCCCTCTGTCCACTTAGCTGCTGCATCTACCAGACACCCAGCGCTTAACAGAGTGGTCAGCCACTTTTAGTGATATTCACCTTGCTAAACACACAATCAGAAATCCTTTCCTCCATCATGGTTTGCTCATCCGAACCATTGTCTACTGTATCGCAACCCTGTTGCCGGAGTCCTGCCGCAGTCACCATTTTCTGTAGGGTGTGGCGGGTGTGGCGTGTGTGCCCAGTGAGTTATGCCCCTGACTGTATGTGAGTGGTTCGAATCGCTCCCACGCCCCTTGGTTCTAGACACCGGACTTAGGTACAGGCGGCGATACATAAAACTCGAGTAGACAGGTGGTTTGGATGTAAGAATTCCAAGATTTTATTAAAACATAAATTAAAACAGTCTTATGAGAAGTTACTAGTATAAAAATACTGGCAAATACAAAATAACTATACTTATACAGGGAATGGGGAACACACGGCACAGCGAGGGAAAACAAACTACATTAACAATCCCCTTATACTTATCCCACCCCCTATACCTGACCAGATTAAGCTATGAGGGGCCAGAATTTATGCTCACCAATCCATAGCAAAGCCAACTGTTTAACGGATGCAGGTTTTGAGGTTTGGTTTTCTGTCCTCTTAGGTACCCCGTCGCCACGTGGTCTTCAGGGGCACGGTGCTCGAGCTGCTGCTGCGACACACCTTCTTCTCCTCCGCTACCGTTGTCGTCTCGTCGCAATGGGTTCTCCTCTTCTTCTCCCTCGGGCGGTCGTCGGCGGTAACGTTGCACCTATAGAGCAGTTGGCAGTCTTAACTGCCTAGATTTTCCAACCCAAGCATTAAAACACCAGTATATCGTCGTGGCGTGGGCACCTGCGTTTTCGCAGTGCTCAACAGGAATGTTTGTCTCACCAAGCACCAGCTTATAACTAGACGCTTGGGCTCATCAATACGTTTTTCGCTGCCCTGCTCTGCTCTTATCCAGTTGTTACCGTTTTCTTCGTCTCCTTTCGTCTCATCTCGCTCAGTTACTATACAAATCCTGGACTGCCTACTCACTTTCGTCTCACCCCTTTTTGTGGCCTGAGCGTCCTGGATGGCTATGGACTCGGGTCTCGTTCCCCTCCCCCGCAATTGGTATGGTGTCCTTAGTTGCTGAAACTCTGCTATGGGGAGCGAGGAGAGAACCCGCCACAAGGCCAGGGCACGAGTATGGGTGGCGGCAGCCCAAGACCAGACGAGAGGTCAGAGTCAAGAGCGCAAGAGTCAAGAGAGTGATTGCTACCCGGGGCCCACAGTTATTCCTTTCGAATGGCCCTTATCTGTGCGCCAAATCAGGTTAGTTCACTGTTTCCATTTTGGTGGGCTGTTTTAAATGATTATAGCAATCTAAACTAACTGTTTTACCATTCACTTAATCTATTAATAATGTTTTGTAATTTTGTGCTTCCATCTACTTCTTTCAGATGAGACGTTAAATCGAGGCCCTGTCTGCTCTCTCAGGTGGATGTAAAAGATCCCACGGGACTATTTTGAAGAAGAGCAGGGGAGTTATCCCCGGTGCCCTGGCCAATATTTACCCCTCATTCAACATCACGAAAAACAGATTATCTGGTCATTATCCCATTGCTGTTTGTGGGAGCTTGCTGGTTGCAAATGGGCTGTGCATTTCCTACATTACATTTACAATAGAAACTACACTTCAAAAAAAGTTCTTAATTGTTTGTAAAGCACTTTGGGAAATCCGGTGGTCATGAAAGGTGCTATATAAATGCAAGCCTTTCTTTCTTTCTACACTGTTTACAGTGCCATCTATCTTTTTGTCATTGGCAAACTTGGATATGTGGCTCTCTATCCCTTCATCTAAGTCATTAATAAATACAGTGAATAGTTGAGGCCCCAACACTGTGGGACACCACTAGCACATCCTGCCAATTGGAGTATCTTTCCTTTATTCCTACTCTCTGTCTCCTGCCGCTCAGCCAATCACCTAACCAGGTCAATAATTTGTCCACAATTCCATGAGCTTCAGCTTTAGCTAACAGACTCTTATGAGGGACTTTATCGAATGCCTTCGAGAAGTCCATATAAGTAACATCCAAACATTCCTCTGTTCATGACTTTAGACTGTAGTAATTTCCCGACAATAGGCTAACTGGTCTATAATTCCCTCGTTTCCCTCTCTCACCTTTCTTAAATAACGGAGTGACATGTGCATTTTTCCAATCTAAAGGAACGGTTCCTGAATCAAGAGAACTCTGGAAGATTATAGTTAGGGCATCTGCAATGTTCTCACCTACTTCCTTTAAAACCCTGGGATGGAAACCATCTGGGCCTGGGTATATTTGTCACTCTTTAGTGCCATTATTTTCTTCATCACTGTTATTTTACCTACATTAATTTTATTGAGTCCCTGTCCCCGATTCAATATTGGTTTCCTTGGGATGTCTGGCATGCGATCCCCTTCCTCTGCTGTAAATACTGACACAATGTAATTATTCAACATGTCCGCCATTTCCTTATTTTCATTTATAATATCACCATTATCAGTTTTCAAGGGGACAACATTGCTCTTAACCCCCATTTTTTCCTAATATAATTGGAAAAGAATTTGTGTTGATTTTGATATCCCTTGCAAGTTTCTTTTCATACTCCCTTTTTGTAGATCTTACTATCTGTTTTGTCACCCTTTGTTGTTCTTTGTATTTCTCCCATGTCAGGATCTGTGCTATTTTTTTCCATTTTTGTATGCTTTTTTTTAGTTTTATGCTGTCCCTCACCTCTTTGGTCATCCATGGCTGTTTTTTTTTGGCAAGTGACGCTCTTGCCCCTCAGGGATATAAACTGGTTCTGTATCCCGTTAAATACTTTTTTGAACATCTCCCACTGATCTTCTGACCCGCTGACAAGGGTGGTGCTGTTGTTGTTTGGCGAACCGATCTCTACCTAGCAGAAGCTGAACACCAACTCTCCGACACCTCCTCCTACCTCCGCCTGGACCATGACCCCACCACCGAACATCAAGCCACCGTTTCCAAGACTGTCACTGACCTCATCTCATCACGGCCGTCAACCTCATAGTTCCCCAACCCCACACAGCCCGCTTCTACCTCCTTCCCAAGATCCACAAACAGGACTGCCCTGGTAGACCCATCATGTCAGCCTGTTCTTGCCCCACGGAACTTATCTCTTCCTAGCTTGACTCTATTTTTTCTCCCCTTGTCCAGTCTCTTCCCACCGACATCCGCGACTCTTCCGACACCCTCCGCCACTTTTACAGTTTCCAGTTTCCTGGCCCAAACTGACTCCTTTTCACTATGGACGTACAATCCCTCCACACCTCCATTCCCCACCAGGATGGCCTATGGGTGCTCCGCTTCTTCCTTGAATAGAGGCCCAACCAGTCCCCATCCACCACCACTACCCTCCACCTGGCTGAACTTGTTCTCACATTGAACAACTTCTCCTTTGACTCCACTCACTTCCTCCAAATCAAAGGTGTTGCTATGGGAAACCGCATGGGTCCTAGCTATGCCTGCCTTTTCGTGGGATATATGGAACACGCTTTGTTCCAGTCCTACTCAGGTCCCCTCCCTCACCTCTTTTTCTGGTACATTGATGACTGTATTGGTGCTGTTTCTTGCTCTCGCCCTGAACTAGATAATGTCATTCACTTTGCTTCCAATTTCCACCATTCCCTCACCTTCACATGGTCCATCTCTGACTCTCCCCTTCCTCGACTTCTCCGTCTCCATCTCTGGGGATAGGTTATTGACAAACATTCACTACAAGCCCACTGACTCCCACAGCTACCTGGACTACACTGCCTCTCACCCCGCCTCCTGTAAGGACTCTATTCCATTCTCCCAGTTTCTCCGTCTCCGCCGCATCTGCTCTGATGATGCCACTTTCCATACCAGTGCTTCTGACATGTCTTCCTTTTTCCTCAACCGAGGATTCCCCTCTACAATGGTTGACACAGTCCTTGACCGTGTCCGTTCTATCTCCCGCACTTCTGCCCTCACCCCTGCCCCTCCCTCCCGGAACCACGACAGAGTTCCCCTTGTCCGCACCTTTCACCCCACCAGCCTCCACATTTAACGGATCATCCTCCGCCATTTCAGCCACCTCCAGCGTGATCCCACCACCAAACGCATCTTCCCCTCACCTCCCCTTTCAACATTCCGTAGGGACCGCTCCCTCCACGACACCCTTGTCCACTCCGCTATCACCCCCAACACCCCTTCCCCTTCGCCCGGCACCTTCCCATGCAAGCGCAGGAGATGCAACACATGCCCTTATACCTCCCCCCTTCCCACTGCCCAGGGCCCCAAATACCCCTTCCAGGTGAAACAGCGATTTACTTGTATTTCTCACAATTTAATATACTGTATGTGATAAACCACTTTTATCGTTCACTATCGTTACACTGTGGCGTTTTCGACGCGCTCCACGGGCTCTCTCACCCGGGTTCCCGCGCATCCGTCAAACTCCTCTCCAAGCGCTTCGTCTGGCGCGGCCTCAGCAGAGATGTTCGGACTTGGGCCACCTCCTGCCTCGCCTGCAAACGGGCTAAGGTACAGCTGCACACCAAAGCACCCCTGGGAGACTTCGAGGTACCCAGCCGCCGCTTCGACCACGTACACGTCGACATCGTCGGTCCCCTGCCGCCATCGCAAGGCCAAACTTATCTCCTCACGATGGTCAACCGCTACACACGCTGGCCTGAGGCAGTGCCGCTGACCTCCACCACCACAGCCGACATCGCCAGGGCGTTCGTTAACACCTGGGTTGCGAGGTTCGGCGTACCGGCCGACATAACCTCCGACAGAGGCGCCCAGTTCACCTCCGAACTCTGGACGGCCACAGCACGCAACCTCGGGGTGACGCTCCACCGCACCACGGCGTACCACCCGCAGGCCAACGGACTTTGTGAATGCTTCCAAAGGTCACTCAAGGCCTCACTCCGCGCCGGCCTGCAGGACAGTACCTGGACTGACCGCCTACCGTGGGTGCTACTCGGCCTACGCACCGCGGTCAAGGAAGACCTCCAGTCCTCGGCAGCGGAGTTAGTCTACGGACAACCGCTGCGCGTCCCAGGCGAATTCCTTCCGGAGCCTACCAAGCTTTGGTCAGCCGAACAGCAGTGGCTCGACTCTTTCTCTTCCGCTCAGCAGTTCGCCCCACTTCCGGTCAACCGACACGGCGAACTCGCACCTCACGTCCCGCCAAATTTACAGCAGGCGCGCTTCGTCTTTGTGCGACACGACGCGCACCGCAGGCCCCTGCGACCCCCGTACGATGGTCCGTACGAGGTACTGCAAACCGGGGACAAGGTCTTCAAGCTGCGACTCGGCGACAGGGTCGAGACAGTCTCCATCGACCGGCTCAAACGAGCACACACAGAACCCGGGGAACAGGTCCCCGTGGCCCAGCCTCCAACTAGAGGCCGTCCCCCCAGCACAGCCGGCGGCGAACCGCCCGACCCAACCAACCAGACCGGCGACCACTCAGAGCCGCTGCGGCAGAACCATTAGACCACCGTCACGACTCGTCCACTCCTCCTAAGCGGATTCTGGGGGGAGCTCTGTGGCGACATACGAGGCCGCCATCAACCTGCTGAAACAACAGTACCAGAGCCCGGTAAATTCCATGTATGCCAGACATCTTCTAAGATCCCGCCTGCAACAGCCAGGAGAGTCTGTAGATGAATTTTTACGGGCGCTACATACACTCGGCAGGGACTGTGACTTTAAAGCGATAACGGTGGCAGAAAATACTGAAGATAATATCCGCGATGCCTTCGTGAAAGGCCTGCAGTCCGACTACTCACGGCAAAGACTGCTTGAAGCAAAGGACCTCGACCTGAACACAGCTGCAGCCCTCGCTCGCTCCCTAGAAGTGGCCCATCGGGACCTCGAGGCGTACTCCAGGTACTGTAATTCGCGACCCTGGGACTCGGGACCGACCCCGACCGCAATACCCCTCGCAGCGCCGCCCCTGGGACCTACCTCAGCGTCGGCGTCCCGGACCCGATCGGGACTGCCACCCCCGGTACCGGCTGCGACATCGGAGCCCCGCGATCGGGCCGCTGGCTGCTTCTTCTGCGGCCAGGCGAAACACCCGAGGGCGCGCTGCCCAGCGAGAAACGCGACGTGCTCAAGCTGCCTGAAGAAAGGCCACTTTGCTAAGGCCTGCAGAGGGAGATCAACAGAGGCCAGCAGTGCCTCATGCGAGTTGTGGGGGCGGCCATCTTCCATCAAGGCCACAGATGCCAGCATCCCCACGTGTGAGTTATGGGGGCGGCCATCTTTGATCCAGGCAACCGACACCAGCAGTGCCTCATGTGAGTTGTGGGGGCAGCCATCTTCTCCGCCATTTTGTCCAACCTCGTGGGCGCCGCCATTTTACCCACCACACTCGACCGCCACCTTGCCTCCAGACCCGACCACCGCCTCACCCGCAGACTACAGCAGCTCGCTCAGCCATACACTAGCCTCCGTCACACTGGACCAAGCCCGCCCGCATCACCTGTCCAAGTCCATGATGGACATCAAAGTAAACGGCCGCGCCACGACCTGCCTGTTCGACAGCGGAAGCACGGAGAGTTTCATCCACCCAGACACGGTGAGCCACTACTCCCTCACTGTCCGGCCAATGCGCAACCGGATCTCGATGGCATCGAGGTCCCACGCCACAGACATCAGCGGCTGCTGTGTTGTGACCCTGTCGGTTAAGGGCACGGAGTATAAAAATTTTAAACTCCTCGTCCTGCCCCAGCTCTGCGCTGCCGTCCTACTAGGGCTGGACTTCCAATCCCACCTCCAAAGTGTCACTCTAGCATACGGTGGACCCCTCCCCCCACTCACAGTCGACAACCAGCAGCTTTTAAACCGCCTACCGCGTAACACCTGCGGCCTATCCACCCTCAAGGTCCCGCCACCTTCCCTGTTCGCTAACCTCACCCCCGACTGCAAACCCGTCGCTACCAAGAGCAGGCGGTACAGCGCCGGGGACAGAGCTTTCATTAGCTCTGAGGTGCAGCGTCTCCTGAAGGAGGGCATCATCGAGGGGAGCACCAGCCCCTGGCGTGCCCAGGTCGTAGTCGTTAAGACCGGCAATAAAAACCGCCTGGTCATCGACTACAGCCAAACCATAAACCGGTACACCCAGCTGGACGCATACCCCCTTCCCCGCATATCTGATATGGTCAATCAGATTGCACAATACCGAGTATTCTCTACCATCGACCTTAAGTCGGCCTACCACCAACTCCCTATCCGCCCTGAGGACCGCCAGTATACCGCCTTCGAGGCGAATGGCCACCTCTACCACTTCCTTAGGGTTCCCTTCGGCGTCACCAACGGGGTTTCGGTCTTCCAAAGGGAGATGGACCGGATGGTTGACCAGAACGGGCTGCACGCCACGTTCCCCTATCTAGATAACGTCACCATCTGCGGCCGCGACCGGCAGGACCATGATGTTAATCTGGAAAGATTCCTCCGTACGGCCCAACGGCTGAACCTCACCTACAACAAGGAGAAATGTGTGTTTAACACCTCGCGCCTTGCCATCCTCGGCTGCATAGTAGAGAACGGAGTCATCTGCCCCGATCCCGAAAGAATGCGCCCCCTCATGGAGTTACCCCTCCCCCACTGTCCAAAGGCGCTGAAGAGAACCCTGGGGCTCTTCGACTACTATGCCCAATGGGTGCCCAATTATGCGGACAAAGCCAGACCCCTCATGAAGTCCACATCCTTCCCCCTTACGGAGGAAGCGTGCGCAGCCTTCTCCCTCATTAAGGGAGACATTGCTAAGGCCACAATGCACGCGGTGGATGAGTCCATCCCTTTCCAAGTGGAGAGCGATGCATCCGACTTCGCCCTAGCCGCTACCCTTAACCAGGAGGGGAGACCGGTAGCCTTCTTCTCAAGGACCCTACAGGGCCCTGAGATCTGACACTCGTCGGTCGAGAAGGAGGCCCAGGCGATCGTGGAGGCTGTACGACGCTGGAGGCATTACCTGGCAGGCAAACGATTTACCCTCCTCACCGACCAGCGTTCGGTCGCTTTTATGTTTAATAACAAGCTGAGGGGCAAAATCAAGAACGACAAGATTTTGAGGTGGAGAATCGAGCTCTCCACCTACGATTATGATATCTTGTACCGGCCAGGTAAGCTGAACGAACACCCTGATGCCCTATCACGAATTACATGCGCCAACGCGCAAATTGATAGACTTCAGACCCTCCACAACGACCTCTGCCACCCCGGGGTCACCAGACTTTACCACTTCATTAAGGCCCGCAACCTGCCCTACTCCATCGAGGAGGTCAGGACCATGACCAGGAACTGCCAGACCTGTGCCGAGTGCAAACCGCATTTCTTTAGGCCGGACAGAGCAAGCCTGATCAAGGCCACCCGCCCCTTCGAGCGCTTGAGCATCGATTTTAAGGGGCCCCTCCCGTCCTCTGACCGTAATGTGTACTTCCTCAACATTGTTGATGAGTACTCCCGTTTCCCCTTTGCCTTCCCCTGCCCAGACATGACCAGTACCACGGTCATTAAATGCCTGAACGACCTCTTCGCCTTGTTCGGGTTCCCAAACTATGTACATAGCGACCGGGGCTCCTCCTTCATGAGCGAGGAACTCCGTCAGTTCCTACTAGCGAGAGGTATTGCTGCAAGCAGGACCACCAGCTACAACCCCCGAGGGAACGGCCAGGTGGAAAGAGAGAACGCGACTGTATGGAAGGCCGTCCTCTTAGCCTTAAAGTCTAAGGGCCTCCCAACCTCCCGCTGGCAGGAAGTCCTACCGGCAGCGCTGCATTCCATCTGGTCACTACTTTGCACTGCCATTAACGCCACCCCCCATGAACGAATGTTTGTTTTCCCCAGGAAGTCGACTACGGGAACCACGCTACCAACCTGGCTGACCTCTCCGGGGCCCGTCTTGCTGTGAAAGCACGTGAGGGCCCATAAAACGGACCCCCTGGTCGAGAGGGTGAACCTCCTGCACGCCAACCCCCAGTACGCCTATGTGGCATACCCAGACGGGCGGGAGGACACAGTCTCCTTACAAGACCTCGCACCCTCGGGCATTCCGGAGACACCACCTTTACCCCCCCCCCCACCACCCCCCCAATTCCAGCCGAGGTAGACGGCATGCCGGATCCCCACGAGCCTTCGCCGACCACGCAGACACCAGCATTAACACCGGATAATGCAACACCGCCGCTGCGACGATCAGAAAGGCTTACGAGGCCTCCGAACAGACTGACATACCAGAACTGGTAGTACACTTCACCCCGCCGGACTCAAATCTAAACAAGGGGTGAATGTGGTAAACCACTTTTATCGTTCACTATTGTTACACTATAGTTATCACTGTTATATCGTTACTCTATGGTTATCACTGTTCACACTGTTGTATCACTATACGAGGTCGCCTCTTGTCACGCTGTTGTACCTGGGCTGACCACTGCTGACTCCGCCCATGGCTCCACCTACCTGCCCAGGTATAAAGGTGGTCGACTGGCTGGCATTCCTCCTTGTTGGATCCGATCACCCACGAGGGTGGGCTCTGTTATTTAGCCAATAAAAACCTATAGTTACTTTCTTAACTCGTCGCTTTTCATTGGATGAATTGATAGGTATATCACTGTATTTGCTGCTCACGATGTGGTCTCCTCTACATTGGGGAGACCAAACACAGATTGGGTGACTGCTTTGCAGAACACCTCTGTTCAGTCCGTAAGGGGGACCCCGAGCTTCCGGTCGCCCGTCACTTTAATTCACCGCTCCACTCCCACTCAGACCTCACCGTCCTCAGCCTCTTGCATTGTTCCACGGAAGCTCAGCCGAAGCTCGAGGAATAGCACCTCATCTTTTGATTAGGCACTTTATAGCTTTCCGGGCTCAACCTAGAGTTCAACAATTTCAGATCATAACCTTGGCCCCTATCATACTGTATATATATATATATAGATATTTTTTTAATCCACATGGCAGCTGTCTTTCATTCTACCAGCACAATTTACATTTCATCTCGAGCCATCCTTTGTTTCTTAACCTGTTCCATTACCATCTCCTTTTGCCTTGAATATCTCTTAATGTCTCTTAATCTCTTCCGCCTTCCATCCTATCACAGACCTTCCCTTTTGTTCTTTCATCCACCCTTTCTGTCCTTCGATCAGTTTCCCTGTTAGGACTAAGAATGAGTACAATGGGAGCATTCTAAAGTAATCAAGACACCCCTGATAAGGATTGCCTGAGAGCATGTGGTCAGAATTTAATATAATTAAATCGTAGAAATGAAAAATATCACAATTTTAAAATGAAACCCTAACACAATTTATTAAATGAAAAGCCATTTTCTTACAGTCCCTGCCTTGAGGGTGAAGGACTCGGTTCTGAGGTTCTGATCCCTCAGTTTAATAATGTAATGGGCAAGCTAGCTTGTTCCGTGGCACAATCTACTCTGTCAATAGTGGTGTGAATTTTACAACAGAGGTTAACAGAACATGCTTGTAGTGCTGTGAGAATGAGTACAGGATGTAGGAACCAATTGAGGTAACCAGTTGCAGCAGTGACTCCCACCAGCTATGGTGTGTTACCTTTTGAATTTGGTTGCGGACATGGGTGATGGCCGTTTTGTGTAGGCCTGTATCAAGAACAGCATCCTTTTGGGTGTTCCAGTCCTTCACGCACTCTTTCAGCTCCTCCTTCCACCATTGCAGAAAATTGTGGTCATAGTTCTCAGCATGGATGGGCTCTTGAAAGGGGAAAATTAAGCTGGCTGTAGTATTTCGGATCTGATGGTGGCAGAAGGTGAACCCAATACAATTCCAATTTTATTGCCTATTGTCTCCAACACCACACAATGTCCCTCAGAAGATGTCCAATGAAGTCAAATTGAATGTGTGTCAAGGAAGGTTTCAAAATGTAACAAAACTTTGTTGGAGGAGTACGGAGGGTTATGCTGGAGGCACACGAGACATCGACCAATGTGCAGTTTGTAACGTCCGTGTGTAATTGAGACACGGACTGCAGAAGTTGGTTGTAACAGGTGTTTACTGAATGGAGACAAAACTGGAACTACTATACAAAGTTACTTCACAGGCTTATATACAGGGGTGGTCACTACTGGTACTGCAGTATACAGGGGCTGCAGAATATAGTTCCTTCTTCAAGGTACATACACTACAATTCCTCCCCTTTTAGCTAAACAGTACATAACATTCGATTAATAATTAAATAACATATTTACAATTACAGTTGCTATATACATTAGCTGAAGTTAATCAATTATAAATTCAGTCTTTGAGGAGGCTTCCTGATTCTGTCCGGATAACGCCTCTTTGGGGTATCAGGTTCTTCTGGCAAAGTTGATTCGGGATCAACATCGTTGTTTGGTTCGTCTGCTTCCAATATCACCGATTCTGAGGTAGATGCAATTGGTACTTCGGTTTCATCACCAGGTGCATCGGATCGTGGTGTAGATTTGACGTTTTCCAGTGACTCTAGAATCTGGTCAGCATGGCGTCTTACAATGCTCTCTCCAACGTCCAATGTATACATTAGAGGTCCTTGCCATGTGCAGATCCTTCCTGGCTGCCATTTCTCTGTGCGGTAGTCCCGGGCCAAAACTGGTTGACCTATCTTGAAACTCCTGGTTGGCCTTTCATTCATATTCTGAAACTGCCTGTTCTCCACATCTCTTCTGATGTTTGGCTTTGATTGAAGAACATCATGGCTGGAGTTTGGTTGGTAACCGCATGTGTCGCATTCCGGAAGGCAAACACGAAGTTATCCACCTTGTGTTGTAGGGGTATGTCTTCATTACACATTGCCTTGATAGCCTTCTTGAATGTTTGAACGAACCTCTCAGCCAATCCATTGGTGGCTGGATGATATGGGGTGGATGTGTAATGCTTAACACCATTGTTCTTTAAGAACCTCCGGAACTCTTCAGACACAAACTGTGGTCCTTTGTCAGAGCAAATCTGTTCAGGCAGCCCATTTCTGGCAAATATTGTTCGTAAGACTGTGATAGTTTTTTCTGTGGTGGTTGAGGGCATTTTTATTACCTCTGGCCACTTTTAATGTGCATCCACCACAATTAAAAACATCGAGTCCATAAATGGACCAGCAAAATCAATGTGTACCCTTTTCCATGGAGATGATGGCCACTCCCATGGATGTAGAGGGGCTTGTGGTGGGGTGTTTTGGACCTTCTGGCATCCTGTACAGCTCTTGGTCATCTCTTCGATTTCTCTATCGATTCCCAGCCACCACACAAACGCTCTGGCTAAGTTCTTCATTTTTACCCCTCCCAGATGACCCTCATGAAGCTCATTGAGCACTCTATCCTTCAATTTGGGTGGAATTACTACTCTGGATCCACACATCAAGGTTCCTCGGCACACTGACAGCTGTTCTCTTCTCGGCGAGTGTATTGATTTCTTTGTGGGTTCAATGACGAGACATTTATGAAAGAGAATGTCTTTTAATCTAAAGCTTGTTCAACTCTTTTAACAGCATTTACAGGAGACATCATGCTAGTGATGCATCTGATGATATCTTGATGGGTCTCGCTGGGTCATAAAACCTCAGAACTGGTTCCTCTGTGAGCAGTTTCTTTAGATCGCTCCATGACTTCTCATGCTCATGATTCCATTCCCATTCTATGTTCTTTTCAGTTAGTCTTCTCAGTGGCGCCATCTTTTCTGAGAGGTTGGATATGAATTTACCCATGTAGTTGATCATTCCATTAAACCTCTGCACGTCCTTTTTGCATTGTGGCTTTGGCATATTCTCAATGGCGGACACCTTTCTGGGATCTGGTCTGATGCCCTCACTGCTAAGGATATCTCCCACGAATGTCAGTTCTGTCACCCCGAGCTGGCATTTCTCTCTATTCAGCTTCAGGTTTGTTTTCCTTGTTGCTTCCAGCACTTTTTTCAGTCTCTCGTCATGCTCAGCTCTCGTGGTTCCCCATAGTATGATGTCATCCATTGATGTATCAACTCCCTCCAGGTGCTCATAGATCATATGGATAGTTTTGTGATACACTTCAGGAGCTGAGGCAATGCCAAATGGTAACCTTAGGAATCTGTATCTGCCAAATGGACTGTTGAACGTGCACAGTCTTGAACTTGCTTCGTCCAATTTCATCTGCCAAAATCCTGATGATGCATCTAACTTGCTGAAATACTTTGCATTTGCAAACTGTGCCATGATTTCCTCACGTGTAGGAAGCTTGAAGTGCTCTCTCTTTATTGCTCTGTTTAGATCTCTTGGATCCAGGCAAATTCAGAGCTTTCCATTCATTTTGTCCACAACGACGAGGGAACTCACCCACTCAGTTGGCTCATCTATCTTCTGAATCACGTTCAGGCTTTCCATCCTGTCCAACTCTGCCTTCAGTTGCTTTTGAAGAGCAAACGGAACTTTTCTGCATGGATGTATGACCGGTGTCATACTTTTATCTACTCTGATCGTGTGTTCTCCTGGAATGCAGCCTAGACCCTTAAATAGGTCTTTGTACTCTGTCACATGCCCTCTGCTGGTCAGGCACAAGCAATCAATACATCTCGCTATCATCTACTGTATGGACCTTGCTTTGTTGTGCTTGGTTCTTACAGCAACGGGCATAATGGTTGTTTTTGTTGCAACTATTGCATGTTTTACCATATGCTGGACACTTTTTTGGTGTATGTTGTGTACCGCATCGACTACATGACTTTCGATTGTCCCTTTCATTTTTGTTTGCTGGCCACGCCTCTTTTTTCACATTGGCGCTCTTTTTGTTAAACGGTTTGTATCCGTTCATTCTCACTGCATCCACGTTGCAGCTATTGTCACTGAACAGCTCCTTTGCCTGCAACTTCACAGTCTCTGTAGCCCTACACAGTGCTATGGCTTTTCCCAGGTCTAGATCTTGCTCTCTTAGCAGTCTTCCCCTTAGACCATTATCTGGAATACCACACACCAGTCTGTCTTTTATCAGCGAGTCTGTCAGTCCCCCAACTTCACATGTTTTGCTTCTGTTTCTCAGTTCAGTCACATACTGATCAATAGTCTCTCCCGTTTTCTGTACATATGTGAAAAATCTGTGCCTCTCAAACGTCACGTTACGTTTAGGTATGCAGTAGGCCCCAAGCTGTTCCATTATTTTATCTAGCTTCATTTTGTCTCCATCAGCAGCGAATGTGAAGTTATTATACACCTCCAGCGCTTCATCACCCACGACATGTAAGAACAGTGACGATTTCCTTTTATTACTTTTCTCGTCAGCTCCGATTGCTGATAAATACAACCCCACACGTTGTTTGAACCTTCTCCAATTTTCAGCCACATTACCTGTCAACTGAAGCTTCGCCGGTGGGAGTAAACCTTCCATTTTTCACTTTGTTAGCTATTCTCTAATGGTAAGTAACGATGTTCTCTTTTGGCTTGCTAATCTGTGGAGAGCTGATTTAACTTCAGATTTTTCCTCTTCATCTCTTTCAATCACTTCTGACACCATGTATTGATTTCTTTGTGGGTTCAATGATGAGACATTTATGAAAGAGAATGTCTTTTAATCTAAAGTCTGTTCAACTCTTTATAACAGCATTTACAGGAGACAGCATGCTAGAGATCCATCTAGAATGAAACTGAAACTAAACCAAACTGCCTTGCTTGTCTCTGTCACATGCCCTCTGCTGGTCAGGCACAAGCAATCAATACATGCAAACATGCTGGTAAGGCATCATAATCAAACAGGCAAATACCATCTCTATTTGCTGATATCATTACAGCGAGAATGCTGGCAATAGTGGTTTGCCATGTGCTGGCCATCCCTTCACCGTTAAATCATAGACCCTGGAGAGTGTCGGGTCATTTCGTGTTTCCTTTTCTATGTTTGCATTCGTCACAGGTAGACATTTGACTATGGTCGAGTGGAATATCTCCACAGGATCCACTGCAGGTGCTTCTTCCACCGTCGGCAATGGTAGGCGCGGCAATCCATCAGCATTCCCATGCTGTTTAGTTCCTTTGTACTCAATGTCATATTGGTGTGCCCCTAGGAAAAGCATCCACCTCTGTAGCCGTTGTGCTGTCATTATCGGGACGCCCTTCTTAGGGTTGAAAATGGAGACAAGAGGTTGATGATCAGTTAGTAGAGTAAATTTCTGTCCGTGCAGGTAGTGATTGAACTTCTTCACCCCCCACACCAGGCTGAGGGCCTCTCTGTCAATCTGGGCATAGTTACGCTCGGCTGCAGTTAACGAGCGTGACGCAAAAGCTATCGGCCTCTCTGAACCATCAAGGGATTTATGTGACAGTACCGCTCCAATGCCGTAGGGAGACGCATCACACACCAGTGTTATCGGTAGTGATGGGTTGTAGTGAGCCAATACTTCTCTTGAAGTGATCAGGCCTTTACACTTCTGAAAGGCCCGCTTACATTCATCGCTCCATTTCCATGCTACTCCAGTTTGTAGCAGGGCATTCAGTGGGTGCAAAATTGTGGACAAATTTGGCAAAAACTTATGGTAGTAATTCACCAATCCAAGGAATGACCTCAGTTGCGACACATTTTCAGGCGCTGGAGCCTTAACTACCGCTTCAATTTTGTCAGGGGACTTATGTAACCACTCTTCATCAATCACGTGGCCACAATACGATATTTGTTTCTTAAAAAACTCGCACTTGGGGCGATTGGCTCGTAGCCCATGTTCTCTTAGTCTAGTGAGCACCTGCTCTAGGTTGGCAAGGTGTTCACTCTCATTTTCACCTGTCACTAGGATGTCGTCCAAGTAACACTGAGTCCCCGGAATCCCTTGCAGGACTTGTTCCATCGCTCTTTGCCATATAGCCGGAGCTGATGCAACTCCGAATACCAGTCGATTATACTGGTAAAGACCTTTGTGAGTGTTTATCGTGGGATATTTCCTGGAGGATTCTTCAACCGCCATCTGCAAATGTGCTTGCGCTAGGTCAATTTTTGTAAAACGTTTCCCTCCAGATAGTGAGGCGAAAATATATTCTATCCTCGGAAGAGGATACTGTACTGTGTGAAGGACTGGGTTCACAGTCACCTTGAAGTCCCCACAGATACGAACCTTCCTTGACTCCTCAGACTTATTGTTTAACGTTTTCTTCATGACAGGAACGATGGGTGTCGCCCACTCGCTCCAGTCTACCTTAGTTAACACGCCTGCATTCTCCAGATTCTCCAGCTCTGCCTCGACGGCTGGGCAAATTGCATACGGTACTGGTCTTGCTTTGAAAAACTTGGGAATTGCATTCTCTTCTATTTTTATCGAGGCGGTTATGCCTTTAAGAGTTCCCAGTTCTTGTTGAAATACCTCTTTAGCGTTAGCCAAGATTTTTGACAATCGTCCAGGTGTGACGTCGTCATCCTTTTTACCAGCCACAGTCAGTGCCTGAATGGAGTGCCAGTCTAAACTTATCTTTCTGATCCATTCACATCCCAATAACGGTGGTCCACCATCTTGCAGTATGTACAGATACAATTTCTGTATTTCCTTGCCGTTGTATTCGACAGGCACCCTTATTTTCCCTCTGGGGTATACTTTCTGCCCCGTATATGTCTTCAAGACAATGGATGTGTCTTTCAAGGGTATGTGTGAGAATAGCCGCTCGTAGTCTCGTCGATTCATGACGGTCAGAGCTGATCCTGTATCCAATTCCATTTTGACTTGGGACCCTGCTATCATGAGGGTGACCCAAATGGTTCGGTGATCCTCTTTTGTGATTACGTTGTGTAGTTTGAGACAGCTTAGTCTCTTGTTCCCAGATTCACTATCGCTCTTCTGGTCTTCAGAACTACTGTCCGTCATCTTTTGTCCTTTCCTGTACTTTTCCTTAGTAGTCTTTTTGTTGTCGTTAGTCTTCTTCCCGGACCTGCAAACTCGTGCAATGTGTCCCATCTTTCCACATTGCCTGCATGTTTTGTCCTTAGACCAGCAGTCCTTCTGGTCATGGGTTGTTCTGCCGCAGCGATAACATTTTTCAAATCCCCGTGTCATTTCATGGGTGCCGTATTCCTGTGGCTTTTGCTGTATTTCCACAGCTCCCCTTGCTGCTGCTTCGTACGATACTGCCACGCTGAAAGCCTTATCTAGCGTCAGCTCTTTCTCTGAGAGGAACCTCTTCTGGGTTCCTTCACTCAGGACTCCACAGACAAATTTCTCCCGTAGGGTATCTGCCAGTCCTGCTCCGAACTGGCAGTGCTTTGATAGCTTGCGTAGTTCCGTAAGGTAATCAGCATTGCTCTCATCTTTATGCTGATTTCTCTTGTGGAATTTAAATCTTTCTGCTATCAGCAGCGGTGTAGGATTTAGGTGTTCCTGTAGGATATGAACAATTTCGTTAAAGCTCTTCTCCATCGGTTTGACTGGAGTGATCAGGTTCCGCAATCGGCCGTACGTTCTTGCGCCCATTAAGTTTAGTAGTGCCGATGCCTTTTTCTAATCGGCTACTTCATTTGCCTTGCAATATACTTCGACTCTTTCCACATACATGGTCCAGTCTTCTATTGCATTATCGAAGGCAGTGATATTGCCAGTCTTCGGCAACTTGGAGATCTAAGATGGCGCCTCCGGCGCTTTCTGTCTTTTCCGCTGCTGCCAGTGCTGTTGCTGGCGTTTTTATGCCTTGATGGCGACGCCCTATGGTCTTCGCGCACTTCCCCCCGCGCTGCTGCCAACGCCGCTCTCCGCGGTCCCCGTGGCAAACTGCAGCTCCTCGCGGCTTTCTGCGGTTCTAATTTCTTTTATTTTAATTACTGTTCCCGTCATCAGAGCAGACCCTATGGGACACTTCCCTCCCTCTTCTCGGGTCTGTATGCTGCCCGGCTTTGTAGCACCGGCCACGCCCTGTGTGCTCCACCCTCTCTCTCTCTCTCCTCTTCCCGACAACGCTGTTCGGCCCCGTTGAAAAGCCATCCGATCGAGCTCTAGCCCGCCGCAACCCAGGAAGGATCAGTGTACTACCTGCCGCCAGCCTGATTAGCTGGAACACCATAGACTGGATAACCAAGCCCAGCTCTCGACAGCCTCTCCTGCAAATCTTCGAATTCGATGAATCAGAGGGCGGTTGCCCACGGTCGACGCCCGTTTCTTCTGTTTGTTTCTTTTCTTTTTGGATTTCTTCCTTCCGGCTTCGACCTCTAATAAATTCGCTTCAGGGATGGATTCCTGTGAGGTGGTGCAGAACTGTAGGTAAGTTCGGATCTGTTCGTCGCCAATGTAACGTCCGTGTGTAATTGAGACATGGACTGCAGAAGTTGGTTATAACAGGTGTTTACTGAATGGAGACAAAACTGGAACTACTATACAAAGTTACTTCACAGGCTTATATACGGGGTGGTCACTACTGGTACTGCAGTACACAGGGGCTGCAGAATATAGTTCCTTCTTCAAGGTACATACACTACACGTTTCAATATCATCTGGCATGTCTGGCCACCACCCTAGTTTAGAGAGTTTATCAGTGGTTGCTTTAAAGGCATAATGTCCACCTCCAGGAGGGGAGTGAGCCAGATAAAGGAGATCATCACTGAGGGAGGGAGGAATGCCAACAGCTCGGGCCTGGTACATAAGAGGGGCCTCGGTTGGAGCGAGAACAGTCAGATGAGCCCAAGGGGAGGACTGCAGCAGAGGTTTGCCTGCTTGGTGCCATGCAATAACCATCAGGTTGGCGGGAGTAGGAGAGCTGGAGTGCTGTCAATCTGAGGGTCGGAGGGTGTCTTGTGGTGAGGTAACGGGGGTCACAGGTAAAGATCACCGTGGTGCAGAGTGGGCTGCTCATTTAGCTGCATGGTTGGCTGCGGCATTGCCACGAGAGAGAGTGTCCAAAGTCCAGGGGCTAGAAATTCCGTAGCGCCCTGTTTGGAGCGATAACTTTTGAAATCTCGGAAAAGCATCACCAGGTGGTGGTGATCATTTTCTAGTCCCGGGAAATTGAGCTTTAGCGCTCCAAGACGGAAGTGCTAACCATTTCTCTTAGGGCGCTAAGGTGCGAGAGTGGGGCGGTAGTTGCAGAGAGCTGAACAATGTTGAGTGCTAAGATACTGGCATCTGAGGCTGCTTCCCTCGCTTAACAGGAAGAGCCAATGATAGTGTACAATATGCTTCTGCTCAGTTCTATGTTACCAGGCGACCTGCACAACTGCCATTACAGTGAAGCTTGGACATCTCACAGCAATAAAGCATCGGAAACTTTCAGGAGGCACCAGACTGGTGCAAAGAATAAAGATTGTCCTTCCTGAAAACCACTGTAGGGAGTGGCGGGTATGGCGTGTACGCCCAGTCAGTTATGCCCCTGACTGTCTGTGAGCGGTTTGAATTGCTCCCACACCCCTGGGTTCTAGACACCGGTCTTAGGTACAGGCGGCGATACAGAAAACTCAAGTAGACAGGTGGTTTGGTGTAAGAAAATCAAGATTTTATTAAAACGGATAATAAAACAGTCTTATGAGAAGTCACTAGTATAAAACACAGGCAAATACGAAATTTATACTTATACAGGGAATGGGGAACACACGGCACATCGAGGGAAAAACAACTACATTAACAATCCCCTTATCCTTATCCCACCCCTATACCTAACTAGATTAAGCTATGAGGGGCCAGGAATTCATGCTCACCGAGTCAAAATCTGTTGCTTTAATGGATGCGGGATTTGAGGTTTGGTCTTCTGTCCTTTTAGTTACCCCGTCGTCATGTGGTCTCAAGGCGCAGTGCTGGAGCTGCTGCTGCGACACACCTTTCTTCTCCTCAGCTACCGTCGTCATCTCGTCGCGATGGGTTCTCTTCTTCTTCTCCCTCGGGCGGTCGTTGGCGGTAACGTCGTGTTTATAGGATGTTTTGCAGTCTTTACTGCTTAGATTTTACTACCCAAGCGTCAAACGCCAGTATATTTGTTGTGGTGTGGACACCTGCGTTTATTCACTGTGTTCAGCAAGATTTTTCCCCCCAAGCGCCAGCTTATAACTAGGCGCTTGGCCTTTATCGATGCGTTTTTCGCTGCCCTGCTCTGCTCTTATCGAGTTGTTACCTTCTTCTTCGTCTCTACTCATCTCATCTTGTTTCACCTCGTTTCCTCTGCCCTCTCTCGTGGCCCGGGTGTCCTGGGTGACTTTGGACTCAGGTCTCGTTCCCCTCCCCTGCGATTGGCATGGATGTCCTTGACTGCTGAAAACTTACTGCGGGGAATGAGGCCAGGGCACGAGTATGGGCGGCGGCAGCCCAAGGCCCGACAAGAGGTCAGAGTCGAGAGCAGAGCAAGAGTCAAGAGCCCGATTGCTACTGAGGGTCTACAGTTATACTCCTTTCGATGGCCCTTATCTGCGCACCATATCAGGTCAGTTCATTGTTTCAATTTTGGCAGGCTGTTTTAAATGATTATAGCAATCTAAGTTAACTGGATTTAGATGGCCGTTTATCGCACCTAATGGCCTGATGTCCAGGCTGTATTGTCATTAATGCATTCTAATCGGCCTGCCCAGCCTTGATGGCTTCCATAAGCTGTTTCCGATTATTTATGCGGACTAACTAATGGCCTCATGTATAGGCCTAACTGGGTTTGATCTGTCTACGACCTGATGTAATGCATATTCAGTGTTTGCTTAACTGTCTGATTTTTCAAACACGCAAGTCCTTTTCACAGAAATGCATTTTAAGTTTTGATTTCCCAAAACAGCTTCTTCTGTGCTGCAGAGTCCAAGCTTTAAAATCTTACAGGCTTTTGGTCACGAGGTGCGGACGCCATCTTTTGGGTACCCTTTTTAAATTGTCCATAGGGTCCCTTTATTAATATCCTTGGGGGAAATATGGGAATTTTGCGAATCTTACACCACTGCCTTTAATTAGCGCTCCCCACACAGCCAGCCGAGTTGACAACGCCTCCTCTTCCTGCCGTTGCTCACACCCGGCGATACAGCAGGGGACGGGAAGCAATTTCACATCTGGGGCGGTAACGGGGTTCTGCGCACTATATGATGTCACGATCCACTGTCCCACTTCATTTCCGAGTCCTGACCAGGTGATTTGGCGTATCAAGCGGTGGAGAGAGGCATTCAGGAGCCTGACCCTTATTATACAATAAAAGTTGAGGCGTAAGGGCAGTCCGTTGTGGAATGGCCTGAAGGTGGTGCCCAGTTAGAAGTGATGTCCAACGGTTTAGACGTATGTTCGATACGTGAGTGTCACCTGGTCACTGCAGCAGGTTAAGCGGCGCGTGGGTTGAATGAAGGGTCGATACCTGGAGGCCGGTGAAATACGGGAAATGTTTGACTGCCCAGCAGGTGGCGAGGAGATGTCGTTCACAAGGATAATATGTTTTTTCTACCCCAGTGAGGGTATGGGACGCATAAGCGATAGGGAGCGATTTACCATCCTTGTCCTGACAAAGAGCAGCTGCTCGGCTCTGGTCAGTCACTCCAACTGGTAAGTGCAAGGGTTGTTCGGGACTAGGTTGTTTAAGGCATGTAGCTTGCATGGCCACTTGTTTTAGAGAATGAACAGTCCATGAGCACTGAATATCATCAACAGAGCCCCTTAGCAGGTTACACAGAGGTCGTGCCAGCTCCACGAAACAGGTCTAAAGGTGCGCTGATACCCCACAAGGCCCAGAGAAGAGCCTAGCACCGTGGTAGAGGCAGGTAGAGGCAGGTGCTGGATGGTGCTCACTTTATGTTCATCAGGGCTCGGGCCGATTGACGAGGTGATAATACCAAGGAATGAAACCTGTGACGAGGCTGTCTGTGCCTTCTTAGGGTTAACATTGAGACCTTTGCTGGTGAGTAGCATTAACAGTTCATCCAGTAGCAGGCAGTGTAGTGCGGCACCAGGGGTGGTGAGGAGAAGATGGTCTACAGACTGCAGGAGGCAGTCAGGTCTGGAGAAAGTTTTTACTGCCTCGGCCATACATTTATGGAAGAAGGTGAGAGCATTGTGGAAGCCTAGAGGCAGGTCCATGTGTACTGTTGGCCTCAAAATATAAAGGCTAACTTGTACTGATCTGCATTCCACACGGGAATGCTCCAGAATCCTATGGATATGTCTGACATGGTGAACACACACACTGCAGCTGGCACCTTGGACAAAAGGGTCGGCGTCTTTTGGACTACTGGAGCACAAGTCGGCCTCACCGAGTTCAGTTTGCGATAGTCAGCTGTAAGATGCCGGGATGCGGCAGGTTTTTGAACAGACCAAATGGGTGAATTTGTGGTAAAGGTACCTTTCCGAAGAACTCCTTGTTGTAGTAATGAGTCAATAGTGCCTTGTACATCTGGGCAGCTCTCTGCCGGGACAGGAAACTCTTTGGCTGCGGGTTGAGGGAGGCCATTGATTTCTTCAGGACCCATCATCCTTCCACACTCATGTTTACGTGAAGCAAAAGCAGCTGTATGACAGATAAGAATCGCTTGCACACTAGCAGCGGAATAGATAGATGGCACACACGAATCTAGTTTCTTTACTGCAAAGACTGCATGCATGTCTGAGACCGTAACCAGCTCCTGTCCTCCGAACCATAGGCAGTTATTCGCTGAATCAGTGGTTACTTTATAGGTGGACAGCAGGTCCAATCCCAAAATTACCGCTCTAATCGGGCATACTTGCAGCCACTGCCGTATCAACATAACAAACCAACAGTGGAGCAAACTCAAGAGATAAATATCTTAGCCAGAGAAGAGGACATTTGAGCAGATCCATCTAAACGCTGCAAAGGAGTCAAAGCATTGGTGGCATACAGGTGCGATAAAGGATGTGAAGCATGTATGATAGTGACTGCTGAGCCAGTGTCGACAAGCCCCCGCTGCTGTTGGCCCCCATTTCTAACAGCACTGACAAAGGGCCGGGGTCAACCTCACTGCCAACTGTGTTGCGGGGGGAGGGGGGGGCGGAGGGCAATAATTCTCATTGTGATGTCCCAGCACTGACATGCCCTGCCGGTGGTGCAGATGCCACCAGAGAGACGTTAGGCTGTGAACCCCCAGCTTGATTCGCAGTTTCAAGGTGGAGTAGTCAGCTATCAGATTTTTGTTCCAATGCCACAAACCAAGTTGATTGGCCGACCCTCCTGACAGCCACCTTGGGGTCTCTTTGGGCCCAATGTTTATTGGACAAGCGGAAGTCCCAAGAGTAACGCTCCTTCTTTCTGCAATTGTAACAGCGATGCCCGCTCGAGACGGCAGAGCTGTTAGTTTGGACTCCCTCTACTGACGCTACCGTTCGCCCTGTTGTTACCCGCAACCCAGGATTTTGCCAGTTAAGCTGCCCCCGGGCCTGATTTATGAGCTTCTGGAGCTCAGTCCATGGGGGTATCATGGTTGCCGTGGAGACCTAGGCATGATGTGACGGATTGCTGCTTTTGTTTAAAACGTTGGTCATTCAAATAAAGCCCCGGGATTCATTAACTCCAAAATACCCTGCAGGCAAAGGGCATGTGACTGAGGGAGTTTATGGAGCTCTTGTCTCGTGCCTCCCGTCACCTGGTAATCTTTCAAACGGTTCAAGCCCAGTGCTCCTGCAATTTCTAAAACCAAATCACCCAATCCAGTGGCAGTTTTGTAAGCACTCTGAGGGAAGAGGTCTTTTAACAGTCTGATCGCAGGCTGCGAGCAAGACCATCCTTTTATCCAGAGGTGTCAGATCGCTGTGAACCGAATTAAAAGTTCCCCAAGCTCGGCGGAAAGCGAGAGGGTCATCCCCATATGTAATGGTTCCTAGCTCTGTCAATAGGGCCTGTACTTCGGAACTGTGAACCGAAAGTGTAAGCTGATACATTTTGGTAGGAAGAATGAGGAGAGACAATACAAGCTAGATGGTACAATTTTAAAAGGGGTGCAAGAAGAGAGAGACCTGGGGTGTTTGTGCACAAATCTTTGAAGGTGGCAGGACAGGTTAACAAAGCAGTTAATAAAGCAAATGGGATCCTGGGATTTGTAAACAGAGACATAGGGCTGGATTTTGCCAGCCAAGATGAGTTGGGGGCGGGACTGCTGCCTTCTGGATTCTAGTCCCGCCCCCAGCGACGTATGATGAACCCACGCTATTTTCCCTTGATTGGCCTGCGGGCTTACTGGCCAATTAAGGGAAAGCCGGTGACAGATGACATCAGCGTATGATGCTTGATCTCTCAAAAAAAAATTGGCAGGTGAATTGTCAGCATTTGACAGCTTTGAGAAGCTGTCACTGACAATCTCTGTTCTAAGGTGAGCCCTTGCACAAAGGCTCACCAAGACCTCTCTCCTCTGCAGAAAGCAGATGGCTGCTGCATCTGCGAATGCAGCAGAAAGCAGATAGCTGCTGCATCTGAGAATGCAGCAGCCATTCTGTCATCTCTGCCATTGAGATAAGGCACCTCCGGATCCTCAACAGTTGAAGCCTGCAGGAAGAAGCAAAGGTAAGGAAACATTTTCCAGCACTTTACACTCACCGCTCATAATTATTTGTTCACATTTGCACCCATCACTCACCTCTACATCTGACATGTCGACCCCTCTCACCCCCGCACACCCACTGCTCGCCTCGCTGACCCTGGTGAGGTGTGCAGCTGTCGGGAAGCCTGCACTTGCAGGCGTAAAATGGGGAAAAGCATCAAAACTGCCTGTTAACTATCTATTAACAGGCAGTTAATTGGCTCTAATCCCCTTTCTGCCTCGAGGAGATGGGTCCCTGCCCGAGTCGGGGACCCGCCTCCCAGGAAAATGGCACAGAGGCAGGTTGGGAGCGGGGTTGGTACCCGTTCCCAGTTTCTGCCATTTTCCCGGCAGTCCCGCCTCCAAACCCACCTCCTCAGGGCTGGGAAAAGTCCCCCAAAATTCCCTAATAATATTATACAATCATAGAAACTTACAGCACAGAAGGAGGTCATTCGGCCCATCGTGCCTGTGCTGTCTCTGTGAAAAAGCAGTCGTGCTCAGTCCTACATTCCTGCTTTTTGTCCATAACCCTGTAAGTTCCTCATCCTCAACAACCCGTCCAACTCCCTTTTAAAATTATTGATGGAATCAGCTCCCACCACCTTTTCAGGTCAAGTGTTCCAGATCCCGACAACTATCTGAGTGAAAAACTTTCTCCTCATCTGCCCTCTGGATCTTTCTCCAGTGATTTTGAATCTGTGACCTCTGGTTATTGACCCACTCGCCAGAGGGAATAGTTTTTCTCTCTCCACTCTATCAAAACCTCTCATCACCTTGAAAACCTTTATTAGGTCTAGAGTTGCAAAATTCTGGGAATTTTTAAAAGAGGAAACTTTCCATGGGAATTTTTGGGAATTTATGGGAATTTTGGGAATTTATGGGAATTTATGGGAATATTGAGTTTTTTTGCACACTGATGGTTTTTGTCTCTGACCCTTATATTATCTTTGTCGTCAAAATAGACATACTGTTCCATACAAATAAAAACAGGCTTTCAAAACTTTATTTAGGTTATAATTTTGAACTTTATTGAACCCCCACAAAAAAGACCCATCTAAAATAAAATAAAAAGAGCGTCAGCTTATTTAGCCTGTAATTTGTCCTTATTTTGTCCCTTTGAGTCTTCTACTCATGAGTCTTCTGAGTCTTCTACTCCTCATTGCTCCTCCTGATTCTCTGACTCTGGCTCTGACGTGTCCATTTCCTCCTCTGTGTCAGTGTCTAGCTGTGTGGTGGACACTTCTGTATCTGGCTCAATAAGTTGTAGGTTCGCCCGGATAGCCACCAGTTTCTCCACTCTCTTGTTAGTCAGCCTGTTGCACACCTTTGTATGCGTATTCCCAAAAAGTGACCAGTTTCGTTCAGAGGCTGCTGATGAAGGTGGGATTTGGAGTATCACCGATGCAATAGGTGACAGGGCCTCAGATGCACAAAGTCCCTTCCACCAGGTATGTGCACTGATGTGCTTGCATGATTCCCATATCCCATCCCCATTCCAAAGACCTTGCTTGGTAGAGAACGTTGCCAGACTTCCCAGAACTTTGCCCACATCCAGATTGAGATGGTGTGAGAGGGTAGAAATCACACTGTAAGCGCTGTTGATCTGTTCTCCAGAAAGTATTGGTCTCCCAACATGCTTTGGGTCCAGCATGTATGCTGCAGCATGAATCGGCTTGACACAAAATTCTTGACGCGTCTGTATGAATTGAACAATTGCCTTCGCCTCTGCTTTGAGCAGCAGGGATGTGGGTAGGGCAATGCTGATTTGTTCTTTTAAATCAGTAAAAAGCCTGAGAACATCTGACAAGACAGCGTCGTCTCCTTCAATCTGAGCAATTGCAGATGCTACTGGTGAGAGTAGTTTAAGGCTGCTAACCACTCTCTCCCAAAACACATCACCCAGCAGTATTTTCTTGATGGTGGTTTCCATATCCCCAGACTGGGATATTGCCATTTCTTGCAGCGACTCCTTACCCTCCAGAAGGCTGTTGTACATTATGACAACACCACCCCATCTAGTGTTGTTGGGCAGCTTCATTGTGGTGTTCTTGTTCTTTGTCATTTGCTTGGAGTTGTAGGTTGCTGCAACTACCTGTTTTCCCCTGACATACTTAACAACTTGCTTGGCTCTCTTGTACAGTGCTTCCATGGTTCTCAAACCCATGATGTCCTTGAGGAGCAGGTTAAGCCCATGAGCTGCGCACCCAATAGACGTAATATGAGGGTAGGCCTCCTCCACTTGAGCCCAAGCAGCCTTCATATTCGCAGCATTGTCAGTAACTACTGCAAAGACCTTTTGTGATCCAAGATCATTGATGACTGCTTTCAGCTCATCAGCAATGTATGTGCCTGTGTGTCTGTTGTCCTTCGTGTCTGTGCTCTTCGTTATCGTTATCACTATCGTTTCTTTGAGCTTTCCTTGGACTCTGTTATACTCAGCCTCCAGCAAATAAGTAGACAAAGCATGTCTGGTGGGAGGACAGTATGCAGGGCGAATAACATTGAAAAATCTCTTCCAGTACACATTGGCTGTGAGCATGAGGGGTGAGCCTGTTGCATATACAGCTCGAGCAAGGCACTCATCTGCATTCTTCTGGCTATGGTTATCCATTGTATCAAAAAACCTTCCAAGTGGGCCAGGAGTTGCTGATGATAAGGAGCCTGATGCTGAATGAGAACCATCATCTTCTTGAATGGAAGCAGAGGAACTCTGGGCTGACTGCTGTGAGCTTTGAGTGAAGTTGTTGCATTTGGATAAATGCTGCTGCATCTTTGTGGCATTCTTTACATATGGCTTTCTACAGTGTTTGCACATGTACACAGTCTTTCCATCTTTAATGCCTGGGGTAAAATGCTTCCACACATCTGACGGTATATTTTATAAATATATCAAAAGGAAAAGACTGGTGAAAACCAAAGTTGGTCCATTGCAGTCAGATACGGGGGAATATATAATGGGAAATAAGGAAATGGCAGATCAACTAAATGCATACTTTGGGTCAGTCTTTACGAAGGAAGACACAAAAAACCTCCCTGGGATATCGGGAAAAATAGGGACATTGGCAAAGGAGGAACTGACGCAAATCAATATCTCTAAGGATATGGTGTTAAGGAAGCTAAAGGGATTGAAGGTGGACAAATCCCCAGGGCCTGATAACATGCATCCTAGGGTACTGAAGGAGGTGGCCCTAGAGATAGCGGATGCACTAAGGATGATTTTTCAGAATTCATTAGACTCGGGAACAGTGCCGATGGATTGGAGGGTAGCTAACGTTACCCCACTATTCAAAAAGGGGGGTAGGGAAAAAGCAGGTAATTACAGACCTGTAAGCCTTACATCAGTTGTGGGCAAAATGCTGGAGTCCATCATTAAGGATGAAATAGCGGAGCACTTAGCAAATGGGGACAGGATAGGACAGAGTCAACATGGATTTACAAAGGGTAAATCGTGCTTGACTAATCTATTGGAATTTTTTGAGGGAGTAACTGGTAGAATAGATGGGGGAGAGCCAGTAGATGTGGTGTACCTGGACTTCCAAAAGGCCTTCGATAAGGTCCCACATAAAAGATTAGCATGGAAAATTGAGGCTCATGGGATAAAGGGGAAAGTTTTGGCGTGGATAGGGAACTGGCTGTCAGATAGAAAACAGAGAGTTGGAATAAACGGCTCATTTTCTGAATGGCAGGCAGTAACAAGTGGGGTACCACAGGGATCTGTCCTGGGCCCCCAGCTGTTCACAATTTACATTAATGACCTGGATCAGGGAGTCGGATGCAGCATTTCCAAATTTGCAGACGACACTAAACTAGGAGGGGGGGTGGGCTCAGAGGAAGAGACCAGGAAGCTCCAGAGCGATTTGGACAGACTGGGCGATTGGGCGGATAAATGGCAGATGCACTATAATGTGGACAAGTGCGAAGTTATCCACCTTGGGTGCAGGAACGGGAGGGCAAATTATTATTTAAATGGCAATAGATTGGGAGAGGGGGAAGTACAGAGAGACCTGGGTGTTCTTGTACACCAGTCACTGAAGGCGAGCATGCAGGTGCAACAGGCGGTCAAGAAGGCAAACGGTATGCTGGCCTTCATAGCAAAAGGGTTAGAATACAGGAACAGGGATACCTTGCTGCAGCTGTACAGGGCACTGGTGAGACCACACCTCGAGTACTGTGTACAGTTTTGGTCGCCTCATCTGAGGAAGGATGTTCTTGCCATGGAGGGGGTGCAGCGGCGATTCACCAGGCTGATACCAGGAATGGCGGGAATGACCTATGAGGAGAGACTATGTAGTTTAGGGATGTACACACTGGAGTTTAGAAGATTGAGAGGGGACCTCATAGAAGTGTATAAAATTCTGACAGGTCTAGACAGACTGGATGCAGAAGGAATGTTTCCCTTGGCGGGTGAGAACAGAACTAGAGGACATAATTTAAGGATAAGGGCTAAACCATTTAGGACAGAGATGAGGGGGAATTTCTTCACTCAGAGAGTGGTGAACCTGTGGAACTCATTGCCACAGAGGGCAGTGTACGCCAGCTCATTAAATATATTTAAGAGGGAATTAGATATATTTCTACGGGCAAAAGGGGTTAAGGGTTACGGAGAGAAGGCGGGGACGGGATACTGAATTAAAGGATCAGCCATGATCTCATCGAATGGCGGAGCAGGCACGAAGGGCCGAATGGCCTACTCCTGCTCCTATCTTCTATGTATCTATGTAAACGTGGCATTGTTCTATGCAGAGAAATAAAGGGCATTCATCTCTGTGTCGAACTGCAGTCGATCAGCACGATTGCAACAGGGTGAGTACATTTTTGCTGATGCTCCATGTGATGGAAGCATGACCTGTACATGCACGACGCTACATCACCAATAGTGTATTATTTTGTATATTTTAAATTGAAGGACAACAGAGTTCAACAAGTAACTGGTTTATTTGGTATAAAGTCTGATTTACTTACTGCATCATCACAACATCAGCAGAAAACAAAATGACTTCCCTCAGGACCCCTAACCTGGATCTTAAAAAAACTATAGCAGTCTTACATTTGCCTGCAGGCCAATCACAATTCGATATGCAAATATTACAAATAGAGGGAGCTAATCGCTCATCCACTCATCCAACCAATCAGGACACATTTGTTCACAGTCACACACAAAACTTGTAATTATTAAAACAAGCCAAGTAAGAAGATAAACATATATTGATTAAGAAATTCCTTAATAATTAAGATTCCATCTCTGTTAGTAATTTTAAGAGAGGACCTGTGGAAAAAAAAGAAAGAAATACAAAAAAAACAATATTATGCTAGCATGTGCTTTTTTGGGCAAAATTCCCAAAATTCCCAAGCTAAACTTCCCGTGGAAAATTTCCGGAAATTTACCGGAAACTTTCCACCCCTTTGCAACCCTAATTAGGTCACCTCTTAACCTTCTCTGTTCCAGGGAGAACAGTGCTAACTTTTCCTACCTCTCCTCATAACTGAAGTCCCTCATCCCTGTTAACATCCTGGTAAACCTCCTCTGAACCCTTTCTAAGGCCTTTACATCATTCCTGAAGTGTGGTGCCCAGAATTGTCCACAATACTCCAGCTGAGGCCTAACCATAAAGTTCTAGCATGATCACTTTGCTTTTATATTCTATTCTTCTATTTATAAACACAAGTAACCCATATGATTTTTTAACTACCTTATCAACTTGCCCTTCCACCATTAAGGATTTGTGTATATGGACACCAAGGGCTCTGCTCATCTACACTTTTCAAAATCGTGCCATTTATAGTATATTGTCTTTCCATATTAGTCCTCCCAAAGTGCATCACTTCACACGTCTCCACATTGAACTCCATCTGCCATGCTTCTGCCCATTTCACCATCCTGTCTATGTCATCCTGAAGCTCATAACTATCCTCATCACTACCTATTACTTTGCCAAGTTTCGTATCATCTGCAAATTTTATAATGCTGTTCTCTACACCCGAGTCTAGGTCGTTTATAAAAATTGAAAAGAGTAATGGACCCAAAACTGACCCTTGGGGAACACCACTGCAAATCACCTCCCAGTCTGAAAAACATCCATCCACCACCACCCTTTGTGTCCTGTCACTGGGCCAATTTCGTATCCATTCTGCCACTTTCCCCTTAAATCCATGGGCTTCCATGTTCTAACAAGCCTCCTGTGTGTCACTTTGTCGAATGCCTTCCAAAAGTCCATATATACAACATCTACTGCACTACCTTGATCAACCTTCTCTGTTACCTCATCAAAGAATTCAATCAAGTTAGTCGGATACAAATAGATTCTAGTAACCTCTCCACAACTGGTGTTAGATGAATAGGCTTATAATTTTCTAGTTTATCTCACTTACCCTTCTTAAATAGTGGAGTGACATTTGCAATTTTCCAATCCAAGCGGACATGGTCCTGAATTGAGAGAGCATTGGGAGTTCATAACTAACACATCTACAGTTTCCTCACCTACTGCACTTCTTTTAATTCCCTGGGAAACCATCGGCTTTTCTACTGTGAAGACCGATACAGAGTAGCTATTTAATAAGTCTGCCATTTCCTGATTTCCAGTTACAATATCACCTGCATCTGTCATAGGAGGCCCACACTACTCTTTACCACTGTCTTTCTTTTAATATACTTGTAATAACTTTTAGTGTTGTGCCTGCTATCCCTCGCAAGCTTTTTCTTGTATTCCTTATCTGCATCTCTTACCACCATCTTTGTATCCCTTTGCTGTTCTTTACACCTCTCCCAGTCCACTGGATTGCTACTGATCTGTGCATTCGTAGCAGCCCTTTCTTTAGTTTTATACAATCTCTCACTTCCCTTGTTGACCAAGGTTGTTTAATTACACAAGTAGAGCTCTTGCCCTTTAGGGGTATGTACAGATCTTGTATTCTACCGAATACGTTTTTTAAACACCTTCCACTGTTCGTCTGTAGTTTTTTCCCATTAATAGTCCTGCCCAGTCTATTGTGGTCAATTTCTGCCTCATCCCTCCAAAGTCTGCCTTCCCTAAATTTAAAGCCTTGGTTTGTGACTCTCCCTTCTCCCTCTCAAACCTAATGTTGAATTCATTCATGTTATGGTCACTGATAGCTAGGTGTTCCCTTTCTGTTAGATTATTGCCTAATTCAGGCTCATCACTATATCTAAGGTGACCTGTCCTCTTGTTGGTTCAAGAACACATTGTTCCAGAAAACTGTCCCAAAAACACTCAAGATATTCGCTGCCTTTGGGACTCGAGCTGTTCTTCTTCCCCGAGTCTGTGTGAAAATGACAGTCTCCCGTTATAACCACTCTCTTTTTGCAACAAGCTTCTCTTATCTCCGTGTTTATACATCCCGCTACTTTATCACTACTGTCAGGAGGGCTGTAGACAACTCCCACCAAAGTCTTGCATCCCTCTTTATTCCCCAATTCTACCCAGAGTGTTTCTACTGCCTGCTCATACTTTCTGATATTCCCTCTTTCTAATGCTGTAATAGTGTCCTTTATCAATATTGCTCCTCCTCCTCCTCCTTTTCCAATTTCCCTGTCCTTTCTAAAGACCTTGCGGGTTAAATTGGATAATCCCCGAAAACGGGTGCAGAGATCCCCATGTGCGATTAACCCATGCCTGTTGATTGCACAGCAGGCATGCGGACGTTAACTTCATGCTGCCTGCTCATTTCTATGATATCTGCATTCAGCCAGCACTCCCCATGCTGTTCATTGGCTGGACGTATCAGCAGGGGGCCCAATATTGCTATGCCAAGCCTTACTTAAAGGCAGCCTGCACCTCTTAAAGGGGAGGTGCATTGTGGGTAGTGGTGGTGCTCAGATCATTCTGAATATTGTGCTGTGGAAGAATCAACAATGGCTGACCATGGGAGAGAGCATGCACCAAGGTTTTCAGATGCTGCACTGGAGGTCTTGGTGGAAGAGGTGGACAATGTGAAAAATTGCCCAGCTATGTCCTGTCCACAAAAAGCAGGACAAATGCAATCCGGCCAATTACTGCCCCATCAGTCTTCTCTCCATCTTTAGCAAAGTGAGGGAAGGTGTCATCGACAGTGCTATCAAGCGACACTTAGTCACCAATAACCTGATCACCGGTACTCAGTTTGGGTTCTGCTAGGACCACTAGGCTCCAGACCTCGTTACAGCCTTGGTCCAAACATGGACAAAAGAACTTAATTCCAGAGGTGAGGTGAGAGTGGCTGCCCTTGACTTCAAGGCAGCATTTGACTGAGTGTGGCATCAAAGAGCCCTGGTAAAATTGATGTCAATGGGAATCGGGGGGAAAACTCTCCATTGGCTGGAGTCATACCTAAATGGAAGGAAGATGGTTGTGGTTGTTGGAGGCCAATCATCTCAGCCCCAGGACATCGCTGCAGGAGTTCCTCAGGGCAGTGTCCTAGGCCCAACCATCTTCAGCTGCTTCATCAATGACCTTCCCTCCATCATAAGGTCAGAAGTGGGGATGTTCGCTGATGATTGCACAGTGTTCAATTCCATTATCAACTCCTCAGATAATGAAGCTGTCCATGTCCATATGCAGCAAGACCTGGACAGCATTCAGACTTGGGCAGCTAATTGGCAAGCAACATTCGTGCCACACAAGTGCCAGGCAATGACTACCTTCAACAAGAGAGAGTCTAACCACTGCCCCTTGACAATCAATGGAATTACCATCGCCAAATCCCCCACCATCAAAATCCTGGGGGATCACCATTGACCAGAAATGTAACTGGACCAGCCACATAAATACTGTGGTTACAAAAGCAGGTCTGAGGCTGGGTATGCTGGGGCGAGTGTCTCACCTCCTGACTCCCCAGAGCCTTTCCACCATCTACAAGGCATAAGTCAGGCATGTGATAGAATACTCTCACTTGCCCGGATGAGTGCAGCTCCAATAACACTCAAAGATGCTCGACATCATCCACGACAAAACAGTCCGCTTGATTGGCACCCCATCCACCACCTTATACATTCACTCATTTCACCACCGGCGCACTATGTCTGCAGTGTGTACCATCTACAAGGTGTATTGCAGGAACTCCCCAAGGCTTCTTTGACAGCACCTTCCAAACTCGTGACCTTTACCATCTAGAAGGACAAGGGCAGCAGCTGCATGGGAAAAACATCACCTCCAAGTTCCCCTCCAAGTCACACAACAACCTAACTTACAATTATATCACTGTTCCTTCATCATTGCTGGGTCAAAATCCAGGAACTCCCTCCCTAACACTGTGGGACTAACTTTATCACACGGCCTGCAGTCGTTCAAGAAGGTGGCTCACCACCAGCTTCTCAAGGGCAACGAGGATGGGCAATAAATGCTGGCCTTGCCAGCGATGCCCACATCCCATGCGCGAATAAAAAAAAATGTCCTGTATTCTCAGGGTGGCTGGAGACCCTCCAGGCACATGCTGAGAAGGCAGAGGCAAAAGATAGCAGCTGATATCAATGCTGGGAATGTAGCCCCAAGACCTGGATGCAGTGCAGGAAGAAGTTTAATAATTTCACACAAGTTATCGATGCCAGTGAGTGTATCTTCAAATGTCATTTCTTACCAACTGCACAGTAGCCTCATCCACTGCTCAATTCATTACACCCCCATCACTCACCTACCAACATTCACTATCAATCAGGATACATACCCAACATTCATATGATTTACCTCACCCTCACACACTTGGCACTGTTGTAAGCCTCGCACTCACAACTTGCACAAACTGGCAGCTATTCAACCAGCCACATCACCCAAACATATTGCAGGACAATCACTGACACACTTCCCTCTTTCTTGCAGGAGAAGATGGCGCACAACCAGAGGCAGCAGCAAAGAACTGGAGGAGGACAAACACGCCTGCATGTTTTAACCCCCATGGTTTGGTCATCATGGGAAGGGCCTTTGCTGAGGCTGTGGCCACCAGCAGGGCTGAAGCGATTGAAGATGAGGGCATCCACGTACCTAATCCACCTTCTCTCATCCCAATTCTCCCTCATCCATCAATCTCTTCTGACTTACAAGCTGCAGATGGTGTAAGCACATACTTCTTACTTTCTCCTCTCCCCTCACCACAACCCAACCCTTGTCCCTTAACTCAACAAAAAAGTACTTCAGCACCAGCCAGACCACTCCCTGTAGACTATTTAAATTTTAGGCAAGTATAGGAAAGCTCCAAAAACACATACAATTGCACCAGCAGCCAGAAGAAATAATCCAGTAACCAACCTGTAAGTAGTTCATGATCCCTTTAAGTAACGCTGGTGGGAGTCCTTCATGCCGTTTAACGCGTGTTCAGCTGTATGAAGTTAAATGAGGGCATAAGCTGGAGCGTGTTCTTCGAAATAGCAGCGCTGGCGACAAATCAGTGTTGCACATTGATTGACATCATAATCTGCCTGCTCTGCATGCTGCCGGTGCAGTCGTTAGGTGCGAGAGACCAAACCCCTTTACCAAGATGGCACCCGTGTATCTTGGACCCCATTTTCGAGCATTACAATGCCGCTTAGCACCTAAAAAATGGGTGCTACAGAGCCCAATTTCTCCCCAGATGTATTTAATATAGTGCAGGGAAATGAGCAGTCCTCAGTACAAAACATTGTATTAAAAGTTTTACTATCCTTAGTATATCAAGAGATTATGGGCCATCTCCTGAGCTACCTCCCGATGTGTTATATCCGTGTATCTTAATGTTGCGTCCTTCAATAATCAGACACAGACTGCAGGGAACGATCAACAGGTGTTCAGTGAATGAGGGTTCAAACTGCAACTGACTGTACAGATCACTACTCAGGGTTTATATACAGGTGTGGTCACTGCCGGTACTACAGGATACAGGAGCTGTAAAAAGTAGTTCTCCCCCTTAAAGGTACATACATTACAATTCCTCCCCTTTTAGATTAACAGTACCATAACACTCATTTAACAATTAAATATCAAACTAATTACAATTAACACTTTTAACATGCAACATTAACTGAAAATAATCTATTTATAAATTCAGTCTTTGGGGAGGCTTCCTGATTCTTTCTGGATAAAGCCTTTCCCGAGTGTCTCGCTCGTGGTGCAGAGGCGATTCTAACAACCTGTCGTCAGTTGATTCATCAGCTTCCAATGCTATTGTTTCTGAGGTAGATGCGACCTGTACGTCGGGTTCCTCACCAGGAACATATGGCCGAGACATGGGGTTGACTCGTTCCTGTGACTCTAGGATCTGGTCAGCATGGTGTCTCACAATGTTCTCCCCAACATCCACTGTGTACATCAGTGGCCGCTGCCGTGTGCATATCGTTCCTGGTTGCCATTTCTCTGTTCGGTAGTCGCGGGCCAAGACTGGTTGCCCTACATTGCAGCTCCTTGTCGGCTTCTCATTGATGTGCTGGAATTGCTTACTCTCAACATCTCTTCATACATTTGGTCTGAGCAAATCCAGGCGAGATCTCAACCTTCGGTTAAAGAACATCATGGCCGGAGCCTGGTTGGTGACTGCATGTGTTGCATTTCTGTAGGCTAACAGGAAATTGTCCACCTTATGCTGCAGTGGAATGTCGTCATTGCACATGGCCTTTACTACTTTTTTAAAGGTTTGTACGAACCTCTCAGCCAATCCATTTGTGGCTGGATGATACGGGGCGGATGTGTAATGCCTAACCCCATTGCTTTTTATAAATCTTCGAAACTCTTCGGACACAAACTGTGGTCCGTTCTCAGAGCAAATCTGCTCTGGCAAGCCGTTCCTGGCAAAAATGGTCCGTAGGACTGCAATAGTTTTCTCCGTGGTGGTGGAGGACATTTTGATCACCTCAGGCCATTTCGAGTGCACATCCACGGCTATTAAAAACATTGAGTCCATGAATGGACCAGCAAAATCAATATGCACCCATTGCCATGGAGATGAGGGCCACTCCCATGGGTGTAGAGGGGCATGTGGTGGTGCATTTTGGACCTTCTGGCATCCTGAGCAGCTCTTTGTCAGGTCCTCGATTTGCTGATCGATCCCCGGCCACCACACATAAGCCCTAGCAAGGCTTTTCATTTTCACGCCTCCCAGATGACCTTCGTGAAGCTCATTGAGCACTCTCTCCCTTAACTTGGGTGGAATTACCACTCGGGATCCACACATCAAAGTCCCCTGGCATACTGACAGCTGTTCTCTTCTGGGTGAGAATGCTGGCAACAGTGAGTCGCCATGTGCTGGCCATCCCTTCACCGTCAAATCATATACACGAGACAGTGTCGGGTCATTTCGGGTCTCCTTCTCTTTACCAGCGTTAGTTACTGGCAAGCATTCAATTATAGTCGGTGGCATAGTGGTTAGCACTGTTGCCTCACAGCGCCAGGGACCCGGGTTCGAATCCGGCCTCGGGTGACTGTCTGTGTGGAGTTTGCACATTCTCCCCGTGTTTGCGTGGGTTTCCTCTGGGTGCTCCGGCTTCCTCCCACAGTCCAAAGATGTGCAGGTTAGGTTGATTGGCTATGATAAATTGACCCTCAGTGTTAGGGGGATTAAATACGTGGGGTTACGGGGATAGGGTGGGATATGCGTTGGTGTAGGGGTTACAGGGATCGGGTGGGATATGTGTCGGTGCAGGCTCGATGGGCTGAAATGGCCTCTATCTGCACTGTGGGGTTTCTGTGATTCTGTGAAATATTTCGACAGGATCCACTGCTGGTGCTTCCTCCGCAGTACGCAGTGGCAGGCGTGATAGCCCATCAGCGTTTCCATGCTGTTTCGTGCCCTTATACTCAATATCATATTGGTGCACCCCTAGAAAAAGGGACCATCTTTGTAGCCGTTGCGCAGTCATCACCGGAACGCCCTTCTTTGGATTAAAGATGGAGACAAGTGGTTGGTGGTCAGTCAGCAAGGTGAACTTCTGCCCGTGCAGATAGAGGTTGAACTTTTTTACTCCCCACACTAGGCTGAGGGCCTCCCTGTCAATCTGGGCGTAGTTACGCTCGGCTGAGGTTAGTGACCGAGACGCAAAGGCTACTGGCCTCTCTGAGCCATCCGGGAATTTGTGCGACAGCACCGCTCCAATGCCATAGGGTGATGCATCACACGCCAACCGAATTGGTAGTGCTGGGTTGAAATGAGCCAACACCTCTTTTGATGTGATCAATGCATTGCTCTTCTGGAAAGCTCGTTTACATTCGTCACTCCACTTCCATGGTACCCCCTGTGATAAAAATAATAACTTCCGGGAAGTTATGTCATCACTTCCTGTGAACTGTGAACTATGAACTGTGTACATACCTCACTTCCTGTCATATGTCACTTCCTGTTGGACTGGTATAAATACTGGTCTGTTCAGTATTGTAAGAGGCTTCTACCAGAGGCATGGTAAAGACCTCTCTTGTATATAGTGTGTTTATAAGTTACTTAAAGCTTACTTTAAAGTTACTTGATGGTAAGTCTCCTTTTTCTTACATCAATTTAAGTAACTTAGTATTTACACTGACAAATACTAGACCTTCAGACAAACTCGGAAGTTAAGGATCCAGGGAACCACCCATCATGGAGAAAATCCTTAGACCTATTCGTCTGGACTTGGACCCGAATACACCAGCAGCTGGCAGGGTATGGAAGCATTGGTATCGTACTTTTGAGAATTTTCTGGATGAATGTAAAGCGGATGCTCCTGCTAAATTGAAGATACTTGTCAATTATGTGACCCCAAAAGTGTTCGAATATGTTGATGACTGGGATAATTATGAAGAGGTGATTCGGGCACTTAAGAAACTGTATGCGAAGACCCCAAATGAGGTCTATGCTAGACATCTACTGGCCACAGCCCGACAAGGGCCAGGGGAATCAATTGACGAATTCCTGCAAGAACTTCGCAGGCTCAGCGTAGATTGTAACTTTCAGGCAGCCTCAGCTGAGCTGTACCGCCAAGAAATGATTCGTGATGCTTTCATCTGCGGGATTGCCTGTCCATTTATACGCCAGCGTCTACTAGAAAGTAAAACACTTGAGCTACAAAAAGCTTTTGACCTAGCTTGTTCACTGGATTTGGCAAAGAGAAATGCAGACCTCTATCAGCTGCCCAGATCTCGATCTGCTGCTGTAGCTGCAACCAGACAATTCAAGCGGTCTCAGGTGAACCCTATCATGGGGGAATCTAATTCTGATAATTCTGATGAAGAAGAGGAGGACGACCCCACTTTAGCAGCCTCTTGGCAATCTAGGAAGGAATGCTTCTTTTGTGGAGATGCTTTTCACCCTAGGAAAACCTGCCCTGCTCGCAATGCAATCTGCAGTTATTGCGGGAAAAAAGGACACTTTGCTAAAGTTTGCCTATCAAGGGCCTCTACGAGGGCCAATCCAGCTAAGGCCTACCGAACTGCCCCAATTAGGGCCTATCAAGATGCTCCAGCTAGGACCTATCAAGCTTCCTCTCGAGCTCTCTCCCGAAGAAGCACACCGAGAGTTTTAGCCACTCTCTGTGCAACGACACCAATTACAGCTGCTTGCCCACAGAACCTGTCTCATGCAGCCACAAAAATTTCAATTAAAGGGCATACCTTAGATGCCTTAATTGACTCAGGAAGTACTGATAGTTTCATTAAGGAACAGATTGTTGCGAAATTGAAACTACATGTCTTCCCATCGGACCAGGCAATTGCGATGGCCCAGTCATCACTTAATACCAGAATCTCCGGCTTTTGTGTTGTTGATATGACACTTCATGGTCGTATGTATCCCTCCACCTGACTTTCGGTGCTCAAGGACTTATGTAGTGATCTCCTCTTAGGGCTGGACTTCCAAAAACAGCATAAGAAACTCACCATTGAGTTTGGTGGATCCAAACCCGGACTTACTATTTCTAATATACCGTCTAAATTACCATTTTGTGCATTATCAGCGGCTTCACTTGATGAACCCTCATTATTTGCCAGTATTCCGCCTCAATGCCAACCGATAATAACGAAATCGCGGCGCTTTAATCAGGAAGACCAATCTTTTATTGCAGCTGAAATCTCTCGACTTCTAGCAGAGGATATCATTGAACCATGTTCGTCGCCCTGGCGGGCTCAAGTCGTCATTGTCAAGAACCCTCTAAAACCTCACAAACAGCGACTATGCATCGATTATTCGCAAACCATCAATCAATATACCGACTTGGACGCCTACCCATTGCCACGCATTGATGATATGGTTAATAAACTGGCCGAATACAAAGTGTTCTCAACTTACGATTTAAAAAGTGCCTATCATCAGTTACCCTTGAAGGTCTCAGATAAGCAGTACACAGCCTTTGAGGCTAATGGACGGCTGTACCAATTTCGTCGCCTCCCATTCGGGGTTACTAATGGAGTGGCTGTCTTTCAACGGGCAATGGATGGCCTGGTTAAGCAGGAAAACCTAAGGGACACTTTTCCCTATCTTGATAACATTACCATTGCAGGTCACGATCAACAGGAACACGACTCCAACCTCCAAAAATTTCGGGATGCCCTCCATCGCCGTAATTTGACCCTGAATGAATCCAAATCTGTTGAGTCGCAACCGACCATCAACATCCTTGGCTACTGCGTAGGCAATGGTATCATTAAGCCAGACCCAGAAAGACTTCGCCCGCTCCAAGAGCTCCCGTCACCTAAGAATCCGGCTTCTTTACGTCGGGCTCTCGGTCTGTTTGCATACTACGCTAAATGGATTCCTCATTTTTCGGACAAAATCCAACCCTTGCTGCATGCTAGATCATTTCCACTGGGAACAGCGGCTGTTGCAGCCTTTAACCTTCTCAAAAAACAGTTGGAGAAAGCGGCTCTTCACTCCATTGATGAGAATCTCCCTTTCGTGGTTGAATGTGATGCCTCGGAGGTGGCGATCTCGGCTACTCTGAATCAGGAAGGTCGTCCTGTAGCATTTATGTCCAGGACCTTACAAGGTGCCGAGCTACATTATCCTCCGGTTGAGAAAGAAGCCACAGCCATCATAGAGGCAGTACGGAAGTGGAACCATTTTCTAGCTCGCCAGCACTTTACATTGATCACGGACCAACGATCAGTCGCCTTCATGCTCGATAATCGCAAACGAACCAAAATTAAGAATAATAAAATACAACTTTGGAGGATGGAACTGGCCTCTTTTGGTTATACCATTCTCTATCGGCCTGGTAAGGAGAATGTGGCCCCGGACACCCTCACACGGGCATTCTGCTCCACTATGTCATCCTCCACTCTCATGGATGTCCACAATGGTTTGTGTCATCCTGGCGTTACGCGCATGCTACATTTCGTACGATCACGGAATCTCCCTTTTTCCACTGGAGATGTAAAGAAAATATGCTCAGAATGCCGGCTTTGTGCGGAATTAAAACCTCAGTTCTTCCGCCCCTCAGCTGGTATACTCATACATGCAACCCAACCGATGCAACGACTTAGCATCAATTTTAAGGGCCCAGTGCCCTCTTCAACTCGGAACACATATTTGCTCACCATGATCGACGAATATTCACGTTTTCCGTTTGCCTTCCCCTGCTCCAATATGCTGGCGTCCACAGTAATCTGCTGCCTTGAGCAGGTATTTTCTCTCTGTGGCATGCCGGCTTATATTCACTCAGATCAGGGTCCATCCTTTATGTCAAGGGAACTCAAGGACTACCTCTCAGAACGGGGAATTGCTACAAGCAAAACAACACCATACCATCCCATCGGAAATGGGCAGGTAGAGAGGTATAACGGTATCATCTGGAATTCCGTACGTCTCGCTTTAAGATCTCGGGGCCTACCAGACCAGCAATGGGAAACAGTGCTTCCGGATGCATTGCACTCTATACGGTCCCTGCTTTCTACAGCCACAAATACTACACCTCATGAGCGGTTCTTTGGATTCCAGCGTCGCTCATCTCATGGGACATCACTCCCATCATGGCTAACTACTCCTGGACCTGTATTACTCCGAAGATACGTTCGGACATCTAAAAATGACCCTCTTGTAGACGAGGTCGAACTAACCGATGCCAACCCCACCTATGCAAACATACGATATTCCGACGGCCGAGAATCTACCGTATCATTACGGGATCTGGCTCCCTGCCCACCAGGACCTAGTGGGACATCGGGTGATGGCATTTCACCAGGAAACTCTTGGGACCTATCGGGTACCCCTCTCCAGGATCCTGATCGGACACCAACTAGCTTGGTGCCGGTAGAACCCCGTGCTCAAGGTTGCGACCCTCCCAGTACCGCGCATGAAAGTACTGATCCGCCACAGACCAGCTCTGCACCTCCCTCTGAACAGAGGCAGTCCGACTTTGAACCTATTGGGGCTCGTACTCGAAGCCATGATCTCCCCGACCCTTCACAGGGCAATCCAGGCCACACAGACTCTGACCAATGGCCAACCGCATGTAAGCGGACCAGCGACCCTCTATGACGGGAATCCAAACGGGTGCGACTCTTCCTTGTTCGGCGGCTGCGGACCAAAAGGTAGACCACAGCCTCCTAGTCCTGCAGGAGGGAAGAATGTGATAAAAATAATAACTTCCGGGAAGTTATGTCATCACTTCCTGTGAACTGTGAACTATGAACTGTGTACATACCTCACTTCCTGTCATATGTCACTTCCTGTTGGACTGGTATAAATACTGGTCTGTTCAGTATTGTAAGAGGCTTCTACCAGAGGCATGGTAAAGACCTCTCTTGTATATAGTGTGTTTATAAGTTACTTAAAGCTTACTTTAAAGTTACTTGATGGTAAGTCTCCTTTTTCTTACATCACCCCCGTTTGCAGTAGGGTGTTCAGTGGGTGTAGTACAGTAGACAAATTCGGCAAGAACTTATGGTAGTAGTTCACCAGTCCGAAAAACGACCTCAGTTGTGACACATTTTCCGGTGCTGGAGCCTTGACTACTGCTTCAATCTTTTCAGGGGACTTATGTAACCCCTCTTTATCAATAACATGGCCACAATACGAGATCTGCTTCTGAAAAAACTCGCATTTGTGGCGATTAGCTCGGAGCCCATACTCCTTCAATCTCGTGAGCACCTGCTCCAGGTTGGCGAGGTGATCACTGTCATTTTCGCCCGTGACCAGGATGTTGTCCAAATAACACTGGGTCCCTGGAATCCCTTGCAGGTCTTGTTCCATTGCCCTTTGCCAAGTAGCCAGAGCTGATGCTACCCCGAACACCAGCCGGTTGTATTGGTAGAGACCTTTATGAGTGTTGATCGTGAGGTACTGTTTCAAGGCTTCTTCTACCTCCATTTGCAGGTACGCCTGGGCCAGATCAATCTTAGTGAAGCATTTCCCTACAGATAGCGAGGCGAAAATATCTTCAATCCGCGGAAGCGGATATTGTACAGTGTGAAGGATTGGGTTCACTGTCACCTTAAAGTCCCCACAGATGCGAACCTTCTTTGGTTCCCCAGGCGTATTACTCAACGACCTCTTCATTACAGGAGCGATGGGTGTAGCCCACTTGCTCCAGTCCACTTTGGACAGTACTCCTGAACGTTCCAAACCTTCCAGCTCTGCTTCGACGGCTGGGCGGATTGCATAAGGTACCGGTCTGGCCGTAAAAACTTTGGGCTTGCATTTCCCTATATTTTGATCATCGCTGTTATGCCCTTTAGTGTTCCGAGTCCCTGCTGGAACACTTCTTGTGCATCAGTTAGCATTTTTGACAGTCGTCCAGGTGTGACGTCGTCATCCTTTTTGGCATCTACAGTCAGTGCTTGTATGGAATGCCATTCTAGCTGTATCTTCCGGATCCATTCACGTCCTAGTAGTGGTGGTCCTCCATCTGGCAATACATATAGGTCCATTTTTGGTGTTTCCTTGCCGTTATATATAACATTCACCCTTATTTTTCCTTTGGGGTAGACTTTTTGCCCCGTGTACGTCTTCAAGACAATCTTTGCATCTCTCAAGGGTATATGTGAGAATAGCCGCTTGTACTCCCTTCGGTTTATGACTGTTAGGGCTGGTCCTGTGTCCAATTCCATTTTCACTTGGACTCCTGCTATCTTGAGCGTGACCCAGATATTTTGGTGATCCTCCATTTTGATCACATTATGTAGTTTCAGACAACCCAGCTCCTTGCTTCCGGAGTCTGTATTATTCTTCTGTTCATCTGAACTACTCTCCGTCACCTTATGTACCTTCTTGTACTTCTCCTGTGGAGATTTCTTGCTGCTGGTTTTCTTTCCTGACCTGCAGACTCTTGCTATGTGTCCTACTTTTCCACACTGTCTGCACACTTTGCCCTTGAACCAGCAATCATTATGGTCGTGTGTTGTTCTGCCGCAGCGATAGCACTTCACTGTTCCGTATGATATTTCATTTGTGCCATATTCTTGCAGTCTCCGTTGTATCTCTGCAGCGCCCCATGCTGCTGCTTCGTGTGATACTGCAATGCTGAAAGCCTTGACCAGCGTAAGATCCTTTTCTGATAGAAGCCGTTTCTGGGTTCCTTCACTTTGAAGCCCACACACAAACTTGTCCCTTAAAGTATCTGCTAGTCCCGTTCCAAATTGGCAGTGTTTCAATAGCTTGTGCAGTTCCGTTAAATACTCAGCATTACTTTCATCTTTATGCTGGTTCCTTTTGCGAAACTTAAATCTTTCTGCTATCAGCAGCGGTGTGGGGTTTAAGTGGTCCTGTAGGATTGACACTCTTCGGCATGTTTGGGTGTGGTTAGACTGGCTTAAAATGGCATCTCCCACGCTGTCCTTTCTTCCCCGCTGCGGCTAATAATCGCGTCTCCCGCGCTGCTGCCAATGCCGCTCTCGGTGGTTCTCGTGGCAAATGGCGATGGCCTGTGGGTTTCGTGTGCTGCTCCTGCGCTGCTGCCAATGCCGCTCTCTGCGGTCCTCGTGGCAATGGCAGCACCTCGCGTTTTCCTGCATGCCTCTCTCCCCCATTGACGCTGCTCAGCCCTTGAACACTGGCTGCGCTCTGCTCTCTCTCGTCTCTCTCCCCGTTGACGGCGCTCGGTCCTGAACACCGGCAGCGCCCTGTGCACTCTGCCCTCTCTCTCTCCCCCATCGACGCTGCTCGGCCTATTTCTGTGCTGCTCGGTCAGCTCTAGCCGCCGCTGTCCGGGAATGGTCTGCGCAGTACCTGTTGCCAGCCCATTTCGCTGGACCACCGTGACTGGAAAGCCAAGCCTGGCTCTCAACAGCCTCCCCTGCGATGCTCAAATCTCTGCTGGATGACTGGGCGGTTGCCCGTGGTCGACGCCTGTGCTTCTGGACTCGACCTCCTTCCACTGTTCTCCAGGAGCGAATCCCTGGGAGGTGATTCAGAGTTGCAGGTAGGTTCGAATCTGCGTCGTCGCCAATGTTATATCCGTGTATCTTAATGTTGTGTCCTTCAATAATCAGACACAGACTTCAGCGAATGATCAACAGGTGTTTACTGAATGAGGGTTCAAACTGCAACTGACTGTACAGATCACTACTCAGGGTTTATATACAGGTGTGGTCACTGCCGGTACTACAGGATACAGGAGCTGTAAAAAGTAGTTCTCCCCCTTAAAGGTACATACATTACACTATGTACATGGTAGCTTCTTATATGGTGAACGACTGTCATGGAACACAGACCCTCTGCTGGTTGCAGACTGACAGGAGACTGACTTCTGAGCAAACTTGCCCATAGATGAATCATTCTTGTTCCTTTGAATGTGTATTGAACAAAGCCCATTCACAAAGAACTGCATTTCCCTAGAACAATTGAGGTTTACAGCACAGAAAGAGACCATTCGGCCCACTGCGTGTGTTGGATCTTTCCTTTTATCAATCCAAAACTTATCTCACTGCCCCGCTCTCTACCCATAGCCCTGTATCCATCCCAAACTAATCCCACTGCCCCACTCTCTCCCCATAGCCCTGTATCAATGCAAAACTAATCCCACTGCCCCACTCTCTCCCCATAGCCCTGTATCAATGCAAAACTAATCCCACTGCCCCACTCTCTCCCCATAGCCTTGTATCGATCCAAAACCATAATCACTGCCCCACTCTTCCCCCATTGCCCTGTATCAATCCAAAACTAATCCCACTGCCCCGTTCTCTCCCCATAGCCCTGTGTCCATCCCAAACTAATCCCACTGCCCCACTCTTTCCCCATAGCCCTGTATCAATCCAAAACTAACCCCACTGCCCCACTCTCTCCCCATAGCCCTGTATCAATCCAAAACTAATCCCACTGCCCTGCTCTCTCCCCATAGCCCTGTATCGATCCAAAACTAATCTCACTGCCCCGCTCTCTCCCCATAGCCTTGTATCAATCCAAAACTAATCTCACTGCCCCACTCTTCCCCCATTGCCCTGTATTGATCCAAAACTAATCCCACTGCCCCACTCTCTCCCCATAGCCCTGTATCGATCCCAAACTAATCCCACTGCCCCGCTCTCTCCCCATAGCCCTGTATCGATCCCAAACTAATCCCACTGCCCCGCTCTCTCCCCATAGCCCTGTATCTTCTTCTGCTTCAAAAATGTATCCAAATTTCTCTTGGAAGGTGCAATGGTCTTTGCCTCAACCACTCCCTGTGGCCTGGTATTCCATGCTCTAACAACCTTCTGTGTAAAGGAATACCTTCTGTCCTTTCTCCTCATTCTCTTAATGATCATTTTAAATTGATGACCCCCACATCACTGGCTCCCCAACCAGAGGAAGCAGTCTTTCCCTATTCACCCTATCAAAACTCTTCATCATTTAAAAACCTCTATTAAATCTCCACTGGGCCAGTGAAATAGTCTCAATATCTCAAGTATCTCCTCATAACTAGAGTTTTCCATCCCTGTCATCATCTTAGTCAATCTTTCCTGTAATTAAAGTTGATGGTGAGCAGCTTTCGGACCCGCACCCGGCTGCCGCCTCCCAGCACTTCCGATTTTGGACTCATTGGCCTCGTTTCATCCGATGTGCGGGTCCTTCCAGGTAATTGCTTGCAGGATGTCAGTTTCTCGCGTCTGATGACACGATGTTTGTTTGAAAATTTAAAGGGGCCATGTCCTCTTTGCATACAAATGTCAATGGGATGGCTTGGTGCTGTATTATCTTGAGAGGGGAGTTGATAGCGTCCATTCTGAGCAAAATTTAATGAATGATATTACTGGTCATATTATTCCAGAAAGAGATTCATGATTTGTTGATATATGACTTTGTTATCTGACTATGTAATGAAAAAATGCCAGATGTGTCCCAATCATTTGCTTAGTGATATTAATGTTTTTTTCTCTTAAATGTGCTGGCTGCTGCAGGAATGGCAGCCCCAAAAACAAAGGCTGCAGCCAGGTTCAATGAGGGCTCCCTCCATGCGCTTGTTGAGGGAGTTAGAGGACATCAGGAGTTCCTCTTCCCTGGAAACGGAAGGGGAGGCCTCCTCAGCAAACCAAGGCAGCTTGGCTGCAAATTGCTGAGGTGAGCTCGAGGTCTGTGTACAGATGCACATGGGTTTGGTGTCAAAAAAGGTTTACTGATCTGCTGAGGTCACCTAAAGTGTGGCCTCAGTGTTCTGGGAAACGGAAGTTCAAGAGTGAGGGCTCAGGGCGATTTCCATGTAGAATGATGACACTGACGGCAAACCACCGTTTATTGGACAGATGATGCCTGGGGTTTGCGACTGTCGGGCTTATATTCATCTCCATGTGCCAGCCACCTGTGGTTGAAGTGTTAGCTTACATGAATCTGGCATGGATGAGTGCATCTCTTGCCTGACGGCCATCAATCTGGTCACCTGCTACTGCATTGGCCACATCCGGCCCCGCAAGGCGTCGTTCCCCGTCCTCCTACTCATCCTCCTCCTCATCCTCTTCCTCGTCCCCTTCATCTTCCTCCAAGGAGGCTGTGTGCTGAGCCACTTGTTCATCCGTCAGCACAAAGCTGTGCTGCTCTTCCTCCGAATCTGATGACCAGGATGAGAGGATGTAAAGAGCTTGGCCATATCTTCTGTCATTTAAGGTTGCGGGGTGGGGTGGGGGGTGGCACTAGATGTGGCATTGCGCTGAAAGGCAGAACCATCATCTGTGCCTACCACAGCCATGCCCCTCAGGATGGTCACTGCAATGAGACATCTTAAAAGAATTGGGTGCAGAAATAAAAAGTTAGCAAATCAGCCGCCGATCCATCCATGATTAATCCATTCTGGTTCCAATGATGAGGAATAAACATGCATGGGAATATGGAGTGATCTGTTGGTGGCTGTGACTGCAGAAGTAAAGCCATTAACAGTGGCCAGATATTCCAGGAGACAGCACTCCACCTCTGCTCTGCCAAGTGTTCCCTTCCTGGGCCAGCCTGTTCTCATTTTGGAGGAGTCCTACAGTGCTCAGCTGAGCAGGCCTCAGTGTGCTGCATGCTGCACAACCTGGCCATTATGAGGGAACAGCCCTTGCCACCGCCCATCAGGCGAGAAGCTGAGGAGCAGGAGCATGAGGAGGAGTAGGAGGTAGAGGAGGAGGAGGTGGAAGAGGAGGAAGGGAGGCTGTAACCAGGACAGCCCCTTTCTGGACAGACTCTGTGAACAAATAATTCATGAGTGATACCAGTAACCTCAACCCCAATTCCCCATTCACCAACAGTCCCACACTACTTACCTTCCCTCTGTTACTGACCATCACATTGTTCTCTTTCCGAAAACACAAAAATCATTGCCAACACAAAATACACATTCCGATACAAATTTATCAATGCAATTACGCCATAATGCATACAAAAATAAATGTTCACCCTTGTACATTCTCTTAGTGCCTCTTCCGTGTGCCTTTGCCTGTCCTAGTGTCCTGCACAGTGCTACCCCAGTGGCTGCAGCATGGCTGGTGCAAGGAAGCTGACTTTCAGTGGGCGAGACTGCAGATGGCCTTGGATGATGACCTCAAGCAGCTCTGGGCCTAGAAGGCCCGGCTGTAGACTGCGCCATCTCCACCTGTGCTGCAGCAGACTGGACTGGCTGTCTGACAGGCAACAGCAAGATACTGGCAGAGTGGTAGGGGTGAGAGGATCAATGCTGTCATCCTGAGAAAGGACAGCAGGTTTGTACTCCATGGAGCCACTGTCATTCACCCAGGGCTCAACATAGGAACATAAGAACAGAGTTAAGCAACTTAGCCCCTCGAGCCTGTTCCGTTATTTGGACATATCTGCCAGACTGGGCCTACAGCAGGTTTTTTTTAAATTAGTTCCTGGGATGTGGGCATCGCTGGCAAGGCCGGCATTTATTCCCCTCCCTAATTGCCCTTGAGAAGGTGGGGGTGAGCCACCTTCTGAAACCGCTGCAGTCCATGTGGTGAAGGTGCTCCCACAGTGCTGTTAAGTAGGGAGTTCCAGGATTTTGACCCAGCGACGATGAAGGATCGGCGATATACTTTTAAGTCAGGATGGTGTGTGACTTGGAGAGGAACTTGGAGGTGGTGGTGTTCCCATGCGCCGGCTGCCTGTATCCTTCTAGATGGTAGAGGTCGCGGGTTTGGGAGGTGCTGCCGAAGGGGTCTTGGTGAGTTGCTGTAGTGCATCTTGTAGATGGTACACACTGCAGCCACAGTACACCAGTGATGGAGGGAGTGAATGTTTAAGGTGGTGGATGGGGTGCCAATCAAATGGGCTGTTTGGTTGTGGATGGTGTCGAGCATCTTTGTGTGTTATTGGAGCTGCACCCATCCAGGTAAGTGGAGAGTATTCCATCACACTCTTGACTTGTTCCTTGTAGATGGTGGAAAGGCTTTGGGGAATCAGGAGGTGAGACAGTCACCGCAGAATACCCAGCCTCTGACCTGCTCTTGTAGCCACAGTATTTATGTGGCTGGTCCAGTTAAGTTTCTGGTCAATGGTGACCCTGAGGATGTTGATGGTGGGGGATTCGGCGATGGTAATGCCGTTGAATGTCAAGGGGCGGTGGTTAGGCTCTCGCTTGTTGGAGATAGTCATTAAGAGCATAAGAACATAAGAAATAGGAGCAGGAGTAGGCCATTCGGCCCTTCGAGCCTGCTCCGCCATTCAATGAGGTCATGGCTGATCTTCTGCCTCAACTCCATTAACCGGCCTTATCGCCATGTTCTTTGATGCCCTTACTAGTCAGAAACCTATCAACTTCTGTTTTGAATATACCCAATGACTGAGCCTCCACAGCCCTCTGGGGTAGAGAATTCCAAAGATTCACCACCCTCTGTATGAAGAAATTTCTTCTATCTCAGTCCTGAATGGCCTACCCTTTATCCTGAGGCTGTGGCCCCTGGTTCTAGACTCCCCAGCCAAGGGAAACATTCTCCCAGCATCCACCCTATCAAGCCCTGTAATAATTTTGTATGCTTCAATGAGATCCCCTCCCATTCTTCTGAATTCAAGAGAATACAGGCCTAGTTTACTCAATCTCTTCTCATATGACAGTCCCTCCTGCCACTTATCAGCCCAAACCAACCTGAATCAGGAGGAGGCTGGTATGGACATCTACTCGGCACTTCTGGCTGAAGATGGTTGCAAAAGCTTCAGCCTTGTCTTTTGCACTCGCGTGCTGGGCTCCGCCATCATTGTGGATGGGGATATTCATGGAGCCTCCTCCTCCCGTTAATCGTTTAATTATCCACCACCATTCACGACTGGATGTGGCAGGAGTGCAAAGCTTTGATCTGATCCGTTGATTGTGGGATCACTTAGCCCTGTCTATAGTGTAAGATTCTCAAAATTCACAGATCCCCCAAAGCTAGAAGAAAACCCCAAGGAAAATGGCTTTGGACTCTTTCTAAACAAGTTTCAGGATGATAAAATAAAAGGCATGTTTGGACCTGTACAGGGAGAAAAGGCTGCATCAGGAAATGGGATCAACCTCTGTAAAGACAGTTTGGACATTGGAGCAAAATCAAATTGTCTGGGGAACTGTGTAGCCTCAATTCACCCTAACAATCGATCCATGAAGGAGCAGTCCCCACCCAAAACACAGGACCCATCCAAAACATGCATAATGCAAATCACCTCACCAACCTTCATAGAAATCTCAGGCTCAGACAGGATACTCGAAACCTGAATATAACTATGACAATGAACTAGGCGATCAACAACTCATTGACTAAACAGTATAACATCCCCCGAAACCATTTTTTCACATTTTTAAAATCAAGTTACCTTAACGAGCCCTCCCAAATCAAACAATAAACCGGGACTGATTTGGCGTGCAGTTTAGGAGGCCCCAATTATTATAATTAAAGGCCTGTTTTCTAAAGAAAGTCAACTCTCCAGAAGATCAAGATAACACAAGAAGTTCTCTCTCAGAAAGCTCGCCCCAGAAGCAACACACAAGAGAAACCGAGCATCGAAACGGGGCAGCATTCTACTGTACACCCAAGTTCAGCAGCTTCAGTGACCCAGGACATCGTCGGACACCCCGTGGCAACAGGAGCCTTACGAAACTACCAACAAAATATTACCACCAACTAATCCGGTAATATTGAGCCACCGTGACCAAAGAAAAACAACTCAGGAGAATAACCGAAGATTCAAAAGTTTCCACTCTACAATCTATTCCTGACTTACCCCGGGTAAGATTTTTACTTAAAAGGAACTCTAAACCCTATCTCTACCAAAGAAAGTGGGTCCTCACCCCATATATCCAAAACGCACCCTACCACATCAGTGGACTCGTGAAGACTGGCCAGCAGATAGTTGAAGTCCTCTACCATGTACGGGGTATGGCAGACACCGACCAACACATCCAGCGAACCCCGAAACCGTGAACCAGCTCAACTGTCAAGGATTCATTTTGGTGAGCGTTATCCCTGGTCCTCTAGAGTCCAACTTAGCTAGGAAGTGGGATTGGGAGGGGTGAGGTATTTTTCTCCTGTATTTTCCCTTGTATGTATTGAAGTGCTCCCCATTTTTATTAGAGTAGGAAATTGCTGCGTTATATTTTCTTTCTTGAATAAAGATCAAAGTTTCTTGCACCAAAACCAGTTGCCTGCTGCACTTTTGTCACAACCCCCAAATAACCCAAGGTCTAGAATCAAGGGGGTGGCAGCGATTCAAACCGCTCAGAAGTCAGAGGGGAAGCTGACCCACACACCACCCCCTAAGTAGCATGCTGCTTCCACTGTTTAGCATGCATGTAGTCCTGTGTTGCAGCTTCCCCAGGTTGGCACCTCATTTTTAGGTACGCCTGGTGCTGCTCCTGGCATGCTCTTCTACATTCCTCATTGAACCAGGGTTGGTCCCCTGGCTTGATGTTAATGGTAGAGTGAGGGATATGCCGGGCCATGAGGTTACAGATTGTGGTGGAATATAATTCTGCTGCTGCTGATGGCCCACTATGCCTCATGGATGCCCAGTTTTCAGCTGTCTAGATCTGTACTGAATCTATCCCAATCAGCACAGTGGTAGTACCACACAACATGATGGATGGTGTCCTCAGTGTGAAGACGGGACTTCATCTCCACAATGACTGTGTGGTGGTCACTGCTACCAATACTGTCATGGACAGATGCATCTGCGACAGGTAGATTGGTGAGGACGAGGTCAAGTAGGTTTTTACCTCCAGCCTTCCGACCTCCCCCCTCCAGCCCCCGATCATACTTTGGCCTCCTGTCCTCCACCCTCCGGCCCCCAACCTGCTTCTGACCTCCACCTTCCAGCACCCAAGCTCCATCTTTAGTTGTTTATAGTTTCTAAGGTCTCTGTTGTGTGGCGGGGTGTACTAATAAACAAGAGCCCTTGAGTATATCATTTAATTGTAGTGTAATTAGTGTATTGATTTCTTTGTGGGTTCAATGATGAGACATTTATGAAAGAGAATGACTTTTTATCTAAAGTATGTTCAACTCAGTTAACAGCATTTACAGGAGACATCATGTTAGAAATCCATCTAGAATGAAACTGAAACCAAACTAAACTGCCTTGCTTGTCTCGGTCACATGCCCTCTGCTGGTCAGGCACAAGCAATCAATCAGGCAACTATGCTGGTAAGACATGATAATCAAACAGGCAAATAACATCACTATTTGCTGATATCATTACATCTCCTTTTCTTAAAACAAAAGTATTTTACTTTTAACTAACAACATGTTTTCTTTGTATTAATCTGCATTTTAACTGTAACACTTAATGAACTTACATTATCATTATCATGATCAAGGTTTTTTAACCTTGCTTTGTGTGTTCACATGAAATATGTCAATACACAAGAACTTGAAGAAAGAATAAGATAACATTACTTCCTTCTATAACAATAATCCTTAAATTTGCTCAATGAGTCTCTCAGGAGGCTTCATGTGTCTTGAGGATTTTCTGATTAATTGTCCTTGAATCTGAGTTGTTGCCTCAGATGATTGGTTCTCAGCTGTGTGATCAGGTTGTTCAACAGTATCAGTCTCTTGACCTGCTGTGGCTGGTCCCATGAGAAGATCCCTATGATTTCTTCTCAGAACAGCACCCTCATCTGTCTGAATGGTGTATGATCTTGGTTGAACTTCACTCAGGACAGTTCCCACTTCTGACACCATGTATTGATTTCTTTGTGGGTTCAATGACGAGACATTTATGAAAGAGAATGACTTTTTATCTAAAGTATGTTCAACTCAGTTAACAGCATTTACAGTAGACGTCATGTTAGAAATCTATCTAGAACGAAACTGAAACCAAACTAAACTGCCTTGCTGGTCTCGGTCACATGTCCTCTGCAGGTCAGGCACAAGCAATCAATCAGGCAACTATGCTGGTAAGACATGATAATCAAACAGGAAAATAACATCACTATTTGCTGATATCATTACAATTAGTGGTATTGATTTGATTAAATTTAATTTGCTTTAATTGAAGAGTAAGTCATGGCAGCAAAGCTCGGCCCCGTGGCATGCTCCTCCTGCACGATGTGGGAAATCAGGGACACTTTCTGTGTCCCTGACAACCATGTGTGCAGGAAGTGTATCCAGCTGCAGCTACTGGCAGACCACATTGTGGTGCTGGAGCTGCGAAAGGATACATATTGGAGCATTCGCGATGCTGAGGACATCGTGGATAGCACGTTTAGGGAGTTTGTCACACCGCAGGTAAAGGCTGCACAGGCAGGAAGGGAATGGGTGACCGCCAGGCATAGTAGTAGGCGCAGGCAGATAGTGCAGGGGTCCCCGGTGGCCATTCCCCTCTCAACCAGATATACTGATTTGGATATTGTTGGGGGAGATGGCTTATCGGGGGAAGGCAGTAGTAGCCAACTTCCTGGCACTGTGGGTGGTTCTGCTGCACAGGACAGGAGGAAAAAGAATGGGAGAGCTATAGTGATAGGGGATTATATTGTAAGGGGAATAGGTAGGCGTTTCTGTGGCTGCAAATGAGACTCCAGGATGGTATTTTGCCTCCCTGGTGCAAGGGTCAAGGATGTCTCAGAGCGGCTGCAGGGCATTCTGGAGGGGGAGGGTGAACAGTCAGCTGTTGTGGTGCATATAGGTACCAACGATATAGGTAAAAAATGGGATGAGGTCCTAAAAGCTGAATATAAAGAGTTAGGAGGTAAATTAAATAATAGGACCTCAAAGGTAGTAATCTCAGGATTGCTACCAGTGCCACATGCTAGTCAGAGTAGAAATAGAAGGATATTTCAGATGAATACGTGGCTAGAGGAATGGTGCAAGGGGGAGGGATTCAAGTTCCTGGGACATTGGAACCGGTTCTGGGGGAGGTGGGACCAGTACAAACTGGACGATTTGCACCTGGGCAGGACGGGGACTGATGTCCTAGGGGGAGTGTTTGCTAGTGCTGTTAGGGATGGTTTAAACTAAAATGGCAGGGGATTGGGAACCTGTGCACGGAAACAGAGTAAAGGGAAGCAAGGATAGAAGTAAAAGACAGGAAGGAGAAAAGCAAAAGTGGAAGGCAGGGAAATCAAGGGTGTAAATCAAATGGGGCCACAGTAAATAATAATTCTAAAAGGGCTAAGAGTGTTAAAAAACAAGCCTGAAGGCTTTGTGTCTTAATGCGAGGAGCATTCGTATTAAGGTGGATGAATTGGCTGCGCAAATAGATGTAAACGGATATGATATAATTGGGTTTACAGAGACAAGGCTCCAGGGTGACCAAGGCTGGGAATTTAACATCCAGGGGTATTCAATATTCAGGATGGACAGGGAAAAAGGGAAAGGAGGTGGGGTAGCATTGCTGGTTAAAACAACCTTGTGCAAGGCCCCTTGGGGAGGAACCATCATAATATGATATAATTCTTTATTAAGATGGAGAGTGAAGTAGTTGACTCAGAGACTAGGGTCCTGAATTTAAATAAAGGAAACTATGATGGTATGAGGCGCGAGTTTGCTAGGATGGATTGGGGAAAGTTACTTAAAGGGTTGACAGTGGATAGGCAATGGCAAACATTTAAAGATCGCATGGATGAACTACAGAATTTGTTCATCCCTGTCTGGCATGAAAATAAAACAAAAATGGTGGCTCAACCGTGGCTAACAAGGGAAATTAGGGATAGCATAAGATCCAAGGAGAGGACATATAAATTGGCCAGAAAAAGCAGCAAACCTGAGGATTGGGAGCAGTTTAGGATTCAGCAAAGGAGGACAAAAGGATTAATTAAGAGGGGGAAAATAGAGTATGAGAGTAAGCTTACAGTAACATAAAAACTGACTGTAAAAGCTACTATAGATATGCGAACAGAAAAAGATTGGTGAAGTCAAGCGTAGCTCCCTTGCAGTCAGAATCAGGGGAATTTATAATGGGGAACAAAGAAATGGCTAACCAATTAAATACATACTTTGGTTCTGTCTTCACAAAGGAGGACACAAATAACCTCCCAGAGATGTTGGGGAACATAGAGTCTAATGAGAGGGAGGAACTGAATGAAATCAGTATTTGTAGGGAAATGGTGTTAGGGAAATTGATGGGACTGAAGGCCGATAAATCCCCAGGGCCTGATGGTCTACATCCCAGGGTACTTAAGGAAGTGGCCCTAGAAATAGTAGATGCATTGCTGGTCATCTTCCAAAATTCTATAGACTCTGGCACAGTTCACATAGATTGGAGGGAAGCTAATGTAACCCCACTATTTAAAAAAGGTGGTCGAGAGAAAACGGGGAATTATAGACCGGTAAGCCTGACATCGGTAGCGGGGAAAATGCTGGAGTCCATTATAAAAGATGTAATAGCAGAGCACTTGGAAAACAGTGACAGGATCGGACAAAGTCAACATGGATTTACAAAAGGTAAATCGTGCTTGACTAATCTGCTGCAATTTTTTGAGGATGTAAATGGGAGAATAGATAAGGGAGAACCAGTGGATGTGGTGTATTTGGACATTCAGAAGGCTTTCGATAAGGTCCCGCATAAGAGATTAGCCTGCAAAGTTTAAGCACATGGGATTGGTGGTAAGGTACTGACTTGGATAGAGAACTGGTTGGCAGATAGGAAGCGAAGAGTTGGAATAACGGGTCTTTATCTGAGTAGCAGGCAGTGACTAGTGGAGTACTGCAGGGATCAGTGCTAGGACCCCAGCTATTCACAATATATATTAATGATCTAGACGAGGGAACTAGGTGTAATATTTCCAAGTTTGCAGATGACACAAAGTTGGGTGGGCGTGTGTGCTGTGAGGAGTTGTAGGGGGTGGTGTGTGGCCAGTCAGTTATGCCCCTGACTGCCTGTGAGCGGTTCGAATCGCTCCCACACCCCTGGGTACTCGACACCGGACTTAGGTGCAGGCGGCGATACAGGAAAACGAGTAGACAATTGGTTTGGTACAAGAAAACCATGTACTTTATTAAAAATGATGATAAAAAAATTGCAAAGGCTGAGAAATCACTATATAGTCACAGGCTTATCAAAAGAATAAACTTAAATGGGAATGGGGAACACACGGCACATCGAGGAAAAACAACTACATTAACAATCCCCTTATCCTTATCCCACCCCTATACCTAACTAGATTAAGCTAAGAGGGGCCAGGAATTCATGCTCACCAAGTCAAGATCTGCGGAGTTAAAATGGTTGTGGGGTTTGGGGTTCACTCTTTGTGCTCTCTGGGGCCTGCCGTTGTCACGTGGTCTCAGGGCGCTGCAAGGGCATCGTCCAGGTAAAGTACCCCAAGATTAAAGTCTTTGCTTGGGTACTTTACCTCGCAGGGATGATGGTTCTTCTACTTCGGGTGGCAGCAGTTGAATTTTGCATGAAGATAGTCGCAGGTAAGCTGGATTGAAGGCCTGATTATTCAAAGCGTTCTACAATCTTCTTCCAATTCGTCTTGTCTCATCTCATCTCATCTCGTCTCTTCTCGTCTCGTCTCGTGTCGTCTGCCCTGGTCTGCCGATGTTTGCCTGGTGCGATACTGGGCGTCCCTGATGGATTTGGGGAAGACACGGGCAGTGGCCAGGTAGCAAGCGCAGGAGGAAGAGAGCGTGGTTACCAATGGGCCTACAATTATACTCCTTCCGAAGGCCCTTATCTGTGTGCCAAATCAGGTCAGTCTATTGTCCAATTTAGGCGGGCTTGTTTAATATAATTATACCAATCTAAGTTAACTGGCTTTAGATGACCGTTTATCGCACCTGATGGCCCCGATGTCCGGGTTGTATTGTCATTAATGCATTTTAATCGGCCTGTCCAGTCTTGGTTGCTCCCTTGAGCTGTTTCCGATTATTTATGCGGACAAACTAATGGCCTCAAGTTTCGGTCTAACTGGGCTTGATCTGTTCCATTCTGACACAATGCATATTCAGTGTTTGCCTAGCTGTCTGGCTTTTCAAACACAAAGCGCTTTTCACAGAAATGCATTTTAAGTTTCGATTTCCCAAAGCTGCCTATTTGTGCTACAGAGTCCAAGCTTCTAAAATGTTACAGGCTTTTGGTCACGAGGTGTGGATGCCATCTTTTTGGGTATCCCTTTTAAAATTGTCCATACAGGGTCCCTTTTATTAATAACCTTGGGGGATTGTGGGAATTTTGAGAACCTTACAGAGGATGCAGAGAAAATCAACTATGATTTGGACAGGTTGGGTGATTGGGCAGATGCATGGCAGACTCAGTATAATGTGGATTAATGGGAGGTTATCCACTTTGGTGGCAAAAACAGGAAGGCAGATTATTTTCTGAACGGCAATAGATTGGGAGAAGGGAATTTACAATGAGACCTGGGTGTCCTTGTGCACCAGTCGCTGAAGGTAAGCATGCTGGTGCAGAAGGCGGTTAAGAAAGCAAATGGTATGTTGGCCTTCATAGCGAGAGGATTCGAGTACAGGAGCAAGGATGTCTTGCTGCAGTTGTACAGGGCCTTGGTGAGACCACACCTTGAGTATTGTGTGCAGTTTTGTTCATCTTATCCGAGGAAGAATGTTTTTGCCATGGAGCGAATGCAGTGAAGATTCACCAGACTGACACCTGGGATGGCAGGAATGACGTATGAGGAGAGATTGTGTCGATAGGCTTATATTTGCCAGAGTTTAGAAGAATGAGAGGGGATCTCATTGAAACTTATAAAATTCTAACAGGACTAGACAGACTAGATGCAGGAAGGATGTTCCCGATGGCGGGGGAGTCCAGAACCAGGGGTCACAGTCTAAGGATAAGGGGTAAGCCATTTAGGACTGAGATGAGGAGGAATTTCTTCACCCAGAGAGTGGTGAACCTGTGGAATTCTCTACCACACAAGGCAGTTGAGGCCAATTCATTAAATATATTCAGGAAGGAGTTAGATATATTTCTTAAGGCTAAAGGGATCAAGGGATATGGGGTAAAAGCAGGGACAGTGTACTGAATTTGGATGATCAGCCATGATCTCATTAAATGGCAGAACAGACTCGAGGGGCCGAATGGCCTACTCCTGCTCCTATCTTCTATGTCTATGTTTCTATGTTTCTGACCTCCACCCTCCTGCCCCCAATCTCCTTCCGACCACCCTCCTGCAGCTCTCGATGACCTCCTGACACCTCCCCACCGCCCCCCAGATTTCTGTGTTTAACTATGCACGTGCGGACACCGGAAGTAGCTGTCCAATTTACTCTGTTATAACGGTGAGCACTGATAGCATCACCATTATTCTTAACTCAAAATCTGGGTCACTAAAACAAAGCCCCCTTGGCCTATCCGGGTGAATATAATAGCACCATTGGAAGAAGAACAGGGAGGTCCCCCCAGTGTCCTGGCCACCATTCCTCCTGCAACCAACACCACCTAAAACAGACCAACTGGTCATTTATCGTAGTGCTGTTTGTGGGACCTTGCTGTGTGCAAATTGGCTGCTGAGTTTCCTTGCAAAACCTTGAGTACGTTTCAAAGTGAAGTGCTTTGAGACGTTCTGAAGATGTGAAAGTTGCTATATAAATGTAAATTCTTTCTCTGTCTATCCTCACTTGACCATGTCACCATAAGGGGACAAGAAGAGAGCTGGGGCTCCCCCTAGCTGCGAGCTGGAGATCTCGCAGTGAATGCACGTCCAGTGCAGTGGTGTGGTGGCGGAAACACTGGGCCATTCTGCCATGTCGGGTCAGAGTCCGGCGTCACAGGAACAATAACACATTGGGATGAAAACCCTTCATGGATAAAATATTTAAAACATTGGCCATGAAAGTAATTTAATGAGAAAAGAAAAACAAACAGAAAACTGGCAAAGACGGAGAAATTTTCTGTGTCTTCCATTTATGTAACTCCTCCAGCAGGGCTTCTGTAGAAATAATATTTTGACAGAAGTTTCCTGGAAAAGTTTGAATAGTGCCTAACACAGAAACATTCCAGCTCCCGCCATAATTGCTGTCTGACGACAGTGAGGAATCCTAAAGAATGAGATCTGTAGTTTCACTCAGATTGTAAAATAAACCATCTCAAGCTCGCTTAAAGGACTCGTTCTTCCAGCAGTTGTTGGAAAGAAGTGAGTTTGAGATTTTCCAGCAGAGGCGTAGATCAGCTGGTGTCAATGGTAAACACACTCGGCAAATTTCACAACATGCAATTTATTCTCTGACATATCGAAAGGCTAATGAAGTAGAAATGTATCTCAGGCAGTAGCGGGAAAGAGCCGATGGAACTGAACATTAGCATGACGGGCAGCCGATGTGGTTCTGCCCATTGTGTGCTACTGATTTTCATATCTGAACTTTGACAGTGGATGGCAGCAGGATATTCGACAACATAGTGCATCACAACTGGTTCTCATCCGATACCCACAGATGCACTGCCCAGCAGCAAGGATTAGATAAAGAGCAGGGACGGGAAGCCTGACTGATTTTTCATTCCCTAGTTCTGGCGCACTGCAGTGACCCTGCTCACTAACGCAGCACAGAACACAGGAACAACTTGGGATCTTCCTGTCTGCACGGCTTGGTACCACACTGAGCCATGTTTTAACAGAGCAAACCAACAGGTACTGTACTATAGTGGAGCATAGTCATTCTCTACTGTACTGGAGTGTAATACAGCCACTCTGTACTGTACTGGAGTGTAATACAGCCACTCTGTACTGTACTGGAGTGTAATACAGCCACTCTGTACTGTACTGGAGAGTAATACAGTCAATCTCTACTGCACGGGAGAGTAATACAGTCACACTGTACTGCACTGGAGAGTAATACAGTCACACTGTACTGGAGAGTAATACACTGGAGAGTAATACAGTCAATCTCTACTGCACGGGAGAGTAATATAGTCACACTGTACTGCACTGGAGAGTAATACCGTCAATCTCTACTGTACTGGAGAGTAATACAGTGGAGAGTAATACAGTCACTCTCTACTGTGCTGGAGAGTAATACAGTCACTCTCTACTGTACTGGAGAGTAATACAGTCACTCTCTACTGTACTGGAGAGCAATACAGTCAATCTCCACTGCACTGGAGGGTAATACAGTCACACTGTGCTGTACTGGAGAGTAATACAGTCAATCTCTACTGTACTGGAGAGAAATACAGTCACACTGTACTGTACTGGAGAGTAATACAGTGAATCTCTACTGCACTGGAGAGTAATACAGTCAATCTCTACTGTACTGGAGAGTAATACAGTCAAACTCTACTGCACTGGAGACTAATACAGTCAATCTCTACTGTACTGGAGAGTAATACAGTCACACTGTACTGTACTGGAGAGTAATACAGTCAATCTCTACTGTACTGGAGAGTAATACAGTCACACTGTACTGTGCTGGAGAGTAATACGGTCACAATGTACTGCACTGGAGAGTAATACAGTCACAATGTACTGCACTGGAGAGTAATACAGTCACACTGTACTGCACTGGAGAGTAATACAGTCAATCCCTACTGAACTGGAGGGTAATACAGTCACACTGTGCTGCACTGGAGAGTAATACAGTCAGACTGTACTGCACAGAGAGTAATACAGTCACACTACTGTACTGGAGAGTAATACAGTCAACCTCTACTGCACTGGAGATTAATACAGTCAATCTCTACTGTACTGGAGAGAAATACAGTCACACTGTACTGTACTGGAGAGTAATACAGTCAATCTCTACTGCACTGGAGAGTAATACAGTCAATCTCTACTGTACTGGAGAGTAATACAATCACACTGTACTGTACTGGAGAGTAATACAGTCAAACTCTACTGCACTGGAGACTAATACAGTCAATCTCTACTGTACTGGAGAGTAATACAGTCACACTGTACTGTACTGGAGAGTAATACAGTCAATCTCTACTGTACTGGAGAGTAATACAGTCACACTGTACTGTGCTGGAGAGTAATACAGTCAATCTCTACTGTACTGGAGAGTAATACAATCACACTGTACTGTACTGGAGAGTAATACAGTCAAACTCTACTGCACTGGAGACTAATACAGTCAATCTCTACTGTACTGGAGAGTAATACAGTCACACTGTACTGTACTGGAGAGTAATACAGTCAATCTCTACTGTACTGGAGAGTAATACAGTCACACTGTATTGTGCTGGAGAGTAATACGGTCACAATGTACTGCACTGGAGAGTAATACAGTCACAATGTACTGCACTGGAGAGTAATACAGTCACACTGTACTGCACTGGAGAGTAATACAGTCAATCTCTACTGTACTGGAGAGTAATAAAGTCAATCTCTACTGTACTGGAGAGTAATACAGTCAATCTCTACTGTACTGGAGAGTAAGACAGTCACACTGTACTGTACTGGAGGGTAATACAGTGAATCTCTACTGCACTGGAGAGTAATACAGTCACACTGTACTGCACTGGAGAGTAATACAGTCACACTGTACTGCATGGAGAGTAATACAGTCACACTGTGCCGCACTAAAAAGGAATACAGTCACACCGTACTGCACAGGACAGTAATACAGTCACACTGTACTGCACTGGACAGTAAAACAGTCACACTGTACTGCACTGGACAGTAATACAGTCACACTGTACTGCACGAAAGAGTAATACAGTCACACCATGCTGCAAAAGACAGTAATACAGTCACACTGTACTGCACTGGGCATTAATACAGTCACACTGTACTGCACTGGACAGTATTACAGTCACATTGTACTGCACTGGAGAGTAATACAGTCACACTGTACTGCACTGGAGAGTAATACAGTCAATCTCTACTGCACTGGAGAGTGATACAGTCACACTGCACTGGACAATAATAGTCACGCTGTACTGCATTGGACTGTATTACAGTCACACTGTACTGCACTGAAGAGTAATACAGTCAACCTCTACTGTATTGGAGAATGATACAGTCACACTGTACTGTACTGGACAGCAATACATTCACACTGTACTGCATGGAGAGTAATACAGTCACACTGTACTGCACTGGAGAGTAATACAGTCACACTGTACTGCATGGAGAGTAATACAGTCACACTGTGCCGCACTAAAAAGGAATACAGTCACACCGTACTGCACAGGACAGTAATACAGTCACACTGTACTGCACTGGACAGTAAAACAGTCACACCATACTGCACAGGACAGTAATACAGTCACACTGTACTGCACTGGACAGTAAAACAGTCACACTGTACTTCACTGGACAGTGATACAGTCACACTGTACTGCACTAAAGAGTAATACATTCACAACGTACTGCACTGGACAGCAATACAGTCACACTGTACTGCACTGGACAGTAATACAGTCACACTGTACTGCACGAAAGAGTAATACAGTCACACCATGCTGCAAAAGACAGTAATACAGTCACACTGTACTGCACTGGGCATTAATACAGTCACACTGTACTGCACTGGACAGTATTACAGTCACATTGTACTGCACTGGAGAGTAATACAGTCACACTGTACTGCACTGGAGAGTAATACAGTCAATCTCTACTGCACTGGAGAGTGATACAGTCACACTGCACTGGACAATAATAGTCACGCTGTACTGCATTGGACTGTATTACAGTCACACTGTACTGCACTGAAGAGTAATACAGTCAACCTCTACTGTATTGGAGAATGATACAGTCACACTGTACTGTACTGGACAGCAATACATTCACACTGTACTGCACTGAAGAGTAATACAGTCAATCTCTACTGCACTGGAGAGATTTACAGTATTACTACTATACTGGTGAGTAATACCCACTCGCTGCTGAAAAATGTTTTTCCTCATGTCACCTTTGGTTATTTTGCAAATCACCTTAAATCTGTGTCCTATGCTTCCCGACCCTTCCGCCAATGGGAACAGTTTCTCTCTATCTACTCTGTCAAGACCCCTCATGATTTTGAACACCTCAATCAAACCTCTTCTCAACCTTCTCTGCTCTAAGGAGAACAACCCCAGCTTCTCTAGTCTATCCACATAACTGAAGTCCCTCATCCCTGGAATCATTCTTGTAAATCCTTTCTGCACCCTCTCTAAGGCCTTCATATCCTTCCTAAAGTCCGGTGCCCAGAATTGGACACAAATGGGGAGAAATTGGGTATCGCCCCGCTTAGGGCGCAATTATCGGCCAGGTGCAAGGTTTAGCTCCTGCCGCTAATCATCGACTCTGACTGCAAACTTGGCTTTTATCACCCCTGGAGGTGATTGGAGTGCTAAATCAGTCGCTGCACACCTGTCTTAAGACGCAAAGGCCTGAGGAGTGAGGCGCTAACTCAGAGCACGGGCGCAGTGCAGGTGATGTCAATTAGTGATGGAACACAGACACACTGGCACCGGACTGTTCTTAAAGGGGAGGGCGGATCTTGCTCTCCAGCGACACCCTGCTCATTGCAGCCTTGAATCTCAGCCTGGAGAGACCTGTGACTACATTTTCCAGCCAAGGACTATGGAGAGGGTGAGAGAATGAGTTCAGCGCTTCAGCGAGCAGGCCTCGGAGATTCTGGCTGGCGCAGTGGAGTGCAGAAGATCTATACTCTACCCTGAGAGTGGCAGGAGGCCTTTGTCGTGCAACTACAGAAGAGTTTGGAGGGAGGTGGCTCAGCACATCTCCTCCAGGGGCATGGTGCCCGGGACACATACTCAATGTCGCAAAAAGTTCAACGACCTCACTTGGTTCGTCAGGGTGAGTGGCTTTTTTTCAATACCCCTCCATCCCTCCATTTCAACCTTACTCTATGGCCAGAGGGTCTTAAAACCCCAATGCCCAACACTCATCCAACACCTATGGCCCTCTCATGAAACACACACACACACATTCCACACCTTGCACTCAGTAAGGGCTATTCAACTATGGGAGGCACATCAGGCAAGACCATGGCTACATACATTAAGGGCTATTCAACTATGGGAGGCAAAACAGACAAGACCATGGCTGCATACATTAAGGGCTATTCAACTATGGAAGGCACATCTGGCAAGACCATGGCTGCATACATTAAGGGCTATTTAATTATGGGAGGTACATCAGGCAAGACCATGGCTGCATACATTAAGGGCTATTCAATTATGGGAGGCACATCAAGCAAGACCATGGCTGCATACATTAAGGGCTATTCAACTATGGGAAGCACATCAGGCAAGACCATGGCTGCATACATTAAGGGCTATTCAATTATGAGAGGCACATCAGGCAAGACCATGGCTGCATATTTACTCAGATGCCATCAGTTTTCTTGCAGACCAACTATCTCATAATAGGAGACAGCAGAAATGGACGGGTGGAGGGCGGACTCAGCTGCAACCCCTCAGTGATCTTGAGGCGCATGTCCACAGGATTGTGGCAAGCCAGGTGATCGGTTCTGTCGTCCCTGGAGAGGGCAACCCGGTTCGGGACAGCAATGGTAAGGACATCAGCTTTCTCTCCTTTCTCATTCCACTTGTCCCTCACAACACCAGACTTTGACACTTTCAATCCAACTTATTAAATCGCTCCAGTCCTTCCTCCCTTACTGCCCCCCTGTCCTGACGCTAAAGCCACACTTGTACCGCCCTGCTTTCAGATGATGATTCACCAGCTGAGGAGACCGGCCTTCAAGCTGCCAGTGGGAGCAAAGCCGCAGGCGAGGAGGAAGAGGAAGCCGGAGCATCAGTGCCACCCTCGCCTGAGGAAGCCCATGCCCACACTGGGAACATGTCTTCCCTGGAGGGGAGCAGGGGGAAGGGTCTGATGAGGGTGAAGCTCCGGGACCAAGTGGGCTGCACAACGCGATGTGGCTAGGGAAGCTCGGGGGTCTTCTCCCCGGAGGTAGATTAGGCCAGTGAGTCCTGCTGCACTGGACACAGAGGAGGAGCGGCTCATCACTGAAAAGAACACCCAGGTGGTGGATGTAAAGTCCGCGCCTCAATAATACATGGACTTCGGGAGAACAGTTTAACAGGTACTTTACTGAACAAGAGGCAGCTTGAAACTGAAACTACAGAAGCCTGCTAGGGCCTTTTATACAGGGGTGGTCACTGCCGGTACTGCAGTCTAAGACCAGTTATTCCCTTAAAGGGACATACACAACAATTCCTCCCCTTTTAGATAAACAGTACATAACATTCATTTAACAACTAAATAATAACTAATTACAATTACAATTTTCTCAGTAATATATACATCAACTGGAATAGTCATTTATAAGTTCAGTCTTTGAGGAGGCTTCCTGATCCGGACTGGATAGCGCCTTTCTCGAGTATCCTGTTCTGGCGGTGGAGTCAATTCTGGCTCATTGTCATTGGCTGGTTCGTCAGCTTCCAATACCCCTGCTTCTGAGGTAGACGCAATCTGTACTTCGGGCTCATTACCAGGTGCACATGCTTGTGGTACAGGTTTGGCTTGTTCCTGTGACTCTAGAATCTGGTCAGCATGGCGTCTCACGATGCTCTCTCCAACGTCCACTGTGTATATTAGTGGTCCCTGCTGTGTGCATATCGTGCCTGGCTGCCACTTTTCTGTTCGGTAGTCATGGGCCAAGACAGGTTGCCCCATCTTGAAGCTCCTGGTTGGCTTCTCATTTATGTGCTGGAACTGCTTATCCTCAACATCTCGTCTTATGTTTGGTTTGAGCAAATTCAAGCGACATCTTAGTCTCCGGTTGAAAAACAGTACGGCTGGAGTTTGGTTGGTTACTGCATGTGTCGCATTCCGGTAAGCAAACAGGAAGTTATCCACCTTGTGTTGCAGTGGTATGTCATCATTATACATTGCCTTTATGGCCTTTTTAAAGGTCTGAACAAACCTCTCAGCCAATCCATTTGTGGCTGGATGATATGGGGCAGATGTGTAATTTTTCACCCCATTATTCTTCAGGAACCTCCGTGTTATGTTCATTAATAAATAGACATTCTTATTATGAACACAGCTAGCTTTTGCTAGCTACTTTTATTGAGCACATGTGGACTTGTACAGCATCTTGTAGAGGCTTCCATCTTGACTGCTGCCTTGTGGGTAGCCTAGCCTCATGGGTAATGTAGTCTTAATATAATATATAGCTGGGTAGTGTAGTCTAATACATACAGCTATATACAGCTCTACTGCTCCACCTAGTGTCCACCACAGAATGACATGTTCTTGATCACTATATCCTCCTTTCTTTGAGGTTTAACAAAATCAATATCAATCAACTTTCAAGAAAACAATAAAGATAATATCAGTAACACTTTTGTTAGTGCTCTATAAACATAAACATTTTCAAAACAGTCAACACATTTTCAAAGCTTTACATTGTACTCAAAGATTAAGTCTATCAGGCTCTTTTACTTCACGTGTGGATCTTCTCAACACGGGTAAGTCTGATGTGTCTTCCTGAGATTGTTCTGGTGGTGAATGACAAGATGCAGTTGTGGCATTGTCATCAATCTGCTCTTGTATAGATCGAGGTCTCCTTGCGATCTTTGCTTGGAGAGGGTTTCAGTGTTTCCTTCACTCTTCATGCCATAACTCTCAATGCAGTCAATGCACTCTCGAAAAACTGCTGGCAGCTGGATCCCATCATACAGCATAGTCCTCTCAGCAGCCTTGGCTAATGGAACACCAAAGATTGGCCTGAGGAAAGAAGGAGTATCCACCGGAACTGCTTCCTGCTCTGGTGCAGGCTTCTTCTTTTTCTTTTTCTCTTTCCACTGCTTAACAACATCTGCTGCGGTTATATCTTTGGACTTTTTCTCCTTGTGTTTTTCTTCTTTGTGCTTTTCTTCCTTTGGCTTCTCTTTGACTTTAAAGTCTTTTTCTTTCTTCTTGGAGAAACTAGGCTTTTTGAAGACATGGATACCCTTTGGCCTTTTCATCCTTGATGGGCTCTCTGCTTCATCACCTGAGTCATCTGGTCTGCTTATGGCACAGTTTATACGGTAAACTCTTTTGACCAGTTCTAAGTCCTCACAAGTTTTGTCACCCAGTAGTGAATCAAGCCTTTCAGCCACAACAGAAAACATGAGATGATGCACTTTGTCTTTGACTGTCACTTTAAGTCTGCATACACCTAAGCTATCTATTTTCTGTCCATTATAGTCCTTCAGTAGTACTGACATTTTCTGTATTTTGGGCTTTTCTTTCATATTGTTACTGTCACTCATACTGATTAAGTTTGCTTTTGCCCCAGTGTCCAGTTTAAATGTAACTAATGCTCCATTTATATACAGTGGGATCATCCATTTGTCCTCTTTTACTGCATTAACTTTATGTTCAGCATTGTCTATTTCTGAGGGCTGCACATTTTCTGTATCTTTTTTGATATCATCACATGACACCATTCTTACAAAAAGTGTCTCACTTAAATCAGTGTCCTCAATCACATTAACTTGTTGCCCTTTCGTTGTTTTTACTTTTGAAAAGCATTGTTTGGCAAAGTGATTCTTTCCATTACACTTTGTGCACATTTTTCCAAATGCTGGGCATTGCCTTAACTGGTGTTTGTAACCACAGCGTTTACAATTAAAAATTTCATCCTCCGATTGCTTTTCATTTCTGTTCTGCCGACGTTTCTTCCCCTTGTAGGACACAGCACTGACAGCAGCATTATCACTCATTACATTCGCATCATTATTGATTTCACTGAAAGTCTTCGCGTGATTTTGAGCTAGCTCGCTGGCTTGGCATATTTTCACCGCATTTTCCAAATTTAGTTCGGTTTCTCTCAACAGACGTTCCCTGAATTTTTTATCATGAATACCAAACACAATCTGGTCATGAATCATGGATGCTTTGAGCTCAGAGAAATTACATGTCTGTGCTTTCAGTTTCAGATCAGTTATAAAGCTATCAAAAGTCTCATTTTGCTGCTGTGTCCGAGAACAGAAGATGTATCTTTCATAGGTCTCATTCTTTTTGGGAGAGCAATGTGCATCAAATTTTTTTAGCACATCTTCTAATTTTTCTCTGTTCTCCACTGGATTAAATACAAATGTATTAAATACCTCTATCGCCTGTGGGCCTGCAACCGTAAGCAGCAACGCTATCTTCCTTGCATCTGGCTTCGTACCGAATCCGATGGCTGCAATGTAGAGTTCGAATTGCTGTTTTAAAGTCTGCCAGTTGTAGTCGATTTTTTCTGTGAGATTCAAACGCTCTGGTGGCTTCAAATTCTCCATGTCGCTTTTCACAATTTTCAGCAGATCTTCACCACCCTGGTACCATGTTATGTTCATTAATAAATAGACATTCTTTTTATGAACACAGCTAGATTTTGCTAGCTACTTTTATTGAGCACATGTGGACTTGTACAGCATCTTGTCGAGGCTTCCATCTTGACTGCTGCCTTGTGGGTAGCCTAGCCTCATGGGTAATGTAGTCTTAATATAATATATAGCTGGGTAGTGTAGTCTTATACATACAGCTATATACAGCTCCACTGCTCCACCTATTGTCCACCACAGAATGACATGTTCTTGATCACTACACTCCGGAAATCCTTAGACACAAACTGTGGGCCATTGTCGGAACAGATCTGTTCTGGCAACCCATTCCTGGCGAAGATGGTCATTAGGACTGCAATAGTTTTCTCCGTGGTGGTGGAGGACAATTTAATGACCTCTGGCCATTTCGAATGGGCGTCCACAGTGATTAGAAACATTGAGACCATAAATGCATCAGCGAAATCAATGTGTACCTGTTGCCATGGAGATGAGGGCCACTCCCATGGATGTAGCAGGGCCTGTGGTGGAGCGTTTTGGACCTTCTGGCATCCTGTGCATCTCTTGGTCATAGCCTTGATTTCTTTATCGATTCCCGGCCACCACACAAACGCCCTGGCTAGGCTCTTCATTTTTACCCCTCCCAGATGACCCTCGTGAAGCTCATTGAGTACTCTATCTCTCAACTTGTGTGGAATTACCACTCGGGATCCACACATCAAGGTTCCCCGGCACACTGACAGCTGTTCCCTCCTTGGCGAGAATGCTGGCAACAGTGAGTCGCCATATGCTGGCCATCCCTTCACCGTCAAATCATAGACCCGGGAGAGTGTCGGGTCATTTCGGGTTTCCTTCTCAATACTTGCGTTTGTAACAGGCAAACATTCGACTATGGTCGCATGGAATGTCTCCACCGGGTCCACTGCAGGTGCTTCTTCCGCCATAGGCAAAGGTAGGCGCGACAGCCCATCAGCGTTTCCATGTTGTTTCGTACCTTTGTACTCTATGTCATACTGATGTGCTCCTAGAAAAAGTGACCATCTTTGCAGCCGTTGCGCCGTCATCACTGGAACGCCCTTCTTTGGGTTAAAAATTGAGACCAGGGGTTGATGATCAGTCAGTAGGGTGAATTTCTGCCCGTGCAGATAGTGATTGAACTTCTTCAACCCCCACACCAGGCTGAGGGCCTCCCTGTCAATCTGGGCGTAGTTACGCTCGGCTGAGGTTAGCGAGCGCGATGCACAGGCTATTGGCCTCTCTGAACCGTCACAGAATTTGTGTGACAGCACCGCTCCAATGCCATAAGGTGATGCATCACATGCCAACCGAATCAGTAGTGTTGGGTTGTAGTGGGCCAATACTTCTTTTGAAGTGATTTGGCATTTACATTCCTGAACGGCACGCTTACACTCATCACTCCATTTCCATGTTACACCAGTTTGAAGGAGGGCATTCAGTGGGTGCAGAATTGTAGATTAATTCGGCAAGACCTTATGGTAGTAGTTCACCAACCCGAGGAACGACCTCAGTTGCGACACATTTTCTGGTGCTGGAGCCTTGACTACAGCCTCAATCTTGTCCGGCGACTTATGCAACCCTTCCTCATCAATCTTGTGGCCACAATACGAGATTTGTCTCCTGAAGAACTCGCATTTGGGATGGTTGGCTCGTAGCCCATATTCCTGCAATCTCGTGAGCACCTGTTCCAGGTTGGCAAGGTGTTCATTGTCATTTTTGCCCGTAATTGGATGTCGTCCAAATAACACTGGGTCCCCGGGATCCCTTGCAGGACTTGTTCCATTGCCCTCTGCCACATAGCCGGGGCTGATGCTACCCCAAATACCAGTCGATTGTACTGGTAAAGGCCTTTGTGAGTGTTTATCGTGAGGTATTTCCTAGATGCTTCTTCCACCTCCATTTGTAGATACGCTTGAGCCAGGTCAATCTTTGTAAAACATTTCCCTCCAGATAGTGAGGCGAAAATATCTTCTATCCGTGGAAGCGGATACTGTACTGTGTGCAGGACTGGGTTCACAGTCACCTTGAAGTCCCCACAGATGCAAACCTTCCTTGGCTCCCCAGGCGTGCTGCTCAATGCTTTCTTCATTACAGGAATGATGGGTGTGGCCCACTCGCTCCAGTCCACCTTAGACAGCACCCCCGAACGCTCCAGACTCTCCAGTTCAGCTTCCACAGCTGGGCGTACCGCGTATGGCACCGATCTGGCCTTGAAAAATTTTGTGTTTGCATTATCCTCAATCTTTATGGTTGCCTTTACTCCTTTTAGAGTCCCAAGTCCTTGTTGGAACACCTCTTCCACATCAGATAGAATTTGTGACAGACATCCAGGTGCGACGTCATCATCTTTTTTGTCAGTCACAGTTAGTGCCAGAATGGAATGCCAATCCAATTGTAGTCTTCGGAACCATTCATGTCCCAATAATGGTGGTCCTCCATCTCGTAGTATATACATGTATAGTTTCTGTGTTTCCTTTCCGTTAAAAATGAACTGGCACCCTTATTTTTCCTCTGGGGTAGACCTTTTGCCCCGTGTATGTCTTCAATACAATGGACGTGTCCTTTAAGGGTATGTGTGAGAATATCCGCTCATAGTCTCATCGATTCATGACAGTTAGGGCTGATCCTGTGTCCAATTCCATCTTCACTGGGGAACCTGCTATCGTGAGGGTGACCCAAATGGTTCGGTGATCTTCTTTTGCGATCACGTTGTGTAACTTTAAACAACTTAGTCGCCTGCTCCCGGAGTCCTTATCACTCTCCTGGTCTTCTGAACTACTATCTGTCAGTTCCTTTACTTTCCTGTACTGTTCCTTTGTAGTTCTTGTCGTGTTGGTCTTCTTTCCCGACCTGCAGACTCTTGCTATATGTCCCATTTTCCCGCATTGCCTGCATATTTTGTCTTTAAACCAGCAGTCCTTCTGCTCATGGGTTGTTCTGCTGCAGCGATAGCACTTTTCGGCTCCATACGCCATTTCGTTAGCGCTGTATTCTTGTGGTTTCTGTTGTATTTCCACAGCTCCCCGTGCTGCTGCTTCGCTGGATACTGCCATGCTGAAAGCCTGTTCTAGCGTCAGGTCCTTTTTTGAAAGTAGTCGTTTCTGGGTTCCTTCACTCTGGAGCCCGCAGACAAACTTATCCCGTAAGATGTCTGCCAGTCCTGCTCCGAACTGGCAGTGCTTCGATAACTTGCGTAGTTCCGTAAGATAGTCAGCATTGCTCTCATCTTTGTGCTGGTTTCTTTTATGGAACTTGAATCTTTCTGCTATCAGCAGTGGTGTAGGGCTTAGATGTTCCTGTCAGATATGAACAATTTCCTCAAAACTTTTCTCCATTGGTTTAGCTGGGGTAATTAAATTCCACAATAGGCCGTACGTACTCGCACCCATCAGATTTAATAATACCGACGCCCTCTTTCCATCAGCCACCTCATTTGCCTTGCAGTACACTTCAATTCTTTCCACATACGTGGTCCAGTCTTCTATCTCATGTCGAAAGCAGTGATACTGCCACTTTTCGGCATCTTGGGCGATTTAAAATGGCGCCTCCCGCACTTTTGCTTCTTCCCCAATGGAATAAAATGGCGCCTCCCATGCTTTTGCTTCTTCTCCAACGGGATAAAATGGCGCCTCCCGCGCTTTTGCTTCTTCCCCTTACTGCCATGCTGCTCCTAGCGTTCTACGGGGTAATGGCGGCGACCCGCAGCTTCGGCGCATCTCGCTTTCCTTCCCCCCCGTTTAGTTTCTCTCCGCTGTCCTGTTCTCGAGCACCGACCGCGCCCTGTGCGCTCCACCCTCTCTCTCTTGTTTTCCTTTCCCGGCGACGCTGCGCGGCCCGATTTGTAGAGCCGCTCGATCGAGCTTGAGCCCGCCGCAGTCCGGAAGGGTCAGCGAGCTACCTGCTACCAGCACGATTCGCTGGAACCACAGTCTCTCCCGCAATTCTCCAAACACCGATGGATTCTTTGGGCTGTTGCCCTCGGTCAACGCCCGTTGCTCAGACTACGACCTTCCAGGACCCTCCTTTCAGGCGAGTTCCCCGTGAGATGATGCCACACTGCAGGTGAGTTCGAACTTACTCGTCACCACTGTAAAGTCCGCGCCTCAATAATACACGGACTTCGGGAGAACAGCTTAACAGGTACTTTACTGAACAAGAGGCAGCTTGAAACTGAAACTACAGAAGCCTGCTAGGGCCTTTTATACAGGGGTGGTCACTGCCGGTACTGCAGTCTAAGACCAGTTATTCCCTTAAAGGGACATACACAACAGTGGACATGCACACTGAGCTCATGGGTGCAGTGGGAAGGGTGCCCGAATGCATTGATGCACTGGCAAGGTGTGTGGCGCACTACGCTGTAGCACAGGCGGATGCCACGCAAATGCTTAGTGCTGCAATTCAGTCACTGGCTGCTGTGATCCAATCTCAGACTGGTCTTATGCAGACTCAAATTGAGGCCACGCAAGCACTGACTGCTGCCATTGTCGCTGGTTCGGACACATTTCCCCGGGGCTCTCACTGCGCCACAGCAGGCCAGCAATCTATGCTCCAGCAGATTGCTCCAGATGCTGAGTTGCTGCCCCGTGGGAGTGCCAGTGTGTCGGTCGAGCAGGGAGTTGCTGTCCTCTCTCAAGATGACAGCATTCCTGCTGCCACCACTGTCACTTCCGCATTGCAGTTGCCACCGCCTGTAGCCCAGATTGCTGCCGCCCATGCAGAGTTGGTGCAGTCTGCATCCGGGCCCTCCAGGCCCAGAGCTGGTCGAGGGCGTCCTTCAAGGGCATCTGTAGTCTCAGGTTCTGACAATCAGCAGCCTTCCACCAGCCTTGCTGCAGCCTCTGGGGCCCCATTATGGAGGAGCAGTAGGGTGGAAAGGGGGGAAGTGCACAGGAGATGGAGATCACCCTCAATGGGCAAAAAGTAGGAGGTGTGACAAAAAGTTGGGATTTTTTATTAAAGGCCGAGGTTCGTGTTCAAACTTTTGTTTAGTGTTTTGGACATTATCTCCAGGTTGTGAGAACCACTTATGTTAATTAATGATTTTTTGTGTTTGTTTCTATTAGTTTGTCATGAAGAAATGGCACACAGAGTGTTTGTAAAATAAAAAAGTTTTTGTATTCAAAATGTACAGGTTTGGCCTTTGGAATCATTGCTGCTTTGGCCAGCTTTGTGATTGCGGGTTGCTTTTATTCATATTGTTCTCCATGCCAGAAGCCATTTCCTCAGTAGGGGCCTAGAAGCGGCTTGTTATCAGTCGTTGATGGATGGCTCTTGCAGGTTCAACATTCTGGGCCTACCTCCCGCCTTGGTGCTGCTGCTGATCATCCTACTCCTCTTCTGCCTCCTCTTCCTTCTCCTCCGGTGGTGCTCCAAGGCCTGGTGGCATTGGCTGGGTGCTGAGGATTGCCAGGTTATGAAGAATGCAGCACACAACTATGACGAGGAAGACTCGCTCAGGCGAATACTGCAGGGCTCCTCCTGAGTGGTCCAGACAGTGGAACTGTTGCTTGAGCACGCCGATCGTCTGCTCAATGATGTTCCTGGTGGGGAGATTGTAGTGTATGTACCCGTCTACCTTTAAGGGAACTATTGAATGTAACCGTTCACCTTTAAGAGGACTACTTTCGGGTGGCACTATTTGTTTGGCTTCTGTATACTGTAATACCGATAGTGACCACACCAGTATATAAGTGTTGTGGCATGATTGCTGGGGCAGATTCGCCCGGACCTTCGAATAGTAAAGACCTGTTTGTTTGTTACTTCTGAAGTCTGTGTATTTATTAACTGCACAACCCACAGACTTTACAGTGGCGACGAGTCCGATCGTACCCTGCGGCAAGACTACCAAAAGCAACGAAGAGCGTCGAAGAGAGACAACCGCCCTCGTCGTGCTACCAAAAGAAAACACGAGGCTGCAACAACAGAAAGCAGGAAGACTAACAACAAAAGCTGTATCAGCAACAGGCACTGACTACCCTTCTGCCACGGTGCGGAGTGAGCCGACCAGCAAGAAACAAGGCGGCCGACGAAACTGTGAGTAGGGGAAGGTGTAGAAGTATCCGGAGGATAAGGGCAGAGCACTCGACCTCGGTCGAGGGGGAGCTGTGCCGGCCAAAAGTCGGGTCCAACGGCGTCGGGTGACAGCCGGACCGCGATCGGCGGGAAAACTCCGGGCAGCGACCGCAGCCACGAAGCGCTGAGCCTGCGAGTAGGCGCGGGAAGAGAAACCCAGCCGCAGCCGGGGAGGGAAACACCGGTCTGCGAGAGGGCTGGGGAGGCGAACGGGAACCGTGCGGGTGAGAGCCGGGTGCGGAGAGAGAGACTGCGAGGAGCCAGTCCAGCGGCTGAGCTGTTCTCCACCAACGGGGTACTCAGAGCCGGCAAAACCGAACGTGCGGGAGTGGGAGAGAGACACAGCCGAAAGCGGGGTGAGAGACTGCGCGAGAGCCAGTCCAGCGGCTGAACTGTCCTCCGTTAACGGGGTGTACCCAGCGCCGGTAGAGCCGTGCGGGCGGGAGGAAAAGACAGAGCCGAGTAAGGGGAGCTGTGCGGAAGCCAGCCCAGCGGCTGAACCTGTCCGCTGTGGGGAAAGCGTACCCCTTCCACCAGGGAAGAAACGCGGGAAGCCGCCATTAGGCGGGGAAGACGATTGAAGTGGGCGGGGCGAGAAGGAAAGAGCGGGAAACCGCCATTTTCGCGGGAAAACCGCCATCTTAGAAATAAACAAATAAATAAGAATACTTGAAGAAATACTTGTGTTGTACCCAAGGAAAGAAAGATGCCTAAGCGGGCGGACATCAACGAGTTCAATTCGGAGATTGAAGACTGGGCCACGTACGTAGAACGTATTGAGATACATTGTAAGGCTAACACAATAGCTAAGGAGGAAAAAGCTTTAACCTTACTTAACATGATGGGTGCGAAAACATTCGGGGTGTTGAAGAATCTTCTCTCACCAGCTAAACCGGCAGATCAGACTTTCGATGATATTGTAGCAGCGCTGAAGGATCACTTGAACCCCACACCGTTGATGCTGGCTGAACGATTCAAATTCTACGCAAGAACGCAGAGGAAAGACGAAAGCAATGCGGAATACTTGGTCGAACTGCGTAGGATAGCGAAATACTGCCAGTTTGGAGGGAATCTGACAGAGGCACTGCGTGACAAGTTCGTATGCGGATTGTCCAAAGAAGGAACGCAGAAGCGACTACTGGAAGAAAATGACCTCACACTGGACAGGGCTGTCCTCATAGCTGCATCGCATGAAGCTGCAGCGAAAGGAACGGCGGAAATGCAGCTAAAGGCGGCGGCACTAGGGGTGGACCAAATTACTTCGAGCACAACAAAATGCTACCGTTGTGGGAAGACAACACACGACCAGAATCAATGCTGGGGTAAAAACCAAGAATGCAGGAAATGTGGCAAGATCGGGCACATAGCTAAGGTATGCCGGTCAGGAGCAACGTACAACAATAAGAAGTCACCACAAAAATGGTACGGAAAGGTACAAGAGGTGACTAAGAAGAGTCTGAGGGAACAGAAGTCGGTCTCACACTCCAAATGCAAAGGACTGGACAGTCTGAGAATTCACAACGTGAGCAATGAAGCTGACCGACAAACTATCTGGATAACGCTACAGATTGCAAAGGTCCAAGTAAAAATGGAAGTGGACACCGGATCGGCGTTGACGGTCATGAATAAGCATGACTATAAGAAATTTTTCAAGCATATTCCACTACGGGATACGGAACTAGTACTACAGACATACACGGGGCACAAAGTATTCCCCATCGGAATGATAGAAGTCAAGGTGAGATACAAGGATAAAGATCATCACCGGTTGGACCTGTATGTATTGCCTGAGGGAGGACCACCACTTCTGGGACAGGAGTGGATCCGAAAAATAAAATTGGACTGGCAGTCCCTAAACACCATGACGGTGGATTCCGAAAAAGAGGATGTCAAACCTGAACGGTTGTCCAGAATATTGGACAAAGCTAAGGAGGTATTCCAGCAAGGACTGGGAACGCTGCGAGGTATTAAAGCAAAGGTTAAGATTGCAGAAAATGCAAGCCCAAAGTTTTTTAAGGCCAGATCAGCTCCTTACGCAATACGACCAGCTGGGGAGGCAGAACTGGAAGAACTTGAACGATCAGGGGTTCTGTCAAAAGTGGACTGGAGTGAGTGGGCCACGCCCATTGTTCCCGTCATGAAGTCCTCACCGAGTAATAAGCCTGGGGGACCGGGGAAGGTTCGTATCTGCGGAGATTTCAAGATTACTGTGAATCCGGTGCTTCACACGGTACAATACCCGCTTCCGCGGATTGAAGATATCTTTGCTTCATTGGCTGGAGGGAAACATTTCACGAAAATAGATCTGGCTCAAGCATATCTACAGATGGAGGTCGAGGAAGAGTCACGCCAGTACCTCACCATCAACACTCACAGAGGCTTGTATCGCTACAATAGACTGGTCTTTGGGGTAGCTTCGGCGCCAGCAATTTGGCAGAGGGCCATGGAACAGGTGTTACAAGGAATTCCAAGCACGCAGTGCTACTTAGATGACATTTTAATCACGGGAAAAGATGAGGAAAAACACCTCACGAATTTGAAACTGGTACTCACCAGGTTGAAGGAGTATGGCCTTCGGGTTAATCGCAAGAAGTGTGAGTTCTTCCAAAAACGGATCTCATACTGCGGTCATGTCATTGACCGAGAGGGACTGCATAAGTCACCCGAAAAGATAGAAGCGGTTGTGAAGGCCCCCGCCCCAGGAAACGTATCACAGTTAAGATCATTCTTGGGGTTGATTAATTACTATCACAAGTTTCTGCCAAATTTATCCACGGTACTGCATCCGCTGAATGACCTGTTGCGGAAAGAAACACCATGGAAGTGGAGTGAAGAATGCAAAAAGGCTTTTCGCAGAAGCAAGGAGTTGATTACCTCTGAAGAAGTGTTGGCTCATTTCAACCCAGCATTACCCCTTCGTCTAGCTTGCGATGCTTCCCCGTACTGAATTGGGGCAGTACTCTCACATAGGCTACCAAATGGCTCGAAAAGGCCAGTGGCTTTCGCGTCCCGATCACTGACACCCGCGGAGCGAAATTACGCCCAAATAGATAGGGAGGCCCTCAGTCTTGTGTGGGGCGTGAAGAAATTCAACCATTACCTACAATGTAAAAAGTTCACATTGCTGACAGACCACCAGCTGTTGGTGTCCATATTCAACCCAAATAAGGCCGTTTCCACCATGACAGCACAAAGGTTACAAAGGTGGTCCGTGTTACTTGGGGCACACCAATACGAAATTGAGTACAAAAGGTCTAAACAGCATGGAAATGCTGATGGGTTGTCACGCTTGCCATTGCCGATGGTAGAAGAAGCGAGTATAGTGGACCCAGTAGAGTTGTTCCACTCATCCATAGTGGAGTGTCTACCGATAACAAACTCAATGATTGAGAATGAGACAAGGAATGACCCGACTCTTTCACGAGTCTATGATGTAACGGTGGAGGGATGGCCAGCACAGAGCGAACCAACACTGCAAGCATTTGCACAGAGGAAAGAACAACTGTCAGTGTGTCGAGGAACCCTGATGTGTGGATCTAGAGTGGTGATTCCACCCAAACTCCAAAAGAAGGTGCTAAAGGAGCTGCACGAAGGACATCTGGGGGGAGTAAAGATGAAAAATCTAGCAAGAGCATTTGTGTGGTGGCCAGGCATTGATAGAGACATAGAGGAGATCACGAAGAACTGCCTAGGATGCCAGAGGGTTCAGAACGCACCACCCCAGGCTCCTCTGCATCCATGGGAGTGGCCCTCATCGCCTTGGCAAAGAGTACACATCGACTTTGCTGGTCCATTTATGGACTCGATGTTTCTAATAGCGGTGGATGCCCACTCCAAGTGGCCGGAAGTAATTAAGATGACCACCACCACGACGGAAAAAACCATCGCAGTGTTAAGGACTATGTTTGCTCGGAATGGTCTGCCGGAACAGATCTGTTCTGATAATGGACCACAATTTGTGTCCAAAGAATTCAAGAAATTCTTAAAGAGCAATGGGGTTAAACATTACACGTCAGCCCTGTTGTGTATGTAACCTGTTCCACCTTAAGAGAGCTTAAGCCTGTTCCACCTTAAGAGATGTACTACTTTCTCAGGCTGCTGTAGACGTAATACGGGGGGTGAACACACCGGTATATAAGCACTGTGCAGTAATCTTGTATTCAGTATAGTCCCTACCTCCAACCAGTAAAGACCTGTTTTTATTGTTACTCATTAGTCTGTGTCTTAATTAACTAAATAATTCACAGACTTAACAAGCCCCATACCATCCCGCCTCAAATGGATTGGCTGAAAGGTTTGTCCAGACCTTCAAGAAGGCCGTAAAGGCCATGAGTAATGAAAATATAAGTCTGCAACATAAGGTGGATAGCTTTTTGTTGGCATACCGAAATGCGACACATGCGGTCACAAATCAAACTCCCGCAATGATGTTCTGTAATAGACGCCTAAGATGCCGGCTGGATTTACTAAAACCAAACGTCAGAAGAGACGTAGAGAACCGGCAATTCCAGGGCATGAACAACAGGGTCACTAGATCTTTCCAGATCGGTCAACGAGTTTTGGCCCGGGACTACCGTACTGAGAAATGGCAGCCTGGAACTATTGGGAAAAGGCTGGGGCCATTGATGTACACCGTGGACATTGGAGACAATATAATAAGGCGCCATGTTGACCAAATCATAGGGTCCGCCACAAATAGGCCACCGACTTCACCACCTTATCCGGGTGATGTTGAAACTGAGATACCCAGAACACCTTCTTCCGATCTAGTGATACTGGAGTCTGCTGAACCTGACACGGCTTTTCAAGCCGAATCGACCTTGCCAGAAGCACCTCCTAGCCCGCCTGAAATGACGACACCACTGCGGCGTTATCCTGACAGAATCCGGAAACCCCCGGAAAGACTGAATCTATGAACTGTCTTACATAAACCTGTATATATGTTAGAATGTATGTTCACTATGGACTTAGTAAGTAATAAGCTAAAAAGGGAGGATTGTAGTGTATGTACCCGTCTACCTTTAAGGGAACTATTGAATGTAACCGTTCACCTTTAAGAGGACTACTTTCGGGTGGCACTATTTGTTTGGCTTCAGTATACTGTAATACCGATAGTGACCACACCAGTATATAAGTGTTGTGGCATGATTGCTGGGGCAGATTCGCCCGGACCTTCGAATAGTAAAGACCTGTTTGTTTGTTACTTCTGAAGTCTGTGTATTTATTAACTGCACAACCCACAGACTTTACAGAGATGGCTTTCATTGTACCGCAGCTCAGCAGGGGTGTTGGGGTTACGGAGCGGTGTCATCAACCAGGTGCAGAGTGGATAACCCTTGTCCCTGAGGAGACAAACACTTGGCTGATGCAGTGCCTGGAAAAGTTCTGGTACAGCAGTCTGGTGCAGGATGAAAGCATCGTGGCTGCTGCCAGGATAGTGGGCATTGACTGTGGTCACAGACCAACTGGACGTTTAAGGAGTGGAACCCCTTGCGGTTTCGGAAAACCTTTGCCTACTCATGCGGTGCCCACAATGCCACATGCGTGCAGTCAATGGTGCCCTGCACCATGGGGAAGCCCGCTATCCTTGCAAAGCCCAATGTATGCTCAGGCTGTTGGGCCCGGGTCATCGGGAAAGAGATATACTGGCGTCTCCTTTTATAGAGGGCATTTGTGACCTGACGGATGCAGCAATGGACCGCAAACTGAGAGATATTGGTGATGTCCCCAGTAGCTGCTTGAAAGGAGCCGGTGGCATAAAAATTCAGAGCCACTGTGACCTTCACTGCCACTGACAGAGACGTCCTGGTCCTCAGTTGAGGCTGCAGGTCTGACTGCAGCAGGTGGCAGAGCTCAGTGACCACCTCCTTGCTGAAGCGCAGCCTGCGCAAACACTGCTCCTCAGACATATTAATGTAGGAGAATTGTTCCCGGAATACCCTGGGTAAGGTCTCCTGTGCAGAGGCCTGTTCGCCCTCCTCCATCTGGCCATGATTGCCACTCTCTCTCTGAGTCTCTGTTGCCTCCGATTCTGTAGGTGCAGGACGAAGCCCCCAATCATAGTCTCTTGGCAATCGTAGTAAGATTCGCAAAATTTCCATATTTCCCCCAAGGTTATTAATAATAAAAGGGACCCTGAGTGGACATTTTAAAAAAAGGGTACCCAAAGATGGCATCCGCACCTCATGACCAAAAGCCTGCAAGATTTTTAAAGCTTGGACTCTGTGGCACAAGCAGCTTTTGGGGAAATCGAAACCTAAAATGCAGTTTCTGTGTGGAAAAGGACTTTGTATTTTGGAAAGCAGACAGAACTTTGAATATGCATTCAGCCAAATCGTAGACAGACCAAAACCAGTTAGGCCTATATTTGAGGCCATCAAGTTGTTTGCATCTATAATCAGAAACAGCTTAAGGAAGCCATCAAGGCTGGACAGGCCGATTAGGATGCATTAATAACAATACAGCTCAGACATCAGGCCATTAGGTGCGATCCACGACCATCTAAAAACAGTTAGTTTAGATTGCTACAATTATTTAAACAAGCTCGCCAAGATTGGGATAATGAACTAACCTGATTTGGCGTGCAGATAAGGGTTTTTCGTGAGGAGTATAACTGACGGCCCCGCGTAGCAATCACTCTCTGCTCCCTGCTCTTCTTGACTCTGGCTCTGCTCTCGTGGCTCCGGCCTCTTGGGCTGCCACTCATACTCGTGCCCTGGCCTCGTGGCGGGTTCTCTCCCTGTAGCAGATTTTCAGTAACCAGTTACACCATACCAACAGCAGGGGAGGGGAAATAGACGCAAGCCCATAGCCAGCCAGGACACCCAGGCCACAGAAAGGGGCGAGACGAAGTCGAGCAGGTAGCCCAGGACTTGTATAGTATTCCAGTGAGACGAGACGAATAGAGACGAAGAAGACGATAATAATTCGATAAGGGCAGAGCAGGGCAGCGAAAAACGTATCGATAAAAAAACCCAGCGCCTAGTTATAAGCTGGTGCTTGGGAAGACAAACATCTCGTTGAACACTGCGAAAATGCAGGTGGCCACACCACGATGAATAGACTGGCGTTCCTAAGCTTGGGTATGAAAATCTAGGCAGTTAAAACTGCCAACTGCCTTGTAGGCACAATGGTGCTGCCACCGACCGCCCGAGGGAGAAGAAGAGGAGAACCCATCGCGACGAGATGATGACGGCAGCGGAGGGGAGAAGGTGTGTCGCAGTAGCAGATCCTGCACCGTGCCCCTGAAGACCACGTGGCGACAGGGTACCTAGAAGGACCAAAGAGTAGACCTCAAAACTCGCATTCGTTAACAGTTAGCTTTATTTTGGATTGGTGAGCATGAATTCTGGCCCCTCATAGCTTAATCTAGTTAGGTATAGGGGGTGAGATAAGGATAAGGGGATTGTTAAGATAGTTGCTTTCCCTCGATGTGCCGTGTGTTCCCCATTCCCTGTATAAGTATAGTTATTTTGTATTTGCCTGTAATTTTATACTAGTAACTTCTCATAAGACTGTGTTAATTTCTATTTCAATAAAATCTTGGCTTTCTTACATCCAAACCACCTGTCTACTCGAGTCTTTTCTGTATCGCCGCCTGTACCTAAGTCCGGTGTCTAGAACCCAGGGATGTGGGAGCGATTCGAACCGCTCACAAACAGTCAGGGGCATAACTGACTGGGCGCACAGGCCAACCACACCACCCCCTACAGAATGGCAACTGCGGCAGGGCACCGGAAACAGAGTTGCGACACAGTAGACAATGGTTCGGATGAGCAAACCATGATGGAGGAAAGGATTTCTGATTATGTGTTTAGCAAGGTGAATATCACTAAGAAATGGATCACCACTCTGTTAAAGGCTGGGCGTCTGGTAGATGCAGCAGCTAAGTGGACAGAGGGCAAGGAACACAAGAAGCCCTTCGAGAAGGCAGTTTGGCTGATGTGTTTCAAAAAGCAGGTACAGCTTTTAGACAGGCTCATTGCAGCACAGGCAGTCGAGTTAAGGGAGTCAGCCCTGGAGATCCAGGATAAGGCCCTAGCAGGGGAAAAGTTATTAGTGGCTTTGCAGGTCCTGAATCAGGAGAGAGTGCATTTAATGGGAGAACGCAAGGCCCAGTTGGAATACCTACGTTACCAAGTCACCGAGGCCAAAGGAAATGAGTTAAGGTTGTGGGAGAAGAACGCCCGCTTGGCAAGGCAGATTAGGGAACAGGAAGAGAAAGTACAGGAGGTAAAGGTCGCGAGCGAGCAGGGGTTTGAGGAGGCAGACCACGGCCCCTGTAAAGAGAGGATAGAAAATCTGAGCCGGGCCCTCCGGAAGGCAAAAGGCATGGTATGCCTCATAAGCCCAAAGGCAGGTCAGGCGGATTTTATGGGGAACAAGGGGAGGACAGTACCAACGTCACCAGTAGTGCCTAGGGACGACCCGGTTGAGAGAGAGGAGACTCACGACCACCACCCGTAGCGCCAAGTTTCAGTGAGGTTTGGCAGCAAGGGGGGGTGGAACCAATGGTGGAGCCAGAGGGGGAGGCGGAGGTAGAGCAACACCTGCCCGTGAAGCCGGAACCGGGACCGATGTGCTCAGCACGGCATCAGAGGTTTGGCCCATCCACCAATGGCGACGATGAGGGACCCCTCCAAATCCAGTTCGTACTACCCTTTAACACCCAACAGCTTAGGGCTATGGTCAACCATATCCCGAAGCTCTCCGAGAGGGGAGACACCTCGATCCACTTCAGGGAAGTAGAGCAGGTAGCCAGCGTCAACGACTGCGATGGCGCTGAGCAGGCCAAGATGCTACTATTCTCCCTGGAGAGTAGTCTTCTCCAATCCCTCTCTGACGAGTGTAAGAGGGGGCAGAGTGGTTACGCGGAGCTTAGAGATGCGGTTCTGGAGGCCATGGGGATGAATGAGAGAAGTACTTTCTTCCATGTGAAGAAGACGGTCCAGCTCCCAGGTGAGACCCCCGCAGGCTTTTGCGGACCGGCTGTGGCCGGTGTACCGGAGTGCCTGTCCAGGGATGCCGGACCGGGGGTTCCTGAACGGGGATCCCCTTGTGAGTGTGCCGGTTAGTTCCCTCAGTAACCCCTAGATGGCACCTTCACTTGTTTGTTTCCTTTTGCTAAATTGTTACTAGTTTACTTAACTGCCTTTTATCAGGTTTATCGCTTGTATTTAAGTTCTGTGCGTTCTTCCCTCTGTGCTCAGTCTTGACAAGCCGTTTGCCTAGTGGTAGCTTGTCTATGTTTGTAACTGTTTACCTGTGTGATTCTAGTAAAGTGCTTTTATTTAAGACTGCACACCTGCTTCTCACCTCGTCTGTCTGCACTTGGGTCCAGAACCAGCCTCGCCCTGACAGCAAGACTGAGCCAGTATGGACCCAGCAGTGATGGAGGAATTTCATTCTATTCTCTCCCATGAAGGTGCTTTCCTCAGACGCCTTGAGCAACTTCTCCAAAGCATTTTGGACAAGGTAGATATGTGGACTCAGACCTTTCAACACCCAGCCGCTGTGGCTTCTGCTCAGGATGTTCCTCCTCAGTCAGTTCCTTTGGGTGCTACCCCACCGGTCACTGATCTCCAGACTCACCGAGAGCCTCGCCTACCCACGCCAGAGCGCTATGACAGTGATCCGGGCAAGTGTCGCAGCTTCTTGACCCAGTGCTTCCTAGTTTTTGAACTCCAGCCCTCCATGATCCTATCACCCCGCTCTAAGGTAGCATTCATCATATCACTACTCTCAGGAAAAGCTCTCGCCTGGGCTACCACTATCTGGGAGCAGCAATCTTTCGTCTGCTCGGACATTCTCTTTTTCGTCGAAGAGATGAGCAAAGTCTTTGACCATCCTGTGAGTGGACGGGAGGCAGCTAAGAGACTTTTGAATCTCCGCCAGGGCAACTGCAGCGTAGCCGACTTCGCCATTGAGTTCCGCAGACTCGCTGCAGAGAGCCGTTGGAACACCGAGGTCCTTCTCTCCACGTTTCTTCATGGCCTCTCTGAATCTATCAAAGATGAACTGGCGTCCAGAGAGGTTCCGGAGGACCTTGACACGCTCATCTCCCTTGCCATCAGAGTGGATAACCGCCTCCGGGAGCATGGTAGAGAGAGGAGATTCACTACTTCCACAGAGGTGAGATCTTCCGGTGTTTCAAATCTGCTCAAGAGTTTCCAAGTACCCCCGAGTCCACCTGTTAGCGCCGAGGAGGAACCTATGCAGCTCGGCAGAACTCGGCTCTCCCAGTTTGAGAGACAGAGGAGATTGAGAGAGGGGCGTTGTCTTTACTGTGGCCTGTCTGGCCATCTCAGAGCCACATGCCCTGAGCTTCAGGAAAAAGCCAGGAGGATTGGGAAAATACGGACAGATCAAATCCCTTCTCCTACCCCTTCTGTCTTCCAAACCCTGCTTCCCGCTCGTCTCTCTTGGGAGGGACAACAGTACAACCTCCAGGCGTTTATTGACTCTGGGGCCGCTGGTTGTTTTATCGATGCCACCCTTGTGCGCAGCCTGAAAATTCCTTTCTCCCGCCTTGACAAGCCTTTACAAGTCACCGCCCTCGATGGCAGGCCCCTTGGTTCTGGGCGTATTCATCATATCACCGGAGTATTACATGTCCAATTAGGGGAGAGACATCAAGAGTAGTTGCAGTTTCACCTTATCGATTCACCTGAGCTCCCTCTCGTTCTTGGACATCCGTGGCTCTCTCTTCACAACCCTCACATTGACTGGACTACCGGGACTGTGCTGGAGTGGGGTCCTTCATGTCTAGCCAACTGTCTTAAGGTCTTCCCTAGTCTGCCCCGTCCTTCCTCTCCCGAGCCAGCTGATCAGCTGGACCTTGCTCATGTGCCCCCTGAATATTCGGACCTCCATGCTGTGTTTAGTAAGAGGCGGTCCACTACACACACCCCACACCGGTCCTACGACTGTGCCATTGATCTCCTGCCTGGCACTAGCCCCCCTCGGGGTCGGCTCTACTCTCTCTCTGGCCCTGAGAATGTTTCCATGGAAGAATACATCAAGGAAGCCCTCACTACAGGTTTCATTCGCCCTTCCACCTCCCCAGCGGGTGCTGGCTTCTTTTTTGTAAAGAAGAAGGATGGTGGTCTCAGGCCTTGCATAGACTATCGGGAGCTTAACAAAATTTTCATTAAGAATCGCTATCCTCTCCCTTTGATGTCTTCAGTGTTTGAGCAGCTGCAGCAAGCTACCATCTTCTCCAAACTTGACCTGCGCAACGCGTACAACCTGGTCCGCATTAGGGAGGGGGATGAATGGAAGACTGCCTTTATCACCCCTAGCGGTGACTGGGAATACCTTGTCATGCCCTTTGGTCTCACTAACGCTCCTGCTGTCTTCCAAGCTCTGGTCAATGACGTGCTCCGGGACCTGCTGAACCAGTTCGTGTTTGTTTATTTGGATGACATTCTCATCTTCTCAAAGTCCCCCCAGCAGCATGTCCAACACGTCAGACAGGTTCTGCAGAGGCTTTTGGAGAACCGTCTCTTTGTCAAATCCGAGAAATGTGAATTCCACGTCTCTAAGGTCACCTTCCTGGGCTGCGTCATCTCCTGTGGAAGCGTCCAGATGGATCCTAGCAAGGTTCAAGCCATCTTGAACTGGCCGCGTCCCACGTCGGTTAAGCAGGTTCAGCGGTTCCTGGGATTCGCCAACTTTTACAGACGCTTCATCCGCTACTTCAGCTCCATTGCCGCCTCCCTCTCCGCTTTGACCAAGGGCTCGTCTTTACGGTTCAGTTGGTCTTCTGAAGCGGAATGGGCCTTCCAGGAGCTCAAACAATGTTTCACCTCTGCTCCATTCTGGTACACCCGGACCCCATCCTGCCCTTTATCGTAGAGGTGGATGCTTCGGATATTGGAGTTGGGGTTGTCCTGTCCCAGCACTCCCCTAAGGACCAAAAGCTACATCCCTGTGCCTTCTTTTCCCGTCGCCTGAAGCCAGCAGAGAGTAACTACGATGTCGGCAACAGGGAGCTCTTGGCAGTTAAGTTGGCCTTGGAGGAGTGGAGACACTGGTTGGAGGGAGCGGAGCATCCTTTTGTCGTCTGGACCGACCATAAAAATCTGACATATATCCAGGACGCCAAGCGCCTCAACCCTCGGCAGGCCAGGTGGGCTCTCTTCTTTAACCGGTTCAACTTTCACCTGTCTTACCACCCAGGGTCTAAGAACCTCAAACCGGATGCCCTTTCTCGCCAGTTTGACCCCTCGGAGAAGGACCGGACCCCGGAACCTATCATCCCCAGTTCTTGCATCGTTGCTCCCGTCGCATGGGAGATTGAGACTGTGGTGCGAGGGGCCCAACATCAGGAGGCTGACCCTGGAGGAGGCCCTCCTCATAGCCTTTATGTCCCCAGTCAGGTGCGCGCCCAGGTCCTTCAATGGGGGCACTCTTCTCGATTGACTGGTCATCCTGGGATCCGTCGGACTCTCGAGTTCCTTAAGAGGAGGTTCTGGTGGCCCTCTATTGAAGCCGACACCCGGGCCTTTGTCTCCGCTTGTCCCGTCTGTGCCCAGAACAAGACATCCCAACAACCTCCGCTTGGTCTCCTGCATCCCTTGCCCATCCCCAGCCGTCCCTGGTCTCATATCGCCCTGGATTTCATCACCGGGCTACCTCCATCTGAGGGATTCACTACCATCCTAGTTGTGGTCGATCGCTTTTCCAAGGCTGCTCACTTTGTCCCTCTTGTCAAGCTTCCCTCTGCCAGAGAGACTGCCCAGCTGGTTGTCCATCATGTCTTCCACCTCCATGGCTTGCCCCTGGATGTCGTCTCTGACCGTGGTCCCCAGTTCTCCTCCAGGTTCTGGAAGGCTTTTTGTTCCCTCCTGGGTGCTTCCGTCAGTCTCTCCTCTGGATTCCACCCACAGTCTAACGGCCAGACTGAGAGAACCAACCAAGATCTGGAGAGGGTGCTAAGAAGCTTTGCGTCCTCCAATCCTTCCACCTGGAGCAAGTATCTGGTCTGGGCAGAGTACGCGCACAATACCCTTCAGAGCTCCTCCACTGGCCTCTCACCTTTCGAGTGTCAATATGGCTTCCAACCGCCACTCTTCCCTGAACAGGAAAGGGAGGTAGGAGTCCCAGCTGCCCAGGGGTTCGTCCAATGCTACCGCCGTACCTGGAGGAGGGTCCGATCTGCCTTGCAGCTAGCTTCTTCTCGGCAGAAATTGCAGGCTGACCGACACCGCCGCCCAGCTCCTCGGTTCCGGACCAGACAGAAGGTCTGGCTGTCTAGGGGGAGGCACACAGGGGGTAGTTTTGCCCCGGAATCTTCCACTCCATGTGGAGTCCCGCAAGTTGGCTCCCTGGTTCATCGGACCTTTTAGGATTTTGGAAAAAGTAAACCCTGTGGCCTACCGGCTCCTCCTTCCTCGGTCGATGAAGATACATCCCACGTTCCATGTCTCTCACCTCAAGCCGGTACTTACCAATCCCTTGGTTCCTGCTTCCAGACCTCCCCCCCCCGCCCCACATGATTGACGGTTAGCAAGCCTACACTGTCCATCACCTCCTTGATAGTTGCCGAGTTAGGAGGAGCATTCAATACCTGGTCGACTGGGAGGGTTATGGTCCTGAAGAGTGTTCCTGGGTTCTGGCCCGGGACATATTGGATCCTGAACTCATCAGGGATTTTCGCCGTCGCCACCCTGATCATCCAGGAGGAACGTCAGGAGCCGTTCCTAGGGGAGGGGGTCCTGTGAGGGTGCCGGTTAGCTCCCTCAGTAACCCCTAGATGGCACCTTCACTTGTTTGTTTCCTTTTGCTAAATTGTTACTAGTTTACTTAACTGCCTTTTATCAGGTTTATTGTTTTCACCTGTTTTTGCTTGTATTTAAGTTCTGTGGTTTCTTCCCTCTGTGCTCAGTCTTGACAAGCCGTTTGTCTAGTGGTAGCTTGTCTTGAGCTCCTATGTTTGTAACTGTTTACCTGTGTGATTCTAGTAAAGTACTTTTATTTAAGACTGCATACCTGCTTCTCACCTCGTCTGTCTGAACTTGGGTCCAGAACCAGCCTCGCACTGACACCCCTGGCCCAATGGCTCCGTTGCCTGGTGGCGAACAGCTTGCCACAGCTCCGGGCCAAGGCAGAAGCCTGGTTTGACCCCAAAAATCCCCAGACCTCCGAACTCACGGTGATTAGGCAGCTCACTCTGGCCTATAAAAATGGTAGGGGAGCCGATGCACACCCACCCAAGGGAAAGGTGCATGAGTTAAAAACCGGACCAGGTAGGAAAGAGTGGCACCAGGAAGGGAGTAACCCCCCCAACACAAAGACCAATTGTTACGGGTGCGGGAAGGATGGTCACTGGTGGATAGAGTGCAAGAACCCTTGGAAAGATAACAAGGGAAAGAATTCCACAGCCCCAGCCCAAAAGGCGGAGGCAGAAATCACTCCCGCCGTGGTCGAGTCATTTTTTGATGCCATGAGGTCCATATTGACTGGCCAAGGGAGAGTAGCTGCCGCTACCGGTGTTCTGACCCCATCAGCCCCATCCAACCCACAGCCCTGACTAGACCCAGCGCAGCCTGTCGACCTGTGTCCCCTTTAAAATGACGAGGGGTGCAGGGCCTGTGTTAAGGTGTGGGTGGAGACGGTGCAGGGGAGATATTCAGTGGACACTGGAGGTTCCAGCATGGTGCTCCATTCAGAAGACCTGACCAATCCACCCGAATCTAACGAAGTCCCATTTAGCCCAATGGGAGCTGCAGGGAACGAGCAGGCTGGGGAAATGGCCAAACTTTTGGCCACAGTTTTAGGATCCCTCCCTACCACGTGGGAGGATAACCAAAGGACCAATGAGGCGACCAAGCAGGGGGCCAGGGAAGGAGAGTTCTGGGATCTCTGTAGAGCAGGCCCGGTGGCCGCAGTCCGGGACAAGGGAGGCACACAGGGGGTAGCTTTGCCCCAGACCTAAAGCAGGTCCAGGCCCAGGATCCCGTCTGTAAGGCCGTCCCGGTAATGGAAGAGAAAGGGGAGCCCCTAGAAGGTGCGTTTGGTGCAGCGGACAAACCTTTAGGACAGGTTTTAAAACAGGCTGCTGCTTATATTAACCAGTGCAAGCTGTTTAAACCTGAAGGGGGAAAACAGCCAGTTGGGGAAAGATCTGAGGATAAAGATCCTCAGCCTGCAGCAGGAGCGAGTTAACAGACTGCACAGGCAGGCGCTGTGGCTTGTTTAAAGGGAGGGGCCATCCCGCCCATCGATTGGGACACTCCCCCACTCTTCTGGGATCCAGACGAGGGGGAGGGACCTGACGGCGAAGACCCCGCCCCTAACCCAGGTGTAGCGAGGGAGGGACCTGAGGTCAAAAACCCCGCCCCGGACCCAGCCATGGGACCTGGGGGCGAAGACTCTCAGCTCGCAGCAGCAGGCTGCGAAGAGTTACCGGCCCTTAGCCCAGGTTCGGGAGAGGTCAAGCCTGAGGGAGCAGCGGTTCGGGTTAACGGCCCACCAGCCAAGAAAGCCCCACCCGCCAAGGCCCCTAGAAGGTCCCCACGGATGCCCCAGCCGAGAAAGCCATGGTCACCAGCCCTCCAGTTACCAAGGGCCGCCCCTCGAGTCAGGGAGATGTCCAAGGAAAGAGGTCCTCAGCCAGTAGCCACGGGCTGCGAGGGACCAACAGTGCAGGACGATGCGGTCACGCCGGGGTAGCGGTGATCCGCAGTCCAACCAGGAATTAGCCTGGCCGCCCGGAGACAGGCGGCGGTTGTATATAATTTTAGTATAAATTTTGGCTATTGTTAAGTTAGGTGTTTAGCAGTGTATGTATTTGAGCTTAAGTTTGGGTGTTTTAGTTTAAGTTAAGTAAGGTGATGGGTAGTTTTAAGTAAGGAATCTGCTAAGAGTGTATATATTTGGGCCGAGGTCGCAGGACCCGACCATGCTTCACCAAGCCAGAGAATCTCTTGGGTACCTGGCTGCATGTTTTGTATCTTTTTGCAGAAAGACTTTCAGGATGAAGGGGATCGTAATCCTATTCACCCTGATTGGGATGGGCATCGGAAGGCGAGTCGATGTGCAAGATTCCCACATCTACGGGTGCTCGGGAGACAGGGCGCCTATGGTGACCGAAGGAAGCGGTGAATGGGACATGGAGGAGACCGCCGTCTACGTCCACGAGGGAAGGTGGCCAGGATGGCTGGTGTACAATTCGTCTCAGTACTCCAGCCAAGCTGGATTCATGTACGGGGAGACCTCCCTCCTGTGCCCCAGGGTACGGGTCGTCACCACGAGGGTCAGCGTCACTGTTGGAAAGCGTATATGTTTAACATGTAAAGGACACATTCCTCTGGGTAGGTGGTGGTGGCTCAGAAAGCTGAGCAAAGATATGGGGAACCCTGAAGTCGAGTGGGAACGGTTGGGGAACAACACCCACCGGACGATTACCGGGACTCACGGAGGATTAATTGTGTGTTGGGACAAGTGGTGGGAACCGGACCAAGGGATTTATATCTGTATGTGGGGGTCAGAGGAGGTCTGCCCCGCAGGCATATCCATCATTTTCCACCGGCAGTGGCAAGACACCGGGGAGGGGATGAAGTGGGATACCAACCTGAAGGTGTGTGCGGTCCCATACACCCCGATCCCAGTCAATTCCACTGAGCTTGTGCCACGCCCACGGCACAAGCGGCGAGGATACACAGGGAAGGTTGCCCCACCACCACCAAGGGACCAGGGAATGGGTTGGTACTAGTCCCTACCGATCAGATGCTTTACCAGGGGGTACACTACGCAGTAGCCTCCGTGAATTTAAATCTCACCGAGGTACATTTACCAGAGTGGTGTCCCAAAGAAACAGAGCAGCTATACCAGGCCCTATTAAAGGGCATGTTCAAGAAGTTTTATGAATTCGATTTCGCCCATGTGGACAAAACCGAACTGTACACCACACACCGAGAGATTTTGGGTAATGCAGGGAGACAAAGAATGGAAGTATGGAATGATATTTTTACTGCGTTTAACACTGGGTCCTCTGTCATCAACAGTTTGGATGACATAGAGCTGCAGACCCAGATAAACATTTTAAAAACACAGTTAAAGAAGATATTACTGGATGAGAACAAGGTAGTGGGCTCGGAGTTGCATGAGGACCAGGCATGACGGTCCATTTAAAAGAAATTATAGCCGGGTTGGAAAAGCACTCCAAGATGGTAAATGCTTTCATAAGGGAGGACAGAAATGCTTCTGACCAGGCTGCGCAGAATGAGGCGCGCAAGCTATACGGGGCAAGGTTGCTGGGCGAGGGCCGCAGTAATCTGGAGAACTTGAAACAGGGTTTGGTCCTGTAGTGTATGTACCTTTAAGGGGATAACTACTTTTTACAGCTCCTGTATACTGTAGTACCAGCAGTGACCACACCTGTATATAAACCCTGAGTAGGGATCTGTACGTTTAGTTTTAGAGTAACCCTCATCCAGTAAACACCTGTTGATTGTTCCCTGCAGTCACGTGTCTAGTTATTGAAGGACACACAACATCAAGATACACGGATCTAACATTGGCGACAAGAAGATTCAAACCTACCTGCAACTCTGCATCACCTCCCAGGGATTCGCTCCTGGAGAAAAGTGAAAGAAGAAGGCTGAGTGAAGAAGCATGGATGTCGACCATCCAGCGGAGACTTGAGCATCGCAGGGGAGGCTGTTGAGAGCAGGGCTTGGTTCTCCAGTCACGGTGGTCCAGCGAAACAGGCTGGCAACAGGTACGGTGCAGACCCTTCCCGGACAGCGGCGGCTAGAGCCGACCGATGGCACAGAAAAAGGTCGAGCAGCGTCGACTGTAGAAGAGAGAGGGTAGAGTGCACAGGGCGCAGCCGGTGTTCAGGACCGAGCAGCGTCAACGAGAGAGAGAGGCGCGAAGGAAAATGCACAGAGCACAGCCGGTGTTCAAGGGCCGAGCAGCGTCAACGAGAGAGAGAGGCGCACAGGAAAACGTGCAGAACACAGCCGGTATTCAAGGGACGAGCAGCGTCAGCGGGGAAGAAAGGAAAATGCGCAGAGCGCAGCCGGTGTTCAAGGGCCGAGCAGCCACAGTAGAGAAGAAGGGAGAGCGCGGGAAAATGCCATTTTGAGCCACAGCAGAGAAGAAGGGAGAGCGCAGGAAAACGCCATTTTGAGCCACAGTGGAGAAGAAGGGAGAGCGGGGGAAAACGCCATTTTGAGCCACAGCGGAGAAGAAGGGAGAGCGCGGGAAAACACCATTTTGAGCCGCAGCGGAGAATAAGGGAGAGAGTGGGGAAACGCCATTTTGAGCCAGTCTAACCACACCCAGGGATGCCGAAGAGTGGCAGTATCACAGCGTTCGACAATGAAGTCGAAGATTGGATGACATATGTCGAACGCATAGAAGTGTACTGCAAGGCGAATGAAGTGCCAGATGAGAGGAAAGCGCTGGTATTGTTGAATTCAATGGGTGCAAAAACATATGGCTTACTGCGAAACCTAGTAACCCCAGAGAAGCCAGTGGAAAAGGATTTTGGAAACATAGTGTCAATCCTACAGGACCACTGAAACCCCACACCGTTGCTGATAGCAGAAAGATTTAAGTTTCACAAAAGGAACCAGCATAAAGATGAAAGTAATGCTGAGTATTTAACGGAACTGCGCAAGCTATCGAAACACTGCCAGTTTGGAATGGGACTAGCAGATACTTTAAGGGATAAGTTTGTGTGTGGGCTTCAAAGTGAAGGAACCCAGAAACGGCTTCTATCAGAAAAGGATCTTACGCTGGACAAGGCTTTCAGCATGGCAGTATCACACGAAGCAGCCACACGGGGCGCTGCAGAGATACAACGGAGACCGCAAGAATATGGCACAAATGAAATGTCATACGGAACAGTGAAGTGCTACCGCTGCGGCAGAACAACACACGACCATAATGATTGCTGGTTCAAGGACAAAGTGTGCAGACAGTGTGGAAAAGTAGGACACATAGCAAGAGTCTGCAGGTCGGGAAAGAATACCAGCAGCAAGAAATCTCCACAGGAGAAGTACAAGAAGGTACATAAGGTGACGGAGAGTAGTTCAGACGAACATAAACGTGATAAAGACTCCGGAAGCAAGGAGCTGGGTTGTCTGAAACTACATAAGGTGATCAAAACGGAGGACCTCCAAACTATCTGGGTCACGCTCAAGATAGCCGGAGTCCAAGTGAAAATGGAATTGGACACAGTATCAGCCCTAACAGTCATAAACCGAAGGGACTACAAGTGGCTATTCTCACATATACCCTTGAGAGATACAGAGATTGTCTTGAAGACATACACGGGGCAAAAAGTCTACCCCAAAGGAAAAATAAGGGTGAACGTTATACATAACGGCAAGGAAACACCAAAAATGGAGCTGTATGTATTGCCAGATGGAGGACCACCACTACTAGGACGTGAATGGATCCGGAAGATACAGCTAGATTGGCATTCCATACAAGCACTGACTGTAGATGCCAAAAAGGATGACGACGTCACACCTGGTCGACTGTCAAAAATGCTAACTGACGCACAAGATGTGTTCCAGGAGGGACTCGGAACACTAAAAGGCATAACAGCGATGATCAAAATAGAGGAAAATGCAAGCCCAAAGTTTTTTAAGGCCAGACTGGTGCCTTATGCGATCCGCCCAGCCGTCGAAGCAGAGCTGGAAGCTTTGGAACGTTCAGGAGTACTGTCCAAAGTGGACTGGAGCGAGTGGGCTACACCCATTGTTCCTGTAATGAAGAGGTTGTTGAGTAATACGCCTGGGGAACCAAAGAAGGTTCGCATCTGTGGGGTCTTTAAGGTGACAGTGAACCCAGTCCTTCACACGGTACAATATCTGCTTCCGCGGATTGAAGATATTTTCGCCTCGCTATCTGGAGGGAAACGCTTCACTAAGATTGATCTGGCCCAGGCGTACCTGCAAATGGAGGTAGAAGAAGCCTTGAAACAGTACCTCACGATCAACACTCATAAAGGTCTCTACCAATACAACCGACAGGTGTTCGGGGTAGCATCAGCTCTGGCTATTTGGCAAAGGGCAATGATTCAAAATTTTCAGCAATAATCACGCAAGAAAACAGGATAAAATAAGACAGTTTATTGACCAAAGTAAGCTTGCACAGAAAAACCTTTGATAAAAGGGCATACAAAATGGCCACCGGGCCTCGTGATCAGTTTCTGGACCATTTGATTTCTGTTACTGCAAGCCAGACAGGCTTGTGGATTGAAGACAGTAAGCCCGCGAAAGCCAGTATCGGGAAACCGAAACTCAGGGAAACAGCATACATATTCAATGGATTCTAAGTACAAGACAGTTTCAGGCAAGCAGGATGGGGCCCATCAAGCTATGGGCGGACAATGCATGAACACTTAAACCCATTTAATGTACAAAGGAGAAACCGTTTAACAGCCATCAAGGGAAATCTCCAGACCAATCAATATGCGAACCGAGTCACGGTGACAATGTAAAAGACATTAAAAGACATTATCGGCCAGGAAGGCCAGTTAAGTTATCACCGGCTCCCGTTGCAAGACAAAGCGCCCCTGCAGAGATTTCTGCCCGCCAAAATCTTACAAAGACTGGACTATGATCTGGCGGGAGATAAGGCTGGCCCAAAAAGGGTATAAATATGGATTTTGAAAAGTCCATCAGTGCCTCTTCTACCTCGGTAGCTTCGGAATCGATCAAGACGCTTCTTCTTTTTAAAGACGCTTCGGACGGACAATTTCGGTGAAAAGACAATGTGGTCGGTGTTCAGCCAGACAAGGCTCGGCCACGACGGGAAGACGACGAGGGTGGCCCGGGTGCTGTTGTCGGGAGATCATCGACGACCCAGGCCGAAGGAGAAGACACCCTCGGGAAAACGACGATCCAGGCCGGAGAAAAGGACACTCCGGGCCCAGCACTTCCGTGCCTCAACATCCCATCGAGGTGTTGTTCTGTTCCATGAACCCAAATCCACAACAGACTTAGTGGATTTCCGCCATGACGAGCGCTCACCGAGGCTGTGTCCACTGCCTCATCGCCTGAGAGAGAGAGAAAGACAAGCTGCGCCAGAAGTTTCCAAATCCACGTGACGACGGAAAGCTGTGCCAGAAAGGCTGCGAACCCCTCCTTTTGCGATTCTGATAGTGGTGAGCATGATCCCGAGTTCCTCAAGTCGAAACTTAGTTTAGGTATTAGGGGAGGGAGTAAGGTTAAATCGTAATGTGTTTCCCCTTTTTCGACGTGCCGTGTATTCCCCATTTCCATAGAGTCAAGTTCATAAATTTGTGCATGATTGTAGTTACTTTAATCTGTGCCTATGACATGTATTTTGTAATGCTTCAAACTGTTTAAAAATAAAAGCATCCATTTCGTGCTATTCAACCTGGTCTATTGAGTCCTTTCTCTGCACTACAGTTCTCTGCATCTAAGTCCAAGGTCTAGAACCGTAGGGGAGAGTGGGTCGAACCACTCAAGGGTAATTATTGCACAAAGCCTGGCAGGAGACCAGAACAAGCAAGAGAAACCCCCTACACAAGTCCTGCAAGGGATTCCAGGGACCCAGTGTTATTTGGACGACATCCTGGTCATGGGCAAAAATGACAGTGATCACCTTGCCAACCTGGAGCAGGTGCTCACTAGATTGAAGGAATATGGGCTCCGAGCAAATCGCCACAAATGCGAGTTTTTCCAGAAGCAGATCTCGTATTGTGGCCACGTTATTGATGAAGAGGGGTTACATAAGTCCCCTGAAAAGATTGAGGCTGTAGTCAAGGCTCCAGCACCAGAAAATGTGTCACAACTGAGGTCGTTCCTCAGGCTGGTGAACTACTACCATAAGTTCTTGCCGAATTTGTCTACAGTACTACACCCACTGAACACCCTACTGCAAACGGGGGTACCATGGAAGAGGAATGACGAATGTAAACGAGCTTTCCAGAAGTGCAAAGAATTGATCGCATCAAAAGAGGTGTTGGCTCATTTCAACCCAGCACTACCAATTCGGTTGGCGTGTGATGCATCACCCTATGGCATTGGAGCGGTGCTGTCGCACAAGTTCCCGGACGGCTCGGAGAGGCCGGTAGCCTTTGTGTCTTGGTCACTAACCTCAGCCGAGCGTAGCTACGCCCAGATTGACAGGGAGGCCCTCAGCCTAGTGTGGGGAGTAAAAAAGTTCAACCACTATCTGCACGGGCAGAAGTTCACCTTGCTGACTGACCACCAATCACTTGTCTCCATCTTTAATCCAAAGAAGGGCGTTCCGGTGATGACTGCGCAACGGCTACAAAGATGGTCCCTTTTTCTAGGGGCGAACCAATATGAAATCGAGTATAAGGGCACGAAACAGCATGGAAACGCTGATGGGCTATCACGCCTGCCACTGCCTACTGCGGAGGAAGCACCAGCAGTGGACCCTGTCGAAATATTTTATTCGACTATAATTGAACGCTTGCCAGTAACTAACGCTGATATAGAGAAGGAGACCAGAAATGACGCGACACTGTCTCGGGTATATGACTTGACGGTGAAGGGATGGCCAACACATGGCGACTCACTGTTGCCAGCATTCTCATCCAGAAGAGAACAGCTGTCAGTATGCCAGGGGACCTTGATGTGTGGATCACGAGTGGTAATTCCACCCAAGTTAAGGGAGAGAGTGCTAAATGAGCTTCACGAAAGCCATCTGGGAGGGGTGAAAATGAAAAGCCTTGCTAGGGCTTATGCGTGGTGGCCAGGGATCGATCAGCAAATCGAGGACCTGACCAAGAGCTGCTCAGGATGCCAGAAGGTCCAAAATGCACCACCACATGCCCCTCTACACCCATGGGAGTGGCCCTCATCTCCATGGCAACGGGTGCATATTGATTTTGCTGGTCCATTCATGGACTCAATGTTTTTAATAGCTGTGGATGCGCACTCGAAATGGCCTGAGGTGCTCAAAATGCCGTCCACCACCACAGAGAAAACTATTGCAGTCCTACGGACCATATTTGCCAGGAACGGCTTGCCAAAGCAGATTTGCTCTGATAACGGACCACAGTTTGGCCTGGAAATTGAGTTTGCGCTGCGCCAGGGCTTTAGCGCCGGAAGTTAGCGCCGGCGCTAAGTCCCTTTGCGCGTGCCAAAAATTCAGTAGCGCCGTGCCCAAACGGCTGCCGGCGCTACTGAAGGGTTTTAGCGCCTGAAAACTGGTGCAACGCGCCGCATTGCGGCGCTATTCCGGCGCTGCGGCGCCCGCTGCGGTGCGGCAGGCTCGGGAAGTGCAGGCCTCCTTCTTCCGTTAAGGAGGAGCTGCCTGCACCCGGCCGCGGCCCGCGCAAATCTCTTCAAAAATGAGCCCGGCACCTCGGACAAGTGCCGGGATTGCATCTGTTCTGGGGGGGTGGGGGGAGAAGTCCAGGGAGGGAGCTGCGGGCAGGCTGCTGGCGGGAAAGTGGCCGGCCGCCGCGCCTCCTTAAAGCGCCGGCGCAGACTCCGGCAACACTCGTTTGCCGGAGTCTTAGTTGCGGCTGCCACTGGCGAGGCGGCCGCAACTGAATTTTGGCTTGGGGCCGGGTTACCACGGCAACCGGGACGCTGCGCACACCGATGACGTCATCGGTGCCGGCGCAGCGCTACCGGTCTACCGCCGCGGAAGAGCCCCAGGCAATTTAGGAACCGGCGCCAATTGCAGTGCTAGGCCCTCTAGCACCGCAAAATCGGTGCTAAGGGCACTGAATTTCTAGGCCTTTGTGTCAGAAGAGTTTCGAAGATTCATGAAAAGGAATGGGGTAAGGCATTACACATCCACCCCGTATCATCCAGCCACAAATGGATTGGCTGAGAGGTTCGTACAAACCTTTAAAAAAGCAGTAAGGGCCATGTGCGATGACGACATTCCACTGCAGCATAAGGTGGACAATTTCCTGTTAGCCTACAGAAATGCGACACATGCAGTCACCAACCAGACCCCGGCCATGATGTTCTTTAACTGAAGGTTGAGATCTCATCTGGATTTGCTCAGACCAAATGTACAAAGAGATGTTGAGAATAAGCAATTCCAGCACATCAATGAGAAGCCGACAAGGAGCTTCAATCTAGGGCAACCAGTCTTGGCCCGCAACTACCGAACAGAGAAATGGCAACCAGGAACGATATGCACACGGCAGGGGCCACCAATGTACACAGTGGGTGTTGGGGAGAACATTGTGAGATGCCATGTTGACCAGATCCTAGAGTCACAGGAACGAGTCAACCCCATGTCTCCCGTACCTGGTGATGAACCCGACATACAGGTAGCATCTACCCCAGAAACAGTAGCATTGGAAGCTGATGAACCAACTGACGACAGGGGACCTCTGCACCAAGAGCAAGACACTCAGGAAAGGTGCTATCCAGAAAGGATCAGGAAGCCGCCCCAAAGACTGAATTTATAAATGGACTATTTTCAGTTAATGTGCATGTTAAATTTGTTAATTGTTAAATGAATGTTATGGTACTGTTAATCTAAAAGGGGAGGAATTTTAGTGTATGTACCTTTAAGGGGAGAACTACTTTTTACAGCTCCTGTATACTGTAGCACCGGCAGTGACCAAACCTCTATATAAACCCTGAGTAGGGATCTGTACGTATAGTTTTAGAGTAACCCTCATCCAGTAAACACCTGTTGATTGTTCCCTGCAGTCTCGTGTCTAGTTATTGAAAGACACACAACATCAAGATACACGGATCTAACAGGTCCACTCCTGGATTAGCAACAAGCACCTCACAGCCCTCCACCCGTTTGAGAATGCATTAAGCCCATGCCAACTCCAGCTAGCTTCCGAGGCCTACCCAGTCCCAATGGATTGTGGGCGGTCCAACCACACAATCATGGGAGTAGTAGTTAGGATGCCGGTCATGGGTAGGACAGCCCGACCCGCACCGGTATACAGGGTGGAGAACATTGGTGTCATTAAAGGGGGTGCACGCATTCATTTCACAGCGGTCCCACCTTACGTCATTAAGTACGAGTCATCAAAGAGTGCTGTGAGTTTGGGTAAGTATGAGAGTTTTTTAATTGTTATTTCTCTTTAAATCATTCTTGATAAGATTACTTAAGCAGTTTAAGTAAAGGGGAAAAGTTAAATATTTGGGATTCTGTTGGTTTAAGAAGAGTAAAACAAGGTTACACTGCAGTAGGAGTAAATTGGCACAGCAGGCAGTGGAAACCAGTTTTCTAACCAATCAGCAGGGGTGACTCATTTGGCTGTAAACAAACAAATAGTATAAAAAGACCAGTGCTAGTGCGAGCAAGCACTGAGTGCGAGTCAGCAGAGAGTGCTGTGAGTTTGGGTAAGTGTGAGTTAGGGTAAGTGGGGTGTTAGGTGCTCTTTTCAAACTTTAACTCTCTGGGTTGTAGTTAATAAGGCCTTTCTGGTGCAGAGTGACTGTTGGTAAACCATTTAACTGGTGTAACTAGAGGGATTGATTTAATTTAAATCCAATTAATTAAAGGGGATACTAGCATCTAAAATGGGGCAGAGGGTGTCCATAACTAACAATAAAAAATTTAATTAATTGCATAGAATGGAGCAGGTGATGTGTTACTGTTGCGAGATGTGGGAGCCGGTGAACCCCATTGAGGCTCACAGTGATTGCATCTGTGACAAGTGTCTGCTGCTACAGGAACTCCAGCTCCGTGTTGATGAGCTGGAGTCTGAGCTTCAGACACTGCGACACATCAGGGAGGGGGAGAAGTACCTGGACTCTGTGTATCAGGAGGTGGTCACAGCTATGAAGTTAATTAACTCAGTTGTAGCCCATGGTCAGGGACAGAACGGTGTGACTACGAGTGAGGCAGGTACGGGGATCCAGGAGGTAGAGCTGGAGGAGCTGTAGCCCTTGCTCTTGTCCAACAGGTTCGAGGTTCTTACTCCCTGTGGGGACAGGAGCAGGGACTGCAGGGAGGATGAGCAACCTGGCCACAGCACCGTGGAACAGGGGGCCATTCAAGAGGGGGGAGTAAATAGAAATGTTGTAGTGGTAGGGGATAGAATTATTAGGGGGATAGATAGAGTTCTCTGCAGCCGAGAGCAAGTGTCCTGAAGGCTGTGTTGCCTACCCGGTGCCAGGGTTAAGGACATCTCCTCTGGGCTGGAAAGAAACTTGCAGTGGGAGGGGGTGGATCCAGTTGTCGTGGTCCATGTTGGTACAAATGACGTAGATAGGTCCAGGAAGCCGGTTCTGTTAAAGGAGTATGAGCAGCTAGGGGTCAAATTAAAAAACAGAACCTCAAGGGTAATAATCTCTGAGCCACGAGCGAATTTGGCTAGGACAAATAAAATTAGAGAGTTAAATGCGTGGCTCAAAGACTGGTGTGAGAGAAATGGGTTTTGCTTCCTGGGACACTGGCACCAGTACTGGGGCAGGAGGGAGCTGTTCCGTTGGGACGGGCTTCACTTGGCCAGTGCTGGGACTAGGGTCCTGGCGGATCATATACTGTAGAGAGGGCTTTAAACTAACTAGTGAGGGGGAGGTTCCTAGAGAGCAAATAATAAAAATGACAACAGAGAAGGTCATAGACTTAGGTAGCAGTGGGGAAATTAATAACCAGAGCGTGTCAGGAAGGGGCAGAAGGTATGGAGTAAAAGGTAAAGCAATAATAAGGACAAAAGCAGGAACTAAGCATCACAGAACATATTTGAAAGTGCTCTATCTGAATGCACGTAGCATTCATAACAAAATAGATCAGTTAATGGCACAAATAACTACATATGGGTATGATCTTGAGGCCATTACAGAAACATGGCTGCAGGGTGACAATGCCTGGGAATTGAACATACCAGGTTATTTAATGATCCGGAAGGACAGGCAGGAAGGAAGGGGAGGTGGGGTGGCTATGTTAATAAATAAAGGAATCACTGTAATACAGAGAAATGATATTGGGTCAAAAGATCAGGATAATGAAAGAGTTCGGGTGGAGGTAAGGAATAATAAGGGGAAAAAAACACTAGTGGGTGTAGTCTATAGGCCTCCGAACAGTGGCAACTCTGTTGGATGGAGTATCAATCAGGAAATAGTTGAGGCTTGTAATAAGGGAACATCTATAATTATGGGGGGTTTTAACTATCATATTAATTGGTCAAATCAAATTGGGCAGGGCTGCCTTGAGGATAAGTTCATTGAGTGTATTAGGGATGGGTTTCTTGAGCAGTATGTAACTGAACCGACCAGGGGGCAAGCAACCTTAGATCTGGTCCTGTGTAACGAGACAGGATTAATTAAAAATGCCCTAGTAAAGGATCCCCTTGGAATGAGTGACCATAACATGGTTGAATTCCATATTCAATTAAAGGGTGAGAAGGTTGGATCTCAAACAAGCATGCTAAGCTTGAATAAAGGAGACTATGAAGGTATGAGAGCAGAATTGAGTAGAGTGGATTGGGAAAGTAGATTAAAGGGTAAGACGATACATGATCAGTGGTGTACATTTAGGAGTTATTTTACAACTTCCAAAAAATATATATTCCACTGAGAAGAAAAGGGTGTAAAAGAAAAGACAGCCATCCGTGGCTAAGTAAAGAAATTAGGATATTATTCGACTAAAAACAAGGGCATATAAGGTAGCCAAATCTAATGGGAGGATAGAGGATTGGGAAAACTTTAAAAGACAGCCAAAAAGAACAAAAAGATTGATTAAGAAAGGGAAGATAGATTATGAAAGTAAATTAGCAAAAAATATAAAAACAGATAGCAAGAGTTTTTATAGTTATATAAAAGGAAAAAGGGTGGCTAAAGTAAATGTTGGTCCCTTAGAGGATGAGACCGGGAAATTAATGGTGGGAAATATGGAGATGGCAAAAACACTGAATGAATATTTTGTATCAGTCTTTACAGTAGAGGACACTAAGAATATCCCAACACTGGACAAACAGGGGGCTTGGGGGGGAGGAGCTAAACATGATCAAAATCACTATGGAAGTGGTACTCGGTAAAATAATGGGACTCAAGGCGGATAAATCACCTGGACCTGATGGCTTACATTCTAGGGTCTTGAGGGAAGTGGCGGTAGGGATTGTGGATGCATTGGTAATAATTTTCCAAAACTCCCTGGTCTCAGCAAAGGTCCCGGCAGATTGGAAAACAGCTAATGTAACACCCTTAATTAAAAAGGGCAGTAGACAGAAGGCTGTAAACTATAGACCGGTTAGCCTAACATCTGTGGTAGGTAAAATTTTGGAGTCCATTATTAAGGAGACAGTAACAGGACATTTGGATAATCATAATTTATTAGGACAAAGTCAGCATGGTTTCATGAAGGGGGAGTCATGTTTGACAAATTTGCTGGAGTTCTTTGAGGAAGTAACTTATAGGGTGGATAAAGGGGAACCAATGGACGTAGTGTATTTAGACTTCCAAAAGGCATTTGACAAGGTGCCACACAAAAGATTATTGCTTAAGATAAAAAATCACGGGATTGGGGGTAATATTCTGGCATGGATAGAGGATTGGCTATCTAACAGAAGGCAGAGAGTTGGGATAAATGGTTCATTCTCAGACTGGCAAGCAGTAACTAGTGGTGTTCCACAGGGGTCAGTGCTGGGTCCTCAACTCTTTAGAATCTATATTAACGATTTGGAGAAGGGGACCGAGTGTAACATATCAAAGTTTGCAGATGATACTAAGATGGGAGGGAAAGTAGTGAGTGAGGAGGACATAAAAAAACTGCAAGGGAACATAGACAGGCTAAGTAAGTGGGCAGAGATTTGGCAGATGGAATACAATACTGGAAAGTGTGAGGTTATGCGCTTTGGCAGGAAAAATCGTAGAGCAAGTTATTATCTTAATGGCAAGATACTGGAAAGTACTGAAGTACAAAGGGATCTGGGGGTCCTGGTGCACGAAACTCAAAAGGTTAGTATGCAGGTGCAGCAAGTGATTAAGAAGGCCAATGGAATGTTGGCTTTCATTGCTAGGGGGATAGAATATAAAAATAGGGATGTATTGCTTCAGTTGTACAAGGTATTGGTGAGACCGCACCTGGAATACTGCATACAGTTTTGGTGTCCATACTTAAGAAAAGACATACTTGCTCTCGAGTCAGTTCAAAGAAGGTTCACTCGGTTAACCCTGGGGATGAGGGGATGGACATATGAGGAGAGGTTGAGTAGATTGGGACTCTACTCATTGGAGTTCAGAAGAATGAGAGGCGATCTTATTGAAACATATAAGATTGTGAAGGGGTTGGATCGGGTGGATGCGGGGAGGATGTTCCCGATGATGGGTGAAACTAAAACTGGGGGGCATAGTCTTACAATAAGGGGCTGCTCTTTTAAAACTGAGATGAGGAGGAACTACTTCACTCAGAGGGTGGTAGGTCCATGGAATATGCTGCCCCAAAAAGCTGTAGAAGCTACATCATTACATAAATTTAAAACAGAAATAGACAGTTTCCTAGAAGTAAAGGGAATTACGGGTTACGGGGAGCGGGCAGGAATTTGGACATGAGTCTAGGTTCGGATCGGACATGGCCCTGTGGGTAGTGGAGCGGGCCCAGGGGCCGTGTAGCCTGATCCTGCTCCTATTTCGTGTGTCTAATTCTGTTAGATTCAGGAGATGGTTCTGTGATAGTAGATTGGCAGTTAGGATCAGATCAGCCATGATCTTATTGAATGGCGGAGAAGGCTCGAGGGGCCGATTGGCCTACTCATGCTCCTATTTCTTATGTTCTTATCTGCTTATGTACTGACCTCTCAGGGTGCCAGAGCCGGGGAGCACACATAATCCTGTGTCCCCAGCACTTGAATGCCTATTCAAAACCGCAGTGTGGGTTCCGAGCTGCTGGCGTGAAGCCTATAAATTGTACCATGGAGGCAATGACACAAGGCCATGTTCCCCTGCAGGTAGCATATATAGGAGGTGGGACATATTGTGTCAGCACCGGCGCGTTCCACTACCAGCATGGACAGCATAGCTGGTGTCCGGTTAGTGACAACAGTTTCTGTTTTAAACCCGAGGCAGAAGTTCAAGTGGCCCAGGAGTGAATTGTCCCCATTCCTGAACCCTCCACTGTTCACCTCACTGTGAAGGAGAATTTTACGAATTTGCAAAAGTAAGTAGCGCACTTTGGCTATGAAATTCCCCCTCTCCCTGTACAACTTACCAAAATACTCAAAGCCGTTATAGTTTCGCAGAAATATTTTTACACTCTAGAGTAGAAAACAGTAGAGATAGAGACTAAGATATTGGATATTGTGATTCCACCCTGGTGGGACATTTTCAATAACATAGAGATCCCTTTGTGGATCAGACTGGCTTCCCACATTCTCGTGGTTTGTCAGTTAGGGATAGTGTTTCTTATTTCATTAAAAATAGACATTCTTATTATGAACACAGCTAGCTTTTGCTAGACACTTTTATTGAGCACATGTGGACTAGGTACAGTATCTGTAGAGGCTTCCATCTTGACTGTTGCCTTGTGGGTAGCCTAGTGCCTCATGGTAATGTAGTCTTAATATACATACAGCTGGGTAGTGTAGTCTTATATACAGCTCTACACAGCTCTACGGCTCCACCTAGTGTCCACTATAGAATGACATGTTATTGATCATTACATCCTTACTCTCTTTGAGGTTTAACAAAATCAATATCAATCAACTTTCAAGAAAACAATAAAGATAATATCAGTAACACTTTTGTTAGTGCTCTATAAACATAAACATTTTCAAAACAGTCAACACATTTTCAAAGCTTTACATTGTACTCAAAGATTAAGTCTATCAGGCTTTTTTACTTCACGTGTGGATCTCCTCAACAAGGGTAAGTCTGATGTGTCTTCATGAGATTGTTCTGGCAGTGAATGATAAGATGCAGTTGTGGCATTGTCATCAATCTGCTCTTGTATAGATCGAGGTCTCCTTGCAATCTTTGCTTGGAGAGGGTTTCAGTGTTTCCTTCACTCTTCATGCCATAACTCACAATGTAGTCAATGCACTCTCGAAAAACTGCTGGCAGCTGGATCCCATCATACAGCATAGTCCTCTCAGCAGCCTCGGCTAATGGAGCACCAAAGATTGGCCTGAGGGAAGAAGGAGTAGCCAACGGAGCTGCTTCCTGCTCTGGTGCAGGCTTCTCCTTTTTCTTTTTCTCTTTCCACTGCTTAACAACATCTGCTGCGGTTATATCTTTGGACTTTTTCTCCTTGTGTTTTTCCTCTTTGTGCTTTTCTTCCTTTGGCTTCTCTTTGACCTTAAAGTCTTTTTCTTTCTTCTTGGAGAAACTAGGCTTTTTGAAGACATGGATACCCTTTGGCCTTTTCATCCTTGATGGGCTCTCTGCTTCATCACCTGAGTCATCTGGTCTGCTTATGGCACAGTTTATACGGCAGATTCTCTTGACCAGTTCTAAATCTTCACAAGCTTTGTCACCTCGTATCGAATCAAGTCTTTCAGCCACAACAGAAAACATGAGATGATGCACTTTGTCTTTAACTGTCACTTTAAGTTTGCATAAACCTAAGCTATCTATTTTCTGTCCATTATAGTTCTTCAGTAGTACTGACTTTTTCTGTATTTTGGGCTTTTCTTTCATATATTTAATGTCACACATACTGATTAAGTTTGCTTTTGCCCCAGTGTCCAGTTTCAATGTAACTAATGCTCCATTTATCTGCAGTGGGATCATCCATTTGCCCACTTTTACTGCATTGACTTTATGTTCAGCATTGTCCATTTCTGAGGGCTGCACATTTTCTGTATCTTTTTTGATATCGTCACATGACACCATTCCTACAAAAAATGTCTCACTTAAATCAGTGTCCTCAATCACATTAACTTGTTGCCCTTTCGTTGTTTTTACTTTTGAAAAGCATTGTTTGGCAAAGTGATTCTTTCCATTACACTTTGTGCACATTTTTCCAAACGCTGGGCATTGTCTTAACTGGTGTTTGTAACCACAGCGTTTACAATTAAAAATTTCATCCTCCGATTGCTTTTCATTTCTGTTCTGCCCACGTTTCTTCCCCTTGTAGGACACAGCACCGACAGCAGCATTATCACTCATTACAATCGCATCATTATTGATTTCACTGAGAGTCTTCGCGTGCTTTCGAGCTAGCTCGCTGACTTGGCATATTTTCACTGCATTTTCCAAATTTAGTTTGGTTTCTCTCAACAGACGTTCCCTGACTTGTTTATCATGAATACCAAACACAATCTGGTCATGAATCATGGATGATTTCAGCTCAGAGAAATTACATGTCTGTGCTTTCAGTTTCAGATCAGTTATAAAGCTATCAAAAGTCTCATTTTGCTGCTGTGTCCGAGAACAGAACATATATCTTTCATAGGTCTCATTCTTTTTGGGAGAGCAATGTGCATCAAATTTTTTTAGCACATCTTCTAATTTTTCTCTGTTCTCCTCTGGATTAAATACAAATGTATTAAATACCTCTATCGCCTGTGGGCCTGCAACCGTAAGCAGCAACGCTATCTTCCTTGCATCTGGCTTCATACCGAATCCGATGGCTGCAATGTAGAGTTCGAATTGTTGTTTAAGAGTCTGCCAATTGTAGTCGATGTTTCCTGTGAGTTTCAAACGCTCTGGTGGCTTCAAATTCTCCATTTCGCTTTTCACAATTTTCAGCAGATCTTCACCATCCTGGTACCATCTTATGTTCATTAATAAATAGGCATTCTTATTATGAACACAGCTAGCTTTTGCTAGACACTTTTATTGAGCACATGTGGACTAGGTACAGTATCTGTAGAGGCTTCCATCTTGACTGCTGCCTTGTGGGTAGCCTAGTGCCTCATGGGTAATGTAGCCTTATTATACATACAGCTGGGTAGTCTAGTCTTATATACAGCTCTACACATCTCTACGGCTCCATCTAGTGTCCACTATAGAATGACATGTTATTGATCATTACAGTGTTGTATCTAGTTTGCATTCAATGTAAGGGAAAAGGTCAGTTATTAGAATTCCGAAACCAGAAGATCTGGAAGGAACATTATGTGAAGGTGGAGGGAGATACGCCTTTTTGAGTCTTTTCCTTGTATTTCTGATTAAAGATTGTTGTTTTTCTTGTGTTTGTTGTTTTTAATAAAGGTTTTTCTATTGTTTTTTGTGACGTGGTTAACTAAAGATGTAGGTGTACCAAGTGGTTCAGGGGTGTTGGACCCCCTCCAATATTGGATGTGTGTACAAGTCTGTAATTTATCCTATGTATGTTTATGTACACTACATTTTCGTGGAATGGGAAGTGCATGTGTCGTGGGTATATTAGAAAGGTAATTAGAGGGGAAGGTTGACTATGGAGTGTCAGAAAAATTTTGCTCACCTTGTAAGAATGATACTTCAAGCAAGTTTTAGTATCACAGGGGGGAGTGTAAGATTCGCAAAATTTCCACATTTCCCCCAAGGTTATTAATAATAAAAGGGACCCTGAGTGGACATTATTAAAAAAGGGTACCCAAAGATGGCGTCCGCACCTCGTGACCAAAAGCTTGCAAGATGTTAAAAGCTTGGACGCTGTGGCACAAGCAGTTTTTGGGGAAATCGAAACCTAAAATGCAGTTTCTGTGTGGAAAAGGACTTTGTATTTTGGAAAGCAGACAGAACTTTGAATATGTATTAAGCCAAATCGTAGGCAGACCAAAACCAGTTAGGCCTATACTTGAGGCCATCTAGTTGTTTGCATCTATAGTCAGAAACAGCTTAAGGAAGCCATCGAGGCTGGACAGGCTGATTAGGATGCATTAATAACAATACAGCTCAGGCATCAGGTTATTAGCTGCGATCTACGGCCACCTAAAAAGGCCCCGGGTAGCAATCACTCTTTTTGCCCTTGTCTCTTGCTCTGCTCTCGTGGCTCCGGCCTCATGGGCTGCCGCTCATACTCATGCCCTGGCCTCGTGGCGGGTTCTCTCCCCGTAGCTGATTTTCAGTAACCAGTTACACCATACCAACAGCAGGGGAGGGGAACGAGACCCAAGTCCATACCCATCCAGGACACCCAGGCCGCAGAAAGGGGCAAGACAAAGTCGAGCAGGTAGCCCAGGACTTGTATAGTAGTCCGATGAGACGAGACGAGTAGGGACGAAGAAGACGATAATAACTCGATAAGGGCAGAGCAGGGCAGCGAAAAATGTATTGATAAAAAAAAACAGCGCCTAGTTATAAGGCGCTTGGGAAGACAAGCATCTCGTTGAACACTGCGAAAACGCAGGTGGCCATATCACGACGAATAGACTGGCGGTCTTAAGCTTGGGTAGGAAAATCTAGGCAGTTAAAGCTGCCAACTGCCCTGTAGGCACAACGGTGCCGCCGACGACTGCCCGAGGGAGAAGAAGAGGAGAACCCATCGCGACGAGACGACGACAGCAGCGGAGAGCAGAAGGTGTGTCGCAGTAGCAGATCCAGCACCGTGCCCCTGAAGACAACGTGGTGGCGGGGTACCTAGAAGGACCAAATAGCAGACCTCAAAACTCACACTCGTTAACAGTTGGGTTTATTTTGGACTGGTGAGCATGAATTCTGGTCCCTCATAGCTTAATCTAGTTAGTTATAATGGGTGGGATAATGATAAGGGGATTGTTAAGATAGTTGTTTTCCCTCAATGTGCTGTGTGTTCCCCATTCCCTGTATAAGTGTAGTTATTTTATATTTGCCTGTAATTTTATACTAGTAACTTCTCATAAGACTGTGTTAATTTCTATTTCACCAAAATCTTCATTTTCTTACATCCAAACCACCTGTCCACTCGAGTCTTTTCTGTATCGCCGCCTGTACCTAAGTCCGGTGTCTAGAACCCAGGGGCGTGGGAGCGATTAGAACTGCTCACAAACAGTCAGGGGCATAACTGACTGGGCGCACATGCCAACCACACCACCCCCTACAAGGTCTAATCCAAAAGTACCTGCAAAGTAATGCTCAGTAGCCAAAAGTACTTCACACAGCATTGACTCTATGCAGAAACCTCTCTATCTCTCTCTCAGAATCACTCTCTGTCAGAATGAGTGGTGCAAAAATGCCTACCACAGAAAAAGCCAGGAGGAGGCCACCTTTAAATAGCACCCCCTCAGCCCCTCACCGACTGAGAAATGTTCCAGTCTCCCTGTTGTTTCTTGTGCCAGGCGGAAAGGAGGGGGGTGCCACTCAATTTCCAGTCCGGGGCACCACCAGGGCGTTGCACGCTCGACTGACATCATGATCTGCGGGTGCGGGAGATCAGGGCGGTAAACTTTTGTGCCGCCACAAAAACTCTAGTCAATTTCACGGGCGGTGCAAACATCGCCGCGCTCGGGCGCTAGTTGCTTTGCACCCCATTAGCGCCCTCTTAGGCTGCTAACGGTAGGCGCAAGCCAACCAAATTTGTCCCCCAATACCTCAGTTGATGCCAAACCAGTGTTTTATACAGGTTCATAATAGCTTCCTTGCATTTGTACTCTATGCCTCTATTTATGAAGCCCTGGACACGTTTACTTTTTTAACTGCTTTCTCAACCTGCCCTGCCTCCTTCAACGGTTTGTGCACAAATACCCCCATGTCTCTCTGTTCATGCACCCGCTTTAGGATTGTACCTTTTAGTTTAAATTGCCTCGCCTTGTTCTTCCTACCAAAATGTATCACTTTGCAGTTTTCTGTGTTAAATTTCATCTGCCATGTGTCCGCCCATTTCACCAGCCTGTCTATGTCCTCCTGAAGTCTATCACTATCCGCCTCACTGTTCACCAAACTTCCAAGTTTTGTGTCATCTGCAAATTTTGAAATTGTGCCCTGTACACCCAAGTCCAAGTCATTAATATATATCAAGTAAAGCAGTGGACCTACTACCGACCCCTGGGTAACACTACTCCTCCAGTCTGAAAAACAACCGTTCAACGCTACTCTCTGTTTCCTGTCACTTAGCCAATTTTATATCCATGCTGCCACTGTCCCTTTTATTCCATGGGCTTCAACTTTGCTGGCAAACCTATTATGTGGCACTTTATCAAACACTTTTTGGAAGTCCATGTACACCATGGCAACTGCATTGCCCTCATCAACCCTCTCTGTTACTACATCAAAAAACTCGATCAAGTTAGTTAAATACGATTTGCCTTCAACAAATCTGCGCTGGCTTTCCTTAATTAATCTACACTTGTCCAAGTGACTGTCATCTTTGTCCCTGATTATCGTTTCTAAAAGCTTCCCCACTACTGAGGTTAAACTGACTGACCTGTAGTAGCTGGGTCTATCCTTACACCATTTTTTGAACAAGGGTATAACATCTGCAATTCTCCAGTCCTCTGCCACCAGCCCTGTATCTAAGGAGGATTGGAAGATTATGGCACAATTCCTCAGGTAATGAAGCAGTCCATGCCCGCATGCAACAAGACCTGGACGACGTTCAGGCTTGGGCTGATAAGTGGCAGGTAACATTCGCGCCACACAAGTGCCAGTCAATGACTATCTCCAACAAGCAAGAGTCCAACCACTGCCCCATGACACTCAACCATCGCCGAATCCCCCACCATCAACGTCCTGGGGGTCACCATTGTATGATTCTCAAAATCTCACAGATCCTGCAAAACTCGGAGAATAACCCTAAGGAAGGGATTTTGGACTATTCTAAACTATCACAGGATGGGCCTAAAGAGAGAGATTCAAAACCAAAGACCCCAGGATTTTGGTTTTATTTTTAAAAGCATGTTCGAGCCTGTGGAAGGAAAAAGGCTGTTACAAAAGAATTGGGATTGGCCTCTGTAAATGGACAGTTTTGGGTATTGGCATTAACCAAGATGTCTGCGGACTATCAAGACTGTCTGAGTCATTTTACATACCGATAATAGACCAACGGAAAAACAGTTCCCACCAAAATTACAGAACCATCCAAAACCTTGCATAATGCAAAATATGCCACCAACCAACAAAAGAACCATGGCCCTGTAGGGGGTGGCGTGTGGTGCATGCGCCCAGTCAGTTATGCCCCTGACTGCTTGTGAGCGGTTCAAATTGCTCCCACTCCCCTGGGTTCTAGACACCGGACTTAGGTACAGGCGGCGATAAAGAAATTCGAGTAGACAAGTGGTTTGGTGTAAGAAAACCAAGATTTTATTAAAACAGGAATAAAAACACAGTTTTATGAGAAATTACTGGTAAACAATTACAGGCATAAAAAAATAATCATACTTATACAGGGAATGGGGAACACATGGCACATCGAGGGAAAAACAACGACATTAACAATCCCCTTAAACTTATCCCACCCCCTATACCTAACTAGATTAAACTATTAGGGGCCAGGAATTCATGCGCACCAATCCAAGGCCTGTTGCTTTAACATTTGCGAGTTTTTGAGATTTAGTCTCCTGTCCTTTGGTGTACTCCGTCGCCACGTGGTCTCAGGGCGCGGTGCTGGAGCTGTTGCTGCGGCACAGCTTTCCTCTCCTCAGCTACTGTCATCATCTCATCGCGATGGGTTCTCTTCTTCTTCTCCCTCTGGCGGTCATCGGTGGTAACGTTGCGTTTGTGGGACGGTTGGCAGTCTTCACTGCATAGATTTTTCTACCCATTCTTGTAACGCCGGAATTGTTCGTCTAACATTCTTCCCCAAACGCCAGCTTATAACTAAGCGTTTGGCTTTTATCAATGCATCTTTTGCTCCCCTTCTCTGCTTTTGTCAGTCTCTACCTTGTTCTTCGTCTCATTTCGTTTTGCCTCGTTTCATCTGCCCTCTTTCGTGGTCCGTGTGTCCTGGGTGACTTTCGACTCGGGTCTCGTTCCCCTCTCCGCGCTTGGTATGAATGTCCTTGGTTGTTAAACAAAGCGGAGAGCGAGAAGAGAACCCGCCATGAGGCCAGGGCATGAGCACGGGTGGCAGCAGCCCAAGAGGTCAGAGTCGAGAGGGCAGAGCAAGAGAGTCAAGAGAGCGATTGGTACTGAGGGCCTACAGTTATACTCCCTTGGAAGGCCCTTAATCTGTGTGCCAAACCAAGTCAGTCCATTGTTTAACTTTTGGCGGGCTGTTTTAAATGATTATATCAATCTAAACTAACTGGCTTTAGATGGCCGTTTATCACACCTGATGGCCTGATGTCCGAGCTGTATTGTCATTAATGCATTATAATCGGCCTGTCCAGCCTTGGTGGCTTCCTTAAGCTGTTTCTGATTATTTATGCAGATAAACCAATGGCCTTATGCTTAGGCCTAACTGGGTTGATCTGTTCCATTCTGACACAATGCATATTCAGTGTTTGCCTAGCTGTCTGGCTTTTCAAACACAAAGTCCTTTTCACAGAAATGCATTTTAAGTTTCGATTTCCCAAAACTGCCTGCTCTGTGCTGCAGAGTCCAAGCTTGTAAAATCTTACAGGCTTTTGGTCACGAGGTGCTGACGCCATCATTTGGGTACCCTTTTTTAAAAATTGTCCATCCAGGGTCCCTTTTATTAATAACATTGGAGGAATGTGGGAATTTTGCGAATCTTACACTCCCCCCTGTGATACTAAACCTTGCTTGAAGTATCATTCTTATAAGTTGAGCAAAATTTCTGACCCTCCATTGTCAACCTTCCCCTGTAATTACCTATCGAATATACCCACGACACATGCACTTCCCATTCTGTGAAAATGTAGTGTACATAAGCATACATAGAATAATGACAGTCTTTTACACACATCCAAGCATGGAGGGGATCCAACACCCTTGCACCACCTGGTACACATACATCTTTATTAACAACGCGTCGCAAAATCTTTATTGAAAACAACAAACACAAAAATCAACAATCTTTAATCAAAAATACAAAAAAACTCAAACAGGCGTGTCTCCCTCCATCTTCACATAATGTTCCTTCCAGATCCTCTGGTTTCAGAATTCAAGCATCTGACCTTTTCCCTTGCATAGAATGCAGACTAGATACAACACTATCCCTAACTGGCAAACCACGAGAATGTGGGAAGCCAGTCTGATCCACGAAGGGGCCTCTATGTTATTGAAAATGTCCCACCAGGGTGGAATCACAATATCCAATATCTTAGCCCCTATCACTACTGTTTTCTGCCCTAGAGTGTAAAAATGTTTCTGCGAAACTATAACGGCTTTGAGTATTTTGGTAAGGTGTTCAGGGAGAGGGCGAATTTCGTAGCCGAAATGCGCTACGTACTTCTGTAAATTGGTAAAATTCTCCTTCACAGTGAGGTGAACAGTGGAGAGTTCATGAATGGGGACAATTCATTTCTGGGCCACTTGAACTTCTGCCTCGGGTTTAAAACAGAGACTGCTCTCACTAACCGGACACCAGCTATGCTGTCCATGCTGGTAGTGGGACGCACCAGTATCCCATTTCATCCCCTCCCCGGTGTCTTGACACTGCCGGTGGAAAACAATGGATATGCCTGAGGGGTAGACCTTCTCTGATCCCCACATACAGATGTAAATCCCTTGATCCAGTTCCCATCACTTGTCCCAACACAGGCTTAATCCCCCATGAGTCCCTGTAATCGTCCGGTGGGCATTGTTCCCCAACCGTTCCCACTCGCCTGCGGGGTTTCTTATATCTTTGCTCAACTTTCTGAGCCACCACCACCTATCCAGAGGAATGTGTCCCTTGCAAGTTAAACATGCACGCTTTTGTACGGTGACGCTGACCCTTGTGGTAATGACCCATACCCTGGGGCACAGGAGGGAGGCCTCCCCGTATGTGAACCCGGTCTGGCTGGAGTACTGAGACGAATTGGACACCAGCCACCCTGGCCACCTTCCCTCGTGGACGTAGACGGCGGTCTCCTCTGCATCCCGTTTGCCGCTTCCGTCGGTTGCTATCGGCGCTCTATCCCCTGAGCACCCGTAGATGTGGGATTCTTCCAAGTCGCCCCTCTTTCCCAGGCTCAGTCCCATCAGGGCGAGTAGGATTACGATCCCCTTCATCCTGAAAGTCTTTCTGCATCAGATACAAAGACATGAAGCCAGGTCCCCAAGAGATTCTCTGGCTTGGGTGAAGCATAGTCGGGTCCCGCGACCACGACTCAAATACACACACTCTTAGCAGATTACTACTTAATTAAAACTACCCATCACCTTACTTTAACTTAAGCTAAAAACACCCAAACTTAAGCTAAATACCTAACTTAAAATATAAACTTACATTACCTAAACTATATACATCCGCCGCCCGTCTCCGGGCGGCCAGGCTACTTCCTGGTTGGACTGCGGCACACCGCTCCCTCCGGCATGCCGCACCGTCCTGCACTGTTGGCCCCTCGCCGCCCGTGGCTGCTGGCTGAGGACCTCTTTTCTTGGACATCCCCCTGACTTGAGGGGTGGCCCTTGGTAACTGGGGGGCTGGTGACCATAGCTTTCTTGGCTGGGGCATCCGTGGGGACCTTCTAGGGACCTTGGCTGTTGGGGCTTTCTTGGCTGATGGGCCTTTAACCCAAACCGCTGCTCCCGCAGGCTTGACCTTTCCCGAACCTAGGCCGGGGCAGGTGAGCCTTCGCAGCCTGTTGCTGCAAGCTGAGAGTCTCCGCCCCCAGGTCCAATGGCTGGGTCTGGGGCGGGGTTTTCGACCTCAGGTCCCTCCTCATCTACATCTGGGTTTGGGCGGGGTTTTCGCCCTCAGGTCCCTCCTCATCTGGATCCCAGAAGAGTGGGGGAGTGTCCCAATCGGTGGGCGGGATTTCCCCTCCATTTAAGCAAGCCACAGCGCCTGCCTGTGCAGTCTGTGAACTCGCTCCTGCTGTAGGCTGGGGATCTCTATCCTCAGACCCTACCTCAACTCGCTGTTTTCTCCCTTCAGGTTTAAACAGTTTGCACTGGTTAATATGAAATGATTTTGTGCGCCGAGGCATCATAACGGCGTATACCATGGGGCTGGCCTTGTCTACCATGCTGTAGGGCCCCATGTATAATGGTTCCAAACTCCCTACTCGGGCATAGTTCCTCACCATGACCTGATCTCCTACCTCCCACTCGTGGTGCTTTCGGGGTTCGAGCAGCAATCCGTTACTCCGATGCTGCTTTCCCATGTTCCCAGCCGTCTGCTCGTGAACCTGCTTAAGGTGCTCAAAGAGGTTTCGGGTGAACCTGTCCCGGTTTACCTCTCTGAGCTGACCCTCCGTGAGCACCGGGGCTAGTACTTGGGTGGAGGTCTGCATAACCCTGCCAGTCATCATCTCGTACGGGGAGTACCCCGTGATTTTAGACTGGCTGGCCCGGATCCCCATCAGAACCAATGGTAGGACCTCGACTCATTTACGGGGCGAGTCCACTGTTTCCTTCCTCAACCTTTCTTTTAGAGTCCTTTACATTCTTTCCACAATCCCTGATGACTGTTGGTCGTGGGCCATGTGCCATTTCCCCTCAATGCCTAGCAGCATAAGGGTATTCTGCATCACCTGTCCGGTGAAGTGACTCTCTTGGTCGCACTCCACATACTGTGGTAGTCCCCACCGCGAGAACACTTCCCGGACCAGGATGCTGGCAGTACCCAGAGCTGTGGCTGTTCTACAGGGGAAGGCCTCTACCCATTTGGTGAATATGTCCACCAGGACTAGGCAGTATTATAGCCTCCCTGGGCAGTAGGCAGGGGCCCGATGTAGTTGACTTGTATTGACTGCCATGGTCCCTCTACCCTCCGGACATGTCCCATAGGTACCTTCTTTTTGTGGGGGTCAGGGTTGTTAGCAGCGCACAAAAGACAGCCTGCATAGAACTCGCGGACATCTTCCCTGAGTCCCGGCCACCATCCCGCCTGTTCCACCCGCTGCCAGGTGGTCTCAGTCCCGGGGTGTCCCCCTCATGGACCAGTTGAAGGAATTCCCTCCGGTGCTGCTGCGGCACAACCCATTGTTCCCCCTGGAACAGCATGCCTTCTTTTACGGAGGGGGTTGCTGTGCCGTACGGACCCTCTACCATTTTTCCCTCAGTCACCGCACTGAGGACTGCTTTGAGGACGGGGTCTTGGGCTTGGATCATCTTAAGGTTCGGGGCTAATGCTACCCCTAGGCTCCCTTGGGTCCCGTCCTTACCTCTGACTGCCGCCATGGGTCTGGACACAAATGGGTCCCAGAAATTGCATGTGCGGGCACCCTCCTTGGCGAGGATGTCAGCCTACTGGTTGCCTAGGCCGCGGGGTTCTGTGGAGTAATGGGCCTTCACCTTGTGGATGAAAACCTCCCCTTCCTCCCCACAGTGACCAGGATCTTTTCCAGCAGGGGTTTTACAGTGAGGGGTCTCCCGTCGGCGGAGGTCTAACCGCGACGGGACTAGATGGCCAGGTACTCCGTACACGAATTGCACCTGAACATGCTTTCCGAGCAAATTGTGTAGGGGGTGGGGAAGATTTCAGGGTGTGTAACGACGTACACTACCGTGGACAGTTCAGCCTGCTCGGCGCTCATGGTGCTGGGGAGCTTAATCGCCAGGGCAATGTTTGCCGCTGGGTCGTAAACTCCACACCCCGTGAGATGCTCGCCAGGAGATACCATGCTGGAACCGTCTACATAGATCTCACGGCCTTTGGGCTGTATCCCGGCCCGTAAACCTATGTCCACTTCCCAAACCCCTTCTATGGAACACCGGTGGTCTGTTCCAGTATATACCAGGTTGGCTGCGAGCTTTGACTCACAGAGACCCTTCACCTTCAGATTCATCTGTGAGAGGAGCAAGGTCCAGCAGGCAATGCGGGCACTGCTCACTATTCCATCCTTGATCTTCCCATCGAGAAGCATCTGGGTGGGTGTGTGATGGGTGAGGAGGATGATGGGAGAGGTGCCTGTGAAGATCAGTGATCTTTTCACAGCCCAATGTGTGGCCAAGAGGTGCCGCTCACAGTTGGAGTAGCTCCTCTCCACATCCGTGCGTATCCTGGAGGAGTAGACCACCGGTCTCAGCCTGCCGTGCCGCTCTTGGAGCAGCACAGACTCAGGCTGTTCCCACTGGCTGCTACCTCCAGGAAAAACTCTTTCTCCCCATCTATGGCCCCTAGAGCCACTGTGGTCTGCAAGTCCTTCTTGAGCCTGACAAATGCTGCCTGGCAGCCCTCATCCCAAAGCCACTCCATTCCCTTGTGTAGAAGTCAGAGCAGAGGGGCCGCTGTGGCTGCATAGTCCTCAATAAAGTCCCTGCATTACCTGGTTAGCCCCAGGAACGACCTCACACCCGTCACTGTGTTGGGGACTGGTAACTCTTGTACCTCTTCTCTCCTAGCCTTACCCATAGCCCTTTCACCAGCGCGCACGGTCAGGCCTAGGAATTTCACCTCCTGCTGGCCGATCTGCGATTTCTTGGGGTTTACCTTAAAACCCTTCTGCCCAAGCAGCTCCAGCAGTTCAGCCAATAGTAGGCCATGTGCCTCTCTCGAATCGGTGAAGAGAAGCAGGTCATCCACATATTGTACCAACTGTCTGGGCTGGCTGAACTCCTTTAAACTGTTTGCCATGCACTGATGGAAAATGCTGGGGCTGTTCTGGAAGCCCTGATGCAAGCAGTTCCACGTGTACTGTTGCCCTTTAAACGTAAAGGCAAACTTGTACTGATCCTCCCTCCTTAAAGGGATGGACCAAAACCCGTTGGAAATATCCAGCACCGTGAAAGTGGTCGCAGATGCTCGAATACTTCCTATCAGGTCGGCAACTGCCGCTACCGTGGGAGCACAGGCTGGGATGTTACTATTGAGCACCCGATAGTCCACCGTGGACCACCAGGAATTGTCCGGCTTTCTAACCGGCCACAATGGAGAATTCACGGGGGTAGCTATCCGTCTCAGAACTCCCTGCTGCACTAACGAGGACATGGCTGCTTCCATGTCGGGCTCTGCATCCCTGGGGAAGTTATACTGTTTCTGTGGTCGGGCCATGTTGCCACCGTCTACGCTGACCTCAAAACCTTTGACCCTCCCGCAGTCATGTTTGTGTGTGGCAAATGTGGCCAGGTGGGCCTGCACAAATGCCTGGAAATCCTGTGGGGTGTTTCTGACCATAAGCTCGAGGTTATAATCCTCTTTGGTCTTCATGGTGCATAGGGTCCCCTTCCCTTCCTTTCCTGGGATCACTACTACCTCACCGTTCTTTCCTTTACCTGCCCCCCATAGGCAATGATTTCTCAAATCTACTAGGATCCCGTGGCCTACAATAAAGTTGGCTCCCAGACCCCTCTTCCACCCTCCACTTCCCATTTCATGAGGACGCAGGTCCACTTAGAGCAGAGCGGTCCTAAATGAATGGCGAGGAGGATGAAAAACGAGCCAGCCTGTTCTTTGCCTGTGAACCCGACAGACTGTATGGGACCATGTTAGATAGAGGCGAGGTGGTGGGGTTAGCTGAGTAGACCACGGTGCATGATGCCCCCGTGTCCAACAGATAGGTCCCCGTCACCTTTTCTACCTCCATCACCAAGAGGAGTCTTTTCCATTCATCATACCAGAGAGAACACAGGTAAACAGGCTGCACTGGCTCTAGTCAGGGCTGCTGGTTTGATGGGGCTGACGGGGTCAGAGCACCGGTAGCAGCTGCTACTCTCCCCTGGCCAGTCGATAAGGACCTCATGGTGTCCAAAAGTGACTCGACCGCAGCGGGAGTGATTCCTGCCTCCGCCTTTTGGGCTGGGGCTGTGGAATTCTTTCCCTTGTTATCTTTCCAAGGATTCTTGCACTCCTTCCGGCAGTGACCATCCTTCCCACACCTGTAACAATTCGTCTTTGTGTTGGGGGGGTTGTTCCCTTCCTGGTGCCACTCTTTCCTACCCGGTCCGGGTTTTACCTCATGCACCTTCCCCTTAGGTGGGTGTGCATCAGTTCCCTTACCATTTTTATAGGCCAGAGTCAACAATCTGATCACCATAAGTTCGGTGGTCTGGGGGTTCTTGGGGTCGAACCAGACTTCTGCCTTGGCCCGGACCTGTGGCAAACTGTTCGCCACTAGGCAACGGAGCCAATGGGCCAGGGGATCCCCGTTCAGGAACCCCCAGTTCGGCATCCCCGGGCAGGCCCTCCGGTACACCGGCCATAGCCTGTCCGCGAAAGCCTGTGGGGTTTTCCTTGCGAGCTGGACCATCTTCTCCACACGGGAGAAAGGGCTTCCCTCATTCATCCCCATGGCCTCCAGAACCGCATCTCTGAGCTCCTTGTACCCCCTCTGCCCCCTCTTGCACTCGTCAGAGAGTGATTGGAGGAGACTACTCTCCAGGGAGAATAGCAGCATCTTGGCCTGCTCAGCGCCATCGCAGTCGTTGATACTGGCTGCCTGCTCTATGTTCCTGAAATGGATCGAGGGGTCTCCCTTTTCGGACAGCTTTGGGATATGGTTAGCCCTAAGCTGTTGGGTGCTATAGGGTAATACGAATTGGTTTTGGAGGGGTCCCTCATCATCGCCATTGACGGGTGGGCCGAACCTCCGATGCCGTGCTGGGCACATCGATCCCGGCTCCGACCTCTCTGGCGGGTGTTGCTCCACCTCCGCTCCCATCTCTGGCTCCACCCCCCCTTGCTGCCAGACCTCGCTGAAGCTTGGCGCTACGTGTGGTGGTCGTGAGACCTCCTGTCCTTCAACCGGGTCGTCCCTGGGCACTACCAGAGACGTTGGAACTGTCCTCCCCTCGTTCCCCATAAAATCCACCTGACCTGCCTTTGGGCTTATAAGGCACACCATGCCTTTTGCCTTCCTGAGGGCCAGGCTCAGATTTTCTATCCGCTCTTTGCAGGGGCCGTGGTCTGCCTCCTCAAACCCCTGTTTGCTCGCTAGCTTGTAAGCTGCCTTTACCTCCTGCACTTTCTCTTCTTGTTCTCTAACTTGCCTTGCCAAGCGGGCGTTCTTTTCCCGCAGCCTTAACTCATTTCCCTTTTCTTCATTCAATTGGCACCATAGGTATTCCAACTGGGCCTTGTGTTCTCCCATTAAATTCACTCTCTCCTGATTCAGGGCCTGCAATGCTACCAATAACTTCTCCCCTGCTAGAGCCTTACCCTGGATCTCCAGGGCTGACTCCTTTAACTCAGCTGCCTGTGCTGCAATGAGCCTGTCCAAAAGATGGACCTGCTTTTTGAAACACATCAGCCAGACTGCCTTCTCTAAGGACTTCTTGTGTTCCTTTCCCTCTGTCCACTTAGCTGCTGCATCTATCGGATGCCCAGCTCTTAACAGAGTGGTGATCCACTTCTTTGTGATATTCACCTTGCTAAACACATAATCAGAAATCCTTTCCTGCATCATGGTTTGCTCATCCGAACCATTGTCTACTGTAACGCAACCCTGCTGCCGGTGTCCTGCTGCGGTCGCCATTTTCTGTCGGGAGTGGGGGGTGGCGCGTGCGCCCAGTCAGTTATGCCCTTGACTGCTTGTGAGCGGTTCGAATCACTCCCACGCCCCTGGGTGCTAGACACCGGAATTAGGTGCAGGCGGCGATCCAGAAAATCGAGTAGACAAGTGGTTTGGTGTAAGAAAACCAAGATTTCAATAAAACAGGAATAAAAACACAGTCTTATGAGAAATTACTGGTAAACAATAACCATACTTATACAGGGAATCGGAAACACACAGCACATCGAGGGAAAAACAACTACATTAACAATACCCTTATCCTTTACCCACCCCCTATACCTAACTAGATTAAGCTACGAGGGGCCAGGAATTCATGCTCACCAATGCAAGGCCTGTTGCTTTAACAGTTGTGAGTTTTTGAGGTTTTGTCTCCTGTCCTTTGGGGTACTCTGTCCCCATGTGGTCTCAGGGAGCGGTGCTGGAGCTGTTGCTGCGGCACACCTTTCCTCTCCTCAGCTACCGTCGTCGTCTTGTCGCGATGGGTTCTCTTCTTCTTCTCCCTCCGGCGGTCGTCGGTGGTAACGTTGTGTTTGTGGGACGGTTGGCAGTCTTCACTGCTTAGATTTTTCTACCCATTCTTGAAACGCCGATATTATTCGTCTAAAATTCTTCCCCAAACGCCAGCTTATAACTAGGCGTTTGGCTTTTATCAATGTGTCTTATGCTGCCCTTCTCTGCTCTTGTTGGGTCTCTACCTTGTTCTTCATCTCGTTTCATTTTGCCTCATTTCGTCTGCCCTCTTTTGTGGCCCATGTGTCCTGGCTGACTTTGGACTCGGGTCTTGTAAACAAAGCGGAGAGTGAAAATAGAACCCGCCATGAGGCCAGGGCATGAGTACGGGTGGCAGCAGCCCAAGAGGTCAGAGTCGAGAGGGCAGAGCAAGAGAGTCAAGAGAGCGATTGGTACTGAGGGCCTACAGTTATATTCCTTCGGATGGCCCTTAATCTGCGCGCCAAATCAGGTCAGTCCATTGTTTAACTTTTGGCGGGCTGTTTTAAATGATTATACCAATCTAAACTAACTGGCTTTAGATGGCTGTTTATCACACCTGATGGCCTGATGTCCGAGATGTATTGTCATTAATGCATTTTAATTGGCCTGTCCACCCTTAGTGGCTTCCTTAAGCTGTTTCCGATTATTTATGCGGACAAACTAATGGCCTTATGCTTAGCCCTAACTAGGTAGATCTGTTCCAATCTGACGCAATGCATAATCAGTGTTTGCCTAGCTGTCTGGCTTTTCAAACACAATGTCCTTTTCACAGAAATGCATTTTAAGTTTCAATTTCCCAAAACTGCCTGCTCTGTGCTGCAGAGTCCAAGCTTGTAAAAGTCTTACAGGCTTTTGGTCATGAGGTGCGGACGCCATCTTTTGGGTACCCTTCTTTTAAAATTGTCCATCCAGGGTCCCTTTTATTAATAACCTTGGGGGAATGTGGGAATTTTGCAAATCTTACAGCCCCCACAGGAAGAGACAACTTTACTGCAATTAAACAAGAGATTAAACAATCGATGGGACCATTCCAAAACAACTTCACACATTCTTAAAACAACTTAATATCGATGGGACCATCCCGAACCCAATTAAACAATTCACACCAATCAGAATTAACGAGCCCACCAAAACTAACAAGAAGCCAGACTTGATTTGGTGCGCAGATTAGCAGGCCACAATCAGTATAATTGAAGGCCTGTTTCTCACAGAAAAGAGTTGAAGAAAGCAGTCCAAGAGGAAATGAGTTCAGTAAGGAAAGAGTTCCAGTTTGAGTAAGAAGATTCATCCACCCAGAAGAGATCCACCAACATCGGGATCAAGAAGTACATCTCAAAGCAGTTCTCCCTCTTGAAGAAGTAACACACCATCGTGGCAGACCAGGGCCCCATGAAACAAACAACCAAAAATGTTACCAGCAACCGGGTAATATTGGGCCACCGCGACCAACAAGAAACCAACTTGGAAGAAACCGAAGATCCGCAAGTTTTCCACTCTACAAACTATCCTGACTTACCCCTGGGTAAGATTTTACTGAAAAGACTCTAAACCCTACTTTTAATCAAAAGAAATTGGGTACTCACCTGATAGATCCAATACGCACCCTACCGCATCAGCGGACTCGTGAAGACTGACCAGCAATGCAGGTGAAGTCTGTTAAGTCTGTGTGTTCTAGTTATTGTTAATAAGAATCACTGCACACAGACCACAAGAATAAATGCAACAGGTCTTTACTAGTCGAAGGTCAGGCTGAACTGCCCAATAAATCATTACACAGCACTTATATACTGGTGTGGTCACCACCGGTATTACAGTATACAGCAGCCAAGATAAAGTAGTGCATCTCTTAAAATAGTTCTCTTAAAGGTGGAACGGTTACATACACCACAAAGTCCTCTACCGTGTACTGGGTATGGCAGGCCCCAACCGCCACATCTAGATATCCCCGAAATTGTGTACCTCTACAACTGTCAAAAGAAGTCATTTTGGTGAGCATTATCACTGGTCCTCTGGAGCCCAACTTAGCTTGTGAAGTGGGATTGGGAGGGGTGTAGTATTCTGTCTATTGTTATTTTCCCTCGTATATTCTGAAATGTTCCCCCAATTTAGAGTGTTAAGATTATTGTGTTGTGTATTTTCTTCCTCAAATAAAGATCAAAGTTCTTTCACCAAAATTCAGTTGTCTGCTGCAATTTCATCACAACCCCCAAGTCTAGAACGAAGGGAGTGGGAGCGATTCGAACCGCTCATAAGTCAGAGGCGAAGCTGACCCAAACACCACCCCTCACACCATTGACCAGAGACTTAACTGGACCAGCCACATAAATACTGTGGCAAAAAGAGCAGGTCAGAGGCTAGGTATTCTGTGGCAAGTGTCTCCCCTTCTGACTCCCCAAAGCCTTTCCACCATCTACAAGGCACAAGTCAGGAGTGTGATGGAATACTCTCCACTTACCTGGCTAAGTGCAGCTTCAACAACACTCAAGAATCTCGACACCATGCAAGACATAGCAGCCCGCTTGATTGGCACCCCATCCACCACCTTAAACATTCACTACCGCCACCACCAGTGTACCGTGGCTGCAGTATGTACTATCTACAAGATGCACTGCAACAACTTGCCAAGGCTTCTTCGGCAGCACCTCCCAAACCCGTGACCTTTTCCACCTAGAAGGACAAGGGCATCAAATGCATGGGAACACCACCAACTCCAAGTTTCCCTCCAAGTCACACAACATCTTGGCTTGGAAGTATATCGGCCATTCCTTCATCGTCGCTGGGTCAAAATCTTGGAACTTCCTCCCTAACAGCACTGTGGAAGTACCTTCACCACACAAACTGTAGCGGTTGAAGAAGGCGGCTCACCACCACCTTCTGAAGGGTGATTAGGGATGGGCAATAAATGCTGGCCTTGCCAGCAATGCCCACATCCCATGAACGAATAAAAAAAATACAGTCACACTGTCCTGTACTGGAGTGTAATAAAGTCACACTGCATTGCACTGCAGAGTAATACAGTCACTTTCTCCTGTTCTAGGTATTAATACAGTCACACTGTAGAGAGGAAGTATACCAGTCCCAGTTACATAATGGGATGTGAAGAGGACATATACCTGTATCTGAAGCTGGAATTTAGAAAAGTTAATGCTCAGTTTGTAAAGTCTGTGGGTTGTACAGTTAATAACGACACAGACTTCAGGAATAACAAACAAACAGGTCTTTACTATTCGAAGGTCAGGGCGAATCTGCCCAAGGAATCATGCCACAACACTTATATACCGGTGTGGTCACCGTCGGTATTACAGTATACAGAAGCCAAACAAGTAGTGCCACACCTAAAGTAGTTCTCTTAAAGGTGAACGGTTACATACAATAGTTCTCTTAAAGGTAGACGGGTACATACACTACACAGTTGAATTGCTGGAAGAGTAATGGAAGTTCCCTCAATCGTTCAACATTACCGTGTGGTGCAGCACAGACCAGGCCAATCCCTCATTAGGTCCCTGGGTCCGATATTTATGGGGAGGCAGGGACAGGGAGGCTGTAAATGGATGAAGAACCCGGCGAGGCCGGCACATGGAATCGCTGCCCAACTTAATGGCAGGACCTCATTATCAGCTTTTTGTTCTATTTCTGCCTGGCAGCCTGTCAGATTGACAGGCTGGGAAACCAGCAGTCATAGGCCACTTGGGGACAGTCCCTGGCGCTCATGAGGGGGGGATGTCGAAGATGTGGCCTGGGAGCTTGGGGGTTGGAGATCGGGGCTGGGGGAAGGTGGTTGGAGATCGGCATTGTGGGAGCCCTATTTAAATGTGTTAATGACGGACCAGCCTCTCCATGACGGGACAGTCGGATGGCATGAAACCCCCTGCTGTAAAAATGGCAACAGGTCATGCGCAGTAAGTTGGGCTCACGTTTCATGCATTTGGCGGTTTAACTCCAACCCGACCGTCTCCTGCCCATTGTGGCGGGGGGAGGATAATATCGAGGTCCTGGTCTCTGCAGAGTTAGATGTTTTGAACCAGGGTAGGGGCAGTACAATTTGTTTCAGAATCCCAGGAGTGGAAAATCAGCTAAGCTTCCCAGGATGTAGGGGGTGGCGTGTGGCCAGCCAGTTATGCCCATGACTGCGTGTGAGTGGTCCAAATTGCTCCCACACCCCTGGGTTCTAGACACCGGACTTAGTTGCAGGTGGCAATACAGAAAAAAACGGGTAGACAATTGGTTTGGTACAAGAAAACCGTGAACTTTATTAAACGATGATAAAAATTACAAATACTGAGAAAATCACTATGTAGTTACAGGCTTATCAAAAAGAAATACACTCAAATGGGAATGGGGAACACACGGCACATCGAGGAAAAAGAAACTATATTAACAATCCCCTTATCCTTATCCCACCCCTATACATAACTGGATTAAGCTAAGAGGGGCCAGCAATTCATGCTCACCGAGTCAAAATCTGCTGAGTTCAAATGGTTGTGGGGTTTGGGGTTCGCTCCTTGTGCTCTCTGGGGCCTGCCGGCATCACGTGTTCTCAGGGCATTGCAAGGGCATCATCCAGGTAAAGTACCCCGAGGTTAAAGTCTTTGCTTGGGTACTTTACCTCGCAGGGATGATGGTTCTTCTTCCTCGGGCGGCAGCAGCTGAAGTTTGCATGAAGATAATCGTAGGTCGGCAGGATTGAAGGCCCGATTATTCGAAGCATTCTTCAATCTTCTTCCAATTCATCTCATCTCATCTCATCTCATCTCATCTCATCTCATCTCATCTTGTCTCATCTCGCCTTGTCTCGTCCCGCCTCGTCTGGCCTGGTTTGCCCATGTTCGCCTGGTGCGATGCCAGGCGTCCTTGATGGATTTGGGAAGACACAGGCAGTGGCCAGGTGGCAAGTGCAGGAGGGAAAGAGAGCAAGAGCCAAGAGGGTAAGAACCAAGCGTAAGACTCATGGGGCGATTGCTACTGAGGGCCTACCGTTATACTCCTTTCGATGGCCCTTATCTGCACGCCAAATCAGGTCAGTTCATTGTTTCACTTTTGGTGGGCTGTTTTAAATGGTTATACCAATCTAAACTAACTGGTTTTTAGATGGCCATTTATCGCACCTAATGGCCTGATGTCCGGGCTATATTGTCATTAATGCATTTTAATCGGCCTGTGCAGTCTTGGTCGCTTCCATAAGCTGTTTCCGATTATTTATGCGGACAAACTAATGGCCTTGCACTTAGACCTAACTGGGGTGATCTGTTCCAATCTGACAAAATGCATATTCTGTGTTTGCTTAACTGTCTAGGTTTTCAAACACAAAAGTCCTTTTTCACAGAAATGCATTTTGAGTTTCGATTTCCCAAAGCAGCTTGTTCTGTGCTGCAGAGTCCAAGCTTTTAAAATCTTACAGGATTTTGGTCACGAGGTGCGGACGCCATCTTTTGGGTACCCTTATTAAATTATCCATAGGGTCCCTTTATTAATAACCTTGGGGGAGTGTGGGAATTTTGCGAATCTTACACTCCCCCACTTTGATACTAAAACTTGCTTGAAGTATCATCCTTACAAGGTGAGCAAAATTTTCTGACCCTCCATAGTCAACCTTCCCCTGTAATTACCTATCTAATATACCCACGACACATGCACTTCCCATTCCATGAAAATGTAGTTTTTATAAGTATACATAGAATAATTACAGTCTTTTAAACACATCCAAGCATGGAACGGGTCCAACACCCCTGCACTACTTGGTACACATACATCTTTATTAACAATGCGTCGCAAAATCTTTATTAAAAAAAACAAACACAAAAAAACAACAATCTTCAATCAAAAATACAAGGAAAAATCTCAAACAGGTGTATCTCCCTCCACCTTCACATAATGTTCCTTCCAGATCCACTGGTTTTGGAATTCTAACAACTGACCTTTTCCCTTGCACTGGATGCAGACTCGATACACCACTATTCCCAACTGGCAAACCACAAGAATGTGGGAAGCCAGTCTGATCCACGAAGGGACCTCTATGTTATTGAAAATGTCCCACCAGGGTGGAATCACAATATCCAATATCTTAGTCCCTATCTCTACTGTTTTCTGCTCTAAAGTGTAAAAATGTTTCTGTGAAACTATAAAGGCTTTGAGTATTTTGGTAAGGTGCTCAGGGAGAGGGGGAATTTCGTAGCCAAAGAGCGCTACATACTTCTGCAGGTTGGTAAAATTCTCCTTCACAGTGAGGTGAACAGTGGTGGGTTCAGGAATGGGGACAATTCGTTCCTGGGCCACTTGAACTTCTGCCTCGGATTTAATGCAGAAACTGCTGTCACTGACTGGACACCAGCTATGCTGTCCATGCTGGTAGTGGGACGCGCCTGTGGTGACACAATATGTCCCACCTCCTATATATGCTACCGGCAGGGGACCATGGACTTGTGTCATTGCCTCCATGGCAAAATTTATAGGTTTCGCAGCAGCAGCTCTGAACCCGCACTGCAGTTTTCAATAGGCATTCATGTGCTGGGGACACAGGATTATGTGTGCTCCCTGGCTCCGGCACCCTGAGTGGTCAGTACCTGTCATAGCGTGCTCCCACTTTATGATGTAAGGCGGGAACGCTGTGAAACGAATGTGTGCACCCCCTTGAATGACTCCAATGTTCTCAACCCTGTACACCGTTGCGGGTCGGGCTGTCCTACCCATGACCGGCATCCTAACTACTAATCCCATGAAGGTGTAGTTGGACCGTCCACAATCCACTGGGACTGGGTAGGCTTCAGAGGCTAGCCGGAGTTGGCACGGGCTTAATGCATTCTCAAATGGATGGAGGGCTGCGACGTGCTTGTTGCTAATCCTGGAGGGGACTAAACCTTGTTTTAAATCCTCCAGATTACTGCGGCACTCACCCAGCAACCATGCCCCATACAGCACGCACACCTCGTTCTGCGCAGCCTTGTCAGAAGCATTTCTGTCCTTCCTTATGAGAGCATTTACTGTCTTTGCGTGCTTCTGCAGCTCTGCTATAATCTCCTTTAAATGGACCATCATGGCCTGGTCCTCATGCAACTCCGAGCCCACTACCTTGTTCTCATCCATTAATATCTTCCTTAACAGTGTTTTTAAACCGTTTATCTAGGTCTGCAGCTCCATGTCATCCAGACTGTTGATGACAGAGGACCCAGTATTAAACACAGTAAAAACATCATTCCATACTCCCCTTCTTTGTCTCCCTGCATTACCCAAAAACTCTCGGTGTGTGGTGTACAGTTCGGTTTTGTCAACATTGGCGAAATCGAACTCATTAAACTTCTTGAACATGTCCTTCAATAGGGCCTGGTATAGCTGCTCTGTTTCTTTGGGACAAAACTCCGGCAAATGTTCCTCGGTGAGATTTAAAAGCACAGAGGCTACCGCGTAGTGTACCCCCTGGTACAGCACCTGGTCGGTAGGCACTAGTACCAACCCATTCCCTGGTCTCTTTGTTGTGGTGGGGCACCCTTCCCTGGGTAACCTCGCCGCCTGCGCTGTGGGCGGGCCACAAGCTCAGTGGCATTGACTGGGATCGGGGTATATGGGACCGCACACACCATCAGGCTGGCATCCCACTTCATCCCCTCCCCGGTGTCGTGCCACTGCCGGTGGAAAACAATGGATATGCCTGAGGGGCAGACCACCTCTGACATCCACATACAGGTGTAAATCCCTTGATCCGGTTCCCACTACTTGTCCCAACACACGCTTAATCCCCCATGAGTACCTGTAATCGTCTGGTGGGTATTGTTCCCCTACCAGCATGCAGCCAGTTCCCCAAGAGATTCTCTGGCTTGGTTGAAGCATAGTCGAGCCTTGTGGTCTCGACTCAAATACACACAATCTTAGCTGATTCCTTACTTAATTAAAAACTACCCATCACCTTACTTAACTTAAGCTAAAACACCCAAACATAAGCTAAATACCTAACTTAAAAATATAAACTTACATTACCTAAACTATGTACATCCGCCGCCCGTCTCCAGGTGGCCAGGCTAATTCCTGGTTGGACTGCGGCAAACCGCTTCCTCCGGCGTGGCCGCACCGTCCTGCACTGTTGGTCCCTCGCAGCCCGTGACTGCTGGCTGAGGACCTCTGTCCTTGGACCTCCCCCTAACTCGAGGGGCGGCCCTTGGTAACTGGAGAGCTGGTGACCATGGATTTCTTGGCTGGGGCCTCCGCGGGGACCTCCTTGGGACTTTGGCAGGTGGGGCATTTTTGGCTGATGGGCCTTTAACCCGAACCGCTGCTCCCTCAGACTTAACCTCTCCCGAACCTGGGCGAGGGGCAGGTAACTCTTCGCAGCCTGTTGCTTCAAGCTGAGAGTCTGCGCCCCCAGGTCCCATGGCTGGGTCCGGGGCGGGGTTTTCGACCTCAGGTCCCTCCTCCTCTACACCTGGGTTAGGGGCGGGGTTTTCGCCCTCGGGCCCCCCCTCATCTGGATCCCAGAAGAGTGGGGGAGTGTCCCAATCGGTGGGTGGGATGGCCCCTCCCTTTAAGCAAGCCACAGTACCTGCCTGTGCAGTCTGTGAACTCGCTCCTGCTGCAGGCTGAGGATCTTTATCCTCAGACCTTACCCCAACTGGCTGTTTTCCCCTTTCAGGACTAAACAGCTTGCACTGGTTGATATGAAACCATTTTGTGTGCCGAGGCATCTTAACGGCGTATACCATGGGGCTGGCTTTATCTACAATGCTGTCGGGCCCCATGTAAAATGGTTCCAAACTCCCTACTCGGGCATAGATCCTCACCATGACCTGATCTCCTACCTCCCACTCGTGGTGCTTTCGGGGTTCGAGCAGCAATCGGTTACTCCGATGCTGCTTTCCCATATTCCCAGCCGCCTGCTCGTGGACCTGCTTCAGGTGTTCAAAGAGGTTTCGGGCGAGCCTGTCCTGGTTTACCTCCCTGAGTTGACCCTCCGTGAGCACCGGGGCTAGTACATGGGTGGGGGTCGGCAAAACCCTGCCACTCATTAGCTCGTACGCGGAGTACACCGTGCTTTTAAACTGGCTGGCCCGGATCCCCCTCAGAACCAACTATGGGGGGTGGCCTGTGGTGGTGGCACGTGCGCCCAGTCAGTTATGCCTCTGACTGTTTTGTGAGCGGTTCGAATCGCTCCCACGCCCCTGGGTTCTAGACACCGGACTTAGGTACAAGGCGACGGTACAGAGGAGACTCGAGTAGACAGGTCATTGGAAGTAAACAAAAACCAAGGTTTTATTGAAAAGGAAAAACTGATACAATCTTATGGAAAATTACTAGTGTACACTTCTACAGGCAAAAATGCAAAAGAATAACTATACATATACAGGGAATGGGGAACACACGGCACATCGAGGGAAAACAATTATCTTAACAATCCCCTTATCCTTATCCCACCCCCTATACCCAACTAGATTAAGCTATGAGGGGTCAGAACTTCATGCTCACCAATCAAAAGGGTTTGTTGGACTCAAAACAGCGGTATGGTTCGGGGTTGGCTCTTGGTGCTCCCTGGAGCCTGCAGTTGTCACGTGGTCTCCGGGCACTGCAAGGGTGTTGTCCAGGTTCGAGTACCCCAAAGTTAAAATCTCTGTTTGGGTACTTTACCTTGCAGGGATGATTCGTCGTCGCCAGCCGACAGTTTGAGTTGGTGTGCAGATATTCGCAGGTCGGCCGAGGCTGAAGGCCCAATAATTCAAAGCCTCCCCTCAGTTTGTCTCCTCAGTTCATCTTCCTCAGTCGGTCTTCCTCAGGTGGCCTTCCCTCCGGTGGTCTTCCCTCTTCCCCTCGTTGCGTCCCGCCTCGCCTGGCCTGAATTATCCGTGTCCGCCCGATGCAGTGCCGGGTCTATTTTTCAGATGAAGTGGCAAAAGGCACGGGCAAAGGCCAGGGGGTAAGCGCGGGATGGGGAAAAAGCGGCAGCCACGAGGGCGAGGGGTCGAAGAGCAGAGAGAGAAGAGAAGAGAGCGATTGCTACCCGGGGGCCTTCAATTATACTCCTTTCAAAAACCCTTATCTGTGCGCCAAATCAGGTTAGTTCTTTGTCTTAATCTTGTCGGGCTATTTTAAATAATGGTAGCAATCCATACTAACTGTTTTTAGATGGCCGGTAATCGCATCTACCGGCCCGATAATTGACTTGTATTTTCATGAATGTTCCTTGATGGGCCTGTCCAGCCTCGATGGCTCTCTTAATCTGTTTCCGATTATATATGTGGACTGCTAGATGGCCTTAACTATAGGCCTAAACTGAATTTAGAGTTGTCTCCAATTCGGTCTAATACATAATTCAGAGTCCTGACTGGTTTCAAAATACAAAGTCTCTCTTCACAGAAAACTGCTGCTTGGGTTTCGATCCACAAGCTGTCTGCGTTGCAGAGTCCATTTTAAAATCCCACAGGCTTTCTGCCACGAGGCATGGACGCCATCTTGGGTACCCTTTTTGATTTAAAATGTCCACGCAGGGTCCCGTTTATTAATAACAGCCTTCGGGGAAATGCAGAAATTTTGCAAATCTTACACTCACCCCTGTGATACTAAAAGTTGCTTGAAGTATCATACTTTCAAGGTGAGCAAAATTTTTCGACCCTCCATAGTCAACCTTCCCCTGTAATTACCTATCTAATATACCCACGACACATGCACTTCCCATTCCGCGAAAATGTAGTGTACATCAGCATACAGAGACTAAAATTACAGACTTTACACAAACATCCAAGCATGGAGGGGTCCAACACCCCTGCACCACTTGTTACACACATCTTTATTAAACCGCGTCGCAAAAAAAAACAACAAAAGAAAGACCTTTATTAAAAATAACAAACACAAATAAACAACAATCCTTTACTTATAATACAGGGAAAAGACTTAAACCGGCATATCTCCCTTCACCTTTAAATGTTGTTCCTTCCAAATTCTCTGGTCTCGGAATTCTGACCACCGACCCTTTCCCTTACACTGGATACACACTAAATACAACACTATCCCTAACTGACAAACCATGAGAATTTGGGAAGCCAGTCTGATCCACGAAGGGATCACTATATCCAATATCTTAGTCCCTATCTCTACTGTTTTCTGTTCGAGTGTGTAAAAATGTTTCTGCAAAACTATAATGGCTTTGAGTAGTTTGGTAAGGTGTTCAGGGAGAGGGGGAATTTCGTAGCCAAAATGTGCTACGTACTTCTGCTAATCTGTAAAATTCTCCTTCACAGTGAGCTGAACAGTGGAGGGTTCAGGAATGGGGACGATTCGCTCCTGGGCCACTTGAACTTCTGCCTCGGGTTTAAAACAGAGACTACTGTCACTAACCAGACACCAGCTATGCTGTCCATGCTGGTAGTGGGACGCACCGGTGGTGACAGAATATGTCCCACCCCCTATATTTGCCAACTGCGGGGGAACATGGCCTTGTGCCATTGCCTCCATTGTACAATTTATAGGCTTCGCGCCAGCAGCTCTGAACCCACACTGTGGTTTTGAAAAGGCATTCAAGTGCTGGGGACACAGGATTATGTGCGCTCCCTGGCTCCGGCACCCTGAGAGGTCAGTCCCTGTCATAGCGTGCTCCCACTTAATGACGTAATGCGGGACTGCTGTGAAACGAATGACTCCAATGTTCTCAACCCTGTATACCGGTGCGGGTCGGGCTGTCCTACCCATGACCGGCATCCTAACTACTGCTCCCATGATTGTGTGGTTGGACAGCACACAATCCATGGGGACTGGATAGGCTTCGGAGGCTAGCAGGAGTTGGCACGGGCTCAATGCATTCTCAAAAGGGTGGAGGGCTGCGAGGTGCTTGTTGATAATCCAGGAGGGGACCAAACCCTGTTTTAAATCCTCAAGATTATTGCGGCCCTCACCCAGTATGCACGCCCCGTATAACACGCACACCTCATTCTGCACAGCCTGGTCAGAATAATTTCTGTCCTCCCTTATGAGAGCATTTACTGTCTTTACGTGCTTTTCCAACTCGGCTATGATCTCTTATAAATGGACCGTCATGGCCTGGTCCTCATGCAACTCTAACCCCACTACCACGTTCTCATCCAGTAATATTTTCTTTAAATGTGTTTTTAAACCATTTATCTGGGTCTGCCGCTCTATGTCATCTAGACTGTTGATGACAGAGGACACAGTATTAAACGCAGTAAAGACATCATTCCATACTCCCCTTCTTTGCCTCCTTGCATTACTCAAAAATTCTCGGTGTGTGGTGTACAGTTCGGTCTTGTCCACATGGGCAAAATCAAACGCGTAAAACTTCTTGAACATGTCCTTTAATAGCGCCTGGTATAGCTGCTCTGTTTCTTTAGGGCACCACTCTGGTAAATGTACCTCGGTGAGATTTAAAATCACGGAAGCTACCGCATAGTGTACCCCCTGGTACAGCATCTGATCGGTGGGGACTAATACCAACCCATTTCCTGGTCCCTTGGTGGCAGTGGGGCAACCTTCCCTGGGTAACCTCGCCACCTGCGTCGTGGGCGGGGCACAAGCTCAGTGGCATTGACTGTGATCGGGGTGTAAGGGACCGCACACACCTTCAGGCTGGTATCCCACTTCATCCCCTCCCCGGTGTCATGCCACTGCCGGTGGAAAACAATGGATATGCCTGCGGGGCAGACCTCCTCTGACCCCCACATACAAATGTAAATCCCTTGATCCAGTTCCCACCACTTGTCCCAACACACGCTTAGTCCTCCAGGCTAATCCCAGGTCGGACTGCGGCTCGCCGCTATCCCCGGCGTGGCTGCACAGTCCTTGACTTTTGGTCCCTCGCAGCCCATGGCTGCTGGCTGAGGGCCTGTATCCTTGGACCTCTTCCTGACTCAAGGGGTGGCCCTTGGTAACTGGAGGGCTGGTGACCATTTCTTTCTTGGCTGGGGTGCCCGTCGGGACCTTCTAGGGGCTTTGACGGGTGGGGCTTTCTTGGCCGCTGGGCCTTTTACCCGAACCGCTGCTCCGCCAGGCTTGACCCCTCCCGAACCTGGGCTGGGGGCAGGTAACTTTTCGCAGCCTGCTGCTGCGAGCTGAGAGTCTCCGCCCCTAGGTCCCATGGCTGGGTCCGGGACGGGGGATTTGACCTCAGGTCCCTCCCTCTTTACACCTGGGTTAGGGGCTGGATTTTTGCCCTCAGGTCCCTCCCCCTCGTCTGGATCCCAGAAGAGTGGGGGAGTGTACCAATCGATGGGCGGGATGGCCCCTCCCTTGAAGCAAGCCACAGTGCCTGCCTGTGCAGTCTGTGAACTCGCTCCTGCTGCAGGCTGAGGATCTTTATCCTCAGAGCTTTTTCCAACTGGCTGCTTTCCCCTTTCAGGTGTAAACAGCTTACACTGGTTGATATAACCAGCGGCCTGTTTTAAAACCTGTGCTGAAAGCTCGTCCGCTGCCCCGAACGGACCGTCTAGTGGCTTCCCTTTCTCTTTCCTCACTGGGACGACCTTACAGACGGGATCCTGGGCCCGGACCTGCTTTAGGTCCGGGGCCCAAACTACCCCCTGTGTGCCTCCTTTGTCCTGGACTGCGTCTACCGGACCTGCCCGATAGGGGTCCCGGGACTCTCCTTCCCCAGCCTTATCTATGGCCCTTCCTACAGAGCGCACGGTCAGACCGAGGAATTTCACCTCCGGCTGGCCGATCTGCGCTTTCTTAGGATTTACCTTGAAACCCTTCTGTCCTAACAGCTCCAGCAGTTTGGCCAATAGCGGGCCATGCCCCTCTTTCGAATCAGTGAACAGGAGCAGGTCATCCACATATTGAACCAACTGTCTGGGCTGGCTAAAATCCTTCAAACTGTCGGCCATGCACTGATGGAAAATGCTGGGGCTGTTGTGGAAGCCATGTGGCAAACAGTTCCATGTGTACTGTTGCCCTTTAAATGTAAAGGCAAACTTGTACTGATCTTCCCTCCTTACAGGGATGGACCAAAACCCATTTGAAATATCCAGCACCGTGAAAGTGGTCGCGGATGCTGGAACACGCCCAATGAGGTCGGCAACTGCTGCTACTGTGGGTGCGCAGGCTGGGATGTTGCTATTGAGCACCCGAGAGTCCACTGTCGCCCTCCAGGAATTGTCCGGCTTTCTGACCGGCCATAACAGAGAATTCACGTTGGTAGCTATCGGTCTCAGAACTCCCTGCTGCACTAATGAGGACATGGCTGCTTCCATGTCCGGCTCTACTTCCCTGGGGAATTTCTACTGTTTCTGTGGTCGGGCCATGGGATTCCCATCTACGCTGACCTCAATCCCTGTGACCCTCCCGCAGTCGTGTTTGTGAGTGGCAAATGTGGCCAGGTGGGCCTGCACAAATGCCTAGAAATCTGGTGGGGTGTTGCTGACCATGAGCCCGAGGTTATAATCCTCTTTGGGCTTCATGGTGCAGTGGGTCCCCTTCCCTTCCTTTCCCGGGATTACTACGATCTCTCCATTCTTTACTTTGCCAGCCACCCAAAGGCAGTGATTCCTCAAATCCACTAGGATCCCGTGGCCTACAATAAAGTCGGCTCCCAGGACCCCTCTTCCACCCTCCACATCTCATTTCATCAGGACACACTGTAGGGGGGCATCTTTTACTTGGTTTACGGTAATTTACCAGGTCAGCAGCCTTTGCCTGCACTGTGACCAATTCCAATCTTTTACCTGGTTTACGGTAATTTACATGATCAGACAGATTTTGTGGTGCACTGTAAACCAATTTCCAAACAACTGTTTCAAATTGCTATACCCCACCTTTCAGTTCTGACTGGAGGAACTTATAATTAATGATATATTAAAAACGGACAAACGATCTGGATGTGAGAAAATCAAACTTTATTAACTAAATAAACTACACCACAATCAAAGTAAAATTGCTCAACAGGGGAAGGCAGACGGCAAAAACGAGGGATAAATGGCTACAATGTAAGTCTTACAATCTTAGCAATTTCCCTTAAATTACCCCCCCTCTAACTCCTTACTAGATTGCCTTGCTGAGGAGTCAGAAACCTGCTCACCTGTGGTCCAAAGAGAGAAGAGCTCACCTGCAGTCCAAGGAGAAAGAGAGAGAGAGAGAGAGCTTCTGAGAAGCTATCTTTATATCCTGTGAGCTCCTGCTGTTTTGGCGCCGAAAAGGTCTGTGTCAAATTCGCGCTGAAAAGTTCGAATACACAAGAGAAAGGCCCTGATTGGCTGATTCAAATGGGCTATTTCCCAGTGGCCAAACTGCTTCCTTTGTCTGGAATGGGTTTCAAATCAAGCTTGGGGTGGTTTGAACATGTCTTCATTCTGGGGCCAAAATGTTCCCGCCCACATCCGGAGTTCATCTGGCTAAAACAAAAGGGACCCAAATGCCCTATTGTCTGAGTAATGGGTGATTCAAACCCATTCATTCCTTTTCTTAGTATTTTAGGTGTGTCTCAATTGTGTGCTGGGCTTTGAATGGAGTTGGATTACTATGTAAACAGAAACCCATTCATTGTGGTCACTGAAACTGCAGTCTCAAGTGGTTTAATCCCTTATGTCAACATCCTGAACAAACATTGCCTCTGTAGGGAAGGGAAACTCCCTGGTTTTGATTGACAGAATCTGACTGCCACTGCTTGATCCTCCCACTTTCACAGACATCCACGAGCTGCTTTCCAAGCCCCATTGTCCCTGCCATGCTTTTCTGACGGCCATTTTTTAAACCCCTTTGCAATTTACACAGTTCAAAACTCAAGAGTACATTTTTTAAATAAAATGTGCTGTCTTTAAGTGTGCAAATTTTTCAATCAAGTTCCTCGATTCCAGTGTTGTCCACGTGCTGTCCATCTCAACCTAGCCTTTTGCGGTTCTGGGCACGTTTTAAAACATTGTCCAACCCAGAGACAATTTAAAGTCATGCACAGTCTCTGTCCACGATGTGGATTAATATCTCCAGTATCTTCGGGGCTGAGGAATTTTGCGAACCCCTACATTCCGCCCTTTGGATACTTCCAGCTTGCTTGTAGTACCCATTTGAAGAAAGTGAGCAAAGCTTTCTGACCCACGACAAGCAACCATCCCCTGTATTTACCTATAGCTACCTACCACTGATCCCCCGACCTGTATATTCCCCTCAAATCTGAGAAAAACGGTGATATAGTAGGCATCTACAGATACATCAACTACAAAATGTTACAACAAGGGTCTCATACCCCTGCACCACTTGTTACATTATAACATATTACAAAATGTTGCAATCTTGGTTATACAATGTAATCAAAATAATCCCAAGCACGGAGAGGGTCCTATGCCTCTGCACAGCTTGGAACTGTAAAACAAAATACAAAAATTTCCATTAAACATATGAAACAAAACATTGAAATAAACCCCGACCATCATGTGCCAATGATGGGTCGCGAAATTCGAGTGGGTATTGCTCCTCCCACCCGGGCAGTAAATGTTCCTTCCACCCCCCCTCCCTCTAATGGTCTTAAACTTTTAAAACATGCAGAATGGATTTTACAGAACAGTCTGCTCTGCCAGTCCCGAGCCGTTCCCTTGTCCCTTTGTGGAGGCGGGGTACCCCTCATGTTATACAGACCGAGACCGGGGAGTATGGGATCACGACTCCCAGTCCCTCCCCCTCCCGTCTTCCCTCGACTGGCTGGAGAAAATGATGGGTGCCTGTGTGGTGGCTCTCACTGGCCCCACACTCAAACTTGGATCCCAGATCCGGCCACTGGCCTCCCCAGCCACACTTACACTCTAACTTTACCCGTGGGCCCCCGGGTGAGTTCCTCCCTTCCCCAAATGCACCCCCGTGACTCTTGGGCCTCCCCCTCCCCCTTACAATCTTTCCCGGGCCATCACCACCCACTCCTGGGGAACGCATCCCTATCTGACAAGGCGCCCGCGCTCCCCACCATGACTCCTCAATAGCGAGGTCTCCTGCAAGTGAACTTCGGTCAGGATAGTGCTGGGTTGGGGGCAGTGCCCCACCCAGCTGGGGCCATCTCTTCCATGTAGGATGACTAGCAAGTTCCTCCGGACCATGTCCAGTTTCTCCCGAAGGCCGCTGCTGGGTCCCCTCCTGGATTCGTCCAGTGGCGAGGTGATCACCAACATTCTGTATCCATATCTTCATTCGATGCTCGGGCTGGGCGAACAGGGCTGCTTCTTGGTCCACTCTCCTGTAAAAAAACTTAAAAGGACAAGCAGCCAGGTGTCTCACTGACCTGCTGCCTTAGGTGGAGGCATGGTCGGGTCCCTCGACCTCGGACCAAAATACAAGCATTTGGCACACTTATAAACTTAAATTTTAAACTTCTAGTTACATGCTAAACTTAAAATTTAAACACCTTACAACAAGCTATAAACATTGGTTAATTAACACAAAGCTATAATACAAATGCCGCACGTCTCCAGGTGGCCAGGCTAATCTCTGGTGTCAGCATCACAGATTACTGCTGCCTGCAGCGAAGCTGGACTGTCTCCTGCTTCTGGTCCCTGGCAGCTTATGGCTGCTGATTGGGGACCTCTGTGATCTGTTTCCTCCTGGGCTCGGGAGATTGCTCTTTGTGGCAGGTACCCTGGTGACCACCTTTTCTTGGGCTTGCGGACCTGCTGAGACCTTCTGAGGTGCGTCTCTGTGGGGGAAACTTTGGCTGACGGACCCTGAGCCTGGGTCACAGCCCTAGCTGGTTGGGAACCTTCTCCCCCTGGTGCCAACAGCCCGCACTGTATAATATACCTGGCAACCTGCCGGTACTCCGGATTTGCCTCCTTTGCCCTACCCACTCCTGTACTGGGGGCAGGTATCCCCTCACAACCCGCTGCTGATGGCTGAAAATCTTCCTCTCCAGGTCCAAAACCTGGTACTGGCTCCCCTGCAAGAGGGATTGCTATCCCTTCCTCCCCAGGGTCCCACACCATAGGGGGAATCACTCTGGAAGTGGGCTGGGAAGCTTGTCCCTTTAAACAGGCGACTGCGCCTGCGCGAACCTCCTCCCCTGAGTCCCTCGGCAGAGGCTGTGAAGCTCTGTCTTCAAACAGGTGACTGCGCCTGCACAGGGAAACCGAAGAGGAGCTGCTGTGGTCCCTCAGGTAACTGCACCTGTGTGTTCGATCTCTTCGAAAAGGGTAGGAAGAACCGCTGGGTCTTCCAAGCAGGCTACTGCGCCTGCTTGTTTAGATTGAGAAGCAGGGACCTTTAAACGACCGACTGCGCCTGCGTGCGTGGCCTCACAGTGAACAGGAGCCGCTGGGGGTTCCAAGTCCATGACTGCGCCTGCACGAACACGGTGTTGGGAAACACTCCCCTCAGGCACGCGATTGCGTCTGCATGGGAAAACTGAAGAAGAGCCGCATGGGTCACAGGCTGGGGAACTGTGCCTGCGTGAACCTGGTGTTGGGAAACCTCTCCCCTCAGGCGCGCGACTGCATCTGCGTGAACCTGTTGTTCAAAAGACTGGGGAATTCCTGTCTCCAGACCAGCGACTGCGCATGCGCCGGCAGTCTCCAAGCAATCTTCTGTGAATGAACTGGCAGCAGCCTAAGGATTTCTACTCTCAGGCTGCTGTTTCTCTGTTTCTGAGCCAAATAACTGGTTCAAATTTAAACTTTGACCAAAACTTAGGTCCCACTGGGGCAGGGAAGTGTCCCGATTTGTGGGCTGGACAACTTTTCCCCTGGAAGAAGCCATAGTGCCTGTCCTTACAGCCTGTGAACTTGAACTTGTATGGTCAGATTTATACAATTTTCCTCATTTTCCCTGTGTCCCATCTCTGCCTGTAACCACTGCCACTGGCCCGGACTCATATGGGTCCTAGAAAGTGCCTGCACATGCACCCTCCTTGGCCAGCCTATCGGCCAGTCATTGTGGGGAGGCAGAGGTGGGTGAGGGGGCTGCAGCACCACTGATGGCTGCTACCTTTCCCTGATTGGCCCTGAGGAAAGATTTTATCGACTCCAGGGTGGACTCGACTGTATCGGGAGGAGTTTCTGTCTCTGCCTTCTGAGTTGGGGCTACGGGAGTCCTGGCTTTATCGTCTCTCCCAGGCTTTTTACAATCCCTGCACCAGTGGCCATCCTCCTCACACCTGTAACAAGTGACCTTGTTCTGGGAGGGACGGCTCCCCTCCTGGCGCCACTCTTTCTTGTATTGAGCCCCAGGTTTGACCTCATGGACCTTACCCTTGTGCTGGGGGTCCCACTATTCCTACCATTCTTATATGCTACCGTGAGCTGCCGGCTTACAGTCTCTTCGGTTGCTAGGGGGTCTCGGGGGTCAAACCAGGTATCAGCCTTTGCTTTTATCTGGGGCAGGCAATTGAACACCAGGTAACGAAACCATTGGATCTGATGCTGCTGGTTCAGTTGTGCCCTATTTTGTCCCCCTGTACATGCGCTGTTGTAGACTGGCCACAGCCTGTCTGCAAATGCCTGTGGGGTCTCCCCTTCCTTCTGCAGTGTTTTCCCTATGCGATCGAACGGATTGCTGTCGTTCTCACCCATGGCTTCCAGTATTTCCTCCTTTAGGTCCTCAAAACCCTTCTGCCCTCTCTTAGCCTCATCTGACAGGGTCTGATAGAGCTTACTATCTACAGAGAAAAGCAACATTTTGGCTTTCTCTTCCTCATCACAGCTGTTAACACAGGCTGGCTGTTCTATCCCCTGGAAGTGCACTGAGGGGTCTCCCTTTTCAGAGAGCAGGGCAATATGTTTCAACAGGCTTCTGAGCTGTTGGGCATCATAGGCCACCAGATAGGTATGCTGAACAGCCCCTGGGTCATTATCATTCACGGGCGGACCATACCTCCGTTGTCGGAGGGGGTAAACTTGTCCTGGTCCCCACCTTCCTAGCGGGACCTGCTGGCATTCTCCTATCACCCCATTGTCCACCCCTTCTTGCTGCCAGAGCTCCTCAAAACTCGGAGCTGTGGGCTGCTGCCTTGGGATCTCTAATTCCCTAGCCAGCCCTTCCCTGGGTGTTGCCTGTGGGGCGGTTTGATTTGGGCTGCTGGTACTGTCTGACAGACTTCCCTTCAAACTTATGAGACATACCATCCCTTTAGTCCTCCTTAACTCCATACCCAACCTTTCTATCTTTTTGTTGCATGGGGTAGGATCTGCTCCACCAAACCTTTGGTCGCAGGCCAGCTTATAAGCTGCCTTTACCTTCTTAACCATTTCCTCCTGCGTTGTTACTTCTGAGGTGAGGCGGGCATTCTCTTCCCGCAGTCTCATCTAGTTACTCCTTGCTTCTGTAAACTGGCACTTTAGGAACTCTATCTTGTGCCTTGCATGGCTTTTGCCCTCGCTAGCTTCTTGGGCGAGGTGTGCGTTTTCCTCCTGTAGCCTCATTTGACTGTCCCTAGCCTCTGACTTCCTGCACAAGGCGCTCTATCTCCGTCTGGCATTTTGTGACCTCTAGTGTGAGGCGTGCATTTTCTTCCCGCACCCTCATCCCACTATCTCTGGCCTCGTTCATCTCTCTTATGAGGCATTCTACCTCCGCCTGGCATTTTTCAAACTCAGGCTCCCGATTCTTGGTCTCTGTAACTTCCTTCTGCACCCTCATCTCACCCTTCTTAACCCAGCCACCTATACCATAATAGGTCAGCTTACATGCTGCCGCTACCTTCCGCAGGACTGCCCACAGACTGAGAGCAAGAAAGGCAAAAGCTGATGCTTTCTCCAGACCCAAACCACTTATCATATCAAAAACTGCCTCCAGCCCTGCCGCGGTCACCAATTTGTGGAGGGCATCTTTTACCTGGTTAACGGTAATTTACCTGGCCAGCAGTCTTTGCCTGCACTGTAACCAATTCCAATCTTTTACCTGGTTTACGGTAATTTACCTGGTCAGGCAGCTTTGCAGTGCACTGTAAACCAATTTCCAAACAGCGGTTTCGAATCGCTATACCCCACCTTCCAGTTCTGACTGGAGGAACTTATAATTAATGATATATTAAAAACGGACAAACGATCTGGATGTGAGAAAATCAAACTTTATTAACTAAATAAACTACACCCTGATCAAAGTAAAATTGCTTAACAGGGGAAGGCAGACAGCAAAAACGAGGGATAATGGCTACAATGTAAGTCTTACAATCTTAGCAATTTCCCTTAAATTACCCCCCCTCTAACTCCTTACTAGATTGCCTTGCTGAGGTGTCAGAAACCTGCTCATATGTGGTCCAAAGAGAGAAGAGCTCACCTGCGGTCCAAGGAGAAAGAGAGAGAGAGAGAGAGCTTCTGAGAAGCTAACTTTATATCCTGGGAGCTCCTGCTGTTTTTGGCGCTGAAAAGGTCTGTGTGCAAATTCGCGCTGAAAAGTTCGAATACACAAGAGAAAGGCCCTGATTGGCTGATTCAAACGGGTTATTTCCCAGTGGCCAAACTGCTTCCTTTGTCTGGAATGGGTTTCGAATCAAGCTTGGGGTGGTTTGAACGTGTCTTCATTCTGGGGCCGAAATGCTCCCGCCCACATCCGGAGTTCATCTGGCTGAAACAAAAGGGACCCAACTGCCCTATTGTCTGAGTAATGGGTGATTCAAACCCATTCATCCTTTTCTTAGTAAATCTGTTCCATAGTTTAGATGTGTCTCAATTGTGTGCTGGGCTTTGAATGGAGTTGGATTACTATGTAAACAGAAACCCATTCATTGTGGTCACTGAAACTGCAGTCTCAAGTGGTTTAATCCCTTATGTCAACATCCTGAACATACATTGCCTCTGTAGGGAAGGGAAACTCCCTGGTTTTGATTGACAGAATCTGACTGCCACTGCTTGTTCCTCCCACTTTCACAGACATCCACGAGCTGCTTTCCAAGCCCCATTGTCCCTGCCATGCTTTTCTGACGGCTATTTTTTAAACCCCTTTGCAATTTACACAGTTCAAAACTCAAGAATACATTTTTAAAATAAAATGTGCTGTCTTAAAGTGTGCAAATTTTTCCATCAAGTTCCTCAATTCCGGTACGATAGCAAAATACTGCAGATGTTGGAAATCCGAAATAACAACAGAAAATGCTGGAAAAACTCAGCAAGTCAGGCAACATCCGTGGAGAGAAATTTGAGTTGACGTTTCGGGTTTGACCCTTCTTCAAAACTGGAGAGAAAAGGAACTAGATCGAAGGCAGGGCTGCGATCGGACAAAAGAATAAAAGAGCCAAAAGAAGTAAAAGAGATTAGAAGCTAGACGAGATGGTAATAGGCTGTGATTAGGTGTAAAGTGTACTGGCAGGGCAAAAGATAGCTGCCAGGTGTGGGAGAGAAACAAAAGGAAAGGGGGGGGGGAAAGGAAAGGAGTGGAAAAATATAAGTGAAAATGAAATAGGGGCCGAGATTATGATCTGAAATTGTTGAACTCGATATTGAGACCGGAAGGCTGCAGAGTGCCTAATCGGAAGATGAGGTGCTGTTCCTCGAGTTTACGTTGAGCTTCCGTGGAACAGTACAAGAGGCCAAGGACGGTGAGGTCCGAGTGGGAATGGAGCGATGAATTGAAATGACAGGCGACCGGAAGCTCGGGGTCACCCTTACGGACTGAACGGAGGTGTTCCGCAAAGCGGTCACCCAATCTGCGTTTGGTCTCCCCAATGTAGAGGAGACCGCATCGTGAGCAGCGAATACAGTATACTAGATTGCGAGAAGTACAAGTAAATCGCTGTTTCACCTGGAAGGGGTGTTTGGGGCCCTGGACAGTGGGGAGGGGGGAGGTATAGGGGCAGGTGTTACATCTCCTCCGCTTGCACGGGAAGGTGCCAGGCGAAGGGGAAGGGCTGTTTGGGGTGATAGAGGAGTGGACTAGGGTGTCTCGGAGAGAGCGGTCCCTGCGGAATGCTGAAAGGGGAGGGGAGGGGAAGATACGTTTGGTGGTGGGATCACTTTGGAGGTAGCGGAAATGCTCAATTCCTCAATTCCGGTGTTGTCCACGTGCTGCCCATCTCAACCTAGCCTTTTGCGGTTCTGGGCACGTTTTAAAACATTGTCCAACCCAGAGACAATTTAAAGTAACGCACAGTCTCCGTCCACGATGTGGATTCATATCTCCAGTATCTTCGGGGCTGAGGGATTTTGCGAACCCTTACATTATATCCACTTGGAGCGGAGCTGTCCTATCTGAATGGCGAGCGGGATGGAAACTGAGCCGGCCTGTTCCCTAACCGTGAACCCCGATAGACTGTATGGGACCCCGTTAGATAGAGGCAAGGTAATGGGGTTAGCTGAGTGGATCACAGTGCGCGATGCCCCCATGTCCAACAGATAGGTCCCTGTCACCTTTTCCACCTCCATCTCCAAAAGGGGTCTTCTTCACTCATCACATCGGAGTGAACACAGATAAACAGGCTGCGCTGGCTCGAGTCACGGCTTTGGATTGGATGGGGCTGACAGGGTGAGGGCACCAGTGGCGGCTGCTACTCTCCCCTGGCCAGTCAGTAAGGACCTCGTGGCATCCAAAAGTGACTCGACCTCTGCGAAGGGGACCCTACCCCCGCCTTTTGGCTGGGGCTGTGGGCTGCTTTCCCTTGTTATCCTTCCAAGGGTTTTTGCACTCCTTCCGCCAGTGACCATCCTTCCCACACCCATAACAATTGGCCTTTGTGTCGGGGGGGTTACTCCCTTCCTGGTGCCACTCTTTTCTACACTGCACTCCTGGTTTTGTCACATGCACCTTCCCATTGGGTGGGTGTGAATCAGTTCCCCTACTGTTCTTGTAAGCCAGAGTGAGCTGCCTAATTACCATGAGCTCTGTGGTCTGGGGATCTTTGGGGTTGAACCAGGCTTCTGCCTTGGCCCGGACCAGTGGCAAGCTGTTCGCCACCAGGCAATGGAGCCAATGCATCAGGGAATCCCCGTTCAGGAATGCCCATCCCAGCGTCCCCGGGCAAACCTTCCGATACACCGGCCACAGCCGGTCCGCAAAAGCCTGCGGCGTTTCCCCAGAAAACTGGGTCGTCTTCTCCACGTGGGAGAAGGGACTTCCCTCATCCATTCCCATGGCCTCTAGAACCGCATCTCTAAGATCCTCGTACCCGTTCTGCCCCCTTTTACAGTCGTCAGAGAGGGATTGGAGGAGATTACTCTCCAGGGAGAATAGTAGCATTTTGGCCTTCTCAGCGTCGTCGCAGTCGTTGATGCTGGCGGTCTGCTCTATTTCCCTGAAGTGGATCGAGGGGTCTCCCTTTGCTGAAAGCTTCGAGATATGGTTGACCATAAACCTGAGCTGTTGGGTGTTAAATGGTAATACGAACTGGTTTGGAGGGGTCCCTCAATGCCGCCATTAGTGGGTGGGCCGGACCTCCGATGCCACGCTGGGCACATCGGTCCCGGCTCCGGCCTCTCGGGCGGGGGTTGCTCTACCTTCGCCTCCACCTCTGGCTCCACTTCAGGTTCCACCCCCGGTTCCACCCCTCCTTTCTGCCAAGCCTCGCTGAAACTTGGCGCTACGGGTGGTGGCCTTGAGGTCTCCTCTCTCTCAACTGGGTCGTCCCTGGGCACCACCGGTGACGTTGGAACTGTCCTCCCCGCGTTCCACATAAAATCTGCCTGGCCTGCCTTTGGGCTTATGAGGCATACCATGCCTTTTGCCTTCCAGAGGGCCTGGCTCAGAGTTTCTATCCTTTCTCTACAGGGGCTGTGGTCTGCCTCCTGAAACCCCTGTTCAGTTGCTAGCTTGTAAGCGGCTTTTACCTCCTGTACTTTCTCTTCCTGTTCCCTAATCTGCCTTAACAAGCGGGCGTTCTTCTCCCGCAACCTGAACTAATTTCCCTTGGCCTGGGTGACTTGGCACCGTAGGTATTCCAACTGGGCCTTGTGTTCTCCCACTAATTGTACTCTCTCTTGGTTCAAAACCTGCAAAGCTACTAATAACTTTTCCGCTGCGAGAGCCTTATCCTGGATCTCCACGGCTGACTCCCTTAACTCGAATGCCTGTGCTGCAACGAGCCCTTCCAAGAGCTGGACCTGTTTTTTAAAGCACATCAGCCAAACTGCCTTCTCTAAGGACTTCTTGTGTTCCTTTCCCTCTGTCCAATTAGCTGCTGCATCTATCGGGTGCACAGCCCTTAACAGAGTGGTGATCCACTTCTTAGTGATATTCACCTTGCTAAACACATAAACAGAAATCCTTTCCTCCATCATGGCTTGCTCATCTGAACCATTGTCTACTGCATCGCAACTTTTTTGCTGGTGTTCCGCCGCAGTCGCCATTTCTGTAGGCGCTGGCCTGTGGTGGTGGCGCGTGCGCCCAGTCAGTTATGCCTCTGACTGTTTTGTGAGCGGTTCGAATCGCTCCTACGCCCCTGGGTTCTAGACACCAGACTTAGGTACAAGGCGGCGATACAGAGAAGACTCAAGTAGACAGGTGGTTGGATGTAAACAAAAACCAAGATTTTATTGAAAAGGAAAAACTGATACAATCTTATGGAAAATTACTAGTGTACACTTCTACAGGCAAAAATACAAAAGAATAACTATACTTATACAGGGAATGGGGAACACACGGCACATCGAGGGAAAACAACTATCTTAACAATCCCCTTATCCTTATCCCACCCCCTATACCTAACTAGATTAAGCTATGAGGGGTCAGAACTTCATGCTCACCAATCAAAAGGGTTTGTTGGACTCAAAACAGGGGTGGGGTTTGGGCTTCGCTCTTGGTGCTCTCTGGAGCCTGCCATTGTCACGTTGTCTCTCTGCATTGCAAGGGCGTTGTCGAGGTTCAAGTACCCCAAAGTTAAAGTCTCTGTTTGGGTACTTTACCTTGCAGGGATGATTCTTCGTCGCCAGCTGACAGTTTGAGTTGGTGTGCAGATATTCACAGGTCGGTTGAGGCTGAAGGCCCGATAATTCGAAGCCTCCCCTCAGTTCGTCTCCTCAGTTGGTCTTCCTCAGTCAGTCTTCCTCAGGTGGCCTTCCCTCTGGTGGTCTTCCCTCCTCCCCTCGTCGCGTCCCACCTCGCCTGGCCTGAATTGTCTGTGTCCGCCCGATGCAGTGCCGGGGTTATTTTACAGATGGAGTGGCAAAATGCATGGGCAAAGGCCAAGGGGTAAGCATGGGATGGGGAAAGAGCGGCAGCCACGAGGGCGAGGGGCCGAAGAGCAGAGAGAGAAGAGAAGAGAGCGATTGCTACCTGGGGGCCTTCAATTATACTCCTTTCGAAAACCCTTATCTGCGTGACAAATCAGGTTAGTTCTTTGTCTTAATCTTGGCGGGCTATTTTAAATAATGGTAGCAATCCATACTAACTGTTTTTAGATGGCCGATAATCACATCTACCGGCCCGATAATTGACTTGTATTGTCATGAATTTTCCTTGATGGGCCTGTCCTGCCTCGGTAGCTCTCATAATCTGTTTCCGATTATATATGTAGACTGCTTGATGGCCTTAACTATCGGTCTAAACTGAATTTAGAGTTGTCTCCAATTCGGTCTAATATATAATTCAGAGTCCTGTCTGGTTTCAAAATACAAAGTCTCTCTTCACAGAAAACTGCAGCTTGGGTTTCGATCCACAAGCTGTCTGCGTTACAGAGTCCATTTTAAAATCCCACAGGCTTTCTGCCACGAGGCACGGACGCCATCTTGGGTACCCTTTTTGATTTGAGATGTTCACGCAGGGTCCCGTTTATTAATAACAGCCTTCGGGGAAATGCAGAAATTTGGCAATACTTACAAACGGTAGGACCTCGGCCCATTTACGGGGCGAGTCCACCGTTTCCTTCCTCAACTTTTCTTTTAGGGTTCTATTCATTCTTTCCACAATCCCTGATGACTGCGGGTTGTGGGCCATGTGCCATTTCCCCTCAATGCCTAGCAGCACAAGGGTATTCTGCATCACCTGTACAGTGAAGTGACTCCCTTGGTTGGACTCCACATACTGTGGTCGTCCCAACCGCGAGAACACTTCCCAGACCAGGGTCCTGGCAGTACACACAGCTGTGGCTGTTCTGCAGGGGAAGGCCTCTACCCATTTGGTGAACACGTCCACCAGGACCAGGCAGTAATTTTAGCCTCCCTGGGCGGTGGGCAGGGGCCTAATGTAGTCGACTTGTATCGACTGCCATGATCCCTCTACCCTCTGGACGTGTCCCATGGGTACCTTCCTTTTATGGGGGCCAGGGTTGTTGGCAGCACACACAAGACAGCCTACACAGAACTCGCGGACATCTTCCCTGAGTCCCGGCCACCATCCCGCCTGTTCCACCCACTGGCAGGTGGTCTCAGGCCCGGGGTGTCCCGCTCCTGTACCCTCATGGGCCCGTTGAAGGAATTTCCTCTGGTGCTGCTGCGGCGCAACCCACTGTTCCACCCGGAACAGCATGCGCTATTTCACGGAGAGGGTCTCTGTGCCGTACGGACCCTCTACCCTTTTTCCCTCAGATGCTGCACTGAGCACTGCTTTGAGGACGGGGTCTTGGGCTTGGACCGTCTTAAGCTCCGGGGCTAACGCTACCTCTGCACTCCCTTGTGTCCCATCCCTGCCTCTGACCGCTGCCATGAGTCTGGACCCAAATGGGTCCCAGAAATGCCTCTGCGGGCACCCTCCTTGGCGAGCAACTCAGCCTGCTGGTTGCCTTGGCTGCGTGGTTCTGTGGAGGAATGGGTTTTCACCTTGTGGATGAAAACCTCCCCTTCCTCCCCCACTGCGGCTAGGATCTTTTCCAGCAGGGGTTTTACTGTGAGGGGTCTCCCGTCGGCGGAGGTGTATCCGCGGCGGGGCCAGATGGCCAGGTACTCCTTACACGAATTGCACGTGAACATGCTGTCTGAGCAAATCGTGTAGGGTGTGTGGGAGATTTCGAGGTGTGTAACGATGTACACTACTGCGGACAGTTCAGTCTGCTGGGCGCTCATTGTGCTGGGGAGCTTAATCGCCAGGGCAATGTTTGCCGCTGGGTCATTAGCACCACACCCCATGAGACGCTCGCCAGCAGATACCGTGCTGGAGCCGTCTACATAGATCTCATGGCCTGTGGGATGTATCCCGGCCCATAAACCTATGTCCACTTCCCAAACCCCTTCTACAGAACACCGGTGGGCTGTTCCAGGGTATACCAGGTTGGCTGCAAGCTTTGACTCACAGAGACCCTTCACCTTAAGATCCATCTGTGAGAAGAGCAAGGTCCAGCGGGCAATGCGGGCACTGCTCACTGTTCCATCCTTGATCCTCCCGTCCAGAAGCATCTGGGTGGGTGTGTGATGGGTGAGGAGGGTGATGGGAGAGGTGCCTGTGAAGATCAAAGATTTTTCACAGCCCAATGTGTGGCCAAGAGGTGCCGCTCACAGTTGGAGTAGCTCCTCTCCACATCCGTGAGTATCCTGGAGGAGTAGACCACCGGCCTCAGCTTGCCATGCCGCTCTTGGAGCAGCACAGCACTCAGACTATCCACGCTGGCTGCTACTTCCAGGAAGAACTCTTTCCCCCCATCTATAGCCCCTAGAGCTCGTGCGGTCTGCAAGTCTTTCTTGAGCCTGACAAATGCTGCCTGGCAACCCTCATCCCAAAGCCACTCCACTCCCTTGTGTAGGAGTCGGAGCAGAGGGGCTGCTGTGGCTGCATATCACAGAATCACAGAAACCCCACAGTGCAGATAGAGGCCATTTCGGCCCATCGAGTCTGCACCGACACATATCCCACCCGATTCCCATAACCCCACGTATTTAATCCCCCTAACACTAAGGGTCAATTTATCATAGCCAATCAACCTAACCCGCACATCTTTGGACTGTGGGAGGAAACCGGAGCACCCGGAGGAAACCCACGCAAACACGGGGAGAATGTGCAAAACTCCACACAGACAGTCACCCGAGGCCGGATTCGAACCCAGGTCCCTGGCGCTGTGAGGCAACAGTGCTAACCACTATGCCACCATCCTCAATAAAGTCTCTACAGTACCCGGTTAGCCCTAGAAATGACCTCACACCCGTCACTGTGTTGGGGACTGGGAACTCTTGTACCGCTTCTCTCCTAGCCTTATCTATGGCCCTTTCTCCAGCGTGCACGGTCAGGCCAAGGAATTTCACCTCCTGCTGGCCGATCTGCGCTTTCTTGGCGTTTACCTTAAAACCCTTCTGCCCAAGCAGCTCCAGCAGTTCGGCCAATAGTGGGCCATGCTCCTCTCTCGAATTGGTGAAGAGAAGCAGATCATCCATGTATTGTACCAACTGTCTGGGCTGGCTGATCTACTTTAAACTGTTTGCCATGCACTGATGGAAAATGCTGGGGCTGTTGTGGAAGCCCTGATGCAAGCAGTTCCACATGTACTGTTGCCCTTTAAACATAAAGGCAAACTTGTACTGATCCTCCCTCCTTAAAGGGATGGACTAAAACCCGTTGGAAATCTCCAGCACCGTGAAAGTTGTCGCGGATGCTAGAATACTTCCTATCAGGTCAGCAACTGCTGCTACTGTGGGTGCACAGGCTGGGATGTTACTATTGAGCACCAGATAGTCCACCATGGCCCTCCAGGAATTGTCCAGCTTTCTAACCAGCCATAATGGAGAATTCACGTGGGTAGCTATCGGTCTCAGAACTCCCTGCTGTACTAATGAGGGCATGGCTGCTTCCATGTCTGGCTCTGCTTCCATCGGGAAGTTATACTGTTTCTGTGGTCGGGCCATGGGGTCCCCATCTACGCTGACCTCAAACCCGTTTACCCTCCCGCAGTTGTGTTTGTGTGTGGCAAATGTGGCCAGGTGGGCCTGCACAAATGCCTGGAACTCTTGTGGGGTGTTGCTGACCATAAGCTCGAGGTTATAATCCTCTTTGGGCTTCATGGTGCATAGGGCCCCCTTCCCTTCCTTTCCTGGGATCACTACTACCTCACCGATCTTTACTGTACCTGCCCCCCACAGGCAATGATTCCTCAAATCTACTAGGATCCCTTTGCCTACAATAAAGTTGGCTCCCAGGACCCCTCTTCCACCCTCCACTTCCCATTTCATCAGGACACAGGTCCACTTAGAGCAGAGCGGTCCTAAACGAATAGGGAGCGGGATGGAAAATGATCCAGCCTGTTCTTTGCCTGTGTACCCCGACAGACTGTATGAGACCCCGTTAGATAGAGGCGAGCTGGTACGGTTAGCTGAGTAGACCACGGTGCAGGATGCCTCTGTGTCTAACAGATAGGTTCCCATCACCTTTTCTACCTCCATCTCCAAGAGGGGTCTCTTCCATTCATTGTATCTGAGAGAACACAGGTAAACAGGCTGCACTGGCTCTAGTCAGGGCTGCGGGTTGGATGGGGCTGATGGGGTCAGAGCACCGGTAGCGGCTGCTACTCTCCCCTGGCCAGTCAATAAGGACCTTATAGTGTCCAAAAGTGACGCGGCTTCTGCGGGAGGGATTCCTGCCCCCGCCTTTTGGGCTGGGGCTGTGGAATTCTTTCCCTTGTTATCTTTCGAAGGGTTTTTGCACTCCTTCCGCCAGTGACCATCCTTCCCGCACCTGTAACAATTCGTCTTTGTGTTAGGGATGTTATTCCCTTCCTGGTGCCACTCTTTCCTACCCGGTCTGGGTTTTACCTCGTGCACCTTCCCCTTAGGTGGGTGTGCATTGGTTCCCCTAACGTTTTATAGGCTGGAGTTAACTCTCTGATCAACATAAGTTCGGTGGTTTGGGGGTTTTTGGGGTCGAACCAGACTTCTGCCTTGGCCCGGACCTATGGCATGCTTTTCGCCACCAGGCAACGGAGCCAATGGGCCAGGGGATCCCCATTCAGGAACCCCTGGTTCGGCGCCCCTGGGCAGGCCCTCTGGTACACCGGCCATAGCCGGTCCGTGAAAGCCTGCGGTGTTTCCCCTGGGAGCTGGACTGTCTTCTCCACACAAGAGAAAGGACTTCCCTCATTCATCCCCATGGCCTCCAGAACCGCATCTCTAAGCTCCTCATACCCACTCTGCCCCCTCTTACACTCGTCAGAGAGGGATTGGAGGAGACTGCTCTCCAGGGAGAATAGCAGCATCTTGGCCTGCTCAGTGCCATCGCAGTCGTTGACGCTGGCTGCCTGCTCTATGTCTCTGAAGTGGATCGAGGGGTCTCCCTTTTCGGAGAGCTTTGGGATATGGTTCACCATAGCGCTAAGCTGTTGGGTGCTATAGGGTAATACGAACTGGTTTTAGAGGGGTCCCTCATCATCGCCATTGATGGGTGGGCCGAACATCCAATGCCATGCTGGGCACATCGGTCTCGGCTCTGACCTCTCTTGCGGAGGTAGCTCCACCTCCGCTTCCACCTCTGGCTCCAGCCCCCCTTGCTGTCACACCTCGCTGAATCTTGGCGCTACGGGTGTTGGTCGTGAGATCTCCTCTCCCTCAACCGGTTCATCCCTGGGCACTACTGGTGACGTTGGAGCTGTCCTCCCCTCGTTCCCCATAAAATCCGCCTGACCTACCTTTGTGCTTATGAGGCATACCATGCCTTTTGCCTTCCGGAGGTCCCGGCTCAGATTTTCTATCCGCTCTTTCGAGGGGCTGTGGTCTTCTCCTCAAACCCCTGTTCGCTCGCTAGCTTGTTAGCGGCCTTTACCTCCTGTACTTTCTCTTCCTGTTCCCTAATCTGCCTTGCCAAGCGGGCATTCTTCTCCCGCAACCTTAACTCATTTCCCTTGGCCTCGGTCACTTGGCACCGTAGGTATTCCAACTGGGCCTTGTGTTCTCCCATTAAAAACACTCTCTCCTGATTCAAGGCCTGCAATGCTACCAATAACTTCTCCCCTGCTAGGGCCTTATCCTGGATCTCCAGGGCTAACTCCCTTAACTTGACTGCCTGTGCTGCAACGAGCCTGCCCAAAAGCTGGACCTGCTTTTTGAAACACATCAGCCAAACTGCCTTCTCTAAGGGCTTCTTGTGTTCCTTTCCCTCTGCCCACTTAGCTGCTGCATCTACCAGATGCCCAGCCCTTAACAGAGTGGTGATCTACTTCTTTGTGATATTCACCTTGCTAAACACATAATCAGAAATCCTTTCCTCCATCATAGCTCATCCGAACTATTGTCTACCGTATCGCAACCCTGCTGCCGGTGTCCTGCCGCAGTCGCCATTTTCTGTAGGGAGTGGCGTGTGGCCAGTCAGTTATGCCCCTGGCTGCCTGTGAGCAGTTCGAATCGCTCCCACTCCCCTGGGTTCTAGACACCCGGACTTAGGTGCAGGCGGCGATACAGAAAAAACGGGTAGACAATTGGTTTGGTACAAGTAAACCGTGAACTTTATTAATTGATGATAAAAATGACAAATACTGAGAAAATCACTATATAGTTATAGGCTTATCAAAAAGAAAATACACTCAAATGGGAAAGGGGAATACATGGCACATCGAGGGAAAACAAACTACATAAACAACCCCCTTATCCTTATCCCACCCCTATACCTAACTAGATTAAGCTAAGAGGGGCCAGCAATTCATGCTCACCGAGTCAAAATCTGCTGAGTTCAAACGGTTGTGGGGTTTGTGGTTCACTCTTTGTGCTCTCTGGGGCCTGCTGTCATCACATGGTCTCAGGGCGCTGCAAGGGTGTCGTCCAGGTAAAGTACCCCGAGTTTAAAGTCTTTGCTTGGGTCCTTTACCTCACAAGGATGATGGTTCTTCTTCCTCAGGCGGCAGCAGCTGAACTTTCCATGATGCTAGTCATAGGTCGGCTGGATTGAAGGCCCGATTATTTGAAGCATTCTTCAATCTTCTTCCAATTCGTCTCATCTCATCTCATCTCATCTCATCGCATCTCATCTCGTCTCGTCTCATCTCGCCTCGTCTCGTCCCGCCTCGTCTGGCCTGGTTTGCCCGTGTTCACCTGGTGCGATGCCGGCCGTCCCTGATGGATTCGGGAAGACATGGGCAGTGGTCAGGTGGCAAGCGTGGGAGGGAAAGAGAGCAAGAGCCAAGAGGGCAAGAGCCAAGCGTAAGAGTCAAGGGGCGATTGCTACTGAGGGCCTACAGTTATACTCCTTTCGATGGCCCTTATCTGCGCGCCAAATCAGGTCAGTTCATTGTTTCACTTTTGGCGGGCTGTTTTAAATGATTATACCAATTTAAACTAACTGGTTTTTAGATGGCCGTTTATCGCACCTAATGGCCCAATGTCCGGGCTGTATTGTCATTAATGCATTTTAATCGGCCTGTGTAGCCTTGGTCGCTGTTTCCGATTATTTATGCGGACAAACTAATGGCCTTGCACTTAGGCCTAACTGGGGTGATCTGTTCCAATCTAACGAAATACATATTCAGTGTTTGCTTAACTGTCTCGGTTTTCAAACACAAAAGTCCTTTTTCACAGAAATGCATTTTGATTTTCGATTTCCCAAAGCAGCCTGTTCTGTGCTGCAGAGTCCAAGCTTTTAAAATCTTACAGGCTTTTGGTCACGAGGTGCGGACGCCTTCTTTTGATACCCTTTTGAAATTGTCCATAGGGTCCCTTTATTAATAACCTTGGGGGAATGTGGGAATTTTGTGTATCTTACAAGGTAACACTGTAGAATGGCTACTGGAATATTAAAGAGATATGGTTCAGGTCCATAAGTGGATGAGGGACATGGATAATATAGGCAAGAAGCAGTTAGCTTAACTTGGACTGCGTTCAAAAAACTAGGATATGATTACAAAATGATCCATCTTCAAAGGCTGTTTACTCCACAGACTGATGGTGTCATGCAGAACAGGCCCGCTCCTGGCCAAAGCAGTTAATATGCATCAATTCATTCTTTATAAAAAGAATAAATAAATGAGGAGATAGAAGGGACACAGGTGGTCAAACATTTCATGCAACATGATGGTTCCTGCTTTATTGAGACAAAACACCAATCATCTTCGGAATCCAACCAGTCAAGATTGTAAAATTGGATTGAGTTCTTGGAGTTTTTGACTATCCCTGGAGGTCAGGGAGTTTTTGACACCTTGCCTGATTGGAGTTTTACCGAAGTTGGTTGTATCCATCAGGAACCTAAGCACAAAAGAGCAGGCACATGGGATGAGGGCCACTGCTCATGTGTGGATAAACGCTACCAAGGACTGCTTGGGCGGAACGCCCTGTTTCTGTGCTGTAATTTCTGTGTAATGATTAGCATCCAGGACGATGCCAAGAGGGAGGCTCCTTTCTATTTCATTTTGTACATTTTGTTTGTGATCTAAGTCACTGGTTGTGGTTGGGGGGGGGAGTTGGAGGAAAACTGTGAAGGAGTTTGGTTTACAAACTGACTTAGTGTCCTAGCTGGAGGAGGAATTGTTGCATCAGTGCAGTCCTCAAAGGGCAACAGGGAGAGAGAACAATATGAATTGTGAGCAGGAGCATTCTGGTACGAGTTCTGTGTGCAGAGTTTTCATGCCAAGGGTCGGTGCACAAAGTACTTGGAGCACAGCATAATTATTTACAATTATATCACCACATCTCTAAAAAGTGGAATAGGAGCTGAGCCTGGACCAAGCCAAACACAAAGTAGGTCAATTAAATTGAGTATGACCCATTCTGACCCACAGAGTAGAGAACAAGACTCACGTTTTATACACCGTGCCAGACAACTAGTCCATATCACACAAAGAACAACATAATAACAAAACACATAGTGCGACAACACATTATTGTCCACAATTACATCGCCACATCTACTAGAGAAATAAAACTGGCTCTCTAAATGCTAAATGGGTGAATGGTATAATCCAGATTCACACAGAGACCAGGGCAATGCCGGTTCAATCAATCCCTGTGCATGTACTGAGCTAGTTCAGTTTAGCTGGGGCAAAATGAGCCAAGGTTCCTGCTCCTGCCAATGAATGTTCTGGAAGCGACATGTTTTTGGATATAAAAAAGAAATAACATTAATTTGGAAGATAAACCTGATACAAACTGAACCAAAATAGATTTGATTTAAAAATGTGGAATGTCTGATTGATGACCAGGCTAACAGGAAGAGCAATAAGAAAGAAATGAAAGACGTGCGTTTCTATAGGGCCTTTCACCACCAACGGCCATCCCAAAGCGCTTTACAGCCAATGTAGTACTTTTTGAAATGTAGTCACTGCTGTAATGTAGGAAATGCAGCAACCAATATGCACACAGCAAGATCCCACGCACAGCAATGTGATAATGAGCAGATCATCTGTTTTAGTGATGTTGATTGAGGGATAAATATTGGCCAGGACACCAGGGAAAACTCCCTTGCTCTTCTTTGAAATAGTGCCATGGGATCTTCTACATCCACCAGAGAGCAGATGGGGCCTCGGTTTAATGCCTCATCTGAAAGGTGGCACCTCCGCCAATGCAGCACTTCCTCAGTACTGCACTGGAGTGTCAGCCTAGACTTTATGCTCAAGTCTCTGGAGTGGAATAAAGAGAAAGACAGAAAACTTGAGCAATTGTCCACACGTTAGAAAGGGGTTTGTTTCTCTGATCCCTGCCAGTGGGAGCAGGGGAATTCCAATTGGCCTCAGAGCCCCTAGAATAGCAAGGGTGGGAATTAGCCAGGGTTTCCACTCTTGATTAGTACCCTGTGACTCATTGCAGAAAGTGCATATGCGTGGACATCAGGTGAGAACAGGGCTGGACCTGGCTGTGATGGTCAAATAGCTGTCGATATGCACTGTCTATGCTCACATGCGAGAATGATTGAGGTACAGGATGGCTTTGGACAACCATGGAGCCACACTCCAACTACAAGCAGCATTTTCAGGAGAGAATAGGAGAAGATCAAGGTAAGAAAAATTAAAAGTTAGTTTTCTCCACTGAACTCCCTGGTTAATATTAGAGTGTCAGCCATGGGTCAGTGGGTAGCACACTTACTTCTGAGTCAGAAGGTTGTGGGTTCGAATTCCACTCCAGAAACCAAAAATCCAGGCTGACATTCCAGTGCAATGCTGAGGGAGTGCTGCACTGCCGGAGGTGCCGTCTTTCAGATGAGACACACTCTGAGGAGCTCTCTCCATCCTTCGCCTCTCACTGACACTCTGTAGGAGCTCTCCCCATCCTGTGCCACTCACTGACACTCTGAGGAGCTCTCTCCATCCTATGTCTCTCACTGATGTAAGGGGTGGTGTGTGTGGTCAGCTTTGCATCTGACTCCCTGAGCGGTTCGAATCACTCCCACTCCCTTGGTTCTAGTCTTTGGACTTATTTGGGGGCTGTAATGAAATTGCAACAGACAACTGAGTTGGTCAAAAGAACTTGGATTTTTATTTGAGACAGGAAAATGTACAACACAATAATCTTATCACTCAAAAAGGGGGGAAAACTTCAGAATATGCGAGGGAGACAATAGACAAAAATACCTTCACCCCTCCCAATCTCACTATACTAACTAGGTTGGATTCCAGAGGACCAAGGAAATGCTCACCAAACGACTTTCTTGACAGTTGTAGAGGTTCCCGATTTTGGGGTTCTCTTTATTTGTGGTGGTTGCGGCCTGCCGTACCCCAGACGTGGTGGAAGACTTCACCTGCGTTGGGTTTTCAGTCTTAATGTGTCCGCTGATTCGGTCGGGAGCATATTTGGATTTATCGGGTAAGTACCCAATTTCCTTTGGTCAGGTATAGGTTTTAGAGTCGTTTGCATTAAATCTTACCAGGGGTAGGTCAGGCTAGCTTGTAGAGTGGAAACAAACTTGTGAATCTTCGGTTTCTTCCAGGTTGGTTTCTTGTTGGTCGCGGTGGCCCAATATTTCCTAGTTGTTGGTAATATTGTTAGTTGTTGGTTTCTTGGGGCCTTTGGTTGCCACGATTCCTTTCTCCTTTTGTTTCGTTCTTCTTTCCTCAAGTCTCCGATTCTCCGACTATGTGCGGTGATGATGATGATGAGTAGTACCTTCTTCTCCCGTGTTGTTGTTCCGAGAGGCTGCTCGTATCTGGATGAACTGTCTTCTGTGTAAAGCAGTCCTCAATTATACTGTTTTGAGGCCTTGCTTATCTGCCTGCCAAATCTCCTCTGGCCCATTGTTAATTTTGGCGGGCTCGTTAACTTTAGCTTTAAATCGAGTTTCGGGCTGGACCCATCTATTTTTAATTGACTTTTAACTAGTTTCGGGATTGCTTTGAAATCAGTTTAAGCATGTGAAGTTGTTTTGGATGTTTCTCTGAGTGGTTAATCTGTTGTTCGATTGTCTTCTCCTGCTGGGGCCAGGGTCTCTTTTGTTGATTAGTGGCTTGTACTGTATTATTCATGTACTTGATGGCCCTGTAGTTTTTGGCGGGAACTGACCTTCCGTAGGCCTATTGTCTTCATGTGGAATGACTGAGACGGTCCAGAACATTCCCAGACAATCTGGCCTTTGCCAATGCTCAAACTGTTTGTATTACAGGGGCCCATCCCACCTCCTTTTGTCGCAGCCTTGCACAGGCCTGGACATGCCTTTTAAAATAGCCAAAAGTCCTAGGGTTTTCATTTTTAAGCCCCTTTTGGCCCAATATTCTTTTAAACAGTTCAAAATCTCTCTCTTCTTGGTTTGGGGGGAATCTGTAGAATTTTGCGAGCCTTACACACCCCCCTGTGATACTTTATAACTATAGTATCATCCTGGGTGAGCAAAATTTCTGATCCCTGGGAGCCTACCTTCCCCTGTATTATCTAAACTAATAACCCAAAAACAAAACACTCTCCTGTTCCCCTTTAGGTGTAGTGTTTAAAATACATACAAGGTATGAAAATTCATTTACATTACACATCCAAGCACGGAGGGGGTCCAACGCCACTGCATCACTTGGAAAATTATACATACATAGGAAAAATAATGACACATACACTCATCAAACTTTATTTTTAATAACGGTCATGGTTTGTTTTATACCTGGTCATAGACTTTATTTTCGTCCCATGCTCCCTCATGTTGAGAGCGGAACATCCGGTCCCTTCCCATTGCACTTTGTGCACGACAGGTAGAAAACTATGCCAAGCTGGCAAACTACTAAAAGATGTGAAGCCAGTCGAATCCAAGAAGGGACCTCTATATTTTCAAAAATGTCACACCAGGGTGGAACTACAATATCCAAGATCTTGGCCCCTATCTCAACTGTCTTCTGCTCTAATGTATAGAAATGTTTCTGTGAGATGACCACTGCTTTTAATAGGAAGGTAAGATGTTCTGGTAGAGGGGGAATTTCATAGCCAAAATGTGTTATGTAATTTTGCAGGTTGGTAATGTTTTCTGACAGTGAGGTGAACAGTTGAGGGTTCGGGGATGGGTACAATCCGTTCCTGGGACACTTGAACTTCTGCCTTGGGTTTAAAACAGAAACTGCTGTTACTCACCGGACACCAGATGTGCTGTCCATGCCGGCAGTGGGGCGTACTTGTGGTGAAACAATATGTCCCACCCCCTATGAATGCTACCTGTGGGGAAACATGGTCTTGTGCCATTACCTCCATGGTACAGTTCACAGGTCGTGCGCCAGCAGCTTTAAACCCGCACTGTGGTCTTGAATAGGCATCCAAGCGCTGGAGACACAGTATTATGTGTGCTCCCCGGCTCCGGCACCCGGAGAGGTCTGTACCTCTCATAGCGTGCTCCCACTTTATGACATAAGCTGGGACCACTGCAAAACGGATGTGCGCACCCCCTTGAATGATCCCAATGTTCTCCACCCTGTATACCTGTGCGGGTCAGGCTGTCCCACCCATGACCGGCATCCTCACTACTATCCCCATGATAGTGTGATTGGAACGTCCACAATCCACTGGGACAGGGTAGGCTTCAGAGGCTAGGCAGAGCTGACACGGGCTCAACGAATTACTAAATGGGTGGAGGGCTGCGAGGTGCTTGTTGCTAATCCAGGAGGGGACTAAACCTTGTTTTAATTCCTCCAGGTTTCTACGGCCCTCGCCCAGCAACCATGCCCCGTATAGCACGCACACCTCATTCTGTGCAGCTTGATCTGAAGCATGTCTGTCCTCCCGTATGAGTGCATTTACTGTTTTGGTGTGTCTTTCTAGCTCAGCAATTATCTCCTTTAAATGGACCGTCATAGCTTGGTCCTCATATAGCTCTGAGCCTACCACTGTGTTCTCCTCTGTTAGGATTTTTCTTAACTGGGTCTTTAAACCAGTTATCTGAGTTTGTAGCTCTGTATCATCTAGGCTATTTATTACTGAGGATCCTGTACTATAAGCAGTGAAAATATCATTCCAGGTTCCCCTTCTTTGTCTCCCCGCGCCCATAGTATGCTTAGGATGTAAACTATACAGTTTCGCTTTGTCTACATTGGCAAAGTCGAATTCATAAAATTTCTTAAACATTTCCTTCAGCAGGGCTTGGTACAACTGTTCTGTCTCCTTAGGACACCACTCAGGTAAGTGCACCTCGGCCAGGTTCAGGATCACTGAGGCCACTGCATAGTGTACCCCCTGGTACAGTAACTTATCGGTTGGCACTAGGACTAACCCATTCCCTGGTTTCTTGGTGGTGGTAGGACACCTCTCTACTATAGTCTGTGATGTCATGGTCACGGGCAGGGGCTTCCGGGGGCGGGTTACGAGTTTGGTGGCGTTGACTAGGATCAGAGAGTGTGGGACCGCACATGCATGCAGGCTAGAATCCCACCCGATCCCTTCCCCGGCATCTTGCCATTGTTTGTGGAAGATGATGGATAGGCCTGCGGGGCAGACTTTCTCTAACCCCCACATACAAACATAAACTCCCTGATCCGGCTCCCACCACTTGTCCCAGCACACACTCACTCCCTCTCGGGTCCCTGTAATCGTCTGATGGGTATTGTTCCCTAATCGTTCCCAATCAACTGCAGGGTTTCCTATATCCTTGCTCAGCTTTCTGAGACACCACCACCTATCCAAGGGAATCCATCCTTTGCATGTCAAACACACACGTTTCCCCTCGGTGACACTGACCCTTGTAGCAACAATCTGTACCCTGGGGCACGGGATGGATGCCTCCCCGTACGTGAACCCGGTCTGGCTGGAGTACTGGGTCGAATTACACCCCAGCCACCCTGGCCACCTTCCCTCGTGGAAGTAGATGGCGAGCTCCTCCACACCCAATTCGCCACCCCCTGCGGTAACGATCGGTGCTCTCTCTCCTGAGCACCCATATATGGGAGTTCTCCACGTCTCCTCGGTCACCGATGCTCACCCCTACCAGGGCGAGCAGAAGCAGAAACTTTCTCGTGCTGATTTCCTTTCTGTAGGGATACACAAACAAAATAGTCATGTCCCGAGAAGGTTCTCTGGCTTGACACAGTTATCAAAATTTTCAAAAACTTAAACTTATCATAAACTAAAATGAGACTATTAAAAATTCCAAAGCTACCAAACTGTAAAAACACTCTTAAACTAAAAGCTATAAACATCCGCCGCCCATCTCCGGAGAGCCAGGCTAATCCCCGTTAGGCCTTTGTCTTTTGTGGAATTTGGCAGCTTGTACATCTGGGCGTAAGGTGACCTGTGCCACCGGACCCGGAGAGTCCTTCTTAAAAGAACTGGGGGTTTTAATGTTTCCCAACTGACCGAAGGAGTGTGCCCTCCTGTGCTGCAGCACACTACCCCTTTCTGTGTGGCTGCCGAGTCCCTATCCTGTCCTGTGGGTTCCCTGCAGCCTGATGCCGCAGGCTGGGGACCCTTCTCTCTCTCTTTGCCCAATGCTACCTCTCCTGTGAGTCCCTCACCTTTGGAGGTGGCAGGCTGGGGATCAGTATACTTAGACTTGTCTCTGACCTTGGTGTTGTGTATGTACCTTTAAGAGAATAACTGGTCTCAGACTGCAGTACTGGCAGTGACCACCCCTGTATAAAAGGCGCTAGAGAGCCTCTGTTTGTTAGTTTCACTGTTGGCTTCCACCAGTAAAGACTTGTTTGTTTTCACTCCTGCTGGTCCGTGTCTCAATCATTCACGGACTTAACACTGGCGACGAGTAAGAAACAAACTTACCTGCAACTCGGCAGCACCTCAGACGGTGTTGTTGAAGGCTGGAGCCAGAAGAAAGAGAAAAAAAAATAGAGTCCAAAGAAACTTGAGAAACGGGCGTCGACCGTCAATCAGCGGTTTGAAAACTTGCAGGAGAGACTGTTCAGAGCCAGGCTGGGTTCCTCGGTCTGTGGTTTCCCAGCTAATCGGGCTGGTGGCAGGTAGTGCTCTGATCCTTCCTGGGCTGCGGCGGGCTGAAGCTCGATCAGGTGGCTTTTCAACGGGGCCGGGCAGCGAGTCGGGAAGCAAAGAGAGAGAGAGAGGGTGGAGCACACAGGTCGCGGCCGGTGCTTCGAAGCCGGGCAGCGTTCGGACCTAAGAAGAGGGAGGGAAGTGTCCCAGAGGGTCCGCTCCACGACGGGAATATAATAAAAGAAAAAGAATCAATATTTAACGCACAAGAAACCGTAAAAAGCAGCGCTAACAACAGCGGGGAAGAAGGCAAAGCGCGGGAGGCGCCATTTTGTTAAATCGGGGAAGAAGGCAAAGCGCAGGAGGCGCCATTTTAGATTTGCAAGATGCCAAAGACTGGCTGTATCGCTGCTTTTGATAATACATTAGAGGACTGGACCACGTATGTGGAAAGAGTCGAGGTATATTTCGAGGCAAACGAAATAGCGGAGGGGAAAAAGGCATCGATATTGCTAAACTTAATGGGCGCTAGAATGTACGGCCTATTGCAGGACCTGATTACTCCAGCCAAACCGAAGGCGAAGAGTTTTAACGAAGTTGTTGCTGTCCTACAGGAACACTTAAACCCTGCACCGCTGTGGATAGCAGAAAGATTTAAATTCCACAGGAGAACTCAGCACAAAGATGAGAGCAATGCTGAGTATCTTACGGAACTATGCAAGCTATCAAAGCACTGTCAGTTCGGAGCAGGACTGGCAGATACCCTACGGGACAAATTTGTCTGCGGACTCCTGAGTGAAGGAACACAGAAGAAGTTACTCTCAGAAAAAGAGCTGATGCTAGATAAGGCTTTCAGCGTGGCAGCATCGTATGAAGCAGCAGCCAGGGGAGCTGCAGAAATTCAACAAAAACCACAGGAATACGGCACCCACGAAATGACACGGGGATTTGCAAAATGTTATCGCTGCGGCAGAACTAACCATGACCAGAAGGACTGTTGGTCCAAAGACAAAATATGCAGACAATGCGGGAAGATTGGACACATTGCACGAGTTTGCAGGTCTGGGAAGAAGACCAGCGACAACAAAAAGGCTACTAAAGAACCGTACAAGAAAGTACAAAAGATGACGGACAGTAGTTCCGAAGACCAGATGAGCGATAGTGAATCCGGAAACAGGAGACTAAGCTGTCTCAAACTTCACAATGTAATCACAAAAGAGGATCACCGAACCATTTGGGTCACCCTCACGATAGCAGGGTCCCAAGTTAAAATGGAATTGGATACAGGATCAGCGCTAACCGTCATGAATCGACGAGACTACGAGCGGCTATTTTCACACATACACTTGAGAGGGACATCCATCATCTTGACGACGTATACGGGGCAAAAAGTATACCCCAGAGGAAAGATAAGGGTGCCTGTTGAATACAATGGCAAGAAAATACGGAAATTGTATCTCTACATACTGCCAAATGGTGGACCACCGTTATTGGGATGGGAATGGATCAGGAAGATAAACTTAAATTGGCATTCCATTCATGCAATGACTGTGGACGGTAAAAAAGATGAAGACGTCACTCCTGGATGATTGTCAACAATCTTAGCTAACGCCAAAGAGGTATTTCAACAAGAACTGGGCACGCTTAAAGGCGTAACCGCCTCGATAAAAATAGAAGAGAATGCAGTTCCCAAGTTTTTCAAAGCAAGACCGGTACCATATGCAATTCGCCCAGCCATCGAGGCAGAGCTGGAGAATCTGGAGAAGGCGGGCGTGTTGTCTAAGGTCGACTGGAGCGAGTGGGCGACACCCATCATTCCTGTCATGAAGAAAACGTTAAGCAATAAGTCCGGAGAGCCAAGGAAGATTCGCATCTGTGGGGATTTCAAGGTGACGGTGAACCCTGTCCTTCACACAGTACAATATCCTCTTCCAAGGATAGAAGACATCTTCGCCTCACTGTCTGGAGGGAAGCGTTTTACAAAAATTGACCTAGCACAAGCATATTTGCAGATGGAGGTTGAAGAGTCCTCTAGGAAGTATCTCACGATAAACACTCACAAAGGTCTTTACCAGTATCATCGATTGGTATTCGGAGTAGCATCGGCTCCGGCGATATGGCAAAGAGCGATGGAACAAGTCCTGCAAGGGATTCCGGGGACTCAGTGTTACTTGGACGACATCCTTGTAACAGGTGAAGATGACAGTGAACACCTTAACAACCTAGAACAGGTGCTCACTAGACTACGGGAACATGGGCTGCGAGCCAACCGCCCCAATTGCGAATTTTTTAAGAAACAGATATCGTATTGTGGCCACATGATTGATGAAGAGGGGTTACATAAGTCCCCTGACAAAATTGAAGCGGTTGTTAAGGCCCCAGCGCCTGAAAATGTGTCGCAGCTGAGGTCATTCCTCAGATTGGTGAATTACTATCATAAGTTTTTGCCGAATTTGTCGACAATTCTGCACCCACTGAACGCCCTGCTACGAACGGGGGTAGCATGGAAATGGAACGATGATTGTAAGCGTGCTTTTCAGAAGAGTAAGGACTTAATCACTTCAAGGGAAGTATTGGCTCACTACAACCCAGCACTGCCAATCAGGCTGGCGTGTGATGCGTCTCCCTACGGCATTGGGGCGGTACTGTCACATAAATTCCTTGATGGTTTAGAGAGGCCGATAGCTTTTGCGTCACGCTCGTTAACTTCTGCCGAGCGTAACTACGCCCAGATTGACAGAGAGGCCCTCAGCCTAATGTGGGGGGTGAAGAAGTTCAATCACTATCTGCACGGTCAAAAATTTACTCTACTAACCGATCATCAACCTCTTGTCTCCATTTTCAACCCTCAGAAGGGCGTTCCGATAATGACGGCACAACGGCTGCAGAGATGGTCCCTTTTCCTAGGGGCACACCAATATGACATCGAGTAAAAAGGAATTAAACAGCATGGAAATGCTGATGGATTGTCACGCCTACCGTTGCCGACGGTGGAAGAAGAAGACCTTGCAGTGGATCCAATGGAGTTATTCCACTCGACCATAGTCGAATGTCTCCCTGTGACGAATGCAAACATAGAAAAGGAAACACGGAATGACCCGACACTATCACGGGTCTATGATTTAACGGTGAAGGGATGGCCAGCACATGGCGAACCACTGCTGCCAGCATTCTCGCCGAGAAGAGAACAGCTGTCAGTGTGCAGAGGAACCTTGATGTGTGGATCCAGAGTAGTAATTCCACCTAAGTTGACGGATAGAGTACTCAATGAGCTTCATGAGGGTCATCTGGGTGGGGTAAAAATGAAGAACTTAGCCAGAGCATTTCTGTGGTGGCCGGGAATCGATAGAGAAATCGAAGAGATGACCAAGAGCTGTGCAGGATGCCAGAAGGTCCAAAACGCCCCACCACAAGCTCCTCTGCATCCATGGGAGTGGCCCTCATCTCCATGGCAATGGGTGCACATTGGTTTTGCTGGTCCCTTCATGGACTCGATGTTTTTAATTGCGGTGGATGCACATTCAAAGTGGCCAGAGGTAATAAAAATGTCCTCAACCACCACGGATAAAACTATCACAGTTTTGTGAACCATATTCGCCAGGAATGGGCTGCCTGAACAGATTTGCGCTGACAATGGACCACAGTTTGTGTCTGATGAGTTCCGGAGGTTCTTAAAGAACAATGGCGTTAAGCATTACACATCTGCCCCATATCATCCAGCCACTAATGGATTGGCCGAGAGGTTTGTCCAAACATTCAAGAAGGCTATCAAGGCAATGTGTAATGAAGATATACCCCTACAACACAAGGTGGACAACTTCTTGTTTGCCTACCGGAATGCGACACATGCGGTTACCAACCAAACTCCAGCCATGATGTTCTTCAATCGAAGACTACGATGCCGCTTGGATTTGATTAAGCCAAACGTCTGAAGAGATGTGGAGAACAGGCAGTTTCAGAATATGAATGAAAGGCCGACCAGGAGTTTTAAGATAGGTCAACCAGTTTTGGCCCGGGACTACCGCACTGAGAAATGGCAGCCAGGAACGATTTGTACACGACAAGGACCTCTCATGTATACCGTGGACATTGGGGAGAGCATTGTAAGACGCCATGCTGACCAGATTCCAGAGTCACTGGAAAACGTCAACTCCACACCACGATCTGATACACCTGGTAATGAAATTGATGTTCCAATTGCAGCTACCGCAGAACCGGTAATATTGGAAGCAGATGAACCAAACAAAGGCATTGATCCCGATGCAACATTGCCAGAAGAACCTGATACCCCAAAGAGGCGTTATCCAGACAGAATCAGGAAGCCCCCTCAAAGACTGAACTTATAATTGCTTAAACTTAACCAAGTTATCTAGCAACAGTAATTGTGATTGTAATTCGTTATCATTTAGTTGTTAAATGAATGTTATGTACTGTTTATCTAAAAGGGGAGGAATTGTCGTGTATGTACCTTTAAGAGAATAACTGGTCTCAGACTGCAGTACCGGCAGTGACCACCCCTGTATAAAAGGCTCTAGAGAGCCTCTGTTTGTTAGTTTCACTATTGACTTCCACCAGTAAAGACTTGTTTGTTTTCACTCCTGCTGGTCCGTGTTTCAATCATTCACGGACTTAACACTTGGTTTTTCCCTTTCTGTTAAGGGTTCTCCTGGGGCTGGACCATTTAAAATGATACTCGTGTGACCACGATAGTTTAGGCTGTGGTATGCGAGGAGACCTTCTTAAAGCTCCGGCTACTGGGGTTGTACCTGAGTCCCACTTAATTGGTGGTAGGGCCTCTCCAGTCACACACATCACTGCCCCCACCTTTGCGGTCTGTGAATCTGTCACAGCTACAGCTACAGGCTGATGGTCTCTAGCTTTAACACGGTTCGCCCTTGCTGGCCGTTTTCCACTCTCAGTCTTGAACAGCTTGCATTGATTAATGTGGAACCACTTTGTGCGGCGGTGCATCTTTATGGCATAGACCATGGGGCTTGCCTTGTCCACAATGCTGTACGGCTCCATTTATAATGGTTCGAAACTTCCCAACCGGGCAAAGTTCCTTACGATGACCTGATCCCCTATCTCCCACTCGTGGTGCCTGTTGGGTTCTAGCAGCAATCGGTTACTCCGGTGCTGTTTTCCATGTTACTAGCAGCCTGCCAGTGAATCTGTTTAAGATGCTCAAACAGAGTCCTGACAAAACTGTCCCGGTTCACCCCTCTGAGCTGACCTTCCGTGAGCACCGTGGCTAGCACAGGGGTGGGGGTCCACATAACCCTGCCAGCCATGAGCTTGTGTGGGGAATATCCCGTGCTTTTTGACTGGCTGGCTCGGATCCCCATTAGGACCAACGGTAAGACTTCTACCCACTTCTTGGGTGAGTCTCCCATCTCCTTGCGCAGTCTTTCTTTTATGGTACGGTTTAAACGCTCCACAGGACCCGATGACTGTGGGTTGTAGGCGACATGCCATTTCCCTTCAATGCCGAGTACAATGAGGGTCTCTTGCATGACCTGTCTGGTAAAGTGACACACTTGGTCAGACTCCACATACTGTGGGAGTCCCCATCATGAGAACACTTCCCTGACCAGGATCTTAGCTATACCCAATGCGGTAGCTGTACGGCAGGGAAAAGCTTCCACACATTTTGAGAACACATCCACCAGGACTAGGCAGTACTTGTAGCCTCCCTGGGCAGTGGGTAGGGGCCTGATGTAATCGACCTGGATCAACTGCCATGGTCCCTCTACCCTCCTGGTGTGTCCCAAAGATACCTTCCTTTTCTGGGGGTCAGGGTTATTGGCAGCACACACCAGACCGTCGGCACAGAACTCGCGGACCTGCTCCCTCAATTCTGGCCACCATCCTGCCTGTTCCACCCGCTGCCAGGCGGCCTCAGGCCCGGGATGCCCCGCTCCTGGACCCTCATGGGCCATTTGGAGGAATTCCCTTTGGTGCTGCTGCGGCACTACACATTGCTCCCCTCTGAACAGCATGCCTTCCTTGATGGTGATGGCTGCTGTGCCGGATGGGCCCTCTACTTTCTCCCCTTTTGTGAGCACGTTCAAGACGGCTCTGAGGATGGGATCCCGTACCTGGGCCTGCTTTAGGTCCGGGACCAATGCTACCCCTTGTGAACCTCCCTTGTTTCAGATTGCGGCTACCGAACCTGTCTGGTAGGGGTCCCAAAACTCTCCTTCCCTAGCTCCCTGCTTGGCCAATTTATCTGCCTTTTGGTTGCCCTCCCTCATGGGTTCTGTCTTCAAATGGGCCTTAACCTTATGGATATAGACCTTCCCTTCCTCCCCTATGGCTGTCATGATTTTCTCCAGCAAAGGCTTGATTGCCAGGGGTTTCCTGTCCGCGGAGGTGCATCCATGACGGGACCAGATGGCCAGGTATTCCATATACGAATTGCACGTGAACATGCTGTCCGAGCAAATCGTGTATGGGGTAGGGAATTTCTCTGGGTGTGTAACCACGTACACTACCATGGACAGTTCAGCCTGCTGGGTGCTCATGGTACTGGGGAGTTTAATTGCCAGGGCAATGTCTGCCCCTGGGTCATAAACTCCACACCCTGTGAGTCGTTTCTCAGCAGATACCGTGCTCAAACCATCTACATAGGTTTCGCGGCCTGTGTGGTGTATCCCGACCGGAAAACATATGTTGACTTCCTATACTCCTTCAATGGAACACCGGTGGGCCGTCCCTGGATAAATCATGTTGGCTGCGAGTTTAGGCTCGCAGAGACCTTTCACCCTTAGGTCCATCTGGGAGAGAAGCAGGGTCCAGCAAGCAATGCGGGCACTGCTCACTGTCCCATCTTTAATTCTCCCATCTAGGAGCATCTGGGTGGGCGTGTGATGGGTGAGGAGGGTGATGGGCGAGGTGCCTGTGAAGATCAATGATCTTTTCACAGCCCAGTGAGTGGCAAGGAGGTGCCTCTCACAGTTGGAATAGCCCTTTTCCACATCCGTGAGTATCCTGGAGGAGTAAACCACTGGTCTCAGCTGACTGTGCCACTCCTGGAGCAGCACTCAGACTGTCCCCGCTGGCTGCTACCTCCAAGAAAAACTCTCTCTCCCCATCAATGGCCCCTAGAGCTGGTGCGACCTGCAGATTTTGCTTGAGTTTTACAAATGCTGCCTCACAACCCTCATCCCAACCCCACTCCACTCCCTTGTGTAGGAGACGGAGCAGAGGGGCTGCTGTGGCTGCATAATCCTCAATGAAATCTCTGCAGTACCCAGTTAGCCCTAGAAAAGTTCTCACTTCTGTCACTGTATTGGGGGCTGGTAACTCCTGCACTGCTTCCCTTTTGGCTTTATCGATGGCCCTTTCCCCTGCGCGCACAGCCAGCCCTAGGAATTTTACTTCCTGTCAGCCGATCTGTACCTTCTTGGGGTTTACTTTAAAACCTTCCTGCCTGAGCAACCAGACATCGGAGCCAGTGGGCCAGCTCGTCCTGGTTCAAATTAGTCCGGTTGAGATCCCCATTACAGGCACTTCTGTACACAGGCCACAGCCTGTCTGCGAAAGCCTGTGGAGTCTCCTCTGCTAACTGTGTAGTCTTCTCCACCCGGGAGAAAGGACTACCATCGTTCATCCCCATTGCCTCCAGAACTTGCTCCCGGATGGCAGCGCACCTGCCTTGTCCATTCTTGCTCTCAGCAGAGAAGGACTGGTATAGCTTGCCATCCAAGGTAAACAGAAGCATCTTGGCCATTTCTGAGTCATCGCACTCATTAATGCCTGCTGCTTGTTCCACTTCCATGAAGTGGACTGAGGGGTCTCCCTTTTGGGTGAGTTTGTTCAGGTGGCTTACCATAGCCCTAAGCTGTTGGGTCCCATGGGGAATCATGAATTGGATTTCAAGGGGCCCCTGGCCCCCACCACCGCCGGGCAGGCCAAACTTTTGCTGCCGAGCCGGGCACATCGGCCCCGGCTCCGACCTTTCCTGCATTTGTTTGCCCACTTCTGCCTGCTGCCAAACCGAGTCAAAACCCGGCGCCACAGGTGGTGGTTGTGTGCACTCCTCCCTGTCCTCCCTACAGATTGCTTGTCCCTCCTGCTGCCCAACCGGGTTGTTCCCTGGTGCCACAGGTGACGTCTGAACAGTTTCTACTTCTATTTCCAGGTCTACCTGGTCCGCACCTGGGTTCACTAGGCATACCATGTCTTTTGCCCTGGACAGAGCAAGTTTTAAACTGTCGATCTGCTTTTGACAGGGGCCGTGATCTCCCGCTTCAAAATCCCTAGTGCTTGCTACTTGATAAGCTGCCTTCACGTATCTGAACTTTTCCTCCTGTTCTTTTAACTGTCTGGTTAGGCGAGTGTTCTCTTCTTTTAACACTAACTCATTGCTTTTAGCCTCGGTGACTTGACAACGAAAGTATTCCTGTTTGTCCCTATATTTCTCTACTATTTGTAGTCTTTCCTGATTTTGGGTGTTTAATTCCTCTAACAATCCTTCCCCTGCTAAAGCCTTTGCTTGAGACAGCTGAGCTGATTCTTGCAGCTCTTCAGTTAACGCTTTAATGTGCTGATCTAAAAGTTGGATCTGTCGCAGGGCACAGACCAACCAGATGGCCTTTTCCACCGACTTCTTTTGATCCTTGCTCTCAGTCCATTTGGCTGCAGCGTCCATGGGATGCTCAGCGCGCAATTGATGCGCTATCAATTACTCATAAAAGACTGAGAGTTAGAAGAGTAACTAAAGGCTTTTATTAACAACAGAATGGAGGTCTGCCTCGAGTGGTCGACCGGTCCAGGATACCAAGGGCTGGGGAGCAGTCACCTTTATACTAGGACCTGTGGGAGGAGTCAGCCGAGGCATGTCCAGGCATGTACACAGTGGAATACAAACAGGACAAACAGGAATACAAACAGTGGTTTACCACATTCGGTCACCCATTTCTTTGTTATATTTACTTTCTTGAACACATAAGTCAAAATCCTCTCGTCCATCTTCGTTCTGTCCTCAAAAACAATGCCTACTGCATCACATCACTTTTGCCAAGCTCATGCCACAGTCGCCATTATCTGTAAGGGGTGGTGTGTGTGGTCAGCTTTGCCTCTGACTCCCTGAGCAGTTTGAATTGCTCCCACTCCCTTGTTTCTAGACTTTGGACTTATTTGGGGGTTGTAATGAAATTGCAACAGACAACTGAGTTGGTCAAAAGAACTTGGATTTTTATTTGAGACAGGAAAACATACAACACAATAATCTTATCACTCAAAAAGAGGGGAACACTTTGGAATATGCGAGGGAGAATGACAATAGACAAAAATACCTTACCCCTCCCAATCCCACTATACTAACTAGGTTGGATTCCAGAGGACCAGGGAAATGCTCACCAAATGACTTTCTTGACAGTTGTAGAGGTTCGCGATTTCGGGGTTCTCTTTAGTTGTGGCGGTTGTGGCCTGCCGTTCCCCGGACATGGTGGAAGACTTCACCTGCGTTGGGTTTTCAGTCTTCGCGTCGGGTGTGTATTTGGATTTATCAGGTAAGTACCCAATTTCCTTTGGTTAGGTATAGGTTTTAGAGTCTTTTGCATTAAATCTTACCCAGGGGTAAGTCAGGCTAGCTTGTAGAGTGGAAACAAACTTGCAAATCTTTGGTTTCTTCCAGGTTGGTTTCTTGTGGGTCGCGGTGGCCCAATATTACCTAGTTATTGGTAATACTGTTAGTTGTTGGTTTCTTGGGGCCTTTGGTTGCCGCAATTCCTTTCTCCTTTTGTTTTGTTCTTCTTTCCTCAAGTCTCCGATTCTCTGACTGTGCGCGGTGATGATGATGATGAGCAGTACCTTCTTCTCCCATGTTGTTGTTCTGAGAGGCTGCTCGTACCTGGATGAACTGTCCTCTGTGTAAAGCAGTTCTCAATTATACTGTTTTGCTTATCTGCCCGCCAAATCTCCTCTGGCCCATTGTTAATTTTGGCAGGCTCGTTAACTTTAATTTTAAATTGAGTTTCGGGCTGGTCCCATCTATTATTAATTGACTTTTAACTAGTTTTGGGATTGCTTCGAAATCAGTTTAAGTGTGTGAAGTGGTTTTGGATGTTTCTCTGAGTGGTTAATCTGTTGTTCGATTGTCTTCTCCTGCTGGGGCCAGGGTCTCTTTTGTTGATTAGTGGCATGCACTGTATTATTCATGTACTTGATGGCTATAGTAATCTGGGATGATATGCTTAAGGTTATCCACCAGGTGGTGCTGTAGCTAGTGCTGCTACTAGTTAAGGTCAGTGGAGGTGGAATGAGAGGATGCAGGCCTGTATGTTTGTTATGCAGTTGTTTAATAAAGTACACGGACTAATTCTAATATCTCGCCTCTTCGAGTTCCTTGTTTCACTACATGGATGTATCACATTTGGCGATGAGATAAAAGGACACTGAATAAAGAAGAGACGTCTGCCGGGACTTTTAAAAAAACAAACTCACGAGCTAAAGTTAGCTACCAATTGGACGAGAGCATGGCTGCCACGGTAGGAACGGTCTCCGCTTTTGATATTCAAGCACAAACCTGGGAGGAATATTGTGAAGTTTTGGGTTATTTCTTTGAAGCAAATAAAATAATTGATGCTGGAAAAAGGAAAGCCATTCTGCTTAGTTCAGTGGGAAGCCAAACCTACAGTTTGATGAAGAATCTGCTCAGTCCTGAAAAGCCTGGAGACAAATCAATTGTTGAATTAGTGGCCTTGCTAAAAGAACATTTCATCCCTATGCCTAGTGAGATTGTACAGCGGTTCAAGTTTAATTCAAGGAACAAAAAAGAGGAAGAGAGTGTAATGGACTATGTAGCGGTGTTGCGTAAATTAGCACAATATTGCAATTATGGGAACAACCTGAGAGAAATGCTGAGAGATAGGCTAGTTTGCAGAATAATGGATGACCGAATGCAGCATAGATTATTATCCGAGACTGGGCTTACTTATGAAAAAGCATTGGAACTTGCTCAAGCCATAGAGACAGCCAACAAAGATGTAAAAGAAATACAGGGTTCAGACAGGGCTAATGCTAAGCAAGTTGCAGGTCAGGTTATTGTGCACAAGTTAAACATGCATCAAAAACCGCAACATGAGCATGTGAAGGCATGTTATAGATGCAAGGGCGATCACCTGGTGAGTGAATGCCGGTTTCTGGAGGAAAAGTGCCACAAGTGTGGGAAACAAGGACACATAAAATGAGCATGCAGGGCAAAATCACCTGTGGAGGAATCCAAACCAAAAGGGGGAGGAAAGCAAAACCAAGGAAGAGAAGTGAAAAAACATGGAGCACACCACATCAGCAGGGAAGCTGAGGAAGGAGAGGACATGTTCAAAATGTATAGCATGTTAGAGAACATTCCAAAAGTGGGTCCTATCACATTGCAAATGACAGTAAATGACTCTAAGGTGAACGTTGAAGTTGATACAGGATGCGGTGTAACCATAATGAACAGGGCAGCATACTCAAAATTGTGGAACCTTGCAAAAGTTCCAGAGTTAAAGTCTTGCTCTCTGCATCTTAAAACATATACAGGTGAATGAGTAGTGACATTAGGTGCAGCTAATGTAACTGTGCAACACAGGGACACAGTGGAACAGCTATCTGTACTTATAGTATCGGGTACCGGACCAAACCTGTTAGGTCGGAGCTGGATAAAAGAACTTAAATTAGACTGGGGAGCAGTAAATCAAATAGATGCGGGCAAACAGTTGACTTTGCAAGAAGTGTTGAGTGAACATGAGAATGTGTTCAAGGAGGAACTTGGCACATTTGATGGCCCCCCAGCTAAGATTTATGTAGACAAGGAGGCACCACCAAGGTTTTTTAAACAACGACCTGTGCCTTATGTCATGAAACCAAAGGTAGAGGGTGAGCTTGACCGTCTATTGAGAGAGAACATACTGGAGCCAGTGAAATGTTCAGAATGGGCAGCTCCCATAGTACCTGTTTTAAAACCGGACAATTTGGTAAGACTCTGTGGAGATTATAAATTGACAGTCAATCGGGTGTCCAAATTGAGCAGTATCCTATTCCCAAAACAAAGGATCTCTTTGCAAACCTGGCTGGAGGAAAGAAATTCACAAAGTTGTATATGAGTCATGCATACTTGCAGATTACACTGGATGACGAATCAAAGAAGTATGTTACCATAAGTACACACAAGGGCTTGTTTAAATATAACCGCCTACCGTTTGGTGTCTCATCTAGTCCAGCTATCTTCCAGAGGACAATCGAAGGTGTACTGCAAGGGATTCCATGTGTTTCCCTCTATCTGGATGACATTCTGGTGATGGGAAGAACCGACCAGATGCATCTGAGCACTCTGAGAGAGGTACTACAGAGATTGGAGAGGGCAGGGTTATGGCTCAAGAGGGGTAAGTGCACTTTCCTGAGGAATGAGGCAGTGTTCCTGGGACACAGAGTGGACACCACCGGGCTCCATCCAATCAAGGAGAAGGTACAAGCACTGCAGGACGCCCCTGCGCCTACCAATGTGGCTGAGTTAAAAGCTTACCTGGGACTGCTGAACTATTATAACAGGTTTTTACCAAACTTGTCAACATTGTTAGCACCTCTTCACAAACTACTGCGCAAGGAGACTCAGTGGCAGTGGGGAGAGGAGCAGGGGGTTTCATTTGAACAGTCCAAGAAACTGATGCTGTCGTCGGATGTGCTGGTTCACTACAATGCAGAGAAAGATTTCATACTCTCTTGTGACGCTTCACCTTACGGGGTGGGGGCAGTTCTTTCACACTGCATGAAAGATGGAACTGAAAGACCAATAGAGTTTATGTCCTGAACTCTAACACCAGCGGAAAAAAACTATTCCCAGTTAGACAAAGACGGGTTAGCAGTAATGTTTGGGTTACAGATGTTCCACAAGTACATATATGGCAGGAAGTTCACCATATGCACCAATCATAAACCTCTTCTCTATCTTTTCAATGAAATGAAAGCAGTTCCACAGATGGCATCACCCCGGATCCAGAGGTGGGCAGTGACGTTGAGGGCATATGAGTATATCATCATCTACAAGGCGGGCAAGTACCATAGGAATGCAGATGCCTTGAGCCATCTTCCACTGCCAGGCACACCTATCCTTGCAGCTCCAGAGGACAGAGTTTTGATGTTGGAGGACACTGACACGGCACTTGTGACTGCAGAGCAAGTAAGAACATGGACAGGTAAAGATCCAGTACTGTCCAGAGTTCGAGAACATGTTGTGAGGAGATGGCCACAGCATCCGGAAGGGACTGACTTCACACTCTACAGTGTCAGGAAAACAGAGCTGAGTGTGCAGGATGGTTGCGTGTTGTGCGGAGCATGAGTGATTATTCCACAGCCAGCACGACAGTCTATCCTAGAGCAACTACATCAGTGTCATCCTGGGGTCTCGCGTATGAAAGCTTTGACTAGGAGTTACTTGTGGTGGTCAAAGCTAGATGAGGAGATAGAAAATCTGGTCAAGACATGCAGCACTTGTCAGGTACACAGGAAGGCACCAGCAGCGGCTCCTTTCCACCCCTGGGAGTGGCCAGATAAACCATGGAGAAGGTTGCACTTAGATTATGCGGGTCCATTCATGGGGAAGATGTTCCTCATAATCATTGATGCACATTCCAAATGGATGGATGTTTATCCTGTTAATTCTGCTTCCTCCACTACTACTATAGACTGTCTGCGTCAGAGCTTCAGTAATCAAGGGCTACCGGAGATCGTAGTAAGTGACAATGCCACTTGTTTTGTGAGGACAGAGACAAAAGAGTTCATGAGAAACAATGGCATAGTGCAGGTGACCTCGGCTCCATATCATCCGTCCTCAAATGGACTTGCGGAGAGAGCCATACAAACATTTAAAGAGATGATTAAAAAAATGTGCAGAAGGGAGTTTAGCAGCCAAAGTGTCACGGGTTCTGTTCAGCTACAGAATAACACCTCAATCCACCACAGGCCTCTCTCCTGCTGAGATGTTATTAGGTCATAGACTGCGCTCCACTCTTGACCTTGTCCACCCAGACCTGAAAAGGAAAATGGAAAACAGACAAAACAAACAAAAAGAGATCCATGACAAAAGAACAAAGAGCCGAAGTTTTGGAGAAGGAGATGCGATCCTTACCAGGAATTTCAGTTATGGACCAAAGTGGATTCCTGGCTTCATAGATTCAATGCCAGGTCCAGTATCATACAAGATCATGTTGGGAGATGGTAGGGTAGTACGCAGACATGTAGATCAGATACTTACCAGACAAGGGGAAAATGAAATTGAGGTTCCAGATGCAATGGCTGAGGACAGGGTTGCCCCCAGTTATCCAAGTGCATCTGTGGTGCCACCACCATGGACAGAGACAATTCCACAGGAACCTATTCGTCAAGCAGAAACCATCGTTGCAGAGTCAGATACTCTGAGCACTGCTCAGGAGCAGCTGGTGGCTTCACCACAAACAAGCAGGGACTTTACTGTTAGACGTTCACAAAGGACTCGCAAGCCACCAGAGAGATTTGTGCTGACCTGTTAGATTCGTCAAGTATTGAACATAGTGAATGGAGACTTCTTATGTGACCCTTAGGAAGGGTTGTTTGTTAAGAAATTCATACTGAAATCAAAAGGGTGGAGGAATATAGTAATCTGGGATGTTATGATTAAGGTTATCCACCAGGTGGTGCTGTAGCTAGTGCTGCTACTATTTAAGGTCAGGGGAGGTGGAATGAGAGAATGCAGGCCTGTATGTTTGTTACGCAGTTGTTTAATTAGGTACACGGACTAATTCTAATATCTCGCCTCTTCGAGTTCCTTGTTTCACTACATGGATTTATCACAATGGCCCTGTAGTTTTTAGTGGGAACTGTCCTTCCGTAGGCCTATTGTCTTTATGTGGAATGATTGAGATGGTCCAGAACATTACCAGAAAATCTGGCCTTTGCCAATACTCAAACTGTTTGTATTACTGGGGCCCATCCCACCTCCTTTTGTTGCAGCTTTCCACAGGCCTGGACATGCCTTTTAAAATAGCCAGAAATTCTGGGGTTTTGATTTTTAAGCCCCTTTTGGCCCAATATTCTTTTAAACAGTCCAAAATCTCTTCCCTTCTTGGTATGGGGGGAACCTGTAGAATTTTGCGAGCCTTACACTGGCACACTCTGAGGAGCTCTCTCCATCCTGTGTAACTCACTGATACACTGAGGAGCTCTCTCCATCCTGTGTCTCTCACTGACACTCTGAGCAGCTCTCTCCATCCTGTGTCTCTCACTGACACACTCTGACAAGCTCTCTCCATCCTGTGTCTCCCACTGACACTCTGAGGAGCTCTCTCCATCCTGCGTAACTCACTGATGAACTGAGGAGCTCTCTCCATCCTGTGTCTCCCACTCACACTCCGAGGAGATCTCTCCATCCCGTGCCTCTCACTGACACTCTGAGCAGCTCTCTCCATCATGTGTCGCTCACTGACACACTCTGAGAAGCTCTCTCCATCCTGTGTCTCCCACTGACACACTCTGAGGAGCTCTCTCCATCCTGTGTCTCTCACTGACACACTCTGACAAGCTCTATCCATCCTGTGTCTCTCACTGACACACTCTGAGGAGCTCTCTCCATCCGGTGTCTCTCACTGCCACACTCTGAGGATCTCTCTCCATCATGTGTCTCTCACTGCCACACTCTGAGAAGCTCTCTCCATCATGTGTCTCTCACTGACACACTCTGAGAAGCTTTCTCCATCCTGTGTCTCTCACTGACACACTCTGAGGAGCACTCTCCATCCTGTGTCTCCCACTGACACACTCTGAGGAGCTCTCTCCATCCTGTGTCTCTCACTGACACACTCTGTGGCGCTCTCTCCATCCTGTCTCCCACTCACACTCCGAGGAGATCTCTCCATCCCGTGTCTCTCACTGACACACTCAGAGGAGCTCTCTCCATTCTGTGTCTCTCACTGACACACTCTGAGGAGCTCTCTCCATCCTGTGTCTCCCACTGACACACTCTGAGGAGCTCTCTCCATCCTGTGTCTCTCACTGACACACTCTGAGGAGCTCTCTCCATCCTGTGTCTCTCACTGACACACTCTGAGGAGCTATCTCCATCCTGTGTCTCCCACTGCCACACTCTGAGGAGCTCTCTCCATCCTTTGTCTCTCACTGACACACTCTGAGGAGCTCTCTCCATCCTGTGTTTCTCACTGACGCACTCTGAGGAGCTCTTTCCATCCTGTGTCTCTCACTGACACGCTGAGGGACTATCTCCATCCTGTGTCTTTCACTGACACTATGAGGAGCTCTCTCCATCTGTGTCTCGCACTCACACACTCTAAGGAGCTCCCTCCATCCGGTGTCTCTCACTGACACACTCTGAGGAGCTCTCTCCATCCGGTGTCTCTCACTGACACACTCTGAGGAGCTCTCTCCATCCTGTGTCTCTCACTGACACGCTGAGGGACTCTCTCCATCCTGTGTCTTTCACTGACACTATGAGGAGCTCTCTCCAACTGTGTCTCGCACTCACACACTCTGAGGAGCTCTCTCCATCCTGTGTCTCACACTGACACACTCTGAGGAGCTCTCTCCATCCTGTGTTTCTCACTGACGCACTCTGAGGAGCTCCCTCCATCCTGTGTCTCTCACTGACACACTCTGAGGAGCTCCCTCCATCCGGTGTCTCTCACTGACACACTCTGAGGAGCTCTCTCCATCCGGTGTCTCTCACTGACACACTCTGAGGAACTGTCTCCATCCTGTGTCTCTCACTGACACACTCTGAGGAGCTCCCTCCATCCGGTGTCTCTCACTGACACAATCTGAGGAGCTCCCTCCATCCGGTGTCTCTCACTGACACACTCTGAGGAACTGTCTCCATCCTGTGTCTCTCACTGACACACACTGAGGAACTCCCTCAATCCTGTGTCTCTCACTGACACACTCTGAGGAACTGTCTCCATCCTGTAAGCACACTGCTTCTGTCTGAACATTTATGATGAATTTGCTACAAGGAACAGGATAACCAAATTGTAGAGCATACATTTTCAATAGCATTAAAACGCACGGTGTTTCACTGCTTGGCCTGAGCGAGTTTGTGTTCAGCACTCCCAATCACAGGCTGGGAGTTCACAGCCATGTAATCTGAGCTCCCTGAACAACCAATCTCAGGCTGGTGGATCACTGGTTTGTGCTCTGAACTCCCTGATGGAAAATTGAGAAGTTGGAGGCTGTAATTTTGTGATATATCGGCCTTGGCTCTGTTAAAACCAAACAGCATCATCCCCAAGCAGGCAATACCTTTTTAAAAACAAACCTGATTCTACAGCCTTCCCATTAATGCCCATTTTTTACAGGCTTTCATCAGCCGTTGGCTGCTGAATTTCTCCAAACCCGTCTGAGGATATACACTGTTCATAATCAATGGTTCGTGTCGATGGTCAGTCGGGAAACAGAGCTTACATCTGTAAAGTCCGCGCCTCAATAATACACGGACTTCGGGAGAACAGTTTAACAGGTACTTTACTGAACAGGAGGGCAACGTCAGACTGACATACAGAAGCCTGCTAGGGCCTTTTATACAGGGGTGGTCACTGCCAGTACTGCAGTCTAAAACCAGTTCTTCCCTTAAAGGTACATACACAACAATTCCTCCCCTTTTAGATAAATAGTACATAACATTCACTTAACAACTAAATAATAACTAATTACAACTTTCTGGATATTCTATACATCAACTGAAATAATCATTTATAAGCTCAGTCTTTGAGGAGGCTTCCTGATCCGGACTGGATAGTGCCTTTCTCGAGTATCCTGTTCTTGCGGCGAAGCTGATTCTGGTTCATGGTCACTGGTTGGTTCGTCAGCTTCCAATACCACTGCTTCTGAGATAGACGCAATCTGTACTTCAGGTTGATTGCCAGGTGCACATTCTCGTGGCACGGGTTTGGCTTGTTCCTGTGACTCTAGAATCTGGTCAGCATGGCGCCTCACAATGCTCTCTCCAACATCCACTGTGTACATTAATGGTCCCTGCTGTGTGCCTATCGTTCCTGGCTGCCATTTTTCTGTTCGGTAGTCGCGGGCCAAGACTGGTTGCCCTACCTTGAAGCTCCGGGTTGGCTTCTCATTTATGTGCTGGAATTGCTTATCCTCAACATCTCGTCTTATGTTTGGTTTGAGCAAATCCAGGCGACATCTTAGCCTTCGGTTGAAGAACTGTACGGCTGGAGCTTGGTTGGTTACTGCATTCCAGTAAGCAAACAAGAAACTATCCACCTTGTGTTGTAGTGGTATGTCATCATTATACATTGCCTTTATGGCCTTTTTAAAGGTCTGAACAAACCTCTCAGCCAATCCATTTGTGGCTGGATGATATGGGGCAGATGTGTAATGTTTCACCCCATTATTCTTCAGGAACCTCCGGAAATCCTCAGACACAAACTGTGGCCCATTGTCGGAGCAAATCTGTTCTGGCAACGCATTCCTGGCGAAGATGGTCCTTAGGACTGCAATAGTTTCCTCCGTGGTGGTGGAGGACATTTTAATGACCTCTGGCCATTTCGAATGGGCATCCACAGCGATTAGAAACATTGAGTCCATAAATGGACCAGCAAAATCAATGTGTACCCATTGCCATGGAGATGAGGGCCACTCCCATGGATGTAGCGGGGCCTGTGGTGGAGCATTTTGGTCCTTCTGGCATCCTGTGCATCTCTTGGTCATATCATAAGAACATAAGAACATAAGAAATAGGAGCAGGCGTAGGCCAATCGGCCCCTCGAGCCTGCTCCGCCATTCAATAAGATCATGGCTGATCTGATCCTAACCGCCAATCTACTATCACAGAACTATCTCATGAATCTAACAGAATTAGTCACATGAAATAGGAGCAGGATCAGGCTACATGGCCCCTGGGCCCATTCCACTAACCACAGGGCCATGACCGATCCGAACCTAGACTCATGTCCAAATTCCTGCCCGCTCCCCGTAACCCTTAATTCCCTTTACTTCTAGGAAACTGCCTATTTCTGTTATAAATTTATGTAATGATGTAGCTTCTACAGCTTTTTGGGGCAGCATATTCCATGGACCTACCACCCTCTGAGTGAAGTAGTTCCTCCTCATCTCAGTTTTGAAAGAGCAGCCCCTTATTCTAAGACTATGCCCCCTAGTTCTAGTTTCACCCATCATCGGGAACATCCTCCCCGCATCCACCCGATCCAACCCTTCACAATCTTATATGTTTCTATAAGATCGCCTCTCATTCTTCTGAACTCCAATGAGTAGAGTCCCAATCTACTCAACCTCTCCTCATATGTCCATCCACTCATCCCCGGGATTAACCGAGTGAACCTTCTTTGTACTGACTCGAGAGCAAGTATGTCTTTTCTTAAGTATGGACACCAAAACTGTATGCAGTATTCCAGGTGCGGTCTCACCAATACCTTGTACAACTGAAGCAATACCTCCCTATTTTTATATTCTATCCCCCTAGCAATGAAAGCCAACATTCCATTGGCCTTCTTAATCACTTGCTGCACCTGCATACTAAACTTTTGAGTTTCGTGCACCAGGACCCCCAGATCCCTTTGTACTTCAGTACTTTCCAGTTTCTTGCCATTAAGATAATAATTTGCTCTCCGATTTTTCCTGCCAAAGTGCATAACCTCACACTTTCCAGTATTGTATTCCATCTGCCAAATCTCTGCCCATTTACTTAGCCTGTCTATGTCCCCTTGCAGGTTTTTATGTCCTCCTCACTCACTACTTTCCCTCCCATCTTAGTATCATCTGCAAACTTTGATATGTTACACTCGGTCCCCTCCTCCAAATCGTTAATATAGATTGTAAAGAGTTGGGGACCCAGCACTGACCCCTGCGGAACACCACTAGTTACTGATTGCCAGTCTGAGAATGAACCATTTATCCCAACTCTCTGCCTTCTGTTAGATAGCCAATCCTCTATCCATGCCAGAATATTACCCCCAATCCCGTGATTTTTTATCTTAAGCAATAATCTGTTGTGTGGCACCTTGTCAAATGCCTTTTGGAAGTCTAAATACACTACGTCCATTGGTTCCCCTTTATCCACCCTATATGTTACTTCCTCAAAGAACTCCAGCAAATTTGTCAAACATGACTTCCCCTTCATAAAACCATGCTGACTTTGTCCTATTAAATTATGATTATCCAAATGTCCTGTTACTGTATCCTTAATAATGGACTCCAACATTTTACCTACCACAGATGTTAGGCTAACCGGTCTATAGTTTCCAGCCTTCTGTCTACTGCCCTTTTTAAATAAGTGTGTTACATTAGCAGTTTTCCAGTCTGCCGGGACCTTTGCTGAGTCCAGGGAGTTTTGGAAAATTATTACCAATGCATCCACAATCCCTACCGCCACTTCCGTCAAGACCCTAGGATGTAAGCCATCAGGTCCAGGTGATTTATCCGCCTTGAGTCCCATTATTTTACCGAGTACCACTTCCTTAGTGATTTTGATCGTGTTTAGCTCCTCCCCCCCTATAGCCCCCTGTTTGTCCAGTGTTGGGATATTCTTAGTGTCCTCTACTGTAAACACTCATTCAGTGTTTTTGCCATCTCCATATTTCCCACCATTAATTTCCCGGTCTCATCCTCTAAGGGACCAACATTTACTTTAGCCACCTTTTTTCTTTTTATATAACTATAAAAGCTCAAACTATCTGTTTTTATATTTTTTGCTAATTTACTTTCATAATCTATCTTCTCTTTCTTAATCAATCTTTTTGTTTTTTTTTGCTGTCTTTTAAAGTTTTCCCAATCCTCTATCCTCCCACTAGAGTTGGCTACCTTATAGGCCCTTGTTTTTAGTCGAATACTATCCTTAATTTCTTTACTTAGCCACGGATGGCTGTCTTTTCTTTTACACCCTTTTCTTTTCAGTGGAATATATATTTTTTGGAAGTTGTAAATTAACTCCTTAAATGTACACCACTGATCATGTATCGTCTTACCCTTTAATCTATTTTACCAATCCACTCTACTCAATTCCGCTCTCATACTTTCATAGTCTCCTTTATTCAAGCTTAGCACGCTTGTTTGAGATCCAACCTTCTCACCCTCTAATTGAATATGGAATTCAACCATGTTATGGTCACTCATTCCAAGGGGATCCTTTACTAGGACATTTTTAATTAATCCTGTCTCGTTACACAGGACCAGATCTAAGGTTGCTTGCCCCCTGGTCAGTTCAGTTACATACTGCTCAAGAAACCCATCCCTAATACACTCAATGAACTCATCCTCAAGGCAGCCCTGCCCAGTTTGATTTGTCCAGTTAATATGATAGTTAAAATCCCCCATAATTATAGATGTTCCCTTATTACAAGCCTCAACTATATCCTGATTGATACTCCGTCCAACCGAGTTGCAACTGTTCGGAGGCCCATAGACTACGCCCACTAGTGTTTTTTTCCCCTTATTATTCCTTATCTCCACCAAAACTGTTTCATTATTCTGATCTTTTGGCCGAATATCATTTCTCTGTATTACAGTGATTCCTTCCTTTATTAACATAGCCACCCCACCTCCCCTTCCTTCCTGCCTGTCCTTCCTGATCATTAAATAACCTGGTATGTTTAATTCCCAGGCATTGTCACCTTGCAGCCATGTTTCTGTAATGGCCACAAGATCATACCCATATGTAGTTATTTGTGCCATTAACTTGTCTATTTTGTTACGAATGCTACGTGCATTCAGATAGAGAACTTTCAAATATGTTTTATGACACTTAGTTCCTGCTTTTGCCCTTTTTATTACTTTACCTTTCACTCCATACCTTCTGCCCCTTCCTGACACACTCTGGTTTTTAATTTCCCCACTGCTACCTAAGTCTATGACCTTCTCTGTTGTTATTTTTATTATTTGCTCTCTAGGAACCTCCCCCCGACTAGTTAGTTTAAAGCCCTCTCTATAGCCCTAGTTATATGATCCGCCAGGACTCTAGTCCCAGCACTGGCCAAGTGAAGCCCGTCCCAACGGAACAACTCCCTCCTGCCCCAGTACTGGTGCCAGTGTCCCAGGAAGCAAAACCCATTTCTCCCACACCAGTCTTTGAGCCACGCATTTAACTCTCTAATTTTATTTGTCCCAGCCAAATTTGCTCGTGGCTCAGGTAATAATCCAGAGATTATTACCCTTGAGGTTCTGTTTTTTAATTTGACCCCTAGCTGCTCATACTCCTTTAACAGAACCGGTTTCCTAGTCCTATCTACGTCGTTTGTACCAACATGGACCACGACGACTGGATCCACCCCCTGCCACTGCAAGTTTCTTTCCAGCCCAGAGGAGATGTCCTTAACCCTGGCACCGGGTAGGCAACACAGCCTACGGGACTCTCGCTCTTGGCTGCAGAGAACTCTATCTATCCCTCTAATAATACTATGCCCTACCACTACAACATTTCTATTTACTCCCCCCTCTTGAATGGCCCCCCGTTCCACGGTGCTGTGGCCAGGTTGCTCATCCTCCCTGCAGCCCCTGCTCCTGTCCACACAGGGAGTAAGTACCTCGAACCTGTTGGCCAAGAGCAAGGGCTGCGGCTCCTCCAACACTACCTCCTGGATCCCCGTACGTGCCTCGCTCGTAGTCACACTGTCCTGACCCTGGCCATGTGCTGCATCTGAATTAATTAACTTCATAGGTGTGACCACCATCTGGTACACTGAGTCCAGGTACTTCTCCCCCTCCCTGATGTGTCGCAGTGTCTGAAGCTCAGACTCCAGGTCATCAACACGGAGCTGGAGATCCTGTAGCAGCAGACACTTGTCACAGATGTAATCACCGTGAGCCTCAATGGGGTCTACCGGCTCCCACATCTTGCAACAGTAACACATCACCTGCTCCATTCTATGTAATTAATTAAACTTTTTATTGTTACCCGATTTTAGATGCTAGTATCCCCTTGAATTAATTGGATTTAAATTAAATTAATCCCTCTAATTACATCAGTTAAATGGTTTACCAACAGTCACACTGCACCAGAAAGGCCTTATTAAGTACAACCAGTTAAAGATGTACTCTAGGGCGCTTATTTACCAACTGTCCACACTACACCACAGAGACCCTAGAAAAAAACCCGCCGAATTTAAGCTTGTAATGAAAAGGAGAAAGAAAGAAATACTCACCAACCAATCCAACCAATCACTTACCTGCTTCCTGGTGATGTCACACTTGGATTACTTTTTACCTCTCTCCTCTGCTGCTGAGTTGGTATGCCTCACCTCGCAACTGCCGGTATTTAAGCTCTGCCGCCGGTCACTGCCCCCTCACAGGTCCGATGCTCTGATCGGGCCTCACCTCGCAACTGCCGGTATTTAAGCTCTGCCGCCGGTCACTGCCCCCTCACAGGTCCGATGCTCTGATCGGGCCTCACCTCGCAACTGCCGGTATTTAAGCTCTGCCGCCGGTCACTGCCCCCTCACAGGTCCGATGCTCTGATCGGGCCTCACCTCGCAACTGCCGGTATTTAAGCTCTGCCGCCGATCACTGCCTCCTCACAGGTCCGATGCTCTGATCGTGCCTCACCTCGCAACTGCCGGTATTTAAGCTCTGCCGCCGGTCACTGCCCCCTCACAGGTCCGATGCTCAGATCGGGCCTCACCTCGCAACTGCCGGTATTTAAGCTCTGCCGCCGGTCACTGCCCCCTCACAGGCCCGATGCTCTGATCGGGCCTCACCTCGCCACTGCCGGTATTTAAGCTCTGCCTCCAGTCACTGCCCCCTCACAGGTCCGATGCTCTCTTTTTCTTTATCCTCGATTTCTTTATCGATTCCCGGCCACCACACAAACGCCCTGGCTAGGCTCTTCATTTTTACCCCTCCCAGATGACCCTCATGAAGCTCATTGAGCACTCTACCTCTCAACTTGGGTGGAATTACCACTCGGGATCCACACATCAAGGTTCCCCGGCACACTGACAGCTGTTCTCTCCTTGGCGAGAATGCTGGCAACAGTGAGTCGTCATATGCTGGCCATCCCTTCACCATCAAATCATAGACCCGAGAGAGTGTCGGGTCATTTTGGGTTTCCTTCTTTATACTCGAGTTTGTAACAGGCAAACATTTGACTATGGTCGCATGAAATATCTCAACAGGGTCCACTGCCGGTGTTTCTTCTACCGTAGGCAACGGTAGGCGCGACAGCCCATCACCGTTTCCATGCTGTTTCGTACCCTTGTACTCTATGTCGTACTGATGTGCCCCTAGAAAAAGTGACCATCTTTGCAGCCGTTGCGGCATCATCACCGGAACGCCCTTCTTTGGGTTAAAAATGGAGACCAGGGGCTGATGATCAGTCAGTAGGGTGAATTTCTGCCCATGCAGATAGTGATTGAACTTCTTCACCCCCCACATCCGTGCTGCTGCTTTGTGTGATACTGCAATGCTGAAAGCCTTGTCCAGCGTAAGATCCTTTTCTGATAGAAGCCATTTCTGGGTTCCTTCACATTGAAGCCCACACACAAACTTGTCCCTTAATGTATCTGCAAGTCCCGTTCCAAACTGACAGTGTTTTGATAACTTGCGCAGTTCCGTTAAATACTCAGCATTACTTTCATCTTTATGCTGGTTCCTTTTGCGAAACTTAAATCTTTCTGCTATCAGCAGCGGTGTGGGGTTTAAGTGGTCCTGTAGGATTGACACTATGTTTTCAAAATCCTTTTCTACTGGCTTCTCTGGGGTTACTAGGTTTCGTAGTAAGCCATACGTTTTTGCACCCATTGAATTCAACAATACCAGCGCTTTCTTGTCATCTGGCACTTCATTCGCCTTGCAGTATACTTCTATGCGCTCGACATATGTCGTCCAATCTTCGACTTCATTGTCGAACGCTGTGATACTGCCACTCTTCGGCATTTTTGGGTGTGGTTAGACTGGCTTAAAATGGCGTCTCCCGCGCTTTCCTTTCTTCCCCGCTGCGGCTTAAAATGGCATCTCCCGCGCTTTCCTTTCTTCCCCGCTGCGACTTAAAATGGCGTCTCCCGCGCTGCTGCCAACGCCGCCCTCGGCGGTCCTCGTGGCAAATGGCGATGCCCTGTAGGTTTCGTGCGCTGCTCCTGCGCTGCTGCCAATGCCGCTCTCTGCGGTCCTTGTGGCAACGGCAGCACCTCGCGTTTTCCTGCGCGCCTCTCTCCCCCATTGACGCTGCTCGGCCCTTGAACACCGGCTGCGCTCTGCTCTCTCTCGTCTCTCTCCCCGTTGATGCCGCTCGGTCCTGAACACCGGCTGTGCCCTGTGCGCTCTGCCCTTTCTCTCTCCCCCGTCGACGCTGCTCGGCCTTTTTCTGTGCCGCTCGGTCAGCTCTAGCCACCGCTGTCTGGGAAGGGTCTGCGCAGTACCTGTTGCCAGCCCGTTTCGCTGGACCACCGTGACTGGAAAGCCAAGCCTGGCTCTCGACAGCCTCCCCTGCGATGCTCAAATCTCCGCTGGATGACTGGGCGGTTGCCCGTGGTCGACGCCCGTGCTTCTGGACTCGACCTCCTTCCACTGTTCTCCAGGAGTGAATCCCTGGGAGGTGATGCGGAGTTGCAGGTAGGTTCGAATCTGCGTCGTCGCCAATGTTGTGTCTGTGTATAATAAGACACAGACTGCAGGAGAAACGGTACAACAGGTGTTTACTGAATGAGGGTTACTCTAGAACTAACTATACAGATCACTACTCAGGGTTTATATACAGGTGTGGTCACTGCTGGTACTACAGTATTCAGGAGCTATAAAAAGTAGTTCTCTCCCTTAAAGGTATATACATTACAGAGTGGTTTTATTTAATCAAGCTTTTATAAAAGTTGGTATTATATGTATGAAAGATGTATTATACGAGGTAATTCCAGGTTGGTTGCCGGAAGCGATAGTGAGGGACATGGTGTGGGAGGAGAATCAGGAGGTAGAGGAAAAAGCAATAGGGATCACATATGAGAAGACTGTGAGGGCAATGCCACAGGATTGGATGGAAGAAATAAATGCGGAAATCTCCAAAGGAAGTAAAATGCGTCCCACTTTTCCAAGTTTTCTGCTGGAGAAAGGGGGAGAGTTGGTCCAATTTGACAACTGTAATACTCGAGATTTCCATGAGGTATTTAGAGAATGGAGATTCAAGACACCTGCTCGTCAGGAGTTTTGGCAGAGTATATACCCACTGTCATAAATTGCAATTTCTACAAGAAGTAACTCAGGAAGTGCTACTGGATGGCCAGCTGAGGGCGCCATCTGAGGAGTATAAACACTCGGGCGTGGGCCCAACTTGGCCAGAGACAATCTGGAAACAGGAAGCTAGTGACTACTATCTAGACCTCCATGTTTTGTTACAAGTCGATTAAAGCCTTGCTTTATGTTCAACCAAGTGCGTAGTGAGTCTTTATTACATCAATTTAATCGAATTGTTATCATCTCCACACTTTGGGTGATTCGGAACAACCAGCTGCAACTCGAACCGCAGAAAGGAACTTGGGCAAGAATCTGATCCATCATGGAAAAACTCCTTAGACCTGTTCGTCTCAACCTGGACCCGAATGCACCTGCGGCAGCGAAGGTATGGAAGCATTGGTTTCGTACCTTTAGCAACTTTCTTGAAGAATGTGGGGCGGATGCCCCTAATAATTTACGAATGCTTATTAACTACGTATCCCCTCATGTGTATGATTATATTGAGGACTGTATAGACTACGATGCTGCTATTCAAATTTTACAGCAGCTATATGTCAAGTCCCCGAATGAAATCTTTGCTTGACACCTACTGGCCACAACTCGGCAGCAGCCTGGGGAATCACTCGATGAATTCCTCCAGAAACTTCGCAGGCTCAGCAAACATTGTAACCTTAAAGCGGTTACAGCTGAACAGTGTCAAGAGGAACTAATGCGCGATTCCTTTATCAATGGGATTGCGTCCCCTTTTATATGTCAGCGCCTGCTGGAAAATAAAACCCTCAATTTACGGGCTGCTTCTGACCAGGCGTGTTCCCTGGACTTGGCCAAGAAGAATGCAGACACTTATCTCCCAGCACATGCACGGGCGGTGGCTATCACCTTTAATGAGTCTTTTGATAGGTCTCGGGTGGATGCCCCCGCTGAAGATGACTCTACTCTAACGGGCGACGACCCTACCCTAGAGGCCTTCGCTGATGATGACCCCACCCTAGCAGCATCCTGGCAATCAGGAAGAAAGTGTTTCTTTTGTGGAGGTATGTTCCATTGCAGAAAATTTTGCCTGGCTCGTAATGCGACCTGCAATAATTGCAGCAAGAAAGGACACTTTTCCAAGGTATGACAGTCACGGACCTCTGCTAACTAGAAAGGCCGCTCCTCTAAAGTATACCGGTCGAGAGCTCCTGTTAGCTTCACAGCTGCTATCTATGGAGCTGCTCCTCCCCCAAGAACCACTGCTAAGGCTACAGCTGCCGAAGGAAAAATTGCCCCTCCTCCCATCACAGCTGTTTCTCCCCAAAGTTTGTCCCATGCAGCCACGAAGGTTTCAGTAAATGGGCACACTCTAAGTGCGCTAATCGACTCCTGCAGCTCTGACAGCTTCATTAGTAAGTGGGCTGTCAGCAGGTTAAAACTGCGCATTTATCCCTCGGACAGGGAGATTGCAATGGCTCTGACGACGCTGACCACCAATTCTTCTGGCTTCTGTCTTGTCAACCTCATCCTCAATGGCCACACTTATCTCTCCACCCGGCTCGGAGTACGCAAAAACTTATGCAGCGATGTGCTTCTGGGACAGGACTTCCAGAAATGCACAAAAGACTCACTTTTGAGTTTGGAAGGTCGAAGCTGGAGCTTACCATTTCTGAGGTGCTGTTTTGTGTGCTCTTGGCGGCCTTACTCGGTGAGCCCTCCCTGTTTGCCAATGTCTCCCCCTGCTGTAGACCCATAGCCACCAAATCGAGGTGCTTTAGCCATGACGACCGAGCATTTATCGAGGCAGAAATCTCTCACCTTTTAGCTGACGGTATTATCAAGCCGTGTTCATCTCCCTGGCGGGCTTAAGTCGTTGTTGTGAAAAACCCTTTAAAACAACATAAGAAACATCTGTGTATTGATTATTCGCAGACTACTAATCAATATACCGATCTGGATGCCTACCCACTCCCACGCATAGATGACATGGTCAACAACCTGGCCAAATACAAGGTATTTTCAACCTTCGATTTAAAGAGCGCGTACCATCAGGTACCGCTGAAAGACTCTGACAAAAAGTATACGGCCTTTGAGGCCAATGGTCGGCTTTATCAGTTTCGTCACCTTCCATTTGGGGTCACCAATGGGGTGGCCGTCTTCCAATGGGCAATGGATGGCCTAGTCCGGCAAGAGAACTTTACGGATACCTTTCCGTATTTAGACAATAGCACTATTGCCGGCCATGATCAAAAGGAGCCTGACGCCAATCTTCAGAGATGTTTTGACGTTCTTCGTCGTCGCCAATTAAAGTGAAACAAAGCCAAATCGTTGAAATCGGTGCCATCAGTTAACATTCTTGGCTATTGGGTGGGCAAAGGTGTTATTAAACCGGACCCAGAGCGACTTCGTCCACTTCAGGAGCTCCCTCCCCCTACAAATCTCGGCTCTCTTCGTCGGGCACTTGGCATGTTTGCTTATTACGCAAAGTGGATACCTCATTTCCCCGATAAAATACAACCCCTGCTTCATGCGAAGTCTTTTCCATTGGAGACAACGGCTATTTCTGCCTTCAACCTCCTCAAACGACATAAGAACATAAGAACATAAGAAATAGGAGCAGGAGTAGGCCAATCGGCCCCTCGAGCCTGCTCCACCATTCAATAAGATCATGGCTGATCTGATCCTAACCTCAAACCTACTATTACTCTCCATCCCTCCCGAACCCATGTGATCTCCTGGGAGAGGCGAAAAACCAGACAAAAAACCCAATGGCCAATTTGGGAGAAAAACATCTGGGAAATTCCTCTCCGACCCATCTAGGTGATCGAAACTCGTCCACGAGATCACTGTCCCTATATTTTCTACAGTACTTACCTTCTGTAAAAGGTGATCTCCACCCCAGCCAGGAACAGGAATAGAACCATCTCCTGAAATCTAACACATAATTAGAACACAAGAAGTAGGAGCAGAACCAGGCTACATGGCCCATGGGCCCGCTCCGTTACCCACAGGGCCATGACCGTTCCGAACATAGACTCATGTCCAATTTCCTGCCCGCTCCCCATATCCCCTAATTCCCTTTACTTCTAAGAAACTGTCTATTTCTGTTTTACATTTATTTAATGATGTAGCTTCCACAGCTTTCTGGGTCAGCAAATTCCACAGGCCTACTACCCTCTGAGTGAAGAAGTTTCTCCTCATCTCAGTTTTGAAAGAGCAGCCCCTTATTCTAAGATTATGCCCCCTAGTTCTAGTTTCATCCATCATTGGGAACATCCTCACCACATCCACCCGATCAAGCCCCTTCACAATCTTATATGTTTCAATAAGATCGCTTCTCATTCTTCTGAACTCCAATGAGTAGAGTCCCAATCTACTCAACCCCTCCTCATAAGTCCACCCCCTCATCCCCAGGATTAACCGAGTGAACCTTCTTTGTACTGACTCGAGAGCAAGTATGTCTTTTCTTAAGTATGGACACCAAAACTGTATGCAGTATTCCAGGTGCGGTCTCACCAATACCTTGTACAACTGCAACAATACCTCCCTGTTTTTATATTCTATCCCTCTAGCAATAAAAGCCAACATTCCATTGGCCTTCTTGATCACTTGCTGCACCTGCATACTAACTTTTTGAGTTTCGTGCACCAGGACCCCCAGATCCCTTTGTACGACAGTACTTTCCAGTTTCTTGCCATTAAGATAATAACTTGCTCTATGATTTTTCCTGCCAAAATGCATAACCTCACACTTTCCAGTATTGTATTCCATCTGCCAAATCTCTGCCCACTTATTTAGCCTGTCTATGTCCCTTTGCAGGTTTTTATGTCCTCCTCACTCATTACTTTCCTTCCCATCTTTGTATCATCTGCAAACTTTGATATGTTACACTCGGTCCCCTCCTCCAAATCATTAATATAGACCGTAAAGAGTTGGGGACCCAGCACTAACCCCTGTGGAACACCACTAGTTACTGATTGCCAGTCTGAGAATGAACCATTTATCCCAACTCTCTGCTTTCTGTTAGATAGCCAATCCTCCACCCATGCCAGAATATTACCCCCAATCCCATGATTTTTTATCTTGAGCAATAATCTTTTGTGTGGCACTTTGTCAAATGCCTTTTGGAAGTCTAAATACACTACGTCCATTGGTTCCCCTTTATCCACCCTGTATGTTACTTCCTCAAATAACTCAAGCAAATTTGTCAAACATGACTTCCCCTTCATAAAACCATGCTGACTTTGTCCTATTAAATTATGTTTATCCAAATATCCCATTACTGTCTCCTTAATAATGGACTCTAAAATTTTACCAACCACAGATGTTAGGCTAACAGGTCTATAGTTTCCAGCCTTCTGCTTACTACCCTTTTTAAATAAAGGTGTTACATTAGCAGTTTTCCAATCTGCCGGGAACTTTGCTGAGTCCAGGGCATTTTGGAAAATTATTACCAATGCATCCACAATACCTACCGTCACGTCCCTCAAGACCCTAGGATGTAAGCCATCAGGTCCAGGGGATTTATCCGCCTTGAGACCCATTATTTTACCAAGTACCACTTCCTTAGTGATTTTAATCGTATTTAGCTCTTCCCCCCCTATAGCCCCCTGTTTGTCCAGTGTTGGGATATTCTTAGTGTCCTCTACCGTAAAGACTGATACAAAATAATTGTTCAGCATTTTTGCCATCTCCATGTTTCCCACCATTAATTTCCCGGTCTCATCCTCTAAGGGACCAACATTTACTTTAGCCACCCTTTTTCTTTTTATATAACTATAGAAACTTTTGCTATTTGTTTTTATATTTTTTGCTCATTTACTTTCATAATCTATCTTCCCTTTCTTAATCAATCCTTTAGTTATTTTTTGCTGTCTTTTAAAGACTTCCCAATCTTCTATCCTCCCACTGGATTTGGCTACCTTATATGCCCTTGTTTTTAGTCGGATACTATCCTTAATTACTTTACTTAGCCACAGATGGCTATCTTTTCTTTTACACCCTTTTTTCCTCAGTGAAATATATATTTTTTGGAAGTTGTAAAATAACTCCTTAAATGTACACCACTGATCATGTACCATCTTACCCTTTAATCTATTTTCCCAGCCCACTCTAATCAATTCTGCTCTCATACCTTCACAGTCTCCTTTATTCAAGCTCAGCACGCTTCTTTGAGATCCAACCTTCTCACCCTCTAATTGAATATGGAATTCAACCATGTTATGGTCACTCATTCCAAGGGGATCATTTACTAGGACATTTTTAATTAATCCTGTCTCATTACACTGGACCAAATCTAAAGTTGCTTGCCCCCTGGTCGGTTCAGTTACATACTGCTCAAGAAACCCATCCCTAATACACTCAGTGAACTCATCCTCAAGGCTGCCCTTCCCAATTTGATTTGTCCAGTTAATATGATAGTTAAAATCCCCCATAATTATAGCTGTTCCCTTATTACAACCCTCAACTATTTCCTGATTAATACTCCATCCGACAGAGCTGCAACTGTTCGGAGGCCTATAGACTACACCCACTAGTGTTTTTTTCCCCTTATTATTCTGTATCTCCACCCAAACTGTTTCACTATCCTGATCCTTTGACCCAATATCATTTCTCTGTATTATAGTGATTCCTTCCTTTATTAACATAGCCACCCCACCTCCCCTTCCTTCCTGCCTGTCCTTCCTGATTGTTAAATAACCTGGTATATTTAATTCCCAGTCATGGTCACCCTGCAGCCATGTTTCTTTAATGGCCACAAGATCATACCCATATGTAGTTATTTGTGCCGTTAACTCGTCCATTTTGTTATGAATGCTACATGCATTCAGATAAAGAACTTTCAAATATGTTTTGTGACACTTAGATCCTGCTTTTTCCCCTTTTACTACCTTTACCTTTTACTCCATACCTTCCGTCCCTTCCTGACATGCTCTGTTTTTTAATTCCCCCACTGCTACCTAAGTCTATGACCTTCTCCGTAGTCATTTTTATTATTTGCTCTCTAGAAACCTCCCCCCCACTAATTAGTTTAAAGCCCTCTCTACAGCCCTAGTTATATGATTCGCCAGGATTCCAGTCCCAGCACTGGCCAAGTGAAGTCCGTCCCAACGGAACAGCTCCCTCTTCTCCCAGTACTGGTGCCAGTGTCCCAAGAAGCAAAACCCATTTTTCCCACACCAGTCTTGGAGCCACGCATTTAACTCTCTAATTTTATTTATCCTAGCCAAATTCGCTCGTGGCTCAGGTAATAATCCAGAGATTATTACCCTTGAGGTTCTGTTTTTTAATTTGACCCCTAGCTGTTCATACTCCTTTAGCAGAACCTTCTTCCTTGTCCTATCTATGTCATTTGTACCAACATGGACCACGACAACTGGATCCTACCCCTCCCGCTCCAAGTTTCTTTCCAGCCCAGAAGAGATGTCCTTAACCCTGGCACCAGGCAGACAACACAGCCTTCGGGACTCCCGCCTCTGACTGCAGAGAATCCTATCTATCCCCCTAATGATACTATCCCCTACCACTACAACATTTCTTTTTACTCCCCCCACTTGAATGGCCCCCTGTTCCACGGTGCTGTGGCCAGGTTGCTCATCCTCCCTGCAGCCCCTGCTCCCACCCTCACAGGGAGAAAGAATCTCGAAACTGTTTGACAAGAGCAAGGGCTGTGGCTCCTCCAACACTACCTCCTGGTTCCCCGTACCTGCCTCACTCATAGTCACACCATCCTGTCCCTGACCACGGACTACATCTGAATTAATTAATTTCATAAGTGTGACTACGTCCTGAAACATAGAGTCCAGGAACTTCTCCCCCTCCCTCATGTGTCGCAGTGTCTGAAGCTCGGTCTCAAGCACCTCAATACGGAGCCGGAGTTCTCCTAGCAGCAAACACTTGTCGCAGATGTAATCACCGTGAGCCTCAATGGGGTCCACCGGCTCACAAATCTCGCAACAGTAACACATCACCTGCTCCATTCTATATAATTAATTAAATTTCTTATTATTAGTTATGAAGACCCTGCCCGGATATAGATGATAATATCACACCACTATTCAATAGGACTTACCAACTTAAAGGTATAAAAGAGAAGGAAGAAAACCTACCAACCACCTGATCACCAACCTGTTTGGTTGACTCGTCTCGCTGCTCCGCTTCTGCAGTGCTGTCTAAGCCACACTCTCTCTCAACTCAAATGCCACGCTGGAGAAAGCCACGCTTCGCTCCATTGATGAAAACCTTCCTTTTGTGGTCGAATGCGATGCATCGGAGGTGGCGATCTCGGCTACCTTGAATCAAAGTGGTCGACCCGTGGCATTCCTATCCAGAACCTTGCAGGGTAGCGAGCTCCATTACCCACCCCCCCCCGTCGAGAAGGAGTCTACAGCCATCATCGAGGCTGTACGCCAATGGAGTCATTTTCTTGCTCAGCATCATTTCATGCTCATAACTGACCAGCGCTCCGTGGCCTTCATGTTGGATAACCGGAAGCGCACAAAAATCAAAAATAATAAAATTCAACTCTGGAGGATGGAGCTGGCCGCCTTTGGATATACTATCCGTTACCAACCCGGCAAACAGAATGTGGCCCCAGATACCTTCACACGGGCATTTTGCTCTTCAATTTCAACGTCGACTCTGGCGGATCTGCATATGGGCTTATGCCATCCTGGCGTTACCCGTATGTTGCACCTTGTGCGCTCCAAAAATCTAGCTTTCTCAACGGAGGACGTAAAGAAAACATGCTCCTCCTGTAGGATTTGTGCAGAATTGAAACCACAATTCTTCCGCCCATCAGATGGCTTACTCATACATGCAATGCAGCCTATGCAGAGGCTCAGCATAGACTTTAAAGGGCCATTGCCTTCGTCGACACGGAACACCTAACTACTTACGATGGTAGATGAGTATTCACGCTTTCCCTTTGCCTTCCTCTGTCCTAATATGCTTACCTCAACGGTAATTAAATGCCTCAATCAAGTCTTTTCCCTTTGCGGGACGGCCAATTTTATCCACACGGATCGGGGTCCCTCCTTTATATCGAGTGAACTTAAAGGTTATCTCTCCCAACGGGGAATCGCCTCGAGTAAGACGACACCATATCACCCAATCGGCAACGGACAGGTTGAACGATACAATGCCATCATCTGGAATGCTGTCCGTCTGGCACTGAGGTCACGCAACCTACCAGACCAGCAGTGGGAAACTGTGCTCCCCGACGTGTTACACTCTATCAGGTCTCTTCTCTTCACATCCACTAATGTCACGCCTCATGAGCGATTCTTCAAGTTCCGGCATCGCTCTACACATGGGACATCTCTACCGTCATGGTTGGTGGCTCCAGGCCCTGTGTTACTCCGGTGGTTCGTCCGGTCAGCCAAGAATGACCCTCTCATTGACGAGGTGGAGTTAACGGAGGTAAACCCCACGTATGCGCACGTGAGGTACCCTGATGGCCGGGAGTCCACCGTCTCGCTCAGAGATCTGGCTCCCTGCCCAACCGGACACACGGGCCCGAATGATGAAGGATCCCGCGACGATGATGTCAACACTCCGCACCCCTATGAAGATGACGCCCTACCTGGGACATCGAGGGATCTGCCGGCAGTGCAACCGGATCAACTCAGGGAGCCGAACGCTCCCCGTAAAATGGCCACCCAAAACCAGGACGCCGGACAATCTCCAGCTACGACCCAGGATGAGGCCAGTTCTGTGCCTGTGGGGACCCGCACCCGGAGTCATGATATTCCTAGTCCTCCACAGGATGATCAAGACGACGTGGACTCTACCGACTTACCAGTACGGGCCAAGCGACCCAGGGACCAGGACACGGGAGACATGCCTTCCTGTCACAAGCAGAAAGCTAAACGACTACAGCTATTTTTGGTCCGCCTAGGGAGGAAGAATGTCACAAATCGCAACTTCTACAATAAGTAACTCAGGAAGCACTACTGGATGGCCAGCTGAGGGCGCCGTCCAAGGAGTATAAATACTCGGGCGTGGGCCCAACTTGGCCAGAGACAATCTGGAAACAGGAAGCTAGTGACTCACTTAGACGGTAAAGAGACCTACATCAGAATGCTGTTCATAGACTACAGCTCAGCATTCAACACTATCGTCCCTAACAAGCTGGCCACCAAACTCCACACTCATGGCCTGAACACTTCCCTTTGCAACTGGACCCTGGACTTCCTAACAAACAGACCCCAGTCTGTCAAATTAGGTAACCACACCTCCCCCCCTGACCCTGAACACGGGGGCCCCACAAGGATGTGTGCTGAGCCCCCTCCTCTACTCCCTCTTCACCCACGACTGTGTGGCTGTTAATGGTTCCAACACCATCATCAAGTTTGCAGATGATACCACGGTGGTAGGCCAGATCACCAACAACGATGAGTCAGCCTACAGGGAGGAGGTCCAGCATCTCGTGAAGTGGTGCGCCGATAACAACCTCGCCCTTAACATCAAGAAAACCAAGGAAATCATTGTGGACTTCAGGAAGTCTAAAGGCGGAAGTCACACCCCCATCCACATCCATGGGGCTGTGGTGGAAAGGGTGGACAGCTTTAAGTTCCTTGGAGTCCACATCACGGAAGACCTCTCCTGGTCCCTCAATACCTCCTCTATAGTGAAGAAGGCCCAGCAGCGCCTATATTTCCTAAGGAGGCTGAAGGGATGTAACCTGTCACCCCTGATCCTCTCTAACTTTTACCGCTGCACAATAGAGAGCATCCTGACGAACTGTATCACAGTATGGTATGGCAGCTGTAGCTCCTATGACCGGAAAGCCCTGCAGCGATTAGTCAAAACTGCCCAACGCATTACCGGCACCCGGCTACCGACCATAGAGAACATCTACCAGAAACGCTGTTTACGGAGGTCACAGACCATCATCAAAGACCCTACCCACCCCAGCCACAGTCTGCTCGCCCCCCTGCCATCTGGGAGACGCGACAGATGCATTCGCACCTGAGCGACCAGATTTAGGAACAGCTTCTTTCCCTGGGCTGTCATCCTACTGAACTCCACAAATAAACTCTAAAGCCTGCACATCTGCCAATGCACTTTATTATGTTTATGTTAATGTATTACAAGCCAAATGAATGTTGAATGTTTAAATGTCTTAATCTAAATGTACACTCTCGGGAGCCGCAAGCCTACATTTCGTTGTACTGCACTTGTGCACTAACAATGACAATAAAGTTGATTATGATTATGATTATGATTATGATACTAACTAGACCTCCATGTTTTGTTACAAGTCGATTAAAGCCTTGCTTTAAGTTCAACCAAGTGCGTAGTGAGTCTTTATTACGTCACCCACAGCTGGACTTCAACAGGATTTGGAAGGGAGTGTGGGCAAATTTTAAATGTCAGAGTGGATTGAACTGGATTTCAAATTGGCTCATAACCGGATTTTTACCATGACGGTCTTGTGCAAGATTGGGCGAGTGGAGGGTGCAACTTGCCCAGTGTGTGGGACACAGGATGAGACTCTGTCCCATTTACTGGTGTTATGTCCGCGGTTAAATGATTTTAAGTACTATGTTCGACAGTTGTGTGAAGTTTTTTTGCTGGGTGGGGACCGAAGAGTGAGAATGGGAATCCCGTGGGACTCCATTTTGAGATGGGGATTGCAGGAGAGTCTGCCCGAGTCTAGTGGAGCGGCAATTAATTTAATGTTCAGTTTGGCTAGATTTGTGATTGTGCAAAGAAGGAATGCCCTGTTTTTTAAGGGGAGGAGAATCAATCTAAAAGAGTATTTTAAGTATAAACTAAAAGATCATTATAAGGCTCTGTGGATGTTTTATTCAGAAAGGAATTTAAAGATAGTATTTTACAATCAATTTTTAAAGTGCAATCGATTAATATATGTTACAGGAGACAAATTAAACTTCAGCTTTTGATTTTAAAATGTGGTGGCGGAATGGCTGTGCAGAGCGGCAGAATGGAATTGTATGACACAATGAAATGATCACAATGTTGTAAATGTTCTTAATGTTCAATAAAGTATATTAATTTAAAAAAAGTTGGTAGCACACTTGCCTCTGAGTCAGAAGGTTGTGGGTTCAAGTCCCACACCAGAGACTTGTGCACAAATATCTAGGCTAACACTCCAGTGTAGTGCTGAGGGAGAGCTGCACTGTTGGAGGTGCTGTCTTTCAAATGAGACTTAAACTGAAGCCCTGTCTGCTCTCTCAGGTGGATGTAAAAGATCCCATGGCACTATTTAGAAGAAGAGCAGGGGAGTTATCCCCGGTGTCCTGGCTAATATTTATCCCTCCAATAACAAAAACGGATTATCTGGCCATTTTCACATTGCTGTTTGTGGGAGCTTGCTATTTGCAAATTGGCTGCTGCGTTTCCTACATTATAACAGTAACTACACTTCAAAAAGTACTTCCTTGGCTGTAAAGTGCTTTGGGATGTTGTGAAAGGCGCTATATAAATGCAAGTCATTCTTTCTATCCCTCCTGATCGCCGCCTTCCCTCCTAATCACCCGATCCCTCCCTCCGATCGCCCCCGACTCTGCTCTCCCGCCCCCTCCCTGGGTTGTTATTCTCTCAATATTGCAAAAGTGATAATTAGATTCTACAATGATTAGCCGGTGCAAATGATTTTTTTGAATACAGCTTACGCTATGATTCCCTTCAGAGAATTCTAGCTTTCAACAGGAAAACACATAACAAGCTAAATAAACAGTAGAAGGTTCCAGTTGATCTGAGTTGCTGTAATGCCATGGAATTATTTATAATGAGAAGAATTTCCAACGGTGCCCCAAGGATTACTATTGAATGACAGTCTAATCTCCTAAATCAGTACTGGCAGAGTGAGCATTCCTCTGGGACCATTCATCGACTCTCACAGAGCAGCAGAGAATTCAGCCGTCAATAGTTAAACCAGCAAAATTGTGGCTTTCTTTTAAGAAAAAATGTTTGCTGAAGCATGTTTTGAATGAGAGGAAGCTTTTGTCTTTCAATGTAATTTTTTTATTGTTGTTGATTTTATTTTATCATATTTAGCTTTAAATCCTTTCCCAACATTTATTTTGTGAATCTGATGTGTTTTTCCAGGATATCGACATTTGTTCCTGCGAGAGGACACACTGGGTAGATTTCGACCAAAAGAACATAAGAAATAGGAGCAGGAGTAGGCCATACGGGGAATCAAGGGATATGGAGATCGGGCGGGAAAGTGGAATTCAGGTCAAAGATCAGCCATGATCATATTGAATGGCAGAGCAGGCTCGAGGGGCCAAATGGCCTACTCCTGCTCCTATTTCTTATGTTCTTATGTTCTTATGTTGTGAATCACCTGCCCGGCCCTTACAGAAAGCTTACAGTCTGATTCTTACTTGCATTGAGTTCAGGGGTAATGAAAATCGGGCGATTTCAGTAATGGACAGTGAATCCCCAACGCTGGTTGTATGTCAGAGTGACACATTGAAAATGTCCCCCATTAACTGGCCCCAAGGTTTCCCGGAGTAAGCGGGGTTCCGTCACGCCTCTGGTGAAGGGACAGCGGCAGTGCAATGGGAGCCACTCCGAGGAAAGTAGTTCTCACAAGAAAGTCCATTTCTTTTCAGCTTAATCTCCTCCTCTGGCTCTCTCACCCTGCTCAACACAAGGTTTCTTGTGGAAAGAGGGGTGGAATTACAGAGATATTGTTAACTGGGTGTAAATCAGGTACAATGACCCATTTAGCAGTGGGATCTTCCCGAGCTCCATTCAGCGCAGGTGTTCGGACCACTGATAAATTCGTCGGGCCAATTTTTTAGGGGTCCTGGGCGGCCGCCTGAAACAGGTGTTAGGCCCCTTAAATATGTTAATTAGGAGCTTAATGGCTGCTGAATAACCCCTCTTGAAATGTTGTTCCGACGAGCGGAGCAGGCCTGGCACCTGCCCACTAACCCCTCCCCCTCTCTCCAATGTAGAGCAGACCTGCATCATGAGCAGCGAATACAGTATAATAAATTGAAAGGAGTACAAGTAAATTGCTGTTTCACCTGGAATGAGTGTTTGGGGTCCTGCACGATGGGAAGGGAGGAGGTGAAAGGGCAGGCATTGCATCTCCTGCGCTTGCACGGGAAGGTGCTGCAGGAAAAGGAGAGGGTAATTGAGGAGTCGACCAGGGTGTCGCAGAGGGAACGGTCCCTTTGGAATGCTGAAAGGGGAGGGGAGGGGAAGATGTGTTTGGTGTTGGGATCACGTTGGAGGTGGCGGAAATGGCGGAGGATGATCCGTTGAATGTAGAGGCTGGTGGGGACAAGGGGAACCCTTTCATGGTTCTGGGAGGGAAGGGAAGTGGTGAGAGCAGAAATGCGGGAAATGGAATGGATAGGATCGAGGGCCCTGTCAACCACTGTAGAGGGGAATCCTCAGTTGAGGAAAAAGGAAGACATATTGGACGCACTGGTGTGGAAGGTGGCATCGTCAGAGCAGATGTGACAGAGACAAAGAAACTGGGAGAATGGAATAAAGTCCTTACAGGAAGCGGGGTGGGAAGAAGTGTAATCAAGGTAGCTGTGGGAGTCAGTGGGATTATCGTGGATATTGTTCGATAGCTTATCCTCAGAAATGGAGACAGAGAAGTTGAGGAAAGGAAGGGAAGAGTTGGAGATCGACCATATGAAGGTGAGGGAAAGGTGGAAATTGGAAGCAAAGTTGATGAAATTTTCCAGTTCAGGGCGAGAGCAGAAAATGACACCAATATAGTCATCAATGTACCAGAAAAAGAGGTGAGGGAGGGGACCTGAGTAGGACTGGAACAAAGAGTGTTCCACATACCCCACGAAAAGGCAGGCATAGCTAGGGCCCATGCAGGTTCCCATAGCAACTTGGAGGAAGTGAGTGGAGTCAAAGGAGAAGTTGTTCAATGTGAGAACAAGTTCAGCCAGGTGGAGGAGGATGGTGCTGGATGGGGACTGGTTGGCCCTCTGCTCAAGGAAGAAGCGGAGCGCCCTCGGGCCAATATGATCGAGTTCTTCATTAAGATGGAGAATTAAGTAGTTGACTCAGAAACTAGGGTCCTCAATTGAAATAAAGGAAACTACGATGGTCTGAGGAGCGAGTTGGGTAGGATTGATTGGGGAATGGCACTCAAAGGGTTGACGGTGGATAGGCAATGGCAAACATTCAAAGACCGAATGGATGAACTATAGAATTTGTTCATCCCAGTTTGGCATAAAAATAAAACAAAAAAGGTGACTCAACCGTGGCTAACAAGGGAAATTAGGGATAGCATAAGATCCAAGGAGAGGGCATACAAATTGGCCAGAAAAAGCAATAATCCTGAGGATTGGGAGCAGTTTAGGATTCAACAAAGGAGGACAAAGGGATTAATTAAGAAAGGTAAAAATAGAATATGAGAGTAAGCTTGCAGGGAACATAAAAACTGACTGTAAAAGCTTTTATAGATATGCAAAGAGAAAAAGATTGGTGAAGTCAAGCGTAGGCCCCTTGCAGTCAGAATCAGGGGAATTTATAATGGGGAGCGAAGAAATGGCAGAACAACGAAATACATATTTTGGTTCTGTCTTCACAAAGGAGGACACAAATAACCTCCCAGAAATACCACGGAACATAGGGTCTGATGAAAGGGTGGAACTGAAAGAAATCAGTATTTGTAGGGAAATGGTGTTCGGAAAATTGATGGGACTGAAGGGCGATAAATCCCCAGGGCTTGATAATCTACATCCCAGGGTACTTAAGGAAGTGGCCCTATAAATAGTAGATGCATTGCTGGTCATCTTCCAGAACTCAATAGACTCTGGAACAGTACCCATGGATTGGAGGGTAGCTAATGTTACCCCACTATACAAAAAAGGTGGCAGAGAAAAAGCGGGGAATTATAGACCAGTAAGCCTAACATCGGTAGTGGGGAAAATGCTAGAGTCCATTATAAAAGATGTAATAGCAGAGCACTTGGAAAGCAGTGACAGGATTGGACAAAGTCAACATGGATTTACAAAAGGTAAATCATGCTTGACTAATCTACCGGAATTTTTTGAGGATGTAACTGGTACAATAGATAAGGGAGAACCAGTGGATGTGGTGTATTTGGACTTTCAGAAGGCTTTAGATAAGGTCCCGCATAAGAGGTTAGCGTGCAAAATTAAGGCACATGGGATTGGGGGCAAGGTATTGACTTGGACAGAGAACTGGTTGGTGGACAGAAAGCAAAGAGTTGGAATAAACGGGTCGTTTTCTGAGTGGCAGGCAGTGACTAGTGGGGTACCGCAAGGATCGGTCCTAGGACCCCAGCTTTTCACAATATATATTAATGATCTGGATGAGGGAATTGGATGTAATATCTCCAAATTTGCAGACGACACAAAGCTGGGTGGGAGGGTATGCTGTGAGGAGGATGTCGTGAAACTCCAGTACGATTTGGACAGGTTGGGTGATTGGGCAGAAACATGGCAAATGCACTATAATGTGGATAAATGTGAGGTTATCCACTTTGGTGGCAAAAACAGGAAGGCAGATTATTATTTGAATGGCAATAGATTGGGAGAAGGGGAAGTGCAAAGAGACCTGGGTGTTCTTGTGCACCAGTCGCTGAAGGTAAGCATGCAGGTACAGCAGGCGGTTAAGACGGCAAATGGTATGTTGGCCTTCGTAGCAAGAGGGTTCGAGTACAAGAACAAGGATGTCTTGCTGCAGTTGTACAGGGCCTTGGTGAGGCCGCACCTTGAATATTGTGTGCAGTTTTGGTCACTTTACCTGAGGAAGGACGTTCTTGCCCTGGAGGGAGTGCAGCGAAGGTTCACCAGGCTGATACCTGGGATGGCAGGAATGACGAGGAGAGATTGTGTCAATTGGGCTTATACTCACTGGAGTTTAGAAGATTGAGAGGGGATCTCATCGAAACCTATAAAATTCTGTCAGGTCTGGACAGACTAGGTGCAGAAAGGATGTTTCTGATGGCCAGGGAGTCCAGAACCAGGGGTCATAGTCTAAGGGTAATGGGTAAGCCATTTAGGACTGAAATGAGGAGGAAATTCTTCACCCAGAGAGTGGTGAAGCTGTGGAATTTTCTGCCACAGAGGGCGGTGGAGGCCTGTTCATTAAATATATTCAAGAAAGAGTTGGATATATTTCTTGAGGCTAAAGGGATCAAGGGATATGGGGAGAAGGCAGGGACAGGGTACTGAATTTGGATGATCAGCCATGATCTCATTGAATGGCGGAGCAGGCTCGAAGGGCCGAATGGCCTACTCCTGCTCCTATCTTCTATGTTTCTATGATGAGGGATGGAAGTATAGAGGGATTGGACGTCTATGGTGAAAAGGAGACAGTTAGGGCCAGGAAACTGGAAACTGTTAAAGTGACGGAGGGCGTCGGAAGAGTTGCAGATATAGGTGGGAAGAGTCTGGACAAGGGGAGAAAAAATAGTGTTGAGATAGGAATAAATCAGTTCAGTGGGGCAAGAACAGGCTGAAACGATGGGTCTACCAGGGCAGCCCTGTTTGTGGATCTTGGGAAGGAGGTAGAAGCAGGCTGTGCAGTGTTGGGGAACTATTAGGTTGGAGGTCATGGAGGGAAGATCTCCAGAGGTGATGAGGTCAGTGACAGTCTTGGAAACGATGGCTTGATGCTCAGTGGTGGGGTCATGGCCCAGGGGGAGGTAGGAAGAGGAGTCAGAGAGTTGGCCTTCAGCCTCAGCAGGGATTTTGTCAGCAGCCCTTCATTATATCACTGGCGGAAGCCGTCCTTACCCCAGGAAAACAGGTTAGCAGCAATGTGCACTTTGAACAGGAAGCTTTAAGCATTGTGCAGTTTGTTCCTGTCTCATTAGTAGATTTGAGGCTACACATTGATATTTTAGCCCTTGTCACTAGCTGTAGTAATCTGTCATCTTGGAAAGTGACTGTAATGTATATACCTTTAAGCGGGGAACTATCTTTCACAGCTCATGTATAATGCAGTACCGGCAGTGACCACACCTGTATATAGACCTGAGTAGTAATCTGTACAGATCAGTTCCACTGTGAGCCACGTTGAGTAAACATCTGTTGTACCGTTCTCTGCAGTCTGTGTCTTATTATACATGGACGCAACATTGGCGACGAGGCAAGTTCGAACCTACCTGCAACTCTGCATCACCTCCCGGGGATTCATTCCTGGAGATCAGTGGATTGGAGGTCAAGGCCAGAGACTCGGGCGTCGACCACGGGCAACCGCCCAGTCATCCAGCAGAGACTCGAGAATTGCGGGGGAGGCTGTCGAGAGCCAGGCTTGGCTTTCCAGTCGAGGTGGTCCAGCGAAACGGGCTGGCAACAGGTAGTGCGCAGACCCTTCCCGGACAGCGGCGGGCTAGAGCCCAACCGAGCGGCACAGCAAAGGGCCGAGCAGCGTCGACAGGGGAGAGAGAGAGAGGGCAGAGCGCACAGGGTGCTGCCGGTGTTCAGGGGCCGAGCAGCGTCGGAGGGAGGGAGAGAGAGACGTGCAGAAACCAGCGAGGCGCCGCCATTGCCACGAGGACCGCCGAGAGCAGCGTTGGCAGCAGCGCAGGAGAAGCGCGTGAAACCTACAGGGCGCCGCCATTGCCACGAGAACCGCCGGGAGCGGTGTTGGCAGCAGTGGGGAAGGAAGGAAAGCACGGGAGACGCCATTTTAAGCCATTGGGAGACGCCATTTTAAACCACACTCAAAATGCCCAAGAGTGGCAGTATCACCACATTTGACAATGAAGTCGAAGATTGGACTACATATGTCGAACAAATAGAGGTATACTGCAAGGCAAATGAGGTGTCAGATGACAAGAAAGCGTCGATATTGTTAAATTTAATGGGTGCAAAGACGTATGGTTTATTACGAAATCTGGTAACCCCTATGAAGCCAATGCAAAAAGAGTTTTGAAGACATAGTAACGATACTAAAGGAACATTTAAACCCCACACCGCTGCTGATAGCAGAAAGATTCAAGTTTCACAAACGGAACCAGCATAAGGATGAAAGCAATGCTGATTATTTAACAGAACTGCGCAAACTATCGAAACACTGCCAGTTTGGAGCGGGACTGGCAGACACCTTAAGGGACAAGTTTGTGTGTGGGCTTCAAAGTGAAGGAACCCAGAAACGGCTTTTATCTGAAAAGGACCTTACGCTGGAAAAGGTTTTCAGCATTGCGGTATCATATGAAGCAGCAGCATGGGGCGCTGCAGAGATACAACAGAGACCGCAAGAATATGGCACAAACGAAATGTCATATGGAACAGAGAAGTGCTATCGCTGCGGCAGAACAACACACGACCAGAATGATTGCTGGTTCAAAGACAAAGTGTGCAGACAGTGTGGAAAAGTAGGACACATAGCACGAGTCTGCAAGTCGGGAAAGAAAACCAGCAATAAGAAACCTACCAAAGAAAAGTACAAGAAGGTACATAAGATGACAGAGAATAGTTCAGACGAACAAAAGAGTGATAACGACTCCGAAAGCAGGGAACTGAGTTGTCTGAAACTACATAATGTGATCACAATGGAGGATCATCGAACTATTTGGATCACTCTCAAGATAGCAGGAGTCCAGGTAAAGATGGAATTGGACACAGGATCAGCCCTAACAGTCATAAACCGACGGGACTACATCGGCTATTCTCACACATACCCTTGAGAGACACAAAAATTATTTTGAAAATGTACACGGGGCAAAAAGTCTACCCCAAAGGAAAAATAAGGGTGACCGTTATATATAACGGTAAGGAAACACCAAAACTAGACCTGTATGTATTACAAGATGGAGGGCCACCATTACTGGGATGTGAATGGATCCGGAAAATACAACTGGATTGGCATTCTATACAGGCACTGACTGTGGCTGACAAAAAGGATGACGACGTCACACCTGGGCGACTGTCAAAGATCCTAACTGGCACGAAAGAAATGTTCCAGCAAGGACTCGGAACACTAGAAGGCATGACAGCGACGAATAAAATTGAAGAAAATGCAAGCCCAAAATGTTTTAAGGACAGACCGGTACCTTATGCGATCCGCCCAGCCATCGAAGCAGAGCTGGAGAGTCTGTAACGTTCAGGTGTACTGTCCAAGGTAGACTGGAGTGAGTGGGCTACACCCATCGTCCCTGTGATGAAAAAGTTGTTGAGCAGCACGCCTGGGGAACCAAGGAAGGTTCGCATCTGTGGGGACTTTAAGGTAACAGTGAACCCGGTCCTTCACACCGTACAATATCCACTTCCGCGGATTGAAGATATTTTCACCTCGCTATCTGGAGGGAAACGCTTCACTAAGATTGATCTGGCCCAGGCGTATCTGCAAATGGAGGTAGAAGAAGCATCAAAAAAATACCTCACAATCAACACCCATAAAGGTCTCTACCAATACAACCGGCTGGTATTCAGGGTAGCATCAGCTACGGCTATTTGGCAGAGGGCAATGGAACAAGTCCTGCAAGGGATCCCAGGGAACCAGGGTTATTTGGACGACATCATGGTCACGGGCGAAAATGACAGTGATCACCTTGCCAACCTGGAGCAGGTGCTCACTAGATTGCAGGAATATGGGCTCCGAGCTAACCGCCCCAAATGCGAGTTTTTTTAGAAAACAGATCTCGTATTGTGGCCACGTTATCGATAAAGAGGGGTTACATAAGTCCCCAGAGAAGATTGAGGCAGTAGTCAAGGCTCCAGCACCGGAAAATGTGTCACAACTGAGGTCGTTCCTCGGGCTGGTAAACTACTACCATAAGTTCTTGCCAAATTTGTCGACAATACTGCACCCACTGAACACCCTACTGCAAACTGGGGTGCCATGGAAGTGGAGTGACGAATGTAGACGAGCTTTCCAGAAGAGCACAACACTAATCACATCGAAAGAGGTATTGGCCCATTACAACCCAGCATTACCAATTTGGTTGGCATGTGATGCGTCACCCTACGGCATTGGAGCAGTGCTGTCGCACAAATTCTCGGACGGCTCAGAGAGGCCAATAGCCTTTGCGTCACGATCACTAACCTCAGCCGAACGTAACTACGCACAGATTGACAGGGAGGCCCTCAGCCTAGTGTGGGGAGTGAAAACGTTCACATAGAAAACATAGAAGCATAGAAGATAGGAGCAGGAGTAGGCCATTCGGCCCTTCGAGCCTGCTCCGCCATTCAATGTGATCATGGCTGATCATCCAAATTCAGTACCCTGTCACTGCCTTTTCTCCATATCCCTTGATCCCTTCAGCCTCAAGAAACTTATCCAACTCTTTCTTGAATATATTTAATGAACTGGCATCCACCGCCCTCTGTGGCAGAGAATTCCACAGACTCACCACTCTCTGGGTGAAGAAATTCCTCCTCATTTCAGTCCTAAATGGCTTACCCCTTATCCTAAGACTATGACCCCTGGTTCTGGACTCCCCGGCCATCAGAAACATCCTTCCTGCATCTAGTCTGTCCAGGCCTGACAGAATTTTATAGGTTTCGATGAGATCCCCTCTCAATCTTCTAAACTCCAGTGAGTATAAGCCCAATCGACACAATCTCTCCTCATACGTCATTCCTGCCATCCCAGGTATCAGCCTGGTGAATCTTCGTTGCACTCCCTCCATGGCAAGAACGTCTTTCCTTAGGTATGGTGACCAAAACTGCACACAATACTCAAGGTGCGGTCTCACCAAGGCCCTGTACAATTGTAGCAAGACATCCTTGTTCCTGTACTCGAACCCTCTTGCTACGAAGGCCAACATACCATTTGCCTTCTTAACCACCTGCTGCACCTGCATGCTTACCTTCAGCGACTGGTGCACAAGGACACCCAGGTCTCTTTGCACTTCCCCCTCTCCCAATCTATTGCCATTCAAATAATAATCTGCCTTCCTGTTTTTGCCACCAAAGTGAATAACCTCACATTTATCCACATTATAGTGCATTTGCCATGTTTCTGCCCAATCACCCAACCTGTCCAAATCGTACTGGAGTTTCCCGACATCCTCCTCGCAGCTTACCCTTCCGCCCAGCTTTGTGTCGTCTGCAAATTTGGAGATATTACATCCAATTCCCTCGTCCAGATCATTAATATATATTGTGAACAGCTGGGGTCCTAGGACCGATCCTTGCGGTACCCCACTAGTCACTGCCTGCCACTCGGAAAACGACCCGTTTATTCCAACTCTTTGCTTTCTGTCCGCCAACCAGTTCTCTATCCAAGTCAATACCTTGCCCCCAATCCCATGTGCCTTAATTTTGCATGCTAATCTCTTGTGTGGGACCTTATCGAAAGCCTTCTGAAAGTCCAAATACACCACATCCACTGGTTCTCCCCTATCTATTTTATCAGTTACATCCTCAAAAAATTCCAGTAGATTAGTCAAGCATGATTTACCTTTTGTAAATCCATGTTGACTTTGTCCGATCCTGTCACTGCTTTCCAAGTGCTCTACTATTACATCTTTTATAATAGACTCTAGCATTTTCCCCACTACCGATGTCAGGCTTACCGGTCTATAATTCACCGCTTTTTCTCTACCACCTTTTTTGAATAGTGGGGTAACATTAGCTACCCTCCAATCCATGGGTACCGTTCCAGAGTCTATCGAGTTCTGGAAGATGATCAGTAAAGCATCTATTATCTCGATGGACACTTCCTTAAGTACCCTGGGATGTAGACCATCAGGCCCTGGGGATTTATCGGCCTTCAGTCCCATCAATTTTCCTAACACCATTTTCCTACAAATACTGATTTCTTTCAGTTCCTCGCTTTCATCAGACCCTATGTTCCCCGGCATCTCTGGGAGGTTATTTGTGTCCTCCTTTGTGAAGACAGAACCAAAGTATGCATTTAGTTGGTCTGCCATTTCCTTGTTTCCCATTATAAATTCCCCTGATTCTGACTGTAAGGGACCTACGCTTGACTTCACTAATCTTTTTCTCTTCACATATCTATAAAAGCTTTTACGGTCAGTTTTTATGTTTCTCGCTAGCTTACTCTCATATTCTATTTTCCCTTTCTTAATTAATCCCTTTGTCCTCCTTTGTTGACTCCTAAACTGCTCCCAATCCTCAGGATTATTGCTTTTTCTAGCCAATATATATGTCCTCTCCTTGGATCTTATGCTATCCCTAATTTCCCTTGTTAGCCACGGTTGAGTCACCTTTTTTGTTTTATTTTTACACCAAACTGGGATGAACAAATTCTGTAGCTCATCCATTCGGTCTTTGAATGTTTGCCATTGCCTATCCACCGTCAATCCTTTGAGCGCCATTCCCCACTCAATCCTACCCAACTCGCTCCTCAGACCATCGTAGTTTCCTTTATTTAAATTGAGGACCCTTGCCTCTGAGTCAACTACTTCATTCTCCAACTTAATGAAGATTTCGAACATATTATGATCGCTCCAACCCAAGGGGCCTCGTACAACAAGATTGCTAATTAATCCTTTCTGATTGCATAATACCCAGTCTAAGATGGCCTGATCTCTGGTTGGTTCCTCGACATATTGGTCCAGGAAACCATCCCGTAAACACTCCAGGAATTCCTCCTCCACAGTATTGTTACTAATTTGGTTGGCCCAATCTATATGTAGGTTAAAGTCACCCATGATGACTGCTGTGCCCTTATTGCACGCTTCTTTAATTTCCCTTTTAATGCCATCCCCAACCTCCACCTTACTGTTTGGAGGTCTATATATCACTCCCACTAATGTTTTTTTCCCCTTAGTATTTCTCAATTCTACCCATACAGATTCCACATCATCAGAGCTAATATCCTTCATTACAATTGTATTAATCCCTTCTTTAACCAGTAATGCTACCCCACCTCCCTTTCCTTTTTGCCTATCTTTCCTGAATATCGAATACCCCTGGATGTTGAGTTCCCAGTCTTGGCCATCCTTGAGCCACGTTTCTGTAATCCCAACCAAATCGTATTTGTTTACCTCTATTTGCGCAGCCAATTCATCCACTTTATTGCAAATGCTCCTCGCATTAAGACACAAAGCCTTCAGGCTTGTTTTTTTAACGCTCTTAGACCTATTAGAATTATTATTTACTGTGGCCACATTTGATTTAAACCGTTGATTTCTCTGACTGCCACTTTTGTTTTTCTCCTTCCTATCTTTTGCTTTTATCCCTGTTTTCCTTTCCTCTGTCTCCCTGCTCAGGTTCCCAACCCCCTGCCATTGTAGTTTAAACCCCCCCGAACAGTGCTAGCAAACCTCCCCGCAAGGATATTTATCCCGCTCTGGTTCAGGTGCAACCCATCCGACTTGTACAAGTCCCACCTTTCCCAGGAGCTGGCCCAGTGATCCAGGAAACTAAAGCCCTCCCTCCTGCACCAACTCTTTAGCCACGCATTTATCTGCTCTGTCCTCCTATTCCTATACTCACTAGCACGTGGCACCGGGAGTAATCCAGAGATTACAACCTTTGAGGTCCTGCTCTTTAATCTGCTACCTAGCTCCCTAAATTCTTGTTGCAGGACCTCATCCCTCTTCCTACCTATGTCATTGGTCCCAATGTGAACCACGACCTCTGCCTGTTCACCCTCCCCCTTCAGAATGCCCTGCAGCCATTCAGTGACATCCTTGACCCTGGCACCAGGGAGGCAACAAACCATCCTGGAGTCACAGAACCATCTATCTGTTCCCCTTACGATAGAATCCCCTGCCACTATTGCTCTCCCACTCTTTTTCCTCCCTTCCTGAGCAGCAGCAACACCCCCGGTGCCAGGAAGTTGGCTGCTGCTGCCTTCCTCTGGTGAGTCATCCCCCTCAACAGTATCCAAATTGGTATACCTGTTTGAAAGGGGGATGGCCACAGGGGTCTCCTGCACTACCTGCCTGCTTCTACTGCTCCACCTGGTGGTCACCCATTTCCCTCCTGCCTGTGCAGCCCTACCCTGCGGCGTGACCAACTCATCAAACGTGTAATCCACGACCCTCTCAGCATCGTGAATGCTCCACAACCCATCCATCCGCAGCTCCAGCGCCTCAATACGGCCCGTTAGTAGCTGCAGCTGGATGTATTTCTGGCACACGTGGTCATCAGGGACACTGGCAGTGTCCCTGAATTCCCACATAGAGCAAGAGGAGTATAACACGGGGCTGGGCTCTCCTGGCATGACTTACCCCTTTAATTAATTTAAATTGATTCTATACCACCAGTTAAAGATATACTCTAGGGTGCTTATTTACAAACTGTCCCCACTACACCACAGAGACCCAAGAAAATATAAACCGCAGAATTTAAGCTTGTAATAAAAGAAATACTCACCAACCAATCACTTACCTGCTTCCTGGTGACGTCACACTTGGATTACTTTTCACCTCTCTCCTCTGCTGTTGAATTGGTTGGGCCTCACCTCGCAACTGCCGCCGATTTCAAATTGCCGCCGCTTTTAAGCTCTGCCGCCGGTCACTGCCCCCTCACAGGTCCGATGCTCTGATCGGGCCTCACCTCGCACGGGCAGAAATTCCCCTTGCTGACGGATCACCAGCCTCTTGTCTCCAATTTTAATCCGAAGAAGGGCGTTCCGGTGATGACAGTGCAACGACTACAAAGATGGTCACTTTTTCTAGGGGCGCACCACTATGAGATTGAATATAAGGGCATGAAACAGCATAGAAATGCTGATGGGCTATCACGCCTGGCTCTGCCTACTGTGAAGGAAGCACCAGCAGTGGATCCTGTCGAAATATTCCATTCGACTATAGTTCAATACCTACCGGTAACTAACGCTTGTATCGAAAAGGAAACCCGAAATGACCCGGCACTGTCATACACCGGGTATATGATTTGACGGTGAAGGGATGGCCAGCACATGGCGACTCACTGTTGCCAGCATTCTCGACAAGGAGAGGTCAGCTGTCAGTGTGCTGGCGGAACTTGATGTGTGGATCCCGAGTGGTAATTCCACCCAAGTTAAGGGATAGAGTGCTCAATGAGCTTCATGAGGGTCATCTGGGATGGGTAAAAATGAAAAGCCTAGCCAGGGCTTATGTGTGGTGGCCGGGAATCAATAAACAAATCGAGGACCTGACCAAGAGTTGCTCAGGATGCCAGAAAGTCCAAAATGCAGCACCACAGGCCCCTCTACACCCATGGGAGTTTCTCTCATCTCCATGGCAACGGGTGCATATTGATTTTGCTGGTCCATTCATGGACTCAATGTTTTTAATAGCCGTGGATGCACACTCGAAATGGCCTGAGGTCATCAAAATGTCCTCCACCACCACGGAGAAAACTATTGCAGTCCTACGGACCATTTATGCCAGGAATGGCTTGTCAGAACAGATTTGCTCCGACAACGGACCACAGTTTGTGTCCGAAGAGTTCCGGAGGTTCTTGAAAAAGAATGGGGTAAGGCATTACACATCCGCCCCGTATCATCCAGCCACAAATGGATTGGCTGAGAGGTTCGTACAAACCTTTAAGAAGGCAATAAAGGCTATGTACAATGACAACATTCCGCTGCAGCACAAGGTGGACAATTTCCTGTTTGCCTACCGGAATGCGAACATGCAGTCACCAACCAGGCCCCAGCCATGATGTTCTTTAACCGAAGGTTAAGATCTCACCTGGATTTGCTCAGACCAAACGTACGAAGAGATGTTGAGAGTAAGCAATTCCAGCACATCCATGAGAAGCCAACAAGGAGCTTCAATGTAGGGCAACCAGTCTTGGCCCGCGACTACCGAACAGAAAAATGGCAGCCAGGAACGATATGCACACGGCAGGGCTCACTAATGTACACAGTGGACGTTGGGGAGAGCATCGTGAGACGCCATGCTGACCAGATCCTAGAGTCACAGGAACAAGTCAACCCCATGCCTCGCCCATATGTACCTGGTGATGAACCTGCCGTATAGGTCGCATCTATCCCAGAAACAGAAACATCGGAAGCTGATGAACCAACCGACGACAGGGGGCCAGAATCACCTCCGCACCAAGAGCAAGACACTCGGGAAAGGCGCTATCCAGAAAGGATCAGGAAGCCTCCCCAAAGACTGAATATATAAATAGACTATTTTCAGCTAATGTTGCATGTTAAAAGTGTTAATTGTAATTGGTTTGATATTTAATTGTTAAATGAGTGTTATGGTACTGTTAATCTAAAAGGGGAGGAATTGTAATGTATATACCTTTAAATGGGGAACTATCTTATACAGCTCATGTATACTGCAGTACCGGCAGTGACCACACCTGTATATAGCCCTGAGTAGTAATCTGTACAGATCAGTTCCACTGTGAGCCACGTTGAGTAAACACCTGTTGTACCGTTCTCCGCAGTCTGTGTCTTATTATACATGGACGCAACAGTGACCACTTCCACCTTGTGAGACTTTGCGAGCCGGATATCTGGTATTTTTGATAAACATTGCTCAGAATTTGATCTATGTGTGGCACGTCGTAAATAAAATAGGTTTTCCTCTCAGTAGTTTGGCACCAGAATTACATATTTTGTGGGTACAGATTATGAAATCTACCCAAGCTTGGTCCTTGGTACAGAGTAAATAACAAACCCGAATTCAACCCAATTCTGACGTATGTATTCGGGCCTCATTTATAGAGTGTTCTTGAAATGGACAATAGACTGGGGCGTCGGGATCCCGCATCCTGTTAAGTCTGTGAATTATTTAGTTAATTAAAACAGACTAATGAGTAACAATAAAAACAGGTCTTTACTGGTTGGAGGTAGGGACTATACTGAATACAAGATTACTGCACAGTGCTTATATACCGGTGTGTTCACCCCCCGTATTACGTCTACAGCAGCCTGAGAAAGTAGTACATCTCTTAAGGTGGAACAGGCTTAAGCTCTCTTAAGGTGGAACAGGTTACATACACAACACATCCTGACTGCTCTTTAAAATGTTTTTCCTAGGATACTTTCTTGTGAGTATCCTAACTCGCCGTTCACGCATCACTCCTTGCTCGCTGACTACATTGGCTCCCAGTCTGGCAACACCTCGATTTTAAAATTCTTATCCTTGTTTTCAAATCCCTCTGTGGCCACGTCCCTCCCTATCTCTGTAACCTCCTCCAGCCCCACAACCCTCAGAGATATCTCTTCGCTCCTCTAAATCCGGCCTCTTGTGCATCCCTGATTTTAATCGCTCTGATATTGGCGGCCATGCCATCAGCTGCCTAGGCTATAAGCTCTGGAATTCCCACCCTAAACTTCTCTGCCTCTCTACCTCTCTCTCCTTTAAGATGCTCCTTAAAACCCCTTGGTCACCTGCCCTAATATCTCCTTTTGTTTCCTAGCGCTCCTGTGGAGCGCTTTGGGCCATTTTACTATGTTATAGGCACTATATAAATGCAAGTTTGTTGAGTCCTGGATGAGGGATCTTACTAGGGAAGAAATCATTTTCTCACTATTCCACACTCAATCCCAACACCAAGCACTTGCGGGCTTGGTTTGCACACAGGATAACATTCCCTCGGCAATGTGTCTTAAATCAATGGGGGAGAAAGATGGCCTGAGAACCCAGCCAAATGCTGCCGAGCTGCAGGCACCAAGTGGCCAGTCGAGGAGGGTGGAGAATCAGCTAACTCTCACGGTAGGGCCTGGAAGGAGGGGCAGAGGAGGTGATCCCTGTTGTGTGGGGGCGAGGTGGGGGCGGGGTGGGGAAATGCAGCGGGCCCAAGTGGAGCACTCCTGATAATTTCTTGCACCTTTTCTTGAGTGGCCTCCAGCGGTCCCTTTAAAGACCATTGGTCAGACCATGTAACACGCGGTACAAATGGGTGCAGCTGGCATAGGGCCCCGATTTGCACATATAAGGGTCCTAATGCTTGTTTAAGGCACACATTCTGGACGACCTGTATTCAGCGATAACAGGAACGGGTGCTGTTGAGCCTCCTCTGTTGAGGCTGGGGGTCAATTCAAATTTTCAAGACTGAGATGAATACATTTTTTTGTGCAAGGGTATCAAGAGATATGAAGCAAAGGCGGGTAAATCGAATTAAGATACAGATCAGCCATGACATAATTAAATGGCGGAACAGGCTCAAGGGGCTGAATGGCCTCCTCCTGTTCCTATGTTCCAAAAGTCCTATGTTTCTATGTTCCAATGGTCCTATGTTTCTATGTTCCAATGGTCCTATGTTTCTATGTTCCTATGTTCCTATATTCCCTACTGCACTGGTGCAACCTACCCATTTCCCACACCACTTATCCTGTGGGCGAGACTGCCAATCGATGCCCAGTATGGGGGAGTTTTGTGCTACGGCTTGGCACCCATTGTGAGCTGGGTTGAAATTGCTCCAGCTCCTTTCAGGCTCATTCACATGATAGAGTGCAGTCAACTGTAGATGTCCAGGCCTTCAACTGCACCACACAATGCAAACAAACCCAGGGGCAGGAACCAACATATAGTTCATCTGCTGAACTATGGCTTAAGGGACACAATGTAGTCCAAGGGAGCTGGTCCTGTGTCTCAGTATAAAAGTCCCCGTACATCTACAGAGCACAAGTGACCAAATGGAAAGTAAAAGCAGGAGAGTGGCACGTGGAAATCACGCTCCCAAACCAGGGACAGTGTAAGCGCGGAGACTGAGGCTGGAAATTTCCATGTGGCAGCTCCTGCTCCACCAGTGTAGCTTCGTCGGGGTCACCGGTGCATTCCCGGTGAAGTTGCAGCAAAGATACGTCGGCGGAGCAGAGGCTGCTTCGGGGAAATTGCCAACCTAAGACTTTCATCCTATCAGTCTGGGCTGGAGTCAAACCCAATCATATCATAGATAGAAAGAGCTATCCACCCTAATCCCACTTTCCAGCACTTGGTCCATAGCCTTGTAGGTTACGGCACTTCAAGTACATATCAAAGTACTTTTTAAATGTGATGAGGGTTTCTGCCTCTACCGCCCTTTCAGGCAGTGAGTTCCAGACCCCCACCACCCTCTGGGTGAAAAGATTTCTCCTCAACTCCTCTCTAATCCTCCTACCAATTACTTTAAATCTATGCCCCCTGGTTATTGACCTCTCTGCTAAGGGAAATAGGTCCTTCCTATCCACTCTATCTAGGCTCTTCATAATTTTATTTACCTCAATTAGGTCTCCCCTCATCCCCCTCTGTTCCAAAGAAAACTAACCCAGCCTATCCAATCTTTCCTCATAGCTAAAATTCCCCAGCCCAGGCAACATCCTCGTAAATTTCCTCTACACCCTCTCTAGTGCAATCAAATCAAATCAAATCAAATCAAATCAACTTTTATTGTCATTGTTAGTGCACAAGTGCAGTACAACGAAATGTAGGCTTGCGGCTCCCGAGAGTGTACAATTTGGATTAGGACACTTAAACATTTCAACATACATTTGTACATATATATTAGCATAAATATGACCATAATAAAGTGCATTGGCAGATGTGCAGGCTTTAGTGTTTATTTGTGGAGTTCAGTAGGATGACAGCCCTGGGAAAGAAGCTGTTCCTAAATCTGGTCGTACGGGTGCGAATGCATCTGTAGCGTCTTCCAGATGGTAGGAGGGCGAACAGACTGTGGCTGGGGTGGGTAGGGTCTTTGATGATGGACCGTGCCCTCCGTAGGCAGCGTTCCTGATATATATGTTCTATGGTCGGTAGCCGGGTGCCGGTAATGCGTTGGGCAGTTTTGACTACCCGCTGCAGGGCTTTCCGGTCATGGGAGCTACAGCTGCCGTACCATACCGTGATACAGTTTGTCAGGATGCAGCGGTAGAAGTTAGAGAGGATCAGGGGTGACAGATTACATCCCTTCAGCCTCCTCAAGAAATATAGGCGCTGCTGGGCCTTCTTCACCAGAGAGGAGGTGTTGAGGGACCAGGAGAGGTCTTCCGTGATGTGGACTCCGAGGAACTTAAAGCTGGCCACCCTTTCCACCTCCGCCCCATTGGTGTGGATGGGGGTGTGACTTCCGCCTTTGGACTTCCTGAAGTCCACGATTATTTCCTTTGTTTTCTTGGTGTTAAGGGCCAGGTTGTTGTCGGCGCACCACTTCACGAGATGCTGGGCCTCCTCCCTGTAGGCTGACTCATCGTTGTTGGTGATCTGGCCTACTACCGTGGTGTCATCTGCAAACTTGATGATGGTGTTGGAACCATTAACAGCCACACAGTCGTGGGTGAAGAGGGAGTAAAGGAGGGGGCTCAGCACACATCCTTGTGGGGCCCCCGTGTTCAGGGTCGGGGGGGGGAGGTGTGGTTACCTAATTTGACAGACTGGGGTCTGTTTGTTAGGAAGTCCAGGGTCCAGTTGCAGAGGGAAGTGTTCAGGCCAAGAGTTTGGAGTTTGGTGGCCAGCTTGTTGGGGACGATAGTGTTGAATGCTGAGCTGTAGTCCATAAACAACATTCTGATGTAGGTCTCCTTACCATCTAGGTGATTCAGTGCCGAGTGTAGAGCAGTTGTGATTGCATCCTCCGTTGATCTGTTTGCCCGATAGGCAAACTGGTGTTGGTCAAGGGAGGCAGGAACACTGGCTTTGATGTGGGCTAAGGCCAGTCTCTCGAAACACTTCATTATGATGGGTGTGAGTGCGACAGGTCGATAGTCATTCAGACACGTCACAGCCGCTTGTTTAGGCACAGGAATGATGGTGGCGGTCTTGAAGCATGTAGGGACTACTGCCTGGGCCAATGGCAGGTTGAAGATGGCGGTGAAGACATCAGCCAGCTGATCAGCACATTCCTTGAGTACCCGTCCAGGGATGCTATCCGGTCCAGTAGCCTTTCGTGTGTTCACTCTGCGTAGAGCGCCCCTTACGTCGGAGGTCGACAGAGTGAGCACCTTGTCTTCCGGGGGTGGCAAGGCTTTGGTAGCCGGCTCCTTGTTGTCCCTGTCAAAGCGAGCGTAGAAGTTGTTAAGCTCCTCCGGAAGGGAGGCGTCGTTGACCGGGGGACTGGTGTTTTTGCCCTTGTAGTCAGTGATGGACTGGATGTGCAATCTCTAGTGCAATCACATCCTTCCTGCAATGTGGTGACTAGGACTGCACACAGTACACTAGCTGTGGCCTAACTAGTGTTTTATATAGTTCAAGCATAACCTTCCTGCTCTTATATTCTATGCCTTGGCTAATAAAAACAAGTATCCCATATGCCTTCTTAACCACCTTATCTACCTGTCCTGCTACCTTTAAGGATCTGTGGACATGCACTCCAAGGTCCCTCTGATCCTCTGCAGGTGGATGAACTGAAGTTGTTGTTGAACACATGGGAGTACGATATTGTTGCTATCACGGAGACATGGTTGAGGGAGGGTCAGGACTGGCAGCTCAATATTCCGGGGTATAGAATCTTCAGGCGAGACAGAGGGGGGTGTAAAAGGGGAGGGGGTGTTGCAATATTAATTAAGGAGTCAATTACTGCTGTAAGGAGGGATGATATATTAGCGGGTTCCTCTAATGAGGCCATATGGGTAGAACTTAAAAACAAAAAGGGGGCAAGCACTTTGCTGGGAGTGTACTATAGGCCCCCAAACAGTCAGGGGGAGATAGAGGAACAGATATGTAGGCAAATCTCCGAGAAGTGCGAAAATAATAGGGTAATAATAGTGGGGGATTTCAACTTCCCCAATATAAATTGGGACAGTCAGAGTGTGAAAGGCTTAGAGGGTGCAGAATTCTTAAAGTGCATCCAGGAGAGCTTTTTGAGCCAACATGTAGAAAGTCCTACAAGAGAGGGGGCGGTACTGGACCTAATTCTGGGGAATGTAGCCGGGCAAGTGGTGGAAGTGTCAGTAGGAGAGCATTTTGGCGACAGTGACCATAATTCGGTGAGATTTAAGGTGGTCATGGAAAAAGACAAAGACGGCCCGGAAATAAGGGTTCTAAATTGGGGGAAGGCCGATTTTAATATGATAAGGCAGGATCTGGCCAAAGTGGACTGGGAGCAGCTGCTTATAGGAAAATCCACATCAAAACAGTGGGAGACTTTCAGAAGGGAAATAGAGAGAGTACAACGCCAACATGTTCCTGTAAAGGTCAAGGGTGGGACCAACAAGCAAAGGGAACCTTGGATGACAAGGAATATACAAAAATGCATTAGAAATAAGAGGGGGGCTTTTGGCAGTTACAAAAGACTAAAGACAGAAGAAGCCCTAGAGGAGTATAAAAAGTGCAGGGGCATACTTAAAAAAGAAATTAGGAGGGCGAGGAGGGGCCATGAAATAACACTGGCGAGCAAAATAAAGGAAAATCCTAAGATGTTTTATAAGTATATTAAGGGCAAGAGGATAACCAGGGAAAGGGTAGGGCTCATTAAGGACCAAAGTGGCAATCTGTGTGTAGAGCCAGAGGATGTAGGCAGGGTTTTAAATGAATTTTTTGCATCTGTGTTCACTATGGAGAAAGACGATGCAGACATAGAAATCGGGCAAGGGGACTGTGACATACTTGAACATATTAGCATCGAGAGGGAGGAGGTGCTAGCGGTTTTAGCGGGCCAAAAAGTGGATAAATCCCCAGGCCCGGACGAGATGTATCCCAGGCTGCTGTGGGAGGCAAGGGAGGAGATTGCAGGGGCTCTGACACTAATTTTCAGAACCTCTCTGGCCACAGGGGATGTACCAGAGGACTGGAGAACAGCTAACGTAGTACCATTATTCAAGAAGGGTAGCAGGGATAAACCAGGGAATTACAGGCCAGTGAGTCTAACATCTGTGGTGGGGAAATTATTGGAAAAAATTCTGAGGGACAAAATTAATCTCCACTTGGAGAGGCAAGGATTAATCGGGGATAGTCAGCATGGCTTTGTCAAGGGTAAATCATGTCTAACAAATCTGATCGAATTTTTCGAGGGGGTGACTAGTGGGGTGGATGAGGGAAATGCTGTGGATGTGGTGTACATGGACTTCAGTAAAGCTTTTGACAAAGTCCCGCATAGGAGACTGGTCAAGAAGGTAAGAGCCCATGGGATCCAGGGTGCCTTGGCGCGTTGGATCCTAAACTGGCTGAGTGGCAGGAGGCAGAGGGTGATGGTCGAAGGTTGCTTTTGTGACTGGAAGCCTGTGTCCAGTGGGGTACCTCAGGGATCGGTGCTGGGTCCCTTATTGTTTGTGATCTACATAAATGATTTGGATGAAAATGTAAAAGGTATGATCAGTAAGTTCGCAGATGACACGAAAATTGGTGGGGTGGTAAATTGCGAGGAGGAAAGCCTCCGGCTACAGGACGATATAAACGGGTTGGTCAGATGGGCGGAAAAGTGGCAAATGGAATTTAACCCTGAAAAGTGCGAGGTGATGCATTTTGGACGGACAAATAAGGCAAGGGAATACACAATGAGTGGTAGGACCCTAGGAAGTACAGAGGGTCAGAGGGACCTTGGTGTACATGTACATAGATCCCTGAAGGCAGCGGAGCAGGTAGATAAGGTGGTTAAAAAGGCATATGGGATACTTGCCTTCATTAGCCGAGGCATAGAATATAAGAGCAGGGAGGTTATGATGGAGCTGTACAAAACGCTGGTGAGGCCACAGCTGGAGTACTGTGTGCAGTTCTGGTCGCCTCACTATAGGAAGGATGTGATTGCTTTGGAGAGGGTGCAGAGAAGATTCACCAGGATGTTACCTGGGATGGAGCGCCTCAGCTATGAAGAGAGGCTGGACAGGCTGGAGTTGTTTTCCTTGGAGCAGAGAAGGCTGAGGGGGGACCTGATTGAGGTGTACAAAATAATGAGGGGCATAGATAGGGTAGATAAAGAGGAACTTTTCCCCTTAGTGGGGGGGTCAATAACAAGGGGGCATAGATTCAGGGTAAGGGGCAGGAGATTTAGAGGGGATTTGAGGAGGAACTTTTTCACCCAGAGGGTGGTTGGAATGTGGAACTCAATGCCTAAAAGGGTGGTGGAGGCAGGAACCCTCACAACATTCAAGAAGCATTTGGATGAGCACTTGAAATGCCATTGCATACAAGGCTATGGACCAAATGCTGGAAAATGGGATTAGACTGGACAGGGATGGATGGGCGGCGCAGACACGATGGGCCGAAGGGCCTCTTTCTGTGCTGTAAAACTCTATGACTCTATGACTCTATGACTTCTCAGTGTCCTACCATTTATTGTTTATTCCCTTGCCTTGTTAGCCCTCCCCAAATGCATTATCTCACACTTCTCTGGATTGAATTCCATTTGCCACTGTTCTGCCCTCCTGACCAGTCCATTGATATCTTCCTGCAGTCTACAGCTTCCTTCTTCATTATCCACCACACGGCCAATTTTTGTCTCATCTGCAAATTTCTCAATCTTACTTCCTACATTCAAGTCCAAATCATTGATATATACCACAAAAAGCAAAGGACCCAGTACTGAGCCCTGAGGAACCCCGCTGGAAATAATCTTCCAGTCATAAAAACACCCTTCGACCATTACTATTTGTTTCCTGCCTCTGAGCCAATTTCAGATCCAACTTGCCACTTTGCCTTGGATCCCATGGGCTTTTACTTTTGTGACCAGTCTGCCATGTGGGACCTTATCAAAAGCCTTGCTAAAGTCCATATAGACTACATTAAACCCACTACCCTCCTCGACCCTCCTTGTTACCTACTCAAAAAATTCAATCAAGTTAGTCAGTCATGACATCCCTTAACAAATCCATGCTGACTGTTCCTGATTAATCCGTGCCTTTCTAAATGAAGATTTATCCTGTCCCTCAGAATTTTTTCCAATAATTTTCCCACCACTAAGGTTAGACTGACTGCCCTGTAATTACTCGCTCTATCCCTTTCTCCCTTTTTAAACAACGGTACTGTAGTGTATGTGCCTTTAAGTCAGAACTACTTTTTACAGCTCCTGTATACTGTAGTACCGGCAGTGACCACACTGGTATATAAGCTGTGCGCATGCCTCTGTACCCCAGTCTAGAGATTATCCTCCTCCAGTAAAGACTTGTTATTTGTTTATGTACAGCATCCATGTGATTATTTATCCACTGAACCACGGATCTAACAGTGGCGACGAGTGTCGATGCGAATCTACCTGCAACATAAAACAAAAACAAACAACAACAAATAATAGTCAAGTCCAGGAACACGGGCGTCGACTGCGAGCAACCGCCCAGCAGTCAGGCAGAGATCCAACTTCGCTGGGGAGGCTGTGGAGAGTTGGGCTTGGTTCCCCAGCCACAACGAGCAGTAAGAGACCGACGACAGGTCCAGAGCAGACCCTTCCCGAGCAGCGGCGGCTGGAGCCGACCGATGGCAGAGAGAGAGAGCCAAGCAGCGTCGACGAGGTAAGAAAGAGGGTGAAGAGAGCAGGGCGCAGCCGGGGGTTGATCACCGAGCGGCGTCGAGGAAAAATACTGCAAACTGGAGAGAGAGAGGGTAAGAAACAGCCGGGTTCTAGACTGAGCGGCGTCGACAACTATCAGGAGAAGAACGCGCAAAGCACAGCCAGGGATCACGGGCTGATCAGGGTCCACGGGGCGAAGCAAGGGGAGACACCATTGAGCCGCAGAGAAGAAGGAAGAGCGTGGGAGACACCATTTTGCGAAGCCGCAGCGGAGAAGACGGGCGAGCGCGGGAAGGAAGGAAAGCGCGGGAGACACCATTTTGTGCCAGCGGAGAAGAAGGGGAAGCGCGGGAGGCACCATTGGTGATAGTTAACGCACAACCAAGGATGCCGAAGAGTGGCAGTATCTGTACGTTCGACAATGAAGTCGAAGATTGGGCGACATATGTGGAATGTATTGAGGTGTATTGCAGGGCGAATGAAGTGCCAGATGCTAATAAAGCACTGGTTTTGTTAAATTCCATGGGTGCACAAACTTATGGGTTACTGCAAAATCTAATAACCCCAGAGAAGCCGGTAAACAAGAATTTTGAAAGCATAGTAGAAATCCTACAGGACCACTTAAACCCCACACCGCTGCTGATAGCAGAACAATTTAAGTTCCATAAAAGGAACCAACACAAAGACGAAAGCAATGCTGAGTACCTAACGGAACTGCGCAAGCTATCGAAATACTGCCAGTTTGGAGCGGGACTAGCAGACACGTTAAGGGACAAGTTTGTGTGTGGGCTACAAAGTGAAGGAACACAGAAACGGCTTCTATCAGAAAAGGACCTTACACTGGACAAAGCTTTCAGTATGGCAGTATCACACGAAGCAGCCGCAAGGGGCGCTGCAGAGATACAACGGAGACCACAAGAATATGGCACCAACCAAATGACCTATGGAACAGGGAAGTGCTATCGCTGCGGCAGAACAACACATGACCAGAAATATTGTTGGCTCAAGGACCAAGTGTGCAGACAGTGTGGGAAAGCAGGACACATAGCAAGAGTCTGCAGGTCTGGGAAGAAAACCAACAGTAAGAAATCTCCACAGGAGAAGTACAAAAAGGTACACCAGGTGATGGACAGTGGTTCAGACGAACAGAAAAGTGACACAGACTCCGGAAGCAAGGAGCTGGGTTGTCTGAAACTACATAATGTAACCGAAATGGAGGATCACCAGACTATCTGGGTTACACTCAAGATAGACGGAGTCCAAGTGGAAATGGAATTGGACACAGGGTCAGCTCTAACAGTCATAAATCAAAGAGACTACAAGCGGCTATTTTCACATATACCCTTGAAAGCTACAGAAAGACGTATACGGGGCAAAAAGTCTACCCCAAAGGAAAAATAAGGGTGAAAGTGAAATATAAAGCTCAGGAAATACCTAAAATGGATATATATGTATTGACAAATGGAGGACCAACACTGCTAGGATGTGAATGGATCCGGAAGATACATTTAGATTGGCATTCCATACAGGCACTGAAGGTGGAGGCCAAAAAGGATGACGACGTCACACCTGGATGACTGTCAAAAATGCTAACTGACGCAAAAGAAGTGTTCCAGGAGGGACTAGGAACACTAAAAGGAATAACAGCAACAATTAAAATAGAGGATAATGCAAGCCCAAAGTTTCTGAAGGCCAGACCAGTGCCTTATGCGATCAGACCAGCGGTTGAAGCAGAGCTGGAAGGGTTGGAACGTTCAGGAGTACTGTCCAAAGTAGACTGGAGTGAGTGGGCTACACCCATTGTTCCTGTAATGAAGAGGTCGTTGAGTAATACGCCTGGGGAACCAAAGAAGGTCCGCATCTGTGGGGATTTTAAGGTGACAGTGAACCCAGTCCTTCACACGGTGCAATATCCGCTTCCACGAATTGAGGATATTTTCGCCTCGCTGTCTGGTGGTAAACGCTTCACCAAAATTGATCTAGCCCAGGCGTACTTGCAAATGGAGGCCGAAGAAGCTTTGAAACATTACCTTACGATCAACACCCATAATGGTCTCTATCAATACAACCGGCTGGTGTTTGGAGTAGCCTCGGCTCCGGCTATCTGGCAAAGGGCGATGGATCAGGTCCTGCAAGGGATTCCAGGGACCCAGTGTTATTTGGACGACATCTTGATCACGGGCGAAAATGACAGTGATCACCTCGCTAACTTGGAGAAAGTGCTCGCCAGATTAAAGGAATATGGGCTACGAGCTAATCGCCACAAATACGAGTTTTTCCAGAAACAGATCTCGTATTGCGGCCACGTCATCGATGAAGAGGGGTTACATAAGTCCCCTGACAAGATTGAGGCAGTAGTCAAGGCTCCAGCACCGGAAAATGTGTCACAACTGAGGTCGTTCCTCGGGCTGGTAAACTATTACCACAAGTTCTTACCAAATTTGTCTACGGTATTACACCCGCTGAACACCCTACTGCAAACAGGGGTGCCATGGAAGTGGGATGACGAACGTAGATGAGCTTTGCAGAAGTGTAAAGAATTGATCACATCAAAAGAGGTGTTGGCCCATTTCAACCCAGCACTACCAATTCGTTTGGCATGTGATGCATCACCCTACGGCATTGGAGCGGTGCTGTCGCACAAATTCCCAGACGGGTTGGAGAGGCCAGTAGCCTTTGCGTCTCGGTCACTAACCTCAGCCGAGCGCAACTACGCCCAGATTGACAGAAGTTCACCTTGCTTTCTTTGTTTTCCTAATTTCCTTTTTAATTTCACCCTTGCACTTTCTATACTCCTCTAGGGTTTCTGTAGTATTGAGCCCTCGGTATCTGACATGAGCCTCCCTTTTTGTCTTTATCCTTCCCTGTATGCCCCTTGACATCCAGGGAGCTCCAGAATTATTAGTGCCACCCTTTGTCTTTAAGGGAACATACTTGCTCTGAACCCTCACTATCTCCTCCTTGAATGTCTCCCGCTGCTCTGACATTGATTTACCTTCAAGTTTCTGTCTCCAGTCCACTTTGGCTAAATCACATCTCAGCTTAGTAAAATTAGCTTTTCCCCAATTGAGATCTTTTATTCCTGGTCTATCCTTGTCCTCTTCCATAACTACGCAAAATCTAACTGAATTATGATCACTACCACCAATATGCTCTCCCATTGATACCCTTTCCACCTGTCCAGCTTCATTCCCTAAAACAAGGTCCAGAACCACCCCCTCTCTTGTTGGGTTTGCTACATACTGGCTAAAAAGTTCTCCTGAATGCATTTTAAGAATTCTGTCCCCTCTATACTTTTCACACTAATTTTATCCCAGTTAATTTTAGGGAAGTTGAAAACTATTACTGCCCTATTTTTGCATGCCTCAGAAATTTGCCTACATATTTGCTCTTCTATCCCCCTCTGACTGAGGGTCTATAGTACACTCCCAGCAGTGTGATTGCCCATTTTTTGCTTTTCAGTTCAACCCATATGGCCTCGTTAGATGATCCTTCTAAGATATCATCCCTCCTCACAGCTGTAATTGTTTCTTTAATCAATATTGCGAACCCCCCCTCTTTTTTATCCCCTCTCTATCCCATCTGAAAACCCTGTAACCAGGAATGTTGAGCTGCCATTCCTGCCCTTCTTTCAACCATGTCTTAGTAATAGCTACAATATCATACTTCCACGTGTCTATCAATGCCCTCAGCTCATCTGCTTTATTCCCTAGACTCCTTGCGTTGATGTATATACCATTTAGCACTGCCAAACTCCCTTGTTGTCTATTTTCTAACCTTTGTTTCCTCTGCCTTCCAAACTCACTTACTAATTTTCTGCCTTCCATTTTCAGCATTGCTTCTCTCCCTTCTGAATCTACTCTCACGTTCCTATCCCCCTGCCAAGCTAGTTTAAACCCTCCTGAACAGCACTAGCAAACCCCCCTGCGAGGATATTGGTCCTGGTCCTGTTGAGGTGCAACCCATCTGGCTTGTACAGGTCCCACCTCCCCCAGTAACGGCCCAATGCCTCAGGATTCTAAAACCCTCCCTCCTGCACCATCTCTCCAGTCACGCATTCATCTGCTCTATCCTCCTATTTCTGTACTCACTAGCACGTGGCACCGGGAGTAATCCGAAGATTACTACCTTTGAAGTCCTGCTTTTTAATCTCTTTCCTCGCTCCCTAAAATCTGCTTGCAGGGCCTCATCCCTCTTTCTACCTATGTTGTTGGTACGGATATGGACCACGACCTCTGGCTGTTTACCCAAGTAGTGATGAGGCAGTGATCAAAATCAGGATCCCCGTCCTTGAATAGACAAGCTCAACTAGCTGGATCCTTCCAATTGTAGCACAAACATTTCTTCCTTTGCAGTTCCTGTTTCAAGGCATTCAGTTCTGTGCGGGTTCCATTGTCAATATCCTTGTTTTCCATTTTAAACAAAAGCATTTCTCCACATTTGTAAAATTTATTCAAGGTCACACAAGATGATGGGAAAAGAAAAATAATGGCAAGGAATATTAAATAAACTGCTCCAAAATGTTTCTCTTTTGAATTTCCAACTCCACAGTTATCTGAAGTATGTCTGAACAATGGAAGGTTGTTTAAAATGTATTAAAACTGACACTGACATCAAGGGCTTTTAGAAAATGAAGCAACAAGGAAATCTGCTGCCCTTACCTGGTCTGACCTGTATGTGACTCCAGACCCACAGCAGTGTGGTTGACTCTTAACTGCCCCCTGGCCTAGCAAGCCACTCAGTTGTATCAAACCGCTACAAAAAAGCACAATAGGAATAAAACTGGACCACCCAGCATTGACCTAGGCATCGGATTCGGACACGACAAAGGCATACCCAGCTCAGTCGACCCTGAAAAGTCCTACTCACTAACATCTGGGGACTTGTGCCAACATTGGGAGAGCTGCCTCATGGACTAGTCAAGCAACAACCTGACATAGTCATACTCACAGAATCATACCTTTCAGCCAATATCCCAGATTCCTCCATCACCATCCCTAGGTATGTCCTGTCCCACTGGCAGGACTAACCCACCAGAGGAGGCAGCACAGTGGCATACAGTTGGGAGGGAGTGGCCCTCAACTCAGCCCCAGACTTCTGGAGATTAATTACCAATTCCTAGAGACTTCAAGGCAAACCTGGAGGATTGGCAACCCTACCATCATCCAATGCCTTGGCTCAGATATGAAGAATGGCCACTTGGGTGAGGTACTGTAAGTTCTGTCGTGAGTGTAGGACTGTATTCCAGCAAGAATCAGCAACTGCCACAGGGGAGAGAATAAAAAACATATAGAAAAGGCTGGTGTTCACAGAGAATATCTTTCCAGGTGCTCTAAGTGGGGCAAATCATTCGAAGCCAGATCTGCAGACTGGATGGAGAAACAATCCCAATGAACACCAGTGCAAAAACAGCTTTCATTAAAACATGGACCATTCCAAAGCAAAAAGTTTGAAAAATTCAAACTGCTCAGGAGATCCAAGTTTAAGCCCACTTTTCTCCTGATTCCGACATGGCCTCTTTCATAGCTTTTCCCTGACCTGCAGATGTGGTGCTGTGCAACCTAGGGAGAAGGTAACATCTGCACGTCTTAAAAGTTGAAATGTCTCTGGGGGAAATCAGCAAGACAGTCAGGCCAGGAAGGGCCGAGAAGCATGGGACCAGAGATAGGGGGAATAGTTAAAGGCCAAAATAACTTCTTATTTAAAGAAACCGTGCCTGCTAAAGGACACACTTTGTCAAGCTTGTCTGATTGTAAAGTTCTAAAAAGAAAAAAAGTCTTGCATTTATAGACCTCAGGACATCCCAAAGTGCTTTACGACCAATGAAGTCATTGTTGTAATGTAGGAAACGCAGCAGCCAATATGCGCACAGCAAGCTCCCACAAACAGCAATGTAATAATGACCAGATAATCTGTTTTAGTGATGTTGATTGAGGGATAAATATTGGCCAGGACACCAGGGATAACTCCCCTGCTCTTCTTCGAAATAGCGCCATGGGATCCTTTATGTCCACCTGAGAGAGCAGACGGAGCCTCGGTTTAATGTCTCATCTGAAAGACGGCACCTCCAACAGTGCAGCACTCCCTCAGCACTGCACTGGAGTGTCAGCCTAGCTTTATTTATGTGCTCAAGTCTCTGGATGAAATGAAAAGTTTCAGCATGTGGACAACTCTTGTAACTACAACAACACTTAACAGGAATCTAAACATTTTCATAAATCAATATTCGGACGTGTAGTACCAGCTCAGGTGACCTCGAGCACTCCCCAGAGCCAATGATCAACTGATGGAAATATAACTCACGAATGAGTTATGGGTAAGGGGAGCGTGGCCTGTTTATAGTTCACCCTGCCATTGGATGTCAAACTCTCACCCCAAAGCTTTAAAAGAAGACACGACAGATGGAAACTGTTGTGTATGTACCTTTAAGGGAAGAACTGGTTTTAGACTGCAGTACCGACAGTGACCACCCCTGTATAAAAGGCCCTAGCAGGCTTCTGTATTTCAGTCTGACGTTGCCCTCCTGTTCAGTAAAGTACCTGTTAAACTGTTCTCCCGAAGTCCGTGTATTATTGAGGCGCGGAATTTACAGTGGCGACGAGTAAGTTCGAACTCACCTGCAGTGTGGCATCATCTCACGGGGATCTCGCCCTGAGAGGAGGTTTCTTGGAGGTCGTAGTCTGAGCAATGGCCATCAACCGCGGACAACTGCCCAAAGAATTCATCGGTGTTTGGAGAATTGTGGGAGAGAATGTGGAGAGCTGTGTTTGGCTCCCCAGTTAAGGTGTTCCAGCAAATCGTGCTGGTAGCAGGTAGTGCGCTGACCCTTCCGGACTGCGGCGGGCTCAAGCTCGATCGAGCAGCTCTACAAAACGGGCCGCGCAGCATCGCCGGGAAAAGAAAACAAGAGAGAGAGAGGGTGGAGCGCACAGGGCGCGGTCGGTGCTCAAGAACCAGGCAGCGGAGAGAAAATGAACAGGGGGGGAAAGGAAAGCGAGATGTGCCGAAGCCGCGGGTCGCTGCCATTAACCCATAGAACACTAGGAGCAGAGCGGCAGCAAGGGGAAGAAGGAAAAGTGTGGGAGGCGCCATTTTATCCCGTTGGGGAAGAAGGAAAAGCGCGGGAGGCACCATTTTATTCCATTGGGGAAGAAGAAAAAGCGCGGGAGGCGCCATTTTAAATCACCCAAGATGCCGAAAAGTGGCAGTATCACTGCTTTCGACAACGAGGTAGAAGATTGGACCACGTATGTGGAAAGAATTGAAGTGTACTCAAGGCAAATGAGGTGGCCGATGGAAAGAGGGCGTCGGTATTATTGAATTTGATGGGTGCGAGTACGTACGGCCTATTGCGGAATTTAATTACCCCAGCTAAACCAATGGAGAAAAGTTTTGAGGAGATTGTTAATACCTTACAGGAACACCTAAACCCTACACTGCTGCTGACAGCAGAAAGATTCAAGTTCCATAAAAGAAACCAGCACAAAGATGAAAGCAATGCTGACTATCTTACGGAACTACGCAAGTTATCGAAGCACTGCCAGTTCGGAGCAGGACTGGCAGACACCTTGCGGGATAAGTTTGTCTGCAGGCTCCAGAGTGAAGGAACCCAGAAATTACTACTTTCAAAAAAGGACCTGAAGCTAGAACAGGCTTTCAGTGTGGCAGTGTCCTACGAAGCAGCAGCACGGGGAGCTGCGGAAATACAACAGAAACCACAAGAATACAGCACTAACGAAATGGCGTATGGAGCAGAAAAGTGCTATCGCTGCGGCAGAACAACCCATGAGCAGAAGGACTGCTGGTTTAAGGACAAAGTATGCAGGCAATGCGGAAAAATGGGACATATATCAAGAGTCTGCAGGTCGGGAAAGAAAACCAACACGACAAGAACTACTAAGGAACAGTACAGGAAAGTAAAGAAACTGACAGACAGTAGTTCGGAAGATCAGGAGAGTGATAAGGACTCCGGGAGCAGGAGACTAAGTTGTCTAAAGTTACACAACGTGATCACAAAGGAAGATCACCGAACCATTTGGGTCACCCTCATGATAGCAGGGTCCCCAGTAAAGATGGAATTGGACACAGGATCAGCCCTAACTGTCATAAATCGACGAGGCTATGAGCGGCTATTCTCACACATACCCTTAAAGGACACGTCCATTGTATTGAAGACATACACGGGGCAAAAGGTCTACCCCAGAGGAAAAATAAGGGTGCCAGTTAAATATAACGGCAAGGAAACACAGAAACTATATATGTATATACTACGAGATGGAGGACCACCATTATTGGGACGTGAATGGATCCGAAAAATACAATTGGATTGGCATTCCATTCTGGCGCTAGCTGTGACTGACAAAAAGGATGATGACGTCGCACCTGGACGTCTGTCACAAATTCTATCTGACGCGGAAGAGGTGTTCCAACAAGGACTTGGGACTCTAAAAGGAGTAAAGGCAACCATAAAGATTGAGGATAACGCAAACCCAAAATTTTTCAAGGCCAGACCGGTGCCATACGTGATCTGCCCAGCCGTTGAAGCTGAACTGGAGAGTCTGGAGCGTTCGGGTGTGCTGTCCAAGGTGGACTGGAGCGAGTGGGCCACACCCATCATTCCGGTAATGAAGAAAGCAGTGAGCAGCACGCCTGGGGAGCCAAAGATGGTTCGCATCTGTGGGGACTTCAAGGTGACTGTGAACCCAGTCCTGCACACAGTACAGTATCCACTTCCGCGGATAGAAGATATTTTTGCCTCACTATCTGGAGGGAAATGTTTTACAAAGATTCATCTGGCCCAAGCATATCTACAAATGGAGGTGGAAGAAGCATCTAGAAAATACCTCACGATAAACACTCACAAAGGCCTTTACCAGTACAATCAACTGGTATTCGGGGTAGCATCGGCCCCGGCTATTTGGCAGAGGGCAATGGAACAAGTCCTGCAAGGGATCCCGGGGATGCAGTGTTATTTGGATGACATCCTGGTTACGGGCGAAAATGACAATGAACACCTTGCCAACCTGGAGCAGGTGCTCACGAGATTACAGGAATATGGGCTACGAGCCAACCGCCCCAAATGCGAGTTCTTCAGGAGACAAATCTCGTATTGTGGCCACATGATTGATGAGAAAGGGTTGCATAAGTCGCCGGACAAGATTGAGGCTGTAGTCAATGCTCCAGCACCGGAAAATGTGTCGCAACTGAGGTCGTTCCTTGGGTTGGTGAACTACTACCATAAGTTCTTGCCGAATTTATCTACAATTCTGCACCCACTGAATGCCCTGCTGCAAACTGGAGTGACATGGAAATGGAGTGATGAGTGTAAGCGTGCCTTTCAGGAATGTAAGTGCCTAATCACTTCAAAAGAAGTATTGGCCCACTACAACCCAACACTACCGATTCGGTTGGCATGTGATGCGTCACCCTACGGCATTGTAGCGGTACTGTCACACAAATTCTGTGACGGTTCAGAGAGGCCAATAGCCTTTGCGTCGCGCTCGCTAACCTCAGCCGAGCGTAACTACGCCCAGATTGACAGGGAGGCCCTCAGCCTGGTGTCGGGGGTGAAGAAGTTCAATCACTATCTGCATGGGCAGAAATTCACCCTGCTGACTTATCATCAGCCCCTGGTCTCCATTTTTAACCCAAAGAAGGGCATTCCGGTGATGACGGCACAACGGCTGCAAAGACGGTCACTTTTTCTAGGGGCACATCAGTACGACATAGAATACAAGGGTACGAAACAGCATGGAAACGCTGATGGGCTGTCGCGCCTACCGTTGCCTACGGTAGAAGAAACACCGGCAGTGGACCCTGTTGAGATATTCCATGCGACCATAGTCGAATGTTTGCCTGTTACAAACTTGAGTATAGAGAAGGAAACCCGAAATGACCCGACACTCTCTCGGGTCTACGATTTGACGGTGAAGGGATGGCCAGCATATGGCGACTCACTGTTGCCAGCATTCTCGCCAAGGAGAGAACAGCTGTCAGTGTGCCGGGGAACCTTGATGTGTGGATCCCGAGTGGTAATTCCACCCAAGTTGAGAGATAGAGTGCTCAATGAGCTTCATGAGGGTCATCTGTGTGGTGTATGTAACCTGTTCCACCTTAAGAGAACTACCTTAAGAGATGTACTACTTTCTCTTGGCTGCTGTATACTGTAATACCGGTGGTGACCACACCGGTATATAAACGTTGTGTAGTGATTTGCTGGGCAGTTCAGCCCTGACCTCCGAATAGTAAAGACCTGTTAAAGTTATTCTTGTTGTCTGTGTCCAATGATTTATAATAAACATAACTGGGACACACAGACTCAACAGTGGCGACGAGTGCGATCTTACCCTGTGGCAGTTTTACATCCAAGGCAGCTTCGTCCTCAGAACGGGCGTCGAGAAGAGGCATCCGCCCTCATCATCCTGCTGAGCACCACATCGCACGGGAGGCATCGAGAACCCGGGTTAAAAAGAAAAATTCTGACCACGAAGCCCTCCATCAGCGACAGGCAGTGATCATCCCTTCTACCACGGCGGTGGGTAAGCCGATCAGCGACACGAGCAGAAAGTCGGCCGCGTTGGCTGTGGAGTAGGGGAGGGAAAACGGAGGAAAAAGGGCGGAGAACTCGACCGCGGCCGGTGAAAAGGGCCGGGCTGCAATCGGGGCCGAGAGGCGCAGCGACTGGGGCAGCGTTAAGGCCACGAGAACCGCGGAGAACTCAACCGCAGCCAGTGTAAAGGACCGGCCTGCAAGTGGGGCTGAGAGGCGCAACAGCAGGGGAAGCGTGAATGCCCACGGGAACCGCGGGGGAGCAAAAAGCAGCGTCGGGGAATTGAGAACCGCTGGGGAGGCGAGAACGGCAGCAGCACGGCAATCGCCATTGCAGCCAGCGGGGGAAGAAGGCAAACGCGGGAAGCCGCCATTGTAGTCGGCAGGGGAAGAAGACGAGCGCGGGAAAAACCGCCAAGCGCGGGAAGCCGCCATTTTAGTAGGCGGGGGAAGAAGACAAGCGCGGGAAGCCGCCATTTTGGGAAAAAGAAAATTTAAAGAAACTTGCAAGGATGCCTAAACATGGTAACATCAATGCTTTTGATAGCGATGTCGAAGATTGGGCCACGTATGTAGAACGCATGGAAGTTTATTGTAAAGCAAATGAGGTACCAGATGATAAGAAAGCACTAACCTTATTAAACTCAATGGGTGCGAGGACGTACGGGCTATTGAAGCACCTTGTATCACCAGATAAACCGGCGGATCAGACTTTCGCGAATATTGTTACTGTCCTGAAAAATCATTTAAACCCCACGCCGCTGCTGATAGCGGAACAATTTAAATTTTACAGAAGAACGCAGCTGAAAGAAGAAAGCAACGCTGAATTCTTAATTGAACTGCGTAAGCTATCAAAGTACTGTCAGTTTGGAACAGGACTAGCAGATGCGCTGAGAGATAAACTTGTGTGTGGATTGTTAAAAGAAGGAACACAAAAGCGACTGCTAGAAGAGAATGATCTTACGCTTGATAAAGCTGTCACTATTGCAGCATCGCACGAAGCCGCAGCGAGAGGCACTGCGGAAATGCAGCTAAGGTCATCGGAACTCAGCACCAATCAAATGGCCTTGGGTGCAGTAAAGTTTTATCGTTGTGGAAAGACAACGCACGATCAGAACCAGTGCTGGTTCAAAAATCAGGAATGCAGAAAATGTGGCAATCTTGGTCACATAGCTAAAGTATGCCGGTCAGGAAAGAAGACCAGCAACAAAAAGTCACCGCAGGAAAAGTGCAGAAAGGTACACAAGATGACAGAGAACAGTTCGGATGAACAGAAGTCAGATTCAGACTCCAGCAGTAAGGAACTGGGTTGCCTAAGAGTACACAATGTGGGTAATGAAGCAGACCTCCAAACTATCTGGGTCACACTTCAGATAGCAGGAGTCCAAGTGAAGATGGAATTGGACACTGGATCGGCATTGACGGTCATGAATAAGCAAGATTACAAAAGGTTATTCCCACATATTCCCCTACGGGATACGGAGATTGTATTGAAAACATACACGGGGCAAAGAGTATACCCCATCGGAAAGATAAAGGTAAAGGTGGTCCACAAGGGCAAAGAAAGCCGAGGAATGGACTTATATGTGCTACCTGAGGGAGGTCCACCACTACTGGGACGGGAGTGGATCAGGAGAACAAATATGGACTGGCATTCCATAAAAGCACTAACGGTAGATTCCGGTAAAAAAGATGTCAAACCTAAACGATTGTCCAGAATATTGGACGATGCTAAAGAGGTGTTCCAACAGGGACTGGGAACACTGAGAGGAATTACGGCAACCATCAAGGTTGAAGAACAGGCAAACCCGAAATTTTTCAAAGCCAGACCGGTACCTTATGCGATATGACCTGCTGTGGAAGCTGAGCTGGAAGGGCTAGAACGTTCAGGAGTACTGTCTAAGGTGGACTGGAGTGAGTGGGCCACGCCCATTGTTCCCGTTATGAAGCGTTCATCGAGCAACAAGCCGGGGGAACCGGGGAAGGTTCGCATCTGTGGAGATTTCAAGATCACTGTTAATCCGGTGCTTCACACGGTGCAATATCCACTTCCGCGGATTGAGGATATCTTCGCTTCGTTGTCTGGTGGGAAACACTTCACCAAGATAGACCTGGCGCAGGCGTACTTACAGATAGAAGTTGAGGAAGAGTCACACCAGTATCTCACGATCAACACGCATAGAGGCTTGTATCGGTATAATAGACTGGTTTTTGGAGTGGCATCAGCTCCAGCAATTTGGCAGAGGGCCATGGAGCAGGTATTACAGGGAATTCCAGGCACACAATGTTACCTGGATGATATTCTGATTACAGGAGATGATGATGAGGAACATCTTGCAAATTTGGAACTGGTGCTCACCAGATTGAAAGAATATGGGCTTCGAGTTAATCGCCAGAAATGTGAGTTCTTTCAGAAGCGGATCTCGTACTGTGGTCATGTCATTGACCAGGAGGGGCTTCATAAGTCTCCTGACAAGATCGAAGCTGTTGTGAAGGCTCCCGCTCCGGATGATGTATCCCAGTTGAGGTCGTTCCTAGGGTTGATTAACTATTACCGTAAGTTTCTGCCAAATTTATCCACGGTGCTGCACCCGCTGAACACTCTTTTGCAGAAGGGAGTACCATGGAAGTGGAGCGAGGACTGTAAGAGGGCCTTTCACAAAAGCAAGGCATTGATCACCTCAGAGGAAGTGTTGGCTCACTTCAACCCAACGCTGCCTATTCGTTTGGCTTGTGATGCTTCTCCATATGGTATTGGGGCAGTACTCTCACACAAGTTGCCAAATGGCTTGGAGAGGCCAGTCGCGTTCGCATCCAGATCATTGACCTCCGCTGAGCGCAACTACGCTCAGATAGATAGGGAGGCTCTCAGCCTTGTGTGGGGAGTAAAGAAGTTTAATCATTACCTGCAGGGCCAAAAGTTTACGCTACTGACAGACCACCAGCCGTTGGTATCCATTTTTAACCCTAAGAAGGGTGTTTCGGTGATGACAGCACAGAGGCTCCAGAGATGGTCCCTTTTCCTAGGGGCACATCAATATCAGATTGAATTCAAAGGTACAAAGCAGCATGGTAATGCTGATGGGCTGTCGCGCCTGCCACTACCTACAGCGGAGGAGGCACCGACGGTTGACCCTGTTGAGTTATTTCACTCGACCATCATCGAATGTTTACCAGTCACCAATGCAAGTATTGAAAGAGAAACCAGGAACGACCCGACACTGTCCCAGGTCTACGAATTGACAGTGAAGGGATGGCCAGCACATGGTGATCCACTGTTACCGGCATTCTCAGCAAGACGAGAACAGCTGTCCATCTGTCAAGGAACATTGATGTATGGAACAAGGGTGATTATTCCTCCTAAGTTAAGAGAGAGAGTTCTAAAGGAACTGCATGAAGGTCATCTGGGGGGAGTCAAGATGAAAAGCCTTGCTAGGGCTTATGTGTGGTGGCCGGGTATCGACCAACAGATAGAGGATCTGACGAAAAGCTGCTCAGGGTGCCAAAAAGTGCAAAATGCACCTCCGATTGCACCGCTGCATCCATGGGAATGGCCTTCAACCCCATGGCAACGTGTACATATTGACTTTGCTGGTCCATTCATGGACTCCATGTTTTTAATTGCGGTGGACGCACATTCTAAATGGCCAGAAGTGATTAAGATGACTACCACTACCTCGGAAAAGACGATCGCGGTGCTAAGAACGATATTTGCAAGAAATGGATTGCCAGAACAAATATGTTCAGACAACGGACCGCAGCTTGTGTCAGAAGAATTCCAGAAATTCATGAAGAAGAATGGGGTGAAACATTATACCTCTGCCCCATATCATCCGGCTACAAACGGGTTGGCCGAGAGATTTGTACAAACGTTCAAAAAAGCAATAAAGGCCATGAGCGAAGATCAGATTCCACTACAACATAAGGTGGACAATTTCCTACTAGCATATCGAAACGTCACTCATGCAGTGACAAACCAAAGTCCTGCCATGATGTTCTATAACAGGAGGTTGCAGTCCAGGTTGGACTTGTTAAAACCAAATGTGCAGAGGGAAGTCGAAAACAAACAGTTCCAGCATATAAATAACAAGACCACTCGGAGTTTCGAAATAGGACAACCAGTGTTAGCCCGGGACTATAAAAATGAGAAATGGCAATCTGGAACAATTCGGGCCAGACAAGGACCCCTGATGTACACGGTAGATATTGGTGAAAATGTAATACAACGTCATGCTGACCAACTGGTAGAATCAAGAACAAGGGTCGAACCCAGGGTTACGGCAGAGACAACCGTGGAAGAAGTTAGTGAACCTGAAGCATCTACCTCAGAAGTGAATGTACCTGATGATGATGTCCAATCCATAAGAGATCAACTAGATGAGTCACCCCAGCAACGAGAATCAGAGACCCCTGAAAGGCGTTATCCAACTCGGATCAGGAGGCCTCCTCAGAGGCTGAATCTTTGAACTGTTTTGCATGAAGTTGTATATATATATATATATATATGTTATTATGTTATGTTAAATGGGGATTTACACTGTTAAGCTAAAAAGGGAGGATTGTGGTGTATGTAACCTGTTCCACCTTAAGAGAACTACCTTAAGAGATGTACTACTTTCTCTTGGCTGCTGTATACTGTAATACCGGTGGTGACCACACCGGTATATAAATGTTGTGTAGTGAATTGCTGGGCAGTTCAGCCCTGACCTCCGAATTGTAAAGACCTGTTAAAGTTATTCTTGTTGTCTGTGTCCAGTGATTTATAATAAACATAACTGGGACACACAGACTCAACAATCTGGGAGGAGAATAAATTAAGAGCCTAGCCAGGGCGTTTGTGTGGTGGCCGGGAATCGATAAAGAAATCGAGGATATGACCAAGAGATGCACAGGATGCCAGAAGGTCCAAAACGCTCCACCACAGGCCCCGCTACATCCATGGGAGTGGCCCTCATCTCCATGGCAACGGGTACACATTGATTTTGCTGGTCCATTTATGGACTCAATGTTTCTAATCGCTGTGGACACCCATTTGAAATGGCCAGAGATCATTAAAATGTCCTCCACCACCACGGAGAAAACTATTGTAGTCCTAAGGACCATCTTCGCCAGGAATGGGTTGCCAGAACAGATTTGCTCCAACAATGGGCCACAGTTTGTGTCTGAGGATTTCCGGAGATTCCTGAAGAATAATGGGGTGAAACATTACACATCTGCCCCATATCATCCAGCCACAAATGGATTGGCTGAGAGGTTTGTTCAGACCTTTAAAAAGGCCATAAAGGCAATGTATAATGACGACATACCACTACAACACAAGGTGGATAGTTTCTTGTTTGCTTACCGGAATGCGACACATGCAGTAACCAACCAAGCTCCAGCCGTACTGTTCTTCAACCGAAGGCTAAGATGTCGCCTGGATTTGCTCAAACCAAACATAAGACGAGATGTTGAGGATAAGCAATTCCAGCACATAAATGAGAAGCCAACCCGAAGCTTCAAGGTAGGGCAACCAGTCTTGGCCCGCGACTACCGAACAGAAAAATGGCAGCCAGGAACGATATGCACACAGCAGGGACCACTAATGTACACAGTGGACATTGGAGAGAGCATTGTGAGGTGCCATGCTGACCAGATTCTAGAGTCACAGGAACAAGCCAAACCCATGCCACGAGAAGGTGCACCTGGTAATCAACCTGAAGTACAGATTGCGTCTACCTCAGAAGCAGTGGTATTGGAAGCTGACGAACCAACCAGTGACCATGAACCAGAATCAGCTTCGCGGCAAGAACAGGATGCTCGAGAAAGGCGCTATCCAGTCAGGATCAGGAAGCCTCCTCAAAGACTGAACTTATAAATGTTTATTTCGGTTGATGTATATAATATCCAGAAAGTTGTAATTAGTTATTATTTAGTTGTTAAATGAATGTTATGTACTGTTTATCTAAAAGGGGAGGAATTGTTGTGTATGTACCTTTAAGGGAAGAAGTGGTCTTTGACTGCAGTACCGACAGTGACCACCCCTGTATAAAAGGCCCTAGCAGGCTTCTGTATTTCAGTCTGATGTTGCCCTCCTGTTCAGACCTCATTCTCAGCATTGCTGGCTGTGCAGCTGCCTCAGTCAGCAGGAGGAGAAGGAGCAGCCAAACCAGGAGAGTGGAGAGTGGAAAGTGGTGGTCTCCTGACCAGGAAGAGGAGGAGAACGAAAGGTCACCACCACCACCTCCACCATCATCATAACAACTGAGGTGCCTGGAGAGAGAGGACAGAGGAGGAGAAGGAGAAAGGAGGCCAGCAACAACACCAACCAGGGGAGAGGCCTTTCCATTACTGCCTCCCCAAATTGGCCTCCACTTCAGGAGAGGGAGAGAGGGGAGAGAAACAACCAACAACCACCAACTGTTTGGAAGGAGGGAAGAACAACATCATCTTTCAGAACATCTACAGGTGGGTGTTATTTGGTGCACTCTCCCAAAGACTTTGTATTTTAGGTGGGGGGAGAAAAGTTGAAAAAAGGGCCGGATCATCAAGGGGTGTGTGAGTGTGTGTGTGGCTCTTGCAAAACACTAGGCCACACGCACCACTAATAAGCACCCCTTCCTATTGCCTGGCCTGGGATAGCTGGAGCTGCCTAGGTGAACAGCCCAATTAATACATCGTTAAGATCTGGTGCAGGACTGAGCCTGGGGCATCTCCAGCTTTCCCAGGTGAAGACATCTTCTCCCCCGACCAGAAGACCACCCTCAAAGACTTTAATTTATCCATCAGAGAGTGCACCCCTGCCAACACCCACCCACCCACCATCCTGAGTGGCAACCCTGCCCTTGCGGCCTCCCTCCTTCCCAACCCCCCCTCTCTCTCTCTCGTTGTCTCTCTCTCTCTGCCTTTCTCTCAAAAGGCACCTCATCTATCTATATTTTAATTACCTATTGAGCAGAGGGGAGAAGGCCCCTCCCCCAATTCTAATCAATAGGGGGAGAGGTGTGCCTTCAATTTAAACAGCTCCCTCTGCTCAATAGAGGACCAAAAAAAACCTGAGGCCACAATTAACACTTCAGGCCTGTGACTTGGGATGAGTGTAGCCCTTTTTAGAAAACACCCCAGAATGGCGACTTATGCAGGAGTGGCAGCCACAGCCACAGCTGCTCCCGCTGCTTCTGCTGCCCCGTCACCATTCAGATTGATAACAAAAAAGCTTGGGGTGAAGAGCTACACTCACCCTACTATGACCATTGAGGCCTACGTTAAAGCCATGTCTGGGGTTGTCGGCCCCTCAGCCATCGTCGCGGCCTCAAAAATGTATGGGAAGGCTGTGTTCTTCCTGGGGTCGGAGCGGGCGGTGTCTCTGGCCATCGCCAAGTGGCTCACCGTGGGTGGGACCTACCTGCCGGTGGATCCTCTCGAGGCCACTGCGCAGAGAATTGTCATCTCAAACGTCCCGCCCTATGTCCCTGGTGAGCTCCACCTCCCACATTTGCGCCAACTTGGGGAGGTGAGGTCGGGGATCACGCCCATCCCGCTCGGCTTCTGGGAAGCCAGCCTTCGCCACGTCTTCTCCTTCCGGCGCCAGCTGTTCGTCCAGCTGGCGCGGGAGGAGGACACCGACGGAGTGTTCATCGTCCACCACGAGGGGGCCGCCTATCGCGTCTTCTGGACGTCGGACGGTGTGCGGTCCCACGTCTGCAAGGAGGTGGGGCACATCCGGAAAAACTGCCCCGCCTCCAAGGCCGCCGGATCATCTCGTGCGGCCGAGGCTGGCGCCGCCGCCGCTCCTCCCCCCGGATCTGCTCGCGCGTCGGGAACGTCTGATGCGCGGTCGACGTCAGGGGCCGATGCCACCAAGGCCTCCGGCGGGGGGGAGGGAGCGCGTCTGGCCGGAAAGAAGGCGTGGCGAAAAAATAAAAACCTTAGGGCGGGCCCCCCCGTGGATGGCCAGCCCTTGCCCCTTGCGTCCCTTACACCCGCGCTCCTCGCGGAGTTAATCAGGGCAGACGCGAGTGGGAGGGGCCTCGTGCCCGAGCCTGTGGCCACAACCGCCGCAGCGGTAACGCCAATACCTGCAGCCGGGCTCGGGCCCGAGGAACCCGACAAACCTGCTCCACCGGAGGGAGCAGAGGAGGAGGCCTCTGCAGACATGGAGGTCTCCCTCGCTCCCTCCGTGCTAAAAAGAAGGCGCGACCCCCTGGAAGAGGAGGAGGACCGGAAGGAAGAAGGTCCCTCCGAGCAGGGGGAGTCGTCGCCCGCCACGGGTACTGCGCCCCCCCCCCGCTGTCATCATCACTAGCGATCGGCAAGGGTCGCCTGTCCCTCGGGAGGCTGAGGCAGATGTGCCTGTCCGGCACGTGCCTCCCGGGGATGGGGACGAGACCCTGCCCGTGGCGAGGGTCGCGGAACAACCCGCGGCTATTGACATTTTATCAGTGCCGTTACCCCTCGCCGGGTCGGGCGGCCTGGGGTCTGGGTCGTGCGAGCTCGAGGAAAATGAGCTCGCCCAATGCGACCCGGACATCTCCCAGGGGCTGCTCAACCTGGTAGAGGGTTTAATTCAAAACACCCCATCCGCTGGGTCGGAGGTTGGTGGCGGGGAGGAGGATGGCCCCCTGGCTGCGTCTCTGGTGCCGGACGTACTGGAGGAGCTGGGAATTGTTCTCTCCCCGGTTTTTCGGGTGGTTCCGGCATCTGGGGCGGAGGGGAGCTCTGAACCACCGCCGTCTTGTTGCCCAGCGCCCCTAGAGGAGCCCAGGGAAGAATCCTCTGCCGCCGATCCTGGGGGTGGGATCCGGGCGGAGCCGGGGCTGGCTGGTGCGGCCGAGCCGTTTGCTGCGCACTGCGCGACGGATGGGTCGGCCGCTGGTGACGACCCCCTGGAGGAGGATGGGGACTCGGTGATGGGCACGGAGGACGATTCGGACTCCAGCGCCGATGAGGCGATGGATGACCTCGTGCCCCTTGCCGAGTCTCCCCTCATTCCCGTAAGGGAAATCCGGGATTTTATGGCCACGTGCCTGGGTCGGCACAATAAGGTCCAGCTGGCCCTCGACAGGTGGTCGGAGCTGGCGCTGCTCATCATGTCCGTCCGCGCCGCAGTTAAGATCATGGGCGCGGACAAAGGTGTGAACCCGCTCGAGCTGCGTCGGCTCAGAACGTTTCTCACTGGGCTGCTGAGGAAGTGGTGGCTGACCAGCGGCTGTGCTTCCTCTCTCCATTAGGTGTAGGTCGAGGTTGCACTATGCTTCTGACATGAAGATATCCATAGCCAGCCTCAACATCAACGGCAGCAGGGAGGCGCGCCCCAGATTCAATAACTTCTCGGTCCTTCGGGACGGGAAGTATGCGGTGTGATTCCTGCAAGAAACCCACACCGTTCCGGGAGACGAAGCCACGTGGCTCCTGGAGTGGCAAGGAGGGGTCAGTGTGAGTCACCTCTCCAACAATTCCAGCGGGGTGGCTATCTTGCTGGCCCCGCATTTTCAGCCGGAGATCTTGGGGGTCAAGGAGCTCGTGCCGGGCCGCTTGCTCCAGGTGACTGTTCGCCTGGGGGGAGTGCCGCTCCATCTAGTGAACATGTACGTCCCTCAGACCGGTGCGCAGCTAGTGTGCTTCTTTGAAGAAGTGTCTGCTCTTTTGTGCTCCGTCGACGTGGGCGAGTGCGTCATCCTCGGGGGGGATTTTAACTGCACCCTCGAGGCGAGGGACCGTTCGGGTCCCCCGCGAAGCCCGGCGGCGATGGAGAAGTTGAGGGACCTGGTCGGGTCCTTCAACTTGGTGGACGTCTGGTGAAATCTCCACCCCGACTCCAGCGCCTTCACTAGCGTGAGGCCTCGGGGAGGAAGGTCGAGAATCGACCGCCTCTACATTTCCCGGGTGTACGTCTCCTGCTTTCCGGCGGCTTCCATGCGGCCGGTGCCATGCACGGACCACCACCTAGTGTGGGCGGAGCTCGCTCCGCTGCACGTGCGGGGTGGGGTCCGCGTACTGGCATTTTAACAACCTGCTGCTGGAGGACGCGCGGTTCCAGGATTCATTTCGTCGGTTCTGGGCCGACTGGAGCAGGAAGCGGTGGGGCTTCCCCTCCTTGAGGCTATAGTGGGACGTGGGCAAGGCTCACATCCATCTCTTCTGTCAGGAGTAGGCGAAGGGGTCGACCAAGAGGCAGGAGGCCCGGGTCGGGTGGTTGGAGAAGGAGGTGCTCGACCTGGAGTCCCGTCTCGGTCAGGTCGTCGAGGACCCGGCCCTGCGGAAGGTGTACGAAGAGAAGAAGGGCGCGCTGAAGGACTTGCAGCTCGTTGGGTCCCGAGGCACGTACGTGAGGTCGCGGATCCAGCTCCTGTGGTACCTGGACCGCGGTTCCCCCTTCTTCTACTCGCTGGAAAAAAGACGGGGGGTCCGTAAGCAGCTCTTGGGGCTGCTGGCCGATGACGGATCCCTTGTCTCGGATCCGGAGGGAATCAGCGTGGAGACCCGTGCCTACTACGGGGGTCTGTTCTCTCTGGATCCATCCAGCGAGGATGCGTGCAAAGTTTTGTGGGAGGACCTGCCGAAGGTCAGCCCGGAGGGCGCCGAAAAATTGGACGCTCCGCTAAGACTGGCGGAGCTGACCGGCGCCCTCCGCCAGCTCTCTAGGGGAATGTCCCCGGGGCTGGATGGGCTGACCATGGAGATCCACAGGATGTTCTGGGACGTCTTGGGGGGCGACATCGCGCGGGTCCTGGGGGAAAGTTTGGCGACCGGAGAGATGCCCCTCTCTTGGCGCAGGGCGGTCATTGTCCTGCTGCCTAAGAAGAGCGATCTCTGCCTCCTTAAGAACTGGCGCCCGGTCTCCCTCCTCAGCACGGACTATAAAATCTTTGACAGGGCCATGTCTGCTCGCCTTGGCACCGTGCTGGCCCACATGATCCACCCCGGCCAGTCCTACACGGTCCCGGGCTGGACCATCCACGATAACCTCCATCTGGTCCGAGACCTAGTCCACTACTCCCAGAGGGCTGGTCTGTCGGTTGCCTTCCTTTCCCTGGATCAGGAGAAGGCGTTCGACAGGATGGATCACGAGTATCTCTTCGGGACTCTGCGCACATTTGGGTTCGGGACGCATTTCGTCACCCGGATCCGACTTCCGTACGCCACCGCGGAGTGTCTGATTAAAGTTAACGGGTCTTTGACGGCACCCCTTCGCTTCAGGATGGGGGTGCATCAGGGATGCCCCATGTCCGGTCAGTTATACGCTGTTTGGGTGGAGCCATTCCTGCGACTCTTGCGGAAGAGGTTGACGGGACTGGCTCTGCAAGGGCCGGGCGTGGAGGTGGTCCTCTCGGCTTACGCCGATGACGTGCTCCTCACGGTCACGGATCCCGCTGACTTGCGGAGGATGCAGGAATGCCAGCAGATTTACTCGGACGCATCCTCCGCCAAGATCCAGTGGGAGAAATGTTCCGGACTCCTGGTGGGTCAGTGGCGGGTGGGCTCCCTGCCGGAGGATTTCAGGCCTTTTGCCTGGAGCACCACGCACCTCCTCTATTTGGGAGTCTACCTTAGCCCTGCCGAGGACACCTGGCTGGCGAACTGGCAAGAGCTGGAGGCCAAAGTCACCGCTTGCCTAGAACGCTGGACAGGACTGCTCTGAGTGTTGTCCTACAGGGGTCGAGCGCTGGTCATAAACCAGCTGGTGGCCGCCATGTTGTGGTACCAGTTGGTCACTTTGATCCCTCCCCCTGCGTTTGTCGCCAAGATGCAGAAGAAGCTCATCGACTTCTTCTGGGACAAAAGGAAGCATTGGGTCTCTGTCGCGGTTCTGTGTCTCCCGCTTAGGGAGGGCGGTCAGGCGCTGGTGTGCCTTCACACCCAGGCTGCGACTTTCCATCTTCAGACGCTGCAGCGATACCTGTACGTCGAGAATCCTCCGAGAAGGTGTGCGCTGGCGACGTATTTCTTCCGCCAGCTGCACGGCCTCAATTACGACACGCAGCTCCTGTTTGTGAAAGTGGGCTGCAGGCGTGCCGGCCTGCGGGAGCTGCCTGTCTTCTACCAGGAACTGCTATGGGTTTGGAACTTACGTCGCTTCCAGGCGGAGCTCTCCCCCGACAGGAGCGGCGTTTCTCCTTCGGGAGCCGCTGCTCAGGAATCTGCACCTCCACGACCGCGGGTTCGGACGACTGGCGGAGGGCAGGGCTGTGCCTGGCAAGGTGACCAGAGTCGGGGACCTGCTCGATGGTGGAGGAGCGGGCTGGATTGCGACGGAGGAGCTGGCGCGGCGCCTGTCCTAGGCCAACGTCCGGCTCGCGGTCGAAGCCATTGAATCGGTGAAAGTGGCACTGGGCCCCGACTCCACTAGGTGTATCGAGGCGGCTCAAGCACGTGGGGCGATCCCGTCCGAGCTTACCCCCATTCGGATGGAATTCCTCATCGGCGCCCGGCCCCGAAATTCCCCTCGGGAACCGTCGCCTAACAACTTGAGCCGTCTCGAGGAAATACCCTCCGTGCCTTTTCATTCCGCGTGGAGGGCTTTCCTGTACGGGCTGCTCCTGCACACTCTTCACTTTGGCATCTTCGTCTACCATCCGGACACGCCTTGGCGTGGCGTCTTGTCGACCGGCGGAGGCGGAGGTCCCCAATGGAGGGCTCTCTACGCAGGAGTCTCCCTTGTTCCATTGGGGACTTGGCCTGGAGGGTGTTGCACGGGGAGGTCCCGTGCAAGAAGGTTTTAAGTAGGTTCACGGACTCCCAGGCTGCCTGCATTTTTTGCGGCCTGGAGGAGTCCGTGTTTCACGTTTATATGGAGTGTGAGAGGTTGCAGCCCCTCTTTCACTACTTGAAGGAGTTGCTCCTCGAATTTTGGTTGCACTTCAGTCCCACGCTCTTGATCTACGATCACCCGGTGCGGAGGAGAGCGGGCGGGTTGGAGGACCTCCTTGTGGGCCTGCTCCTGGGCCTGGCTATAAAAGCCATCAATTGGTCCAGACAGCGGGCGGTCGAGGGGGTCGTCCAGCCAGATTGCCTGCCTCTCTTCCGTGGCCATGTTCGCGCCCGGGTGGCCCTGGAGATGGAGCACGCGGTGTCCGCCGGTGCGCTTGAGTATTTTTGCGACCGGTGGGCACCGCGGAGACTGGAGTGCATCATCAACCCGGAAAACCAAATTTTAATTTGATTTGTTAAGTTTGAGTTTAACTTTTGTTTACAGTCTAATTTGTTTTGTTTTTTTGGTTCAAACAACAAGAGTGCCCTCCTGTTAGAGCTGCCTCAGTCAGCAGGAGGAGAAGAAGCAGCCAAACCTGGAGAGTGGAAAGTGGTGGTCTCCTGACCAGGGAGAGGAGGAGAAGGAGAAACCACAGACCACCACTACCACAACAAGAACTACAACAACTACTGAGTTGCCTGGAGAGAGAGGACAAAGGAGAGGAGAGGGATAAAGGAGGCCAACACCGACCAGAGGAGTAGCCTTTCCACCACTGCCTCCCCAAATAGGCCTCCATTCCAGGAGAGGGAGAGAGGGGAGAGAAGCAACAACCAACACCCACCATCAACTGCTTGGAAGGAGGGAAGGATAACATCTTCACTGAACATCTGCAGGTGGGTGTTATTTGGTGCACTCTCCAAAAGACTTTGTACTGTAGGTGGGGGGAGGAAAGAAGACCGGAACACCAAGGGGTGCCTGTGTGTGTGTGTGGCTCTTGTAGAACACTAGGCCACACACACCACTATCAAAAAGCCCCTTCTATTGCCTGGCCTGGGACAGCTGGAGCTGGTTAGGTGAAGTGGTTAATTTCCATTAAACATCGTTAAGACCTGGTGCAGGACTGAGTCTGGTTTCCAGCTTTCCCAGGTGAAGACATCTTCTCCCCCTGCCAGAAGACCACCAACAGAGACTTTGTTTATTCCATCGGAGAGTGCACCCCTGCCGACACCCACCCACCCACCATCCTGAGTGACAACCCTGCCCTTGCGGCCTCCCTCCTTCCCATCCCCCCTCTCTCTCTCTCTTTGTCTCTCTCTGCTCTCTCTCTCAAGAGGCACCTCTATTAATCTTTTTGTTGATTGCCACTTGAGCAGAGGGGAGAAGGCCCCTCTCCCAATTCCAATCAATAAGGGGGAGAGGTGAGCCTTCAATTTAACAGCTCCCTCTGCTCAAGGGAGGACTTTAAAATAACCCTGGGCCATTAACACCTTCAGGCCTGTGACTTGGGGTGGGTGTAGCTCTTTTTTAAAAACCACCCCATAATGGCGTCTGCTTCATCGCCGGTGGTGGGGCCAGCTAGGTCATATGCGGCGGTGGCAGCCACAGCCACGGCTGCTCCCGCTGCTTCTGCTGCCCCGTCACCTTTCTCACTAATAACCAAAAAGCTTGAGGTGGAGAGCTACACCCACTCCACAATGACAATTGAGGCATGTGTAAAGGCTATGGCTGGGGTTGTCGGCCCTTCAGCCATCCTCGCCGCCTCAAAAATGTACGGGAAGGCTGTGTTCTTCCTGGGGTTGGAGCGGGCGGTGTCCCTGGCCATCGCCAAGGGGCTCACCGTGGGCGGGACCTTCCTGCCGGTGGACCCCCTTGAGGCCACCGCGCGGATGGTGGTTATTTCTAACGTCCCGCTCTTTGTTCCTGGTGAGCTCCTCCTCCCCCACTTAGGCCAACTCGGGGAGGTGAGGTCGGGGATCACACCCATCCCGCTCTGCTTCCGGGAAGCCAGCCTTCGCCACGTCTTCTCCTTCCGGCGCCAGCTCTTTATTCAGCTGGCGCGGGAGGAGGACACCGACGGGGCTTTCATCGTCCTCCACGAGGGGACCGCCTATCGCGTCTTCTGGGCGTCGGACGGTGAGCGGTGCCATGCCTGCAAGGAGGTGGGGCACATCAGAAAAAACTGCCCCGCCTCCAAGGCCGCCAGGTCATCTAGTGCAGCCGAGGCTGGCGCCACTGCTGCTCCTCCCCCCGGGTCTGTCGGCGCATCCTGAGCAACCGATGCGCGGTCGGAGGCCGATGCCACCAAGGCCTCCGGCGGGGGGGAAGGGAGCGCGTCCGGGCGGAAGGAAGGCACGGCAAAAATCGAAAAACCTCAGGGCGGGTACCCCCGTGGAGGGCTGGCCCTTAAACTGAGAGCCCCTGACACCCGCGCTCCTCGCGGAGTTGGTCGGGGCAGACACAAGTGGGAGGGGCCTCGTGCCTGAGCCTGTGGCCACAACCACCATAGCAGTAACGCCAATACCTGCGGCTGGGCTCGGGCCCGAGGAACCCGACAAACCTGCTCCGCCAGAAGGAGCATAGGAGGAGGCCTCTGCAGACATGGAGGTCTCCCTCGCTCCCTCCATGCTAAAAAGAAGGCGCGACCCCCTGGAAGAGGAGGAGGACCGGGAGGAGGAAGGTCCCTCCGAGCAGGGGGAGTTATCGCCCGCTGCGGGTACTGCGCCCCCCCCCCCGGTGTCATCGTCACCAGTGATCGGCAGGGGTCGCCTGTCCCTCGGGAGGCTGAGGCAGATATGTCTGTCCGGCGCATGCCTCCCGGGGATGGGTATGAAACTCTGCCCGTGGGGGGGGTCGCGGATCAACCCGCGGAATTGTCATTTTATCTGTGCCGTTACCCCTCGCCGGGTCGGGCGGCCTGTGGTCCGGGTCGGGCGAGTTTGAAGAAAATGAGCTTGCCCAATGCGACCCGGATGTCTCCCAGCGGCTGCTCGACCTGGCCGAGGTTTTAATTCAAGACACCCCACCCGCTGGGTCGGAGGTTGGTGGCGGGGAGGAGGATGGCCCCCTGGCTGCGTCTCTGGTGCCGGACGTACTGGAGGAGCTGGGAATTGTTCTCTCCCCGGTTTCTCCAGTCGTTCCGGTGTCTGGGGCGGAGGGGAGCTCTGAACCGCCGCCCTCTTCTGGCCCGGCGCCCCTAGAGGAGACCAGGGAGGAATCCTCTGCCACCGATCCTGGGAGTGGGATCCGGGCAGAGGCGGGGCCGGCTGGTGTGGCTGAGCCGTTCGCTGCGCACTGCGCGCCGGACGGGTCGGCCGCTGGTGACGACCCCCTGGATGAGGATGGGGACTCGGTGATGGGCACGGAGGACGATTTGGTCTCCACCGTCGACGAGGCGCTGGATGAACTCATGCCCCTCGCCGAGTCTCTCCTCATTCCCGTAAGGGAACTCCAGGACTTTATGGCCACGTGCCAGGGTCGGCACAATAAGATCCGGCTGGCCCTCGACAGGTGGTCGGAGCTGGCGCTGCTCATCGTGTCCGTCCGCGCCGCCGTTAAAATCATGGGCGCGGACGAGGGCGTGGACCAGCTCGAGCTGCTTCGGCTCAGAACGTTTCTCACTGGGCTGCTGAGGAAGTGGCGTCTGACCAGCGGCTGCGCTCCCTCCCCCCGTTAGGTGTAGGTAGAGGTTGCACTATGCTTCTGACATGAAGATAACCATAGCCAGCCTCAACATCAACGGCAGCAGGGAGGCGCGCCGCAGATTCAATAACTTCTCGGTCCTTCGGGACGGGAAATGTGCGGTGTGCTTCCTGCAAGAAACCCACACCGTTCCAGGAGACGAAGCCACGTGGCTCCTGGAGTGGCAAGGAGGGGTCAGCATGAGTCAACTCTCCAACAATTCCAGTGGGGTGGCTATCTTGGTGGCGCCGCATTTTCAGCTGGAGATCTTGGGAGTCAAGGAACACTTGCCGGGCCGTTTGCTCCAGGTCACTGTTTGCCTGGGGGGCGTGCCGCTCCATCTAGTGAACGTGTACGCCCCTCAGACCGGTGCAGAGCAAGTGCGCTTCTTTGAAGAAGTGTCCGCTCTTTTGGTCTCCATCGACGCGGGCGAGTGCGTCATCCTCGGGGGGGATTTTAATTGCACCCACGAGACGAGGGACCGTTCGGGCCACCCGCGAAGCCCGGCGGCGATGGAGAAGTTGAGGGACCTGGTCGGGTCCTTCGACTTGGTGGACGTCTGGCGAAGTCTCCACCCCGACTCCAGCGCCTTCACTAGCGTGAGGTCTCGGGGAGGAAGGTCCAGAATCGACCGACTCTACATTTCCCAGGCATACGTCTCCTGCGTTCTGGCGGCTTCCATGCGGCCGGTGCCGTGCACGGACCACCACCTGGTGTGGGTGGAGCTCGCTCCGCTGCGCGCACGGGGGGGTCCGCGTACTGGCATTTTAACAACCTGCTGCTGGAGAACGCGCGGTTCCGGGATTCGTTTAGTCGGTTCTGGGCCGCCTGGAGAAGGAAGCGGGGGGGCTTCCCCTCCTTGAGGCTATGGAGGGATGTGTCCAAGGCTCACATCCGTCTCTTCTGTCAGGAGTACGCGAAGGGGTCGACCAAGAGGCGGGAAGCCCGGATCGGACGTTTGGAGAAGGAGGTGCTCGACCTAGAGTCCCATCTCGGACAGGTCGTCGAGGACCCGGCCCTGCGGAAGGTATACGAAGAGAAGAAGGGCGCGCTGAAGGACCTGCAGCTCGTCGGGTCCCGAGGCGCGTACGTGAGTCCGCGGATCCAGCTCCTGCGGGACCTGGACCGCGGCTCCCCCTTCTTCTACTCGCTGGAAAAGAGACGGGGGGTCCGTAAGCAGCTCTTGGGGCTGCTGGCCGACGACGGATCTCTGGTCTCAGATCAACAGGGAATCAGCGTGGAGACCCACACCTATTACAGGGCTCTGTACTCTCCGGATCCGTCCAGCGAGGATGCGCGCAGAGTTTTGTGGGAGGTCCTGCTGAAGTTCAGCCCGGAGGGCGCCGAAAAACTGGACGCTCCGCTAAGTCTGGCGGAGCTGACCGGCGCCCTCCGCCAGCTCTCCAGGGGAAAGTCCCCGGGGCTGGACGGGCTGACCGTGGAGTTCCACAGGGCATTCTGGGACATCTTAGGGGGCGACTACGCGCGGGTCCTGGGGGATAGTTTGGCGACCGGGGAGATGCCCCTCTCTTGGTGCAGGGCAGTCATTGTCCTGCTGCCTAAGAAGGGCGATCTCCGCCTCCTTAAGAACTGGCGCCCCATCTCCCTCCTCAGCACGGACTATAAAATCTTTGCCAGAGCCATGTCTGCTAACCTTGGCACCGTGCTGGCCCACATGATCCACCCCGACCAGTCCTACACGGTCCCGGGCCGGACCATCCACGATAACATCCATCTGGTCTGGGACCTGGTCAACCACTCCCAGAGGGCTGGTCTGTCGGTTGCCTTCCTTTCCCTGGATCAGGAGAAGGCGTTCGACAGGGTGGATCACGAGTATCTCTTCGGGACTCTGCGTGCATTTGGGTTCGGGACGCATTTCGTCGCCCGGATCTGACTTCTGTACGCCGCCGCGGAGTGTCTGGTTAAAGTTAACGGGTCCTTGACGGCGCCCCTTCGCTTCGGGAGGGGGGTGCGTCAGGGATGCTCCATGTCTGCTCAGTTATACGCCGTTTGCGTGGAGCCTTTCCTGCGCCTCTTGCGGAAGAGGTTGACGGGACTGGCTCTGCAAGGGCTGGGCGTGGAGGTTGTCATTTCGGCTTACGCCGATGATGTGCTCCTCACGGTCACGGATCCCGCTGACTTGCGGAGGATGCGGGAATGCCAGCAGATTTATTCGGACGCATCCTCCGCCAAGATCAACTGGGAGAAATGTTCCGGACTCCTGGTGGGTCAGTGGCGGGTGGGCTCCCTGCCGGAGGAGTTCAGGCCTTTCGCCTGGAGCACCACGCACCTCTTCTATTTGGGAGTCTACCTTAGCCCTGCCGAGGACGCCTGGCCGGCGAACTGGCAAGAGCTGGAGGCCAAAGTCACCGCTTGCCTAGGACGCTGGACAGGACTGCTCCGAGTGTTGTCATACAGGGGTCGAGCGCTGGTCATGTTGTGGTACCGGTTGGTCACTTTGATCCCTCCCCCTGCGTTTCCCGCCAAGATGCAGAAGAAGCTCATCGACTTCTTCTGGGACAAAAGGAAGCACTGGGTCTCTGCCGCGGTTCTGTGTCTCCCACTTAGGGAGGGCGGTCAGGCGCTGGTGTGCCTTCGCACCCAGGCTGTGACTTTCCGTCTTCAGATGCTGCAGAGATACCTGTACATCGCGAATCCTCCGAGATGGTGTGCGCTGGCGACGTATTTCTTCCGCCAGCTGCACGGCCTCAATTATGACACGCAGCTCCTGTTTGTGAAAGTGGGCTGCAGGTGTGCTGGCCTGCGGGAGCTGCCTGTCTTCTACCAGGAACTGCTATGGGTTTGGAACTACGTCGCTTCGAGGCGGAGCTCTCCCCCGTCAGCAGTGGCGGCTCTCCTTCGGGAGCCGCTGCTCAGGAATCCGCACCTCCACGACCGCGGGTTCGGGCGGCTGGCGGAGGGCAGGGCTGTGCCTGGCAAGGTGGCCAGAGTCGGGGACCTGCTCGATGGTGGAGGAGCGGGCTGGATGGCGCCGGAGGAGCTGGCGTGGCGCCTGTCCTGGGCTAACGTCCGGCTCGTGGTCGAAGCCATCGAGTCGGTTAAAGTGGCAATGGGCCCCGACTCCACTAGATGTATCGAGGCGGCTCAAGCACGTGGGGCTATCCAGTCCGAGCTTACCCCCGTTCGGACGGAATTCCTCATCGGCGCCCGGCCCCGAAACTCCCCTCGGGAACCGGCGCCTCACAACTTGAGCCGTCTCGAGGAAATACCCTCCGTGCCTTTTCATTCCGTGCGGAGGGGTTTCCTGTACGGGCTGCTCCTGCACACTCTCCACTTTGCCATCTTCGTCTGCCATCCGGACACGCCTTGGTGTGGCGTCTTGCCGACCGGCGGAGGCGGAGGTCCCCAATGGAGGGTTCTCTACACGGGAGTCCTCCCTTGTTCCATCGGGGACTTGGCCTGGAGGGTGTTGCACGGAGCGATCCCGTGCAATATGGTTTTAAGTAGGTTCACGGACTCCCAGGCCGCCTGCAATTTTTGCGGCCTGGAGGAGTCCGTGTTTCACGTTTTTGTCGAGTGTGAGAGGTTGCAGCCCCTCTTTCACTACTTGAAGGGGTGGCTCCTCGATTTTTGGTTGCACTTCAGCCCCACGCTCTTGATCTACGGTCACCCGGTGCGGAGGGGAGCGGGCAGGTTGGAGGACCTCCTTATGGGCCTGCTCCTGGGCCTGGCTAAAAGAGCCATCAATTGGTCCAGGCAGTGGGCGGTCGAGGGGGTCGTCCGGCCGGATTGCGTGCCTCTCTTCCGCGGCCATGTTCGTGCCCGGGTGGCCTTGGAGATGGAGCACGCGGTGTCCGCCGGCACGCTTGAGTATTTCCGCGACCGGTGGGCACCGCGTGGACTGGAGTGCATCATCATCCCGGAAAACCAAATTTTAATTTGATTTGTTAAGTTTTAGTTGAACTTTTGTTTATTTACAGTCCAATTTGTTTTTTTTTTTTTGTTGTTGGGTCCAAACAAAAGAGTGCCCTCCTGTTCAGTAAAGCACCTGTTAAACTGTTCTCCCGAAGTCCGTGTATTATTGAGGCGCGGACTTTACAGAAACCCAAAGCTTTCAGCTCTGCTGCTAAACAAGACGCAGCAACTCGAGTTACTGAGACCCGGCCGAGCTCAGGAATTGATGCATTTCCCTCTGAGCTGTTCCTGTTGATGCAGCAACAACCTGTCTCAATCTTCACTTTCCTTCTATCACATGGCGGGCCAGGAATGCGATGTTCTGCTCAGCCCGTTCTTCAGGGCAACTTTAGCTTAATGGCCCCACTTAAAGCTGTCACGCGTGTTTCCCCGCCCAATTAAATGGAGCGGGTCTGATGACATCATCGATGACTCATTTCCAGCACCAATATTTAAAGCAGCCTTGCACGCAACTCATTTGAAGGTTGTTAGAGGAGTGTGGATGGTGAAATAGAGACGTCTAAGTACTCTTCTAAACTTTAAATGATGAATACTCAAAGGCAGAGGGCTGCACCACAGTTTTCAGACTCATCCCTGCACACTCTGCTGGAGACAGCAAGAGCACGCAGGGAGGTCCTGTTCCCTGCAGATAGGCGCTGGGGACCTCCACAAGCAACATACGAAGCTGGCTGGAGATAGCAGAGGGGAGGTCAGCAGCAGGGATGTTGTGAGGGGGACCGGGATCCAGTGCAGGAAACGATTCAATGATCTCATGAGGTCAAGAAAGGTGAATGCAATGCCACACTCACCCTCATCCTGATGTGCCTGTCACCATATCCCCATCACTCTGCCTTCCCAAGCCTGCTCCTGCACATCATTCCTCACACCAACATACCTTGCACATCCACCCATCCCTCTCCCTATATATACGTACTCACATCCCCCTCTGACTAACCAACCCTCACACTCGCCCTCATCCTAATGCAATCATTGCAATAACACCACAGAAGGAGGCCATTTGGCATTGGCACCCCACTCCCTCATAGTCACCCTCTACAGATGTAACCCATCCATTCCTTACACTCATTCCATTACTCTCACTCAACCTTCTCTTCTTTCCCTGCTTGCAGGAGAAAAGAGCCCAGAACATGCGGGAGAGACAGAGAACCGGAGGTGGCCCTCCAGTCTTCACCCAACTCACACCAGCAGAGGAGGGGGCTCTGGAGATCTCGGGAGTTAGGGAGATGCTGCCGGTGCGAGATGGAGAGAGGGGGAAACCCCAGAAATCTAGTGACAGAATCACATCTCATACAGCCACATGGCATACAACAGTCATGGCAGGTGCTCATAGATCTCCTCTCAAAGAGGGATATAAACATAGACTTGGGCGTTCATCGCTCCACTGCTGTACAGCCAGGTGCTCTCCAGCTCCTTGCTAGCAGGCAAGTGCAGGTGGCCCATGAGTGGGATGATGCTGAGAGGGGACATGGAAGTGGGGGCTCTTCTCAAAGTGCTCTCACTTCTCCCCCATTGCCTCCCCCTCAGTCAGAGCCCCACATGCTGCCTTGGATCTTGATGGCCGAGTCTGCCCCTGCACAGTTGCAGGAGGAGCAGACTTTGGCGGGGCCATCACTGGCTCCAAAACCCAGAGGATGTCTGCCAAAAGTGACTAACCAGTCGCAGCAGGGAAGCGAGCAGCCTGCCTCTACCTCTGCTGAAGCTGCAGGAGTTGCAGCTCATAGAACCACTCAGAAAAGAAAAATGACACAAAAGTAAATGCACACGGGTATGCACATGGGTGTATGAAAAAATGTTAGTGTTATGTTTCAGTTCTTTTGATGACACAGATAAATGTATTTCTTTGCACCACTTTCCGGTCTTGCCCATTTTTGCCTGCTCCTGGGAAGTGACCTCATCACTTGGAGTTAATGGTGAGAAATTACCTCGAGCACTGGGGGTTTCGGTGAGAGGAATGGCTTTGTCATTGTAGGAATACTTTATGGTGTTGTTTTTTAAAAATTCATTGATGGGATGTGGGCGTCGCTGGCTAGGCCTGCATTTAGTGCCCATCCCTAATTGCCCTTGAGAAGATGGTGGTGAGCCACTTTCTTGAACTGCTGCAGTCCATATGGTGTAGGTACACCCACAATGCTGTTAGGAAGGGAGTTCCAGGATTTTGGCCCAGCGACAGTGAAGGAACGGCGATACAGGTCCAAGTAAGGATGGTGTGTGGCTTGGAGGGGAACTTGTAGGTGGTGATGTTCCCATGCGTCTGCTGCCCTTGTCCTTCTAAGTGGTAGAGGTCGCGGGTTTGGAAGGTGCTGTTGAAGGAGCTTTGGCGAGTTGCTGCAATGCATCTTGTAGATGGTACACACTGCAGCCACAGTGCTGTAAGGGGTTTTCCTTGAGAGATGTCTCTGAGGTTTCTCTCTCTAGAGGCCTCTCTCTCTTGCACAGTAAAACCTTGAGCGGTTCGACCCACTCACCCCTTAGATTCTATACTCTGGACTTTGGGGCAGGAACTACAATGTAGAGAAAACTCTTGTAGACCAAGTTTGATGAAACAAAATGAAATTTTATTGCATAAGGAAAAATATCAAATCAAATGCAAGCAGATAAGAGAGTACATGGGAGGGAAAAACACAAACCAATCATAACGACACCATACTAACTAAGGCAAATACAGGCACCTTATACTCTACAAAGATCATCATGAAATAAGGAAACACACGGAACATCGAGGGACAACAACTCATGTTAATTGTACCCTTAAGTCCACCCCCTTAAACCTATCTAGATCTGATTGTGAAGGGCCAGAAACATGCTCACCAATCCAACTAGGAAGTGCAAGGTTTTGAACCAGTCTGCGTTTGATCCTTTCAGGCGTTCCGTCTCCACGTGGATCGTGGAGCCCCAGCGAGCTGCGCCACACCTCTCTCCTGAGGTGGGGGTCGGGGGCGGCTGGACACCGGCTGGTTCTGGCTGTCGGCGGGGTCTGGGATCGTCGGCTTGACCCTGGTCAGAGGAACCTTGTGCTGGCTCCCATCGTTTCTTCAGTTCGTTTTTGTCTCTTCTCCCGAGTTGGGTCGATGGCCTCTCGTTTCGGCAACGGCCCGGGGATGGTCGACGATCTCCCGATGTTTTCCCCGGGGTGGGACGCCGGCTTCGAAACAGCCTTCTTGACGTTGGCTTAATTCTTCTTCCTCCTCCGATGGCGGAGAGGAGTTTGCTGATCTTCTCCCGAAGCGACTACTCTTCACCCACTGCCACTCGGTCGTGTGTTTCTGAGCGTAGCTGTCTCCAACTGTAACTCGAGTGCTCAACTCTTGTTCCCCTGCAACTCCGGTGTATCCTTTAGTATGTCTTCTGAGTGCCCGTACCACACCAACCCCTCCAGTTATACCTTTCTTCAGGAGCCTCCACTTCCCGCCCAAAATCAGGTTAGTCTTTGTTTAACTTTTGGCGGGCTGGGAGCACAGCGGAGTAGTTTTTATATTTTAAAATGTTTTAGATGGCCGGTAAAGGCCCATCTCTGGTCTGGAATGACCTTCATTGTTTTTAATGTCCTGCTGATCTCGTTATCTAGTCCTTGGTGCTGTTCTCATGAATATGAAATTGTCCCCTTTTGTCTGGGTCAACATTTAGATGGCCTTTGTCTCCAGGCCGATCTTGACTGGATCTGCATCCAATCCATATGCATATGTGTGGGTCTGGTTTTGTTCTCTCAGAAACGGCTTCCAGAACTTACTGTGGGTTGAATCCACAAAGCTGTCTGAGGATTCGCAGGAACCATTTTAAAGTGTCCCAATAAGCCAGTCACATGGTATGGTGGCCATTTTGTATGCCCCTTTTTCTGGGCTTCTTTTAAAACAGTCTTTAAAATCGTGGCCTCTTCTGCCATTTGACCCTTATTAATACAAAGTCCAATTTTGCGAATCCTACAGTGCGCCGGTGGTGGAGGGAGTGAATGTTGAAGGTGTTGGATGGAGTGCTAATCAAGCGGGCTGCTTTATCCTGCATGGTGTCGAGCTTCTTGATTGTTGTTGGAGCTGCACTCATCCAGACAAGTGGAGAGTATTCCGTCACACTCCTGACTTGTGCCTTGTAGATGGTGGAAAGGCTTTGGGGAGTCAGGAGGTGAGACACTCGCCGCAGAATTCCCAGCCTCTGGCCTGCTCTTGTAGCCACAATATTTATATGGTTGGTCCAGTTCAGTTTCTGATCAATGGTAACCCCCAGGATGTTGATAGTGGGGGATTCAGCGATGGTAATGCCATTGAATGTCAAGGGGAGATGGTTAGAGTCTCGCTTGTTGGAGATGGTCATTGCCTGGCACTTGTGTGGTGCGAATGTTACTTGCCACTTGTCAGCCCAAGTCTGAATGTTGTCCAGGTCTTGCTGCATATGGACACGGACTGCGTCAGTATCTGACGAGTCTCGAATGGTGCTGAACAGTGTGCAATCATCAGCGAACATCCCCACTTCTGACCTTATGATGGAGGGAAGGTCATTGATGAAACAGCTAAAGATGGTTGGGCCTAGGACACTGCCCTGAGGAACTCCTGCAGTGATGTCATGTGATTGAGATGAATGACCTCCAACAACCACAGCCAACTTCCTTTGTGCTAGGTGTGATTCCAACCAATGGAGAGTTTTCCCCCTGATTCCCATTGACTTCAGTTTTGCTAGGGCTCCTTGATGCCACACTCGATCAAATGCTGCCTTAATGTCAAGGGCAGTCACTCTCACCTCACCTCTTGAGTTCAGCTCTTTTGTCCATGTTTGGACCAAGGCTGTAATGAGGTCAGGAGCTGAGTAGCCCTGGCGGAACCCAAACTGGGCGTCAGTTAGCAGGTTATTGCTGAGTAAGTGCCGCTTGATAGCACTGTCGACGACACCTTCCATCACTTTGCTGATGATTGAGAGTAGACTGATGGGATGGTAATTGGCCGGGTCGGATTTGTCCTGCTTTTTGTAGACAGGACATACTTGGGCAATTTTCCACATTGCCGGGTAGATGCCAGTGTTGTAGTTGTACTGGAACAGCTTGGCTAGGGGCGCAGCTAGTTCTGGAGCACAAGTCTTCAGTACTATTGCCGGAATGTTGTCAGGGCCCATAGCCTTTGTTGTGGGGGGGGGGGCGGCGGGGAACTTAGTACAGCATGTGGCAGCCATGTGGCTGCATTAGAGCAAGTTAAGTAAATCTGGTCATGATGAGGCCATTCCGGGCCCCCCAGGCAGCAATATGTGCCTCTGCTGGTGCCATCTCCACCTCAGGTCCCTCCTCTTGCTCATTCTCATCTTCCACCTGCTCCTCCTCTTCCTCCTCCTCCAAAGAGGTTGTGCGCTCTGCACCTTGCTCCTCCTGCAGCTCCAATCCTCGTTGCTGTGCTATGTTGTGCAGTGCGCAGTAGATGATGATGATTCTGGAGACCCCGGCTGGTGCATACTGAAGGGCTCCTCTACATCTGTCAAGGCATCTGAAACGCATCTTCAGCATGCCTATTGCTTGCTCTATGACACATCTGGTGGCGGTGTGGCTCTTATTATTACACTCCTCCACCTCAGTACTTGGCGATCACAAGGATGTCATGAACCAAATCTTCAGTGGATAGCCCTTGTCTCCAAGCAGCCAGCTGGTAAGTCTGTTTGGAGGAGCGTATAACTGAGGGAAGGTGGACTGACACAGAACGAAAGAGTCATGACAGCTGCCAGGGAATCGGGTGCAAACATGCATAATCATATTTTTCTGTTGCAGATGAGCTGCACATTGAGCGAGTGGAAGCTCTTGCAGTTCACAAACACTCCTGGGTGATGGCAGGTACAGTGGAGATCAGAGGGCCAATCCCTCAATGTTGTGATAGTGAGTAGCAATGTGGTGAGAGTGGCTTCGAGGTTTAAGAAATGACCTGAAAACTGCTGACACACAAACATGCGGAAAAAATGGAGTCAGCAAGAGTCTTTCCATGAGACAAGTAATGAGGTGTAATGTTGCAGTATTTATCTGCTATTCCCAGCTCTCAATGAATGAACTCGCCAATGGCTACTGAGCTTCCGCATCCTCTTCAGAGGTGAGGTACCCAAGCTGTGTGACTCCCATGCTCGTTCAGTAAATGCCAAAAGTTGGTGTTAAAAACAAGCAGTTACTGGCTTCAATGAGGTCGCACGCTTCTGCCGATCAAGTCCATCAAAGCCGCCAGAGTTAAATGTGCGAAGCGGCAGGATGAAGGTGGGTGCTTGATGAGCTAGCAATTTCTGGTATTTTTACTGCCAACAGGTCCCAAACCTCCATGCTCAGCAACGGGACAATTCCAGCCGTTGGCTCCAAGCTGGCTACTGTTCCAGGGAGGAACCATCCTTCACACCTAAGTGCTCATTTTTTGGGGTAAAATTTAACATCGGCTTGTGGGCAAAACACGTGGTAACCGACCGATCGCGCATTATACACCCGCCCGTTATACCCCTGCCCGTTATAAATCTGCCCGTTATAAACCCGCCCGTTATACACCTGCCCGTTATACACCCGCCCGTTATACACCCGCCCATTATACACATGCCCGTTATACACCCGCCCATTATACACCCGTCCGTTATAAACCCGCCCGTTATATATTCGCCTGTTATAAAGCAGCCCATTATACACCCGCCCGTTATAAACCCGGCCGTTGTACACCCACCCGTTATACACCCACCCATTATAAACCCGCCCGTTATACACACGCCCGTTATAAATCCGCCCGTTATACACTCGCCCGTTGTACGCCCGCCCATTATAAACCCGCCTGTTATAAACCCGCCCGTTATAAACCCGCCCGTTCTACACCTGCCCGTTATAAGCACCACCTGTAATACACCCACACTTTATACCCCGCCCGTTATACACCCGCCCATTATATACCCTGCCCATTATACACCCCACCCGTCATACATCCGCCCATTATACACCCGCCCATTATACACCCCACCTGTTATACACCTGCCCATTAAGCACCCGCACGTTATACACCCGCCCATTATACACCCTGCCCATTATACACCCCACCCGTTATACATCCGCCTGTTATACACCCGCCCGTTAAACACCCCGACCATTATACATCCGCCGGTTATACACCCGCCCATAATACACACTCCCGTAATACACTCACCTGTTATACACCCCATCGGTTATACACCCTGCCCATTATACACCCGCCCGTTATGCACCCACCCGTAATGTACCCGCCCGTTATACACTATGCCCGTAATGCACCCGCCCGTTATACACATGCCCGTTATACACCCGCCCATTATACACCCGTCCGTTATAAACCCGCCCGTTATATATTCGCCTGTTATAAAGCAGCCCATTATACACCCGCCCGTTATAAACCCGGCCGTTGTACACCCACCCGTTATACACCCACCCATTATAAACCCGCCCGTTATACACACGCCCGTTATAAATCCGCCCGTTATACACTCGCCCGTTGTACGCCCGCCCATTATAAACCCGCCTGTTATAAACCCGCCTGTTATACACCCGCCCGTTATAAACCCGCCCGTTCTACACCTGCCCGTTATAAACACCACCTGTAATACACCCACACTTTATACCCCGCCCGTTATACACCCGCCCATTATATACCCTGCCCATTATACACCCCACCCGTCATACATCCGCCCATTATACATCCGCCCATTATACACCCGCCCATTATACACCCCACCTGTTATACACCTGCCCATTAAGCACCCGCACGTTACACACCCGCCCATTATACACCCTGCCCATTATACACCCCACCCGTTATACATCCGCCTGTTATACACCCGCCCGTTAAACACCCCGACCATTATACATCCGCCGGTTATACACCCGCCCATAATACACACTCCCGTAATACACTCACCTGTTATACACCCCACCGGTTATACACCCTGCCCATTATACACCCGCCCGTTATGCACCCACCCGTAATGTACCCGCCCGTTATACACTATGCCCGTAATGCACCCGCCCGTTATGCACCCGCCCATTATACACCCGCCCGTTATACACCCGACCGTTATACACCCGCCGGTAAAAGACCCGCCCGTAATACACCCGCCTGTAATGCACCCGCCCGTTATACACTCCACCCGTAATACACATGCCCGTTATGCACCCGCCCGTTATACACCCCGCCCGTTATACACCCCGCCCGTTATACACCTGCCCGTTATACACCCGCCCATTATACACCCACCCGTTATACACCCCGCCATTATACACCCGCCATTATACACACCGCCCGTTATACACCCACCAGTTATACACAATCCCGTTGTAAACCCGCTCGTTATACACTCACCCGATATACACCCCGCCCGTTATACTCCCTGCCCGATATACACCCGCCCGTTATACACCCGCCCGTTATACACCCACCCTTTATACACCCGCCCATTATACACCCTGCCCGTTATACACCCGCCTGTTATACACCCGCCTGTTATACACACTGCCCATTAAACACCCGCCTGTTAAACACATGCCCGTTATACACCCCGCCCGTTATATACCCGCCTGTTTTACACCCGCCCATTGTACACCCTGCCCATTATAAACCCCGCCCTTTATACACCCACCTATTATACACCCGTCTGTTATACACCCTGCCCGTTAAACACCCGCCTGTTATACACCCTGCCCGTTAAACACCCGCCTGTTATACACCTGCCCGTTATACACCCGCCCATTATACACCTGCCAATTGTACACCCTGCCCGTTATACACCCGCACGATATACACCCGCCCATTACACACCCGCCTGTTATAAACACTGCCCGGTAAACAGCCGCCTATTAAACACATGCCCGTTATACACCCCGCCCGCTATATACCCGCCTGTTATACACCCGCCCATTGTACACACTGCCCATTATACACCCCGCCCGTTATACACCTGCCCATTATACACCCGCCCGTTATACACCCCGCCCGTTATACATCCACCCCTTAGACACCTGCCCATTATACACCCACCCTTTATTCACCCCACCATGATACATCCACTCGTAATATACACCACCCATTATACACCCACCCATTATACGTAATCCCGTTGTACACCCGCCCGTTATACACCCAGCCGTTATACACCCCGCCTGTAATACAACCGCACGTCATACTCCCGCCCATTATACACCCACCCGTTATACACATATCCATTATACACCCTGCGTTTATACACCCTCCTGTTATACACCCGCCCATTATACACAATGCCCATTATACACCCTGCCCGTTATACACCCACCCATTATACACCCGCCCATTATACAGCCGCCTGTTATACGCCCTGCCCGTTATACACCCGCCCGTTATACACACTCCCATTATACACCCCGCCCATTATACACCCGACCGTTATACACCCGTTCATTATACACCGGCCTGTGATATACCCGCCCGTTATACACAAGCATGTTGTACACCCGCATGTTATATACACACCTGTTATACACCCCGACCATTATACACCTGCCCGTTATACACCCCGCCCGTTATACACCCATCCATTATACACACACCCGTTATGCAACCGCCCGTTATACACCCGCCCGTTATACACCCTGCCCATTATACACCCGCTTGTTATAAACACACCCGTTATACACCCCGCCTGTTACACACCCCGCCCGTAATGCACCCGTCCATTATAGACCCCACCTGATATACACCCCGACCGTTATACACCCGTTCGTTATACACCGGCCTGTGATACACCCCGACCGTTATACACCCGTTCGTTATACACCGGCCTGTGATACACCCCGCCCGTTAAACAACCACCCGTTATACACCCACCCGTTATACACCCCGCCCATTATAAACCCGTCAGTTATACAGCCCGCCGTTATACACCCGCCTGTTATACGCACACCCGTTATACAGCCTGTCCGTTACACACCCTGCCCGTTATACACCCGCCAGTTATAAACCCCACCTGATATACACACCGAAGCTTATACTCCCGTTTGTTATACACCGGCCCGTTATACACCCCGCCCGTTAAACAACCGCCCGTTACAATAAACCCACCCGTTAAACACCCCGCCTGTTATACAGCCGTCTGTTGTACACCCCGCCTGTTATATATCCCCCCCTTTAAACACCCACCCATTATACACACACCTGTTATACACCCCGCCCGTTATACACCCCGCCCATTATACACCCGCCCATTATATTCCCTGCCCATTATACACCCCACCCGTTATACACCTGCCGTTATACAGCCGCCCGTTATACAGCCACCCGTTATACATCCTGCCCGTTATACACCCGCCCGTTATACACCCTGCGCATTATACACCCACCCATTATACACACGCCCATTATACACCCACCTGTTATACACCCCGCCCGTTTTACACAATCCTGATATACACCCGCCCATTATACACCCCACCCGTTATACAGCCACCTGTTATACACCTGCCCGTTACACACCCGCCCGTTACACACCCACCCGTTATGCACCCGCCCATTATACACTCCGCCCATCATACACCTGCCCGTTATGCACCCACCCGTTGTACACCCCACCCGTTATACACCCACCCGTTATACACCTGCCCGTTACACACCCGCCCGTTATACACCCGCCCATTAAACACCCACCTGTTATACACCCCGCCCATTATACACCCGACCGTTATACACCCGTCCGTTGTACACCCCGCCTGTTATACATCCCCGCCCTTTTTACACCCTCCCATTATACACACACCTGATATACACCCCGACCGTTATACACCCGTTCATTATACCCCGGCCTGTGATGCACCCCGCCCATTATACACAAGCATGTTGTGCACCCGCATGTTATATACACACCTGTTATACACCCCGACCATTATACACCCACCCATTATACACACACCCGTTATGCAACCGCCCGTTATACACCCGCCCGTTATACACCCTGCCCATTATACACTCGCTTGTTATAAACACACCCGTTATACACCCCGCCAGTTATACACCCACCCATTATACACACACCCGTTATGCAACCGCCTGTTATACACCCGCCCATTATACACCCTGCCCATTATACACCCGCTTGTTATAAACACACCCGTTATACACCCCGCCCGTTACACACCCCGCCCGTAATGCACCCGTCCATTACAGACCCCACCTGATATACACCCCGACCGTTATACACCCGTTCGTTATACACCGGCCTGTGATACACCCCGCCCGTTAAACAACCGCCCATTATACACCCACCCAGTATACACCCCGCCCATTATAAACCCGTCAATTATACAGCCCGCCGTTATACACCCGCCCGTTATACACACACCCGTTATACAGCCGCCCGTTATACACACACCCGTTATACACCCCGCCCGTTACACACCCCGCCCGTTATACACCCGCCAGTTATAAACCCCACCTGATACACACACAAGCTTATACTCCCGTTTGTTATACACCGGCCTGTTATACACCCCGCCCGTTAAACAACCGCCCGTTACAATAAACCCACCCGTTATACACCCCGCCTGTTATACAGCCGTCTGTTGTACACCCCGCCTGTTATATATCCCCCCCCTTTAAACACCCACCCATTATACACACACCTGTTATACACCCCGCCCGTTATACACCCCGCCCATTATACACCCGCACATTATACTCCCTGCCCATTATACACCCCACCCGTTATACACCTGCCCGTTATACAGCCACCCGTTATACACCTGCCTGTTACACACCCGCCCGTTACACACCCACCCGATATGCACCCGCCCGTTATACACTCCGCCCATCAAACACCTGCCCGTTATGCACCCACCCGTTATACACTCGCCCATTATACACCCGCCCATTATACACACCGCCAGTAATACGCCCACACGTTATACCCCCGATGGTTATACACCAAGCCCATTATACACTCCGCCCATAATACACCTGCCCGTTATGCACCCGCCCGTTATACACCTGCCCATTATACATTCGCCTGATATACACACCGCCTGTAATACACCCGCACATTATACCCCCGATGGTTATACACCCAGCCCGTTATATACTCGCCCATTATACACACGTCCGTTATACACTCCGCCCATTATACACCCGCCCGTAAAACACCTGCCCATTATACACCCACCAGTTATACACCCCTCCCGTTATACACCCGCCCGTTACACACCCGCCCATAATGCACCCGCCCGTTATACACTCTGCCCATAATACAACTGCCCGTTATGCACCCGCCCATTATACACCTGCCCGTTATACATTCGCCTGTTATACACAGTGCCTGTAATACACCCGCACATTATACCCCCGACGGTTATACACCCAGCCCGTTATATACTCGCCCATTATACACACGTCCGTTATACACTCCGCCCGTTATACACCCGCCCGTTAAACACCTGCCCATTATACACCCACCAGTTATACACCCCTCCCGTTATACACCCGCCCGTTACACACCCGCCCGTAATGCACCCGTCCGTTATACACTCTGCCCATAATACAACTGCCCGTTATGCTCCCGCCCGTTATACACACGCCCGTTATACACCTGCCCGTTATACACACCGCCTGTAATACACCCGCACGTTATACCCCCGATGGTTATACACCCAGCCCGTTATACACTTGGCCATTATATTCATCTCCGTTATATACTCCGCCCGTTATACACCCGTGCGTTATGCACCCGCCCGTTATACACCCGCCCATTAAACACCTGCCCGTTACACACACGCCCGTAATGCACCCGCCCGTTATACGCACCGCCTGTAATACTGCCGCACGTTATACCCCCGATGGTTATACACCCCGCCCGTTATACACCCGCCCGTTATACACCTGCCCATTATACACCTGCCCATTACACACCCGCCCGTAATGCACACGCCCGTTATACACACTGCCTGTAATACTCCCGCACGTTATACCCCCGATTGTTATACACACCGCCCGTTATATACCCGCCCATTACACACATGCCCATTATACATCCCGCCCATTATACACCCACCCGTTGTACATCCTGCCCGTTATACACCCCGCCCGTTATACACCCGCCCGCTATACACCCGCCTGTTATACGCCCACCCATTATACACCCTGCCATTATAAACCCACCCGTTATACACAATCCCGTTTTACACCTGCCTGTTATACACCCACCCAATATACACCCCGCCTGTAATACCCCCACACATTATACCCCGCCCGTTATACACCCCGCCCGTTATACACCCGCCCGTTATACAAACGTCCATTATACACCCTGCCCGTTATACAGCCGCCCGTTATACACCCGCCCATCATGCACCCGCCTGTTATAAACAACGCCTGTAATACACCCGCACGTTATACCCCCGACGGTTATACACTCCGCCCGTTATACACACGCCCGTTATACATCTGCCCATTATACAGCCCGCACATTATACACCCGCCCGTTATACACCCACCCATTACACACCCCGCCATTATAATCCTGCCTGTTATACACACCACCCTTTAAACACCCACCCGTTATACACAATCCCGTTGTACACCCGCCTGTTATACACCCACCCGATATACACCCCGCCTGTAATACACCCGCAAATTATACCCCCGCCCGTTATACACCCCGCTCGTTATACACCCGCCCGTTAAGCACACCTCCATTATACACCCTGCGCGTTATGCACCCGCCCGTTATACACCCGCCTGTTATACACCTGCACGTTATACGCCTGCCCGTTATACATCTGCCTGTTATACACACCGCCCGTTAAACACCCGCCTGTTAAACACACTCCCATTATAAACCCCGCCTGTTATACACCCACCCATTGTACACCCTGCACATTATGCACCCCGTCCGTTATACACCTGCCCATTATACACACCGCACGTTATACACCCGCCCATTATACACACCCGTTATACAGCCCGCCATTATAAACCCGCCCGTTCTACACCCCGCCCGTTATACACACGTCCGTTTTGCGCAATTCCGTTGTACACCCGCCCGTTATACACCCACCTGTTATACACACCGCCTGTAATACACCCGCATGTTATACCCCCGCCCGTTATACGCCCCTCCCATTATACACTGGCCCATTATACTCATGTCCGTTATACGCACTGCCCGTTATACACCCGCCCGTTATACACCCGCCCATTATACACCCTGCCCATTATACACCCCGCCCGTTATACACCCGCGCATTATACACCCGCCCGTTATACACACTGCCCGTTATACACCCGCATGTTATACACCCGCCCATTATACACTCTGCCCATTATACACCCGCCCGTTATACACCCTGCCCCTTATACACCCGCACGTTACACACCTGCCCGTTATACAACTTCTTGTTATACACACTGCCCATTAAACACCCGCCTGTTAAATACACACCCGTTATACACCCCGCCCGTTAAACACCCGCCTGTTATACACCCGCCCATTGTACACACTGCCCATTATATACCCCACCCGTTATACACCCAACCATTATACACCTGCCCATTATACACCACGCCCGTTAAACAGCTGCCCGTTATACATCCGCCCGTTATACACCCACCCATTATACAGCCTGCCATTATACACCCGCTCATTATACACACCGCCCATTATACACCCTGCCCATTATACACCCGCCCGTTATACATCAGCCCATTATACACCTGCCCGTTATACTGCCTGCCCATTATACGCCCGCACGTTATAAACCCGCCCGTTACACACATGCCTGTTAAACAAAGGCCCGTTATACACCCCGCCCGTTATACACCCACCTGTTATACACCCCCTCTTATACACCCGCCCATTGTACACCCTGCGCATTATACACCCCGCCCGTTATACACACGCTCATTATACACCTGCCCGTTACACACACGCCCGTAATGCACCCGCCCGTTATACGCACCGCCTGTAATACTCCCGCACATTATACCCCCGATGGTTATACACCCCGCCCGTTATACACCCGCCTGTTATACACCTGCCCATTATACACCTGCCCATTACACACCCGCCCGTAATGCACACGCCCGTTATACACACTGCCTGTAATACTCCCGCACGTTATACCCCCGATTGTTATACACCCCGCCCGTTATATACCCGCCCATTATACACATGCCCGTTATACATCCCGCCCATTATACACCCGCATGTTATACACCCGCCCGTTGCACATCCTGCCCATTATACACCCCGCCCGTTCTTCACCCGCCCGTTATACACCCGCCCGTTATACACCCCGCCCGTTATACACCCGCCCGTTATACAAACGTCCATTATACACCCTGCCCGTTATACACCCGCCCGTTATACACCCGCCCGTCATACACCCGCCTGTTATAAACAACGCCTGTAATACACCCGCACGTTATACCCCCGACGGTTTTACACTCCGCCCGTTATACACACGCCCGTTATACACCTGCCCATTATACAGCCCGCACATTATACACCCGCCCATTATACACCCACCCATTATACAGCCTGCCATTATACACCCGCTCATTATACACACCGCCCATTATACACCCTGCCCATTATACACCCGCCCGTTATACACCAGCCCATTATACACCTGCCCGTTATACAGCCTGCCCATTATACACCCGCATGTTTTAAACCCGCCCGTTATACACACGCCTGTTAAACAAAGGCCCGTTATACACCCCGCCCGTTATACACCCACCTGTTATACACCCCCCTTATACACCCGCCCATTGTACACCCTGCGCATTATACACCCTGCCTGTTATACACCCGCCCATTATACACCCGCCAATTATACACCCGCCCGTTATACACCCACCCATTATACAGCCCGCCATTATACATGCGCCCGTTATAAACACCGCCCATTATACTCCCGCCCGTTATACGCAATCCCATTTTACACCCGCCCATTATACACCCACACGTTACACACCCTGCCTGTAATAACCCGCACGTTATACCCCAGCCCGTTATACACCCCGCCCATTATACACCCGCCTGTTATACACAAGTCCATCATACACACTGCCCATTATACACCCCGCCCGTTATACACCCGTCCATTATACACCTGCCCATTAAACTCCCGCCCGTTATACACCCACCCGTTATACACCCGCCCGTTATACACCCTGCCCGTTAAACAACCGCCCGTTATACACCCACCCGTTATACACTCCGCCTGTTATACAGCCGTCTGTTGTACACCCCGCCTGTTATATATCCCCCCCTTTATACACCCACCCATTATACACACACCCGTTATACACCCCGCCCGTTAAACAACCGCCCGTTATACACCCACCCGTTATACACTCCGCCTGTTATACAGCCGTCTGTTGTACACCCCGCCTGTTATATATCCCCCCTTTATACACCCACCCATTATACACACACCTGTTATACACCCCGCCCATTATACACCCCACCCATTATACACCTGCCCGTTATACAGCCGCCCGTTATTCAGCCACCCGTTATACTTCCCGCCCGTTGTACACCCACACGTTATACACCCGCCATTATACGTGCGCCCGTTATACACACCGCCCGTTATACACCCGCCCGTTATACGCAATCCCATTGCATACCCGCCCGTTATACAGCCACCCGTTATTCACCCCGCCTGTAATAACCCGCACGTTATACCCCCGCCTGTTATACGCCCCGCCCATTATACACCCGCCCGTTATACACCCATCCATTATACACCTGCCCATTATAACCCCGCCCGTTATACACCCGCCCGTTATTAACACCGCCTGTAATACACCCGCACATTATACCCCCGATGGTTATACACTCTGCCCGTTATACACCCGCCCGTTATACACACGCCCATTATACACCCGCCCGTTATAAACAATCCATCATACACCTTGCCCATTATACACCCCGCCCGTTATACACCCGTCCATTATACACCTGCCCGTTATACTCCCGCCCGTTATACACCCGCCCGTTATACACCCGCCCGTTATACACCCGGCCGGTATACACCCCACCTGATATACACCACGAACCTTATACTCCCGTTCGTTATGCACCAGCCCGTTATAAACCCCGCCCGTTAAACAGCCGCCCGTTATACACCCACCCGTTATACACTCCGCCTGTTATGCAGCTGTCTGTTGTACACCCCACCTGTTATATATCCCCCCCTTTATACACCCAACCATTATACACACACCTGTTATACAACCCGCCCGTTTTGCACCCCGCCCATTATACACCCGCCCATTATACTCCCTGCCGATTATACACCCCACCCATAATACACCTGCCCGTTATACAGCTGCCCGTTATACTGCCATCCGTTATACATCCCGCCCGTTGTACACCCACCCATTATACGCCCGCCATTATACGTGCGCCCGTTATACACACCGCCCGTTATACACCCGCCCGTTATACGCAATCCCTTTGTACACCCGCCCATTATACACCCACCCGTTATACACCCCGCCTGTAATAACCCGCATGTTATACCCCCGCCTGTTATACGCCCCGCCCATTATACACCCGCCCATTATACATCCGTCCATTATACACCTGCCCGTTATAAACCCGCCCGTTATACACCCGCCCGTTATACACACCACCTGTAATACACCCGCACGTTATACCCCCGATGGTTATACACTCCGCCCATTATACACCCGCCCGTTATACACACGCCCGTTGTACACCTCGCCCGTTATATACCCGCCAGTTATACACCCCACCTGATATACACCCCAAAACTTATTCTCCCGTTCATTGTACACCGGCCTGTTATACACCCCGCCCTTTGAACAACCGCCCATTATACACCCACCCGTTATACACCCCGTCTGTTATACAGCCGTCTGTTGTACACCCCGCCTGTAATATATCACCCCCTTTATAAACTCACCCGTTATACACACATCTGTTATACAACCTGCCCGTTATACACCCCGCCCATTATACACCCGCCCATTATACACCCTGCCCATTATACTCCCTGCCCATTATACACCCCACCTATTATACACCTGCCCGTTTTACAGCTGCCCGTTATACAGCCACCCGTTATACATCCCGCCCATTGTACACCCACCCATTATGCACCCGCCATTATACGTGCGCCCGTTATACACACCGCCCGTTATACACCCGCCCGTTATACGCAATCCCTTTGTACACCCGCCCATTATACACCCACCCGTTATACACCCCGCCTGTAATAACCCGCACGTTATACCCCCGCCTGTTATACGCCCCGCCCATTATACACCCGCCCGTTATACACCCGTCCATTATACACCTGCCCGTTGTAAACCCGCCCGTTATACACCCGCCCGTTATACACACCGCCTGTAATACACCCGCACATTATACCCCCGATGGTTATACACTCCGCCCATTATACACCCGCCCGTTATACACATGCCCGTTGTACACCCCGCCCGTTATATACCCGCCAGTTATACTCCCCACCTGATATACACCCCGAAACTTATTCTCCTGCTCATTATACACCAGCCCGTTATACACCCCGCCCGTTAAACAACCGCCCATTATACACCCACCCGTTATACACCCCGTCTATTATACAGCCGTCTGTTGTACACCCCGCCTGTAATATATCACCCCCTTTATAAACTCACCCGTTATACACACACCTGTTATACAACCTGCCCATTATACACCCCGCCCATTATACACCCGCCCATTATACACCCTGCCCATTATACACCCCACCTGTTATACCCCTGCCCGTTATATTGCCTCCCGTTATACAGCCACCCGTTATACATCCCGCCCGTTATACACCCGCCCGTTATACACCATGCGCATTACACAGCCAGCCATTATACACACGCCCGTTATAGACCCGCCTGTTATACACCCGCCCGTTATACACCCCGCCTGTTATACACCCACCCGTTATACACCCGCCCGTTATACACTCCGCCCATAATATACCTGCCCGTTATGCACCCGCCCGTTATACACCTGCCCGTTATACATTTGCCTGTTATGCACACCGCCTGTGATACACTCGCCCATTATACACACGTCTGTTATACACTCCGCCCGTTATACACCCGCCTGTTAAAAACCTGCCCATTATACACCCACCAGTTATACACCCCTCCCGTTACACACCCGCCCGTTACACACCTGCCCGTTAAAAACCGCCCATAATACACTCTGCCCATAATACAACTGCCCGTTATGCACCCGCCCATTATACACCTGCCCGTTATACATTCGCCTGTTATACACAGTGCCTGTAATACACCCGCACATTATACCCCCGATGGTTATACACCCAGCCCGTTATATACTCGCCCATTAAACACCCGTCCATTATACACTCTGCCCAAAATACAACTGCCCGTTATGCACCCGCCCGTTATACACTCGCCCGTTATACACCTGCCCATTATACACACCGCCTGTAATACACCCGTACGTTATACCCCCAATGGTTATACACCCAGCCTGTTATACACTCGGCCATTATATACATGTCCGTTATACACTCCGCCCGTTATACACCCGCCCGTAATGCACCCGCCCGTTATACACTCCGCCCGTAATGCACCGGCCCATTATACACCCACCCATTATAAACCCGCCCGTTATACTCCTGCCCGTTATACACCCGTCCGTTATGCACCCGCCCATTATACACACCGCCTGTAATACTCCCGCACATTATACCCCCGATGGTTATACACCCCGCCCGGTATACACCCGCCCATTATACACACGCCCGTTAGACATCCCGCCCGTTCGACACCCGCCCGTTATACACCCGCCCGTTACACACCCCGCTTGTTTTACACCCGCCCGCTATACACCCGCCCGTTATACACCCACCCATTAGACAGCCCGCCATTATAAGCCCACCCGTTATACACAATCCCGTTTTACACCTGCCTGTTATACACCCACCCGATATACACCCCGCCTGTAATACTCCCGCACATTATACCCCTGCCCGTTATACACCCGCCCATTATACACCCGCCCATTATACACCTGCCTGTTATAAACACAGCCTGTAATACACCCGCACGTTATTACCCCGACGGTTATACACTCCACCCATTATACACACGCCCATTATACATCCGCGCATTATACACCCACCCATTGTACACCCTGCCCATTATACACACTGCCCGTTATACACCCGCCCGTTATACACCTGCCCATTATACACCCCGCACGTTATACACCCGCCTGTTATACACCCACCCATTATACACCCCGCCATTATAATCCCGCCCGTTATACACACCACCCTTTAAACACCCACCTGTTATACACAATCCCTTTGTACACCCGCCTGTTATACACCCCCCGATATACACCTGTAATACACCTGCCTATTATACCCCCAACGGTTATACACCCAGCCCGTTATATACTCGCCCATTATACACACATCCGTTATACACCCGCCCGTTAAACGCCTGCCCATTATACACCCACCAGTTATACACCCCTCCCGTTATACACCCGCCCGTTACACACCCGCCCGTAATGCACCCGTCCGTTATACACTCTGCCCATAATACAACTGCCCGTTATGCACCTGCCCATTATACACTCGCCCGTTATACACTTGCCCGTTATACATACCGCCTGTAATACACCCGCACGTTATACCCCCGATGGTTATACACCCAGCCCGTTATACACTCGGCCATTATATACATATCCGTTACACACTCCGCCTGTTATACACCCGCGCATTATACACCCGCCCGTTATACACCCGCCCATTATACACCTGCCCGTTATACACCTTCTTGTTATACACACCGCCCATTAAACGCCCGCCTGTTAAATACACACCCGTTATACACCCCGCCCGTTAAACACCCGCCTGTTATACACCCGCCCATTGTACACCCTGCCCATTATATACCCCACCCATTATACACCCAACCATTATACAGCTGCCCATTATACACCATGCCTTTTAAACACCCGCCCGTTATGCATCCGCCCGTTATACACACGCCCTTTATACACCCCGCCCGTTATACACCCGCCAGTATACACCCCACCTGATATACACCCCGAACCTTATACTCCCGTTCGTTATGCACCGGCCCGTTATAAACCCCGCCCGTTAAACATCCGCCCATTATACACCCCCCATTATACACTCCGCCTGTTATACAGCCGTCTGTTGTACACCCCGCCTGTTATATATCCCCCCCTTTATGCACCCAGCCCATTATACACTCGGCCATTATATACATGTCCGTTATACACTCCGCCCGTTATACACCCGTGCGTTATACACCCGCCCGTTATACACCCGCCATTATACACCTGCCCGTTACACACCCGCCCGTAATGCACCCGCCTGTTATACGCACCGCCTGTAATACTCCCGCATGTTATACCCCCGATGGTTATACGCCCCTCCCATTATACACCGGCCAGTTATACTCATGTTCATTATACACACTGCCCGTTATACACCCGCCCGTTATACAACCGCCCATTATACACCCTGCCCATTATACACCCGCCCGTTATACACCCGCGCATTATACACCCGCCCGTTATACACACTGCCCGTTATACACCCGCATGTTATACACCCGCCCATTATGCACACTGCCCATTGTACACTCGCCCGTTATACACCCTGCCCGTTATACACCCGCACTTTACACACCTGCCCGTTATACACCTTCTTGTTATACACACCGCCCATTAAACACCCGCCTGTTAAATACACACCCGTTATATACCCCGCCCGTTAAACACCCGCCTGTTATACACCGGCCCATTGTACACCCTGCCCATTATATACCCCACCCGTTATACACCCAACCATTATACACCTGCCCATTATACACCACGCCTTTTAAACACCTGCCCGTTATACATCCGCCCGTTATACACACGCCCTTTTACACTCCGCCCGTTATACACCCGCCAGTTATACACCGCACCTGATATACACCCCGAAACTTATACTCCCGTTCGTTATCCACCGGCCCGTTATACACCCCGCCCGTTAAACATCCGCCCGTTATACACCCACCCATTATACACTCCGCCTGTTATACAGCCATCTGTTGTACACCCCGCCTGTTATATATCCCCCTTTATACACCCACCCGTTATACACATACCTGTTATACACCCTGCCCGTTTTGCACCCCGCCCATTATACACACGCCCATTATACTCCCTGTCCATTATACACCCCACCAATTATACACCTGCCCGTTATACAGCCGCCCGTTATACAGCCACCCGTTATACATCCCGCCCGTTGTATACCCACCTGTTATACACCCGCCATTATACGTGCGCCCGTTATACACACCGCCCGTTATACACCCGCCCGTTATACGCAATCCCATTGTACACACGCCCGTTATACACCCACCCATTATACACCCCGCCTGTAATAACCTGCACGTTATACCCCCGCATGTTATACGCCCCGCCCATTATACACCCGCCCGTTATACACCCGTCCATTATACACCTGCCCGTTATAAACCCGCCCATTATACACCCGTCCATTATACACACTGCCTGTAATACACCCGCACATTATACCCCCGATGGTTATACACTCCGCCCGTTATACACCCGCCCGTTATACACACGCCCGTTGTACACCCCGCCCGTTATATACCCGCCAGTTATACACCCCACCTGATATACACCCCGAACCTTATACTCCCGTTCGTTATACACCGGCCCATTATACACCCTGCCCGTTGAACAACCGCCCGTTATACACCCACCCGTTATACACCCCGCCTGTTATACAGCCGTCTGTTGTACACCCCGCCTGTAATATATCCCCCCTTTATACACTCACCCGTTATACACACACCTGTTATACACCCTGCCCGTCATACACCCCGCCCATTATACACCCGCCCATTATACTCCCTGCCCATTATACACCCCACCCGTTATACCCCTGCCCGTTATATAGCCGCCCGTTATACAGCCACCCGTTATACATCCCGCCCATTATACACCCGCCCGTTAGACACCCTGCGCATTATACAGCCACCCATTATACACACGCCCATTATACACCCGCCCGTTATACACCCGCCCGTTATACACCCGCCCGTTGTACACCCCACCCATTATACACCCACCCGTTATACAGCTGCCCGTTACACACCCACCCGTTATGCACCCACCTGTTATACACTCCGCCCATAATACACCTGCACGTTATGCACCCGCCCGTTATACACCTGCCCGTTTTACATTTGCCTGGTAATACACACCGCCTGTAATACACCCGCACATTATACACCCAGCCCGTTATTCACTCGCCTATTATACACACGTCCGTTATACACTCCGCCCGTTATACACCCGCCTGGTAAAAACCTGCCCATTATACACCCACCAGTTATACACCCCTCCCGTTATACACCCGCCCATTACACAACCACCCGTAATGCACCCGCCCGTTATACACTCTGCCCATAATACAACTGCCCGTTATGCACCCGCCCATTATACACCTGCCCGTTATACATTTGCCTGTTATACACAGTGCCTGTGATACACCCGCACATTATACCCCCGACGGTTATACACCCAGCCCGTTATATACTGGCCCATTATACACACGTTCGTTATACACTCCGCCCGTTATACACCCGCCCGTTAAACACCTGCCCATTATACACCCACCAGTTATACACCCCTCCCGTTATACACCAGCCCGTTACACACCCGCCCGTAATGCACCCGTCCGTTATACACTCTACCATAATACAACTGCCCGTTATGCACCCGCCCGTTATACACTCGCCCGTTATACACCTGCCCGTTATACACACCGCCTGTAATACACCCGCACGTTATACCCCCGATGGTTATACTCCCAGCCCGTTATACACTCGGCCATTATATACATGTCCGTTATACACTCCGCCCATTATACACCCGCGCGTTATACACCCGCCCGTTATACACCCACCCATTATACACCTGCCCGTTACACACCCGCCCGTAATGCACCCGCCTGTTATACGCAGCACCTGTAATACTCCCGCACGTTATACCCCCGATGGTTATACGCCCCTCCCATTATACACCGGCCAGTTATACTCATGTCCATTATACACACTGCCCGTTATACACCCGCCCGTTATACAACCGCCCATTATACACCCTGCCCATTATACACCCCGCCCATTATACACACGTGCATTATACACCCGCCCATTATACACACTGCCCGTTATACACCCGCATGTTATATACCCGCCCATTATACACTCTGCCCATTATACACCCGCCCATTATACACCCACTTGTTATACACCCCCTCTTATACACCCGCCCATTGTACACCCTGCGCATTATACACCCCGCCCGTTATACACCCGCCCGTTATACACCCACCCGTTATACAGCCCGCCATTATACATGCGCCCGTTATACACACCGCCCGTTATAAACCCGCTCGTTATACGCAATCCCATTGTACACCCGCCCGTTATACACCCTGCCCGTTATACACCCGCACGTTACACACCTGCCCGTTATACACCTTCTTGTTATACACACCGCCCATTAAACAACCGCCTGTTAAATACACACCCGTTATACACCCCGCCCGTTAAACACCCGCCTGTTATACGCCCGCCCATTGTACACCCTGCCCATTATATACCCCACCCATTATACACCCAACCATTATACACCTGCCCATTATACACCACGCCTGTTAAACACCTGCCCGTTATACACCCGCCCGTTATACAGCCTGCCATTATACACCCGTTCATTATACACACCGCCCATTATACACCCTGCCCATTATACACCCGCCCGTTATACACCAGCCCATTATACACACCGCCCATTATACACCCTGCCCATTATACACCCGCCCGTTATACACCAGCCCATTATACACCTGCCCGTTATACACCCGCCCGTTATACACCAGCCCATTATACACCTGCCCGTTATACACCCCGCCCGTTATACACCCACTTGTTATACACCCCCTATTATACACCCGCCCATTGTACAACCTGCGCATTATACACCCCGCCCGTTATACACCCGCCCATTATACACCCACCCGTTATACAGCCCGCCATTATACATGCGCCCGTTATACACACCGCCCGTTATACACCCGCTCGTTATAAGCAATCCCATTGTACACCCGCCCGTTATACACCCACATGTTACACACCCCGCCTGTAATAACCCGCACGTTATTCCCCTGCCCGTTATACGTCCCGCCCATTATACACCCGCCCGTTATACACAAGTCCATCATACACCCTGCCCATTATACACCCCGCCCGTTATACACCCGTCCATTATACACCTGCCCGTTATATTCCCGCACGTTATACCCCCGATGGTTATACACCCAGCCCATTATACACTCGGCCATTATAAACATGTCCGTTATACACTCCGCCCATTATACACCCGCCCGTAATGCACCCGCCCGTTATACACTCTGCCTGTAATGCACCCGCCCATTATACACCCACTCGTTATACACCCGCCCGTTATACTCCTGCCCGTTATACACCCGTCCGTTATACACCCGCCCATTATACACACCGCCTGTAATACTCCCGCACGTTATACCCCCAATGTTTATACACCCCGCCCAGTATACACCCGCCCATTATACACACGCCCGTTATACATCCCGCCCGTTACACACCCGCATATTATACACCCGCCCGTTGTACATCCTGCCCATTATACACCCTGCCCGTTCTACACCCGCCTGTTATACACCCGCCCGTTACACACCCCGCCCGTTATACACCCGCCCGCTATACTCCCACCCGTTATACACCCACCCATTATACACCCCGCCATTATAAACACACCCGTTATACACAATCCTGTTTTACACCTGCCTGTTATACACCCACCCGATATACACCCCGCCTGTAATACACCCGCACATTATACCCCTGCCCGTTATACACCCGCCCGTTATACACCCGCCCATTATACACCCGCCTGTTATAAACACCGCCAGTAATACACCCGCACGTTATACCCCCGACGGTTATACACTCCGCCTGTTATACACACGCCCGTTATTCATCCGCGCATTATACAACCACCCATTGTACACCCTGCCAATTATACACACTGTCCGTTATACACCCGCCCGTTCTACACCTGCCCATTATACAACCCGGACGTTATACACCCGCCTGTTATACACCCACCCATTAAACACCCCGCCATTATAATCCCGCCCGTTATACACCCGCCCATTATACACATTGCCCGTTATACACCCGCACGTTATACACCCACCCATTATACACCCTGTCCATTATACACCCCACCCGTTATACATCCACCTGTTATACACCTGCCTGTTATACATCCCGCCCGTTATACACCCACCGGTTATACACCTGCCCGTAATACACCCGCCCGTAATACACTCACCCGTTATACACCCTACACATTATACACTCGCCCGTTATACACCTGCCAGTTAAGCTCCTGCCCATTATACACCCTGCCCGTTATACACCCGCCCGTTTCGCACACGCCCATAATGCACCCGCCCGTTATACACACACCCGTTATACATCCGCGCATTATACACCCACCCATTGTACACCCTGCCCATTATACACACTGCCCGTTATACACCCGCCCGTTATACACCTGCCCATTATACACCCCGCCATTATAATCCCGCCCGTTATACACATCACCCTTTAAACACCCACCCGTTATACACAATCCCTTTGTACACCCGCCTGTTATAAACCCCCCCGATATACACCCCACCTGTAATACACCCGCACATTATACCCCCGCCGGTTATACACCCCACTCGTTATACACCCGCCCGTTATGCACATGTCCGTTATACACCCTGCCCGTTATACACCTGCCAGTTATACACCTGCCCGTTATACACCCGTCCGTTATACAAATGCCCGTTATACATCTGCCTGTTATACACACCGCCCATTAAACACTCACTTGTTAAACATACACCCGTTATATACCCCGCCCGTTATAAACCCGCCTGTTATACACCCACCCATTGTGCATCCTGCACATTATGCACCCCGCCCGTTATACACCTGCCCATTATACACCCTGCACGTTGTACACCCACCCGTTATACAGCCCGCCATTATACACCCGCCCGTTATACACCCGCCCGTTATATGCAGTCACATTGTACACCCGCACGTTATATACCCACCCTTTATACACCCCGCCTGTAATAACAAGCACATTATATCCCTGCCCGTTATAAGCCCCGCCCATTATAAACCCACCCGTTATACACAAGTCCATCATACTCTCTGCCTGTTATACACCCTCCCGTTATACACCCGCCCATTTTACACCCTTCCCATTATACACCCCACCCGTTATACACCCGCCCATTATACACCCACCCGTTATACACCCTGCCCGTTATACACCCGCACTTTATACACCCGCCCGTTATACACCCGCCCGTTATACACCTCGCCCATTATACACCCTGCCCGTTATACACCCGCCCGTTACGCACATGCCCATAATGCACCCGCCCGTTATACACACGGCCGTTATACATCGGCGCATTATATCCCGACCCATTGTACACCCTGCCCATTATACACACTGCCCGTTATACACCCGCCCGTTATACACCCGCCCATTATACACCTGCCCATTATACACCCCGCACGTTATACACCCACCTGTTATACACCCACCCATTATACACCTCACCATTATAATCCCGCCCGTTATACACACCACCCTTTAAACACCCACCCGTTATACACAATCCCGTTGTACACCCGCCTGTTATACACCCACCCGATATACACCCCACCTGTAATACACCTGCACATTTTACCCCCGCTGATTATACAGCCCACTCGTTATACACCTGCCCGTTATACACCTGCCCGTTATACATCTGCCTGTTATACACACCGCCCATTAAACACCCGCTTGTTAAACACGCACCCGTTATAAACCCCGCCCGTTATAAACCCGCCTGTTATACATCCACCCATTGTACATCCTGCACATTATGCACCCGGCCCGTTATACACCTGCCCATTATACACCCCGCACGTTATACACCCACCCGTTACACAGCCCACCATTATACACCCGTCCGTTATACACCCGCCCGTTATACGCAGTCACATTGTACACCCGCACGTTATACACCCACCCTTTATACACCCCGCCTGTAATAACAAGCACATTATACCCCCGCCCGTTATAAGCCCCGCCCATTATAAACCCGCCCGTTATACACAAGTCCATCGTACACGCTGCCCGTTATACACCTGCCCGTTATACACCCGCCCATTATACACCCTTCCCATTATACACCCCACCCGTTATACACCCGCCCATTATACACCCACCCGTTATACACCCTGCCCGTTATACACCTGCACTTTATACACCCGCCGGTTATAAACCCGCCCGTTATACACCCGCCCGTTATACACCCGCCCATTATACACCTGCCTGTTATACACACCGCCCATTAAACACACGCCTGTTAAACACATGCCCGTTATAAACCCCGCCCGTTACAGACCCGCCTGTTATACACCCGCCCATTTTACACCCTGCCCATTATACACCCTGCCCGTTATACACCCGCCCATTATACACCCGCCCGTTATACACCCTGCCTGTTATACACCCACCCGTTATACACCCCGCCTGTAATACACCCGCACGTTAAACCACCGCCCGTTATAAGCCCCGCCCATTATACACCCGCCCGTTATACTCATGTCCATTTTACACCCGACCCGTTATACACCTGCCCGTTATACACTCGCCCATTATACACCCTGACAATTATACACCCCGCCCTTTATACACCCGCCCATCATACACCCACCCGTTATACACACTGCCCGTTATACACCCGCACGTTATACACCCGCCCATTATACACCCTGCCCATTATACACCCCACCCGTTATACATCCGCCCGTTATACACCCGCCTGTTATACACCCCACCCGTTATACACCCGCCAGGTATACACCCGCCCGTAATACACTGATGCGTTATACACACCGCCCATTATACACCTGTCCGTTATACACCCGCCCGTTAACCACCTGCCCATTATACACCCACCCGTTATACACCCCACCCGTTATACACCCCGCCCGTTATACACCCACCCGTTATACAGCCTGCCATTATACATCGACCGTTATACACCCGCCCGATATACGCAATCCCATTGTACACCCGCCCGATATACACCCACCCTTTATACACCCGCCTGTAATAACCCGCACGTTATACCCCCGCTTGTTATACGCCACGCACATTATACAGCCGCCCGTTATACACAAGTCCATCATACACACTGCCCGTTATACACCCACCCTTTATACACCCCGCCTGTAATAACCCGCACATTATACCCCCGCCTGTTATATGCCCCGCCCATTATACACCCGCACGTTATACACAAGTCCATCATACACCCTGCCCGTTATACACATGCCCGTTTTACACCCGCCCATTATACACCCTTCTCGTTATACACCCCGCCCGTTATACAGCCGCCCATTGTACACCCGCCCGTTATACACCCTGCCCGTTATACACCTGCACGTTATACACCCGCCCATTATACACCCGCCCGGTATACTCCCGCCCATTATACACCCGCCCGTTATACACCCGCCTGTTATACACACCGCCTGTAATACACCCGCACGTTATACCCCCGACGGTTATACACCCCATCCTTTATACACCCGCCCATTATACACAAGCCCATTATACACCCCGCCCGTTATACACCCGCACGTTATACACCCACCCATTGTACACCCTGCCCCTTATACACCTTGCCCATTAAACACCCGCCCATTTTACACCTGCCCATTATACACCCCGCCTATTATACACCCGCCCATTATACACCCGCCCATTATACACATTGCCCATTATACACCCGCACATTATACACCCACCCATTATACACCCTGCCATTATAAACCCACCCGTTATACACACCACCCGTTATACACCCACCCGTGATACACAATCCCGTTGTACACCCGCCTAATGTGAATGTGAATGTGACGAAACTGGCGATCGCGCGCTGCTCGTGGCTGTGGCTCAGAGCCTTGCTTTTTATTCTGTTCGTTATGCATACATTAATTAATGTGATTGTTAATTAACCTGTATATAATGCCTGTTATAGACCCACCCGATATACACCCCGCCTGTAATACACCCGCACATTATACCCGCAGCCGTAACACACCCCACCCGTTATACACCCGCCCGTTATACAAACATCCGTTATACATCCTGCCCGTTATACACCCGCCCATTATACACCCGCCCATTATACACCAATCCGTTATACATCCACCCGTTATACACCCTGCCCGTTACACACCCGCCCATTATACACCCGCCTGATATACACACCGCTCATTAAACACCCACCTGTTAAACACACGCCCGTTATACAGCCCGCCCGTTAAACACCCGCCTGTTATACACACGCCCGTTGTACACCCTGCCCATTATAAACCCCGCCCGTTATACACCCACCCATTATACACCCGCCCGTTATACAGCCCGCCATTATACACCCACCCATTATACACACCGCCTATTATACACCCCACCCATTACACACCCGCCTGTTATACACGAGTCAATTATACACCCTGCCCGTTATAGACCCACCCGTTATACACCCGCCCATTTTACACCCTGCCCATTATACACCCTGCCTGTTATACACTCGCCCATTATACACCCGCCTGTTATATGCCCTGCGCGTTATACACCTGCACGTTATGCACCCACCCATTACACACCCGCCCGTTATACTTCTGCTAATTATACACCCGCCCGTTATACACCCCGCCCGTTATACACCCACCCATTATAAACTCGCCCATTATACACCCCGCCCATTATACACCTGCCCGTTATACACCCGCCCGTTATACACCCACCCATTATACACCCTACACATTATACACCCCACCCGTTATACAACAGCCCGTTATACACCCGCCCATTATACACCCCACCCGTTATACACCCGCCCATTATAAATACGCACATTATACACACTGCCCGTTATACAACCACCCATAATACACCCCACCCATTGTACACCCGCCCGTTATGTGCAATCCCGTTGTACACCCGCCCGTTATACCCCCGCCCATTATACACCCTGCCCGTTATACACCCGCCCATTATACACACGCCTGTTAAACATACGCCCGTTATACACCCGCCCGTTATACTCACGCCCGTTATATACCCGCCTGTCATACACCCGCCCATTATACGCAACGCCCGTTAAACTCATGCCTGTTAAACACACGCCCGTTATACACCCTACCCATTATACAACCCACCCATCATACAACAGCCCGTTATACACCCTCCCATTATACACCCCACCCGTTATACACCCGCCCATTATAAACACGCACATTATACACACCGCCCGTTATATGCAATCCCGTTGTACACCCGCCCATTATACACCCACCCGTTATACACCCCGCCTGTAATACACCCGCACCTTATACCCCCGCCCATTATACACCCTGCCCGTTATACACCCGCCCGTTATACACATATCCATTACACACCCAGCCCGTTTTACACCTGCCCATTATACACCCGCCCATTATACACCCTGCCTGTTATACACCCCGCCCGTTATACACCCGCCCGTTATACACCCGCCCATTATACACCCGCCCGTTATACACACTGCCCGTTATACACCCGCCCATTATACACCTGCCCGTTATACACCCGCCCATTATACTCACCGCCCGTTAAACACCCGCCTGTTAAACATACGCCCGTTATACACACACCCGTTATACACCCGCCCTTTATACACTCGCCCATTCTACACCCTACCCATTATACACCCCACCCGTTATACAACTGCCCGTTATACACCCCACCGGTTATACACCCACCCATTATAACTCGCCCATTATACACTCCGCCCATTATACACACCGCCCGTTATACACCCGTCCATTTTACACTCCGCCTGTTAAACATCCCCGCCCTTTATACACCCACCCATTATACACACACCCATTATTCAACCGCCTGTTTCACACCCGCCCGTTATACACCCCGCCCATTAAACACCCGCCCATTATACACCAGCCCGTTATACACCCGCCTGTTAAGCACACGCCCGTTATACACCCCGCCCATCATACACCCGCCCATTATACACCAGCCCATTATACACCCGCCTGTTAAACATGCGCCCGTTATACACCCTGCCCGTTATACACCCAGCTGTTATACACCCACCGGTTATAACCCGGCCCATTGTACACTCTTCCCATTATACACCCCGCCAGTTATATATCCGCCCAGTATACACCCGCCCGTTATACACCCTGCCCGTTATACACCCGCCCGTTTTACACCCGCCCGTTACACACCCACCCGTTATACACAAGTCAATTATACACCCTGCCCGTTACACACCCGCCCGTTATACACCCGCCCATTATACACCCTGCCCATTATACAACCCTCCCATTATACACCCGCCCATTATGCACCCGCCCGTTATTCGCCCTGCCCATTATACACCCACACGTTAGACATCTGCCCATTATACACCCGCCCGTTATACTCCCGCCAATTATATACCCGCCCGTTATGCACCCTGCCCATTATACACCCTGCCCGTTGTACACCTGGCCATTATACTCACTGCCCGGTAAACTCACACCAGTTAAACACACGCCCATTATACACCCCGCCTGTTATACACCCGCCCATTATACACCCTACCCATTATACACCCCACCCGTTATACAATAGCCCGTTATACAACCACCCATAATACACCCCACCCATTGTACACCCACCCGGTATTCACATGCCCATTATGCACCCCGCCCGTTATACACCCGCCCGTTATACACCCCACCCATTATACACCCCCCCGTTATTCACCCCGCCCTTATACACCCACCCGTTATATGCAATCCAGTTGTACACCCGCCCGTTTTACACCCACACGTTATACACCCCACCTGTAATACACCCGCACGTTATACCCACGCCCATTATTCACCCTGCCCGTTAAAACCCGCTCGTTATACTCATATCCATTATACACATTGCCCGTTTTACACCCACCCGTTATACACAAGTCAATTATACACCCGCCCGTTATACACCCGCCCATTATACACCCTGCCCATTATACAACCCTTTCATTATACACCCGCCCATTATGCACCCGCCCGTTATTCGCCCTGCCCATTATACACCCACACGTTAGACACCCGCCCATTATACACCCGCCCGTTATACTCCCGCCAATTATATACCCGCCCGTTATACACCCTGCCCATTATACACCCTGCCCGTTGTACACCTGCCCATTATACACACCGCCCGTTAAACTCACGCCAGTTAAACACACGCCCATTATACACCCCGCCTGTTATACACCCGCCCATTATACACCCTACCCATTATACACCCCACCCGTTATACAATAGCCCGTTATACAACCACCCATAATACACCCCACCCGTTGTACACCCGCCCGGTATTCACATGCCCATTATGCACCCCGCCCGTTATACACCCGCCCGTTATACACCCCACCCATTATACACCCCCCCGTTATTCACCCCGCCCTTATACACCCACCCGTTGTACACACCGCCCATTATACACCCGCCCGTTATATGCAATCCAGTTGTACACCCGCCCGTTTTACACCCACACGTTATACACCCCACCTGTAATACACCCGCACGTTATACCCCCGCCCATTATTCACCCTGCCCGTTAAAACCCGCTCGTTATACTCATATCCATTATACACATTGCCCGTTTTACACCCGCCCGTTATACACCCGTCCACTGTACACCTTGCCTGTTATACACCCGCCCGTTATACACCTGCCCGTTATACACCCGCCCGTTATACACCCGCCTGTTATACACCCTGCCCGTTATACACCCGCCCGTTATACACCTGCCCGTTATACACCCGCCCGCTATACACCCGCCTGTTAAAACTACGCCCGTTATGCACCCCACCTGTTATACACCTGCCCGTCGTACACCCGCCCATTATTCACCCTACCCATTATACACCCCACCCGTAATACACCCCACCATTATACACCCTGCCTGTTATACACCCCGCCCATTATACACCCGCCCATTATACGCCCCGCCCGTTATACACCCGTCCGTTGTGCACCCCGCCTGTTATACATCCCCGCCCTTTATACACCCGCCCTTTATACACCCGCCCTTTATAGACACACCCGTTATTCAAACGCCTGTTATACACCCGCCCGTTATACACCCCGCCCATTATAATCCCGCCTGTTATACACCCGCCCGTTATACACCCCGCCTGTTATATATCCCCGCCCGTTATACACCCCGCCTGTTATACACCCATCCGTTGTACACCCCACCTGTTATACATCCCTGCCCTTTATACACCCGCCTGTTATACACAAACCTGTTATACACCCCACCCGTTATACACCCCGCCCATTATACACCCGCCCATTATACACCCGCCGGTTATACACCCCGCCCGTTATACACAAACCTGTTATGCAACCGCCCGTTATATTCTCACCCATTATACAGCCCGCCCATTATACACCCGCCCATTATACACCCGCCGGTTATACACATCGCCCGTTATACACCCAGCCCATTATACACCCGCCCGTTATACACCCGCCAGTTATACACCCACCCCTTTTTCACCCTGCCATTATACATCCACCCGTTATACACACCGCCCATTATACACCCGCCCATTATACACCCCGCCCATTATAAACACCGCCGTTATACACCCATCCATTGTACACCCCGCCTGTTATACATCCCCGCCCTTTATACACCCGCCCTTTATACACACACCCGTTATTGAACCGCCTGTTATACACCCGCCCGTTATACACCCCGTCCATTATACACCCGCCCATTATACACCAGCCCGTTATACACCCGCCTGTTAAGCACACGCCCATTATACACCCCGCCCATCATACACCCGCCCATTATACACCAGCCCATTATACACCCGCCTGTTAAACACGCGCCCGTTATACACCTTCACGTTATACACCCAGCTGTTATACACCCAGCTGTTATAACCCGGCCCATTGTACACTCTTCCCATTATACACCCCACCAGTTATATATCCGCCCATTATACACCCGCCCGTTATACACCCTGCCCGTTATACACCCGCCCATTTTGCACCCGCCCGTTATACACCCACCCATTATACAGCCCGCCATTATACACCCGCCCGTTATACCCACTGCCCGTTATACACCCGCCTGCAATAACCCGCATGTTATATCCCTGCCCGTTTTACACCCCGCCCCTTATACACCCACCCATTATACACAAGTCAACTATACACCCTGCCGGTTATACACCCACCCGTTATACACCCGCCCATTATACACCCTGCCCATTATACAACCCTCCCATTATACACCCGCCCATTATACACCCGCCCATTATTCGCCCTGCCCGTTATACACCCGCACGTTATACACCCGCCCATTATACACCCGCCCGTTATACTCCCGCCAATTATACACCCGCCCGTTATTCACCCTGCCCATCATACACCCCGCCCATTGTACACCTGCCCATTATACACACCGCCCGTTAAACTCACACCAGTTAAACACACACCCGTTATACACCCCGCCTGTTAGACAAACGCCCGTTATACACCCGCCCATTATACACCCGCCCATTATACACCCAACCCATTATACACCCCACCTGTTATACAACAGCCCGTTATATGCCCACCCGTTATACACCCCACCCATTATACACCTGCCCATTATACACTCTACCCATTATACACCCCACCCGTTATACAACAGCCCGTTATACAACCACCCATAATACACCCCACCCGTTGTACACCCACCCGGTATTCACACGCCCATTATGCACCCCGCCCGTTATAAACCTGCCCGTTATACACCCCACCCATTATACACCCACCCGTTATTCACCCCGCCATTATACATCTACCCGTTGTACACACCGCCCATTATACACCCGCCCGTTATATGTAATCCCGTTGTACACCCGCCCGTTATACACCCACGTTATACACCCCACCTGTAATACACCCGCACGTTATACCCCCACCCATTATACACCCCGCCCGTTAAAAACCCGCCCGTTATACTCATATCCATTATACACATTGCCCGTTTTAAACCCGCCCGTTATACACCCGTCCATTGTACACCCCGCCTGTTGTACATCCCCGCCCTTTATACACCCGCCCTTTATACACACACCCGTTATTCAAACGCCTGTTATACACCCGCCCATTATACACACCGCCCATTATACACCCGCCCATTATACACCAGCCCGTTATACACCCGCCTGTTAAACATGCGCCAGTTATACAATTTCCCGTTATACACCCAGCTGTTATACACCCACCTGTTATAACCCGGCCCATTGTACACTCTTCCCATTATACACCCCGCCAGTTATATATCCGCCTATTATACACCTGCCCGTTATACACCCTGCCCGTTATACACCCGCCCATTTTACACCCGCCCATTATACACCCACCCATTATACAGCCCGCCATTATACACCCGCCCTTTATACCCACTGCCCGTTATACACCCCGCCTGTAATAACCCGCATGTTATACCCCTGCCCGTTTTACACCCCGCCCCTTATACACCCACCCGTTATACACAAGTCAATTATACACACTGCCGGTTATACACCCGCCCGTTATACACCCGCCCATTATACACCCTGCCCATTATACAACCCTCCCATTATACACCCGCCCATTATACACCCGCCCGTTATTCGCCCTGCCCGTTATACACCTGCACGTTATACGCCCGCCCATTATACACCCGCCCGTTATACTCCTGCCAATTATATACCCGCCCGTTATACACCCTGCCCATTATACACCCCGCCCGTTGTACACCTGCCCATTATACACACCGCCCGTTAAACTCACGCCAGTTAAACACACGCCTGTTATACACCCCGCCTGTTATACAACCGCCTGTTATACACCCGCCCATTATACACCCGCCCATTATACACCCTCCCCATTATACACCACACCCGTTATACAACAGCCCGTTATACAACTACCCATAATACACCCCACCCGTTGTACACCCGCCCGGTATTCACACGCCCATTATGCACCCCGCCCGTTATACACCCGCCCGTTATACACCCCACCCATTATACACCCACCCGTTATTCACCCCGCCATTATACATCCACCCGTTGTACACACCGCCCATTATACACCCGCCCGTTATATGCTATCCCGTTGTACACCCGCCCATTATACACCCACACGTTATACACCCCGCCTGTAATACACCCGCACATTATACGCCCGCCCATTATACACCCCGCCCGTTAAAAACCCGCCCGTAATACTCATATCCATTATAAACATTGCCCGTTTTACACCCGCCCGTTATACACCCGCCAATTGTACACCCTGCCTGTTATACACACCGCCTGTTATACACCCTGCCTGTTATACACACTGCCTGTTATACACCCGCCCATTATACACCCGCCCGTTATATACCCGCCCGTTATACACCCTGCCCGTTATACACCCACCCATTATACACCCGCCCGTTATACACCCCGCCTGTTATACACCCACCCGTAATACACCCGCCCATTTTACACCCGCCAGTTATACACCCACCCCTTTTTCACCCTGCCATTATACATCCACCCGTTATACACACCGCCCATTATACACCCGCCCATTATACACCCCGCCCATTATAATCACCGCCGTTATACACCCATCCATTGTACACCCCGCCTGTTATACATCCCCGCCCTTTATACACCCGCCCTTTATACACACACCTGTTATTGAACCGCCTGTTATACACCCGCCCGTTATACACCCCGTCCATTATACACCCACCCATTATACACCAGCCCGTTATACACCCGCCTGTTAAGCACACGCCCATTATACACCCCGCCCATCATACACCCGCCCATTATACACCAGCCCATTATACACCCGCCTGTTAAACACGCGCCCGTTATACACCTTCACGTTATACACCCAGCTGTTATACACCCACCTGTTATAACCCGGCCCATTGTACACTCTTCCCATTATACACCCCACCAGTTATATATCCGCCCATTATACACCCGCCCGTTATACACCCTGCCCGTTATACACCCGCCCATTTTGCACCCGCCCGTTATACACCCACCCATTATACAGCCCGCCATTATACTCCCGCCCGTTATACCCACTGCCCGTTATACACCCGCCTGCAATAACCCGCATGTTATATCCCTGCCCGTTTTACACCCCGCCCCTTATACACCCACCCATTATACACAAGTCAACTATACACCCTGCCGGTTATACACCCACCCGTTATACACCCGCCCATTATACACCCTGCCCATTATACAACCCTCCCATTATACACCCGCCCTTTATACCCACTGCCCGTTATACACCCCGCCTGTAATAACCCGCATGTTATACCCCTGCCCGTTTTACACCCCGCCCCTTATACACCCACCCGTTATACACAAGTCAATTATACACACTGCCGGTTATACACCCGCCCGTTATACACCCGCCCATTATACACCCTGCCCATTATACAACCCTCCCATTATACACCCGCCCATTATACACCCGCCCGTTATTCGCCCTGCCCGTTATACACCTGCACGTTATACGCCCGCCCATTATACACCCGCCCGTTATACTCCTGCCAATTATATACCCGCCCGTTATACACCCTGCCCATTATACACCCCGCCCGTTGTACACCTGCCCATTATACACACCGCCCGTTAAACTCACGCCAGTTAAACACACGCCTGTTATACACCCCGCCTGTTATACAACCGCCCGTTATACACCCGCCCATTATACACCCGCCCATTATACACCCTCCCCATTATACACCACACCCGTTATACAACAGCCCGTTATACAACTACCCATAATACACCCCACCCGTTGTACACCCGCCCGGTATTCACACGCCCATTATGCACCCCGCCCGTTATACACCCGCCCGTTATACACCCCACCCATTATACACCCACCCGTTATTCACCCCGCCATTATACATCCACCCGTTGTACACACCGCCCATTATACACCCGCCCGTTATATGCTATCCCGTTGTACACCCGCCCATTATACACCCACACGTTATACACCCCGCCTGTAATACACCCGCACATTATACGCCCGCCCATTATACACCCCGCCCGTTAAAAACCCGCCCGTAATACTCATATCCATTATAAACATTGCCCGTTTTACACCCGCCCGTTATACACCCGCCAATTGTACACCCTGCCTGTTATACACACCGCCTGTTATACACCCTGCCTGTTATACACACTGCCTGTTATACACCCGCCCATTATACACCCGCCCGTTATATACCCGCCCGTTATACACCCTGCCCGTTATACACCCACCCATTATACACCCGCCCGTTATACACCCCGCCTGTTATACACCCACCCGTAATACACCCGCCCATTTTACACCCGCCAGTTATACACCCACCCCTTTTTCACCCTGCCATTATACATCCACCCGTTATACACACCGCCCATTATACACCCGCCCATTATACACCCCGCCCATTATAATCACCGCCGTTATACACCCATCCATTGTACACCCCGCCTGTTATACATCCCCGCCCTTTATACACCCGCCCTTTATACACACACCCGTTATTGAACCGCCTGTTATACACCCGCCCGTTATACACCCCGTCCATTATACACCCGCCCATTATACACCAGCCCGTTATACACCCGCCTGTTAAGCACACGCCCATTATACACCCCGCCCATCATACACCCGCCCATTATACACCAGCCCATTATACACCCGCCTGTTAAACACGCGCCCGTTATACACCTTCACGTTATACACCCAGCTGTTATACACCCACCTGTTATAACCCGGCCCATTGTACACTCTTCCCATTATACACCCCACCAGTTATATATCCGCCCATTATACACCCGCCCGTTATACACCCTGCCCGTTATACACCCGCCCATTTTGCACCCGCCCGTTATACACCCACCCATTATACAGCCCGCCATTATACTCCCGCCCGTTATACCCACTGCCCGTTATACACCCGCCTGCAATAACCCGCATGTTATATCCCTGCCCGTTTTACACCCCGCCCCTTATACACCCACCCATTATACACAAGTCAACTATACACCCTGCCGGTTATACACCCACCCGTTATACACCCGCCCATTATACACCCTGCCCATTATACAACCCTCCCATTATACACCCGCCCTTTATACCCACTGCCCGTTATACACCCCGCCTGTAATAACCCGCATGTTATACCCCTGCCCGTTTTACACCCCGCCCCTTATACACCCACCCGTTATACTCATATCCATTATAAACATTGCCCGTTTTACACCCGCCCGTTATACACCCGCCAATTGTACACCCTGCCTGTTATACACACCGCCTGTTATACACCCTGCCTGTTATACACACTGCCTGTTATACACCCGCCCATTATACACCCGCCCGTTATATACCCGCCCGTTATACACCCTGCCCGTTATACACCCACCCATTATACACCCGCCCGTTATACACCCCGCCTGTTATACACCCACCCGTAATACACCCGCCCATTTTACACCCGCCAGTTATACACCCACCCCTTTTTCACCCTGCCATTATACATCCACCCGTTATACACACCGCCCATTATACACCCGCCCATTATACACCCCGCCCATTATAATCACCGCCGTTATACACCCATCCATTGTACACCCCGCCTGTTATACATCCCCGCCCTTTATACACCCGCCCTTTATACACACACCTGTTATTGAACCGCCTGTTATACACCCGCCCGTTATACACCCCGTCCATTATACACCCACCCATTATACACCAGCCCGTTATACACCCGCCTGTTAAGCACACGCCCATTATACACCCCGCCCATCATACACCCGCCCATTATACACCAGCCCATTATACACCCGCCTGTTAAACACGCGCCCGTTATACACCTTCACGTTATACACCCAGCTGTTATACACCCACCTGTTATAACCCGGCCCATTGTACACTCTTCCCATTATACACCCCACCAGTTATATATCCGCCCATTATACACCCGCCCGTTATACACCCTGCCCGTTATACACCCGCCCATTTTGCACCCGCCCGTTATACACCCACCCATTATACAGCCCGCCATTATACTCCCGCCCGTTATACCCACTGCCCGTTATACACCCGCCTGCAATAACCCGCATGTTATATCCCTGCCCGTTTTACACCCCGCCCCTTATACACCCACCCATTATACACAAGTCAACTATACACCCTGCCGGTTATACACCCACCCGTTATACACCCGCCCATTATACACCCTGCCCATTATACAACCCTCCCATTATACACCCGCCCTTTATACCCACTGCCCGTTATACACCCCGCCTGTAATAACCCGCATGTTATACCCCTGCCCGTTTTACACCCCGCCCCTTATACACCCACCCGTTATACACAAGTCAATTATACACACTGCCGGTTATACACCCGCCCGTTATACACCCGCCCATTATACACCCTGCCCATTATACAACCCTCCCATTATACACCCGCCCATTATACACCCGCCCGTTATTCGCCCTGCCCGTTATACACCTGCACGTTATACGCCCGCCCATTATACACCCGCCCGTTATACTCCTGCCAATTATATACCCGCCCGTTATACACCCTGCCCATTATACACCCCGCCCGTTGTACACCTGCCCATTATACACACCGCCCGTTAAACTCACGCCAGTTAAACACACGCCTGTTATACACCCCGCCTGTTATACAACCGCCCGTTATACACCCGCCCATTATACACCCGCCCATTATACACCCTCCCCATTATACACCACACCCGTTATACAACAGCCCGTTATACAACTACCCATAATACACCCCACCCGTTGTACACCCGCCCGGTATTCACACGCCCATTATGCACCCCGCCCGTTATACACCCGCCCGTTATACACCCCACCCATTATACACCCACCCGTTATTCACCCCGCCATTATACATCCACCCGTTGTACACACCGCCCATTATACACCCGCCCGTTATATGCTATCCCGTTGTACACCCGCCCATTATACACCCACACGTTATACACCCCGCCTGTAATACACCCGCACATTATACGCCCGCCCATTATACACCCCGCCCGTTAAAAACCCGCCCGTAATACTCATATCCATTATAAACATTGCCCGTTTTACACCCGCCCGTTATACACCCGCCAATTGTACACCCTGCCTGTTATACACACCGCCTGTTATACACCCTGCCTGTTATACACACTGCCTGTTATACACCCGCCCATTATACACCCGCCCGTTATATACCCGCCCGTTATACACCCTGCCCGTTATACACCCACCCATTATACACCCGCCCGTTATACACCCCGCCTGTTATACACCCACCCGTAATACACCCGCCCATTTTACACCCGCCAGTTATACACCCACCCCTTTTTCACCCTGCCATTATACATCCACCCGTTATACACACCGCCCATTATACACCCGCCCATTATACACCCCGCCCATTATAATCACCGCCGTTATACACCCATCCATTGTACACCCCGCCTGTTATACATCCCCGCCCTTTATACACCCGCCCTTTATACACACACCCGTTATTGAACCGCCTGTTATACACCCGCCCGTTATACACCCCGTCCATTATACACCCGCCCATTATACACCAGCCCGTTATACACCCGCCTGTTAAGCACACGCCCATTATACACCCCGCCCATCATACACCCGCCCATTATACACCAGCCCATTATACACCCGCCTGTTAAACACGCGCCCGTTATACACCTTCACGTTATACACCCAGCTGTTATACACCCACCTGTTATAACCCGGCCCATTGTACACTCTTCCCATTATACACCCCACCAGTTATATATCCGCCCATTATACACCCGCCCGTTATACACCCTGCCCGTTATACACCCGCCCATTTTGCACCCGCCCGTTATACACCCACCCATTATACAGCCCGCCATTATACTCCCGCCCGTTATACCCACTGCCCGTTATACACCCGCCTGCAATAACCCGCATGTTATATCCCTGCCCGTTTTACACCCCGCCCCTTATACACCCACCCATTATACACAAGTCAACTATACACCCTGCCGGTTATACACCCACCCGTTATACACCCGCCCATTATACACCCTGCCCATTATACAACCCTCCCATTATACACCCGCCCTTTATACCCACTGCCCGTTATACACCCCGCCTGTAATAACCCGCATGTTATACCCCTGCCCGTTTTACACCCCGCCCCTTATACACCCACCCGTTATACACAAGTCAATTATACACACTGCCGGTTATACACCCGCCCGTTATACACCCGCCCATTATACACCCTGCCCGTTATACAACCCTCCCATTATACACCCGCCCATTATACACCCGCCCGTTATTCGCCCTGCCCGCTATACACCTGCACATTATACGCCCGCCCATTATACACCCGCCCGTTATACTCCTGCCAATTATATACCCGCCCGTTATACACCCTGCCCATTATACACCCCGCCCGTTGTACACCTGCCCATTATACACACCGCCCGTTAAACTCACGCCAGTTAAACACACGCCTGTTATACACCCTGCCTGTTATACAACCGCCCGTTATACACCCGCCCATTATACACCCGCCCATTATACACCCTCCCCATTATACACCACACCCGTTATACAACAGCCCGTTATACAACTACCCATAATACACCCCACCCGTTGTACACCCGCCCGGTATTCACACGCCCATTATGCACCCCGCCCGTTATACACCCGCCCGTTATACACCCCACCCATTATACACCCACCCGTTATTCACCCCGCCATTATACATCCACCCGTTGTACACACCGCCCATTATACACCCGCCCGTTATATGCTATCCCGTTGTACACCCGCCCATTATACACCCACACGTTATACACCCCGCCTGTAATACACCCGCACATTATACGCCCACCCATTATACACCCCGCCCGTTAAAAACCCGCCCGTAATACTCATATCCATTATAAACATTGCCCGTTTTACACCCGCCCGTTATACACCCGCCAATTGTACACCCTGCCTGTTATACACACCGCCTGTTATACACCCTGCCTGTTATACACACTGCCTGTTATACACCCGCCCATTATACACCCGCCCGTTATATACCCGCCCGTTATACACCCTGCCCGTTATACACCCACCCATTATACACCCGCCCGTTATACACCCCGCCTGTTATACACCCACCCGTAATACACCCGCCCATTTTACACCCCATCTGATATGCACCCCGCCAGTTATACACCCGCCCGTTATACACCCGCCTGTTATACACCCGCCCATTATACACCCTGCCCGTTATACACCCGCCCGTTATACACCCGCCCATTATACACCCTACCCATTATACCCCCCACCCGTTATACACCCCGCCCATTATACACTCACCCATTATACACCCCGCCCATTATACATCCCGCCCGTTATTCACCTGTCCGTTGTACACCCCGCCTGTTATACATCCCCGCCCTTTATACACCCGCCCTTTATACACACACCCATTATTCAAACGCCTGTTATACACCCGCCCGTTATACAACCCGCCCATTATACACCCGCCTGTTATACACCCGCCCGTTATACACACACCCATTATGCAACCGCCCGTTATACACTCACCCATTATACACCCGCCGGTTATACACCCCGTTCGTTATACCCCCGCCCATTATACACCCCGCCCGTTAAGAACCCGCCCGTTATACTCATATCCATTATACACATTGCCCATTTTACACCCGCCCATTATACACCCGCCCATTGTACACCCTGCCTGTTATACACACCGCCTGTAATACACCCGCCCGTTATACAGCCGCCCGTTATATACCCGCCTGTTATACACCCTGCCCGTTATACACCCACCCATTATACACCCGCCCGTTATACACCCCGCCTGTTATACACCCACCCGTAATACACCCGCCCATTTTACACCCCACCTGATATGCACCCCGCCAGTTATACACCCGCCCGTTATACACCCGCCCGTTATACACCCACCCATTATACACCCTGCCCGTTATACACCCGCCCGTTATACACCCACCCATTATACACCCTACCCATTATACCCCCCACCCGTTATACACCCCGCCCGTTATACACCCACCCATTATACACCCCGCCCATTATACATCCCGCCCGTTATACACCCGTCCGTTGTACACCCCGCCTGTTATATATCCCCACCCTTTATACACCCGCCCTTTATACACACACCTGTTATTCAAACGCCTGTTATACACCCGCCCGTTATACACCCCGCCTGTTATACACCCGTCCGTTGTACACCCCACCTGTTATACATCCCTGCCCTTTATACACCTGCTCATTATACACAAACCTGTTATACACCCCACCCGTTATACACCCCGCCCATTATACACCCGCCCATTATACACCCGCCAGTTATACACCCCGCCCATTATACACACCCGTTATGCAACCGCCCGTTATACACTCACCCATTATACACCCCACCCATTATACACCCGCCCATTATACACCCGTCGGTTATACACCCCGCCCGTTATACACCCAGCCCGTTATACACCCGCCCGTTATACACCCGCCAGTTATACACCCCGCCCGTTATACACCCGCCAGTTATATACCGCACCTGATTTACACCCCGACCGTTATAGACTCGTTCATTATACATCGGTCTGTTATACACCCCGCCCGTTAAACAACCGCCCATTATACACCCACCCGTTATACGCCCCGCCCATTATACATCCGCCCATTATACACCCTGCCCGTTGTACACACCGCCCGTTGTACACTGGCTTTATTATACACCCGCCCGTTATAAACCTGCATGTTATACACCTGCCCGTTATACACCTGCCTGTTATGCACACCGCCCGTCATACACCCGCCTGTAATACACCCGCCGATTATACACCCTGACAATTATACACCCTGCCCATTATACACCCGCCCGTTATACACCCGCCTGTTATACACCCGCCCGTTATACACCCACCCGTTATACAGCCTGCCATTATAAACCCGCCCATTCTACACACCGCCCATTATACACCCACCCGTTATTTGCAATCCAGTTGTACACCCGCCCGTTATACACCCACCCGTTATACACCCCGCCTGTAATACACTCGAACGTTATACCCCCGCCCATTATGCACCCCGCCCGTTATACACCCGCCCGTTATACACATATCCATTATACACCCTGCCTGTTTTACACCCACCCGTTATACACCCGCCTAATATACACCCTGCCTGTTATACACCCTGCCCGTTATACACCCGCCCGTTTTACACCTGCCCGTTATACACCCGCCCAATATACACCCTGCCTGTTATACAGCCCGCCATTATACACACCGCCCGATAAACACACGCCTGTTAAACACACGCCCGTTATACACCCCGTCCTTTATACACCTGCCCATTATACACCCATCCGTTATACACCCACCCGTTATACACCCATCCATAATACACCCCACCCGTTGTACACCCGCCCGTTATACACACATCCATTATACAGCCTGCCCGTTATACACCCGCCCATTATACACCCCACCCATTATACACAAGCCCATTGTACACCCACCCGTTATACAACCATCCATAATACACCCCACCCGTTGTACACCCGCCCATTATACACACGTCCATTATACAGCCCGCCCATTATACACCCCACCCATTATACACAAGCCCGTTGTACACCCACCAATTATACACCCGCCCGTTATACACCCAGCCCATTATACACCCCGCCTGCAATACACCCGCACCTTATACCCCCGTCCGTTATACACCCCGCCAATTATACACCCGCCCGTTATACACATATCGATTATACACCCTGCCCGTTATACACCCGCCCGTTATACACCCGCCCATTATACACCCCGCCATTATAAACCCGCCCGTTATACACACCTCCCTTTATACACCCACACGTTATACGCAATCCCATTGTACACCCGCCTGTTATACACCCACCCAATATACACTCCGCCTGTAATACACCGGCACATTATACCCCCGCCCGTTATACACACGTCCGTTATACACCCGCCCGTTATACACACGTCCATTATACACCCTGCCCGTTAGACACCCGCCCGTTATACACTGGCCTATTATACACCCGCCCGTTATACACCCGCATGTTATACATCTGCCCGTTATACACCTGCCTGTTATACACACCGCCCGTTATACACCCGCCTGTATACACCCGCTGATTATACACCCTGCCCATTATACACCCTGCCCGTTATACACTCGCCCATTATACACCCGCCCATTATACACCCCGCCCGTTATACACCCGCCCGTTATACACCCACCCGTTATAGAGCCTGCCATTTTAAAACCGCCCGTTCTACACACCGCCCATTATACACCCGCCCATTATATGCAATCCCATTGCACACCCGCCCGTTATACACCCACCCGTTATACACCCATCCATAATACACCCCACCCGTTGTACACCCGCCCGTTATACACCTGCCCATTATACACCCCACCCATTATACACAAGCCCGTTGTACACCCACCCATTATACACCCACCCGTTATACACCCCGCCCGTTATACACCCGCCCGTTATACACCCGCCAGTTATACACCCACCCCTTATTCACCACGCCATTATACATCCACCCGTTATACCCACCGCCCATTATACACCCGCCCATTATATGCAATCCCGTTGTACACCCGCCCGTTATACACCCACCCATTATACACCCCGCTTGTAATACACCCGCACCTTATACCCCCGCCCGTTATACACCCCGCCCATTATACACCCGCCCGTTATACACCCGCCCATTTTTTACCCTTCCTGTTATACACCCCGTCCGTTATACACCCGCCCATTATACACCCGCCCGTTATACACACGCCCGTTATACACCCTGCCCATGATACACCCGCACATTATACACCCGCCCATTATACACTCGCCCATTATAGACACCGTCCATTAAACACCCAACTGTTAAACATACGCCTGTTATACACCCCACCCATTATACACCTGCCCGTTATACATCTGCCCATTTTACACCCTACCCATTATACACCCCACCCGTTATACACCCGCCCATTATAGACCCGCCCATTATACACCCTGCCCATTATACACCCACCCATTATATACCCGCCCATTATACACCTCGCCCATTATACACCCGCCCATTATACACCCGCCCGCTATACACTCACCCATTATACAACAGCCCATTATACACCCGCCCGTTATTAACCCCGCCCATTATAAACCCGCCCGTTATACACACACCCGTTATGCAACCGCCCATTACACACCCGCCTGTTATACACCCCGCCCGTTATACACCCGTCCGTTGTTTACCCCATCTGTTATACATCCCCGCCCTATATACACCCGCCCGTTATACACATACCTGTTATATACCCCGCCCGTTTTACACCCCGCCCGTTATAGACCCTCCCGTTGTGCACCCGCCCGTTATACACCCCGCCCATTATACACCCGCCTGTTATACACCCCACCTGTTATACATCCCCGCCCTTTATACACCCCCCGTTATACACATACCTGTTATATACCCCGCCCGTTATACACCCCGCCTATTATACGCCTGCCCATTATATACCCGCCCATTTTACACCCCGCCCGTTATACACACCTGTTATGCAACCGCAGTTTATACACCCGCCCGTTATACACGCCGCCCATTAAACACCCGCCTGTTGTGCACCCGCCCGTTATACACCCACCCATTATACACCCCGCCTGTAATACACCCGCAGCTTATAACCCCCGCCCATTATACACCCCGCCCATTATACACCCACCTGTTATACACATGTCGATTATACACCCTGCCCGTTATACACCTGCCCGTTATACACCCGCCCATTATACACCCTGCCTGTTATACAACCCGCCTGTTATACACCCGCCCATTATATACATGCCCGTTATACACCCGCCCGTTATATACACCCTGCCCATTATACACCCGCACGTTATACACCCGCCCGTTATACACCCGCCCATTATACACACTGCCCATTATGCACCCGCCCGTTAAGCATACGGCAATTATACACCCCACCCGTTATACACCCGCCCATTATAGACCCGCCCGTTATACACCCCGCCCGTTATACACCTGCCCATTATAAACCCACCCATTATACACACCGCCCATTATGCACCCGCCCGTTATACACTCACCCATTATACAACCGCCCATTATACACCTGCCCGTTATGAACCCCGCCCGTTATAAACCCGCTCGTTATACACACACCTGTTATACAACCGCCCGTTATATACCTGCCCGTTATACACCCCGGCCATTATACACCCGCCTGTTATACACCCGCCCATTATTCACCCCGCCCATTATACACCCGTCTGTTGTGCACCCCGCCTGTTATACATACCCGCCCTTTATACACCCGCCCGTTATTCACATACCTGTTATATACCCTGCCCGTTATACACCCCGCCCATTATACGCCTGCCAATTATACACCCGCCCGTTTTACACCCCGCCCGTTATACAAACACCTGTTATGCAACCGCCCGTTATACACCCGCCCGTTATACACCCGCCCGTTACACACCCCGCCCATTATACACCCGCCAGTTATACACCCCACCTGATATACACCCCCACCATTATACATCCGTTCATTATGCACTAGTCCATTATACACCCGCCCGTTATACACCCGCCCATTATACACCCTCCCATTATACACCCTGCCCGTTATACACCCCACCCGTTATACACACACCCGTTATACAGCCCAATCATTATACACCCGCCTGTTATATAGCTGCCCATTATACACCCGCCCATTATACACACCGCCCGTTATACCCCCACCCATTATAGACCCCACCTGACATACACCCCGCCCGTTATCCACACGCCTGTTACACACCCCGCTCGTTATACACTCGCCCGTTATACACATGCCCGTTATACACCCCTCCCGTTATACACCCGCCCGTATACAACCCGCCAACTGTACACCCCGCCCGTTATAGACCCGCCCGTTATACACCGTGCCCGATATACAGCCGCCCGATATACAACCGTGCATTATACACCCACCCATTATACACGCACCCGTTATATGCCCACCCATTATATGCCCGCCCGTTATACACCCCGCCCGTTATACACCCACCCGTTATACATCCTAACTGTTATACAGCCCGCCCATTATACAAACGCCCGCTCAACACCCTGCCCATTATACACCCACCTGTTACACACCTGGCTGTTATACACCCATCCATTATACACCCCGCCCATTATACACCCGCCCATTACACACCTGCCCGTTATACACCCACCCGTTACACAGCCTGGCCGTTATATAGCCCGCCTGTTATGCACCAGCCTGATATACACGCTGCCCATTATACACCCACCCATTATGCACCCCGCCCATTATACACCCACCCATTATACACGCTCCCGTTTTACACCCCGCCCATTATACAAACGCCCTTTATACACCCCACCCGTTTTACACCCCGCCCGTTATACAACCGCCCTTTATGCACCCACCCATTATACACCCCGCCCGTTATACACCCGCCCATTATACGCATGCCTGTTATACACCCACCCGTTATACACACACGCGTTTTACTCCCTGCCCATTACTCACGTGGCCCGTTATAAACCTGCCAGTTATACATCCCACCTGATATACATCCCGCCCGGTATACACCCACCCATTATACACCCCGGCCGTTATACACACCCGCCCGTTATACTCCCTGCCCGTTATACACTCACCCAGTATACACACACCCGTTATACAACAGACCGTTATACACCAGCCTGTTATACACCCCACCTGTTATACACCCGCCCGTTATACACCCGCCCGTTATACGCAGGCCTGTTATACACCCACTGTTATACATACGCCTGTTATACACCCCGCCCGTTACACACCCTGCCCGTTATACACCTGCCAGTTATACACCCCATCTGATAAACACCCCGCCCGTTATACACCAGTTTGTTATACACTCACCCGATATACAACCCGCCCATTATACAACCGCCCGATATACTCACACGTGTTATACACCCTGCCCGTTACTCACGCCGCCCGTTATACACCCGCCAGTTATACACCCCACCTGATATACACGCTGCCCATTATACACCCACCCGTTATACACCCCGCCCATTATACACCCACCCGTTATACACCCCACCCGTAATACACCCCGCCCGTTATACACCCTTCCCGTTATACACCCACCCGTTATACACACACACATTATACAACAGACCATTATACACACGCCTGTTATACACCCGCCCGTTATACACCTGCCCATTATACACCCCACCCGTTATACACCCCGCCCGTTATACACCCGCCCGTTATACACCCTTCCCGTTATACACCCACCCGTTATACACACACACATTATACAACAGACCATTATACACCCGCCTGTTATACACCCGCCCGTTATACACCTGCCCATTATGCGCAGGCCCGTTATACACCCGCCGTTATACATACGCCTGTTATACACCCCGCCCGTTACACACCCTGCCCGTTATACACCTGCCATTTATATATCCCACCTGATAAACACCCCACCCGTTATACACCAGTTTGTTATACACTTGCCCGTTATACAACCCGACTGATATACAACCGCCCATTATACAACCCGCCCGCTATACACCCGCCCGTTATGCACCCCTCCTGATTTACACCCCGCCCGTTATACTCCCACCTTTTATACACCCTGCCCGTTATACAGCCCACCCGTTGTACACACGCCCATTGTACACCCGCCCCTCATAAACCCACCCGTTATACACCCACCCGTTATACAGCCGCCCATTATACACCCGCCCGTTATACACCCTGCCCGTTATACACCTGCCCGTTATACACAAGCCCGTTATACACCCCACCCGTTATACACCCGCCTGTTATACACATGCCCATTATACACCCCTCCCGTTATACACCCGCCCATTCCACACCCCACCAGCTATACACACGCCCGTTATACACCCGCCCGTTATACACCCACCCATTATACATGCCGCCCGTTATAGACCCCGCCATTATAGACCCACCCATTATACACCCATTCGTTATACACTCGCCCGTTATACAACATGCCCATTATACAACCACCCATTATACACCCACCCGTTATACACCCCTCCTGATATTCCCCATGCCCATTATACACCCCTCCTGATATACACCCCGCCCGTTATACACCCACCCGTTATACACCCCGCCTGTTGTACACACACCCATTGTACACCCGCCCCTTATACACCCGCCTGTTATACAACTGCCCGTTATACACCGATCCATTAAACACCCGCCCGTTATACTCCCGCCCGTTACACGCCCCGCCTGTTATACAACTGCCAGTTATACACCCCACCTGATATACACCCCACCCATTATACACCCGTTCATTATACACTCGCCCGTTATACAATACGCCCGTTATAAAACCACCCGTTATACACACACCCATTATACACCTCACCTGATATACAACCAGCCTGTTATCCACACGCCCGTTATACACCCCGCCCGTTACACACCCGCCCATTATACACCCCTCCCATTATACAACCGCCCGTTATACACCCCGCCAGCTATACTCCCTGCCCGTTATAGACATGCCCGTTATACACCCCGCCCGTTATACAGCTGCCCAATATACACCCAGCCTGTTATACACCCCGCCCATTATACACCCACCCGTTATACACCCACCCGTTTTATGCCCGCCCGTTATACACCCCGCCCGTTATACACCCCGCCCATTATACACCCAGCCTGTTATACACCCCGCCCATTATACACCCACCCGTTATACACCCTACCTGTTATACACCACGCCCATTATACAACTGCACGCTCTACACCCCACCCATTATAGACCCACCCGTTACACACCTGGCCGTTATATGCCCACCCGTTATAAAGCCCGACCATTGTACAGCCTGCCCGTTATACACCCGCATGATATACACGCTGCCCATTATACACCCAACCATTATACACCATGCCCATTATACACCCCCCGTTATACACCCCCCCGTTGTACAACCGCCCTTTATACACCCGCCCGTTATACACCCTGCCCGTTATACACCTGCCCGTTATATACAAGCCCGTTATACACCCCACCCGTTATACACCCGCCCGTTATACACATGCCCATTATACATCCCTCCTGTTATACACCCGCCCGTTCCACACCCCGCCAGCATAGACCCGCCCGTTATACACCATACCCGTTATACAGCCGCCCGATATACAGCCATGCATTATACACCCACCCATTATATACCCACCCATGATACGCCCGCCCATTATACACCCCGCCAATTATACACCCGCCCGTTATACACACTACCCGTTATACACCCCATCCATTATACAACCGCCGCTCTACACCCTGCCCGTTAAACACCCACCCGTTACACACCTGGCCATTATACACCCACCCATTATACACCCTGCCCGTTATACACCCGCCCCTTACACACCTGCCCGTTATACACCCACCCCTTACACACCTGCCCGTTATACAGCCCGACCATTATACAGCCCACCCGTTATACACCTGCCTTATATACACGCTGCCCATAATATACCCACCCGTTATACACCCTGTCCATTATACACCCACCCATTATACACCCCACCCGTTATACACCCCGGCCGTTATACATCCGCCCTTTATACACCCGCCCGTTATACACCCCGCCCATTATAAAACCATCCGTTATATTCATGGCCGTTATACACTTGCCAGTTATACACATCGCCCGTAATAAACCCGCACATTATACACCTGCCCGTTATGCACCCGCCCACTATACACCCGCCTGTTATATTTACGCCTGTTATACACCCGCCCGTTATACACCCCACCACTTATACACTCGCCCGTTATACACATGCCTGTTATACACCCCACCCATTATACACACACCCGTTATGCGCCCTGCCCGTTACACACCCCGCCCGTTACACACCCCGCCCGTTAAACACCTGCCAGTTATACTCCCCACCTGATATACACCCCGCCTGTTATACACCCGTTCTTTATACACCCGCCTGTAATAAGCCACACCCATTATACAACAGCCCATTATACACACCGCCCGTTATACACCCGCCCGTTATACACCCGCCCGTTATACACCCGCCCGTTACACACCCGCCCGTTACACACCTGCACGTTATACACCCACCCATTACACACCTGGCTGTTATACACCCGCCCATTATGCACCCGCCCATTATACACCCCGTCTGTTATACACCCGCCCTTTATACACCCCTCCTAATATATACCCCAGCCGTTATACACCTGCCAGTTATACACCCCGCCCGTTATACATCCCACCCTTTATACACCCGCCCGTTGTACACCCGCCCCTTATACACCCGCCCGTTATACACACGCCCATTATACACCCACCCGTTATACACCCCACCTGATATACGACCCGCCCGTTACCCACATGCCCGTTATGCACCCCGTCCATTATACACCCGCCCGTTATACACATGCCCATTATACACCCTGCGCGTTATATACCCGCCCATTATACACCCCACCAGCCATACACACTCCCGTTATACACCAGTCTGTTATACACCCACCCATTATACATCCCGCCCGTTATACACCCGCCCGTTATACACCCTGCCCATTATACAGCCGCCCGATGCACAACCGCGCATTATACACCCACCCATTATACACCCACCCATTATAAACCCTGTCCGTTATACACCCTGCCCGCTATACACCCACCCGTTATACACCGGCCATTATACACCCTGCCCACTATACACCCACCCATTATACAGCCCGATCATTATACAGCCTGCCCCTTATACACCCGAACAATATACATGCCGCCCGTTATACACCCCACCAGTTATACACCCGCCCATTATATTCACGCCCGTTTACACCCGCCAGTTATACACACTGCCCGTAATAAACCTGCATGTTATACACACGCCCGTTATGCACCCCGCCTGTTATACACTCGCCCGTTATACACACACCCGTTATACACCCCGCCCATTATACACCTGCCCGTTATACACACGCCCATTATACACCCGGCCATTATACACACGTCCGTTATACACCCCGCCCGATACACATACCGCCCGTTATACACCCCACCTGTTATACACCCATTCTTTATACACCCACCTGTTATACAGCCCGCCCATTATACAACCACCTATTATACACCCCACCTGTTATACCCCTCCATTACATACCTGCACGTTATACACCCACCCGTAATACACCCCGCCCATTATACAGCAACCCATTATACAGCCTAACCATTATACACCCGCCCGTTACACACCAGACTGTTATACACCCACCCATTATACACCCCACCCATTATGCATGCTCCTGTTTCACACCTGCCCGTTATACACCCACCCGTTATACACCCGTCCATTATACACCCGCCCGTTACACACCTGCCTGTTTTACACCCGCCCGTTATACACCCGTCCATTATACACCCGCCCGTCACACACCTGCCCGTGTTACACCCACCCATTATACACCCACCCATTATACACCCCGCCAGTTATACACCTGCCCATTATACACCCGCCCATTACGCACCCGCCCATTAGGCACCCGTCCGTTATGCACCTGCCCGTTATACACTCCGCCCGTTATACACCCCACCCGTTATACACCCGTTTGTTATACACCCGGCCGTTATACACCCCATCTGATATACAGCCCGCCCTTTATACACCCCACGTGATATACACCCCACCCATTATACAACCGCCCATTTTACACCCCGCCCATTATATCCCTCCCGGTATACACCCCACCCATTATACACCCTGCCCATTATACACCCACACATTATACACCCGCCTGTTATACACCCCACTTGATATACACACCCATTATATAAACGCCCATTATACACCCCGCCCATTGTACACCCTGCCCGTTGTACACCCCGCGCATTATACACATGCCTGTTATACACCCACCCATTATACACCCCACCTGATATAAACCCTGACGTAATAAAGACCGACTATGCACTTGGTTGTACATAAAGCAAGGCTTTAATCGGCTTGTAACAAAACATGGAGGTCTAATTAGTAGTCACTAGCGTCCTGTTTCCAGATTGTCTCTGGTCAAGGTTGGCCCACGCCCGAGTATTTATACTCCTCGGATGGCGCCCTCAGCTGGCCGTTCAGTAGTACTTCCTGAGTTACTTCTTGTAGAAGTTGCGATTTATGACACATCCCACCCGTTATACACACCAGCCATTATACACCCGCCCGTTGTACACCCCGCCCATTATACACCCGCCCGTTATACACCCACCCATTATACACCCGCCCATTATAGACCCCACCTGGTATACACCCTGCCTGTTATACACCTGTAGGGGTCGCAAAACCCCCTCAGCCCCCGAAGATTGGGAAATATTCATCCACATCGTGGACGAAGACTTGTGTGATTTAAATTGTCTCTGGGTTGCACAATGTTTTAAAACATACCCAGAACCGCAAAAGGCTGCGTTAAAAAGCTCGTAAGCTAGGCAGCACTTGGACACTGGAATCAAAGAACTTTGTGAAAATCGCACACTTTAAGATTGTACATTTTATTAAAAGATGTACTCTTGAGTTTTGGACTGGTTAAATTGCCCAGGGCATAAAAATGGCTGAACAGACCTCATGGAAACAGAATTTTTAAAGGCAGCAGAAAAGGACAGACAGGCTGTTAGCATATGAAAAGCTCAGCACTGCCCTGTAGTAAGATTGAATGGAGCCTGAGCTGTCAGTCACCCTGTGGTACTGGGTGTGTCTGGTAACCTACAAGCTGCTTGTTTACACTGGGGAGTAGCCCGTTTGAATCAGCCAATCATCGGACAGCAAGCACAATGGGTTGTTTACACACATCCATTCACTGAAATTGACTCTACTATGTGATGTCTCCATGTACGAATGGAGGAAGTTAAAAGCCCTTCTCTTGTGTATTCGGACTTTTCTGCGCAAAATTGCGCACAGACCTTTTTGGCATGAAAAAAGCAGGGACTCCCAGGGTATAAAGATTAAGCCCAGGAAGTCCTCTGGGGCTTTTGTCTCTTTTACTCTTTGGACTGCAGGTGAGCAAGGCTTCTGACCCACTAGCAAAACAATCTAGTGAGAAGTAAAGGGGTGGTAATTTAAGGGAAATATTGCTAAGATTGTAAGATTAACATTGTAGCCTTTTATCCCTCATTTTTGCCATCTGCCTTCCCCTGTTTAGCAATTTTACTGTGATTACTTTGATCGTGTGATGTAGTTTCTTTAGTTTTAATAAAATTTGACTTTCTTGCATCCAGACCATTTGTCCGTTTTTAATATATCATTTTTTTAAGTTCCTCCAGTCAGAACTGAAGGGGGGGGTTTAGCGATTTGAAACTGCTGATTAGAATTGGTCACAGTGCAGTGGCAAAGGCTGCCTGACCAGGTAAATTACCGTAAACCAGGTAAAGGATGCCCCCCTACAAACTGGCGACCGCGGCAGGACTGGAGGCAGTTTTTGATATGATAAGTGGTCTGGATCTGGAGAAAGCATCAGCTCTTGCTTTTCTTGCTTTCAGTCTGAGGGTAGCCCTGCAGAAGTTAGCGGCAGCGTGTAAGCTGACCTATGAGAGTATAGGTGGCTGGGTTAAGAAGGGTGAGATGAGGGTGCTGGAGGAGGTTACAGAGGCCAAGAATCAGGAGTCAGATTTTGAAAAATGCCAGGTGGAGGTAGAACGCATCATAAGAGAGGTGAATGAGGCCAGAGATAGTGGGATGAGGGTGTGGGAAGAAAATGCGTGCCTCACACTTGACATCACGGAATGCCAGGCAGAGATAGAGCACCTTGTGCAGGAAGTCACAGAGGCTAGGGACAGTGAGATGAGGCTACAGGAGGAAAACGCACACCTCACCCAAGAAGCTAATGAGGGCAAAAGCCACGCGAGGCACAAGATAGAGTTCCTAAAGTGCCAAATTACAGAAGCAAAGAGTAACGAGATGAGACTGCGGGAAGAGAATGCCCGCCTCACCTCAGAAGTAACAGAGCAGGAGGAAAAGGTTAGGGAGGTAAAGGCAGCTTATAAGCTGGCCTGCGACCAAAGGTTTAGTGGAGCAGATCATACCCCATGTAACAGAAAGATAGAGTTTGAGTATGCAGTTGCTAAGGACTAAAGGGATGGTATGTCTCATAAGTCGGAAGTGAAGTTTGTCGGACAGCACCAGCAGCCCAAATCAAACTGCTCCACAGGCAGCACCTAGAACAGAGCTGGCTAGGGAATTAGAGATCCCAAGACCGCAGTCCACAGCTCTGAGTTTTGAGGAGCTCTGGCAGCAAGAAGGTGTGGACAATGGGGTGGTAGGAGAATGCCAGCAGGTCCTGCTAGGCAGGCGGGGACCAAGACCTGTGTACCCCCTCCGACAACAGAGGTACGGTCCGCCCGTGAACCATAATGACCCAGGGGCTGTTCAGCATACCTATCTAGTACCCGATGATACCCAACAGCTCAGAGGCCTGGTGAAACATATTCCCCTGCTCTCCGAAAAGGGAGATCTGTCAATGCTCTTCCAAGAGATAGAACAGGCAGCCTGTGTTAATGGCTGTGATGATGAAGAGAAAGCCAAAATGTTGCTTTTCTCTGTATATAGTAAGATCTATCAGACCCTTTCAGATGAGGCTAAGAGAGGGCAGAAGGGTTTTGAGGATCTAAAGGAGGAAATACTGGAAGCCATGGGTGCGAACAACGGCAGCCCATTCGATCGCATAGGGAAAACACTGCAGAAGGAAGGGGAGACCCCACAGGCATTTGCAGACAGGCTGTGGCCAGTCTACAACAGCGCATGTACAGGGGGACAAGATAGGGCACACCTGAACTAGCGGCAGCGGACCCAATGGCTTCGTTGCCTGGTGTCCAAATGCCTGCCCTAGATAAAAGCAAAGGCTGATACTTGGTTTGACCACCGAGACCCCCTAGCAACCGAAGAGACTGTAATCCGGCAGCTCACGGTAGCATATAGGAACGGTAGGAATAGAGAGACCCCCCAGCAAAAGGATAAGGTCCACGAGGTTAAACCTGGGGCTCAATACAAGAAAGAGTGGCGCCAGGAGGGGAGCCATCCCTCCCAGAACAAGGTCACTTGTTACAGGTGCGGGGAGGATGGCCACTGGCGCAGGGATTGTGAAAAGCCTGGGAGAGACGATAAAGCCAGGACCTCTGCAGCCCCAACTCAGAAGGCAGAGACAGAAACTCCTCCCGATACAGTCGAGCCCGTCATGGAGTCGATAAAATCTTTCCTCAGTGCCAATCAGGGAAAGGTAGCAGCCATCAGTGGTGCTGCTGTCTCCTCGCCCACTTCTGCCTCCCCACAATGACTGGAGCCCGTGCAGCCTGTCCGTCTGCGTAATCTCCGGTACGATGAATGGAAGAGACCGCTCGTACAGATGGAGGTAGAGAAGGTTACAGGGACTTATCTATTGGATACGGGGTCATCATGCACCGTGATCCATACGGATAATCCCACCACCTCACCTCTGTTTAACAGGGTTCCATACATACTATCGGGGTTCACCGGTCAGGAGCAGGTGGGGGTATACTCCAGACCCCTCTCAGTCTATCTGGGCATGCTCCAAACTAAGTGGACATGCATCCTGACAAAGTGGAATAAGGAGGAAGGAAAGGGGATACTAGGGGCCGACTTCATGGTGAGCCATGGGATCCTCGTGGATCTCCGTCACGCCAACCAATGTAAATTGTATAAATCTGACCTTACAAGTTCAAGTTCACAGGCTGTAAAGACAGGCGCTGTGGCTTGTTTCAAGCAAAAAGTTGTCCGGCCCACCAATTGGAACACTTCCCCGCCCCAGTGGGACCTAAGTTTTGGCCAAAGTTTAAATTTCAACCAGTTATTTAGTTCAGAAACAGAGAAAGCGCAGCCTGAGAATAGAAATCTGCAGGCTGCTGCGAGTTCATTCACAGAAAATCGCTTGGGGGGCTCCAGGGAGGAGCCGCCTTTTGAAGAGACTGCCCGCGCATGCGTAGTCGCTGGTCTGGAGACAGGAATTCCCCAGTCTTATGAACAGCCTGTTCGCGCAGGTGCAGTTCCCCAGCCCGTGACCACAGCGGCTCCTCTTCAGTTTCCCTGCGCAGGCGCAGTCGCGCACCTGAGGGGAGAGGTTTCCCAAAACTGCGTTTGCGCAGGCGCAGTCGCCTGTTTGAATACAGAGGTTTCACAGCCTCTGCCGTGGGACTCCGGGGAGGAGGTTCGCGCAGGCGCAGTCGCCTGTTTAAAGGGACAAGCTTCCCAGCCCGCTTCTAGAGTGGTTCCCCCTATGGTGTGGGCCTCTGGGGAGGAAGGGATAGCAATTCCTCTTGCAGGGGACATATGGAAGGAGCTGGTACCAGGTTTTGGACCTGGAGAGGAAGATTTTTAGCCACCAGCAGCGGGTGGTGAGGGGATACCTGCCCCCAGTACAGGAGTGTGTAGGGAAAAGGAGACAAACCTGGATTACTGGCAGGCTGCCAGGTATATTAAACATTGCGGGCTGTTTGCATCAGGGGGAGAAGGTTCCCAGCCAGCTAGGGCTGTGACCCAGGCTTCGGGTCCGTCAGCCAAAGTTTCCCCCACAGAGACACCCCTCAGAAGGTCTCAGCGGGTCCGCAAGCCCAAGATAAGATAGTCAACAGAGTACCCGCCACAAAGAGCAATCTCCCGAGCCCAGGAGGAAAAAGATCACAGAGGTCCCCATCTAGCAGCCATAAGTTGCCAGGGACCAGAGCAGGAGGCAGTCCAGCTTTGCTGCAGGCAGCAGTAATCTGCGACAGTGACACCAGAGATTAGCCTGGCCGTCCGGAGACAGGCAGCATTTGTATGATAGCTTTGTGTTAAGTTACCAATGTTTATAGCTTGCTTTTAAGGTGTTTAAATTTTAAGTTTAGAATGTAACCAGTAGTTTTGAGTTTAAGTTTAAAGTTTAAGTTTATAAGTGTGCCAAATGCTTGTATTTTGGTCCGAGGTCGAGGGACCCGACCATGTCTCCACCTAAGGCAGCAGGTCAGTGAGAGACCTGGCTGCATGTCGTTTTAAGTTCTTTTGCAGGAGAGTGGACAAAGGAGCAGCCCTGTTCGCCCAGCCCGAGCTGGGCATCGAATGAAGATATGATTATACAGAATGTTGTGGATCACCTCGCCACTGGACAAATCCAGGAGGAGACCCCGCAGCGACCTTCAGGAGAAACCAGACAGCGTCAGGAGGAACCTGCCTACTCATCCTACGCGGAAGAGATGGCCCCAGCTGGGCCCAGCACTATCCTGACTGAATTTCACTTGCGGAAGACCTCGCTATTGAGGAGTCATGTTGGGGAAGCGCGGGCGCCTTGTCAGATAGGGACGCGTTCCCTGGGAGTGGGTGGTGATGGCCCGGGAAAGATTGTAAAGGGGAGGGGGAGACCCAAGAGTCGCGTGGATGCGTTTGGGGAAGGGAGGAACTCACCCGGGGCCCACGGGCAAAGTTAGAGTGTAAGTGTGGCTGGGAAGGATGAGTGGGTGGCCGGATCTGAGATCCAAGTTTGAATGTGGGGCCAGTGAGAGCCGCCACACAGGCACCCATCATTTTCTGCAGCCAGTCGAGGGTAGACAGGAGGAGGAGGGACTGGGAGTCGCGATCCCATACTCTCCGGTCTCGGTCTGTGAAACATGAGGGGTACCCCACCTCCACAAAGGGACAAGGGAATGGCTCGGGGCTGGTGGATCAGACTGTTCTGTAAAATCCATTCTGTATGTTTTAAAAGTTTAAGACCATTAAAGGAGGGGTGGAAGGAACATTTACTGCCCGGGTGGGAGGAGCAATACCCACTTGAATTTCGTTACTCATCATTGGCACGTGATGGTCGAGGTTTATTTCAGCATTTTGTTTCAAATGTTTAATGAAGATTTTTGTATTTTGTTTTACAGTTCCAAGTGGTGCAGAGGCGGAAGGACCCTCTCCGTGCTTGGGATCATTTGATTACATTGTATAACCAAGATTGCAACATTTTGTAATATGTTATAATGTAACAAGTGGTGCAGGGGTATGAGACTCCCTATTGTAACATTTTGTAACTGATGTATCTGTAGATGCCTACCGTACCACAGTTTTTCTCGGATTTGAGGGGAATAGACGGGTCGGGGAATCAGTGATAGGTAGCTATACGTAAATACAGGGGATGATTGTTTGTGGGGGGTCAGAAAATGTTGCTCACTTCTTCAAGAGGATACCACAAGCAAGTTGAAAGTATCCAAGGGGGGAATGTAGGGGTCGCAAAATCCCCTCAGCCCCCGAAGATCGGGAAATATTAATCCACATCGTGGACGAAGACTTGTGTGATTTAAATTGTCTCTGGGTTGGACAATGTTTTAAAACATACCCAGAACTGCAAAAGGCTGCGTTAAAAAGCTCGTAAACTAGGCAGCACTTGGACACTGGAATCAAAGAACTTTATGAAAATCGCACACTTTAAGATTGTACATTTTATTAAAAGAGGTACTCTTGAGTTTTGGACTGTTTAAATTGCCCAGGGCATAAAAATGGCTGAACAGACCTCATGGAAACAGAATTTTAAAAGGCAGCAGAAAAGGACAGACAGGCTGTTAGCATATGAAAAGCTCAGCGCTGCCCTGCAGTAAGTTTGAATGGAGCCCGAGCTGTCAGTCACCCTGTGGTCTTGGGCGGGTCCGGTAACCTACAAGCTGCTTGTTTACACTGGGGAGTAGCCCGTTTGAATCAGCCAATCATCGGACAGCAAGCACAATGGGTTGTTTACACACATCCATTCACTGAAATTAACTTTACTATGTGATGTCTCCATGTATGAATGGAGGAAGTTAAAATCCCTTCTCTTGTGTATTCGGACTTTTCAGCGTGAAATTGCGCACGGACCTTTTCGGCGCAAAAACAGCAGGGACTCTCAGGGTATAAAGATTAAGCCCAGGAAGTCCTCTGGGGCTTTTGTCTCTTTTACTCTTTGGACTGCAGGTGAGCAAGGCTTCTGACCCACTAGCAAGACAATCTAGTGAGAAGTAAAGGGGTGGTAATTTAAGGGAAATGTTGCGAAGGTTGTAAGATTAACATTGTAGCCATTTATCCCTCGTTTTTGCCGTCTGCCTTCCCCTGTTAAGAAATTTTACCGTCATTACTTTGATCGTGTGGTGTAGTTTTTTTAGTTTTAATAAATTTTGACTTTCTTGCACCCAGACCATTTGTCCGTTTTAAATATATCATTAATTGTAAGTTCCTCCAGTCAGAACTGGAGGGGGGCTGTTTAGCGATTCGAAACCGCTGATTGGAATTGGTCACAGTGCAGTGGCAAAGGCTGCCTGACCAGGTAAATTACCGTAAACCAGGTAAAGGATGCCCCCCTACAACCTGCCCATAATACACCCCGCCCGTTATACACCCGCCCATTATACACATGCCCGTTATACACCCCACCCGTTATACACCCGTCCATTATACACCCCACCCATTATATACCCGCCCATTATAAACCCTGCCCGTTATAGAGCCACCTGATATACTCCCGAGCATTATACATCCACCCATTATAGACCCTGCCCTTTATACACCCACCCTTTATACATCCACCCGTTATACAGCCCGACCATTACACACCCCGCCCATTATATACCCACCCGTTATACACCCACCTGTTATAAACCCTGCCCGTTACACACCCACCCATTATACAACCCGCCCATTTTAAAGCCATCCGTTATACACCCCACCCGTTGTCCACCCCACCCGTTATACACCCGCCCGTTATACACACGCCCGTTATACACACGCTGGTTATACACCCCGCCCATTATACACCCGCCCGATATACACCCACCTGTTTTCAACCCGTCCGTTATACACCCGGCCGTTATACACCCGCCCATTATACACCCGCCCGTTATACACTCGCCCGTTTTACACAAGCTCTTTCTCCACCCGCCCGTTGTACACCCACCTGTTATACACCCGCCCATTATACACCCACCCGTTATACACAAGCCTGTTGTACACCTGCCCGTTGTACACCTGCCCATTGTACACCCGCCCGTTGTTCACAACGCCCGTTGTACACCCCACCCGTTATACACCCGCCCATTATACACAGGCCCATTATAAATCCTGCTCGTTATACACCCGCCCATTATACACCCCGCCTGTTATACACCCACTCGTTATACACCTTGCCCGTTATACAGCCACCCGATATACACCCGCGCATTATACACCCACCCATCATAGATCCCACCCTTGATACACCCATCCGTTATACACCCACCCGTTATAAAGCCCGACTGTTATACACACCGCCCATTATATACCCACCCGTTTTACACCCTGCCCGTTACACACCCACCTGTTATACACCCCGCCCATTATACACCCATCCGTTATACACCCCGCCTGTTATACAATCGTCTGTTATACACCCGCCCATTATATATACACCCGTTATACACCCTGCCATATTTTCACACGCCCGTTATACACCCGCCCATTATACACCCGCCCATTATACACCCCGCCCATTATTCACACGCCCGTTAGAAACCTCGCCCATTATACACCTGCCCGTAGAACTCCCCGCCCATTATATACCATGCCCGTTATACACCCGCCCGTTATACACCCGCCCATTATACACCTTGCCCGTTATACACCTGCCAGTTATACACCCGCCCATTATACACCCGCCCACTATACACCCGCCCATTTTACACCCCACCCATTTTACACCCCGCCCGTTATACACATGCCCGTCTTACACCTGCCCTTTGTACATGCCGCCTGTTATGCACCCCGCATCGTTATACCACCGCCCGTTATACACCCCTCCATATATACACCCTACCCGTTATACAGCTGCCCATTATACACCCTAGCAGTTATACAGCCCGCCCGTTATACACCCGCCCGTTATACACCCGCCCCTTATACACCCACCTGTTATTCACCCACCCGTTATACACCCACCCGTTATACACCCCGCCCGTTATACACCTGCCCGTTTTACACCCCACCTGATATACACCCCACCGGTTATCCACACGCCCGTTATACACCCACCCGTTCTACACCCCTCCAGCTATACACACGCCCGTTATACAGCCACCCATTATACACTCCGCCTGTTATAAACCCGCCCGTTATACACCCCGCCTGTTATATACCCACCCGTAATACACCCACCCATGTTACACCCCACCTGATATGCACCCTGCCAGTTATACACCCGCCCGTTATACACCCTGCCCTTTATACACCCGCCCGTTATACACCCTCCTTGTTATACACCCGCCTGTTATACACCCTGCCCATTATACAGCCACCCGATATACACCCGCGCATTATACAACCACCCGTTATACACCCACTGGTTATACATGCGCCCGCTATACACCCACCTGTTATACACCCCGCCCATTATACAACTGCCCATTATACACCCTGCCCATTATATACCATGCCCGTTATACTCCTGCCCGTTATACACCCGCCCGTTATACACTTGCCCGTTATACACCCGCCTGTTATACACTCACCCATTATACACCCCGCCCGTTATACACCCTCCTGTTATACGCCCCACCCGTTATACACCTGCCTGTCATACATGCACCTGTTTTATACCCCGCCCGTTACACATATGCCTGTTATACACCCCGCCCATTTTTCACACACCCGTAATAAACCTGCCCCTTACACACCCGCCCGTTATACACCCGACCTGATATACACCCCACCTGATATACACCTGCCTGTTATACACTCGCCCATTATACACCCGCCCATTATACACCCGACTGTTATACACCCCACCCATTATACACCTGCCCGTTTTACACCCCGCCTGATATACACCGCGCCCGTTAAACACCCATCCGTTACACACCCGTCCGTTATACACCCGCCCATTATACACCCGGCCGTTATACAGCCCGCCCGTTATATGCCCCGCCCGTTTTACACCCGCCCATTATACACCCGCCCATTATACATCCCACCCATTGTTCACATGCCCGTTATACACCTTGCCCGTTATGCAGCTGCCCGTAGTACACCCCACCCATTATATACCCTGCCCGTTATACACCCGCCCATTATACACCCGCCCATTATACACCCTGCCCGTTACACACCCGCCTGTTATACATCCACCCATTATACACCCGCCCATTATACACCCACGCTGACATGAATCTTGTCATTCATGTGGAATGACTTATGAAATAATACTGGGTGGCCTGCTGGTGGCGCTGTCCAGCGAGAGTATATATACTTGGGCATGGGCCCAGCTTGCTGAGCACATTCTTTAACAGGAACTAGTGAAGGACACAACTAGATTTCCATGTTGAATAACAGTTGATTAAAGCCTTGTTTAATACTCAGACCAAGTGCGTAGTAGTTTTCTTACATCACACCCCACCCGTTATACAACCGTCCGTTATACACCCCTCCTGATATACATCCCGCCCATTATACAACTGCCCGTTATACACCCGCCTGTTATACACCCGCCTGTTATATTCCCACCCGTTATACACCTGCCCGTTATAAACCCACCCGTTATACACCTGCCCATTATACACTCTGCCTTTTATACACCTGCCCTTTATACACAATGCCCGTTATACACCCACCCATTATACGCACTGCCTGTTATACACCACCCATTATACAAACTGCCTATTATACACCCACCCATTATACACCTGCCATTATATACTTGCCCGTTATATATCTGCCTGTTATACACCCACCCGTTATACAGCCGCTGTTATATACCTGCCCTTTATACACCTGCCTGTTATACACCCCACCCGTTATACACCCGCCAGTTATACATCTGCCCGTTATACACCCCACCCGTTATACACCTGCCCGTTATACACCCGCCCATTATACACCCTGCCTGTTATACACCCACCCGTTAGCGCCACCTTCGCCGAAATTGAGTTGCATCGCCCCAAGAGGTTGCTGCTGCTCTAAAGCAGGCGGTGCACGACTATCATAAGGCGCTAAGCCGGCGAGCCGAGGTGCTACCACCGAGGGCAGGCGCAGCGCAGGTGCGGCGAGTTGCTGCTTGAAGGCAGACACGCTGGCACCGGTCAGCTCTTAAAGTGGGAGGCTCGATTTGTTTTGCTGCCACGCCCTGCACACTGCAGCACTAAATCAAGGCCTGAACATAGCTGCTTCAACACTTCAATGCCCAGGACTATGGAGAATGCTCGGGAGCGAGCGCAGCTCTTCAGCGAGGGTGCCCTGAAGCTACTGGTTGGCGCAGTGGAGCACAGGCGACCTGTCATTTTCCCTGATAGTGGCAGGAGGCCACTGCCCAGTGAGTATTGAAAAGCCTGGAGGGAGGTGGCAAACAGGGGGACTCCAACAGCATGGTTGCCAGGACTCCAGTTTAATGCAGAAAATAGTTCATCGACCTCACTCGGGTTGTCAGGGTGAGCACCCTTTCCAGTATCCTCTTCATCCCTGCATGTGCACCTCACTTTATGGCCAAAGGGACCTGAAAGCCCCAACGCCCAGCCCTCATCCAACAGCTATGGGACTCTCATGAAAATCACTTGCACATTCAGCACTTTACACACTGTCAGGGCTATTCCACCATTGGAGGCGGTGCAGACAAGATCAGCACTTTACACACTGTCAGGGCTATTCCACCATGGGAGGCAGTGCAGGCAAGATTAGTGCTTGACATTGTCAGGGCTATTCCACCATGGGAGGCAGTGCAGGCAAGATCAGGGCTTGACACTGTCAGGGCTATTCCACCATCGGAGGCAGTGCAGGCAAGATCAGGGCTTGACACTGTCAGGGCTATTCCACCATGGGAGGCTGTGCAGGCAAGATCAGGGCTTGACACTGTCAGGGCTATTCCACCATGGGAGGCGGTGCAGGCAAAATCAGGGCTTGACAGTGTACTTAGAGACCGTCCTTTCTCTTGCAGGGCAAGCTGGCCCACAATCGCAGGCAGCAGCGACGGACTGGGGGAGGCCATCCTGACCTGAAAGAACTCACCGACCTGGAGCAGCGAGTGGAGCAGATTATGGGAGGCCGGCTGATTGGCCCCATTGCCAGTGGAGATGCCAACCCCGTTCTGGACAGCAATGGTAAGGTCATCACCTTTTTGACCTCTCTTTTCCACTTGTGCCTCACACCAGCATCCTTTGCCACTCTCGAACCAATGCAGTGCATAGCAGCACTCATGCCTCCCTCGCTGCCGCCCTGTCCTCACTCTAAAGCAACTCTTGTGCCTCCCTGCTTTCAGATGTTGATTCACCAGGTGAGGAGGCGGGCCCTCAAGCTGGCATTGTGTCTGATTCAGATTTCAAGGAGGAGGAAGAGGAAGCTGGCCCATCAGTGCCACCCTCAGCCGAGGCAGCCCATGGCCATGATGGGGACACGTCTTCCCTGGAGGGGAGCAGGGGGGAAGGGTCTGATGAGGGCGAAGCTCCGGGGCCCAGCGGGCTGCAGCAACGCAGGAGGGGTGGGGAAGCTCGGCGGCCTTCTCCCCGGAGGGTGAGTGCGGCCTCCAGTCCTGCTACGGTGAGCGCAGAGGAGGTGTGGCTCCTTGGTGAAATGGGCACCCAGGCTGAGCACAGGCACACTGAGCTCATGGCTGCAGTGGCAAGGATGCTGGACTCCATAGAGTCACTGGCAAGGAGTGTTCTGGAATTCGGGCAGCACAGGCTAGGAGTCTGCAGGACTTTACTGCATCACAGGCGGCTTCCAGCCAAGTGCTCAGACGTGCCGTGCATTCACTGGCTGGTCTGATGCAGACACCGATCAGGGCCACACGGGCACTAACTGCTGCCACCCTCGCTGGATCGGCCAGGCATCGCCGGGGCCCTCGCCGCGCCGCAGCAGCCCATCAGTCTGTGCTTCAGCAGATTGCTGCGCATGTTTCAGTGCTGGCCCGTGCGAGTGCCAGTGTAACAGCCGACCAGGGAGTGCCTGTGCTCTGTCAGGTTGGCAGCATTCCTGCAGCCAACACTGTCACTCCTCCACTGCAGCTGCCACCACCCGTAGGGCAGACTGCGGCCGCCCAAGCAGAGTTGGAGCAGTCAGCAGCCGGGCCCTCCAGGCCCAGATCTGGTCCAGGCCGTCCCCCAAAGGCATCTGCCATCTCACCATCTGACCCTCAGCAGCCTTCCCCCAGCCTTGCTGCAGCCACTGGGGTCCCATTGAGAAGGAGTTGCAGGGCGGGAAGGGGCCACTCGTGGAAGCGAGGTGGATCACCCTCGCAGGTGAAAAATTAGAACGTGTGGCAAAATGTTTTTTTGATATATGAAGGCCGAGAATGTTGTGTTTGTTTTTTATATGAAGGCCGAGAATGTTGTGTTTGTTTTGCATATGAGGGCCGACAATGTTGTGTTTGTTTTTTAAATGAAGGCCGAGGATCATGGTCATTTTTGTTTAACTGTTTTTTTCATTTTCTCAAGGTTGTGAGAGCCACTTATGTGTCTGATTTTTTTTTGGGGGGTTTCTCAGAATTTGCTTGTCATGCAGGAAGGGCACAGAGTTTGTAAAATAAATAAATTTCTTTATTCAGATTGTCCATGTTTGCACTTTGAACTATTTGTTGCCTTGACCGGCTGAGGGTTTGCGGAGCGACTCCGTTCATGTTCTTTCATTGGCACAAGCCATTCCCTGAGAGAGGGCCGTGAACCGAGTTGCAATAATCCGCCGATGGACGGCCCTTGCACTTTGTGCCTCACTCCCGTCTTGGTGCTCCTCCTCCTCCTCCTCCTCCTCCCCTCCTCTGGTGGTCCTCCAATGTCTACTGGCAGTGGCTCAGTCCTGAGGATAGCCAGGTTGTGCAGCATGCAGCACACTACAACGAAATGGGAGACTCGCTCAGGCGAGTACTGTAGGGCTCCTCCGGCATGGTCCAGACAGCGGAACCGTTGCTTGAGCACGCCGATTGTGTGCTCAATGATGTTCCTGGTAGCTTGATGGCTGTCATTGTATCATTCTTCAGCAGGGGTGCTGGGCGCACGGAGCAGGGTCATCAGCCAGGTGCACAAAGGATAGCCCTTGTCCCCGAGAAGCCAGCCTCCTGGGTGAGCCGGGGCTTTGAAAATGTCTGCCACAGAAGTCTGGCGCAGGATGAAGGCATCGTGGCTGCTGCCTGGAAAGTGGGCATTGACAGCTAGTATGAGCTGCCTGTGGTCACACACCAACTGGACATTGAGCAAATGGCAGCCCTTCCGGTTGCGGTAATCCTCGGCATTCTGTAGAGGTGCCCGCAAAGCCACATGCATGCAGTCAATGGCGCCCTGGACCATGGGGAAGCCCGCTATTCTTGCAAATCCCATTGCATGCTCTTGCTGCTTGTCCAGGGTCATGGGGAAGGAGATGTACTGACGTCTCCTTCTGAAGAGGGCATTTGTCACCTGGCGGATGCAGCAATGTACCGCGAACTGGAAGATATTGGCAATGTCGCCAGTAGCGATTGGAAGGAGCCAGTGGCATAGAAGTTGAGAGCCACCATCACCTTCACTGCCACCGACAGAGACATCCTGCTCCTCAACTGTGGCTGCAGATCTCTCTGAAGCAGGTGGCAGATCTCAGTGACCACCTCCCTTCTGAATCGCAGCCTCCAAACACACTGCACCTCAGACATGTTGAGATATGAGAAGTGCTGGCAGTATACCCTGGGTGGGTAAGGCCTCCTGTGCCGACGCCTGTTGGCCCTTCTCCGTCTGGCCATGACTGGCACTCTCTCTCGGCGTCTCTGAGCCCTTTGAATGCAATGCAGAAAGCCAACGTTTCCACCCATTGCAGCCCCCATTATATGTGGCGACTCAAGGCTATGGCACTGAAAGTTAAATCCAACGGCAAAGCTCTGGCCTGAAGCCAGAAGCACCTGTGCGAGCGCTGAGTCAAAGCAGAAAGCTCTCTCCCTTTGTCTCTCTCCAAATATCTCTCTCTCACACAGAAGGAGTGGAACAAAATGGCTGCCACAAATAATGCAGGAAGAGACCCCTTTAAATAGTGCCCCCCACGCCCCGCAGCGACTGGGATCCGTTCTCCTCAACCAGTCGCTGGGGGCGCCAGGCGCACAGAAGGGGGGCGCCACTGAAGTTCCGGTTCGGGGCGCACCAAGGGCGTTGCACCATGAAATGACGTCAGGATCTGCATGCGCAGCTGAGCGGGCGCTGCAGTTTTACGCCGCCGCTAAATCTTGATTGAAGTTCGCGAGAGGCGCAGATCGTGCCGCGCCCGGGCGCTAGCCGCTTCATGCCCCACTTCTCCTCCTCCTAAGGCGTTAGCAGCTGGCGCTAACAACTGAATTTCTAGGCCTCTGCCTTTTATACACCCGCCATTTATAAACCCTGCCCGTTATACACTCTCCCATTATACACCTGCCCGTTATACACCCGCCCGTTATACACTTGCCTGTTATGCACCCGCCTGTTTTACACCCTGCCAGTTATACACCCCGCCCGTTATACACCTGCCCGTTATACACCCGCCCATTATACACCCTGCCTGTTATACACCCACCCGTTAGTGCCACCTTCGCCGAAATTGAGTTGCATCGCCCCAAGAGGTTGCTGCTGCTCTAAAGCAGGCGGTGCACGACTATCATAAGGCGCTAAGCCGGCGAGCCGAGGCGCTACCACCGAGGGCAGGCGGAGCGCAGGTGCGGCGAGTTGCTGCTTGAAGGCAGACACGCTGGCACCGGTCAGCTCTTAAAGTGGGAGGCTCGATTTGTTTTGCTGCCACGCCCTGCACACTGCAGCACTAAATCAAGGCCTGAACATAGCTGCTTCAACACTTCAATGCCCAGGACTATGGAGAATGCTAGGGAGCGAGCGCAGCTCTTCAGCGAGGGTGCCCTGAAGCTACTGGTTGGCGCAGTGGAGCACAGGCGACCTGTCATTTTCCCTGATAGTGGCAGGAGGCCACTGCCCAGTGAGTATTGAAAAGTCTGGAGGCAGGTGGCAAACAGGGTGACCTCCAACAGCATGGTTGCCAGGACTCCAGTTTAATGCAGAAAATAGTTCATCGACCTCACTCGGGTTGTCAGGGTGAGCACCCTTTCCAGTATCCTCTTCATCCCTGCATGTGCACCTCACTTTATGGCCAAAGGGACCTGAAAGCCCCAACGCCCAGCCCTCATCCAACAGCTATGGGACTCTCATGAAAATCACTTGCACATTCAGCACTTTACACACTGTCAGGGCTATTCCATCATGGGAGGCAGTGCAGACAAGATCAGGGCCTAGAAATTCGGTGGGGTTAGCGCCCAATTAGAGGCGTTAGAGGGTCTTGCGCCGGAATTATAGCTGGTAACGAAATTGCGTTGGGCCCTACTATCGGCGTTAGCCGGTAGCGCTGCGCCGGCACCGATGACGTCATCGGTGTGCGCAGCGTCCCGGTTGCCCTGGTAACCCGGCCCCAAGCCCAAATTCAGTTGCGGCCGCCTCGCCCGTGGCAGCCGCAACCAACGATTGTTGAAAGGGATGTTACACACCTTTGCGCCGGCGCATAAACGTGGAGCGGCGGCCGGCCGCTTTCCCGGCGGCCGCCTGCCCGCACCTCCCTCCCCGGACTCCTCCACCACCCCCCCGCGGCATTGATGTGTGTGGCCCGCGATCCCGGCTCTTCCCCGAGGTGCCGGGCTCATTTGTCGGGCGAATCGACCGGCCAGCGGTCGGCTGCAGGCAGCTCCTCCTTAACAGAAGGAGGAGGCCTGCAGTACCCCAGCCTGCCGCACCGCCTTGGGAGCCGCAGCGGGGGGTTAGCGCCTCAAAACTGCACTGAACGCCCATAATGAGGCACAAAACCCTCCATTAGCGCCCACCGCCGTCTGGGCCCGGGGCAACCGAATTTTCATCGGGCGCAGCGGCATTAACGCCGGCGCAAAATTTCGGGCGCTAAAGCCCTGGCGGCCCCACAACCGAATTTCTAGGCCTAGCACTTAACACACTGTCAGGGCTATTCCACCATGGGAGGCAGTGCAGGCAAGATTAGTGCTTGACATTGTCAGGGCTATTCCACCATGGGAGGCAGTGCAGGCAAGATCAGGGCTTGACACTGTCAGGGCTATTCCACCATGGGAGGCGGTGCAGGCAAAATCAGGGCTTGACAGTGTACTTAGAGGCCGTCCTTTCTCTTGCAGGGCAAGCTGGCCCACAATCGCAGGCAGCAGCGACGGACTGGGGGAGGCCATCCTGACCTGAAAGAGCTCACCGACCTGGAGCAGCGAGTGGAGCGGATTATGGGAGGCCGGCTGATTGGCCCCATTGCCAGTGGAGATGCCAACCCCGTTCTGGACAGCAATGGTAAGGTCATCACCTTTTTGACCTCTCTTTTCCACTTGTGCCTCACACCAGCATCCTTTGCCACTCTCGAACCAATGCAGTGCATAGCAGCACTCATGCCTCCCTCGCTGCCGCCCTGTCCTCACTCTAAAGCAACTCTTGTGCCTCCCTGCTTTCAGATGTTGATTCACCAGGTGAGGAGGCGGGCCCTCAAGCTGGCATTGTGTCTGATTCAGATTTCAAGGAGGAGGAAGAGGAAGCTGGCCCATCAGTGCCACCCTCAGCCGAGGCAGCCCATGGCCATGATGGGGACACGTCTTCCCTGGAGGGGAGCAGGGGGGAAGGGTCTGATGAGGGCGAAGCTCCGGGGCCCAGCGGGCTGCAGCAACGCAGGAGGGGTGGGGAGGCTCGGCGGCCTTCTCCCCGGAGGGTGAGTGCGGCCTCCAGTCCTGTTACGGTGAGCGCAGAGGAGGTGCGGCTCCTTGGTGAAATGGGCACCCAGGCTGAGCACAGGCACACTGAGCTCATGGCTGCAGTGGCAAGGATGCCTGACTCCATAGAGTCACTGGCAAGGAGTGTTCTGGAATTCGGGCAGCACAGGCTAGGAGTCTGCAGGACTTTACGGCATCACAGGCGGCTTCCAGCCAAGTGCTCAGACGTGCCGTGCATTCACTGGCTGGTCTGATGCAGACACAGATCAGGGCCACACGGGCACTAACTGCTGCCACCCTCGCTGGATCAGCCAGGCATCGCCGGGGCCCTCGCCGCGCCGCAGCAGCCCATCAGTCTGTGCTTCAGCAGATTGCTGCGCATGCTTCAGTGCTGGCCCGTGCGAGTGCCAGTGTAACAGCCGACCAGGGAGTGCCTGTGCTCTGTCAGGTTGGCAGCATTCCTGCAGCCAACACTGTCACTCCTCCACTGCAGCTGCCACCACCCGTAGGGCAGACTGCGGCCGCCCAAGCAGAGTTGGAGCAGTCAGCAGCCGGGCCCTCCAGGCCCAGATCTGGTCCAGGCCGTCCCCCAAAGGCATCTGCCGTCTCACCATCTGACCCTCAGCAGCCTTCCCCCAGCCTTGCTGCAGCCACTGGGGTCCCATTGAGGAGGAACTGCAGGGCGGGAAGCGGCCACTCGTGGAAGCGAGGTGGATCACCCTCGCAGGTGAAAAATTAGAACGTGTGGCAAAATGTTTTTTGATATATGAAGGCCGAGAATGTTGTGTTTGTTTTTTATATGAAGGCCGAGAATGTTGTGTTTGTTTTGCATATGAGGGCCGACAATGTTGTGTTTGTTTTTTAAATGAAGGCCGAGGATCATGGTCATTTTTGTTTAACTGTTTTTTTCATTTTCTCAAGGTTGTGAGAGCCACTTATGTGTCTGACTGTTTTTTGGGGGGTTTCTCAGAATTTGTTTCTCATGTGGGAAGGGCACAGAGTTTGTAAAATAAATAAATTTCTTTATTCAGATTGTCCATGTTTGCACTTTGAACTATTTGTTGCCTTGACCGGCTGAGGGTTTGCGGAGCAGCTCCATTCATGTTCTTTCATTGGCACAAGCCATTCCCTGAGAGAGGGCCGTGAACCGAGTTGCAATAATCCGCCGATGGACGGCCCTTGCACTTTGTGCCTCACTCCCGTCTTGGTGCTCCTCCTCCTCCTCCTCCTCCTCCCCTCCTCTGGTGGTCCTCCAATGTCTACTGGCAGTGGCTCAGTCCTGAGGATAGCCAGGTTGTGCAGCATGCAGCACACTACAACGAAATGGGAGACTCGCTCAGGCGAGTACTGTAGGGCTCCTCCGGCATGGTCCAGACAGCGGAACCGTTGCTTGAGCACGCCGATTGCGTGCTCAATGATGTTCCTGGTAGCTTGATGGCTGTCATTGTATCATTCTTCAGCAGGGGTGCTGGGCGAACGGAGCAGGGTCATCAGCCAGGTGCACAAAGGATAGCCCTTGTCCCCGAGAAGCCAGCCTCCTGGGTGAGCCGGGGCTTTGAAAATGTCTGCCACAGAAGTCTGGCGCAGGATGAAGGCATCGTGGCTGCTGCCTGGAAAGTGGGCATTGACAGCTAGTATGAGCTGCCTGTGGTCACACACCAACTGGACATTGAGCAAATGGCAGCCCTTCCGGTTGCGGTAATCCTCGGCATTCTGTAGAGGTGCCCGCAAAGCCACATGCATGCAGTCAATGGCGCCCTGGACCATGGGGAAGCCCGCTATTCTTGCAAATCCCATTGCATGCTCTTGCTGCTTGTCCAGGGTCATGGGGAAGGAGATGTACTGACGTCTCCTTCTGAAGAGGGCATTTGTCAACTGGCGGATGCAGCAATGTACCGCGAACTGGAAGATATTGGCAATGTCGCCAGTAGCGATTGGAAGGAGCCAGTGGCATAGAAGTTGAGAGCCACCATCACCTTCACTGCCACCGACAGAGACATCCTGCTCCTCAACTGTGGCTGCAGATCTCTCTGAAGCAGGTGGCCGATCTCAGTGACCACCTCCGTTCTGAATCGCAGCCTCCAAACACACTGCACCTCAGACATGTTGAGATATGAGAAGTGCTGGCAGTATACCCTGGGTGGGTAAGGCCTCCTGTGCCGACGCCTGTTGGCCCTTCTCCGTCTGGCCATGACTGGCACTCTCTCTCGGCGTCTCTGAGCCCTTTGAATGCAATGCAGAAAGCCAACATTTCCACCCATTGCAACCCCCATTATATGTGGCGACTCAAGGCTATGGCCCTGAAAGTTAAATCCAACGGCAAAGCTCTGGCCTGAAGCCAGAAGCACCTGTGCGAGCGCTGAGTCAAAGCAGAACGCTCTCTCCCTTTGTCTTTCTCCAAATATCTCTCTCTCACACAGAAGGAGTGGAACAAAATGGCTGCCACAAATAATGCAGGAAGAGTCCCCTTTAAATAGCGCCACCCACGCCCCGCAGCGACTGGGAACCGTTCTCCTCAACCAGTCGCTGGGGACGCCAGGCGCACAGAAGGGGGGCGCCACTGAAGTTCCGGTTCGGGGCGCACCAAGGGCGTTGCACCATGAAATGACGTCAGGATCTGCATGCGCAGCTGAGCGGGCGCTGCAGTTTTACGCCGCCGCTAAATCTTGACTGAAGTTCGCGAGAGGCGCAGATCGTGCCGCGCCCGGGCGCTAGCCGCTTCATGCCCCACTTCTCCTCCTCCTAAGGCGCTAGCAGCTGGCGCTAACAACTGAATTTCTAGGCCTCTGCCTTTTATACACCCGCCATTTATACACCCTGCCTGTTATACACCCACCCGTTATACGCACTGCCTGTTATACACCCACCCATTATACACCCGCCATTATATACCCACCCTTTATACATCTCCCTGTTATACACCCACCCATTATACGCAATGCCTGTTATACACCCGCCCGTTATACTCCCTGCCTATTATACACCCACCCGTTATACACCCGCCATTATATACCCACCCGTTATACATCTGCCTGTTATACACCCACCCGTTATACACCCGCCGTTATATACCCGTCCTTTATACACCCTGTCTGTTATACACCCACCCGTTATACACACTGCCTGTTATACACCCACCCATTATAAAACCTGCCTGTTATAAACCCACCCGTTTTACACCCGCCGTTATATACCCGCCCTTTATACACCTGCCTGTTATACACCCCACCCGTTATACCCCCGGCCATTATACACCTGCCCATTATACACTCGGCCTTTATACACACTGCCTGTTATACACCCCGCCCGTTAAACACCCTCCCATTATACACCTGCCCATTATACACCCGCCCGTTATACCCCTGCCTGTTATGCACCCGCCCATTTTACACCATGCCTGTTATACACCCCGCCTGTTATACACCTGCCGTTATACACCTGCCCGTTATACACCCGCCCTTTATACACCCTGCCTATTGTACACCCCGCCCGTTATACACCCGCCTGTTATACACCCTCCCGTTATACACCCACCCATTATACACTCGCCCATTATACACCCGCCCATTATACACCTGCCCGTTATACACCCCGCTCATTATACACCCGCCCGTTATACACCCGCTCGTTTTACACCCACCCATTATACACCTGCCCGTTATACACCCGCCCGTTATACACCTGCCTGTTATACACCCCACCCATTATGCACCCGCGCATTATACCCACCGCCTTTTATACACCCGCCTGTTATACACCCGCTCGTTATACGCCTGCCCGTTAAACACCCTACCAGTTATACACCCGCCCATTATACACCTGCCCGTTATACCCCAGCCATTTAAACACCCTATGTGATACACCCGCCCGTTAAACCCCCTGTCCGTTATACACCTGCCCGTGATACACCCGCCCGTGATAACCTCCACCCATGGAACACCCGCCCGTTATACCCATGCCTGTGATATCCCCTGCCCACCCATGATGCCGCCCGCCATTTATACAACCGCCCATTATACACCCACCCATTATACACCCGCCCGTTATACACCCCGCCATTTATAAAGCTCCCCCTGTGCTCCCTCCCCAGTACTCCCAATTTAGTTTCTAAGCCAGTGATTCTCCCTTCTCCCACTGAATCGTAGTTGCCGAGTCTCCTCTTGTAATTGTGGTTAGTTTGCAGGAATTCCAAATCCTGAGCAGGTTTTAGTGAGGATTCTTGGCTTGTAATGAGAAGGTATGGGATTCAGAAATTAGAATTCTTTAGCCAGTGCCCCATTGATTACACATTGCTTGCTTGTCAGTGAGAGGCTGCTGGTTAAAAATGTCTTGGTCCTGTCAATGTTGACGATGAGAATCTGCCGTCTGGCCATCTGACTACAGCCCCAGATTCTTGAAATTCTTCAAGACTGGAATTCTATCAATCTCATCTGCAACGCCTCGAGTTGAGAAATAAGATAGGCAGATAACTGCTTCTGGTCTAATTACATCTCTGATCCAGTTCCAAAGTTATAATATTAAATTATTATATTACTTTTTATATCAAGGGTCAACATTCCAAAAACTGGACCGAGTGGTCTGTGTGTGACTGGACAAAGCATTCATAGCAAAATTAGAGAGTGAGAAGCATTAATAACTGTGCAGGGGTAGGTTATCGTCTCTATCACAAGTGGCATGGACAGGATGAAGATCTTGAATATTCCTAGTTACCATATTTTCTGAAGCGATGAGGAAGGACAAAGGGGCAGGGTATCAGTGTTAGTGAAGGATTCTAGCACAGTGCATAGGGCGCAACGATGTTTTAGGGGGTTGTGTTAAAACAGAATCCATATGGAGAAAGAAAGACTTGAATTTCTATAGCGACTTTCACAACCACCGGACGTCCCAAAGCGCTTTACAGCCAATGAAGTACTTTTGAAGTATAGTCACTGTTGCAATGTTGGAAATGCGGCAGCCAATTTGCGCACAGCAAGGTCCCCCAGCCAGCAACGTGATAATGACCAGATAATCTGTTTTTGTTATGTTGGTTGAAGGATAAATATTGGCCAGGATACCGGGGATAACTCCCCTGCTCTTCTTCGAAATAGTGCCATGGGATATTTTACGTCCACCTGAGAGAGCAGACAGGGCCTCGGTTTAACGTCTCATCTGAAAGACGGCACCTCCGACAATGCAGCACTCCCTGAGCATTGCACTGTAGTGTCAGCCTAGCTTTATGTGCTCAAGTCCGTGGAATGGGACTCTGAACCCACAACCTTCTGACTGAGAGGCGAGTGTGCTAACACTGAGCCACAGCGAGTTAAGAAGGGAAGTGGTACAATTCTCAGGGTGCATTATAGGCCATTGGGCAGCAGAGATGAGATAAAGGAGAGGATCTACCGACAGTTGAGAGAGATCTGAAAGAACAACGGGGCACTCATTTTGGGTGATTCTAACTATCCTAAAATGGACTGGAATAAAGGTAATGCATGTGGATCAAGTGGGGAATGGTTTTTAGAAAGGATCCAGGATTGTTTCTGAGATCAGGAGACTTCAAAGCCGATGAGGAAAGAAGCAGTGCTTGATTTAGCTCTGGGAGATAAAGTGAGACAGAAAACTAACGTGAGCGGAGAAGAACAATTGGGAAATATTTAGGGTTAATGAAAGAATACAGAAGGATAATGAAGAGACAAAGATACATGAAATTGGAAAAAGGCAAAGTTTAATGAGAGTAGAATGGATCTGGCCCCAATTAATTGGGCAGAAACATTCACAAATAGAGCGACAGATCAGCAGTGGGAAATCTTCCAATATGTGATTGAGTACAAAATATTTCCAGAAGAGAAAAATAAACTGAAACTTAAAAGATCGGCATCTGATAAAGTTACGGTCACAATAATAAATATAATCATGATCAATATAGAGCAAGAAGAGAGAGACCTGGGGGGGGTGTGTGCACCAATCTTTGAAGGTGGCAGGACAGCTTAACAAAGCAGCTAATAAAACATATGGGATCCTGGGCTTTATAAATAGAGGCTGAGGGGGTTATTTTGGCCAAAGGGTGAAAGCAGGCGCTAAATGGGTGCTGTGCTTATAAGAAATTATTTAGCACGCAATGTTCAGGCTGTTTGATAATTATCATGATTTGAACGTGCCTGCAGGCGCTAAGCAGAAACCTGCAGGTTTAACACTCAATCGCTGATTGGACGCAATTTTCCTGGAGCGGTATATGTAGCCTGCACTCACCCCCTCCCACTGAAGGTGTGGCGTGCACTGGCTGGGAGTGGAAGATGCCACAAGGAGCAAGAGAGAGGGTGCCCAGGTACTCCGACACAGCACTGGAGGTCCTGTTGGGGGAGGTAGAGAGGAGGAGGGATGTCCTGCGCCCGCAGGGGGGAAGGTGGCCACAGAGGCAGCTGATGCACCGCATGCGGGAAGAGATCACCCGGGAGGTCACAGCCAGGAACCCTGGGCCCAGGACATGGCTCCAGTTCCGCAAGAAATTTAATGACTTGACGTGAGTGGTCAAGGTAAGATCCCATCTCAGAAACACACTTCTCAATAACTGCACCACCAACACCAGCATCACAACCTCAACACACTCCATCCAGCATCTAACTAAACACTGACATTCACACACCCCATACTATTGCATCCTTCACAGGCACTACTCACACCTCAGACACATCTCACAGCTCTTCAACCATGTGAGGCATCACACACACACACACACACACACACACACACACACACACACACACACACACACACACACACACACCTGCTAATACACTCATTCACAATCACCACTCTTTCTCTTCCAGGACAAGATTGCACATAATAGGCACCAGCAGGATCTGACTGGGGGAGGGGAAGCACAAGTTCCTGATATCACTCCCCTTGAGGGGCCAGTGCTGGCCGTGATCGGGAGGGGAGCGGCAGACCCCGTGGCCAAAGGCAGAGCAGGGGGCATCTCGCATAGAGGTATGTTGCCACTACAGCTTTCTTGCTGAACTATTTCTGATCCCTAATCAGCTAAAGCTATCCTCACCCCCAACCTCCATATGGTCTCATCACACACATCCTCCAATAGTGGTCACAGGCGCTGCACCCAAACCCTTCCAGCTTTACCATTGCAGGCTCCCGGGAGCAAGATGCACCTCATCCCTTGGAGCAGGTTCAGCAAGAGCAACAGCCACTTCACCCCCTGGAGGAGGATGAGGAGGAGGAGAGCGAGAACGAATGCACCGTGTCAATGGTATCACTATCACAGGCACCAGTTCAGTGACCTGCACTACATGCAACTTAGAGGCTAGCTTAGAAGAAGGATCCTTACAGTCAACTGCACTGGGCACTAGCAGGCAGCAGCCACGCTGAGTGGAAGGGACACCACAGGTGCCATCTTGCTGGGGGGCAAGGTTGCATACTAGTTCTGCTGCAGAGGAGTCAGATGAGGACCTTGCAGGGCCAAGCTTCAGAAGAAGGCTGATGGGTGCAACAAACCAAATGCTTGGTGCAATGGAGAGGCTACCTGAAAGCCTACGGGTCGTGTCTAGGGAGATGGAGGAATCCGCCTCCACCTTGGTCCATGGATTGATGCAGAGCCTGGAACCCATCCTCTCCAGTATGGTGAGACTGGTGACTTCCAGCCAGCGACCTGTGGAGTCCAACATCATGCAGCGTCTGATGACTGAGGTCGCAGCTTCCACTGCAGTCACTGCAGCTCGCATGGAAGGGAAAACTGCTGCAATGGAAGCTCAGGCAGCTGCCCTGGTGGCTCTGGGCTCCTGGGTTGAAAGGGGTTTGCAGAGTGCCTCAGCTGCCCAGAGCTCTGTCTCCACCAGATCACTGGGGTACTGAACAGATGCCTCGAGGTAGTGGCGTGGGAATCATGGAGCAGGAACCTACTAGCCTCTCTCCGGATGACAGCATTCCTGCTCCCTCCCCGCCACTCCACCATTGCCCTTGCCATTGCCGGTCAGCCAGGCAGCCCAGACTGAAGCCCGTGCTGAGATGGTGCAGTCTGAGGCGGGGCCATCATGGCCCACAGCCTCTGGAGGGCATCACACAAGGACATCTGAGCTGTCCTCTTCAGATTCTCAGCAGACATCCACCTAACCCATTGCCTAGAAACACCAGAATAAGCAAGAGCGCTTATAGACAGTCACTAAGGGTAAGCACCAGGGTGAATATTTGTAAGTGCTGTGGGTTGTGTCATGTTTATATATGTTGTTTCTGATGTATATAAACAGTGATGATGGTAATTGGGTAGTGGTGGAATGGGTCTTTTTGGGTCTTTTTTATCGTGATCTTCATGGGGAAGGGGCTGAAAGGATTGAGTGCAGATGAAGGACGGCCTGATGGATCTGATGTCGTGGATGGTACCTCGTGTGACCACAGTGCTCTGAAGTCTGATGGTGGAGGATGTCTCTCTAAAACACTGTTTAATTACATGGTGGTGAGCCTCCCTCCCAGATACGGCCCGTCTACCTGGAACCCTCTGGTGCTCCCCCTGGTCCTCCTCCTCCTCCTCTTCCTCCTCCTCCTCTTCCTCCTCCTCCTCCTCTTCCTCCTCCTCCTCCTCTTCCTCCTCCTCCTCTTCCTCCTCCTCCTCCTGCTCCTCCTGCTCCTCATATTGTAGCTCCTGGGCTTGACCCTCTGGCACAGTTGCTGGTGGTAACGGCTGGTCTCTCATGATCATCAGATTGTGGGGCCTGCAGCTAGTCACCTCGAATCTGGAGACCTTCTCGGCCGAGTACTGCAGGGCACCTCCTGGCCGGTCAAGGCATCTAAACCTCTACTTGAGGACCCCAATGGTTTGTTCAATGATATTCCTGGTGGCTGAGTGACTCTCAGTGCTCAGCTGGTGTCTGGGGGTTTCTCAGGGGAGTGATGAGTCTTGGCAGCAGAGGGTATCCCTCGTCACCTAGTAGCCAGCCATGCACAGTGCGCTGGGGCTCAACGATCTGTGGGGCGGGTGACTGTCTCATTGTGGCAGCTCCCTGGATAGCAGGCATTCACCTGCATGATGTGCGGCCAGTGGTCACAGACAAGCTGCACAATGAGGGAATGGAATCCCTTCCTGTTCCTGAACACCTCTGAGTTTAAATGAGGGGCTCACATGGCCACATGCGTATAGTCACTGGCTCCCTAGACCATGGGGAATCCCATAATCTTGTTGACTCCTAGTGCTCTTGTGATATCCGAGTGGTAAGGTCCGAAACTGAGATAAGCGAGATCTTAAGGAACAAAACCCAACTGTTTATTACACGGTGTAGCAGAGAAACATCTCTTACAGGCTGCAAGCAAAACACAGTGGCCTAGAAATTCAGTTGGGCGCGCCAGCCATTAGCGCCTTAGGAGGAGTAGATCTTGAGCGCTAGGCGCTTAGCGCCCGGGCGCAGCACGATCTGCGCCTCGCCCCAACTTCAGTACACATTTAGCGCCGGCGCAAAGTCTTAGCGCGTGCCCTGCTGCGCGCGCAGATCATGACATCATTTACTAGTGCAACGCCCTTTGTGCGCCCCAAACCGGAACTTCACTTGCGCCGGCCCATTGTGCGCCGGGCGGCCCTAACGACTGTGAAGTGGAATGGTACACAGCCGAGCCGGGCCGCGGGGAGCGCTAATTAAAGGGCACTTACCCTGCACTATAAAGGGCAGCCATTTTGCAGCATTCACTCTTATGCAACGGTTTTTTGGACAGAGACCAAGGAGGAGAGCTTACTGGTTTGGACCAACACTAGGACAGGTATTTTTGGCTCAGACCAGAGCTTAGCAATTATCTTTGCCTTCATTGAGAGCTCAGTGTTTGCCAGCATATAATGGGGGCTGCATTGGGTGGCAACGCTGACTTTCAGCCTTATGCCAGAAGGGCTTACAGACGCCGTGAGAGAGTGGCAGCCCTGGCTAGACGCAGAGGGGGCAACAGGCGTCGCCAACTGAGGCCTTACCCACCCAGGGTATACCGCCAGCAGACCTCCTATCTGACCATGTCTGCCGCGATGTGTGTTAGGAGGCTGCGATTCAGAAGGGAGGTGGTTGCAGACATCTGCCGGCTGCTTCACAGAGATCTGCAGCCACAGCTGATGCGCAGGACGTCTCTGTCGGTGGCAGTGAAGGTGACGGTGGCTCTCAACTTCTATGCCACCGGCTCCTTCCAATCCGTTACTGGGGACATCGCTAACATCTCACAATTCGCCGTGCATTGCTGCATCCGCCAGGTGACCGAAGCCCTTTTCACAAGGAGACATCAATTCATCTCCTTCCCCATGACCCTGGACAAGCAGCAGCAGCGTGCAGTGGGATTTGCAAGAATAGCGGGCTTCCCCATGGCGCAGGGCACCATTGACTGCACGCATGTGGCTTTGCGGGCACCTCTTGAGCATGCCAAGGATTACCGCAACCGGAAGGGCTACCATTCCCTCAATGTACAGCTGGTGTGTGACCACAGGCAGCGCATCCTAGCTGTCAATGCCCGCTTTCCAGGCAGCAGCCACGATGCCTTTATCCTGCGACAGACAACTGTGGCTGACATGTTCCAAGCACAGCCTCCCCCAAGAGGATGGCTTATCGGGGACAAAGGCTATCCTTTGTGTACCTGGCTCATGACCCCGCTCCGCGCGCCCACGACCCCTGCTGAAGAGGCATACAACGAGAGCCATCAAGCGACTAGGAACATCATAGAACAAACAATCGGCGTCCTCAAGCAACGGTTCCGCTGTCTCGATCGCTCCGGGGGAGCCCTCCAGTATTCGCAGGATCGAGCCTCCCAATTCGTCGTCGTTTGCTGCATGCTGCACAACCTGGCTATCCGCAGGACTCAGGCACTGCCACCTCACGTTGGACCACCACCTCAGGAGGAGGAGCAGGAGGAGCATGAGGAGGAGGAGGACGAGGAGTAACAGCCCAGGAGGGAGGCACAAGGTCCAAGGGCCGCCCGTCGGCGGCTTATTGAACGTCACGTCTAGGCCCCCTGTCAGGGAATGGCTTGTGCCAATGAAAGAACATGATTGCAGCCGCTCCGCAAGCCCTCAGCCGGTTAAGGCAACAAACACTTCAAAGAGCAAACATGGACAATGTTAATAAATAAAAAGCTTTATTGTTCAAACTCAGGTCCCTTCCCACATGAAAACCAAAAACAGACGAAACCCCCAAAAAACACTCAAACACATTACTCGCTCCCACAACCTGGAGAGGATTAACAAAATAGTGCAACTAAAATGGCCGTCATTCTCGGCCTTCGTAAAAAACAAACATCACATCATCGGCCTTCAAAAAACAAACATCCAATTCTCGGCCTCAAAAAACAAACACAACTGGTCACACATTCGACTATTTGGCCCGCTAGGGCGATGCCTTGGCCATCTTTGTGTGGCCCCTGCCCGCCCTGCTGCTCCTCCTCAAAGTAAGGCCATTGGCTGCTGCAAGGCTGGGGGCAGGCTCCTGAGGGGCACATGTCGTGACGGCAGATGCCCTTGGGGGTCGGCCTAGTCGAGGTCTGGCCGTCGAGCGGGCGGCTGTTGAATGCTGCAGCTGTGGCTGGCCAGCATCAGTCACTGCAGCAGCTCCTGGCAGCTCCACTGGGGGAGTGGCAGTGGCGGTTGGAGGAATGGGGGCAAGCTGGCGGATGGCAGGCGCTCGCTGGTCACCTGAGACACTGGCACTCGCCCGGGCTAGCACTGCAGCATGCGCACCAATCTGCCGAGTGACAGACCGCTGTGCTGCTGCAGCGCGCCGGGTGCCCTGGCGATGCCTGGCTGACACAGCGAGTGTGGCAGCAGTGAGTGCCCGTGTTGACCTGTTCACTGACCGCATCAGAGCAGCCAGTGACTGGACGGCACCACTGATCACCTGGCCAGTCGCTGCCAGAGCTGCCCCGAATTCCGCCCGACTCGCTGCCAGAACTGCCCCGAATTCCGCCCGACTCGTTGCCTGATCTGCCCAGAATTCCACCCGACTGGTGGCCTCTGAGGGCCCGAACTCGGTCACACTCCGAGAGAGGGACTCGATGGCCTCAGGCAACCGTGCCACTGCCGCCATGAGCTCCGTGTGCCGGCGCTCCGAGTCCGCGGACAAGTCCTCGAGGCGTTCCATCTCCTCGGCGAAGACCATCTCCGGACTGGAGGCCGGACTCTCCCCGTGGGGAGAAGGCCGCCGAGCTGGCCGACCCTTCCTGCGTTGCCGGACGCTGCTGGGCCCAGCAATTGGACTCCCCTCCGATGCATCCCCCCTCTGGGGAGAAGGCCGCCGAGCTTCCATCCCCCTCCCGTATTTCTGCAGGCCGAAGGTCCCATGAGCTCCCCTCCCCTTCGACACTTCCGCCACGCTCCTCTCCAGGGAAGACGTGTCCCCTACATTGGCCTGGGTGGCCGCGGCTGAGGGTTCCCCTGATGGGCCGCCTTCCTCTTGCTCCTCCTCCTGCTCCTCTTCTGAGGGGCTGTCACTGGCAAGTTCAGGGACCTCCTCCTCACCATCTGAAAGCAGGAAGGCACAAGAGTAGCTTTAGAGTGAGGAGAGGGCGTCAGCAAGGGATGCATGAGTGGTGGCATTCAGCGCATTGGTCGGACAGTGGCAAAGGATGTAGATCTGATGCGCAAGTGGGACGAGAGAGGTCCAAAAGGTGATGTCCTTACCATTGCTGGCCAGAACAGGGTCGGCATCTCCACATGCAACGGGCCCAATCACCCGGCCACCCATGATGCACTCCACGTGATGTTGCAGCTCAGTGAGTGGCTGGATATGGGGTCGGCCTCCCCCGGTCGCAGTCCGGCTCTTCCTATTATTCGCCAGTTTGGCCTGCAAGAGAAAGGACGGCCTCTAAGTACAGTGTGTCGCCCTGATCTTGTGTGCACTGCCTCCCATGGTGGAATAGTTTGGCCAGTGTGTTAAGTGCAGAATGTGCAATTGATGTTCATGCCTGTCCCATCGCTGCTGGATGAGGGCTGGCCATTAGGGCTTTCAGGTCCCTTTGCCCATAATGTGAGGTGCACATGCAAGGATGAGGAGGTCACTGGAAAGGGTACTCACCCTGACAATGCGAGTGAGGTCATTAAACTTTTTGCGGCATTGGACACCGCTCCTGGGGACCTCGCTGTTGGCTGACAGTTTGCTGGCAACATGCCTCCAGGCTCTCCTGTAGACGCGGAACGGTGCCTTCTTGCCATTGTCTGGGTACAAAACATGGCGCCTCTTCTCCACAGCACCAACCAGCACACTCAGAGCACACTCTGAGAAGCACTGTGCACGTTCACGGGCCTTCTGCATGGCTTCAGGCGCTATTTGGGTCCAGCAGCAGTGTTCAGGCCTAGCTGGAGGGCTCCACTATCCAGGGCGTGGCAGCAGACACAGTCGACCCTTCCCCCTTAAGAGCTGGCCGGCGCCAGGGTGTCTGCTGTCAATCACGAGATGGCCGCACCTGCGCTGCGCCCGGCCTCGGCGCTATCGATCAGCACCTCCGGCTTAGCGCCCAAAGAGAGGCATCCAGCACCAGTTTTAGCGCTCGAGCAAACTCTTATGGCGAAGCTAATGAATATCGGAGAAGTGGCCTCGGTTTGGCGGCAGGCACAAACTTTAGCGGCCGCCCCACTTTACCGCCCCAAAAGTGGCTACAATGAATTTCTAGGCCAGTATTTCTAACTGCACGATGCAAGATGGAGGATTCAGCTCTGAGTCATACCCATAATGCAATGCCACATTACCTTAATAACTGGTGTACCAGGACATTACCTTAAACACTGGTGAATATGATCCCTTAATCTTAGGCTCCATCTGGTGGATAACTTAAACATTACATCCTAGATTACTATACCGCCCCCCCTCTTAAGTTTACATTAATTTCTTAACAACAATCTTAAAAAGTCCCAGAAGGAAACTCCTTTAACGATAGTCCATACTGAACTAATCTAGCTGGTAGTTATCAATCACTCTGGTGGCTTGCGAGTCCTTGGTGAATGTCTTACAGTCAAGTCCCTGCTTGGTTGTGGTAGAGCCACCTGCTGCTCCTGAGCAGTACACAGAGTATCTGACTCTGCTACGATGGTTTCCTCTTGACGAAGGGGTCCAGGTGTAACTGGCTCTGTTCGTGGTGGTGGTACCACCGATGCATTTGGCTAACTGGGGGCCAACTTGTCCTCCGACATCTCCTCTGGAACCTCCGTTTCGATTTCCCTTTGTCTGGTCAGTATCTGATCTACATGTCTGCGTACTACCTGACCAGTTCCCACCATGACCATATATGATACTGGACCGGTCACTGAGTCTATGACGCCAGGAATCCATTTTGGACCATAACTGAAATTCCTGGTAAGGACCGCATCTCTTTCTCCAAAACTGCAGCTCTTTGTCCCTCTGTCATGGTTCTCCTTTTGTTTGATTTGTTGGTTTTCCACCTTCCTTTTTAGATCTGGGTGAATCAGGTCAAGAGTGGAGCGTAGTCGACGTACTAACAACAGCTCAGCAGGAGAGAGTCCTGTGGTAGATTGAGGTGTTATTCTGTAGCTGAACAGAACTCGTGACACCTTGGCTGCCAAACTCCCTTCCGCACTTTTTTTCATCATCTCCTTAAATGTTTGTACGGCTCTCTCCGCCAGTCCATTTGAAGACGGATGATATGGAGCTGAGGTCACGTGCACTATGCCATTGTTTCTCATGAACTCTTTTGTTTCTGTACTCACAAAACACGTGGCATTGTCACTTACTACGATCTCCAGTAGCCCATTATTACTAAAACTCCTACGCAGGCAGTCTATAGTAACAGTAGATGAAGCAGAATTTACAGGATACACATCCATCCATTTGGAATGTGCATCAATGATTATGAGGAACATCTTTCCCATGAATGGACCCGCATAATCTACATGTAATCTTCTCCATGGTTTATCCGGCCACTCCCAGGGGTGGAGAGGAGCCGCTGCTGGTGCCTTCCTGTGTACTTGACAAGTGCTGCATGTCTTGACTCGATTTTCTATCTCCTCATCTAGCTTTGGCCACCACAAGTAACTCCTTGCCAAGGCTTTCATACGCGAATCTCCAGGATGACACTGATGTAGTTGCCCTAGGATAGACTGTCGTGCTGGCTGTGGAATAATCACTCGTGCTCCCCACAACACGCAATCATCCTGCACACTCAGCTCTGTCTTCCTGACATTGTAAGGTGTGAAATCAGTCCCTTCTGGATGCTGTGGCCAACCCCTCATCACATATTCTCGGACTCTAGACAGTACTGGATCTTTACCTGTCCATGTCCTTACTTGTTCTGCAGTCACCATTGCCGTGTCCATGTCCTCCATCATCAAAACTATGTCCTCTGGAGCTGCACGGATAGGTGTACCTGGCAGTGGAAGATGGCTCAAGGCATCTGCGTTCCCATGGTACATGCCCGCCTTGTAAATGATGACATACTCATATGCCCTCAACGTCACTGCCCACCTCTGGATCTGGGGTGACACCATCTGTGGTACTGCTTTCATCTCATTAAAAAGAGAAAGAAGAGGTTTATGATCGGTGCATGTGGTGAACTTCCTGCCATATATGTACTTGTGAAACCTCTGTAACCCAAACATTACTGCTAATCCCTCTTTATCTAACTGGGAATAGTTTTTTTCCACTGGTGTCAGAGTTCGAGACATAAACCCTATTGGTCTTTCTGTGCCATCTTCCAAGCTGTGTGAAAGAACCGCCACCACCCTGTAAGGTGAAGCATCACAAGAGAGAATGATGTCTTTCTCTGCATTGTAGTGAACCAGCACATCCGAGGACAGCATCAGTTTCTTGGACTGTTCAAATGAAACCCTCTGTTCCTCTTCCCACTGCCACTGTGTCTCCTTACGCAGAAGTTTGTGAAGAGGTGCTCACACTGTTGCCAAGTTTGGTAAAAATCTGTTATAATAGTTTAGCAGTCCCAGGTAAGCTTTTAACTCAGTCACATTGGTAGGAGTTGGGGCCTCCTGCAGTGCTTGTACCTTCTCCTTGATTGGATGGAGCCCGGTGGTGTCCACTCTGTGTCCCAGGAACACGGCCTCATTCCCCAGGAAAGTGCACTTACTCCTCTTGAGCCGTAATCCAGCCTTATCCAATCTTTGTAGTACCTCTCTCAGAGTGCTCAGATGCTCCTGGTTGTTCTTCCCATCACCAGAATGCCATCCAGATAGATTGAAACATGTGGAATCCCTTGCAGTACACCCTCGATAGTCCTCTGGAAAATAGCTGGACGAGATGAGACACCGAATGGTAAGCGGTTATAGGTAAACAAACCCTTGTGTGTATTTATGGTTACATACTTCTTGGATTCCTCATCTAGTGTAATCTGCAAGTATGCATGACTCATATCCAACTTCGTGAATTTCTTCCCTCCAGCCAGGTTTGCAAAGAGACCCTCTGTTTTGGGAATAGGATACTGTTCTAGTTTAGACACCTTATTTACTGTCAATTTATAATCTCCACAGAGTCTTACCGAATTGTCCGGTTTTAAAACAGGTACAATGGGAGCTGCCCATTCTGAACATTTCATGGGTTCCAGTATTTTCTCTCTCAAAAGACGGTCAAGCTCAGCCTCTACCTTCGGTTTCATGGCATAAGGCACAGGTCGTTGTTTAAAAAACCTTGGCAGTGCATCCTTGTCTACATAAATCTTAGCTGGGGGCCATTAAATGTGCCAAGTTCTTCCTTGAACACGTTTCTCATGTTCAATCAACACTTCTTGCAAAGACAATTGTTTGCTTCCCTCCATTTGATTTATTGCTCCCCAATCTAATTTAAGTTCTTGTATCCAGCCCCGACCTAACAAGTTTGGTCCAGAACCCGATACTACAACTACAGGTATCTGTTCCACGGTGACCTTGTGTTGCACAGTTACTGTAGCTGTACCCAATGTCGCCACTCGTTCACCGGTATATATTTTAAGCTGCATAGAGCAAGACTTTAACTCTGGAGCATTTGCACGGTTCCACAATTTTGAGTACTCCTCCCTGTTCATTATGGTTACGCCGCATCCTGTATCCACTTCAAAGTTGACCTTAGAGCCATTTATTGTCAGTTGCAAAGTGATAGGATCCACTTTTGGAATGTTCTCTACCATACTATGCATTATGAGCATGTCGTCTTCTTCTCAGCTTCTCCGCTGATGTGATGTGCTCCCTGTTTTTCACTTCTCTTCCTAGGTTTTGCTTTCCTCCCCCTTTTGGTTTGTATTCCTCCACGGTTGCTTTTGCCCTGCATGCACATTTGATATGTCCTTTTTTCCCACACTTGTGGCACTTTTCCTCCAGAAACCTGCATTCCCACACCAGGTGATCGCCATTGCATCTATAACATGCCTTTACATGCGCACGTTGTGGTTTCTGATGCAACTTTAACTTGTGCACATTAACCTGACTTCCAACTTGCTTTGTCGTAGCCCAGTCTGAACCTTGTATTTCTTTTACATCTCTGTTCGCTGTCTCTATGGCTTGAGCAAGTTCCAATGCTTTTTCATACGTAAGCCCAGTCTCGGACAATAATCTCCTCTGCATTTGATTATCCATTATCCCGCAAACCAGCCTATCTCTCAGCATGTCTCTCAGGATGTCCCCGTAATTGCAATCATGCGCCAATTTTCTCAACACCGCCACATAGTCCAATACAGTCTCTCCCGGTTTTCTGTTCCGTGAATTAAATTTGAAACGCTGTACAATCTCACTCAGTCTGGGATTGAAATGTTCCTTCAGCAAGGCCACTAAGTTAGCAAATGTAATGTCTCCAGGTTTTTCAGGACTGCATAAGTTTCTCATTAAACTATACGTCTGACTTCCCATGGAAGTGAGCAAAATAGCTCTCCTTTTTCTGACATCATCTATATCATTTTCTTCAAAGAAATGCATCAGCACCTCGCAGTACTCATCCTAGGTCTGAGTCTGAACATCAAATGCAGAGATCTTTCCTACCATAGCAGCCATGATCGGTTATTCAGCGCTCTGTTCGTTTTTTTCTACGTCACGATGTGATCAGTTGATCCTCGTTGCCAATATGTGATATCCGAGTGGTAAGGTCCGAAACTGAGATAAGCAAGATCTTAAGGAACAAAACCCAACTGTTTATTACATGGTGTAGCAGAGAAACATCTCTTACAGGCTGCAAGCAAAACACAGTATTTCTAACTGCACGATGCAAGATGGAGGATTCACCTGTGAGTCATACCCATAATGCAATGCCACATTACCTTAATAACTGGTGTACCAGGACATTACCTTAAACACTGGTGAATATGATCCCTTAATCTTAGGCTCCATCTGGTGGATAACTTAAACATTACATCCCAGATTACTATAGCTCTCTGCATCTGGTCTTCTCTGGCAATAGGGAATGATATATAGTAATTCCTCAGAGCGTATAGAGCTGCAGAGATCTTCCATATGCAGAAGTGCACAGACGATTTTATTTTATTCATTCCTGGGATGTGGGCGTCACTGCCAAGGTCAGCATTTATTGCCCATCCCTAATTGCCCTTGAGAAGGTGGTGGTGAAAGTCCTTCTTGATCCACTGCAGTCCATGTGGTGAAGGTACTCCTACAGTGCTGTTAGGGAGTGAGTTCTAGGATTTTGACTCAGCAACGATGAAGGAACGGTGATATATTTCCAAGTCAGGATGGTATGTGACCTGGAGGGGAACGTGGAGGTGGTGGTGTTCCCATACACCTGTTGCCATTCTAGGTGGTAGAGGTTGTGGGTTTGGGAGGTTCTGACGGAGAAGCCTTGGCGAGTTGCTGCAGGGCATCTTGTAGATGGTACACACTGCAGCCACGGTACGCTGGTGGTAGAGGGAGTGAATGTTTAAGGGGGTGGATGGGTTGCCAATCAAGCGGGCTGCTTTGTCCTGGATGGTGTCAAGCATATTGAATCTTGTTTGGAGCTGCACTCATCCAGGCAAGTGGAGAGTATATCATCACACTCTGTAAGATTCTCAAAATTCAGCAGATCCCCCAAAACCAAGAAGATTACCCTAAAGAAGGGATTTTTGGACTGATAATGAACCATGTCAGAATGGTATAAGAATATTGGGCCTAAGGGGGATTTAAAATCAAAGACCCCAGGATTTTGGTTTTATTTTTAAAAGCATGTTCGAGCCTGTGGAAGGATAAAAGCCTGCAACAAAAGAATTGGGATTGGCCTCTGTAAACGAACAGTTTTGGGTATTTGCATTAACCGAGCTGTCTGGAGACTATCTAGACTGTCTCAGTCATTGTACATACTAACAATAGACCAACGGAAAAGCAGTTCCCACCAAAATTACAGAACCATCCAAAATCTTGCATAATGCAAAACATGCCACCAACCAACAAAAGAACCTTGGCCCCCACAGGAATAGACAACTTTACTGTAATGAAACAAGAGGTTAAACAATCGATGGGACCATCCCGAAACCACTTCACACATTCTTAAAACAAATTAAGATCGACGGGACCATCCCGAAACCAAATAAACAATTCAAACCAATCAATATTAACAAGCCCGTCAAAACTAACAATAAGCCAGAACTGATTTGGCGCGCAGATTAGCTGGCCTCAATCAGTATAATTGAAAGCCTGTTTCTCACAGAAAGGGGTTCGGAGTTCAAGAAAGCAGTCTAAGAGGAAGTTCGGTCGAGTTCAAGTTCGAGTAAGAAGATTCGTCGACCCAGAAGAGATCCACCAACATCGGGATCAAGAAGTCCATCTTGAAGCAGTTCACCCTCCTGAAGAAGTAACACACCATCGCGGCAGATCAGGGCCCCACGAAACAAACAACCAAAACTATTACCAGCAACCGGGTAATATTGGGCCACCGTGACCAACAAGAAACCAACTTGGAAGAAACCGAAGATCCGCAAGTTTTTTTCCACTGTACACACTATCCTGACTTACCCCATGGTAAGATTTTACTGAAAAGACTCTAAACCCTACTTCTAACCAAAAGAAATTGGGTACTCACCTGATAGATCTAATACGCACCCGACCGCATCAGTGGACACGCGAAGACTGACCAGCAATGCAGGTGAAGTCCTCTACCGCGTCTGGGGTACGGCAGGCCCGAACCGCCACATCTAGAGAACCCCGAAATCTCGAACCTCTACAACTGTCAAAAGACGTTGTTTTGGTGAGCATTATCCCTGGTCCTCTGGAACCCAACTTAGTTAGTGAAGTGGGATTGTGAGGGGTGAAGTCTATTGTTATATTCCCTCGTATATTCTAAAGTGTTCCCCCAATTTAGAGTATTAAGATTATTGTGTTGTATATGTTCTTTCTTAAATAAAGGTCAAAGTTCTTTCACCAAAATTCAATTGTCTGCTGCAATTTCATTACAACCCCCAAATAAGTCCAAGGTCTAGAACCAAGGGAGTTGGAGCGATTCGAACCGCTCATAAGTCAGAGGCGAAGCTGACCCCAAATACCACCCCCTACAGAAATGGCAACTGCGGCACGAGCTTGGCAAAAGGGATGTGGTGCAGTAGACACAGTTTTTGAGGCAAGAATGAAGATGGAAGAGAGGATTTCCTCTTATGTGTTTGAGAAGGTGAATATCACCAAGAAATGGGTGACTAGTCTGTTGCGCGCTGAGCGTACCATGGACGCTGCAGCTAAATGAACTGAGAGCAAGGATCATAAAAGCTCTGTGGAAAAGGCCATCTGGTTGGTCTGCTCCCAGCGACAGATCCAGCTTTTAGATAAGAGAATTGAGGCACTGACAGAACAGCTGTGGGAATCAGTTAAACGGTCTCAAGCAAGGGCTCTAGCAGGGGAAGGATTTTTGCAGGAATTAAAGGCCCAAAGTCAGGAGAAATTACAGATAGCGGAAAAGCACACGAACAGACATGAATATTTTCAGTGTCAAGTCACCGAGGCAAAAAGTAATGGCCCAGTGATTCCTGTCGGGGGCTTGCCGCGCGTGCAAGCCCCCGATGTGCACTTACCCGGCGTGCCGACATCTGAAACCTGGCCCGCAGTGGATTTCCTGTAAGTGGCCCGGTTCTGATCTCGGCGCGCTGTGCTAACCTGACCCAGCGGCGTAGTTAGTGCGATGTGCCGGCTGGGATCAGGTGAGCACTGTTCAGCCAATCAGGGGAGGGGAAACTTCATTCATAAGTTTGATAGTAAAGACTGTCAAACTCATGAAAAGTACGGCACCCCAAAACACTACTTAAACTTTAAATAAAATTTTAAAAAGCATCCCAATAATTAAATTAACTATGAATAACTTTAAAAAACTATTTTAAACAATTAATCACATTTTTGAAAAAAATAAATTTTTAAAAAATAGGGTCTAAAACTAAACTTACCTTACTGTAGATTCTTTAAAAATAATAAACCTGTGGAAAAAAAAATTCTAAATTGTACTAAAAGACCACTTACCTGTAAAACTAAGTACTTACGTGTGGTTTTTCAATGCGTAAAAACTGGAGCCCTTTACACATGCGCAAATCTGTAAAAATACAGGAAATCCAAGTCGCACGCGCTGCCCAATACCGCGCATGCGTTCAGCCTCTTAACCCCTTGGGTCAGAGGACAGGAAATGATGGTTTTCAGCGCATGCGCTGTGCATGCTGAAAACCGGCAATTCCTCCTGGCACACGCGTGAGTATCCTGTCCGTACTCACGCGTTGTGACAGGAATTACTGGGCCAATGAGTTAGTGTTACGAGAGGAAAATACCCGCCTTACCAGGCAAATAAAAGAACAGGAAGAGAGGTTAAGAGATGTACAGCCAGCTTATAAGGTAGCAAGTACTAGGGGTTTTGAAGCGGGAGATCACGGCCCCTGGCAAAAGCAGATCGATAGTTTAAACCTTGCTCTGTCCAGGGCAAAAGGCCTGGTATGCCTAGTGAGCCCGGGTGAGGCCCGGGTGGGCCTGGAAGTAGAAGGGGAAACTGTTCAGATGTCACCTGTGGCGCTGGGGAACAACTCGGTTGGGCAGCAGGAAGGACAGGCAATCTGTAAGGAAGGCAGGGAAGAGAGCACACCACCGCCACCTGTGGTGCCGGGTTTTAACTCGGTTTGGCAGCAGGGAGAAGGGGGCAAGCCAGTGCAGGAAATGTCGGAGCTGGGGCCGATGAGCCCGGCTCGGCAACAAAAGTTTAGCCAGCACGGCGGTGGTGGGGGTCAAGGACCCCTTGAAAGCCAATTCGTGGCTCCCCATGGTACCCAACAGCTTAGGGCTATGATAAGCCACCTGAATAAACTCACCCAAAAGGGAGACCCCTCGGTCCACTTCATGGAAATGGATCAAGCAGCAGGCATCAACGAGTGCGATGACTCTGAGATAGCCAAAATGCTCCTTTTCTCTCTGGATGGCAAATTGTACCAGTCCCTCTCTGCGGAGAGCAACAAAGGGCAGGGGGGGATACGCTGCCATCCGGGAGGAAGTTCTGGAGGCCATGGGTATGAACGATGGTAGTCCTTTCTCCCGGGTGGAGAAGACAACACAGCTAGCAGGGGTGACCCCACAGGCTTTTGCAGTCCAACTGTGGCCTGTGTACAGGAGAGCCTGTAATGGGGATCTCAACCGGGCTCACCTGAATCAGGATGAGCTGGCCCACTGGCTCCGAAGCCTTGTGGCAAACAGCTTCCCACAGATCAGAGCCAAGGCTGAGCTGTGGTTTGACCCAAAAGGCCCCCAGGTCACCGAGGAGACAGTGGTCAAACAACTGACCTTGGCTTACCGCAACAGTAGAGGGATAGAAGAACACCCACCAAAAGGAAAGGCTCATGAGATGAAACCTAGCCAGAATAAGAAAGAATGGCACCAGGAAGGGGGTAACCCTTCCGATACGAAGCGTAACTGCTTCGGGTGTGGGAAGAATGGGCATTGGAGAAGGGACTGTAGGAATCCGTGGAAGGATAACATAGGAAATAACTCCCCAGCTCCTGCCCCAAAAACAGAGACACCGATCACTCCCCCCACGCTTGATTCAATAGTAGCTGCACTCCGAGTTTTATTAAATGGCATAGGGAAGGTAGCCATTGCCACTGGTGCTTTAACCCCATCTGCCCCACACAACCCAGACCTATGACTGGAGCCAGTGCAGCATGTCTACCTGTGTCCCCTTGAAAGACGCGCCCAAGTAGAGACCTCCCGTAATATGGGGAAAACCTGCGGTGCCAGGTTACGGAGGCCAAGTTAAATGAGCAGGCCTTATGGGAGGAGAACGCAAGATTAACAACAAGTGTTGACGGTTTGGAGGGTCAGCTAAGGGACATTAAAATAGCTCATAAGGTAGCTAGAAGTAGGGGTTATGAAGACTCCGATCACGGTCCCTGGGAAGAAAGGATTAAAACATTGACCCAAGCCTTGTCTGAGGCCAGAGGCATGGTCTGTTCAATGGCACCAGGGGAAACCCGGGTGGAGTGGGACGAGGAGGGTCAGGAAGCAAAGGATAAGGTTAAAGATAGAGATCCTCAGCCAGCAGCTGTGGAAGATTCACAGACCGCACCGGTGGGGGCAGTGGCTTGTGTCACTGGAGGGGCCGTCCCACCTATTATTTGGGACACACCCCGAGTAACCGGAGCCCTAAGAAGGTCTCCTCGCATACCACAGCCTAAACTACCATGGGCACCGGTGTACCAATTTAAACGGTTCAGCCCTGGAGGGGACGCAACCCAAAAAGTAATGCCCAAGGTCAGGGATCAATCTAAGGACAGGGATCCCCAGCCTGCAGCCTCCAATGGTGAAGGACTCACAGGAGAGGTAGTGTTGGGCAAGGAAAGCAAGAGGGATCCCCAGCCTGTAGCCTCAGGCTGCGGGGGACCCACAGGACAGGATAGGGGCTCGGCAGCCACACAGAAGGGGGTAGTGCGCTGCAGTACACGAGGGCACACTCCCCTGATCATCTGGGATTCAGGGAAAATCCCAGTTGTTTTAAGAAGGACTCTTCGGGTCCGGTGGTACAGGCCAACTTACGCCCAGGCGTACAAGCTGCCCAGAGGCCGCAAAAGACAGAGGCCAAACAGGAATTAACCTGGCCGTCCGGAGACAGGCGGCAGATGTACATAGCTATTCTGTTGAATTTTAAGTGTGTTTTATAATTTTAGGTTTACTATTGTTTAATTAAGAACATAAGAACATAAGAAATAGGAGGAGGAGTAGGCCAATCGGCCCCTCGAGCCTGCTCTGCCATTCAATAAGATCATGGCTGAGCTGATCCTAACCTCAAATCTACTTTCACTCTCCATCCCACCCAAACACATGTGATCTCCCGGGAGAGGCGAAAAACCAGATAAAAAACCCAATGTGCCAATTTGGGAGAAAAAATCTGGGAGATTCCTCTCCGACCCATCTAGGCGATCGAAACTCGTCCAGGAGATCACTCTGTCCCTGTATTTCCTACAGTACTTACCTTCTGTAAGAGGTAATCTCCACCCCAGCCAGGAACAGGCCCAATTTACTCTTGAAGGACACCTAGCTGGCAGCCTGTTCCCGAGGTCTCCACTAAGCCCTGTGAATAGAACCATCTCCTGAAATCTAACACAGAATTAGAACACAAGAAGTAGGAGCAGGACCAGGCTACACGGCCCCTGGGCCCGCTCTGCCACCCACAGGGCCATGACCGATCTGAACCTAGCCTCATGTCCGATTTCCTGCCCGCTCCCCGTAACCCCTAATTCCCCTTACTTCTAGGAAACTGTCTATTTCTGTTTTAAATTTATTTAATGATGTAACTTCCACAGCTCTCTGGGGCAGCAAATTCCACAGACCTACCACCCTCTGAGCGAAGAAGTTTCTCCTTATCTCAGTTTTGAAAGAGCAGCCCCTTATTCTAAGATTATGCCCCCTAGTTCTAGTTTCACCCATCATTGGGAACATCCTCACCACATCCACCCGATCAAGCCCCTTCATGTTACGTCCGTGTAATAATAAGAAAAGGACTGCAGAGAACGGTACAACAGGTGTTTACTCAACGTGGTTCAAACTGCAACTGAAACAACAGATTACTACTCAGCGTTATATACAGGTGTGGTCACTGCCAGTACTACAGTATACATGAGCTGTAGAAAGTAGTTCCCCCCTTAAAGGTACATACATTACAATTCCTCCCCTTTTAGATTAACAGTACCATAACACTCATTTAACAATTAAATATCAAACTAATTACAATTAACACTTTTAACATGCAACATTAGCTGAAAATAGTCTATTTATAAATTCAGTCTTTGGGGAGGCTTCCTGATCCTTTCTGGATAGCGCCTTTCCCGAGTGTCTTGCTCTTGGTGCGGAGGCGATTCTGGCCCCCTGTCATCGGTTGGTTCATCAGCTTCCGATGCTACTGTTTCTGGGGTAGATGCTACCTGTACATCGGGTTCATCACCAGGTACGTATGGGCGAGGCATGGGGATGATTTGTTCCTGTGACTCCAGGATCTGGTCAGCATGGCGTCTCACGATGCTCTCCCCAACATCCACTGTGTACATTAGTGGGCCCTGCCATGTGCATATCGTTCCTGGCTGCCATTTTTCTGTTCGGTAGTCGCGGGCCAAGACTGGTTGCCCTACATTGAAGTTCCTTGTTGGCTTCTCATGGATGTGCTGGAATTGCTTACTCTCAACATCTCTTCGTACGTTTGGTCTGAGCAAATCCAGGCGAGATCTTAACCTTCGGTTAAAGAACATCATGGCTGGGGCCTGGTTGGTGACTGCATGTGTCGCATTCCGGTAGGCGAACAGGAAATTGTCCACCTTGTGCTGCAGCGGAATGTTGTCATTGTACATAGCATTTATTGCCTTCTTAAAGGTATGTACAAACCTCTCAGCCAATCCATTTGTGGCTGGATGATACAGGGCGGATGTGTAATGCCTTACCCCATTCTTTTTCAAGAACCTCCGGAACTCTTCGGACACAAACTGTGGTCCGTTGTCGGAGCAAATCTGTTCTGGCAAGCCATTCCTGGCAAAAATGGTCCGTAGGACTGCAATAGTTTTCTCCGTGGTGGTGCAGGACATTTTGATGACCTCAGGCCATTTCGAGTGCGCATCCACGGCTATTAAAAAAATTGAGTCCATGAATGCACCAGCAAAATCAATATGCACCCATTGCCATGGAGATGAGGGCCACTCCCATGGGTGTAGAGGGGCCTGTAGTGATGCTTTTTGGACTTTCTGGAATCCTGAGCAGCTCTTGGTCAGGTCCTCAATTTGTTTATCGATGTCCGGCCACCACACATAAGCCCTGGCTAGACTTTTCATTTTTACCCCTCCCAGATGACCCTCATGAAGCTCATTGAGCACTCTATCCCTTAACTTGGGTGGAATTACCACTCGGGATCCACACATCAAGGTCACCTGGCACACTGACAGCTGTTCTCTCCTTGTCGAGAATGCTGGCAACAGTGAGACGCCATATGCTGGCCATCCCTTCACCGTCAAATCATATACCCGAGACAGTGTCGGGTCATTTCGGGTTTCCTTTTCGATACAAGCGTTAGTTACCGGTAGGTATTCAACTATAGTCGAATGGAATATTTCGACAGGATCCGCTGCTGGTGCTTCCTCCGCAGTAGGCAGTGGCAGGCGTGATAGCCCATCAGCATTTCCATGCTGTTTCATGCCCTTATATTCAATCTCATAGTGGTGTGCCCCTAGAAAAAGTGACCATCTTTGTAGTCGTTGTGCAGTCATCACCGGAATGCCCTTCTTTGGATTAAAAATGGAGACAAGAGGCTGGTGATCAGTCAGCAAGGTGAATTTCTGCCCGTGCAGATAGAGATTGAACTTTTTCACTCCCCACACTAGGCTGAGTGCCTCCCTGTCAATCTGGGCATAGTTACGCTCAGCTGAGGTTAGTGATCATGACGCAAAGGCTATTGGCCTCTCTGAGCCGTCCGAGAATTTGTGCGACAGCACCGCTCCAATGCCGTAGGGTGACGCATCACAAGCCAACCGAATTGGTAACGCTGGGCTGTAATGGGCCAATACCTCTTTCGATGTGATTAGTGTTTTGCTCTTCTGGAAAGCTTGTCTACATTCGTCATTCCACTTCCATGGCACCCCAGTTTGCAGTAGGGTGTTCAGTGGGTGTAGTATTGTAGACAAATTTGGCAAGAACTTATGGTAGTAGTTTACCAGCCCGAGGAACGACCTCAGTTGTGACACATTTTCCGGTGCTGGAGCCTTGACTACTGCCTCAATCTCCTCTGGGGACTTATGTAACCCCTCTTTATCGATAACGTGGCCACAATACGAGATCTGTTTTCTAAAAAACTCGCATTTGGGACGGTTAGCTCGGATCCCATATTCCTGCAATCTAGTGAGCACCTGCTCCAGGTTGGCAAGGTGATCACTGTCATTTTCGCCCGTGACCAGGATGTCGTCCAAATAACACTGGGTCCCTGGGATCCCTTGCAGGACTTGTTCCATTGCCCTCTGCCAAATAGCCGTAGCTGATGCTACCCCGAATACTAGCCGGTTGTATTGGTAGAGACCTTTATGGGTGTTGATTGTGAGGTATTTTTTTGATGCTTCTTCTACCTCCATTTGAAGATACGCCTGGGCCAGATCAATCTTAGTGAAGCGTTTCCCTCCAGATAGCGAGGTGAAAATATCTTCAATCCGCGGAAGTGGATATTGTACGGTGTGAAGGACCGGGTTCACTCTTACCTTAAAGTCCCCACAGATGCGAACCTTCCTTGGTTCCCCAGGCGTGCTGCTCAACGACTTTTTCATCACAGGGATGATGGGTGTAGCCCACTCGCTCCAGTCTACCTTGGACAGTACACCTGAACATTCCAGACTCTCCAGCTCTGCTTCAACGGCTGGGCGGATCGCATAAGGTACCGGTCTGGCCTTAAAAAATTTTGGGCTTGCATTTTCTTCAATTTTAATCGTTGTTGTCATGCCTTTTAGTGTTCCGAGTCCTTGCTGGAACACTTCTTTCACGTCAGTTAGGATCTTTGACAGTCACCCAGGTGTGACGTCGTCATCCTTTTTGTCAGCCACATTCAGTGCCTGTATGGAATGCCAATCCAGTTGTATTTTCCGGATCCATTCACGTCCCAGTAATGGTGGTCCTCCATCTTGCAATAAATACAGGTCTAGTTTTGGTGTTTCCTTACTGTTATATATAACGGTCACCCTTATTTTTCCTTTGGGGTAGACTTTTTGCCCCGTGTACGTCTTTAAAATAATTTTTGTTTCTTCAAGGGTATGTGTGAGAATAGCCGCTCGTAGTCCCGTCGATTTATGTTTGTTAGAGCTGATCCTGTGTCCAATTCCATCTTTACCTGGACTCCTGCTATCTTGAGAGTGACCCAAATGGTTCGGTGATCCTCCGTTGTGATCACATTATGTAGTTTCAGACAACTCAGTTCCCTGCTTTTGGAGTCGTTATCACTCTTTTGTTCGTCTGAACTACTCTCCGTTATCTTATGTACCTTCTTGTACTTCCCTTTGGTCGGTTTCTTATTGCTGTTTTTCTTTCCTGACCTGCAGACTCGTGCTATGTGTCCTACTTTTCCACACTGTCTGCACACTTTGTCTTTGAACCAGCAATCATTCTGGTCGTGTGTTGTTCTGCCGCAGCGATAGCACTTCTCTGTTCCATATGACATTTCGTTTGTGCCATATTCTTGCGGTCTCTGTTGTATCGCTGCAGCGCCCCGTGCTGCTGCTTCATATGATACCGCAATGCTGAAAGCCTTTTCCAGCGTAAGGTCCTTTTCAGATAAAAGCCATTTCTGGGTTCCTTCACTTTGAAGCCCACACACAAACTTGTCCCTTAAGGTATCTGCCAGTCCCGCTCCAAACTGGCAGTGTTTCGATAGTTTGCGCAGTTCTGTTAAATAATCAGCATTGCTTTCATCCTTATGCTGGTTCTGTTTGTGAAACTTGAATCTTTCTGCTATCAGCAGCGGTGTGGGGTTCAAGTGGTCCTGTAGGATTGACACTATGTTTTCAAAATCCTTTTCTACTGGCTTCTCTGGGGTTACTTGGTTTCGTAGTAAGCCATACGTTTTTGCACCCATTGAATTCAACAATACCAGCGCTTTCTTGTCATCTGGCACTTCATTCGCTGTTAGGGAATATATATATATATATTTTAATAACACTGATTTGAATATGATTAAACTAATAATGTAAAGAATTTTGATTATGTTTAAGCTGACCACGTGCCAAAGGATGGTGTGATGTATGAGATCCAATCACAGCTGGTAACGTCACCTCGGCTGACTTAAAAACTGAGAACAATAGAAATGCTGAATTAGCTTAAAACTATGAAAATGCTGATCTGAGCTTAAAACTGAAAGTGATGATTCTGCTTAACTAAAGGACAAAGGAATGATCGATGTAACAGAGATCCAATCAGTGTGATGTAGTTGAACCAACCATGACTCTGCATGCATGCTGCTGAGCCAATGGTTACAAAGGGGGCGGGTACATCTGCTGATTCATAAAAACCTGCCATTTTGTTTATAAGTCAGGCAGAGGAAGAAAGTCAAACAGTGTAAATCAAGTGATGCAATAAATCGACTATTTAAAACTTACCACCGGACTCGCAAACTTTTATTTAATGTGTTGACCTCAAATCAGTGTGGTCCACTGAAATTAAGTACCCTGTTGAGATACCGCGGCAAACGTGGGAGTCGAGACCAGAGCTATTGAAAACACAACTGCTTTATTCCAACCACATGACAAACAGGAACTAGAAAAGCCCGCGCATCCGCTTAAATACTTCCCAGACAGGAAGTGCTCCCGGCAGCCTGTCCCTGCGGGAAACAAGTTGCTGGAGGAAAGGGCCCCCGGCTGGGGGCTTCTGCTTAGACTGTCTGTGCCGCCGTGAGCGGATTATGTCCAGTGGTGGCGTGTCGCCACAGAGCTCCCCCCAGAATCCGCTTAGGAGGAGTGGACGAGTCGTGATGGTGGTCTGATGGTTCTGCCGCAGCGGCTCTGAGTGGTCGCCGGTCTGGTTGGTTGGGTCGGGCGGTTCGCCGCCGGCTGTGCTGGCTTGCCGGGGGGACGGCCTCTAGTTGGAGGCTGGGCCACGGGGACCTGTTCCCCTGGTTCTGTGTGTGCTGGTTTGAGCCAGTCGATGGAGACTGTCTCGACCCTGTCGCCAAGTCGCAGCTTGAAGACCTTGTCCCCGGTTTGTAGTACTTCGTACGGACCGTCGTACGGGGGTCACAGGGGCCCGCGGTGCGCGTCGTGTCGCACGAAGACGAAGCGCGCCTGCTGTAAATTTGGCGGGACGTGAGGTGCGAGTTCGCCGTGTCGGTTGACCGGAAGTGGGGCGAACTGCTGAGCGGAAGAGAAAGAGTCGAGCCGCTGCTGTTCGGCCGACCAAGGCTTGGTAGGCTCCGGAAGGAATTCGCCTGGGACGCGCAGCGGTTGTCCGTAGACTAACTCCGCTGCCGAGGACTGGAGGTCTTCCTTGACCGCGGTGAGTAGGCCGAGTAGCACCCACGGTAGGCGGTCAGTCCAGGTACTGTCCTGCAGGCCGGCGCGGAGTGAGGCCTTGAGTGACCTGTGGAAGCATTCACAAAGTCCGTTGGCCTGCGGGTGGTACGCCGTGGTGCGGTGGAGCATCACCCCGAGGTTGCGTGCTGTGGCCGTCCAGAGTTCGGAGGTGAACTGGGCGCCTCTGTCAGAGGTTATGTCGGCCGGCACGCCGAACCTCGCAACACAGGTGTTAACGAACGCCCTGGCGATGTCGGCTGTGGTGGTGGAGGTCAGCGGCACTGCCTCAGGCCAGCGTGTGTAGCGGTCGACCATCGTGAGGAGATAAGTTTGGCCTTGCGATGGCGGCAGGGGACCGACGATGTCAACGTGTACGTGGTGGAAGTGGCGGCTGGGTACCTCGAAGTCTCCCAGGGGTGCTTTGGTGTGCAGCTGTACCTTAGCCCGTTGGCAGGCGAGGCAGGAGGTGGCCCAAGTCCGAACATCTCTGCTAAGGCCGCGCCAGACGAAGCGCTTGGAGAGGAGTTTGACGGATGCACGGGAACCCGGGTGAGAGAGCCCGTGGAGCGCGTCGAAGATGCGGTGGCGCCAGGTCTCAGGGACGACCGGCCTGGGTTGGCCGAGTGAGACGTCGCACATGACTGCCGTGGCTTCGGGCCCGTGCGCGACCTTGGCTAGGCGTAGCCCTGGCAGGCTGGTAGCCGCCGAGAGGAGGTCTGGGTCCGTGAGCTGGGCCGCTGCTAGTTGTGCGTAGTCGACCGCGAGGTGATTCGCACAGACGGCGGGACGGGAAAGGCAGTCGGCGACCACGTTGTCTCTACCGGAGACGTGCTGAATGTCCGTAGTAAACTCGGAGACGGCCGCGAGCTGGCGTTGCTGCCTAGCAGACCAGGGTTCGGTGTGCTTGGCCATCGCGTATGTGAGTGGCTTGTGGCCCACATACGCGGCGAAGGGGCGGCCTTCCAGGAGGAACCTGAAATGGCGGACCGACAGGTGGAGTGCGAGAAGCTCGCGGTCGAAAGTGGAGTATTTGACCTCCGGGGGGCGCAGTTGGCGGCTGTAGAAGGCAAGTGGCTGCCACGCGCCATTGACCCACTGATCGAACACGGCCCTGACCGCGTGGTCGGAGGCGTCGGTCGTGAGCACGACCCGGGCATCGGCCCTCGGGTGCGCGAGCAGAGTGGCGTCGGCGAGCGCGTTTTTGGTGGCGTCGAAGGCGGCTGCCGTGTCAGTGGTCCAGGCAACGTCCATCTTGCCGGATTTCCCTCGGAGGGAGTCGTATAGGGGCTTCATAAGGGCTGCGGCTCTGGGGATGAACCTGTTGTAGAAGTTCACCATCCCGAGGAACTCCTGGAGGCCCTTGATGGTTGTGGGGCGGGGGAATTGCTGGACGGCCTGCACCTTGTTGGGCAGGGGGACGGCCCCGGCAGGGGTGATGTGGTGACCGAGAAAATCGATCTCGGTTAGGCCGAATTGGCACTTCGCCGGGCTGAGGATGAGCCCATGTTGGGCTAGGCGCCCGAACAGGATGCGAAGGTGTTCGAGGTGTTCCTGTTTGGAGGAGCTGGCCACGAGAATGTCGTCTAGATAGACGAATAGGAAGTTCAGGTCCCGGAGGACTGAGTCCATAAGGCGCTGGAAAGCCTGTGCTGCATTCTTGAGGCCGAAGGGCATCCTCAGGAACTCGAACAGTCCGAATGGGGCGATGACGGCCGTTTTGGGGATATCCGCGGGGTGTACGGGGACTTGGTGGTAACCGCGCACCAGGTCGACTTTGGAAAAGACGGTTCGTCCGGCCAGTCGGGCCGAGAAGTCCTGGATGTGTGACATCGGGTACCGATCGGGGGTGGTGGCGTCGTTGAGGCGGCGGTAGTCCCCGCAAGGGCGCCAGCCTCCGCCGGGCTTGGGGGCGATGTGGAGGGGCGAGGCCCAAGGGCTGCTGGAGCGGCGGATGATGCCGAGTTGTTCCATGTTGGTGAACTCGGCCCGCGCGATTTCCAGCTTGGCCGGGTTGAGTCTGCGGGCGTGGGCAGAAACTGGGGGGCCGGTGGTGGGGATATAGTGTTCCACACCGTGCTTGGCGGCTTTGGCCGAAAAGGTCGGGTTAGTGAGGGCGGGAAACTCAGCTAGGAGTGCCGAGTAGTCGTCCGTGGCTCTGGCGAGGCAGTAGGTCGTCAGACTGGCCGAATGGGCCGGGGTAAAGGCGCCGGGGATGGGGGCCATAGTGTTGATGTCGACGAGGCAGTGCCTCGGAATGTCGACAAGGAGGCCGTGGGCGCATAGGAAGTCGGCGCCGATGAGTGGGCAGAGGACCTTGGCTGTGAGTAACGCCCAGCGGTAGCGGCGGCCCGCGAGGTCGAGCGTGACCATGCGGGTGCCATATGTGCGGATTTCAGAGCCGTTGGCTGCAGCCAGTGTGATACCCCGTGTGCCGCGTTGGATCTCGAGGGCGGAGGCGGGGGTGATGCTGTGCTGGGCCCCTGTGTCGCACAGAAATCGGCGGTTGGTTCTGTCGTCAGTGACGTACAGTAGGGGCTCCTTCTGCCCCGCGGCCATCGCGGGGGCCGGTGCGGGGGGGGGTTTGAAGGAACACGGTGGCGTGCAGCGTTGAGCCCTAGCGCCAAAACGGGAGTGGTAGTAGCAGTGACCCGGAGTGGTAGGGCGGTCGGGCCTAGCGGCCCGGGAAGACCACGTGGTCGTTGCCGTGAGGTCGGGCGCGACGTCGCGAGCGGCCTGTGCAGAGAGCAGCCGGTCGGCCTTTTCGGCTATATCATTCAGGTCCGTGGAGTCAGACTCCACAATGAGCGGGCGGATGCTGGCGGGGAGCTGCCGAATGAAAAGCGTGCGAAAAAGGGCGCCGGGATTTTTGTCCTCTGAGAGGGACAGCATGTGGGAAAGCAGGTCTGATGGTGAAGCGTCACCAAGGCCGGGGAGGTCCAGGAGTTGGCAGTGGCGCTGGTAAGAGGATGTTTGAAATTTTTTAAGTAGCGCAGCCTTCAGATGTTCGTACTTGCCCTCCGTTGGTGGATTCTGCAGCGCTGCCCAAACCTTGGGGACTGTAGCGTAGGTGAGCGAGGCGACGAGGTAGTCATACTTCGTGGCATCGACTGTAATGCCTTTCAGCCGGAATCTGGACTCAGCTTGAACGAACCAGGCTTCGGCGAGGTTCTCCCAAAAGTCTGGTAATTTAACCGTGACTGCGTTGGTATCCGCCATGCTAGCTTAGGATTCGTCCTGAGCGTCGGGGTCACCAGTGTTGAGATACCGCGGCAAATGTGGGAGTCGAGACCAGAGCTATTGAAAACACAACTGCTTTATTCCAACCACATGACAAACAGGAACTAGAAAAGCCCGCGCATCCGCTTAAATACTTCCCAGACAGGAAGTGCTCCCGGCAGCCTGTCCCTGCGGGAAACAAGTTGCTGGAGGAAAGGGCCCCCGGCTGGGGGCTTCTGCTTAGACTGTCTGTGCCGCCGTGAGCGGATTATGTCCAGTGGTGGCGTGTCGCCACAACCCGATCTAACAACCCTTGTTCTCGATTCCACAAGTTGGTCAGCATGACGTCGTATTACGTTCTCTCCAACGTCTACCGTGTACATCAAGGGTCCTTGTCGGGCACGAATTGTTCCGGATTGCCATTTATCATTCCTATAGTCCCTGGCCAACACTGGTTGTCCTATTTCGAAACTCCGAGTGGCCTTGTTATTTACGTGCTGGAATTGCTTGTTTTCGACTTCCCTACGCATATTGGGTTTTAACAAACCCAACTGGGACCGCAACCTCCTGTTATAGAACATTATGGCAGGGCTTTGATTTGTCACTGCATGCGTGGCATTTCGATATGCCATCAGGAAATTGTCCACCTTGTGTTGTAGTGGAATATGGTCTTCGCTCATGGCCTTTATCGCCTTTTTGAACGTTTGTACAAATCTCTCGGCCAACCCATTTGAAGCCGGATGATATGGGGTAGATGTATAGTGTTTCACCCCATTCTTTTTCATGAATTTCTGGAATTCTTCTGACACGAACTGTGGTCCGTTGTCTGAACATATTTGTTCCGGCAACCCATTCCTTGCAAATATGGTTCTTAGAACTGCGATCGTCTTTTCAGAGGTAGTGGTCGACATCTTAATCACTTCTGGCCATTTAGAATGTGCATCTACTGCTATCAAAAACATGGAATCCATGAATGGACCTGCAAAGTCGATATGCACACGTTGCCATGGGGTTGAAGGCCATTCCCACGGATGCAGCGGAGCAATTGCAGGTGCGTTTTGAACTTTTTGGCACCCTGAGCAGCTTTTAGACAGATCCTCTATTTGTTTGTCGATACCTGGCCACCACACATAAGCCCTAGCAAGGCTTTTCTTCTTGACTCCCCCCAGATGACCTTCATGCAATTCCTTCAGAACTCTCTCCCTTAATTTAGGAGGAATAATCACCCTTGTTCCATACATCAATGTTCCTTGACAGACGGACAGCTGTTCTCGTCTGGCTGAGAATGCTGGTAACAATGGGTCGCCATGTGCTGGCCATCCCTTCACTGTCAAATCGTAGACCCGAGACAGTGTCGGGTCGTTTCGGGTCTCTCTCTCAATACCCGCATTGGTGACTGGTAAGCATTCGATGATGGTCGAGTGAAATATCTCGACAGGGTCAACTGCCGGTGCCTCTTCCGCTGTAGGTAGTGGCAGGCGCGACAGCCCATCAGCATTACCATGTTGCTTTGTACCTTTGAATTCGATATCATATTGATGTGCCCCTAGGAAAAGGGACCATCTCTGAAGCCTCTGCGCCGTCATAACCGGAACACCCTTCTTAGGGTTAAAGATGGAAACCAACGGCTGGTGATCTGTCAGCAGCGTAAACCTTTGGCCTTGCAGGTAATGGTTAAATTTCTTAACTCCCCACATGAGGCTGAGAGCCTCCCTATCTATCTGAGCATAGTTGCGCTCTGCGGAGGTCAATGATCTGGATGAGAATGCGACTGGCCTTTCCAAGCCATTTGGAAACTTATGTGAGAGCACTGCCCCGATACCATATGGAGAAGCATCACAAGCTAAGCGAATAGGCAGCGTTGGGTTAAAGTGAACCAACACTTCCTTAGAGGTGATCAGTGCCTTGCTTTTTTGAAAAGCCCGCTTACAATCATCGCTCCACTTCCATGGTATTCCCATTTGCAAAAGAGTATTCAGCGGGTGTAACACCGTGGATAAATTTGGAAGAAACTTGTGGTAATAGTTAACCAACCCAAGGAACGACCTCAACTGGGATACATTTTCCAGAGCGGGAGCTTTCACAACAGCTTCGATCTTGTCAGGTGACTTATGGAGCCCCTCCTGGTCAATGACGTGGCCGCAGTACAAGATTCGCTTTTGAATGAACTCACATTTCTGGCGATTAACTCTGAGCCCATATTCTTTCAATCTGGTGAGCACCTGCTCCAAATTCGCGAGGTGATCCTTATCATCATCTCTTGTAATCAGAATGTCGTCCAGGTAGCATTGTGTGCCTGGAATTCCCTGCAATACCTGCTCCATGGCCCTTTGCCAAATCGCTGGAGCCGATGCCACTCCAAAAACCAGTCTATTATACCGATATAAGCCCTTATGTGTGTTGATCGTGAGATACTGGCATGACGCTTCATCAACTTCCATCTGTAGGTACGCCTGCGCCAGGTCTATCTTGGTGAAGTGTTTCCCGCCAGACAGCGAAGCGAAGGTATCTTCAATCCGCGGAAGCGGATATTGCACCGTGTGAAGAACCGGATTAACAGTGATCTTGAAATCGCCACAGATGCGAACCTTCCCAGGTTTCCCCGGCTTGTTGCTCAACGAACGCTTCATGACAGGAACAATGGGTGTGGCCCATTCGCTCCAGTCCACCTTTGACAGTACTCCTGAACATTCTAGCCCTTCCAGCTCTGCTTCCACAGCAGGTTGTATCGCATAAGGTACCGGTCTGGCTTTGAAAAATTTTGGGTTTGCATGTTCTTCAACCTTGATGTTTGCCGTAATTCCTTTCAGTGTTCCCAGTCCCTGTTGGAACACCTCCTTAGCATCGTCCAATATTTTGGACAGTCGTTTAGGTTTGACATCGTCCTCTTTACAGGAATCTACAGTCAGTGCTTGTATGGAATGCCAGTCCACATTTATTCTCCGGATCCATTCCCGTCCCAGTAGTGGCGGACCTCCATCAGGTAACACATACAAGTCCATTTCCTGACTTTCTTTACCATTGTAGACCACATTTACTTTTATCTTTCCGATGGGGTATACTATTTGCCCCGTGTATGTTTTCAATACAATCTCCGTATCCCTCAGGGGAATGTGCGAGAATAACCTTTTGTAATCTTGCTTATTCATGACCGTCAATGCCGATCCAGTGTCCAATTTCATCTTCACTTGGACTCCTGCTATCCGAAGCATGACCCACATAGTTTGGTGGTCTGCTGTGTTACCCACATTATGTATTTTTAGACAACCCAGTTCCTTACTGCTGGAGTCTGAATCCATCTTCTGTTCATCCGAACTGTTCTCTGTCACCTTGTGTACTTTTTTGTACTTCTCCTGCGGCGACTTTTTGCTGCTGGTCTTCTTTCCTGACCGGCATACTCTCGCTATGTGACCAAGTTTGCCACGTTGCCTGCATTCTTTATCTTTGAACCAGCACTGGTTCTGGTCATGCGTTGTCCTTCCGCAACGATAGCACTTTACTGCGCCCAATGCCATTTCATTGGTGCTGAATTCCAATGGCCTTTGCTGTATCTCTGCAGCGCCTCGTGCTGCTGCCTCGTGTGATGCTGCAATGCTGAAAGCTTTGTCCAGCGTAAGATCCTTTTCCTCTAGCAGTTGCTTCTGTGTTCCTTCCCTTAGGAGCCCACACACAAACTTATCTCTCAGTGCGTCTGCTAGTCCTGTACCGAACTGACAGTACTTTGATAACTTGCGCAGTTCGATTAAGAATTCAGCGTTGCTTTCCTCTTTAAGTTGAATTCTTTTGTAGAATTTAAATCGTTCCGCTATCAGCAGCGGCATGGGGTTTAAATGCTCTTGCAGGATAGTAACAATATCCGCGAAGCTCTTTCCTACCGGTTTATCTGGTGTTACAAGGTTCCTTAATAACCCGTACGTCTTCGCACCCATCGAGTTTAATAGGGTTAGTGCTTTCTTATCCTCCGGTACCTCATTCGTTGTACAGTAAACTTCGACGCGTTCCACATAAGTGGCCCAATCTTCCACATCGCTATCAAAAGCAGTGATGTTACCCGTTTTTGGCATCCTTGTTGAGTTTCCTTTCCTTCGGATATGATTATTATTTTATTTTATTTTTTTCAAAATGGAGGCTTCCCGCGCTTGGCGGCTTTTCCCGCGCTTGTCTTCTTCCCCCGCCAACTCAAAATGGCGATTACCGCGCTGTTGCCGTTCTCGTCTCCCAGCGGACCTTTATATTCCCCTACGCTGCTGCTCTTGTTCCCCGCCGCTCCCGCGGTCCTTGTGGACATAAATGCTTTTCTGGCTGCTGCGCGTCTCTGCCCCGATTGCAGTCCGGCCCCTGACACCGGCTGCGGTCGTGTTCTCCGCCCTTTTCGTCGTTTCCCTCCCCTTCTCTTACTGACAACTCGGCCGACTTCCCCCCCGTGCCGCTCGATCGGGCTTACCCGCCGCTGTCGTCGAATGGATGTTCACTGATGTTTGACTTCGTGGCCAGAAACCAACCCGGGTTCCCGATTGCCTCCCGTGCTATGCAGTGCCCAGCAGGATGTTGAGGGTGGATGTCCTTGATCGACGCCCGTTTCAGAGGCGAAGCTTCCTTTGATGCAACTGCCGCTAGGTAAGATCAGACTCGTCGCCACTGTTGAGTCTGTGTTTCCAAATGTAGTTATGCTGAATAACTGGACACAGACTACAGAAATAATTAAACAGGTCTTTAGTAATTGAGGGTCAGGGCTGAACTGGAATACACTTTGCTCCACAGGGTTTATATACCGATGTGGTCACCACCGGTACCACAATGTACAGGAGCCATCAAAAAGTAGTCCATCACCTTAAGGTATCCTCTTAAGGTGGTACAGGTTACATACACTACAAAATTCCCCAGCTGCCATGCTGGGATTTGAACACATATATTCGGATCATTATTCCAAGCCTCTGGATTTCTAGTTAACATAACCACTATGCTACCATTCCTGTAATGTGAGATGTGAAATGTATCACCTGTGGCAGCCTGGAAGATTGCAGTAGCATAAAAGTTAAGTGTTACTGTGACCTTGACTGCTACAGGCAATGCAGGCCTGGCTGTGCTGCGATGTCTGAGTCTTCTTTCCACGAGGCCACAGATTTCTGTGATGACCTCCTTAGGAAAGTGCAGCCTCCTCATGCACTGCTCTTGGGTCATGTGACTGTAGGTGTGGTGCTCTCTGAATACCCTGGGCATTTAGGGTCTCCTGCAGAGAGCCCTCCTCACCCTCCTCACCCTCCTGTCCCTCCAGTCCCCCCTTGCCCTCCTCACCCTCCTTGCTGTCCAGTCCTTCCTCACCCTCCTTGCCCTCCTCGTCCTCCTCATCCTCCTGTCCCTCCTCGTCCTCCTGTCCCTCCTCGCCCTCCTGTCCCTCCTCACCCTCATCACCTTCCTCGCCCTCCTCGCTCTCCTTACCCTTCTCGCCCTCCTCGCCCTCCTCGTCCTCCTGTCCCTTCTCACCCCCTCGCCCTCCTGTCCCTCCTGTCCCTCCTCGCCCTCCTGTCCCTCCTCTTCCTCCTCGTCCTCCTCTCCCTCCTCGTCCTCCTCTCCCTCCTCGTCCTCCTCACCCTCCTCGTCTTCCTCCTCCTCTCCCTCCTCGTCCTCCTCGCCCTCCTCGTCCTCCTGTCCCTCCTCTACCTCCTCAACCTCTTCCCACTCCTCTCCCTCCTCGCCCTCCTCACCCTCCTCACCCTCCTATCCCTCCTTGTCCTCCTGTCTCTCCTCGCCCTCCTGGCTCTCCTCTCCCTCCTGTCCCTCCTTTCCCTCCTCACCCTCCTTGTCCTCCTATCCCTCCTCATCCTCCTCGCCCTCCTCATCCTCCTGTCCCACCAGGCCCTCCTGTCCCTCCTCACCCTCCTCTCCCTCCTCGCCCTCCTCACCCTCCTCACTCTCCTCACCCTTCTCACCTTCCTCGTCCTCCTCAACCTCCTGTCCCTCCTCACCCCCTTCGCCCTCCTGACCCTACTCGCCCTCCTGTTCCTCCTTTCCCTCCTCACCCTCCTCTCACTCCTCGTCCTCCTCTCTGTCCTCGCCCTCCTCACCCTGCTCACCCTCCTCTCCCTCCTCATCCTCCTCACCCTCCTCACCCTCCTCACCCTCCTACCCATCCTCTCCCTCCTCGCCCTCCTGTCCCTCCTCTCCCTCCTTGCCCTTTTGCCCTCCTTGCCCTCCTCATCCTCCTGACCCTCCTACTCTCCTCGCCCTCCTCGTTCTCCTGTCCCTCCTCACCCTCCTCATCCTCCTGCCCTCCTTGCCCGCCTCACCCTCCTCACCCTCCTGGCCCTCCTGGCCCTCCTGTCCTTCCTCGCCCTCCTCGCCCTCCTCGCCCTCCTCACCCTCCTCACCTTGTAAGATTCGCAAAATTCAGAAGATCCCCCAAAACCAAGAAGATTACCCTAAGGAAGGGATTTTGGACTATTCTAAACAATCACAGGATGATAAAAGAATATTTGGCCTAAAGGTAGATTTAAAAATCAAGGACCCCAGGATTTTGGTTTTTATTTTTTTTTAAAACATGGTCGAGCCTATGGAAGGAAAAAGGCTACAATAAAGGAATTGGGATTGGCCTCTGTAAATGGACAGTTTTGGGTATCGGCATTAACCAAGCTGTCTGGGGCCTACCTAGACTGTCTCAGTCATTTTACCTACTGACAATAGACCAACGGAAAAACAGTTCCCGCCAAGATTACAGAACCATCCAAAACCTTGCATAATGCAAAACATGCCACCAACCAACAAAAGAACCTTGGCCCCCACAGGATAAGACAACTTTACTGCAATTAAACAAGAGGTTAAACAATCAATGGGACCATCCCGAAACCAATTAAGCAATTCACACCAATCAATATTAACGAGCCCGCCAAAACTAACAATAAGCCAGAACTGATTTGGCGCGCAGATTAGCAGTATAATTGAAGGCCTGTTTTTCACAGAAAGAGTTCGAGTTAGCTCGTTCAAGAAAGCAGTGCTGGAGGATGTTCGGTTCATCAGAAATTTCAAATCATGTCAACAAGTTCAGCCCAGTCCAAGAAGAAGCATCTCGAAGCAGTTCTCCCTCTCGAAGAAGTAACACACCATTGGAAACCTCACAGCAGACCAGGGCCCCACGAATCAAACAAACAAGAATATTACCAGCAACCGGGTAATATTGGGCCACCGCGACCAACAAGAAACCAACTTGGAAGAAATCGAAGATCCGCAAGTTTTTCCATTCTATAAACTATCCTGACTTACCCCTGGGTAAGATTTTATCAAAAAGACTCTAAACCCTACATCTAACCAAAAGAAATTGGGTACTCAACTGATAGATCCAATACGCACCCTACCACATCAGCGGACTCGCAAAGGCTGACCAGCTATGCAGGTGAAGTCCTTTACAACGTCCGGGGTACGGCAGGCCCCAACTGACACATCTGGAGAACCCAGAAATCGCGAACCTCTACAGCTGTCAAAAGAAGTCATTTTGGTGAGCATTATCCCTGCTTCTCTGGAGCAAAACTTAGCTAGTGAAGTGGGATTGGGAGGGGTGTAGTATTCTGTCTATTGTTATTTTCCCTCATATATTCTGAGGCGTTCCCCCAATTTAGAATGTTAAGATTAATGTGTTGTGTATTTTTTTTTCTCAAATAAAGACAAAATTCTTTCACCAAAATTCAGTTGTTTGCTGCAATTTCATTACAACCCTCAAATAAGTCCAAGGTCTAGAATCAAGGGAGTGGGAGCGATTCAAACCGCACATAAATCAGAGGTGAAGCTGAACCACACACCACCCCTTACAACCTTCCTCTCCCTCCTCATCCTCCTGTCCCTCCTCAACCTCCTGGCCCTCCTGTCCCTCCTCGCCTTCCTTGTCCTCCTGTACCTCCTCACCCTCCACACCCTCCTCTCACTCCTCACCATCCTCTCCCTCCTCACCCTCCTCTCCCTCCTCACCCCCTCGCCCTCCTATCGCTCCTCGCTCTCCTGTCCCTCTGCACCCTCCTCGCCCTCCTCGCCCTCCTGTCTATCCTCTCCCTCCTCGCTCTCCTCAGCCTCCTGTCCCTCCTCTCCCTCCTCATCCTCCTCGCTCTCCTGTCTCTCCTCGCCCTCCTCTCCCTCTCATCCTCCTGTCTTTCCTCGCCCTCCTCACCCTCCTCGTCCTCCTCGCCCTCCTGTCCCTCCTCACCCTCCTGTCCCTCCTTGCCCTACTGGCCGTCCTGTCCCTCCTGGCCCTCCTCGCCATCCTCGCTCTCCTCACCCTCCTCATCCGCCTCATCCTCCTGTCCCTCCTCAACCTCCTGGCCCTCCTGTACCTCCTCGCCTTCCTTGTCCTCATGTCCCTCATCACCCTCCTCACCCTCCTCTCCTTCCTCACCATCCTCTCCCTCCTCACCCTCCTCTCCCTCCTCACCCCCTTGCCCTCCTATCCCTCCTCGCTCTCCTGTCCCTCTGCACCCTCCTCGCCCTCCTCGTCCTCCTTGCCCTCCTTGCCCTCCTCGTCCTCCTCGCCCTCCTGTCCATCCTGGCCCACCATGAGCTCCTGGCCCTCCTGGCCCTCCTCGCCCACCTCACCCTCTTCGCCCTCCTGTCCCTCCTCACCCTCCTCGCCCTCCTTACCCTCCTCGCCCTCCTCGCCCTCCTCACCCTCCTGTCCCTCCTGTCACTCCTCGCCCTCCTGTCCCTCCTCGCCCTCCTCGCCCTCCTGGCCCTCCTCGCCATCCTCGCCCTCCTCACCCTCCTCACCCTCCTCATCCTCCTGTCCCTCCTCAACCTCCTGGCCCTCCTGTCCTTCCTCGCCTTCCTTGTCCTCCTGTCCCTCCTCACCCTCCTCACCATCCTCTCCCTCTTCACCCTCCTCTCCCTCCTCACCCCCTCGCCATCCTGTCCCTTCTCGCTCTCTTGTCCCTCTGCACCCTCCTCACCCTCCTCGTCCTCCTGACCCTCCTTGCCCTCCTCGTACTCCTCGCCCTCCTGTCCATCCTGGCCCACCATGCCCTCCTGTCCCTCCTGTCCCTCCTAACCCTCTTCGCCCTCCTCGCCCTCCTGTCCATCCTTGCCCTCCTGTCTCTCCTGTCCCTCCTCGCCCTCCTCACCCTCCTCACTCTCCTGTCCCTCCTCGCCTTCCTCGCCCTCCTCACTCTCCTGTCCCTCCTAACCCTCTTCACCCTCTTTGCCCTCCTCGCCCTCCTGTCCCTCCTCGCCTTCCTCGCCCTCCTGTCCCTCCTCACCCTCCTCATCCTCCTGTCCCTCCTCACCCTCCTGTGCCTCCTCGCCCTCCTCGTCCTCCTGTCCCTCCTTGCCCTCCTCACCCTCCTCTCCCTCTTCACCCTCCTGTCATTCCTCGCCCTCCTCGCCCTCCTGGCCCTCCTGGCCCTCCTGGCCCTCCTCACCATCCTCTCCCTCCTCGCCCTCCTGTCCCTCCTCGCCCTTCTGTCCCTCCTCACCCTCCTCTTCCTCCTCGCCCTCCTGTCCCTCCTCACCCTCCTTACCATCCTCTCCCTCCTCGCCCTCCTGTCCCTCCTCGCCCTCCTCATCCTCCTGTCCCTCCTCATCCTCCTGTCCCTCCTAACCCTCCTCACCCTCCTCACCATCCTCTCCCTCCTCGCCCTCCTCGCCCTCCTCATCCTCCTGTCCCTCCTCATCCTCCTGTCCCTCCTCACCCTCCTCACCCTCCTGGCCCTCCTCACCATCCTCTCCCTCCTCGCCCTCCTCTCCCTCCTCGCCCTCCTGGCCCTCCTCGCCCTCCTCACCCTCCTCTCCCTCCTCGCCCTCCTGGCCCTCCTCACCCTCCTCACCCTCCTCTCCCTCCTGTCCCTCCTCACCCTCCTGGCCCTCCTCACCCGCCTCGCCCTCCTCATCCTCCTGTCCCTCCTCATCCTCCTGTCCCTCCTCACCCTCCTCGCCCTCCTGTCCCTCTCTCCTGCAGCAGCTGCTGCTGCTCTGCCTGGCCTCATCTCCTCCTCCAATTCCTCATGCAGACCAAGAGGGGCCTCATGGATGCCCATGACCAGCCAGTGCCTTTCTCCTGGTGACTCCTGTATGGTCTTCATTAAGGTGGAGTAGCACAGCACTGACTCTTTTAAGGTGAAGTCCTGAGAGAATATTCAGGAAATATATTAATAGAGTGTTGGTGAAGTCTCCCGATGTGTCTCAAAAGTCCTCTTTAAACGCAGTGTAATCATCAATCTCAATCAGGAAGTGAACAGTGAAAGCTGAACATGGCTTTAAGTAGCGCTCAAAACCCTCAGCAAGGACTTGTTTACTGCTGTTCAGCTGGCATGCAGCCTTTTTTAATGGGTGTTAGTAGGCAATTTAATTGTCAATCAGCCCCTTAACGATCTTCTGGATGGTCATTCCTGGCGCTGGCTTCAACTCCTTTACCAAGATGGTGTCTTGCACTAAACATGGACTAAACTGGCGTTACAGCTTGAAACCCCAACATGGCCACCTCTCTACCTCTTTAGTGCCTAAAGTAGTTGGCCAAAATAGTCCCATAGAGTACAAAAGCCAGGAAGTTATGCTAAACCTTTATCAAACACTAGTTTGGCCCCAACTGGAGTATTGTGCCCAATTCTGGGCACCACGCTTTAGGAAGGATGTGAAGGCCTTAGAGATGGTAGAGAGGAGATTTACTAGAATGGTTCTAGGGATGAGGGATTACAGTTATGTGGATAGACTGGTGATGCTGGGGTTGTTCTCTAAGAGGATATTTGAGTGTTTAAAATCATGAAGGGTTGAGATTGAGTAAATGAAGAGAAACTGTTTCCGATGGTTGAAGGGTCGCTAACCAGAGGGCACAGATGTAAGGTGATTGGCAAAAGAACCGGAGGTGACCTGAGGGAAAACTTTTTTATACAATGACTGGTTAGGATTTGGAATGCACTGCCTGATAGGGTAATGGATACAGATTCAATAGTAGCCTTCAAAAGGGAATTGGATAAATACTGGAAGGAGAAAAAATTGCAGGGATATGGGGAAAGAGTGGGAGAGTGGGACTAACTGGATTGAACTTCGAAAGTGCCGATGCAGACTCGATGGGCCGAATGGCCTCCTTCTGTGCTGTACTATTCTATGATTCTATGATTCGAAGAGGTCAAAAGGAATATAGAAATAGACTAGCAGATAATATTAAAGGAAATAAATAGTATGGTCTTTTATAAGCATTTCGAACATATAAGAGTAGTTAAAGAGAGGATAGTGCTGCTTGGAGAGGAAGGCGGGAGGCTAATTGTGGAGCTTAAAGGCATGACCGAGAAATTAAGTATTTTGCAATGATGGGGGAAGTGAGAATATAGGTGAACTAGAGGAGGATGTGGAAGAGTTGTTTGAGATAACCGGAGAAAGGGAATTGGTTCTGAAAAGATTTGCAGAAGTCAAGGTGGATGAGGCACAGAGGCTGTCAAAGGAGAGGCGAGAGACTGTGGGCACCAACTTTCTATACTTATTAAATATGTAAATTCTGAGGCTGGAGTGTATCTGATATACAAATGATGTTCAAGAATGGAGAGAACGATTACCATTAGTCTAAAGTCAATTGTGGGCCAACTTTTACACTTCATACTTGAAGATAAAATGAGCGTGTAGGAATTGACGAATTCCTAACTAAGAATTGAGGTCGACTCAGGCGATCAAACAAACAGGCTTTTAATGTAAAACTAAACAAGTTTAAACAGTTTGTTAAGATCGAAACAGGAGAACCACGAAAACAGGTCTGTACAAGATGGAGCTTCCACGAGGACTGCCTGGGCAGTCACGTGGTTTGCGACATGACGTCATCACGTTTACCTGTGTTTTCCCACGCTCTTAAAGGGGCCACACCCCGTGCATACAAACACTATATACAAAACGAAGTAATGTCTAACACAATGGTACAGACTTAGGCTGGTGTTAGAACATCGTTAAAGGGAAATATGTACAATTGCCCAGAGTCATTCAGTGGCTCCGCCACATGCGCCCCCCCAGAATTCGCTTTAACAGACAAAGTCAAATGGCGAGGGGGTCTGAGGAGCCTGTCGGAATGACTCCTGTACTGATGAGGTGGAGGCTGTTGGGCGGCTGGCGGTCTGGTGGGCAGTTGCGCTTGGTCTGCCAGAATGGCGCTGGGTGGCCGACATCGTCTCGGCGGTAGTGCTGTCTCGACGGGGCAGTCGAGGTCCAGATGCGCCGGCTTCAATCGATCGACTGAAATGTGGTCTGGCTTACCACCGACATCTACGGTGAAGGTTTTGTCCCCTGCCTCCAACATGCGGAAGGGACCAGTATATGGGGCCTTGAGTGGATTCCGGTAAGCATCGTGGTGAATAAAGACGTATTCTGCCTTGTGAAGCCCCGTTGGAACGTGCGAACTCTGCAGCCCATGGTGCGAAGTGGGCACCGGCGCGAAACAGCTGGCCGCCTCCCGGTGACTAATCAGCTGGTCAGATGCGGACCAAGGCTTCGTTGATTCTGGTAAGAAATCTCCTGGGACTCGCAACGGTTGTCCGTACACCAGCCCCGCGGATGAAGAGTGAAGGTCTTCTTTGGGGGCCGTGCGAAGGCCCAACAGGACCCACGGTAGCTTGTCTGCCCATCCAGCGTCCTGGAGGCTGGCCCTCAGGGAGACTTTTAGTGACCGGTGGAAACGTTCACAGAGACCATTCGCCTGTGGGTGGTAGGCTGTGGTGCGGTGAAATTCGACACCGAGCCCTTGGGCCACTGCATTCCAGAGTACGGAGGAAAACTGTGGTCCCCTGTCTGAAGAAATATCAGCGGGCACTCCAAAACGGGCGACCCAGGTGGAAATGAACGCCCTGGCCACGTCCGTCGAAGTAATGGATGATAGAGGAACCGCCTCTGGCCATCTGGTGGTGCGGTCAACCATGGTCAGGATGTGTGAAAAACCATGGGAGGGTGAGAGTGGACCCACCAGGTCCACATTGACATGGTCAAACAGTCGCTCCGGCACTGTGAAGGTGGCCAACGGAGCTTTGATGTGACGCTGTACTTTGGCCTTTTGGCAGACCACGCAGGTGTTGGTCCAGTCGCGGACATCCTTGTGCATGCTGTGCCATACGAATTTCCTCGACATCAGCTTCTGGGAGGCCTTCATTCCTGGGTGTGATAACCCATGTATGGCGTCGAACACTTTGCGGCGCCAGACGGCCGGTACGACAGGGCGAGGGTCCCGAACGGAGACGTCACACAAGAGCGTGGTACCTGCCGCATGGAACGTGACGTCGGCCAACTGGAGGCCAGTGACGGTTGTTCTGTAGGCTTGGACTTCTGGGTCTGAGGCTTGATCCGCTGCCATGAGGGCGTAATCGATGCCTAAATGAACTGTATTGACGGTCGCGCGGGAGAGGCAGTCGGCCACCAGGTTGTCCTTACCGGCCACGTGCTGTATATCCGTGGTGAACTCGGATATGTACGTCAGGTGACGTTGCTGTCGGGATGACCACAGTTCAGTGGTCTTGGCCATGGTGAAGGTGAGCGACTTATGGTCCACGAAGGCGGTGAAGGGACGTCATTCCAGGAGGAAGCGAAAATGTCAGATGGCCAGAAAAAGAGCGAGCAACTCCCGGTCGAATGTGCTATACTTCCTCTCGTTCTGCCGTAGTTGACGGCTGAAGAATGCCAATGGCTGCCAGGTCCCATTCACCCACTGCTCTTGCATGGCGCCGATTGCGTAGTCTGACGCGTCGGTGGTGAGGGCGATGGTGGCTCCTGGCAGCTGGTGCGCCAGCATAGTCGCATTGGCCAAGGCTCTTTTTGTGTCGGTGAACGCCCGGGCCATGTCCTCCATCCAGTCTACCGTATCTTTGCCAGTACTGCCCTTGAGGGCCTCGTACAGGGGCTGCATGAGCAGTGCTGCCTTAGGCATGAAACGGTGGTAAAAGTTTACCATGCCTAGGAATTCCTGCAGGGCCTTAATGGTTTGCGGGCGTGGAAAGGATGTCACTGCCTCTACCTTCACTTGTAAAGGAACCGCTCCCTCTGAAGTGATGCGATGCCCCAGGAAATCAATTTGCTGCAGGCCAAACTGACACTTGGCCGGGTTGATAATCAGGTCGTGTTGGCTGAGACGCTGAAAAAGGGTGCGTAGGTGACAGATGTGTTTTGCTTTGGTGGGACTGGCAATGAGGATGTCGTCTAAGTAGACAAAGAGGAACTTGACGTCCCACAGCACGGAGTCCATCAGGCGTTGGAAAGCCTGGGCGGCGTTCTTTAAGCCAAATGGTATTCTTAAGAACTCGAAAAGGCCGAATGGGGTGATGACTGTGGTCCTCTGAACGTCTTGGGGATGAACGGGGACCTGGTGGTAGCCCCGGACGAGGTCGACTTTTGAGAAGACAGTGTTCCCTGCCAAATGGGCGGAGAAATCCTGAATATGGGGAATTGGGTACCGATCAGGAGTGGTGGCGTCGTTTAGGCGTCGATAGTCGCCGCATGGCCGCCATCCACCACCAGGCTTCGGGACAATGTGGAGGGGCGAAGGCCAGGGACTATTCGACCGGTGAATAATCCCTAACCGTTCCATGGTCGCGAACTCCGCTTTCGCGACCGCCAGCTTGCCAGGTTCCATGCGCCGGGCCCGCACGTAGACCGGGGGCCGTTGGGGGTGATGTGGTGTTTCACACCATGTTTCGTGGCTGTGGAGGAGAAAGTGGGCCTTGTCAGGTCGGGGAATTCGCCGAGCAGGCAAGCGAACTCATCTGGAGCCGGAAAAGCACAGGCGATGGTTACTCGACGTAGTGTTACTGCGGTAACAAGGGATAGAATGAAAAGTTGCCACGTTGATCAACCGTCGGTTCCTCATGTCAACCAGGAGGCTGTTGGCGCACAGGAAATCCGCGTCGAGAATGGCTTGCGAAACCTTGGCCGTCACAAACTCCCAGTGGAAACGCTGGCCTCCGAAACACAACTGCACCCACCGTCTGCCGAAGGTCCGAATTGCCACGCCATTGGCCGCTTCAAGGGTGAGACCGTGAATCCCGGTCTGCACATCGAGGGTGGACGTGGGTAATATGCTGCACTGCGCCCCGGTGTCGCACAGGAAATGACGACCGGAGAGAGTATCAGTGATAAACAGCAGCTTGCCCGTGTTGCTGATCACCATCGAGGCCGCGGGGCGCCCATTAGACCCGGTCCTCAGTGGTCGTAGTTGTTTTTTTGGGGGGGAAACTGCAGGGAGGGCGGCAATGTCTCGCTTTCACGCTGAACCGCGCGTGGTTGGGACACAGCTCAGCAGGCTGACGAGCTGGGGCGGCATCTGTAGGGGATAGGCGTCTTGTGGAGGCGCAGTACTGCTGAGTAACGGCGAATATTTTGTCCGCTTCTGCCGCGAGTGCTGCGCAGTCCTCAACTTCTGATCTGGCCAGGGCAGCTTGCACCTGTTCCAATAGCTGGCTGAGGAATAATTCCCGGAATAGGAAGCATTCCGGTTCGGAGCCAAGGAGGGTGAGCATTTAGCTTATTAACTCCGAAGGCTTGGATCCCCAAGCCCGGGCATAGTGAGCAGTTGACGGGCGCGCTGCGATTTAGTGAGCCCGAAAACTTGCAGCAACCGCGCCTTGAGGGTTTCGTACTTGCACTCTGTTGGAGGGTTCTCAAGGAGGCTGACGATCCGTGAGGCGGTAGAGCCATCGAGGGCGGAGACCACATCGAGATATCAGGTCTGATCCGCAACGATGTCCCTCAGTGCGAATTGTGCCTCAACCTGAATGAACCACGAGGGTGCTTGCTGCTCCCAGAACTGCGGTAGCTTCAACGAAACGGCATTGGCCTCCATGTTGTGTTCTTTTTGTGAAAAACATTCAAAAAAGACGGGGTCACCAATGTAGTAATTGACGAATTCCTAACTAAGAACTGAGGTCGACTCAGGCGATCAAACAAACAGGCTTTTAATGTAAAACTAAATGAGTGTAAACAGTTTGTTAAGATCGATACAGGAGAACCACAAAAACAGGTCTGTACAAGATAGAGCTTCCACGAGGAATGCCTGGGCAGTCACGTGGTTTGCGACATGACGTCATCGCGTTTACCCGCATTTTCCCGCGCTCTTAAAGAGGCCACGCCCCGTGCATACAAACACTATATACAAAATGAAGTAATGTCTAACACAATGGTACAGACTTAGGCTGGTGTTAGAACATCGTTAAAGGGAAATATGTACAGTTGCCCAGAGTCATTCAGTGGCTCCGCCACAAGCATTTAGAAATGCAAGAGTTAATCAAGGACAACCAGCATAGATTCATCTGAAGAAGTAACCAATCACACAGATACAGCAAAAGCATTGGCTGTTGTGTGTATGAATGTTCAGAAGGCATTTGATGAGGTACCTCACAAGAGCCTTGTTAGAAAAATTTTGGCATGTGGTACAAGAGGAAATATACAAGCACAGATAGAAAGTTGGTTGATTGACAGGAAACAAAATCCCCAATTTTATCTGGAGGCGAAGGGCGAATGTAGGGCAAGGGTGGGGCGAGGGGTGAGGGTGGGTTGAGGGGTGACTCTGGGGCGAGTGTGGGACGAGTGTGGGGCAAGGGGCGAGTGAAGGATGAGCGAGGGACGAGAAGCAAGTGAGGGGCGAGCAAGGGGCAAGCATGGGGCAAGGGGCGGTTGTGGGGCGAGCGAGGGACAAGGAGCGAGTGAGGGGTGAGCAAGGGATGAGGAGCGAGTGAGGAGCGGGTGTAGGGCAAGCATGGGGCGAAGGGCGAGTGTGGGGTGAGGGTGGGTCGAGCATGGGGCGAGCATGGGGCGAGTGTGGGCCAAACGGCAAGCGTGGGGTGAATGCGGGGTGAGGGGTGGGGAGTGGGGAGAATGTGGGGCGAGCGTGGGATGAGGGGTATGTTTGGGGCAAGGGGCAAGTGAGGGATGAGGAGTGATTGAGGGGTGAGCGAGGGGCAAGCGTGGGGTGAGGGGCGACTGTGGGGCAAAGGGTGGGTCAAGGGGTGAATGTGGGGCGAGCGTGGGGCAAGTGCGGGGGGAGGAGCGAGTGCAGGGGGAGGAGCGAGTGTGGGGGGAGGAGCGAGTGTGGGGCCCTGTCAAGCCCTGTAAGAATTTTATATGTTTCAATGAGATCACCTCTCATTCTTCTAAACTCCAGAGAACATAGGCCCATTCTACTCAATCTCTCCACATAAAACTCTCATCCCAGAAATCAGTCAAATGAAACTTCACTTCACTCCATCTAAGGCAAGAATATCCTTACTTAGGTAAGGAGACCAAAACTGTACACAGTACTCCAGGTGTGTTCTCACCAAAGCCGTATATAATTGCAGCAAGACTTCCTTACTCTTATACTCCAACCGCTTGCAATAAAGGCTAAAATACCATTTGCCTTCCTAATTGCTTGCTGTACCTGCATGTTAACTTTCTGTGAACCGTGTACAAGGACCCCCAAATCCCTCTGAACACCAACATTTACCAGTCTCTCAACTTTTAAAAAAAATTCTGCTTTTCTATTCTTCCTGCCAAAGTAGATAATTTCACACTTCCCCATATTATACTCCATCTGCCACATCCTTGCCCAATCACTTTGCTGCCTCTTTGTGTCCTCCTCACAGCTTACTTTCCTCCCTAGCTTTGTATCATCAGCAAACTTGGAAATATTACATTTGGTCCCCTCATTCAAGTCATTGATATAGATTGTAAATAGCTGAGGCTCAAACACTGATCCTTGCGGCACCCCACTAGTTACACCCTGCCATCCCGAAAATAACCCATTTATCCCTACTCTCTGTTTTCTGTCCATTAACCAACCCTCAATCTATGCTAGTATATTACCCCCAACCCCATGAGCCCTAATCCTGTGTAGATACGGAGAAAGTATTTTCTATGCTGGAGGAATCTGGAACAAGGGGAGGCACAATCTTAAAATTAGAGCCAGGTCATTCTGGGGTGAAATCAGGAAGAATTTTTTCCACACAAAAACCAGTAGAAATCTGGAATTCTCTCTCTCAAAAGGTTGTGGATGCTGGGGGTCAATTACAGTTTTTAAGACTGAGATTGATAGATTTTTGTTAGGTAACGGTATCGAGGGATATGGAGCAAAGACGACTATGGTAGGTTCCAGATACCTGTCAACATGGTATGGATCTCCCGACTTCAAGTCTGGTAATTGTGAGTTTTGAACCAATAGGCTGGGGAGTTGGGGATGATGGCCGTCAGCATTCTCCGAGATATTGGACAAAGAGCAAAATCCTGCTGGTGTTTGAAATCTAAAATAACAACAGAAAATGCTGAGACATTCAACAAGTCAGGCAGCGTCTGTGGAGAGCGGAAGGTAGGGTTAAAGTTTCAGGTGCTGAGATACCGCGGCAAACGTGGGAGTCGAGACCAGAGTTAGTAAAACACAACTGCTTTAATCAACCTCATGGCAAAGAGGAACTGGAAAAGCCAGCGCATCCATTTAAATACTCCCCAGACAGGAAGTGCTCCTGGCAGCCTGTCCCTGCGGAAACAAGTTGCTGGAGGAAAGGGCCCCCGGCTGGGGGCGTCTGCTTAAACTGTCTGTGCCGCCGTGAGCGGATTATGTCCAGTGGTGGCGTGTCACCACAGAGCTCCCCCCAGAATCCGCTTAGGAGGAGTGGACGAGTCGTGACGGTGGTCTGACGGTTCTGCCGGAGCGGCTCTGACTGGTCGCCGGTCTAGTTGGTGGGGCTGGGCGGTTCGCCGCCGACTGTGCTGGCTTGCTGGCGGGACGGCCTCTAGTTGGAGGCCGGGCCACGGGGACCTGTTCCCCTGGTTCTGTGTGTGCTGGTTTGAGCCGGTCGATGGAGACTGTGTCGACCCTGTCGCCGAGTCGCAGCTTGAAGACCTTGTCCCCGGTTTGTAGTACCTCGTACGGTCCATCGTACGGGGGTCGCAGGGGCCCACGGTGCGCGTCGTGTCGCACGAAGACGAAGCGCACCTGCTGTAAGTTTGGCAGGACGTGAGGTGCGAGTTCGCCGTGTCGGTTGACCGGAAGTGGGGCGAACTGCTGAGCGGAAGAGAAAGAGTTGAGCCGCTGCTGTTCGGCCGACCAAGGCGTGGTAGCCTCCGGAAGGAATTCGCCTGGGACGCGCAGCGGTTGTCCGTAGACTAACTCCACTGCCGAGGACTGGAGGTCTTCCTTGACCGCGGTGCGTAGGCCTAGTAGCACCCACAGTAGGCGGTCAGTCCAGGTACTGTCCTGCAGACCGGTGCGGAGTGAGGCCTTGAGTGACCTGTGGAAGCATTCACACAGCCCATTGGCCTGCGGGTAGTATGCTGTGGTTCGGTGGAGTGTCACCCCGAGGCTGCGTGCTGTGGCCGTCCAGAGTTCGGAGGTGAACTGGGCACCTCTGTCGGAGGTTATGTCGGCTGGTACGCCGAACCTTGCGACCCAGGTGTTAACGAATGCCCTGGCGATGTCGGCTGTAGTGGTGGAGGGCAGCGGCACTGCCTCAGGCCAGCGTGTGTAGCGGTCGACCATCGTGAGGAGATAAGTTTGGCCTTGCGATGGCGGCAGAGCACCGACGATGTCGACGTGTACGTGGTGGAAGCGACGGCTGGGTACCTCGAAGTCTCCCAGGGGTGCTTTTGTGTGTAGCTGTACCTTAGCCCGTTGGCAGGCAAGGCAGGAGGTGGCCCAAGTCCGAACATCTTTGCTGAGGCCGTGCCAGACGAAACGCTGGGAGAGGAGTTTGACGGATGCGCGGGCACCCGGATGGGAGAGCGCGTGTAGCGCATCGAAGATGCGGCGGCGCCAGGTTGCAGGGACGACCGGCCTGGGTTGGCCGAGTGAGACGTCACAAGTGACTGCCGTGGCTTTGGGCCCATGCGCAACCTTGGCTAGGCGTAGCCCTGGCAGGCTGGTCTCTGCCGAGAGGAGGTCTGGGTCCATGAGCTGGGCCGCTGCTAGTTGCGCGTAGTCGACCGCGAGGTGATTCGCGCAGATGGCGGGACGGGAAAGGCAGTCGACGACAATGTTGTCTCTATCGGAGACATGCTGGATGTCCGTAGTAAACTCGGACACGGCCGTGAGCTGGCGTTGCTACCTAGCGGACCAGTGTTCGGTGTGCTTGGCCATCGCGTATGTTAGCGGCTTGTGGTCCACGTACGCGGTGAAGGGGTGGCCTTCCAGGAGGAACCTGAAATGGCGGACCGACAGGTGGAGCGCGAGAAGCTCGCGGTCGAAATTAGAGTATTTGACCTCCGGGGGGCGCAGTTGGTGGCTGTAGAAGGCAAGTGGCTGCCACGCGCCATTGACCCACTGCTCGAACACGGCTCCGACCGCGTGGTCGGAGGCGTCGGTAGTGAGCGCGACCCGGGCATCGGCCCTTGGGTGCGCGAGCAGGGTGGCGTCGGCGAGCGCGTTTTTGGTGGCGTCGAAAGCGGCTGACGTGTCAGTGGTCCAGGCTACGTCCATCTTGCCGGATTTACCTCGGAGGGAGTCGTATAGGGGCTTCATGAGGGCTGCAGCTCTGGGGATGAACCTGTTGTAGAAGTTCACCATCCCGAGGAACTCCTGGAGGCCCTTGATGGTTTTGGGGCGGGGGAATTGCTGGACGGCCTGCACCTTGTTGGGCAGGGTGACGGCCCCAGCAGGGGTGATGTGGTGACTGAGAAAATTGATCTCGGTTAGGCCGAATTGGCGCTTCGCCGGGCTGAGGATGAGCCCGTGTTGGGCTAGGCGCCCGAACAGGATGCGAAGGTGTTCGAGGTGTTCCTGTTTGGAGTAGCTGGCCACGAGAATGTCGTCTAGATAGATGAATAGGAAGTTCAGGTCCCGGAGGACTGAGTCCATAAGGCGCTAGAAAGCCTGGGCTGCATTCTTGAGGCCGAAGGGCATCCTCATGAACTCGAACAGGCCAAATGGGGTGATGATGGCCGTTTTGGGGATGTCCGCGGGGTGGTAACCGCGCACCAGGTCGTCCTTGGAAAAGACGGTTCGTCCGGCCAGTCGGGCCGAGAAGTCCTGGATGTGTGGCACTGGGTATCGGTCGGGGGTGGTGGCGTCGTTGAGGCAGCGGTAGTCCCCACAAGGGCGCAAGCCTCCGCCGGGCTTGGGGGTGATGTGGAGGGGCGAGGCCCAAGGGCTGCTGGAGCGGCGGATGATGCCGAGTTGTTCCATGGTGGTGAACTCGGCCCGCGCGATTTCCAGCTTGGCCGGGTTGAGTCTGCGGGCGTGGGCAGAAACCGGGGGGCCGGTGGTGGGGATATAGTGCTCCACACCGTGTTTGGCGGCTTTGGCCGAAAAGGTCGGGTTAGTGAGGGCGGGAAACTTGGCTAGAAGTGCCGAGTAGTCGTCCGTGGCTCTGGCGAGGCAGTAGGTCATCAGGCCGGCTGAACGGGCTGGGGTGAATGCGCCGGGGATGGGGGCCATAGTGTTGATGTCGACGAGGCGGTGCCTCGGAATGTCGACAAGGAGGCCGTGGGCGCATAGGAAGTCGGCGCCGATGAGTGGGCAGAGGACCCTGGCTGTGAGGAACGCCCAGCGGTAGCGGCGGCCTGCGAGGTCGAGCGTGACCATGCGGGTGCCATATGTGCGGATGTCAGAGCCATTGGCTGCGGCCAGCGTGATACCCCGTGCGCCGCGTTGGATTTCGAGGGCGGAGGCGGGGGTGATGCTGTGCTCGGCCCCTGTGTCACACAGAAATCGGCGGTTGGTTCTGTCGTCGGTGACGTACAGTAGAGGCCCCTTTTGCCCCGCGGCCATCGTGGGGGCCAGTGCGGGGGGGGTTTGAAAGTGCACGGTGGCGTGCAGCGTTGGGCCCTAGTGCCAAAACGGGTGTGGTAGTAACAGTGACCCGGAGTGGTAGGGCGGTCGGGCCTAGTGAGCCGGGAAGACCGCGTGGTCGTTGCCGTGAGGTTGGGCGCGACGTCGTGAGCGGACTGCGCAGAGAGCAGCCGGTCGGCCTTTTTGGCTATCTCATTCAGGTCCGTGGAGCCAGACTCCACAATGAGCGGGCAGATGCTGGCGGGGAGCTGCCGAATGAAAAGCGTGCGAAAGAGGGCGCCGGTGTTTTTGTCGTCCAAGAGGGACAGCATGTGGGAAAGCAGATCTGACGGTGAAGCATCACCAAGGCCGGGGAGGTCAAGGAGTTGGCAGTTGCGCTGGTAAGAGGACGTTTGAAATTTTGTAAGTAGCGCAGCCTTCAGATGTTCGTACTTGCCTTCCACTGGTGGATCCTGCAGCGCTGCCCAAACCTTGGGGGCTGTGGCGTAGGTGAGAGAGGAGAAGAGGTGGTCGTACTTTGTGGCGTCGACTGTAATGTGTTTCAGCTGGAATCTGGACTCAGCTTGAACAAACCAGGCTTCGGCCAGGTTCTCCCAAAAGTCCGGTAGTTTAACCATGACTGCATTTGTATCCGCCATGCTAGCTTAGGATTCGTCCTGAGCGTCGGGGTCACCAGTGTTGAGATACCGCGGCAAACGTGGGAGTCGAGACCAGAGTTATTAAAACACAACTGCTTTAATCAACCTCATGGCAAAGAGGAACTGGAAAAGCCCGCGCATCCACTTAAATACTCCCCAGACAGGAAGTGCTCCCGGCAGCCTGTCCCTGCGGGAAACAAGTTGCTGGAGGAAAGGGCCCCCGGCTGGGGCCGTCTGCTTAAACTGCCCGTGCCGCCGTGAGCGGATTATGTCCAGTGGTGGCGTGTCGCCACACAGGATCTTTTGTCACAGCCAGGAGACATTACAACAGAGCATCTTTTAAGGAGGAACAGAGCTACGGAAAAGGATGCAGGGGGAGAAAAAGAGAGAGGTCTCTGATTAGGTGGAGGGCAGGAGATGATAAAATGACAGAAGACTAAAGGAGGCAATAATGAAAGAAATAAAGGGCAGAGTAGGTGTATCTGAGCCCTTAGAATGGTTACAGCAGGGAAATTAATTTGGGCTGATTTCAATCTGGGTCCGACCCGCACACAACCACTGATAATCTGGGACTAGTGGCATTAATCTGACAATCTCACCCAAAGAGTTCTCCAGGCTGAGAAGTGGAAATGTCACGAAGGCCTAGAATGGGGTGGTCCTCTGAGCCTTGTGCTGGAGCTGGGTATCAATGTCCTTACATAAGAAGATATTGTAGGAACGGAGGTTTCTATCAAAAAGACTGAGTTCGACTCAGATAATTAAATTAATGAACTTTAATGAAAACAAACGAGTTTAAACTGGAAACTGCTAGGACACATCAATAACAGGTCTATTCTCCTTGAGGGCTCCACGAGGACTGATCCCCTGATCAGCAGAGTTACATCATGACGTCATCACATTCTTCCTGCCGTTGGGGCATCACGTGACTAACAGCATGACGTCATCACGTGCTGTAAAGGTAACTGGCATTGTACAGTCAAACAGTGTAATTAAAGGTACAGGTACAGACAGTAACTACATTGCTGTTAAAGCAATTATGTACAACCGCTCTGAGCCCTTTGGTGGCTCCACCACATGCGCCCCCCTAGAATTATCTTTAACAGAAAAGGTGAGGCGAGGAGGAGGCCTGATGAGCCTGTCCGATCGACTTCGATACCCTGGTAGAGGTAGTGGATGACCGGTGGACGTGTTGGCAGTCGGTGGCGGCTGAGCAGGTGCGGTGAGCGCAGACGGGTTGTCAGGCGGCTTTGGTTGATTAGGTGCAGCGGCCATGGGCGGTCGGCCATGTTTGGGTGGTTGAGCGACTACGACAGGGTGATCCAGGTCCAGGTGAGCCGGCTTCAAACAGTCCACTGAGATGTGATCCGGTTTCCCTCCGGCGTCGACCAAAAAGGATTTGTCACCCGGTTCGATGACGCGGAAAGGACCAGTGTAAGGAGGCTTGAGTGGATCCTGGTGAGCGTCGTGTCAGATGAATACATACTCCGCAGTCTTCAGTCCCGGTGGCACGTAAGAGGTCTGCAAACCATGATTGGATGTAGGGATCGGGGCAAAGCATCTGGCCACTTCTTGGTGGCGAACGAGTTGCCGGGAGGCGGACCATGGCTCTGTGGGCGAAAGGAGAAAATCTCCTGGTACCCGGAGCGGCTGGCCATAGACGAGTTCAGCTGAAGACGATTGTAGATCATCTTTGGGCGCCGTACAGAGACCCAACAGGACCCATGGGAGTTTGTCCACCCATCCTGCGCCTTGAAGACTGGTCCGAAGAGAGACTTTAAGCGACCTGTGCAATCGCTCGCAAAGGCCGTTTGCCTGAGGATGATAGGCGGTGGTGCGATGAAGCTTGGTACCGAGCCCCTGAGCCACAGCATTCCAAAGATCCGAGGAAAACTGTGGCCCGCGGTCAGAGGAGATGTCCACTGGTACTCCGAAACGAGCGACCCAACAGGAGATGAAAGCTCTAGCGACGTCTGCCGACGTGGTGGAAACCAAAGGGATTGCCTCTGGCCACCTAGTGGTGCGGTCCACTATGGTAAGGAGATGAGTATAACCCTGAGAAGGCGGAAGCGGCCCCACGAGGTCCTCATACACGTGGTCAAAACGACGCTCCGGAACAGTGAACGCAACTACTGGAGCCTTGACATGACACTGGACTTTGGCCTTCTGGCATATGACGCAGGTATTAGCCCAGTCACCGACATCGATGTGCATACCTTTCCAGACGAACTTGGCTGACATAAGCCATTGCGAAGCCTTCATCCCTGGGTACGACAACCCGTGTATGGCATCAAAAACCCTCCGGCGCCATGCGACTGGCACTATGGGACAAGGAACTCCCATGGAAACGTCGCAAAGGAGCGTGGCACCTGCGTCCTGGAAGACGACGTCGGTCACATGGAAGCTGGAGGGAAAGGTTCGATATGATTGGACCTCCGAATCCGAATCCTGATTTTTCGCCATGAGGGCGTAGTCAATCCTCAGGTGCACCGTGTGGACCGTCGCACGGGAGAGGCAATCTGCCACCAGGTTGTCCTTACCAGACACATGTTGAATGTCCGTAGTAAATTCGGAAATGAACGTCAAGTGACATTGTTGACGAGCGGACCACGGTTCGGTGGTCTTGGCTATGGCGAACGTAAGGTGTTTGTGGTCGACAAAAGCCGTGAAGGGGCGCCCCTCCAATAAAAACCGGAAATGGCGAATGGCGAGGAATAGGGCCAGTAGTTCCCTATCGAAGGTGCTGTACTTTTTTTCATTTGTTCGCAATTGACGGCTGAAAAACGCCAGCGGTTGCCACGTGCCGTTGACCCATTGCTCTTGCACAGCACTGTTGGCGTAGTCTGACGCGTCGGTGGTAAGGGCGATAGTAGCACCTGGAAGTGGGTGTGCCAGCATGGTTGCGTTGGCCAAAACTGAATGCCTGGATCATTTCAGCTGTCCAGCTGATTGGGTCTTTACCGGACTTGCCCTTGAGGGCCCCGAACAAGGGTTGCATGAGTTGAGCCACCTTGGGGACGAAACGATGGTAAAAGTTGACCATCCCCGGGAACTCCTGCGAGGCGTTGACTGTCGACGGCCGCGGGAAAGAAGTAACCGCCTCAACCTTCGTTGCCAAAGGGACGGCGCCGCCCGATGTTATGCGGTGTCCCAGGAAGTCGATTTGTTGCAGGCCGAACTGGCACTTGGCCAGGTTGATGATTAACCCGTGTTGGCTGAGGCGCGTAAAGAGGGAACGCAAATGTGCGATGTGCTCCTCCTTGCTGGCACTGGCGATGAGTATGCTGTCCAGGTAGACAAAATGGAAACGCAGGTCCCGAAGAACGGAGTCCATTAAACAATGGAACGCCTGTGCTGCATTCTTTAAGCCAAACGGCATCCGCAGGAACTCAAAGAGGCCAAAAGGGGTGATGACCACGGTTTTCGGGATGCCTTGTGGGTGCACTGGAACCTAGTGATATCCACGGATGAGGTCCACTTTAGAGAAGATAGTACTTCCCGCCAAGTGGGCCGAGAAGTCCTGGATGTGCGGGATTGGGTACCGATCTGGAGTGGTGGCGTCGTTGAGGCGTCGGTAGTCACCGCATGGCCGCCAGCCGCCGCCTGGTTTCGGCATGATGTAGAGAGGTGAAGGCCAGGGACTGTTCGATCGCCTAATGATGCTGAGCCGCTCCATTGTGGCGAACTCCGCCTTCGCAGCTGCAAGCTTGCCGGGTTCGAGCCTTCTAGCCCGCACATAAACCGGGGAGCCAGTAGTGGTGATGTGATCTTCAACACCATGTTTTGTCACTGAAGAGGAGAAGGTGGGCCTTGTCAGCTCTGGAAACTCCCCGAGGAGCCGCGTGAAGTCATCTGGAGGAGGAAAAGCACAGGCAATGGAACGCGCCACAGAGGTACCGTGGAAACACAGGATCAAGTGGAAGGTCGCCGCGTTGATCAGCCGGCGGTGTCGGACATCGACTAGCAGGCTGTTGGCACACAGAAAATCTGCCCCTAGGACAGGCTGTGAGACTGTAGCCATGACGAAATCCCAAAAGAAGCGCTGACCGCCGAAACAGACTTTGACCCGCCGCTTTCGGAACGTTCAAATAGCTGCGCCATTAGCCGCTACGAGGGAAAAACCGAGGTTCCCAGTCTGCGTGTCGAGCTTCGACGCAGGTAGAATGCTACACTGCACCCCGGTGTCACAAAGGAAACGGCAGCCCGAGAGGGATTCGTTGATATAGAGGAGTTTCCCCGTAGAACCGACGGCCATCGCCACCGCGGAACGCCCGTTAGATTTGGTCATCCGTTGCCAGGGACGCCGCCTGCGCCTTCTTGGTTTTTTTGGGGGCGAAAAACTGCAGGGGGAATGGCAGCATCGTGCTTTCGTGCCAAAACGAGTGTGGTAGGAGCACCAGCCCGCTGTAGGAGAAGCCGGGACCGCGTCTGTGGGGGGTGGGCGCCTCGTGGCCGCGCAGCACTGCTGGGTAACTGTGAAAATCTTATCAGCTTTGGCCGCAAGCTTGGCGCAGTCAGTAATGTCGGAGCTGGCCAGGGCAGCCTGAACCTGTTCAGGCAGTTGGTAGAGGAAAAGCTCCCGGAAGAGGAAACACCCAAGAGCGTGAGCATTTGACTCATGAGCTCGGACGGTTTGGAGTCCCCGAGGCCGGGCAGCGTGATGAGCCGGCGAGCACGCTCCGACTTTGATAGCCCGAAAACCTGAAGCAATCGTGCCTTAATTGCATCATACTTGCTGTCAGTAGGAGGAATACCAATGAGGCTGATGATCCGGGATGCAATTGCGCTGTCGAGGGCGGAGACCACGTAATAATAACGGGTCTGATCTGCGTTGATGTTCCGAATGGTGAACTGGGCTTCAGCCTGGATGAACCACGCGTCTGGTTGTTGCTCCCAGAACTGTGGCAGTTTCAGCGTGACGGCATTTGTGTCCATGTCGAATCTTCCACGAAAATCGTTCGTAGAAGTCGGGGTCACCAATGTAGGAACGGAGGTTCCTATCAAAAAGACTGAGTTCAACTCAGATAATTAAATTAATGAACTTTAATGAAAACAAACGAGTTTAAACTGGAAACTACTAGGACACATCAATAACAGGTCTATTCTCCTTGAGGGCTCCACGAGGACTGATCCCCTGATCAGGAGAGTGATGTCATGACGTCATCACGTTCTTCCCGCCGTTGGGGCATCACGTGACTAACGGCATGACGTCATCACGTGCTGTAACGGTAACTGGAATTGTACAGTCAAACAGTGTAATTAAAGGTACAGGCACAGACAGTAACTACATTGCTGTTAAAGGAATTATGTACAACCACTCTGAGCCCTTTGGTGGCTCCGCCACAATATGGTGCATGTTAACCTAGTCTTTTCCCACTTTAATAGTTTGTGGGTTCCTCAGTATCTCTAACCTCTGAGTGATGTGAGCAATGATTTTTTAAAAAACACTGACATTTCCCACCCACCCTCAAGGTAATGACACAAAAGTTTCAGCATGTCTATCTAACATTGCAATCTACATTATTCAACACTGAGCATTTGCATTCCACAGATGACATTCCCATGGACACAGCACTGTTGGAATTGGTGCTCTACGAGCGTGATTATCTCTACTGAAAACTTGCAATCGCTCCAATTTCCCTGTATCTTTTGAAAGTTAATCAACAAAGTGGTGGTTGATCTCACAGGTCACGAGGAGGGGAGGGGAGATTGGTCGGAGTAGCTGAAGAATGTCTTGGCAAGAAAGGCTCACATTCCCTGTTTAACTGTTCACACAGAGCAAGAAAATGCAGTGACTGTCCGGTCACGCACCAAGTGTGGGGGTGGGGGAGGCAACAGTAAAGGAGGTCAACTGGCAAGTTTGTTCAAGTCTTTGGAATGACTCCCGTGGGATCTCACTGATAAAGAAGTTATTGCAAATATCACATTGATCAGTTGTGCTGATTGGGATTTCACTGAGTGCATCGCAGCACAGGAAGAATGCCAGCACTAATCTCAATCATTTCTATCGGAGCACGTCAGTTGGATGGGTGGCATGACTGCTACCAATGGCTGGAATGCAGAGGGACAGAAAACGATGTGCTGTCAGTACCAGCAGATCATTGAATTCTTTGCACACAACGCTCATTTCAGTTCCCATGAAAAATACCATCTCCTTTACAGAGCAATTTCCATTTAAACCATTAAGAACTCAACCACATTGACAACATTACACTCTCAGCCCAAGGGCTGTAAGAGACCAATTATCAGCAAACTGGCTGGGTTTCATCAAGTTCATCTCTGCTTTCAGTGCTGCTGTTGAGGCAGCACAGTCTCATTAACCTGATAAGTACTGGTGACTGATTCCCCTTTCCAATTGATTCATCCAGCAATTATCTGCTCCTGGTTATAAGGACAAGTTCTGTGAGGTGCTTATGGTTGTACAGTTGCCTTCTAGTGTTTCAGAGGCAGGTTTTAACCACGAATCAGTTGGGAGCTGACCTGAGGAAATAAAAAACACTCAGCCAGTTTGGAGCTAGTGTGAACGATATGTATTCTCAGATTGTGTTTATGTTTGATGTGGAGATATTCCAGTAAACTCAATTTACAACTTTCCCCATCAGCTCTCGAACCAAACCTGCCTTGCTCCGATACTTCCTGCTACAGTCAACTCCCGTCGTCTCCAGTGCACGGCTTCACCTACATTTCTAAAAGTGATAAACAATTTGTACACAATTGGAGCTTACCCATGAGTCGCCATCTGCTGAGCTCGTCAAATGAGCCAGTCTGCTAGGGGATGGCACAGTCTGCTGGGGTGGCACAGGCTGCTGGGGTGGCACAGTCTGCTGGGGGATGGCAGAGTCTGCTGGAGTGGCACAGTCTGCTGGGGATGGCACAGTCTGCTGGGGTGGCACAGTCTGCTGGGGGATGGCACAGTCTGCTGGGGTATGGCACAGTCTGCTGGATGATGGCACAGTCTGCTGGGGTGGCACAGTCTGCTGGGGGATAGCACAGTCTGCTGGGGTGGCACAATCTGCTGGGGGATGGCACAGTCTGCTGGGGGATGCCACAGTCTGCTGAGGAATAGCACAGTCTACTGGGGGATGGCACAGTCTGCTGAGGGATGGCACAGTCTGCTGGGGGATGGCACAGTCTGCTGGGGTGGCACAGTCAGCTGGGGGATGGCACAGTCTGCTGAGGGTGGCACAGTCTGCTGGGGGATGGCACAGTCTGCTGGGGTGGCACAGTCTGCTGGGGGATGGCACAGCCTGCTGGGGTGGCACAGTCTGCTGGGGGATGGCACAGTCTGCTGGGGTGGCACAATCTGCTGGGGGATGACACAGCCTGCTGGGAGATGCCGCAGTCTGCTGAGGGATAGCACAGTCTACTGGGGGATGGCACAGTCTGCTGAGGGATGGCACAGTCTGCTGGGGGATGGCACAGTCTGCTGGGGTGGCACAGTCTGCTGGGGGATGAAACAGTCTGCTGGGGGCGGCACAGTCTGCTGGGGGATGGCACATTCTGCTGGGGTGGCACAATCTGCTGGGCGATGGCACAGTCTGCTGGGGGACAGCACAGTATGCTGAGGGATGACACAGTCTGCTGGGGTGTGGCACAGTCTGCTGGGGGATGCCACAGTCTGCTGAGGGATGCCACAGTCTGCTGGGGGATGCCACAGTCTGCTGAGGGATGCCACAGTCTGCTGGGGAATGGCACAGTCTGCTGAGGGATGCCACAGTCTGCTGAGGGATGCCACAGTCTGCTGGGGGATGCCACAGTCTGTTGAGGGATGCCACAGTCTGCTGGGGGATGGCACAGTCTGCTGGGTAATGGCACAGTCTGCTGGGGGTTGCACAGTCTGCTGGGGGTGGCACACTCTGCTGGGGTGTCACACTCTTTTGGGGGATGGCACAGTCTGCTGGGTGGCACATTCTGCTGGGGGATTGTAGAGTCTGCTGGGGAATAACACAGTCTGCTGTGATGGCACAGTCTGCTGGGGATGGCACAGTCTGCTGGGGACAGCACAGTCTGTTGGGGGATGGCACAGTCTGCTTGGGAATGGCACAGTCTGCTGGGGTGGCACATTCTGCTGGGGTGGCACACTCTGCTGGGGGAATGTAGAGTCTGCTGGCGAATGGCACAGTCTGCTGTGTGGCACAGTCTGCTAGGGGACAGCAGAGTCTGCTGGGGGACAGCACATTCTGTTGGGGGATGGTACAGTCTGCTGGGGAATGGCACAGTCTGCTGGGGTGGCATATTCTGCTGGGGGATTGTGCAGTCTGCTGGGCAATGGCACAGTCTGCTGGCTTGGCACATTCTGCTGGGGGATTGTACAGTCTGCTAGGGTCGGCACAGCCTGCTAAGGGGAAGTCGCAGTCTGCTGGGTTTGGCACATTCTGCTGTGGGATACCACAGTCTGCTGGGGGGATGCCACAGTCTGCTGGGAATAGCAAAATCTGCTGGGGGATTGTACAGTCTGTTGGGGACAGCAAAGTCTGCTGGGGATGGCACAAAGCTGGGGGATGGCACTGTCTGCTGGGGATGGTACAGTCTGCTGGGGGTGGCACAGTTTGCTGGGGGTGGCACAGTCTGCTAGGAGATTGCACAGTCTGCTGAGGACAGCACAATCTGTTGGGGAATGGAACAGTCTGCTGGGGGATGGCAAAGTCTGCTGGGGGGCTGTTCATCCTGCTGATGAATGGTACATTCTGCTGGGGGACGGCAAGGTCTGCTGTGAGGTTGTACAGTCTGCTGGGGGACAGCACAGTCTGCTGGGAGATGGCACGGAGCTGGGGAATGACACAGCCTGTTGGGGAGAGCACACATTGCTGGGCATGGCACACTCTGCTGGGCATAGCACACTCTGCTGGGCATAGCACAGTCTGCTGGGGAGAGCACAGTCGGCTGGGGGACGGCAAGTTCTGCTGGGAGATGGCACAGTCTGCTGGGGTTTGGCACAGTCTGCTGGGGGTGGGGGAAAGCCATAGTCTGTGGGAATAACATAGTCTGCTGGGGGATGGCACAGAGCTGGGGGAATGGTACATTCTGTTGGGAGATGGCACAGTTTGCTGGGGTGGCACAGTCTGCTGGGGGTGGCACAGTCTGCTTGGGATGGCACAGTCTGCTGGGGGATGGCACAGTCTGCTGGGAGATGGCACAGTTTGCTGGGGGTGGCAAAGTGTGCTGGGGACGGCACAGAGCTGGGAAGTGGCACAGTCTGCTTGGGAATGGTTCAGTCTGCTGGGGGAATGGTACAGTCTGCAGGGGGATGGCACAGTCTGCTGGGAGATGGCAAGGTCTGCTGGGGGACTGTACATTCTGCTGGAGAATGGTACATTCTGCTGGAGGATGGAAAGGTCTGCTGGGAGATTGTACAGTCTGCTGGGGACGGCAGAGCCTGCTGCGGGACAGAACGGAGCTGGGGAGTGGCACAGTAAGTTGGGGGATGGCACACACTGCTGGGCATGGCACACTCTGCTGGGCATAGCACAGTCTGCTGGGGATGGCACAGTCTGCTGGGGATGGCACAGCCTGCTGGGGGATGGCACAGTTTGCTGGGGATGGCACAGTCTGCTGAGGACGGCACAGTCTGCTAGGGGATGGCACAGTCTGCTAGGGAATGGCACAGTCTGCTGGGAGATGGCACAGTCTGCTGGGGGATGGCACGGTCTGCTGGGAAACGGCACGGTCTGCTGGGGAATGGCACGGTCTGCTGGGGAATGGCACTGTCTCTTATGGGACAGCCCGGTCTGCTGGAGGACAGCACAGTCTGCTGGGGAATGGCACGGTCTGCTTGGGGACGACACAATCTGCTGGGGGATGGCACAGTCTGCTGGGGGAAGGCACAGTCTGCTTTGGGGTGGCACAGTCTGCTGGGGGATGGCACAGAACTGGGGGACAGCACAGTCTGCTGGGGGACGACACAGTCTGCTGAGGGACAGCACAGTCTGCTGGGGGATGGCACAGTCTGCTGGGGGATGGCACGGCCTGCTGGGGGATGGCAGAGTCTGTTGGGGGTGGCACAGTCTGCTGGTGGAATGACATGGTCGGCTGGGGGACAGCACAATCTGCTGGGGAAAGGCACTGTCTGCTGGGGGATGGCACGGTCTGCTGGATGACAGCACAGAACTGGGAGATGGACATTCTGCGGGGGAAGGCACAGTCTGCTGGGGGGCGGCACAGTCTGCTGGGGATGGCACAGAGCTGGGGGACAGCACAGCCTGCTGGGGGATGACACAGCCTGCTGGGGGATGGCACAGTCTGCTGGTGGATGGCATGGTTTGCAGGGAATAGCACACCCTGCTGGAGGACAGCACAGTCTGCTGGGGGGGGGGTGACACAGTCTACTGGGGTCAGCACATTCTGCTGGGGGATTACACAGTCTGCTGGGGTCAACACAGTCTGCTGGAGGATGGCACAATCTGCTGAAGCATAGCACAGTCTGCTGGGGTCAGCACAGAGCTGGGTCCTTGGAAGAGGGGTGGAAAACTCCTAGTTACAATTTTATTTTCAACCAAAAAGGTCAGATTTATTTATTTATGTCAATGAAGCATTAACAGCCTCGTTTTCACATTCATTAATTAGCTCAAAACAAAATGGTTTATTTGTTGTTTTAATATCTTCTCTTGGAGAACAGTGTGAAGTAGTGGGAGGATTCTTAGGCTGACTAACAGTCAGGCAACCCACAACGTGAGCACTTCTTCCATGGTCATAACCATCTTTATACCGGCCAATAGGGAGGTTAATGGGGAGGGTTTTATGGGCTCCCACAACCCATATGATGGGGGGAGTGTGGCCCACCCACCGGTCACGAGCATCCCGCTGGATGTCAACCCAGAATTGCAAGCCGGAGCTCCGGTCTCCACTCACCGGGATTCGAACCATGCAGCTTTTGATTCAAGAGGTGGGACTGTTACCACAAAGGCTCGCTCCTAAAGCAAAACCGTGCGTGCTGCAGATTTCTGCAATAATTCAACAGTGGGAATAATAGAAAGCCCAGCAAAACACAATAATGCTGGGAACATTCTCCGTCCGCTCTTTTCAAGCAGCTAAATTGTCACTGGGCAGGTGGAACCGACAATGTTTTGCCATCCCAGCACCACGCGGAGCAAAGTCGTCACCACGCAAATGTAGAAAATGCCAATATAGCCATAAGGCCCAGTCTACCCTGTAATGATATCAGCAAATAGTGATGGTATTTGCCTGTTTGATTATTTATCCCTTACCAGCAGAGGGCAGGTGAGAGAGGCAGTTTAGTTTTAGTTTCGTTTTAGATGGATCTCTAACATGGTGTCTCCTGTAATGCTGTTAGCTGAGTTGAACAAGCTTTAGATTAAAAGACATTCTCTTTCATGAATGTGTCGTCATTGAACCCACATACAAATCAATACACACCCCAGATAGAAACGTCTGTTCTGCAACAGGCTTTGAGGGTGATTTTAAACCAACCCAGCCAACAGAAACAGGGAGGCCTTGCAGTTAAAATCACCTCGAAACCTTAACACCCCATTCCTGCTGTGACGGTGGGTGACGGGTGGATGACAGGGATGTGCGACGGGGGTGACGGGGGGTGACGGGGATGGGTGACGGGGGTGATGAGTGGGGGACAGGGGTGGGTGATGGGGGTGCGGTGATTGGGGGGTGATGTGGGGGTGATGGTGATGGGTGCAATGTTCCCTCTAAACTTTCTTTGTACTGGGCGGGCTCCAAACTCATCTGAGCACTACTTTTTTGTCCGTGGGCAGTTTACATTTACATCACAGTTATCAACTGTGAGCGGCCTCCTTATTTCAATGCATGATACATTCCAGATTGTCGTGCGGCGTCGTAAGCGTGCACCGTAGAGGGAGGATTGGTCCACTGTGCATGCCTCAACAGCAAAGTCTAATAGTTCAGATAATATGCTGACCATCAATCACAACACATCACTTCAGCTGCTGCCCCAGCGACTGTATTGGGGAACATTTGTACCTGTCGACCCTCATTTCGTGATTCCCCCAATGAGAGTTCAAGTAGTTTATGGTAAATGATACTTCAACCTTTGGGCGCAGTGGGTGTGGGGACCTGGTAGGACCCGTCCTGTCTCCACAGAAGCATGGCCAGTGGATGGAGGAAACCACCCTTCCTGTAGGGAAAGTCTGCTGGCAGGAAGCAGCAATGAGAAGCTGAAATGTAGGGAAAGTGGTGAAACAGGTGAAATATTTTTGTACATAGAGTCTACTATTATAGTTAGAATATAAAGTAGAGTCCAGATCGCTACATCAGCAAGAGAAATGTTTTAGTATTAAGCACAAAATATAAGATACCTAAACTTCCTATTGGCATTAATTTTAATATCTGGTGTGAATCCTATGTTACAGTAGACACTTGGGAACATGAAAGGACAGGATTTTCCTTTACAATTATAAAAATGCAGCTATCCAGTTCTGTTCCTGCCACAAGTAAATAAAATGGTCATGTGTATTACTTTTTCCCGAAAGTTAAGAAATGTATTTACATAGAATTACTCCACATTAATCAACATCTCTCAATTTTTATAATAATCTCCCAACCTGTTCAGATCTCCCTGAAACTTGCCCACTCGTACCCTATTATTTATCCCCTGCCAGTTTGGTATCCCTGGATTGCCAGACCTCCAGCTCCCGATACACGGCAGCTCTCAGGTGGTGGAGGACGGCATTGGCCGCTTGAGCACACATTGTCCCTTGTGTATCTCTCCAGGATTTGGAGTTCCCGGATAAGCAATATTTCATTCTTCATTCTCCAGATATGTTCAGCTAGCCTTTGGCAGGATTCATACTTAAGGCTGACTCACTGGAGACTACTGTCTCCCTCCTAACTGATCCCATATTTCTCTTTTCTATCTGTAATCAATTAGCTCCTTATTTGAAGAGTAAGTGAACATGTCTGATTTGGGTGTGGGTTAAGTCCCAAGGCTGTACTTACAGGGACATATCATTAAGTTCTATTTCAGAAAAGAGGAATGCCTTGGGGGAAAGGGTTAGACCAATAGGATCCTTATGGGAACAATCAGGCAATGAAAATTGGCATAGGTGCCTGCAGATGACTCATCTTCCAGTTGTCTCCTCCCAGCATGAGGAGATGCCTCCCACTTGACAGCAATGCAGCAGAGATCAGGAACTCAATGGAGTGGAAAGATGGAATGTGCCATGGTACCGCTACGAGCCACTGCGTTTCTGCTCCAGTGTTCCGCACTATCTCCGCACAGGCTTTGTTCATTAACTTAGGCCCTTTTTGAGGATCAGTATTTGTTTGTTTTCCTTTCTCAGTTGTATTAATTTTCTGAATCCACTTTACTTTTTCTGATATCTGATACAGTACCCACCACTGACACTGTCCCTGGCTATCCCAGGCAGCTGCCTATATCGGTCAAATAGCGCTAACCATTTGCCATCACCACAGGAGCCAGTTAGAAAGATGCTACTTATTATATATTAAGCACACTGACTATTTCCAGCAGCGCTTACCCTGTAATTGCACATTTAAAATTCTCTGCTGATTTCATAAGATTTCATAAGAACATAAGAAATAGGAGCAGGAGTAGGCCACTTGCCCATCACCCTATCCTCACTCACCTACATTGGCTCCCAGTCCCTCAATCTGTTAAATTAAAAATATTTATCCTTGGTTTTAAATCACTCCATATCACCCCTCCCTATCTCTGTTGCATCCTCCAATCCTACAACAGAGCCTTCCCCCCAATTCTCTCTTAAGAACATAACATAAGAAATAGGAGTAGGAGTAGGCCATTTGGCCCCTCGAGCCTGCTCTGCCATTCAATAAGATCATGGCTGATCTGATCTTGGCCTCAACTCCACTTTCCTGCCCGTTCCCCATAACTCTTGACTCCCTTATCATTCAAAAATCTATCTATCTCCACCTTAAATATATTCAATGACCCAGCCTCCAAAGCTCTCTGGGGAAGAGAATTCCACAGATTTACGACACTCTGAGAGAAGAAATTCCTCCTCATCTCCGTTTTAAAAGGATGCCCCCTTATTCTGAAATTATGCCCCCTAGTTCTAGATTCCTCCACAAGGGGAAACATCCTCACTGCATCTACCCTGTCGAGCCCCTTCAGAATCTTATATGCTTCAATAAGATCCCCTCTCATTCTTCTAAACTCCAATGAGTATAGGCCCAACCTGCTCAACCTTTCTTCATAAGACAGCCCCTTCATCTCAGGAATCAACCTCATGAACCTCCTCTGAACTGCCTCCAATGCAAGTATATCCCTCCTTAAATAAGGAGACCAAAACTGCACGCAGTACTCCAGGTGTGGTCTCACCAGTGCCCTGTACAGTTGTAGCAAGACTTCCCTACTTTTATACTCCATCCCCCTTGCAATAAAGGCCAACATTCCATTTGCCTTCCTACTGACTTGCTGTACCTGCATGCTAACTTCTTGTGTTTCATGTACAAGGACCCCCAGATCCCTCTGTACTGCAGTATTTTGTAGTCTCTCTCCATTTAAATAATAATTTGCTTTTCTATTTTTCCTACTAAAGTGGATAACCTCATATTTTCCCACATTATACTCCATCTGCCAAATTTTTGCCCACTCACTTAACCTATTTATATCCCTTTGCAGATTCTTTGGGGCCGATTTTAACTCAGGTGCGGGCAATTGTCTGGTTCCCCGAATTTCGTGATTCCCACACGAATCGGGGCGGCACGGTGGCATAGTGGTTAGCACTGTTGCCTCACAGCGCCAGGGACCCGGGTTCGAATCCGGCCTCGGGTGACTGTCTGTGTGGAGTTTGCACATTCTCCCCGTGTTTGCGTGGGTTTCCTCCGGGTGCTCCGGTTTCCTCCCACAGTCCAAAGATGTGCGGGTTAGGATGATTGGCTATGATAAAAATTGACCCTTAGTGTTAGGGGGGATTAAATACGTGGGGTTATGGGGATAGGGTTGGTGTAGGGGTTACGGGGATCGGGTGGGATATGTGTCGGTGCAGGCTCGATGGGCCAAAATGGCCTCTATCTGCACTGTGGGGTTTCTGTGATTCTGTGATTCTGTGAATCTAAATGGATGTGTGAGATTGATGCAATTTTAACTCAATTGGCCAATTGATTTCCAATGTGTGGGAAGCCTTTGCAAATGGGTTTTTCATGACTGCAAGTCTGTAGGGGGTGGTGTGTGCCCAGTCAGCTCTGCCCCTGACTGTCCCTGAGCGGTTCGAATCGCTCCCACACCCCTGGGCTCTAGACAGCGGACTTAGGTACGGGCGGCGATACAGAAATAGTGTAGACAAGTGGTTTGGTGCAAGAAAACCATAATTTTTATTAAAGGCACAATAAAACACAATACTGAGAATTACTGGAATAGTTACAGGCATATAAAATTACACTTATTTGGGAATGGGGAACACACGGCACATCGAGGGAAACAAATACATTAAAAATCCCTTTATCCTTATCCCATCTCCAATACCTAACTAGATTAAGCTACAAGGGGCCAGGAATCCATGCTCACCAATGGGGTTTCTTTTATGGTTCGAAACCTGTCGATTAAGCCGGTTATGGTTTTTGGGGTTCGCTCTTGTTGTCTTTCAGGCCTGCCGTCGTCATGTGGTCACAGGGCGTGGTGATGGAGTTGTCTGTGTGAAGTACCCTTCCTTTCCTTCGTTAGATTAAAGTCTTTTGTGGGGTACTTCACCTTGCAGGAATGGTTGTTCTTATCGTGGTGGTTTGGTCGCCGACGGTTTTGTTGTGGTTGGGGCTCGGTTGGCGGCTTTTACCGCTAATATGATTTTACTATCCAAGCTACAAATGCCAGCTTATAACTAGGCCGTTTGCCCCCCTCCACCCCCCCCAATGCTTCTTCTTGCTGCCCTTCTCTGCCTATCAGTTTTACCGTTCGTCTTGTCTCATCTCGTCTGCCCGTTTGCAGCCTGTGTGTCCTGTGCGTGCTCGATTCGGTTCCATTCTCCTCCCCGTGTTTGGCCCCCAGTGTTGTAATGGGTGCCCTTGGTGTCGGGAGCGAGCAAGAGGCCGAGCAACAGGGCGAGAGGCAAGAGGCAAGAGGGTGAGCGCTACCGGTGGGCCTACAATTATACTCAGTTCTTCACCCCTTATCTGCGCACCAAATCAGGTCAGTTCTTTGTCTAACTTTTGGCGGGCTCGTCTAAAATGATTACAGCCATTTACTTTAACGACTTCTGGGGCGGTTGTCTCATTGTTTAATGGCTTCGATATCCTGGCTGTTTGTTGTTTCTGAAATTTAATCGTCTTTCCTGGCTTAGTAGCTACCTTTGAGCTGTTACCGATTATTTATGCAAAAAGTTAATGGCCTCACGATTAGGTCCATCCTGACTTGATCTGTTCCAAGGTGAAGAATGCATATTCTGCGTTTACCTAGCTTTCTGGCTTTAGAAAAGGACAAAGTCTTTCACAGATCCATACATGTTAGGTTTCGTTTCAGGATTTGAATGGGCCTGCCTTCGCAGGGCCTTACTTTTAAAATCCTGCAAGCCTTGGTCACGAGGTTTCAGAAGACATTTTCTTTTGGGTACCCTTTTTAATAACTTGTCCATACAGGGTCCCTTTATCCATAACTTTTGGGGAATGTGGGAATTTTGAGAACCCTACAAGTCCCCTCCGATGACGTCATCATTGCTGCTGCATTTAAGGTCCACAGCAAGCCTTGCTTCCTCTGCAGGCTTCCAAGCCTTCCCCTTATGATGGCACAGGAGCCTGCAGGAACAATGGCCAGCAGGAGGGCAAGAGCTGCGCCTAAATTTGACGAGGCATCACTGCAGGCATTGTTGGATGGGGCTAGGGCCCACAGGGAGGTCCTGTTCTTCAGGGAGGAAGAGGCCTCCCAGTCAGACTAAGGCTGTGTGGCTACAGGTGGCTGGGGAAGTCAACTCCTTGGGGTTCACCCGGCGCACCTGGATGCAGTGCAAGAAAAGATTCCATGACCTTCATCGCACTGGAAAAGTAAGTATGAAGTTTCCATCACCATCAATCTGATCCTCATTGCCTTTCCTCACCAGCACTCAGCTTTAGCAATCTCTTCCTCCACATCCCACTTGACACTCACATCCATGCACCCTTAGCCATTCCCTCTCTCTCTGTGCTCACATTCACCTAACTATTCGACCATGCAACCCTCACATTCCCTCTCACTCTGATGCTTTGAACATGACTGACAACACACAGGGAGGGCCCTTTGTCTTGCAACCTCATTCCATCTTTGTCTCCTAAGTATCTATGCTATGCAATCTCTACACTCACTCCTTCATTCACACTCAACCTCCACTTGTCTCCCTCATTGAAGGATGTAAGATTCGCAAAATTTCCACATTCCCCCAATGTTACTAATAAAAGGATCCCTGCATGGACATTTTAAAAATAGGTACCCAAAAGATGGCGTCCGCACCTCGTGACCAAAAGCCTGCAAGATTTTAAAAAGCTTGGACTCTGTGGCAGCACAAGCCGCTTTGGGAAATCGAAACTTAAAATGCAGTTCTGTGAAAAGGACTTTTGTGTTTTGAAAGCCAGACAGCTACACTGAATATGCATTATGTCAGATCGTAGACAGATCAAACCCAGTTAGGCCTATACATGAGGCCATTAGTTTGTCCGCATAAATAATTGGAAACAGCTTATGGAAGCCATCAAGGTTGGACAGGCCGATTAGAATGCATTAATGACAATACAGCCAGGCCATCAGGTGCGATAAATGGCCATCTAAATCCAGTTAACTTAGATTGCTATAATCATTTAAAACAGCCCGCCAAAATTGAAACAATAAACTGACCTGATTTGGCGCGCAGATAAGGGGCCATCGAAAGGAGTATAACTGTAGGCCCCCAGTAGCAATTGCCCTCTTGGCTCTTGGCTCTTGTCTATTGACTCTTGCTCTGCTCTCAACTCTGACCCCTTGTTGGGCCTTGGGCTGCCGCCGCCTGTACTCATGCCCTGGCCTCGTTTTCAGCAGTCAAGGACATCCATACCAAGCGCAGGGGAGGGGAATACGACCCGAGTCCAAAGTCACCCAGGACACCCGGGCCACGAGAGAGGGCAGAGGAAACGAGGTGAAACAAGATGAGATGAATAGAGATGAAGAAGAAGGTAACAACTTGATAAGAGCAGAGCAGGGCAGCGAAAAACGTATCGATAAAGGCCTAGCGCCTCGTTATAAGCTGGCGCTTGGGGGGAAGAATCTTGTTGAACACTGCAAATAAACGCAGGTGTCCACGCCACAATGAATATACTGGCGTTTGACGCTTGGTTAGTAAAATCTGAGCAGTAAAGACTGCCAACCGCCCTATCGACACAACGTTACCACCGACGACCGCCCGAGGGAGAAGAAGAAGAGAAACCATCGTGACGAGACAACGACGGTAGCTGAGGAGAAGAAAGGTGTGTTGCAGCAGCAGCTCCAGCACCGCGCCCTGAGACCACGTGGCGATGGGGTACCTAAAAGGACAAAAGACCAAACCTCAAAACCCGCATCCGTGAAAACAGCTGGCTTTGCTTTAGATTGGTGAGCATGAATTCCTGGCCCCTCATAGCTTAATCTAGTTAGGTATAAGGGTGGGATAAGGATAAGAGGATTGTTAATGTAGTTGTTTTTTCTCTCGATGTGCCGTGTGTTCCCCATTCCCTGTATAAGTATAATTTTTGTATTTGCCTGTATTTTATACTAGTGACTTCTCATAAGACTGTTTTATTTTCTGCTTTAATAAAATCTTGGTTTTCTTACACCAAACCACCTGTCTACTTGAGTTTTCTGTATCGCCACCTGTACCTAAGTCCGGTGTCTAGAACCCAGGGGCGTGGGAGCGATTCGAACCGCTCACAGACAGTCAGGGGCATAACTGACTGGGCGCACGTGCCACCCGCCACCCCCTACAAGGAGAAGAGAGCTCACAACTGGAGAGAGCAAGCCAGGGCAGGAGGAGGGCCACCCGCATTAGCCCAGCTCACCTCCTGGGAGGAAGCCATCCTGGAGATTGTCTGGGCTGATACAGATGCCGAAGTTGGGGAAGGACAGACAGGTGCATCCCTGCAAGCTGGTGACAGAATAGTTTTCCATCTCTCTCATTGACATTGCATGAGTCGCTGATATTGGCCCAGAAATTCCAGAACGGGGCTTGCAGCGCGTGCAAGCCCCGTATTTGCACTTACCCCGCGCTCGTGCCGATCAGCTTCTGGGACGCCTGAACTTGCAGAAATAGAAAGCACATTCCCGGGCAGCGTATGACGTCACGCCGCCCAGGAGTGCAGCCAGCGCGAAGCCAGGAGCGTGCAGTGTAAGTGAGGCACGCCCCTTGAGGTCTCAGTTTCACTGGACACGCCCCCAATGTTTCTGTCAAGCTGCTAAGGATTTTTACATGCAAAGCAGCAGTTTAAATAGGTTTTTGGAAGTTTTTTGAAGATTTTGGTAACTTTTATAAACTTTTTAAAATGTTTACATTATTTTGAGTAATCTGAAGTAGTTTTAAAGAGAATTAAAGCAATTTAAAGACTTTTAAAAGCCCTAAAAGAATTTTTTAAATTCCATTTATTTATTTAGCAATGTCGTCGTCATACGTGTCTTCACACTGTTCCCTTTGGGGAACTGTATGAAGTGGTGGAAGGATTTATGGCCATGATTAACGCTCATTCCGTGACCGTAACCATCTTTGAACCAGCCATTAGGGCGGTTAGTCCTATGGCGGGAGGGTTTTACGGGCTCCCACAAGCTATACAAGGAGGGGGGGCCACCCACACCCACGGACGCAAATATCCCACTGGATGTCAACCCAGAATTTAGAGCCGGAGCTCCGACTCCACTTGCCGGGACTGTCTGGAGCGGGGTTCGAAACCCTACCCTGATCTGGCCCAGCGGCGGGGATCCTACCGCTATGACAAAGGCCCAATCCAATTAGCAACGTGAAATGGCAGCATAGGGCTCCAGTCACGGGGAGGGAAAAGGTGCAGGAAACGTATGGGTGTCACCTTTTGTGCGGAGTGGGCCTTTTGCGTAGCAGTAAGCATCCCCGCCGCTGGGCCAGAAGGAGTAGGGTTTTGAACCCCACTCCAGACAGTCCCGGCAAGTGGAGTCGGAGCTCCAACTTTAAATTCTGGGTGGACATCCAGCGGGATGCTTGCGTCCGTGGGTGTTGGTGGCCCCCCCCCCTCAGATGGGTTGTGGGAGCCCGTAAAACCCTCCCGCCATAGGACTAACCACCCTAATGGCTGGTTCAAAGATGGTTACGGTCACGGAATGAGCGTTAATCACGGCCATAAATCCTTCCACCACTACTTCATACAGTTCCCCAAAGGGAACAGTGTGAGGATACGTACGATGATGACCTCTTGCGCAATGCACCTCCTTGGACCCTCAGTCGCAGATGCGAGGGGGCAAGTCAGGCAATTGTTAAATTTTTTATTTTATTGACATGTAAAATGTTGGCCCAGTAATTCCCTTCCAAATGCGCTAGTACGGTCGGGGTACTTACGCATCTGGCCGGATGAAATGCCGGTTTTCAGCATGCACAGTGCATGTGGGGAAAACCGGCATTTCCTGTCCTCTGAACGAAGGGGTTCAGAGGCAGAATGCGTGCGACTGCACATGCAGCGCGTGCGCAGTATAATTCGCCGCTTTCATTAATGCTTTCAGTGAGGTCCAGTCATTACAACTTACACATGAAAAAAGCATGGGTACAGTTGCTCCAGAGGCTGCGGAGGAAGATATTTATTATCGTGGAGCTTCTGAAAGTATGTATGTCTGTATATATTCCTTTGCGTGTTATGTATATATTCCTTTACTTATGTGTATGAATGTATTATTTAATTATGACTTTCAGAGAAAGTAACTTATTGGAAAATCATAATTAAAAATATACATTCATACACATTAGTAAAGGAATATAAAACATACATACATATACGTAAAGGAATATATGTGGACATACATACATAACTCATTCTCACATTCCATTCACACAGCCACAATTGCTCCTTCTACCTACCGTTCTGAAAACCTGTTTAAAAAAAAAAAATTAAAGTTTAAAACTTACTTAAAATTTTTTAAAATAACTTCCCTCCCTTTCCCAAACCTAAATATTGCATTTCACAAGCTCCTCCATAAAATATATCTCCTTCCCCAGCCAATGAACAACTTTACACTTGCTTTTTTCAAGTGTAAGTTCTAGGGACTTACCCGCGCTGTGAATAGACCTCGGGTCTGGAAATGCCGGCGTTCCCCGCATGCGCTGTTCCTGCTGAACGCCGGCATTTCCAACGGCCAGATGCGTGAGTAACCCGACCGTACTCACGCTTCTGGCCTGGAATTTCTGGCCCAATGTTTCTGAAGCTACGTTATATGGACTTATGGTCATCTGCAAAATGCAATGTGCATGTAACCTTGGCATCACATCTCTAACTTTTTCCTTGACTCCCCCACAGGAGCATCGCGAGCCCCCATCCCCAGTGTGCAGGAGGAAGAGCCTGAGATTCCAGACAACTCTGAGAAATCTGCAACCTCTGAGGGCGCAGTATCAGCAGAAATAAGCGCACCCAGCACCAGCGCAGACACTCACACCTCGGGTGGACTTTCAGGACATACAGTAGTGTTGTCTCCTGGTGTATCATAGCCCACAAGTGAGCATCAGCAGATTGTGGAGACAGGGACAGCAGTGGAGAAACCTTATCAGAGGGTGCAGGACTCTGCCAGCTCGGCTCAGCTGCATGTCGACCCTCTGCCTCTGGGTCCATCCATAAGATCAGAGGTGATGGAAATCTATGCACAGATGCAGGAGTCTCTGGCAGGTTTTGTCTCCAGGGTCACTGCGAGTGTGGAGCGAATGGAAGAGTCCATAGCGAACATGAGCAGAGCCTTTGTGGAGTCAGTGGTGCATGAACGCATCAACACAGAAAGGATGGCTACCTACGTGGAAATGATTGCTGCCTCCGTGGTAAGGCTGGCTACGGTAGAGGAGAGGAGGGCTATGGCCATGGAGGTTAGTCGCCAGGGTATGGATAACATGGTGAGTGTTCAGAATAGAATGACATCTCTTGAGGAGCAATGGGCATCTATTGAACACAGAAACCAGACCTTCATGGAAGTCCTTCTGAGTAGGACTGCCATTGCAGATACGGGTCCCCAGTGTAAGATTTGCAAAATTCCCACATTCCCCCAAGGTTATTAATAAAAAGGACCCTGCATGGACATTTAAAAAAGGGTACCTAAAGATGGCGTCCGCACCTCGTGACCAAAAGCCTGTAAGATTTTATAAGCTTGGACTCTGTGGTAGCACAAGCAGCTTTTGGGGAAATCAAAATCTAAACTGCAGTTTCTGTGGAAAAGGACTTTGTATTTTGGAAAACAGACAGCAAACATTGAATATGCATTAAGCCAGATCGTAGACAGATCAGAACTAGTTAGTGTCATAAATCGCAACTTCTACAAGAAGTAACTTAGGAAGTACTACTGGACGGCCAGCTGAGGGCGTGGGCCCAACTTGACCAGAGACAATCTGGAAACAGGAAGCTAGTGACTACTAACTAGACCTCCATGTTTTGTTACAAGTCGATTAAAGCCTTGCTTTATGTTCAACCAAGTGCGTAGTGAGTCTTTATTACGTCAATTTAAGCAACTTGTTATCATCTCCACGCTTTGGGTGATTCGGAACAACCAGCTGCAACGCGAACCGCAGAAAGGAACTTGGGCAAGAAACTGATCCATCATGGAAAAACTCTTTAGACCCGCTCGTCTTGACCTGGACCCGAATGCACCTGTGGCAGTGAAGGTATGGAAGCATTGGTTTCGTACCTTTAGCAACTTTCTCGAAGAATGTGGGGCGGATGCCCCTAATAAGTTACGAATGCTTATTAGCTACGTATCCCCTCATGTGCATGATTATATTGAGGACTGTGTAGACTACGACACTGCTATCCAAATTTTACAGCAGCTATATGTCAAGTCCCCGAATGAAATCTTTGCTTGACACCTACTGGCCACAACTCGGCAGCAGCCTGGGGAATCACTCGATGAATTCCTCCAGAAACTTCGCAGGCTCAGCAAACATTGTAACCTTAAAGCGGTTACAGCTGAACAGTATCAAGAGGAACTAATCCGCGATTCCTTTATCAATGGGATTGCGTCCCCTTTTATATGTCAGCGCCTGCTGGACAATAAAACCCTCAATTTACGGGCTGGTTATGACCAGGCGTGTTCCCTGGACTTGACCAAGAAGAATGCAGACACTTATCTCCCACCACGTGCACGGGCGGTGGCTATCACCTTTAATGAGTCTTTTGATAGGTCTCGGGTGGATGCCCCCGCTGATGATGACTCTACTCTAACGGGCGACGACCGTACCCTAGAGGCCTTCGCTGATGACGACTCCACCCTAGCAGCATCCTGGCACTCAGGAAGAAAGTGTTTCTTTTGTGGAGGTACGTTCCATTACAGAAAATTTTGCCTGGCTCGTAATGCGACCTGCAATAATTGCAGCAAGAAAGGACACTTTTCCAAGGTATGACAGTCACGGGCCTCTGCTAACAAGAAAGGCAGCTCCTCTAAAGTATACCGGTCGAGAGCTCCTGTTAGCTTCACAGCTGCTATCTATGGAGCTGCTCCTCCCCCAAGAACCACTGCTAAGGCTACAGCTGCCGAAGGAAAAATTGCCCCTCCTCCCATCACAGCTGTTTCTCCCCAAAGTTTGTCCCATGGAGCTACGAAGGTTTCAGTAAATGTGCACACTCTAAGCGCGCTAATCGACTCCTGCAGCTCTGACAGCTTCATTAGTAAACGGGCTGTCAGCAGGTTAAAACTGCGCATTTATCCCTCGGACAGGGAGATTGCAATGGCTCTGACGACTCTGACTACCAATTCTTCTGGCTTCTGTCTTGTCAACCTCATCCTCAATGGCCACACTTATCTCTCCACCCGGCTCGGAGTACGCAAAAACGTATGCAGCGATGTGCTTCTGGGACAGGACTTCCAGAAATGCACAAAAGACTCACTTTTGAGTTTGGAAGGTCGAAGCTGGAGCTTACCATTTCTAAGGTGCTGTTTTGTGCGCTCTCGGCAGCCTTACTCGGTGAGCCCTCCCTGTTTGCCAATGTCTCCCCCTGCTGTAAACCCATAGCCACCAAATCGAGGTGCTTTAGCCATGACGACCGAGCATTTATCAAGGCAGAAATCTCTCACCTGTTAGCTGACGGTATTATCGAGCCGTGTTCATCTCCCTGGCGGGCTCAAGTCGTTGTTGTGAAAAACCCTTTAAAACAACATAAGAAACATCTGTGTATTGATTATTCGCAGACCATTAATCAATATACCGATCTGGATGCCTACCCACTACCACGCATAGATGACATGGTCAACAACCTTGCCAAATACAAGGTATTTTCAACCTTCGATTTAAATAGCGCGTACCATCAGGTACCGCTGAAAGACTCTGACAAAAATTACACGGCCTTTGAGGCCAATGGTCGGCTTTATCAGTTTTGTCGCCTTCCATTTGGGGTCACCAATGGGGTGGCCATCTTCCAACGGGCAATGGATGGCCTAGTCCGGCAAGAGAACTTGACAGATACCTTTCCGTATTTAGACAATATCACTGTTGCCGGCCACTTAATGTTAAACAAATCCAAATCGGTGAAATCGGTGCCATCAGTGAACATTCTTGGCTACTGGGTGGGCAACGGTGTTATTAAACCGGACCAAGAGCGACTTTGTCCACTTCAGGAGCTCTCTCCCCCTACAAATCTCGGCTCTCTTCATCGGGCACTTGACATGTTTGCTTATAACGCAAAGTGGATACCTCACTTCTCCGATAAAATACAGCCCCTGCTTCATGCGAAGTCTTTTCCATTGGAAGCAATGGCTACTTCTGCCTTCAACCTCCTCAAACGACAGCTGGAGAAAGGCACACTTCGCTCCATTGTCGAAAACCTTCCTTTTGTGGTCGAATGCGATGCATCGGAGGTGGCGATCTCGGCTACCTTGAATCAAGGTGGTCGACCCATGGCATTCCTATCCAGAAACTTGCAGGGCAGCGAGCTCCATTACCCACCCCCCCCCCCCCCCGTCGAGAAAGAGGCTACAGCCATCATCAAGGCTGTACGCCAATGGAGTCATTTTCTTGCTTGGCGTCATTTCATGCTCATAACTGACCCGTGCTCCGTGGCCTTCATGTTGGATAACCGGAAGCGCACGAAAATCAAAAATAAAAATATACAACTCTGGAGGATGGAGCTGGTCGCCTTTGGATATATTATCCTTTACCGACCCGGCAAACAGAATGTGGCCCCAGATACCTTCACACGGGCATTTTGCTCTTCAATGTCAACGTCGGCTCTGGCGGATCTGCATATGGACTTATGCCATCCTGGCGTTACACGTATGTTGCACTTTGTGCGCTCCAAAAATCTACCATTCTCAACAGTGGACGTAAAGAAAACATGCTCCTCCTGTGGGATTTGTGCAGAATTGAAACCACAATCCTTCCGCCCATCAGATGGCTTACTCATACATGCAATGCAGCCTATGCAGAGGCTCAGCATAAACTTTAAAGGGCCATTGCCTTCGTCGACGCGGAACACCTACCTACTTACGATGGTAGATGAGTATTCACACTTTCCCTTTGCCTTCCCCTGTCCTAATATGCTTACCTCTACGGTAATTAAATGCCTCGATCAGGTCTTTTCCCTTTGTGGGACGGCCAATTTTATCCACACGGATCGGGGTCCCTCCTTTATGTCAAGTGAACTTAAAGGTTATCTCTCCCAATGGGGAATCGCCTCGAGTAAGACGACACCATATCACCCAATCGGCAACGGACAGGTTGAACGATACAATGCCATCATCTGGAACGCTGTCCATCTGGCACTGAGGTCCCGCAACCTACCAGACCAGCAGTGGGAAACTGTGCTCCCCGATGTGTTACACTCTATCAGGTCTCTTCTCTCCACATCCACTAATGTCACGCCTCATGAGCGATTCTTCAAGTTCCAGCGTCGCTCTGCACATGGGACATCTCTACCGTCATGGTTGGTGGCTCCAGGCCCTGTGCTACTCCGGAGGTTCGTCTGGTCTGCCAAGAATGACCCTCTCATTGACGAGGTGGAGTTAACGGAGGTAATCCCCACGTATGCGCACGTGTGGTACCCTGATGGCCAGGAGTCCACCGTCTCGCTCAGAGATCTGGCTTCCTGCCCAACCGGTCACACGGGCCCGAATGATGAAGGATCCCACGATGATGATGTCAACACTCCGCACCCCTATGAAGATGACGCTCTACCTGGGACATTGAGGGATCTGCCGGCAGTGCTACCGAATCAACTCAGGGAGCCGAACGCTCCCCGTAGGATGGCCACCCGAAACCAGGATGCCGGACAATCTCCGGCTAATCATAATCATAATCATAACCATAATCAACTTTATTTTCATTGTTAGTGCACAAGTGCAGTACAACGAAATGTAGGCTTGCGGCTCCCGAGAGTGTACATTTAGATTAAGACATTTAAACATTCAACATACATTTGGCTTGTAATACATTAACATAAACATAACCATAATAAAGTGCATTGGCAGATGTGCAGGCTTTAGAGTTTATTTGTGGAGTTCAGTAGGATGACAGCCCTGGGAAAGAAGCTGTTCCTAAATCTGTTCATACGGGTGCGAATGCATCTGTAGCATCTCCCAGATGGCAGGAGGGCGAACAAACTGTGGCTGGGGTGGGTAGGGTCTTTGATGATGGTCCGTGACCTCCGTAAACAGCGTTTCTGGTATATGTGCTCTATGGTCGGTAGCCGGGTGCCGGTAACGCGTTGGGCAGTTTTGACTACCCGCTGCAGGGCTTTCCGGTCATAGTAGCTACAGCTGCCATACCATACTGTGATACAGTTCGTCAGGATGCTCTCTATTGTGCAGCGGTAAAAGTTAGAGAGGATCAGGGGTGACAGGTTACATCCCTTCAACCTCCTTAGGAAATATAGGCGCTGCTGGGCCTTCTTCACCATAGAGGATGTATTGAGGGACCAGGAGAGGTCTTCCGTGATGTGAACTCTGAGGAACTTAAAGCTGTCCACCCTTTCCACCACAGCCCCATTGATGTGGATCGGGGTGTGACTTCCGCCTTTAGACTTCCTGAAGTCCACAATGATTTCTTTGGTTTTCTTTATGTTAAGGGCCAGGTTGTTATCAGTGCACCACTTCACAAGATGCTGGACCTCCTCCCTGTAGGCTGACTCATCGTTGTTGGTGATCTGGCCTACTACCCAGGATAAAGCCAGCTCTGCGCCTTTAGGGACCCGCACCCGGAGTCATGATATTCCCAGTCCTCCACTGGATGATGAAGACGACACGGACTCTACCGACTTACCGGTACGGGCCAAGCGACCCAGGGACCAGAACACAGTCCGGGGAGACGTGCCTTCCGGTCACAAGCAGACAGCTAAATGACTACAGCTATTTTTGGTCCGCCTAGTCTGTTAAAGGAAGACTGGACTTCCAAACCTTTTAGGGAGGAAGAATGACATATATCGCAACTTCTACAAGAATTAACTCAGGAAGTATTACTGGACGGTCAGCTGAGGGCGCCGTCCGAGGAGTATAAATACTCGGGCATGGGCCCAACTTGGCCAGAGACAATCTGGAAACAGGAAGCTAGTGACTACTAACTAGACCTCCATGTTTTGTTACAAGTCGATTAAAGCCTTGCTTTATGTTCAACCAAGTGTGTAGTGAGGCTTTATTACGTCAGTTAGGAATATACTTGAGGCCATCAAGTTGTCTGCATAAATAATCGGAACCAGATTATGGGAGCCGTCAAGGCTGGACAGGCCGATTAGAATGCTTTAATAACAATACAGCTTGGACATCAGGCCATTAGGTGTGATAAACGGCCATCTAAAAACAGTTAGTTTAGATTGCTACAATCATATAAGCCAGCCCGCCAAAATTGGAACAATGAACTACCCTGATTTGGCGCGCAGATAAGTGGGCTTCAAAAGGAGTATAACTGCAGGCCCGGGTAGCAATCTTTCTCTTGCTCTTGCCCTTGTTCCTGCTCTTGTGGCTCTGGCCTCTTGGGCTGCCGCTGCTCGTACTCGTGCCCTGGCCACGTGGGAGGTTCTTTCCTCGCTTCCCGTAGCAGAGTTTTCAGCAACCAATTACACCATACCAATCACGGGGAAGGTGAACGAGACCCGAGTCCCTAGTCATCCGGGATGCCCAGGCCGAAAGAGGGGGCAAGACGAAGTTGAGCAGGTAGCCCAGGACTTGTATGGTAGTCCAACGAGGTGAGACGAATCGAGACGAAGAATAAGGTAGTCCCAATGTAGAGCAGAGAAGGGCAGCAGAAGACATATTAATTAAGACTGAGCGCCGAGTTATAAGCTGACGCTCGGGGAAGAAAGTACTTGAGGACGGTGAGGCAAGACATCTTGTTGAACACTGCGATGATGCAGGTGTCTACGCCACAACAAATATACTGGCGTTTGACGCATGGGTAGTAAAATCTAAACAGTAAAGACTGCTAACAGTCCGATAAAAATAACGTTACCGCCAACGACCGCCCGAGGGAGAAGAAGAGGAGAACCCATCGAGACGAGACAACAACGGTAGCTGAAGAGAAGAATGTGTGTCGTAGTATCAGCTCCAGCACCGCGTCCTGAGGCCACGTGGCGATGGGGTAACTAGAAGGACCAAAGACCAAACCCCAAAACATGCATTCGTCAAACAGTTGGCTTTATTGTGGATTGGTGAGCATGAATTCTGCCCCTCATTGCTTAATCTAGTTAGCTATAGGGGGTGAGATAAGGATAAGGGGATTGTTAATATAGTTCATTTTTGCTCGATGTGCTGTGTGTTCCCCATTCCCTGTATAAGTATAGTTATTTTGTATTTGCCTGTATTATTATACTAGTAGCTTCTCTCAAGACTGTTTTCATTCCTGTCTTAATAAAATCCTGGTTTTCTTACATCCAAACCACTTGTCTACTCGAGTTTTCTGTATCGCCGCCTGTACCTAAGTCCAGTGTCTAGAACCCAGGGGCATGGGAGCGATTCGAACTGCTCACAAACAGTCAGGGGCATAACTGACTGGGCGCACGCACCACACCCGCCACCCCCTACAGAATGGCGACTGCAGCAGGACACCAGCAACAGGGTTGCAATACAGTAGACAATGGTTCGGATGAGCAAACCATGATGGAGGAAAGGATTTCCGATTATGTGTTTAGCAAGGTGTATATCAGTAAGAAGTGGATCACCACTCTGTTAAGGGCTGGGCATCTGGTAGATGCAGCAACAAAGTGGACAGAGGGAAAGGAACACAAGAAGTCCTTAGAGAAGGCAGATTGACTGATGTGTTTCAAAAAGCTTTTGGACAGGCTCATTGCAGCACAGACAGTCAAGTTAAGGGAGTCAACCCTGGAGATCCAGGATAAGGCTCTAGCAGGGGAAAAGTTATTCGTAGCTTTGCAGGCCCTGAATCAGGAGAGGGTGCATTTAATGGGAGAACACAAGGCGCAGTTGGAATACCTACGGTGTCAAGTCACCGAGGCCAAAGGAAATGAGTTATGGTTGCGGGAGAAGAACGCCCGCTTGGCAAGGCAGATTAGGGAACAGGGAGAGAAAGTACAGGAGGTAAAGGCAGCTTACAAGCTAGCGAGTGAACAGGGGTTCGAGGAGGCAGACCATGGCCCCTGTAAAGAGCGGATAGAAAATCTGAGCCGGGCCCTCCAGAAGGCAAAAGGCATGGTGCCTCATAAGCCCAAAGGCAGGTCAGGCGGATTTTATGGGGAACAAGGGGACGACAGTTCCAACGTCACCGGTAGAGCCCAGGGCTGACCCGGTTGAGAGAGAGGAGATCTCACGACCACCACACGTAGCGCCAAGTTTCAGCGAGGTTTGGCAGCAAGGGGGGTGGAGCCAGGTGTGGAGCCAGAGGGGGAGGCGGAGGTAGCGCAACCCCCGCCAGTGAAGTCGGAGCCGGGACCGATGTGCCCAGCATGGCATCGGAGGCTCAGCCCACCCGTCGATTGCGACGATGAGGGAACCCTCCAAAACCAGTTCATACTACCCTTTAACACCCAACAGCTTAGGGCTATGGTCAACCATATCCCAAAGCTCTCCGAGGAGGGAGACCCCTCGATCCACTTCAGGGAAATAGAGCAGGCAGCCAGCGTCACCGACTGCGATGGTGCTGAGCAGGCCAAGATGCTGCTATTCTCCCTGGAGAGAAGTCTCCTCCAATCCCTCTCTGGCGAGTATATAAGGGGACAGAGTGGGTACGAGGAGCTTAGAGATGCGATTCTGGAGGCCATGGGGATGAATGAGGGAAGTCCTTTCTCCCGCGTGGAGAGGATGGTCCAGCTCCCAGGGGAAACCCCGCAGGCTTTTGCGGACCGGCTTTGGCCGGTGTACCAGAGGGCCTGCCGGGGACGCCGGACCGGGGGTTCCTGAACGGGGATCTCCTGGCCCATTGGCTCCGTTGCCTGGTGGCGAACAGCTTGCCACAGGTCCAGGCCAAGGCAGAATTCTAGTTCGACCCCAAAAATCCACAGATCAACGAGCTTATGGTGATTAGGCAGCTAACTCTGGCCTACAAAAACGGTAGGGGAGCCGATGCACACCCACCCAAGGGAAAGGTGCATGAAGTAAAACCCGGACCGGGTAGGAAAGAGTGGCACCAGGAAGGGAATAATCCCCCAACACAAAGACGAGTTGTTACGGGTGTGGGAAGGATGGTCACTGGCGGAAGGAGTGCAAAAACCCTTGGAAAGATAACAAGGGAAAGAATTCCACAGCTGTAGCCCAGATGTTGAGTCACTTTTGGACACCATGAGGTCCTTATTGACTGGCCAGGGGAGAGTAGCAGTTGCCACTGGTGCTCTGACCCCGTGAGCCCCATCCAAACCATAGCCGTGACTAGAGACAGCGCGGCCTGTTTACCTGTGTTCTCTCCGATACGATGTGTGGAAAAGATCCCTTTTGGAGATGGAGGTAGAAAAGGTGACGGGGACCTATCTGTTAGACACAGGGGCATCATGCACTGTGGTCTACTCAGCTAACCCCACCACCTCGCCTCTCTCTAACGGCTTCCCATGCAGTCTGTTGGGGTTAACAGGTAAAGAACTGGCTGGCTCGTTTTCCATCCCGCTCGCCATTCGGTTAGGACCGCTCCGCTCCAAGTGGACCTGTGTCCTGATGAAGTGGGAAGTGGAGGGTGGAAAAGGGGTCCTGGGAGCCGACTTTATTGTAGGCCACGCGATCCTAGTAGATTTGAGGAATCATTGCTTATGGGGGGCAGGTAAAGTAAAGAAAGGTGAGCTCATAGTAATCTCAGGAAAGGAAGGGAAGGGGACCCTATGCACCGTGAAGCCCAAAGAGGGTTATAACCTCGAGCTTATGGTCAGTAACACCCCAAAGGAGTTCCAGCATTTGTGCAGGCCCACCTGGCCACATTTGCCACCCACAAACACGACTGCGGGAGGGTCAACAGGTTTGAGGTCAGCGTAGACGGGGACCCCATGGCCCGACCACAGAAAGAGTATAACTTCCCCAAGCAAGCAGAGCCAGACATGGAAGCAGCCATCTCCTCGTTAGTACAGCAGGGAGTTCTGAGACCAATAGCTACCCATGTGAATTCTCCATTATGGCTGGTTAGAAAGCCGGACAATTCCTGGAGGGCCACGGTGGACTATCGAGTGCTCAATAGTAACATCCCTGCCTGTGCACCCACAGTAGCAGCAGTTGCCGACCTGATAGGAAGTATTCCAGCATCCGCGACCACTTTCACGGTATTTCCAACGAGTTTTGGTCCATCCCTTTAAGGAGGGAGGATCAGTACAAGTTTGCCTTTACGTTTAAAGGGCAATAGTACACGTGGAACTGCTTGCCTCAGGGCTTCCACAACAGCCCCAGCATTTTCCATCAGTGCATGGCAAACAGTTTGAAGGATTTTAGCCAGCCCAGACAGTTGGTCCAATATGTGGATGACCTGCTACTGTTCACCGATTCAAAAGAGGAGCATGGCCCACTATTGGCCAAACTGCTGGAGCTGCTAGGGCAGAAGGGTTTCAAAGTGAATCCCAAGAAAGCGCAGATTGGCCAGCAGCAGGTGAAATTCCTCGGCCTGACGGCACGCTGGAGAAAGGGCCATAGATAAGGCTAGGAGAGAAGCGGTACAAGAACTACCGGTCCCCAACACAGTAACGGGTGTGAGGTCATTTCTAGGGCTGACCGGGTACTGTAGAGACTTTATTGAGGACTACGCAGCCACCGCAGCCCCTCTGCTCCGATTCCTACACAAGGGAATGGAGTGGCTTTGGGATGAGGGTGGCCAGGCAGCATTTGTCAGGCTCAAGAAAGACTTGCAGACCGTGCCAGCTCTAGGAGCTATAGATGGGGGGAAAGAGTTTTTCCTGGAGGTAGCAGCCAGCGGGGACAGCCTGAGTGCTGTGCTGCTCCAAGAGCGGCACGGCCGGCTGCGGCCGATGGTCTACTCCTCCAGGATACTCACGGATGTGGAGAGGAGCTACTCCAACTGTGAGCAGCAAATCTTGGCCACACATTGGGATGTGAAAAGATCATTGATTTCACAGGCACCAACCCATCACCTTCCTCACCCATCACACACCCACCCAGATGCTTCTGGGTGGGAGGATCAAGGATGCAACAGTGAGCAGTGCCAGCATTGCCCGCTGGACCTTGCTCCTCTCACAGATGGATCTTAGAGTGAAGGGTCTCTGCGAGCCAAAGCTCGCAGCCAACCTGGTATATCCTGGAACAGCCCACTGGTGTTCCATTGAAGGGGTTTGGGAAGTGAACATAGGTTTACAGGCCGGGATACATCCTACTGGCTGCGAGATCTATGTAGGCGGTTCCAGCACAGGATCTGCTGGTGAGCGTCTCACGGGGTGTGGAGTTTACGACCCAGCGGCAAACATCACCCTGGCGATTAAGCTCCCCAGCACCATGAGCACCCAGCAGGCTGAACTGTCTGCGGTAGTGTACGTTGTTACACACCCCGAAATCTTCCCCATCCCCTACACGATTTGCTCGAACAGCATGTTCACGTGCAATTCATGTACGGAGTACCTGGCCATCTGGTCCCGCCGCGGATACACCTCCGCCGACGGGAGACCCCTCACAGTAAAACCCTGCTGGAAAAGATCCTGGCAGCAGTGGGGGAGGAACGGGATGTTTTCATCCAAAAGGTGAAAGCCCATTCCTCCACAGAACCCCGCGGCCAAGGCAACCAGCAGGCTGAAATGCTCGCCAAGGAGGGTGCCCGCACAGGCACTTTCTGGGACTCATTTGGGTCCAGACCCATGGCGGCAGTCAGCGGTAGGGACGGGACCCAAGGGAGTGCAGGGGTAGCGTTTGCCCCGGACCTTAAGATGCTCCAAGCCCAAGACCCCGTCCTCAAAGCAGTCCTCAGCGCAGTGACTGAGGGTAAAAGGGTAGAGGGTCCGGACAGCGCAGCAACCCTCTCGGTCAAAGAGAGTATGCTGTTCCGGGGGGAACAGTGGGTTGTGCTGCAGCAGCACCGGAGGGAATTCCTTGAACTGGCCCAAGAGGGTCCAGGAGCGGGACACCCCGGGCCTGAGACCACCTGGCAGCGGGTAGAACAGGCTGGGTGGTGGCAGCGACTCAGGGACGAAGTCCGAAGTTCTGTGCAGGCTGTATTGTGTGCGCTGCAAATAACCCCGACCCCCACAAAAGGAAGGTACCCATGGGACACATCAGGAGGTTAGAGGGACCATGGCAGTTGATACAGGTCGACTACATCGGGCCGCTGCCCACCGCCCAGGGGGGCTATATGTACTGCCTAGTCCTGGTGGACATGTTCACCAAATGGGTAGAGGCCTTTCCCTGCAGATCAGCCACAGCTCTGGGTACTGCCAGGATCCTGGTCCAGGAAGTGTTCTCGAGGTGGGGACTATCACAGTATGTGGAGTCCGACCAAGGGAGTCACTTCACCGGACAGGTGATGCAGAACACCCTTATGCTGTTAGGCATTGAGGGGAAATGTCACGTGGCCCACGACCCGCAGTCATCCGGGGTTGTGGAACATATGAATCAGACCCTAAAGGAAAGGTTGAGGAAGGAGACGGTGGATTCGCCCCGTAAATGGGCCGAGGTCCTACCGTTGGTTTTGATGGGGATCCGGGCCAGCCAGTCTAAAAACACGGGGTACTCCCCGTACGAGCTGATGACCGGCAGTGTTATGCGCACCCCCACCCATGTACTAGCCCCGGTGCTCACAGAGGGTCAGCTCAGAGAGGTAAACCGGGACAGGTTTGCCCGAAACCTCTTTGAGCACCTGAAACAGGTCCACGAGTAGGCGGCTGGGAACATGGGAAGGCAGCATCGGATTAACCGATTGCTTCTCGAACCGAGAAAACACCACGAGTGGGAGGTAGGAGATCAGGTCATGGTAAGAAACTATGCCCGAGTAGGGAGTTTGGAACCATTATACATGGGGCCCTTCAGCATTGTAGATAAAGCCAGCCCCATGGTATATGCCGTTTAGATACCCCGGCATACAAAATGGTTCCATATCAACCAGTGCAAGCTGTTCCAGCCTGAGAGGGGAAAACAGCCAGTTGGGGTAAGTTCTGAGTATAAAGATCCTCAGCCTGCAGCAGGAGCGAGTTCACAAACTGCACAGGCAGGCTCTGTGGCTTGCTTAAAGGGAGGGGCCATCCCTGTAGGGGTTCACAAAATCCCCTCAGCCCCCGAAGATCGGGAAATATTAATCCACATCGTGGACGAAGACTTTGTTTGATTTTAAATTGTCTCTGGGTTGGACAATGTTTTAAAACATACCCAGAACCGCAAAAGTTCTGCGTTAAAAAGCTCGTAGGCTAGGAAGCACTTGGACACTGGAATCAAAGAACTTTGTGAAAATCGCACACTTTAAGATTGTACATTTTATTAAAGGATGTACTCTTGAGTTTTGAACGGTTTAAATTGCCCAGGAATAAAAATGGCCATCCTACCGCATGGCCAAGGACAAAGGACTTGGAAGCAGCTCGTGTGTGTATGTGAAAAGGGGAGGATCAAAGATGGCTGACTAAACTGCCAATCAAAGGCAGTTCAGGAGTTCCCACCCTGCAGAGGAAATCGATGTTTGTTTACAGAAACTGTTACTTTGTGTACACAAAGGATTATTCACTTCAGACTGTGGTTTTAGTGGCCACAGAACAATGGGTTTCTGTTTACACTCCTCCCAAGCTGTTTAAACTGCAGTTTACATTCAAATCTCAGCACAGACTTTTGAAAAGAGGCACTTAAACTGAGAAAGGAACAGTTTAAAATGAATGGGTTTGAATCACCCATTACTGGACAATGGGGACAGTTGGATCCCTTTTGTTTTAGCCCAGAAACCTCCGGATCTGGGCGGGAACATTTCGGCCCCAAAATTGGGATATAAGAGATAGCTTCCCAGAAGCATCTCTCTCTCTCTGGCCTGCCTCTGTGTGCCTCTACAGCGTGGGAGTCTGTCTGAAGAAGTAAGAACACCAGCAGCTTACTTTTAAAACACTGGAGTGTTTCTTTACTTCGGGGCAGTGAAGATCTAAGTTTCGCAGGGCACAGAGCTGGCATTGCAGTGGTGAGCATATATTTTTCTGGCCTTCCACAAGGCAACTTAGGATAGGCTTAGGGGTGGGAGTAAAGTGGGAATTTCATTTGAAATTGTGATTTTAGTCGTTTTCCCTTGTTGTGTCCATTTTTCCTCCCCTATTTAAGCAATTTTACCATGATTACTTTGATCGTGTGGTGTAGTTTCTTTAGTTTTAATAAAATTTGACTTTCTTGCATCCAGACCATTTGTCCGTTTTTAATATATCATTAATTATAAGTTCCTCCAGTCAGAACTGGAAGGAGGGTTTAGCGATTCGAAACCGCTGATTGGAATAGGTCACAGTGCAGTGGCAAAAGGCTGCCTGACCAGGTAAATTACCATAAACCAGGTAAAGGATGCCCCCCTACATCCCGCCCATCGATTGGGACACTCCACCACTCTTCTGGGATCCAGACGAGGGGGACGGACCTGAGGTCAAAAACCCCGCCCCTAACCCAGGTGTAGAGAGGGAGGGACCTGAGGTCAGAAACCCCGCCCTGGACCCAGCCAAGGGACCTGGGGCCGGAGACTCTCAGCTCGCAGCAGCAGGCTGCAAAGAGTTACCTGCCCCTAGCCCACGTTCAGGAGAGGTCAAGCCTGAGGGAGCAGCGATTCTGGTTAAAGGCCCATCGGCCAAGAAAGCCCCACCCGCCAAGGCCTCTAGAAGGTCCCCACGGACGCCCCAGCTGAGATAGTCATGGTCACCAGCTCTCCAGTTACCAAGGGCCGCCCCTCGAGTCAGGGGGAGATCCAAGGGCAGAGGTCCCCAGCCAGCAGCCACGGGCTGTGAGGGACCCACAGTGCAGGACGGTGCGGCCATGCCGGAGGTAGCGGTGAGCCGCAGTCCAACAAGGAATTAGCCTGGCCGCCCGGAGACGTGCAGCGGATGTATATAGTTTTAGTTTAAGTTTTGGTTATTGTTAAGTTAGGTATTTAGCTTAGGTTTGGGTGTTTTAGCTTAATTTAAATAAGGTGATGGGTAGTGTTAATTAAGTAAGGAATCTGCTAAGAGTGTGTATTTGAGTCGAGGCCGCAAGGCACGACTATGCTTCACCCAAGCCAGAGAATCTCTTGGGGAGCTGGCTGTATGCTTTGTATCTGTTACAGAAAGACTGTCGGGATGAAGGGGATCGTAATCTTACTCGCCCTGATGGCACTGAGCCTGGAAAAGTGGGGCAATGTAGAAGACTCCCACATCTATGGGTGCTCGGGAGATAGAGCGCCCATAGCGACCGACGGAAGCGGTGAACGGGAGATGGAGGAGACCACCGTCTACGTCCACGAGGGAAGGTGACCAGGATGGCTGGGGTCCAATTCGTCTCAGTACTCCAATCAGACCGGGTTCACGTATGGGGAGGCCTCCCCCCTGTGCCCCAGGGTACGGGTCATTACCAGAAGGGTCAGCGTCACCGTTGGAAAGCATGTGGCTACAAGAGCAGGCCAGAGGCTGGGGATTCTGTGGCGAGTGTCTCACCTCCTGACTCCCCAAAGCCTTTCCGCCATCTACAAGGCACAAGTCAGGGGTGTGATGGAATTCTCTCCACTTGCCTGGATGAGTGCAGCTCCAACAACACTCAAGAAGCTCGACACTATTCAGGATAAAGCAGCCCGCTTGATTGGTACTCCATCCACCACCTTCAACATTCACTCCGTCCACTACCGGCGCACTGTGGCTGCAGTGTGTACCATCTACAAGATGCACTGCAGCAACTCGCCAAAGCTCCTTCAACAGCACCTTCCAAACCCGTGACCTCCACCACTTAGAAGGACAAGGGCAGCAGACGCGTGGGAACATCACCACCTACAAGTTCCCCTCCAAGCCACACACCATCCTGACTTGGACCTGTATCGCCGTTCCTTCACTGTCGCTGGGCCAAAATCCTGGACCTCCCTTCCTAACAGCATTGTGGGTGTACCTACACCATATGGACTGCAGCGGTTCAAGAAGGCGGCTCACCACCATCTTCTCAAGGGCAATTAGGGATGGGCACTAAATGCAGGCCTAGCCAGCGACGCCCACATCCCATCAATGAATACATTTTTTTTTTTAAATGTATGTTTAACGTGCAAGGGACACATTCCTCTGGATAGGTGGTGGTGGCTCAGGAAGCTGAGCAAAGATATGAGAAACCCCGCAGTCGAGTGGGAACGGTTGGGGAACAATACCCACCGGACCATTACAGGGACTCATGGGGGATTAATTGTGTGTTGGAACAAGTGGTGGGAACTGGATCAAAGGATTTACATCTGTATGTGGGGGTCAGAGGAGGTCTGCCCCTCAGGCATATCCATTGTTTTCCATCGGCAGTGGCACGACACCGGGGAGGGGATGAAGTGGGATACCAGCCGGAAGGTGTGTGCGGTGCCATTCTCCCCGATCCCAGTCAACGCCACTGAGCTTGTTACCGACCCCCGTAAGCCCCTGCCCACGGCGCAGGCGGCAAGTATACACAGGGAAGGGTGCCCCACCACCACCAAGGGACCAGGGAATGGGTTGGTACTAGTGCCTACTGATCAGATGCTGTACCAAGGGGTACACTACGCGGTAGCCACCGTGATTTTAAATCTCACCAGGTACATTTGCCGGAGTGGTGCCCCAAAGAAACAGAGCAGCTATACCAGGCCCTATTGAAGGATATGTTCAAGAAGTTTTATGAGTTCGATTTCGCCCATGTGGACAAAACCGAATTGTACACCACACACCGAGAGTTTTTGGGTAATGCAGGGAGACAAAGAAGGGGAGTATGGAATGATGCTTTTACTGCGTTTAATACTGGGTCCTCTGTCATCAATAGTCTGGATGACATAGAGTTATAGACCCAGATAAACGGTTTAAAAACACAGTTAAGAAAGATATTACTGGATGAGAACAAGGTAGTGGGCTTGGAGTTGCATGAGGACCAGGCCATGATGGTCCATTTAAAGGAGATTATAGCCGAGTTGGAAAAGCACACAAAGATGGTAAATGCTCTCATAAGGGAGGACAGAAATGCTTCTGACCAGGCTGCGCAGAATGAGGTGTGCGTGCTGTATGGGGTGTGGTTGCTGGGCGAGGGCCGCAGCAATCTGGAGGATTTAAAACAGGGTTTAGTCCCCTCCTGGATCAGCAGCAAGCACCTTGCAGCCCTCCACCCATTTGAGAATGCATTAAGCCCATACCAACTCCGGCTAGCTTCCAAAGCCTACCCAGTCCCAGTGGATTGTGGGTGGTCCAACCACACAATCAAGGGAGTAGTAGTTAGGATGCCGGTCATGGGTAGGACAGCCCGACCCGCGCTGGTATACAGGGTTGAGAACATTGGAGTCATTCAAGGGGGTGCACACATTCGTTTCACCGCGGGCCCGCCTTATGACATAAAGTGGGAGCACGCTATGACAGGTACTGACCGCTCAGGGTGCCGGAGCCGGGGAGCACACATAATCCCTTGTCCACAGCACTGGAATGCCTATTCGAAACCGCAGTGTGGGTTCAGAGCTGCTGGCGCAAAGCCTATAAATTGTACCATGGAGGCAATGGCACAAGGCCATGTTCCCCCGCAGGTAGCATATATAGGAGGTGGGACATATTGTGTCACCACCGGCACGTCCCACTACCAGCAGGGACAGCATAGCTGGTCTCCGGTTAGTGACAGCAGTTTCTGTTTCAAACCCGAGGCAGAAGTGCAAGTGGCCCAAGAGCGAATTGTCCCCATTCCTGAACCCTCCACTTTTCACCCCACTGTGAAAGAGAAGTTTACGAATTTGCAGAAATACGTAGCACATTTTGGCTACGAAATTCCCCCTTTCCCTGAACACCTTACCAAAATACTCAAAGCCGTTATAGTTTCACAGAAACATTTTTACACTATAGAGCAGAAAACAGTAGAGATAAGGGCTAAGATATTGGATATTGTGATTCCACCCTGGTGGCACATGTTCAATAACATAGAGGTCCCTTTGTGGATCAGACTGGCTTCCCACATTCTCATGGTTTGCCAGTTAGGGATACTGTTGTATCTAGTTTGCATTCAATGTAAGGGAAAATGTCAGATCTTAGAATTCCGAAACCAGAGGTTCTGGAAGGAACATTATGTGAAGGTGGAGGGAGATATGCCTATTTGAGTCTTTTCCTTGTATTTTTGATTAAAGATTGTTTTTTTGTGTTTGTTGTTTTTAATAAAGTTTTTTTGTTTTTTGTGACGCGGTTTAATAAAGATGTATGTGTACCAAGTGGTGCAGGGGTGTTGGACCCCCTCCATGCTTGGATGTGTGCAAAAGTCTGTAATTTATCCTATGCATGCTTATGTACACTACATTTTTGCGGAATGGGACGTGCATGGGTCGCGGGTGTATTAGATAGGTAATTACAGGGGAAGGTTGACTATGGAGGGTCAGTAAATTTTGCTCACCTTGTAAGAATGATACTTCAAGCAAGTTTTAGTATCACAGGGGGGAGTGTAAGATTCGCAAAATTCCCACATTCCCCCAAGGCTAATAATAAAAAGGACCCTGCATGGACATTTTAAAAAAGGTACCCAAAAGATGGCATCCACACCTCCTGACCAAAAGCCTGTAAGATTTTAAAAGCTTGGACTCTGTGGCAGCACAAGCAGCTTTTGGGGAAATCGAAAACTAAAATGCAGTTTCTGTGGAAAAGGACTTTGTATTTTGGAAAACAGACAGCAAATATTGAATATGCATTAAGCCAGATCGTAGACAGATCAGAATTGGTTAGGCCTATACTTGAGGCCATCAAGTTGTCTGCATAAATAATCGGAAACAGCTTATGGGAGCCATCAAGGCTGGACAGGCCGATTAGAATGCATTCATAACAATACAGCTCGGACATCAGGCCATTAGGTGCGATAAACGGCCATCTAAAAACAGTTAGTTTAGATTGCTACAATCATTTGAACCAGCCCGCCAAAATTGGAACAATGAACTAACCTGATTTGGCGCGCAGATAAGGGGGCTTCGAAAGGAGTATAACTGCAGGCTCTGGGTAGCAAACTCTCCCTTGCTCTTGCTCTTGCCCTTGTTTCTGTTTTCGTGGCTCCGGCCTCTTGGGCTGCCGCCGCTCGTACTCATGCCCTCGCCTCGTAGCGGGTTCTCTCCTCGCTCCCCGTAGCAGAGTTTTCAGCAACCAATTACACCATACCAATCGCGGGGAAGGGGAACGAGACCCGAGTCCCTAGTCATCCGGGATGCCCAGTCCGAAAGAGGGGGTGAGACGAATTTGAGCAGGTAGCCCAGGACTTGTATGGTAGTCCAACGAGGCGAGACGAATCGAGACGAAGAGTAAGTTAGTCCCATCGAAGAGCAGAGAAGGGCAGCAGAAGACGTATTAATTAAGACCGAGCGCCGAGTTAAAAGCTGATGCTCGGGGAAGAAAGTACTTGAGGACGGTGAGGCAAGACATCTTGTTGAACACTGCGATAACACAGGTGTCTATGCCACAACGAATATACTGGTGTTTGATGCATGGGTAGTAAAATATAAACGGTAATGGCTGCTAACTGTCTGATAAACATAACGTTACCGCCGACGACTGCCCGAGGGAGAAGAAGAGGAGAACCCATCGAGACGAGATGATGACAGTAGCTGAAGAAAAGAAGGTGTGTTGCAGTAGCAGGTCCAGCACTGCGCCCTGAGACCACGTGGCGACGGGGTACCTAGAAGGACCAAAGACAAAACCTCAAAACCTGCATTCGTCAAACAGTTGGCTTTATTGTGGATTGGTGAGCATGAATTCTGGCCCCTCATAGCTTAATCTAGTTAGGTATAGGGGGTGGGATAAGGATAAGGGGATTGTTAATATAGTTCATTTTCCCTCGATGTGCCGTGTGTTCCCCATTCCCTGTATAAGTATAGTTATTTTGTATTTGCCTGTATTTTTATACTAGTAGCTTCTCTCAAAACTGTTTTAATTCCTGTCTTAATAAAATCTTGGTTTTCTTACACCCAAACCACCTGTCTACTCGAGTTTTCTGTATCGCCGCCTGTACCAAAGTCCGGTGTCTAGAACCCAGGGGCGTGGGAGTGATTTAAACCGCTCACAAACAGTCAGGGGCATAACTGACTGGGGACACCCGCCACACCCACCACCCCCTATACCATGGCCCCCCTGATAAGCAGCAAGGTGCTCTCAAGCCACTTGCAGGCGCGGAGGGGGAGCTGACCCACGAGAGGGAGGTTGTTGGCAGGCCTCAAGGAAGTGGGGGTTCCTCTCCAAGCGCTCACACTTCCATGCCACAGCAGAGCCCTCGGTCAGAGCCCCGCCAGTGTCCACACCCAAGTGAGATAGACGTCTCATGTCTAGATACAAAGATGGGAGGGAAAGCAGTGAGTGAGGAGGACATAAAAAACCTGCAAAAGGACATAGACAGGCTAAGTGAGTGGGCAGAGATTTGGCAGATGCAATATAATGTTGGAAAGTGTGAGGTTATGCACTTTGGCAGAAAAAATCAAAGAGCAAATTATTATCTAAATGGAGAGAAACTGCAAAGTGCTACAGTACAAAGGGATCTGGGGGTCCTGGTACATGAAACACAAAAAGTTAGTATGCAGGTGCAGCAGGTGATCAGGAAGGCCAATGGAATATTGGCTTTTATTGCAAGGGGGATGGAGTATATAAACAGGGAAGTCTTGCTGCAGTTATACAGGGTATTGGTGAGGCCACACCTGGAATACTGCGTGCAGTTTTGGTTTCCATATTTAAGATAAGATATACTTGCTCTCGAGGCAGTTCAGAGAAGTTTCACTCGATTGAGTCCGGAGATGAGGGGGTTGACATATGAGGAAAGGTTGAATAGGTTGGGACTCTACTCATTGGAGTTCAGAAGAATGAGAGGCAATCTTATCGAAACACATAAGATTGTGAGGGGGCTTGATCGGGTGGATGCGGTGAGGATGTTTCCACTGATGGGTGAGACTAGAACTAGGGGGCATAAACTTAGAATAAGGGGCTGCCCTTTCAAAACTGAGATGAGGAGAAACTTCTTCACTCAGAGGGTAGTAAATCTATGGAATTTGCTACCCCAGAGAGCTGTGGAAGCTGCAACATTAAATAAATTTAAAATGGAGATAGACATTGTCCTAGCTGATAAGGGAATTAGGGGTTACGGGGAGAGGGCAGGGAAGTGGACGTGAGTCTAGATTCAGATCAGCCATGATCCTATTGAATGGCGGAGCAGGCCCGAGGGGCCGTATGGCCTACTCCTGCTCCTATTTCTTATGTTCTTATGTTCTTATGTTCTTATGTTCAACCCCTGCACAGCCGCAGGAGCAGCAGACTGCTGACGAGCCCTCACAGGCTCACCACCCCAGTGGATACCTGCCAAAGGTGTCGAGACAGGAGCAGCAGGAAAGTGAGCAAGGGGCCTCCACATCTGCTGAAGCCACAGGGGAACCACTACGTAGGAGCACGCATAAGAGGAAAATAAAGCACAAATAGTCACAAGGGTAGTCACTTGGGTGAAATGTTATGTATATTGTAAAAATGCCTTCAGTTGGTTCTTGTGCATAAAAATTCTAATGGCAACTGTTGCAGTTCTGGCGTGTGTCATTTCATGAATGGGGCTTTTGCATTGAGGGCTTAGGATTACTTGCAGTTGTCAGGATGCTGGTCAAATAGCTAGGTAAGAAGCTGCAAGGCAAAAGAGTATGATTTACTAAGCTAAGCAAATCTGGCCAGGGTGAGTGCGTTACTTGCATCCCGGGCAGCAATTTTCTCGCGTAATGCTGCCGCTGGTTGATGGGCCTCTGCAGGATGCTCGTTTTCACCCTCCTCCTCCTCCTCCTCCTCATCATCATCATCATCACCTGAGGAGGGTATGTGAGGAGCCACTTGGTCCTCAGGAATCTGCAAGCCACGACGCTGTGCCATGTTGTGGAGTGCACAGCAAACCACGACGATTCTGGAGATCCTGGCTGCTGAGTACTGTAGGGCTCCACCTGATCTATCCAGGCATCTGAAGCGCATCTTCAGCAAGCTGATGGTTTGCTCGATTATGGATCTGGTGGAAATGTGGCTGGAGTTGCAGCGCTCCTCAGCTTCGTTGGCTGGCCTCATCAATGGCGTCATTAGCCAAGTCCTCAGGGGATAGCCCTTGTCTCAAAGTAGCCATTGTGAAGTTCGTCTGGTGGCCTATATAGCAGAGGCACACTAGACTGGCGCAGTATGAAGGAGTCATGGCAACTGCCAGCGTACTTGGCACAAACATGCAAAATCTCCTTCTTGTGGTCACACACCAGCTGAACGTTAAGGGAGTGGAAGCCCTTGCGGTTCACAAAAACACCTGGATTGCGATGGGGTGCCCTAAGGGCCACATGTGTGCAGTCAATGACGCCCTGCACCCTTGAAAAGTCTGCCAGATGAGCTAATCCAACCTCTCGCGCCGTCACATATGCGCGATCCCTGGTGAAGTGGATGTGATTGTGCGCGAGGGCAAAGAGGGCATTAGTTACCTGCGTGATGCAAGTGTGTGCGGCCAACTGTCAGATGCCGCTGATGTCTGCTGATGATCCCTGGAATGAGCTTGAGGCAAAAAAGTTGAGTGCGGTGGTGAGTTTGATGGCCACTGGTAAGGAGTGTCCACCTGGTCGTCTGGGCAGCAGGTCTTGCTGTATCATTGCGCAGATGTCAGTCACTACCTGTCACAAAATCGGAGCCGCCTTTGGCACTGCTGCTCAGTCATGTTGAGGTAGCTGACCCTGTGTCTGTAGACCCTGTTTGGGGGGTGTCTCCTGGGCCGACGGGCTTCCATGCGTTCGTCCCTTCTGGCCTGTGCTGCCTCAGGTGTGTGAGCAGCAGCCTGTCGCTCCTGCTGCTGCTGCTGTTGCTGGTGCTGCTGTTGTTCCTGGTTCTGCTGCTGAAGCGACTGGTACTCGAGCTCCTCTAATGCCAAGAAATGAAGGAGAAAAATGGCTCCCATGCTTCTGGCATATGCCTCCGCTGAGGAAGCGCTGAGTGAGGGTGGCGAGAGGGGTTTCCCAGGAGTTCACACTGGAGATGTGTGTGAGTCTCCAACCTTCCACAGGTATGGTTAAGCTTGGTAAAAGTTGCCCCAGGCCTGAAACAACAAAGTCCTGCCAAGTGCAAATGATGACTAATCAAATCTCCTCTTTAATGGTTGACCTGCAGATGATAGTCAGCAAGCCAATAGTGCTCACGCCAGGTTTCACAGGCGTGATCCCCACCAGGTGTGTTTTATGTGGGAAAAGGGTTAAAAATGCAAGGGCCTGTTAAAATGGCATTATAAAGGCCAATTAATGCTGATTAAGGGCCTTAAAGACCAGTCCCACCTGTTGGGACCATCAGACACGCCTGGGTTATAATGGTTCGGGGTCGGGAACCAGGCGGGGGGGTCCCCGGCCGCCAATTCTAGCGATTTTAACCCCCTGCACACCTCAAAGCCCGCCTCACGGCTCAGTTAAAATCGATCCCTTTGTGTCCTCTTCACAACTTGCTTTCCCACCTATCTTTATATCATCAGCAAATTTGGCTACATCACACTCAGCCCCTTCATCCAAGTCATTAATATAGATGGTAAACAGCTGAGGCCCCAGCGCTGATCCCTGTGGCACCCCACTAGTTACAATTTGCCAACCTGAAAATGACCCATTTATCCCGACTCTCTGTTTCCTGTTAGTTAGCCAATCCTCTATCCATGATAATATATTACCCCCAACCCCATGAGCTCTTATCTTGTGCAGTAACCTTTTATGTGGCACCTTATCGAATGCCTTCTGGAAATCCATATACACTACATATACTGGTTCCCCTTTATCCACCCTGCTTGTTACATCCTCAAAGAACTCCAGCAAATTTGTCAAACATGATTTTCTTTTCATAAAACCATGTTGACTCTGCTTGACTGTGTCTAAATGTCCTGCTATTACTTCCTTAATAATGGACTCCAGCATTTTCACAATTTCAGGCAAAGTCATCTCAAGCAGTTTCAATCAGCTGTTAGTTAATGGCAGTTTCCTTGGTGATGAAATTTTGGATGCAACTGCGAACAGTTAAAGGCAGTTAGAGGCAGTCAGAGGCAATTGCTAAGTGAGATTCCAATTTTTGAAATATTTTGGTTCGTTCGGTCCAACTGCCTGCCTCTATTCCGTGGCCACGCTTGCACCCGGGTGTCCCTGGAGATGGAGCATGTGGTGTCCGCCGGCACGCTCGAGGCCTTCCGCGACCGGTGGGCACCACAGGGACTGGCGTGCAACATCACCCCCCACACCCACCACCCCTCTGCCCCCAACCACCCCAAAACAAAATTTTGAATTAATTTGTTAAGTTTCCTTTCAATTTTGTTTAATATATGTTTTATTGGTGGCGCCCCTTTAAAAAGGGCACCTGCTTCCTTTACTATTGGTGATGGCACCAGCCATCAATCACCGAAATCAACCAACAAGGGGTTGAAATATGTTGCTTACTTACCTTTTGGATTTTACTGTCCACTGTGTAAAGCGAGAAATCTCGTTAACAGAATTGCACCAGCTATAAACGGTGGGAACGGTATCTTCAAAATGAAATTTTATTCAATGCCAGCAGAAGATGCAAGTTTCAATGAGAAACTCACTCAGAAGCTCATTTATAAAAACAGTCGGCTGTTACTCTGAACAGCAACATGTATTTTTCTAGCACCTTTAACAGAGAAAACCATCCCAGGCTGATTCATGGAAACACAGTGGACAGAAATGGATGCTGAGTCAAAGATATTGGGAAGGCTGCTCAAAGCTGGGCCAAAGAGGTGGGTTTAAATGGGGATTTAAAGGAGAAGAATGAGGTGGAGATGCCGGGATTTAGGGAGGGGATTCCAGAGGAATGGAGAGTTCGGAGGGGAGGGGTTTGCACAACTGGAGGAGGTTACATAGATACAAAAGGGGTGAGGCTAAGGAGGGATTTAAAGGATAAGACTGTTGAGATACCGCGGCAAACGTGGGAGTCGAGACCAGAGCTATTGAAAACGCAGCTGCTTTATTCTAACCACATGGCAAACAGGAACTAGAAAAGCCCGCGCATCCACTTAAATACTTCCCAGACAGGAAGTGCTCCCGGCAGCCTGTCCCTGCGGGAAACAAGTTGCTGGAGGAAAGGGCCCCCGGCTGGGGGCTTCTGCTTAGACTGTCTGTGCCGCCGTGAGCGGATTATGTCCAGTGGTGGCGTGTCGCCACAGACCTCCCCCCAGAATCCGCTTAGGAGGAGTGGACGAGTCGTGACGGTGGTCTAATGGTTCTGCCGCAGCGGCTCTGAGTGGTCGCCGGTCTGGTTGCTTGGGTCGGGCGGTTCGCCGCCGGCTGTGCTGGCTTGCCGGGGGGACGGCCTCTAGTTGGAGGCTGGGCCACGGGGACCTGTTCCCCTGGTTCTGTGTGTGCTGGTTTGAGCCGGTCGATGGAGACTGTCTCGACCCTGTCGCCGAGTCGCAGCTTGAAGACCTTGTCCCCGGTTTGTAGTACCTCGTACGGACCATCATACGGGGGTCGCAGGGGCCCGCGGTGCGCGTCGTGTCGCACGAAGACGAAGCGCGCCTGCTGTAAAGTTGGCGGGACGTGAGGTTCGGGTTCGCCGTGTCGGTTGACCGGAAGTGGGGCGAACTGCAGAGCGGAAGAGAAAGAGTCGAGCCGCTGCTGTTCGGCCGACCAAGGCTTGGTAGGCTCCGGAAGGAATTCGCCTGGGACGCGCAGCGGTTGTCCGTAGACTAACTCCGCTGCCGAGGACTGGAGGTCTTCCTTGACCGTGGTGCGTAGGCCGAGTAGCACCCACGGTAGGCGGTCAGTCCAGGTACTGTCCTGCAGGCCGGCGCGGAGTGAGGCCTTGAGTGACCTGTGGAAGCGTTCACAAAGTCCATTGGCCTGCGAGTGGTACGCCGTGGTGTGGTGGAGCGTCACCCCGAGGTTGCGTGCTGTGGCCGTCCAGAGTTCGGAGGTGAACTGGGCGCCTCTGTCGGAGGTTATGTCGGCCGGTACGCCGAACCTCGCAACCCAGGTGTTAACGAACGCCCTGGCGATGTCGGCTGTGGTGGTGGAGGTCAGCAGCACTGCCTCAGGCCAGCATGTGTAGCGGTCGACCATCGTGAGGAGATAAGTTTGGCCTTGCGATGGCGGCAGGGGACTGACGATGTCGACGTGTACGTGGTCGAAGCGGCGGCTGGGTACCTCGAAGTCTCCCAGGGGTGCTTTGGTGTGCAGCTGCACCTTAGCCCGTTGGCAGGCGAGGCAGGAGGTGGCCCAAGTCCGAACATCTCTGCTGAGGCCGCGCCAGATGAAGCGCTTGGAGAGGAGTTTGACGGATGCGCGGGAACCCGGGTGAGAGAGCCCGTGGAGCGCGTCGAAGACGCGGCGGCGCCAGGTCTCAGGAACGACCGGCCTGGGTTGGCCGAGTGAGACGTCGCACGTGACTGCCGTGGCTTCGGGCCCGTGCGCGACCTTGGCTAGGCGTAGCCCTGGCAGGCTGGTAGCCGCCGAGAGGAGGTCTGGGTCCGTGAGCTGGGCCGCTGCTAGTTGTGCGTAGTCGACCGCGAGGTGATTTGCACAGACGGCGGGACGGGAAAGGCAGTCGGCGACCACGTTGTCTCTACCGGAGACGTGCTGAATGTCCGTAGTAAACTCGGAGATGGCCGCGAGCTGGCGTTGCTGACTAGCGGACCAGGGTTCGGTGTTCTTGGCCATCGCGTATGTGAGTGGCTTGTGGTCCACATACGCGGTGAAGGGGTGGCCTTCCAGGAGGAACCTGAAATGGCGGACCGACAGGTGGAGTGCGAGAAGCTCGCGGTCGAAAGTGGAGTATTTGACCTCCGGGGGGTGCAGTGGCGGCTGTAGAAGGCAAGTGGCTGCCACGCGCCATTGACCCACTGCTCGAACACGGCCCCGACTGCTTGGTCGGAGGCGTCGGTGGTGAGCGCGACCCGGGCATCGGCCCTTGGGTGCGCGAGCAGAGTGGCGTCGGCGAGCGCGTTTTTGGTGGCGTCGAAGGCGGCTGCCGTGTCAGTGGTCCAGGCTACGTCCATCTTGCCGGATTTTCCTCGGAGGGAGTCGTATAGGGGCTTCATGAGGGCCGCGGCTCTGGGGATGAACCTGTTGTAGAAGTTCACCATCCCGAGGAACTCCTGGAGGCCCTTGATGGTTGTGGGGCGGGGGAATTGCTGGACGGCCTGCACCTTGTTGGGCAGGGGGACGGCCCCAGCAGGGGTGATGTGGTGACCGAGAAAATCGATCTCGGTTAGGCCGAATTGGCACTTCGCCGGGCTGAGGATGAGCCCGTGTTGGGCTAGGCGCCCGAACAGGATGCGAAGGTGTTCGAGGTGTTCCTGTTTGGAGGAGCTGGCCACGAGAATGTCGTCTAGATAGACGAATAGGAAGTTCAGGTCCCGGAGGACTGAGTCCATAAGGCGCTGGAAAGCCTGTGCTGCATTCTTGAGGCCGAAGGGCATCCTCAGGAACTCGAACAGGCCGAATGGGGTGATGACGGCCGTTTTGGGGATGTCCGCGGGGTGTACGGGGACTTGGTGGTAACCGCGCACCAGGTCGACTTTGGAAAAGACGGTTCGTCCGGCCAGTCGGGCCGAGAAGTCCTGGATGTGTGGCACCGGGTATCGATCGGGGGTGGTGGCGTCGTTGAGGCGGCGGTAGTCCCCGCAAGGGCGCCAGCCTCCGCCGGGCTTGGGGGCGATGTGGAGGGGCGAAGCCCAAGGGCTGCTGGAGCGGCGGATGATGCCGAGTTGTTCCATGTTGGTGAACTCGGCCCGCGCGATTTCCAGCTTGGCCGGGTTGAGTCTGCGGGCGTGGGCAGAAACTGGGGGGCCGGTGGTGGGGATATAGTGTTCCACACCGTGCTTGGCGGCTTTGGCCGAAAAGGTCGGGTTAGTGAGGGCGGGAAACTCAGCTAGGAGTGCTGAGTAGTCGTCCATGGCTCTGGCGAGGCAGTAGGTCATCAGGCCGGCCGAACGGGCCAGGGTAAAGGCGCCGGGGATGGGGGCCATAGTGTTGATGTCGACGAGGCGGTGCCTCGGAATGTCGACAAGGAGGCCGTGGGCGCGTAGGAAGTCGGCGCCGATGAGTGGGCAGAGGACCTTGGCTGTGAGGAACTCCCAGCGGTAGCGGCGGCCCGCGAGGTCGAGCGTGACCATGCGGGTGCCATATGTGCGGATTTCAGAGCCGTTGGCTGCAGCCAGTGTGATACCCCGTGTGCCGCGTTGGATCTCGAGGGCGGAGGCGGGGGTGATGCTGTGCTGGGCCCCTGTGTCGCACAGAAATCGGCGGTTGGTTCTGTCGTCAGTGACGTACATTAGGGGCTCCTTCTGCCCCGCGGCCATCGTGGGGGCCAGTGCGGGGGGGGCTTTGAAGGAACACGGTGGCGTGCAGCGTTGAGCCCTAGCGCCAAAACGGGTGTGGTAGTAGCAGTGACCCGGAGTGGTAGGGTGGTCGGACCTAGCGGCCCGGGAAGACCGCGTGGTCGTTGCCGTGAGGTCGGGCGCGACGTCGCGAGCGGCCTGTGCAGAGAGCAGCCGGTCGGCCTTTTCGGCTATATCATTCAGGTCCGTGGAGTCAGACTCCACAATGAGCGGGCGGATGCTGGCGGGGTGCAGCCGAATGAAAAGCGTGCGAAAAAGGGCGCCGGCATTTTTGTCATCTGAGAGGGACAGCATGTGGGAAAGCAGGTCTGATGGTGAAGCGTCACCAAGGCCGGGGAGGTCCAGGAGTTGGCAGTGGCGCTGGTAAGAGGACGTTTGAAATTTTTTAAGTAGCGCAGCCTTCAGATGTTCGTACTTGCTCTCCGTTGGTGGATTCTGCAGCGCTGCCCAAACCTTGGGGACTGTAGCGTAGGTGAGTGAGGCGACGAGGTAGTCGTACTTCGTGGCGTCGACTGTAATGCCTTTCAGCCGGAATCTGGACTCAGCTTGAACGAACCAGGCTTCGGCGAGATTCTCCCAAAAGTCTGGTAAATTAACCGTGACTGCGTTTGTATCCGCCATGCTAGCTTAGGATTCGTCCTGAGCGTCGGGGTCACCAGTGTTGAGATACCGCGGCAAACGTGGGAGTCGAGACCAGAGCTATTGAAAACGCAGCTGCTTTATTCTAACCACATGGCAAACAGGAACTAGAAAAGCCCGCGCATCCACTTAAATACTTCCCAGACAGGAAGTGCTCCCGGCAGCCTGTCCCTGCGGGAAACAGGTTGCTGGAGGAAAGGGCCCCCGGCTGGGGGCTTCTGCTTAGACTGTCTGTGCCGCCGTGAGCGGATTATGTCCAGTGGTGGCGTGTCGCCACAAGACAAGAATTTTACATTTGAGAGATTTGAGGATCAGGTAGAGCTGATCCCTCCCCTCCTGAATTCTCCTTTCCTCTGGAATTCCTTCCCTAAATCCTGACATCTCCAACTCAATCTTCGCGTTTAAGACCCCTGTTAAAGCCTACCTCTTTGGCCCAGCTTTTGGTCACCCTTCCTAATATCTTTGACTCTGCATCCATTTTGGTCCTTTATGTTTCGATGAATCAGCTTGGGATGTCATTGGTGGTCATGCCTTCAGCTGCCTTCGAGGGAGTGCAACGAAGATTCACCAGACTGATTCCAGGGATGGGGGATTGTCCTATGAGGAGAGATTGAGGAGACTAGGTCTATATTCCCTAGAATTTAGAAGAATGAGAGGTGATCTCATTGAAACATATAAAATTCTTACAGGGCTTGACAGGGTAGATGCTGGAAGGATGCTTCCCCTGGTTGGGGAGTCTAGAACAAGGGGTCACGACCTCAGAATAAGGGGTCAGCCATTTTGGACTGAGATGAGGAGAAATCTCTTCACTCAAAGGGTGATGAATCTTTGGAATTCACTACCCCAGAGGGCTGTAGATGCTCAGTCGTTGAGTATATTCAAGGCAGAGATCAAAAGATTCTTGGATATTAAGGGAATCAAGGTATATGGAGATAGTGCAGGAAAGTGGAGTTGAGGTAGAAGATCAGCCATGATCTCATTGAATGGCGGAGCAGGCTCGAAGGGCCAAATGGCCTACACCTGCTCCTATTTCTTATGTACATATGTTCTTATGCCAAGGCCCTAAGCTCTGGAATTCCCTCCCTAAACTTCGCCGCCTCTCTACCTCTCTTTCCTCCTTTAAAACGCTCCTTAAAACCTATCTATAGCAATCTGGGATGTTGTGATTAAGGTTATCCACCAGGTGGTGCTGTAGCTAGTGCTGCCATTAGTTAAGGTCAGGGGGTTGCTTCCTGTCAAGGTCAGCAAAGGTGGAATGCCAGGATGCAGGCCTGTATGTTTGCTACGCAGTTGTTAATAAAGTACACAGACTAATTCTAATATCTAACCTCTTCAAGTTCTTGTTTCACTACATGGATTTATCACATTTGGCGATGAGGCAAAAGGACACTGCATGAAAAAGTGAAGTCTGCCGGGACTTTTAAAGAACAAACTCATGAGCTAAAGTTAGCTGCAAATTGGATGGAAGCATGGCTGTCACGGTAGGAACGGTCTCCGCTTTTGATATTCGAGCACAAACCTGGGAGGAATACTCTGAAGTGTTGGGTTATTTCTTCGAAGCAAATGAAATAAATGATGCCGGAAAAAGGAAAGCCATTCTGCTTAGTTCGGTGGGAAGCCAAACCTGCAGTTTGATGAAGAATCTGCTCAGTCCTGAAAAGCCTGGAGACAAATCAATTGTTGAATTAGTGGCCTTGCTCAAAGAACATTTCAACCCCAAGCCTAGTGAGATTGTACAGCGGTTCAAGTTTAATTCAAGGAACAGAAAAGAGGAAGAGAGTGTAATGGACTATGTAGCGGTGTTGTGTAAATTAGCACAAGATTGCAATTATGGGAACAACCTGAGAGAAATGCTGAGAGATAGGCTAGTTTGCAGAATAATGGATGACCGAATGCAACGTAGATTATTATCCGAGATTGGGCTTACTTATGAAAAAGCTTTGGAACTTGCTCAAGCCATAGAGACAGTGAACTGAGATGTAAAAGAAATACAAGGTTCAGACAGGGCAAATGCTAAGCAAGTTGCAGGTCAGATTATTGTGCACAAGTTAAATGTGCATCAGAAACCACAACGTGAGCATGTGAAGGCATGTTATAGATGCAAGGGCGATCACCTGGCGAGTGAATGCCGGTTTCTGGAGGAAAAGTGCCACAAGTGTGGGAAACAAGGACACATTAAATGAGCATGCAGGGCAAAATCACCTGTGGAGGAATCCAAACCAAAAGGGGGAGGAAAGCAAAACCAAGGAAGAGAAGTGAAAAAACATGGAGCACACCACATCAGCGGGGGAGCTGAGGAAGAAGAGGACATGTTCATAATGTATAGCATGTTAGAGAACATTCCAAAAGTGGCTCCTATCACATTGCAACTGACAGTAAATGATTCTAAGGTGAACTTTGAGGTTGATACAGGGTGCGGTGTAACCATAATGAACAAGGCAGAGTACTCAAAATTGTGGAACCGTACAAAAGTTCCAGAGTTAAAGTCTTGCTCTCTGCATCTTAAAACATATACAGGTGAATGAGTCGTGACATTAGGTGCAGCTAATGTGACTGTGCAGCACAGGGACACAGTGGAAAAGCTACCTGTAGTTATAGTATCAGGTACCGGACCAAACCTGTTAGGTCGGGGCTGGATAAAACAACTTAAATTAGACTGGGGAGCAGTAAATCAAATAGATGAGGGCAAACAGTTGACTTTGCAAGAAGTGTTGACTGAACATGAGAATGTGTTCAAGGAGGAACTTGGCACATTTAATGAACCCCAGCTAAGATTTATGTAGACAAGGAGGCACTGCCAAGGTTTTTTAAACAACGACCTGTGCCTTATGCCATGAAACCAAAGGTAGAGGGTGAGCTTGACCGTCTATTGAGAGAGAACATACTGGAGCCAGTGAAATGTTCAGAATGGGCAGCTCCCATAGTACCTGTTTTAAAACCGGACAATTCGGTAACACTGTGTGGAGATTATAATTTGACAGTCAATCGGGTGTCCAAACTAGAGCAATATCCTATTCCCAAAACAAAGGATCTCTTTGCCAACCTGGCTGGAGGAAAGAAATTCACAAAGTTGGATATGAGTCATGCATACTTGCAGATTACACTGAATGACGAATCAAAGAAGTATGTCACCATAAATACACACAAGGGCTTGTTTACATATAACCGCTTACTGTTTGGTGTCTCATCTAGTCCAGCTATCTTCCAGAGGACAATTGAAGTTGTACTGCAAGGGATTCCGCATGTTTCCATCTATCTGGATGACATTCTGGTGACAGGAAGAACCGACCAGGAGCATCTGAGCCCTCTGAGAGAGGTACTACAGAGATTGGAGAAGGCAGGGTTACGGCTCAAGAGGAGTAAGTGCACTTTCCTGGGGAATGAGGCAGTGTTCCTGGGACACAGAGTGGATGCCACCGGGCTCCATCCAATCAAGGAGAAGGTACAAGCACTGCAGGACACCCCTGCTCCTACCAATGTGGCTGAGTTAAAAGCTTACCTGGGACTGCTGAACTATTTTACAGGTTTTTACCAAACTTATCAACAGTGTTAGCACCGCTTCACAAACTAATGCGCAAGGAGACACAGTGGCAGTGGGGAGAGCAGCAGGGGGTTTCATTTGAACAGTCCAAGAAACTGATGCTGTCGTCGAATGTGCTGGTTCACTACAATGCAGAGAAAGACATCATTCTCTCTTGTGATGCTTCACCTTACGGGGTGGGGGCAGTTCTTTCACACCGCATGGAAGATGGAACTGAAAGACCAATAGGGTTTATGTCCTGAACTCTAACACCAGCAGAAATAAACTATTCCCAGTTAGATAAAGAGGGGTTAGCAGTAATGTTTGGGTTACAGAGATTCCACAAGTACATATATGGCAGGAAGTTCACCATATGCGCCGATCATAAACGTCTTATCACTCTTTTCAATTAAATGAAAGCAGTTCCACAGATGGTGTCACCCCGGATCCAGAGGTGGGCAGTGACGTTGAGGGCATATGAGTATGTCATTGTCTACAAGGCGGGCAAGTACCATGGGAACGCAGATGCCTTGAGCCGTCTTCCACTGCCAGGCACACATATCCTTGCAGCTCCAGAGGACAGAGTTTTGATGTTGGAGGAGACTGACACAGCACTTGTGACTGCAGAGCAAGTAAGAACATGGACAGGTAAAGATCCAGTACTGCCTAGAGTTCGAGAATATGTGGTGAGGGGATGGCCACAACATCCGGAAGGGACTGACTTCACACCCTACAGTGTCAGGAAAACAGAGCTGAGTGTGCAGGATGGTTGCGTGTTGTGGGGAGCACGAGTGATTATTCCACAGCCAGCACAACAGTCTATCCTAGAGCAACTACATCAGTGTCATCCTGGGGTCTCGCGCATGAAAGCCTTGGCTAGGAGTCACTTGTGGTGGGCAAAGCTAGATGAGGAGATAGAAAATCTAGTCAAGACATGCCGCACTTGTCAGGTACACAGGAAGGCACCAGCAACGGCTCCTCTCCACCACTGGGAGTGGCCGGATAAACCATGGAGAAGATTGCACTTAGATTATTTGGGTCCATTCATGGGGAAGATGTTCCTCATAATCATTGATGCACATTCCAAATGGATGGATGTTTATCCTGTTAATTCTGCTTCCTCCACTATTACTATAGACTGCCTGCGTCAGAGCTTCAGTAATCAAGGGCTACCGGAGATCGTGGTAAGTGACAATGCCACTTGTTTTGTGAGTACAGAGACAAAAGAGTTCATGAGAAATAATGGCATAGTGCAGGTGACCTCAGCTCCATATCATCCATCCTCAAATGGACTTGTGGGGAGAGCCGTACAAACATTTAAAGAGATGATGAAAAAAAGCGCAGAAGAGAGTTGAGCAGCCAAAGTGTCACGGGTTCTGTTCAGCTACAGAATAACACCTCAATCCACCACAGGACTCTCTCCTGCTGAGATGTTAATAGGTCGTAGACTATGCTCCACTCTTGACCTTGTCCACCCAGACCTAAAAAGGAAAATGGAAAACAGACAAAACAAACAAAACGAGAACCATGACAAAAGAACAAGGAGCTGATGTTTTGGAGAAGGGGATGCGGTCCTTACCAGGAATTTCAGTTATGGACCAAAGTGGATTCCTGGCTTCATAGACTCAATGACAGGTCCAGTGTCATAAAAGGTCATGTTGGGAGATGGTAGGGTAGTACGCAGACATGTAGATCAGATACTTACCAGACAAGGGGAAAATGAAATTGAGGTTCCAGATGCAATGGCTGAGGACAGGGTTGCCCCCAGTTATCCAAGCGCATCTGTGGTGCCACCACCATGGACAGAGACAATTCCACAGGCACCTATTCATCAAGAGGAAACCATCGTTGCAGAGTCAGATACTCTGGGCACTGCTCAGGAGCAGCGAGTGGCTTCACCACAAACAAGCAGGGACTTTACTGTTAGACGTTCACAAAGGCCTCGCAAGCCACCAGAGAGATTGATACTGACCTGTTAGATTCGTCAAGTATGGAACATAGTGAATGGAGACTTCTTATGTGACCCTTAGGAATGGTTGGTTGTTAAGAAATTCATACTGAAATCTTAAGGGGGGAGGAATATAGTAATCTGGGATGTTATGATTAAGGTTATCCACCAGGTGGTGCTGTAGCTAGTGCTGCCATTAGTTAAGGTCAGGGGGTTGCTTCCTGTCAAGATCAGCAAAAGTGGAATGCCAGGATGCAGGATGCAGGCCTGTATGTTTGCTACGCAGTTGTTAATAAAGTACACAGACTAATTCTAATATCTAACCTCTTCAAGTTCTTGTTTCACTACATGGATTTATCACACTACCTCTTTGCCCAAGCTTTTGGTCATTTGCCCTAATTTCTCCTTATGTGGCTCGGTGCCAAATTTTGTTTGATAATTGCTCCTGTGAAGCATCTTGTGATATTTTACTACATTAACGGCGCTGTATAAATACAAGTTGTTGTTTTTGATGTTACCAAGGAGCAGCATGTAGATGAGGAAGAGGGGGGACTGAGGACAGATCCTGGGGGAGTGGATTCTGGAGGTGATTGTGTGAGTGGGGAGAAACGCCATTGGCAGTGATACTCTGGCTATGATCTGATAGGTAAGAGAGACATCAGATGAGGATAGACCATGAGACTGGACAGTGGAGGAGAGGCATTGAAGGAGGATTATGTAGTAAACCCTTTTGAAGGCTACAGAGAGGCCAAGGAAGACAAAGAGGGAAAATGTACTACATAAGAGCATAAGAAATAGGAGCAGGAGTCGGCTATTTGGCCCCTCGAGCCTGCCCCGCCATTCAATAAGATCATGGCTGATCTGATCTTGGCCTCAACTGCACTTTCCTATCCGGTCCCCATAACCTTTGACTACCCTGTAGCTCAAATGTATGTCTATCTCCGCCTTGAATATATTCAATGACCCAGCCTCCACAGCAATCTGGGGTAGAGAATTCCAAAGATTCACGACCCTCTGAGAGAAGAAATTCCTCCTCATCTCCGTTTTAAATGGGTGACCCCTTATCCTGGAACTATGCCCCCTAGTTCTAGATTCCCCCATGAGGGGAAGTATCCTCCCTGCATCTACCTTGTCAAGCTCCCTCAGAATCTTCTATGTTTCAATAAGATCACCTTTCATTCTTCTAAACTCCAATGAGTATAGGTCCAATCTGCTCAACCTTTCTTCATAAGACAACCTCTTCATCTCAGGAATTAATCTCATGAACCTTCTCTGAACTGTTTCCAATGCAAGTATATCCCTCCTTAAATAAGGAGACCAAAACTGTACACAGTGCTCCAGGTGTGGTCTCACCAGCGCCCTGTAAAGTTGTAGCAAGACTTATACTCCATCCCCCTTAGCAATAAAGGCCAAGATTCCATCTACAGCTACAGAATGTCATTTGTGACTTTGTTTAGGGTCATTTTGGTACTATGAGAAGGACTGAAATCTGATTGGTGCTTTTCAACCAGGAAGCTGCTGGAGAGAAGGGCAGGAATTTGGGAGGCAACAACACGTTCAAGAACTTTGGAGAGGAAAGGGAGGTTGGAGATGGGGTGATAGTTTGCAAGGACAGAGGGTGGGGTCTAGAGTGCATTTTTGAGGAGAGGGGTGATGACGGCAGATTTTAAAGGGAAGGGGGCAGTACCTGAGGAGAGAGAACTATTACAATAACAGCTAACATGGGGGCAAGGAAGGGAATTTGGGTGGTCAACAGTTTGGTGGGAATGGAATGGAAAGAATGACTTGCATTTCTATAGCTCCTTGTATGACCACCGGATGTCCCAAAGCACATTACAGCCAATGAAGTACTTTTTGAAGTGTGGTGACTGTTGTAATGTAGGAAACGCAGCAGACAATTTGCACAAAGCAAGCTCCCACAAACAGCAATGTGATAATGACCAGATAATCTGTTTTAGTGATGTTAATTGAGGGATAACTATTGGCCAGGACACCAGAGATATCTCCCCTGTTCTTCTTCAAAATAGTGCCATGGGATCTTTTACATCCACTTGAGGGGGCAGACGGAGCCTCGATTTAACATCTCATCTGAAAGACGGCACCTCCGACAGTGCAGCGCTCCCTCAGTATTGCACTGGAGTGTCAGCCTAGATTTTTGTGCTCAAGTCTCTGGAGTGGGAATTGAACCTACAACCTTCTGACCCTGAGGCGAGGGTGCTACCAACAGAGCCAGAGCTGACACTTAGGAAGGAGCAGGAAGTGGGTCTCATGGACAAGATGCGGTCAGAGAGGGCATCGAGGGTGATGGAAAGAAACGAGAGAGAAAAGGGAGTATGGGGCTAGGGTCGGGTGAGGAATGAGAGGTGGTTTGGCTTGGTGGTCAAGGTCATAGGGGAAAAGCAACAGAGGCAGCTGAATGGATGGCCTCTAGCTTGGAGACAAGGAAATCCATGAACTCCTCATACTTACTGTTAGATTTGGGAGTGGAAGTGGTAAGAGAGAGGGGTTTAAGGAGGTGGTTGATCATGGAAATAAGGAACCTGGGATTATCTTTGCTTTCCAGGATGAAGCTAGACTCCTGGGCAGTGAGCTTGATGTGATCCAGCGAGATCTAGTGTTGAATTCCAGAAAGGGATCGAAGCACAAAGGATCTAGCGCAAACACAATGCATTGTGAAGTGTTTGTCGATTACTGAGACAATGGCCCCGATATTTATTGGGCCGCACGTTTGGAGCGCGTGAGAGGAGCTCTGGTTGGGAAACCTAGAAGTCCGGGTTTCCTGAATATCCTGCAGCTATTAACCACAGGTTTCCCGCCCGACAGTCAGGCTGATTTACAGGCTGACTGACAGATCGATTGACAGGGTGATTAACGGGCTGACTGGCAGATCGATTGATGGGCTGATTGACAGGCTGATTGATGGGCTGATTGACAGTCTGACTGACAGATTGATTGACAGGCTGATTGATGGGCTGATTGACAGGCTGATTGACAGTCTGACTGACAGATCGATTGACAGGCTGATTGATGGGCTGATTGACAGGCTGATTGACAGTCTGACTGACAGATCGATTGATGCGCTGATTAATGGCTGACTGACAGATCAATTGATGGGCTGATAGACAGGCTGATTGATGGGCTGTCTGACAGATCGATTGACAGGCTGATTGATGGGCTGATTGACAGGCTGATTGACAGTCTGACTGACAGATCGATTGATAGGCTGATTGATGGGCTAATTGACAGGCTGATTGACAGTCTGACTGACAGATCGATTGATGGGCTGATTAATGGGCTGACTGACAGATCAATTGATGGGCTGATAGACAGGCTGATTGATGGGCTGACTGAGAGATTGATTGATGGGCTGATTGTCAGGCTGATTGATGGGCTGATTGACAGATCAATTGATGGGCTGATAGACAGGCTGATTAATGGGCTGACTGAGAGATTGATTGATGGGCTGATTGTCAGTCTGATTGATGGGCTGATTGACAGGCTGATTGATGGGCTGATTGACAGATTGACTGATGGGCTGATTGATGGGCTGATTGACAGATCAATTGACAGGCTGATTGATGGGCTGATTGACAGATTGACTGACGGGCTGATTGATGGGCTGATTGACAGATTGACTGACGGGCTGATTGATGGGCTGATTGACAGATCGATTGATGGGCTGATTGATGGGCTGATTGACAGATCGATTGACAGGCTGATTGATGGGCTGATTGATGGGCTGATTGATGGGCTGATTGACGGGCTGATTGACAGATCGATTGACATGCTGCTTGATAGGCTGATTGACAGATCGATTGACGGGTTGATTGATGGGTTTATTGATGGGCTGATTGACAGGCTGATTGACAGATCGACTGATGGGCTGATTGATGGGCTGATTGACAGATCGATTGACAGGCTGATTGATGGGCTGATTGACAGATCGATTGACAGGCTGATTGATGGGCTGATTGATGGGCTGGGGTGGCTATGTTAATAAAGGAAGGAATCACTGTAATACAGAGAAATGATATTGGGTCGAAAGATCAGGATAATGAAACAGTTTGGGTGGAGGTAAGGAATAATAAGGGGGAAAAAAAGTGGGCGTAGTCTATAGGTCTCCGAACAGTGGCAAATGTGTTGGATGGAGTATCAATCAGGAAATAGTTGAGGCTTGTAATAAGGGAACATCTATAATTATGGGGGATTTTAACTATCATATTAATTGGACAAATCAAATTGGGCAGGGCTGCCTTGAGGATGAGTTCATTGAGTGTATTAGGGATGGGTTTCTTGAGCAGTATGTAACTGAACTGACCAGGGGGCAAGCAACCTTAGGTCTGGCCCTGTGTAACGAGACAGGATTAATTAAAAATGTCCTAGTAAAGGATCCCCTTGGAATGAGTGACCATAACATGGTTGAATTCCATATTCAATTAGAGGGTGAGAAGGTTGGACCTCAAACAAGCGTGCTAAGCTTGAATAAAGGAGACTATGAAGGTATGAGAGCGGAATTGAGTAGAATGGATTGGGAAAATAGATTAAAGGGTAAGACAATACATGATCAGTGGTGTACATTTAAGGAGTTATTTTACAACTTCCAAAAAAATATATTCCACTGAGAAGAAAAGGGTGTAAAAGAAAACACAGCCATCCGTGGCTAAGTAAAGAAATTAAGGATAGTATTCGACTAAAAACAAGGGCATATAAGGTAGCCAAATCTAATGGGAGGATAGAGGATTGGGAAAACTTTAAAAGACAGCAAAAAATAACAAAAAGATTGATTAAGAAAGGGAAGATAGATTATGAAAGTAAATTAGCAAAAAATATAAAAACAGATAGTAAGAGTTTTTATAGTTATATAAAAAGAAAAAGGGTTGCTAAAGAAATGTTGGTCCCTTAGAGGATGAGACTGGGAAATTAATGGTGGGAAATATGGAGATGGCAAAATCACTGAATGATTATTTTATATCAGTCTTTACAGTAGAAGACACTAAGACTATCCCAACACTGGACAAACAGGGGGCTAAAGGGGGGGAGGAGCTAAACACGATCAAAATCACTAAGGAAGCGGTACTCGGTAAAATAATGGGACTCAAGGCAGATAAATCACCTGGACCTGATGGCTTACATCCTAGGGTCTTGAGGGAAGTGCTGGTAGGGATTGTGGATGCATTGGTAATAATTTTCCAAAACTCCCTGGACTCGGCAATGGTCCCGGCAGACTGCAAAACTGCTAATGTAACACCCTTATTTAAAAAGGGCAGTAGACAGAAGGCTGGAAACTATAGACAGGTTAACCTAACATCTGTGGTAGGTAAAATTTTGGAGTCCATTATTAAGGAGACAGCAACAGGACATTTGGATAATCATAATTTAATAGGACAAAGTCAGCATGGTTTTATGAAGGGGAAGTCATGTTTGACAAATTTGCTGGAGTTCTTTGAGGAAGTAACATATAGGGTGGATAAAGGGGAACCAGGGGACGTAGTGTATTTAGACTTCCAAAAGGCATTTGACAAGGTGCCACACGAAAGATTATTGCTTAAGATAAAAAATCACGGGATTGGGGGTAATATTCTGGCATGGATAGAGGATTGGTTATCTAACAGAAGGCAGAGAGTTGGGATAAATGGTTCATTCTCAGACTGGCAATCAGTAACTAGTGCTGTTCCGCAGGGGTCAGTGCTGGGTCCCCAACTCTTTACAATCTATATTAACAATTTGGTGGAGGGGACCGAGTGTATCATATCAAAGTTTGCAGATGATACTAAGATGGGAGGGAAAGTAGTGAGTGAGGAGGACATAAAAAACTTGCAAGGGGACATAGTCAGGCTAAGTAAGTGGGCAGAGACTTGGCAGATGGAATACAATACTGGAAAGTGTGAGGTTATGCACTTTGGCAGGAAAAATCGTAGAGCAAGTTATTATCTTAATGGCAAGAAACTGGAAAGTACTGCAGTACAAAGGGATCTGGGGGTCCTGGTGCACGAAACTCAAAAGGTTAGTATGCAGGTGCAGCAAGTGATTAAGAAGGCCAATGGAATGTTAGCTTTCATTGCTAGGGGGATAGAATATAAAAATAGGGAGGTATTGCTTCAGTTGTACAAGGTATTGGTGAGACCGCACCTGGAATACTGCATACAGTTTTGGTGTCCATACTTAAGAAAGGACATATTTGCTCTCGAGTCAGTACAAAGAAGGTTCACTCGGTTTATCCCGGGGATGAGGGGATGGACATATGAGGAGAGATTGAGTAGATTGGGACTCTACTCATTGGAGTTCAGAAGAATGAGAGGCGATCTTATTGAAACATATAAGATTGTGAAGGGGTTGGATCGGGTGGATGCGGGGAGGATGTTCCCGATGATGGGTGAAACTAGAACTAGGGGGCATAGTCTTAGAATAAGGGGCTGCTCTTTCAAAACTGAGATGAGGAGGAACTACTTCACTCAGAGGGTGGTAGGTCCATGGAATATGCTGCCCCAAAAAGCTGTAGAAGCTACATCATTACATAAATTTAAAACAGAAATAGACATTTTCCTAGAAGTAAAGGGAATTAAGAGTTACGGGGAGCGGGCAGGAATTTGGACATGAGTCTAGGTTCGGATCGGTCATGGCCCTGTGGGTAGTGGAGCGGGCCCAGGGGCCGTTTAGCCTGATCCTGCTCCTATTTCATGTGTCTAATTCTGTTAGATTCAGGAGATGGTTCTGTGATAATGGATTGACGGTTAGGATCAGATCAGCCATGATCTTATTGAATGTCGGAGCAGGCTCGAGGGGCCGATTGGCCTACTCCTGCTCCTATTTCTTATGTTCTTATGTTCTTATGACAGATCGATTGATGGGCTGATTGACAGATCGATTGACAGATCGATTGACAGGCTGTTTGACAGGCTGATTGATGGGCTGATTGATGGGCTGATTGACGGGCTGATTGACGGGCTGATTGATGGGCTGATTGACGGGCTGATTGATGGGCTGATTGATGGGCTGATTGATGGGCTGATTGACAGATCATTTGATGGGCTGATTGACGGACTGATTGATGGGCTGATTGACAGATCGATTGATGGGCTGATTGATGGGCTGATTGACAAATCGATTGATGGGCTGATTGATGGGCTGATTGACAGATCGATTGACAGGCTGATTGATGGGCTGATTGACAGATCGATTGATGGGCTGGTTGATGGGCTGATTGAAAGATCGATTGATGGGCTGATTGACGGGCTCATTGACACATCGATTGACACATCGATTGATGGTCTGATTGACAGATCGATTGATGGGTTGATTGACGGGCTCATTGACAGATCGATTGACACATCGATTGATGGGCTAATTGACAGATTGATTGACAGGCTGATTGACGGGCTGATTGACAGTTCGATTAATGGGCAGATTGTTGGGCTGATTGACAGATCGATTGACGGGCTGATTGATGGGCTGATTGACAGGCTGATTGACAGATCAATTGGTGGGCTGATTGATGGGCTGATTGATAGATCGATTAATGGGCTGATTGACAGGCTGATTGATGGGCTGATTGATGGGCTGATTGATGGGCTGATTGATGGGCTGATTGACGGGCTGATTGTCGGGCTGAATGACGGGCTGAGTGATGGGCTGATTGACAGATCGATTGATGGGCTGATTGACGGGCTGATTGACAGATCGATTGATGGGCTGATTGACGGGCTGATTGATAGATCAATTGATGGGCTGATTGACAGGCTGATTGATGGGCTGATTGACGGGCTGATTGACTGGCTGATTGACGGGCTGAATGACAGGCTGAGTGATGGGCTGATTGGCGGGCTGAATGACGGGCTGAGTGATGGGCTGATTGACGGGCTGATTGATGGGCTGAATGACGGGCTGAGTGATGGGCTGATTGACGGGTTGATTGATGGGCAGATTGATGGGCTGATTGATGGGCTGATTGATGGGCTGATTGATGGGCTGATTGATGGGCTGATTGACGGGATGATTGACGGGCTGATTGATGGGCTGATTGATGGGCTGATTGACGGGCTGATTGATAGACTGATTGACGGGCTGATTGACAGATCGATTGATCGGCTGATTGACGGGCTGCTTGAAGGGCTGATTGACAGGCTCATTGACAGGCTGGCTGCCTGTAGGGTGTAGAAAGGCTGTGGAACAGGGCCACAGCCGAGGATCAGAGAGCTGGTAAGGGGGCAGCATGAGATCGTGGGAGAGAAAGTTTGGTCTGGGGGGAGAGATCATGGTTGGGGGGGTGGAGAGAGTTTGGGAAGAGCCTGGAGTTGGGGGGAGATTGGGGAGAATCAGTGATCGCAAGGGAGAGAAAGTGTTGTCAGCGGGAGAGATCATGGTTGGGGGAAGAGTTCGGGGGAAAGTGTGAAGGTGGGGCGAGATCAGGGAATGTCATTGTTCACGGGGGGTTTACAGGGTTAGTTGTTGGGCTATGTGGGGAAACACTCCTGCTCCTCCTGGCTCACAAACAGTGCTATAAATGCTCTTATCTAGTGGATCCGGTCCTTCAAGTCTCCTTTCACCTGACGGGTTTCCCGAGGCCCGGCAAACCCGGCCTCCATGGGTTAAAAATAAAAATCCTGTTACTGACCGTCCCTGAGAGTGGATTGGTTGCCCAACCCTACCCCGCCCCTTGAATTGCCTTCTGTGAGTGGATTGGTCGCCTGTCCCACCCGACCCATCTCCTGAGAGCGGATCGGTCAACTGCCCCGTCAACGCATCTTGTGATGGAGGATGGGTCGACTGCCCCATCGACCCATCTTGTGAGGGAGGATTGGTCGACTGCCCCGCCAAGCCATCTCTTGAGAGTGGATTGGTCGACTGCCCCGTTGACCCGTCTCCAGGGGGTGGATTGGTCGCCTCCCCCCCCGATCCATCTCCTGAGAGCAGATTGGTCGACTGCCCCGCCGACCCATCTCCTTAGAGTGCATTGGTCGCCTCCCCACCCCCACCCCCGACCCGTCCCCTGAGAGCGGATTGGTCGCCTCCCCGCCCCGACCCGTCTCCAGGGGGCGGATTGGTCGACTGCCCCGCCGACCCGTCTCCTGAGAACAGATTGGTCGCCTGTCCCCCCGACCCATCTCCTGAGAATGGCTTGGTCGCCTCCCCCCCCTCGACCCGTCTCCTGAGAGTGGATTGGTCGCCTCCCCCCCCGACCCGTCTCCTGAGAATGGATTGGTCGCCTCCCCCCCCTCGACCCGTCTCCTGAGAGTGGATTGGTCGCCTCCCCCCCCGAACCATCTCCTGAGAATGGATTGGTCGCCTCCCCCCCCTCGACCCGTCTCCTGAGAATGGATTGGTCGCCTCCCCCCCCGACCCGTCTCCTGAGAATGGATTGGTCGCCTCCCCCCCCGACCCGTCTCCTGAGAATGGATTGGTCGCCTCCCCCCCCTCGACCCGTCTCCTGAGAGTGGATTGGTCGCCTCCCCCCCGACCCGTCTCCTGAGAATGGATTGGTTGCCTCCCCCCCCTCGACCCGTCTCCTGAGAATGGATTGGTTGCCTCCCCCCCCGACCTGTCTCCTGAGAGCGGATTGGTCGCCTCCCCCCCCGACCCGTCTCCTGAGAATGGATTGGTTGCCTCCCCCCCCTCGACCCGTCTCCTGAGAATGGATTGGTTGCCTTCCCCCCCGACCTGTCTCCTGAGAGCGGATTGGTCGCCTCCCCGCCCCGACCCGTCTCCGGGGGGCGGATTGGTCGACAGCCCCGCCGACCCGTCTCCTGAGAGCGGATTGGTCGCCTCCCCCCCCGACCCGTCTCCTGAGAATGGATTGGTTGCCTCCCCCCCATCGACCCGTCTCCTGAGAATGGATTGGTTGCCTCCCCCCCTCGACCCGTCTCCTGAGAGTGGATTGGTCGCCTCCCCCCCCGACCCATCTCCTGAGAACGGATTGGTCGCCTGTCCCACCCAACCCGTCTCCTGAGAATGGATTGGTCGCCTCCCCGCCCCGACCCGTCTCCTGAGATTGGATTGGTCACCTGTCCCCCCGACCTGTCTCCTGAGAGCGGATTGGTCGCCTCCCGCCCCAACCCGTCTCCTGAGAGCGGATTGGTCGCCTCCCCGCCCTGACCCGTCTCCTGAGAGTGGATTGGTCACCTGCCCCCCGACCTGTCTCCTGAGAGCGGATTGGTCGCCTCCCCGCTCTGACCCGTCTCCTGAGAGTGGATTGGTTGCCTCCCCCTCCCCTCGACCCATCTCCTGAGAGCGGATTGGTTGCCTGTCCCCCCGACCTGTCTCCTGAGACCAGATTGGTCCCCACCCTGCCCCGACCCGTCTCCTGATAGTGGATTGGTCGCCTGTCCCCTCGACCCGTCTCCTGAGAGCGGATTGGTCACCTCACCCCCGACCCGTCTCCTGAGAGCGGATTGGTCACCTCCCCCCTGACCTGCCTCCGTTAAAACCAGAAGTGGGCGGGTTTGAAATTTTTTAAATTTTAACTTCTCACCTGACCCAAACCCAACCATTATTGGGGTTTAAAATTAGGGATTCTATATTTGGCGGCTGATCCACAACACCAGTTTCACATGGACCTCTATATCACGGGCACTCTCCTGAAAGGATGGATGTTCACAAAACCTCGTACCTACAGTCAGGCTCTCAGGTCAATGTCCGAGGATGTGTAGCACCTCGTACAGCCAGGCTCTTGGGTCAATGTCCGAGGATGTGCAGCACCTCCTACAGTCAGGCTCTCGGGTCAATGTCCGAGGATGTGCAGCACCTCCTACAGTCAGGCTCTCGGGTCAATGTCCGAGGATGTGCAGCACCTCCTACAGTCAGGCTCGTGGGTCAATGTCCGAGGATGTGCAGCACCTCCTACAGTCAGGCTTTCGGGTCAAAGTCCGAGGATGTGCAGCAACTCCTACAGTCAGGCTCTCAGGTCAATATCCGAGGATGTACAGCACCTCCTACAGTCAGTCTCTCGGGTCAATGTCCGAGGATGTGCAGCAGCTCCTACAGCCAGGCTCTCGGGTCAATGTCCGAGGATGTGCCGCACCTCCTACAGTCAGGCTCTCGGTTCAATATCTGAGGATGTGCAGCACCTCCTACAGTCAGGCTTTCGGGTCAATATCCGAGGATGTGCAGCACCTCCTACAGTCAGGCTCTCGGGTCAATGTCCGAGGATGTGCAGCACCTCCTACAGTCAGGCTCTCGGGTCAATGTCTGAGGATGTGCAGCACCTCCTACAGTCAGTCTCTCAGGTCAATGTCCGAGGATGTGCAGCACCTCCTACAGTCAAGCTCTCGGGTCAATGTCCGAGGATGTGCAGCACCTCCTACAGTCAGGCTCTCGGGTCAATGTCTGAGGATGTGCAGCAGCTCCTACAGTCAGGCTCTCAGGTCAATGTCCGAGGATGTGCAGCACCTCCTACAGTCAGGCTTTCGGGTCAATGTCCGAGGATGTGCCGCACCTCCTACAGTCAGGCTCTCAGGTCAATGTCCGAGGATGTGCAGCACCTCCTACAGTCAGGCTTTCGGGTCAATGTCCGAGGATGTGCAGCACCTCCTACAGTCAGGCTCTCGGGTCAATGTCCGAGGATGTGCAGCACCTCCTACAGTCAGGCTCTCGGGTCAATGTCCGAGGACGTGCAGCACCTCCTACAGTCAGGCTCTCGGGTCAATGTCTGAGGATGTGCAGCACCTGCTACAGTCAGGCTCTCAGGTCAATGTCCGAGGATGTGCAGCACCTCCTACAGTCAGGCTCTCGGGTCAATGTCCGAGGATGTGCAGCACCTCCTACAGTCAGGCTCTCAGGTCAATATCCGAGGATGTACAGCACCTCCTACAGTCAGTCTCTCGGGTCAATGTCCGAGGATGTGCAGCAGCTCCTACAGCCAGGCTCTCGGGTTAATGTCCGAGGATGTGCAGCACCTCCTACAGTCAGGCTCTCGTTTCAATATCCGAGGATGTGCAGCACCTCCTACAGTCAGGCTTTCGGGTCAATATCCGAGGATGTGCAGCACCTCCTACAGTCAGGCTCTCGGGTCAATATCCGAGGATGTGCAGCACCTCCTACAGTCAGGCTTTCGGGTCAATATCCGAGGATGTGCAGCACCTCCTACAGTCAAGCTCTCGGGTCAATGTCCGAGGATGTGCAGCACCTCCTACAGTCAGTCTCTCAGGTCAATGTCCGAGGATGTGCAGTACCTCCTACAGTCAAGCTCTCGGGTCAATGTCCGAGGATGTGCAGCACCTCCTACAGTCAGGCTTTCGGGTCAATGTCCGAGGATGTGCAGCAGCTCCTACAGTCAGGCTCTCAGGTCAATGTCCGAGGATGTGCCGCACCTCCTACAGCCAGGCTTTCGGGTCAATGTCCGAGAATGTGCAGCACCTCCTACAGTCAGGCTCTCGGTTCAATATCTGAGGATGTGCAGCACCTCCTACAGTCAGGCTCTCGTTTCAATATCCGAGGATGTGCAACACCTCCTACAGTCAGGCTCTCGGGTCAATGTCCGAGGATGTGCAGCACCTCCTACAGTCAGGCTCTCGGGTCAATGTCTGAGGATGTGCAGCACCTCCTACAGTCAGTCTCTCAGGTCAATGTCCGAGGATGTGCAGCACCTCCTACATTCAAGCTCTCGGGTCAATGTCCGAGGATGTGCAGCACCTCCTACAGTCAGGCTCTCGGGTCAATGTCCGAGGATGTGCAGCAGCTCCTACAGTCAGGCTCCCAGGTCAATGTCCGAGGATGTGCAGCACCTCCTACAGTCAGGCTCTCGGGTCAATGTCCGAGGATGTGCAGCACCTCCTACAGTAAGGCTCTCGGGTCAATGTCCGAGGATGTGCAGCACCTCCTACAGTCAGGCTCTCGGGTCAATGTCCGAGGATGTGCAGCACCTCCTACAGTCAGGCTCTCGGGTCAATGTCCGAGGATGTGCAGCACCTCCTACAGTCAGGCTCTCGGGTCAATGTCCGAGGATGTGCAGCACCTCCTACAGTCAGGCTCTCGGGTCAATGTCCGAGGATGTGCAGCACCTCCTACAGTCAGGCTCTCGGGTCAATGTCTGAGGATGTGCAGCACCTGCTACAGTCAGGCTCTCAGGTCAATGTCCGAGGATGTGCAGCACCTCCTACAGTCAGGCTCTCGGGTCAATGTCCGAGGATGGGCAGCACCTCCTACAGTCAGGCTCTCAGGTCAATATCCGAGGATGTGCAGCAGCTCCTACAGTCAGTCTCTCGGGTCAGTGTCCGAGGATGTGCAGCAGCTCCTACAGCCAGGCTCTCGGGTCAATGTCCGAGGATGTGCAGCACCTCCTACAGTCAGGCTCTCGTTTCAATATCCGAGGATGTGCAGCACCTCCTACAGTCAGGCTTTCGGGTCAATATCCGAGGATGTGCAGCACCTCCTACAGTCAGGCTCTCGGGTCAATGTCCGAGGATGTGCAGCACCTCCTACAGTCAGTCTCTCAGGTCAATGTCCGAGGATGTGCAGCACCTCCTACAGTCAAGCTCTCGGGTCAATGTCCGAGGATGTGCAGCAGCTCCTACAGTCAGGCTCTCAGGTCAATGTCCGAGGATGTGCCGCACTTCCTACAGCCAGGCTTTTGGGTCAATGTCCGAGAATGTGCAGCACCTCCTACAGTCAGGCTCTTGGGTCAATGTCCGAGGATGTACAGCACCTCCTACATTCAGGCTCTTGGGTCAATGTCCGAGGATGTACAGCACCTCCTACATTCAGGCTCTCGGGCCAATGTCCGAGGATGTGCAGCACCTCCTACAGTCAGGCTCTCGGGTCAATGTCCGAGGATGTACAGCACCTCCTACATTCAGGCTCTCGGGCCAATGTCCGAGGATGTGCAGCACCTCCTACAGTCAGGCTCTCGGGTCAATGTCCGAGGATGTGCAGCACCTCCTACAGTCAGGCTCTCGGGTCAATGTCCGAGGATGTACAGCACCTCCTACATTCAGGCTCTCGGGCCAATGTCCGAGGATGTGCAGCACCTCCTACAGTCAGGCTCTCGGGTCAATGTCCGAGGATGTGCAGCACCTCCTACAGTCAGGCTCTCGGGTCAATGTCCGAGGATGTGCAGCACCTCCTACAGTCAGGCTCTCGGGTCAATGTCCGAGGATGTGCAGCACCTCCAACAGTCAGGCTCTCGGGTCAATGTCTGAGGATGTGCAGCACCTCCTACAGTCAGGCTCTCGGGTCAATGTCCGAGGATGTGCAGCACCTCCTACAGTCAGGCTCTCGGGTCATTGTCCGAGGATGTGCAGCACCTCCTACAGTCAGGCTCTCGGGTCAATGTCCGAGGATGTGCAGCACCTCCTACAGTCAGGCTCTCGGGTCAATGTCCGAGGATGTGCAGCACCTCCTACAGTCAGGCTCTCGGGTCATTGTCCGAGGATGTGCAGCACCTCCTACAGATGGGCTCTCGGGTCAATGTCCGAGGATGTGCAGCACCTCCTACAGTCAGTCTCTCAGGTCAATGTCCGAGGTTGTGCAGCAGCTCCTACAGCCAGGCTCTCGGGTCAATGTCCGAGGATGTGCAGCAGCTCCTACAGCCAGGCTCTCGGGTCATTGTCCGAGGATGTGCAGCACCTCCTACAGTCAGTCTCTCAGGTCAATGTCCGAGGATGTGCAGCAGCTCCTACAGCCAGGCTCTCGGGTCAATGTCCGAGGATGTGCAGCACCTCCTACAGTCAGGCTCTCGGTTCAATGTCCGAGGATGTGCAGCACCTCCTACAGTCAAGCTCTCGGGTCAATGTCCGAGGATGTGCAGCACCTCCTACAGTCAGGCTTTCGGGTCAATATCCGAGGATGTGCAGCACCTCCTACAGTCAAGCTCTCGGGTCAATGTCCGAGGATGTGCAGCACCTCCTACAGTCAGGCTCGTGGGTCAATGTCCGAGGATGTGCAGCACCTCCTACAGTCAGGCTCGTGGGTCAATGTCCGAGGATGTGCAGCACCTCCTACAGTCAGGCTCTCGGGTCAATGTCCGAGGATGTGCAGCACCTCCTACAGTCAGGCTCTCGGGTCAATGTCCGAGGATGTGCAGCACCTGCTACAGTCAGGCTCTCGGGTCAATGTCCGAGGATGTGCAGCACCTCCTACAGTCAGGCTCGTGGGTCAATGTCCGAGGATGTGCAGCACCTCCTACAGTCAGGTTCTCGGGTCAATATCCGAGGATGTGCAGCACCTCCTACAGTCAGGCTCTCGGGTCAATGTCCGAGGATGTGCAGCAGCTCCTACAGCCAGGCTCTCGGGTCAATGTCCGAGGATGTGCAGCACCTCCTACAGCCAGGCTCTCGGGTCAATGTCCGAGGATGTGCAGCACCTCCTACAGTCAGGCTCGTGGGTCAATGTCCGAGGATGTGCAGCACCTCCTACAGTCAGGTTCTCGGGTCAATATCCGAGGATGTGCAGCACCTCCTACAGTCAGGCTCTCAGTTCAATATCCGAGGATGTGCAGCTCCTCCTACAGTCAGGCTCTCGGGTCAATGTCCGAGGATGTGCAGCACCTCCTACAGTCAGGCTCTCGGGTCAATGTCCGAGGATGTGCAGCACCTCCTACAGTCAGGCTCTCGGGTCAATGTCCGAGGATGTGCAGCACCTCCTACAGTCAGGCTCGTGGGTCAATGTCCGAGGATGTGCAGCACCTCCTACAGTCAGGCTCTCGGGTCAATGTCCGAGGATGTGCAGCACCTCCTACAGTCAGGCTCTCGGGTCAATGTCCGAGGATGTGCAGCAGCTCCTACAGCCAGGCTCTCGGGTCAATGTCCGAGGATGTGCAGCACCTCCTACAGCCAGGCTCTCGGGTCAATGTCCGAGGATGTGCAGCACCTCCTACAGTCAGGCTCGTGGGTCAATGTCCGAGGATGTGCAGCACCTCCTACAGTCAGGTTCTCGGGTCAATGTCCGAGGATGTGCAGCACCTCCTACAGTCAGGCTCTCAGTTCAATATCCGAGGATGTGCAGCTCCTCCTACAGTCAGGCTTTCGGTTCAATGTCCGAGGATGTGCAGCTCCTCCTACAGTCAGGCTTTCGGTTCAATGTCCGAGGATGTGCAGCACCTCCTACAGTCAGGCTCTCAGGTCAATGTCCGAGGATGTACAGCACCTCCTACAGTCAGGCTCTCGGGTCAATGTCCGAGGATGTGCAGCACCTCCTACAGTCAGGCTCGTGGGTCAATGTCCGAGGATGTGCAGCACCTCCTACAGTCAGGCTCGTGGGTCAATGTCCGAGGATGTGCAGCACCTCCTACAGATGGGCTCTCGGGTCAATGTCCGAGGAAGTGCAGCACCTGACAGTTGCGTCTCATGGGTCTGCAGCTCATCGTTGAGGTAGCATCAGGCGAGCTTCTTCATCAATCCAACTTAGGGCACATGATTGCAATCTGTTGGTGCCTCCGCCTCCAGGGGAGTACAGGCTGATGCTCTGGGGCAGTGGGAAATAGAATCCACATCACCCTACATGCCAGCTTCTAGGGCAGGGCAACAGCTAAGTTAAGTAGCTTGTTCTCGGCTGAAGTAATCATCACTCAAACTCTCTGCACTCTTCGGGCTGGAGGATTCCTCCCTCCTGCCAGTCTCAGCTGCTCCCAGCAGGAGCTGTGCCTTAAATTTCCCTTTCTTACTTATCCCAAGTGCATCGGGAGGATAACTTCATACGCCCGCATCACTGGGGATCATTTAAATATATTTAAATCAGCTGCTTGGGGACCTGGATTGCGGAAAGGGCCAAATATTGACCACAAATTCAGGCGTATGGTTTCGGGTCAGATAGAGCTTGAAGCACTGAAAGCCGCGTGGAGTTTCAAGGACTTTGCACCCACCCCGCTCCCAACCTGTGTATGTGTACACCATTTACATCCATGTCCCTGTTCATTAGCTGGTTACTGATTCCGGTCTGCTGTAGATACCTTCTTGGGGTCATTGGCGGCAATCGTTACCTTAAGCGGTCCCAGTGTCTTACTTTTATGCGGGTTGACTCACACTGCCCTGTAACTACTTGTGTGATAGAGAAACTCGAGGAATAACAGTGGCACAACCTTGTGAACTAACACGGCAAATCTACAAGATTGTGTGAACAATTGCTGGAATTTTTTAAGCATTAATTCTCGGGATGTGGGCATTGCTGTCAAGGCCAGCATTTATTGCCCATCCCTAATTGCCCTTGAGAAGGTGGTGGTGAGCCACCACCTTGAACCGCTGCAGTCCGTGTGGTGAAGGTGCTCCCACAGTGCTGTTCGGGAGATAGTTCCAGGATTTTTACCCACTGATGATGAAAAAGTGGTTGAAATAGAGAGCATTGACAGGTTTAAGAGGAGACTTAATGCATACAGGAGGGAGAAGGGAATAGAGGGTTACGAGGGGAGTGTTGAGACACCGCGGCAAACGTGGGAGTCGAGACAGAGCTATTGAAAACACAACTGCTTTATTCTGACCACATGGCAAACAGGAACTAGAAAAGCCCGCACATCCACTTAAATACTTCCCAGACAGGAAGTGCTCCCGGCAGCCTGTCCCTGCGGGAAACAAGTTGCTGGAGGAAAGGGCCCCCGGCTGGGGGCTTCTGCTTAGACTGTCTGTGCCGCCGTGAGTGGATTATGTCCAGTGGTGGCGTGTCGCCACAGAGCTCCCCCCAGAATCCGCTTAGGAGGAGTGGACGAGTCGTGACGGTGGTCTAATGGTTCTGCTGCAGCGGCTCTGAGTGGTCGCCGGTCTGGTTGGTTGGGTCGGGCGGTTCGCCGCCGGCTGCGCTGGCTTGCCGGGGGGACGGCCTCTGGCTGGAGGCTGGGCCACGGGGACCTGTTCCCCTGGTTCTGTGTGTGCTGGTTTGAGCCGGTCGATGGAGACTGTCTCGACCCTGTCGCCGAGTCGCAGCTTGAATACCTTGTCCCCGGTTTGTAGTACCTCGTACGGACCATCGTACGGGGGTCACAGGGGCCCGCGGTGCGCGTCGTGTCGCACGAAGACGAAGCGCGCCTGCTGTAAATTTGGCGGGACGTGAGGTGCGAGTGCGCCGTGTCGGTTGACCGGAAGTGGGGCGAACTGCTGAGCGGAAGAGAAAGAGTCAAGCCGCTGCTGTTCGGCCGACCAAGGCTTGGTAGGCTCCGGAAGGAATTCGCCTGGAACGCGCAGCGGTTGTCCGTAGACTAACTCCGCTGCCGAGGACTGGAGGTCTTCCTTGACCGTGGTGCGTAGGCCGAGTAGCACCCACGGTAGGCGGTCAGTCCAGGTACTGTCCTGCAGGCCGGCGCGGAGTGAGGCCTTGAGTGACCTGTGGAAGCGTTCACAAAGTCCGTTGGCCTGCGGGTGGTACGCCGTGGTGTGGTGGAGCGTCACCCCGAGGTTGCGTGCTGTGGCCGTCCAGAGTTCGGAGGTGAACTGGGCACCTCTGTCGGAGGTTATGTCGGCTGGTACGCCGAACCTCACAACCCAGGTGTTAACGAACGCCCTGGCGATGTCGGCTGTGGTGGTGGAGGTCAGCGGCACTGCCTCAGGCCAGCGTGTGTAGCGGTCGACCATCGTGAGGAGATAAGTTTGGCCTTGCGATGGCGGCAGGGGACCGACGATGTCGACGTGTATGTGGTCGAAGCGGCGGCTGGGTACCTCGAAGTCTCCCAGGGGTGCTTTGGTGTGCAGCTGTACCTTAGCCCATTGGCAGGCGAGGCAGGAGGTGGCCCAAGTCCGAACATCTCTGCTAAGGCCGCGCCAGATGAAGCGCTTGGACAGGAGTTTGACGGATGCGCGGGAACCCGGGTGAGAGAGCCCATGGAGCGCGTCAAAGACACGGCAGCGCCAGGTCTCAGGGACGACCGGCCTGGGTTGGCCGAGTGAGACGTCGCACGTGACTGCCGTGGCTTCGGGCCCGTGCGCGACCTTGGCTAGGCGTAGCCCTGGCAGGCTGGTAGCCGCCGAGAGGAGGTCTGGGTCCATGAGCTGGGCCGCTGCTAGTTGTGCATAGTCGACCGCGAGGTGATTTGCACAGACAGAGGGACGGGAAAGGCAGTCGGCGACCATGTTGTCTCTACCGGAGACGTGCTGAATGTCCGTAGTAAACTCGGAGACGGCCGCGAGCTGGCGTTGCTGCCTAGTGGACCAGGGTTCGGTGTGCTTGGCCATCGCGTATGTGAGTGGCTTGTGGTCCACATACGCGGTGAAGAGGCGGCCTTCCAGGAGGAACCTGAAATGGTGGACCGACAGGTGGAGTGCGAGAAGCTCGCGGTCGAAAGTGGAGTATTTGACCTCCGGGAGGCGCAGTTGGCGGCTGTAGAAGGCAAGTGGCTGCCACGCGCCATTGACCCACTGCTCGAACACGGCCCTGACCGCGTGGTCGGAGACGTCGGTGGTGAGCGCGACCTGGGCATCGGCCCTCGGGTGCGCGAGCAGAGTGGCGTCGGCCAGCGCGCTTTTGGTGGCGTCGAAGGCGGCTGCCGTGTCAGTGGTCCAGGCTACGTGCATCTTGCCGGATTTTCCTCGGAGGGAGTCGTATAGGGGCTTCATAAGGGCTGCGGCTCTGGGGATGAACCTGTTGAATAAGTTCACCATCCCGAGGAACTCCTGGAGGCCCTTGATGGTTGTGGGGCGGGGGAATTGCTGGACGGCCTGCACCTTGTTGGGCAGGGGGACGGCCCCAGCAGGGGTGATGTGGTGACCGAGAAAATCGATCTCGGTTAGGCCGAATTGGCACTTCGCCGGGCTGAGGATGAGCCCGTGTTGGGCTAGGCACCCGAACAGGATGCGAAGGTGTTCGAGGTGTTCCTGTTTGGAGGAGCTGGCCACGAGAATGTCGTCTAGATAGACGAATAGGAAGTTCAGGTCCCGGAGGACTGAGTCCATAAGGCGCTGGAAAGCCTGTGCTGCATTCTTGAGGCCGAAGGGCATCCTCAGGAACTCGAACAGGCCGAATGGGGTGATGACGGCCGTTTTGGGGATGTCCGCGGGGTGTACGGGGACTTGGTGGTAACCGCGCACCAGGTCGACTTTGGAAAAGACGGTTCGTCCGGCCAGTCGGGCCGAGAAGTCCTGGATGTGTGGCACCGGGTATCGATCGGGGGTGGTGGCGTCGTTGAGGCGGCGGTAGTCCCCGCAAGGGCGCCAGCCTCCGCCGGGCTTGGGGGCGATGTGGAGGGGCGAGGCCCAAGGGCTGCTGGAGCGGCGGATGATGCCGAGTTGTTCCATGTTGGTGAACTCGGCCCGCGCGATTTCCAGCTTGGCCGGGTTGAGTCTGCGGGCGTGGGCAGAAACTGGGGGGCCGGTGGTGGGGATATAGTGTTCCACACCGTGCTTGGCGGCTTTGGCCGAAAAGGTCGGGTTAGTGAGGGCGGGAAACTCAGCTAGGAGTGCCGAGTAGTCGTCCGTGGCTCTGGCGAGGCAGTAGGTCGTCGGGCCGGCCGAACGGGCCGGGGTAAAGGCGCCGGGGATGGGGGCCATAGTGTTGATATCGATGAGGCGGTGCCTTGGAATGTCAACAAGGAGGCCGTGGGCGCGTAGGAAGTCGGCGCCAATGAGTGGGCAGAGGACCTTGGCTGTCAGGAACTCCCAGCGGTAGCGGCGGCCCGCGAGGTCGAGCGTGGCCATGCGGGTGCCATATGTGCGGATTTCAGAGTCGTTGGCTGCAGCCAGTGTGATACCCCGTGTGCCACGTTGGATCTCGAGGGCGGAGGCGGGGGTGATGCTGTGCTGGGCCCCTGTGTCGCACAGAAATCGGCGGTTGGTTCTGTCGTCAGTGACGTACAGTAGGGGCTCCTTCTGCCCCGCGGCCATCGCGGGGGCCGGTGCGGGGGGGGTTTTGAAGGAACACGGCGGCGTGCAGCTTTGAGCCCTAGCGCCAAAACAGGTGTGGTAGTAGCAGTGACCCGGAGTGGTGGGGCGGTCGGGCCTAACGGCCCGGGAAGACCGCGTGGTCGTTGCCGTGAGGTCGGGCGCGACGTCGCGAGCGGCCTGTGCAGAGAGCAGCCGGTCGGCCTTTTCGGCTATCTCATTCAGGTCCGTGGAGTCAGACTGCACAAGGAGCGGGCGGATGCTGGCGGGGAGCTGCCGAATGAAAAGCATGTGAAAAAGGGCGCCGGGATTTTTGTCGTCGGAGAGGGACAGCATGTGGGAAAGCAGGTCTGATGGTGAAGCGTCACCAAGGCCGGGGAGGTCCAGGAGTTGGCAGTGGCGCTGGTAAGAGGACGTTTGAAATTTTTTAAGTAGCGCAGCCTTCAGATGCTCGTACTTGCCCTCCGTTGGTGGATTCTGCAGCGCTGCCCAAACCTTGGGGACTGTAGCGTAGGTGAGCGAGGTGACGAGGTAGTCGTACTTCGTGGCGTCGACTGTAATGCCTTTCAGCCGGAATCTGGACTCAGCTTGAACGAACCAGGCTTCGGCGAGGTTCTCCCAAAAGTCAGGTAATTTAACCGTGACTACGTTTGTATCTGCCATGCTAGCTTAGGATTCGTCCTGAGCGTCGGGGTCACCAGTGTTGAGATACCGCGGCAAACGTGGGGGTCGAGACAGAGCTATTGAAAACACAACTGCTTTATTCTGACCACATGGCAAACAGGAACTAGAAAAGCCCGCACATCCAATTAAATACTTCCCAGACAGGAAGTGCTCCCGGCAGCCTGTCCCTGCGGGAAACATGTTGCTGGAGGAAAGGGCCCCCGGCTGGGGGCTTCTGCTTAGACTGTCTGTGCCGCCGTGAGCGGATTATGTCCAGTGGTGGCGTGTCACCACAGGAGTGTGGAAAGAGCTAATAAGAGTGGGAGGAGCCTCGTGTGGAGCATTAACACCAGCATGGACCAGTTAGGCCGAGTAGCCTGTTTCTTGCTGTAGATGCTGTGTAATTCGATGTAATCTGTACTATGGACACCCCTCCCCAGCTCCGACCCATTCCGCAGCTGGAAATGTTTGATCCGATGACTGGATGTCAGAGTGGGAAAGCGTTTCAGCAACGAGCAGAAAATTACTGCTCAAAATAAAAACTGCTGGGGATTAATTAGAACCCAAAACTCAAAGTTTGCAGTTAAAGAGAGGTGGACCCTTCTCTGATAGACTGGTGACATGTTGCTTTGTGCTGACAGTGCTGATTCCTACCGGGGTAGCTGGAAGAGCAGAGGTTTAAGTGTGTAGGCTCCGGGTGAGGGTAGAGCTGAGCCCGGCTGGGAAAGTCTCTATGGGGAAAAGCCTGCCGGCACCTACTGTCTAAACTCATACATGACAAGCCAGCACTTGGGAGAGGCACCTGAGAGTTGCCAGAACTCATGGAGCTGGAGGCCAGCGAGAGCCAACGTCTCACAGAGGGGAGAAACGTGGAGAATGTTTCAAAAGTATAAAAGAGGGATGTTTTAGGAGCAGCTGTGACACGAGTTTACACTGGCATTTCAAATATTCACCAAGGGCAGGCAATGACTCGTAACGTGTTGCTCTTCTGTAAAACATGGCTTTCCAGTGAAAGGAGGTGGTCTGTTGTCCTTGAAAGTGATGCTTTGCAACCTTGTAATGTCCTTTATCAGTGATGTGAGGGCTTGGCTGCTATACGTCAAGGACACTCTTACAAAGTATTTTTGGGAGGGGCTTAGGCAAATATTCAAGGACGAATATTTGGAATTTCTATCAGAGTGTTGATGCTGATGTTTTTTCCATTTGTCAGCTCTTCGTATTTCAGGGACGTTCAGACTCCACATGTCCTCCTCTGGCCCAGATAACAAAGGCCGGTGCTCCTTTGTCCCCCCCACCCCCCGATAGGAAGGACGCAAACTATGTGACACACAGAGAACAGAGCACCGAGATGTCCCAGAGTGGCTTCAAGCCACACAGAGCACAGGCTCCAGGTTTGTGCCATTGTGAGTGTAGTGGAGCAGAACTCTGTCCTCTTGCCACTCCGGGAGTGGTGGCTGAGGGACATCAACTGGTCATAGTGTCAGCCATGGCTCAGTGGGTAGCACTCTCGCCTCTGAGTCAGAAGGTTTAGGGTTCAAGCCCTACTCCAGAGACTTTAGCACATAATCCAGGCTGACATTCTGGTGCTGACGGAGAGCTGCACTGTTGGAGGTGCTGTCTTTCGGAGGAGATGTGAATCCACAACCTTCAGATTCAGGTGCGAGAGTGCTATCATGGAGCCATGGCAGTTAAATTAGTGACCAAACTATGAAAAGAATGGTCGACTTGCATTTTCTGCCACCACCTATTGGCACAGTTATAGTAGGCACCACCTATTGGCACAGTTATAGAGGGCACTGCCTATTGGCAAAGTTATAGTGGGCACCACCTATTGGCACAGTTATAGTGGGCACCACCTATTGGCAGTTATAGTAGGCACCATCTATTGGCACAGTTATAGTGGGCCCCACCTATTGGCACAGTTAGAGTAGGCACCACCAATTGGCACAGTTATAGTGGGCACTGCCTATTGGCAAAGTTATAATGGGCACCACTTATTGGCACAGTTATAGTGGGCACCACCTATTGGCAAGGATATAGTAGGCACCACCTATTGGCACAGTTATAGTGGGCACCACGAATTGGCATGGTTATAGTGGGCACCACCTATTGGCACGGTTATAGTGGGCACCATCTATTGTCACTGTTATAGTGGGCACCAACTATTGGCAAGGTTATAGTAGGCATCACCTATTGGCACAGTTAAAGTGGGCACCACATATTGGCATGGTTATAGTGGGCACCAGCTATTGGCAAGGTTATAGTAGGCACCACCTATTGGCACAGTTAGAGTGGGCACTGTTAAGTCTGTGTGTTCTAGTTATTGCTAATAAGAATCACTGCACACAGGCCACAAGAGAAAATTCAACAGGTCTTTACTAGTCGGAGGTCAGGCTGAACTGCCCAATAAATCATTACACAGCACTTATATACCGGTGTGGTCACCACCGGTATTACAGTATACAGCAGCCAAGATAAAGTAGTGCATCTCTTAAAATAGTTCTCTTAAAGGTGGAACGGTTACATACACCACAATCCTCCCTTTTTAGCTTAACAGTATATATTCCCCCATTAAACATAACATAATAACATATATACACAGCTTCATGTAAAAACAGTTCACAGATTCAGTCTCTGAGGAGGCCTCCTGATCCGAGACGGATAACGCCTTTCAGGGGTCTCTGGTTCTCTTTGCTGGGGTGACTCATCTAGTTGATCCCCTATGGATAGGACATCATCATCAGGTATATTCACTTCTGAGGTAGATGCTTCAGGTTCACTAACTTCCTCCACGGTTGTCTCTGTCGTAACCATGGGCTCGACCCTTGTTCTCGATCCCACCAGTTGGTCAGCATGACGTCGCATTACATTTTCACCAACATCTACCGTGTACATCAGGGGTCCTTGTCTGGCCCGAATTGTTCCAGATTGCCATTTCTCATTTTTATAGTCCCTGGCTAACACCGGTTGTCCTATTTCAAAACTCCGAGTGGGCTTGTTATTGATATGCTGGAACTGTTTGTTTTCGACTTCCCTCCGCACATTTGGTTTTAACAAGTCCAACCTGGACCGCAACCTTCTGTTATAGAACATCATGGCAGGACTTTGGCTTGTTGTTGCATGGGTGGCGTTTCGATATGCCAGTAGGAAATTGTCCACCTTGTGTTGCAGTGGAATCTGATCTTCGCTCATGGCCTTTATTGCCTTCTTGAACGTCTGTACAAACCTCTCGGCCAGCCCATTCGTAGCTGGATAATATGGGGCAGAGGTATAATGTTTCACCCCATTCTTCTTCAGGAATTTCTGGAATTCCTCTGACACGAACTGTGGTCCGTTGTCTGAACATATTTGCTCTGGCAATCCATTTCTTGCAAATATCGTTCTTAGCACCGCGATCGTCTTCTCCGAGGTAGTGGTAGTCATTTTAATCACTTCTGGCCATTTAGAATGTGGGTCCACCACAATTAAAAACATGGAATCCATGAATGGACCAGCAAAGTCAATATGTACACGTTGCCATGGGGTTGAAGGCCATTCCCATGGATGCAGCGGTGCAATTGGAGGTGCATTTTGGACTTTTTGGCACCCTGAGCAGCTTTTCGTCAGATCCTCTATCTGTTGGTCGATACCCGGCCACCTCACATAAGCCCTAGCAAGGCTTTTCATCTTGACTCCCCCCAGATGACATTCATGTAGTTCTTTTAGAACTCTCTCTCTTAACTTAGGAGGGATAATCACCCTTGTTCCATACATCAATGTTCCCTGACAGATGGACAGCTGTTCTCGTCTTGCTGAGAATGCCGGTAACAGTGGATCACCATGGGCTGGCCACCCCTTTACTGTCAATTCGTAGACCCGGGACAGTGTCGGGTCATTCATAGTCTCCCTTTCAATATTTGCATTGGTGACAGGTAAACATTCGATGATGGTCGAGTGAAATAACTCCACCGGGTCAACCGTCGGTGCCTCCTCCTCAATAGGTAGTGGCAGGTGCGACAGCCCATCAGCATTACCATGCTGCTTTGTACCTTTGAATTCTATCTGATATTGATGTGCCCCTAGGAAAAGGGACCATCTCTGGAGCCTCTGTGCTGTCATCACCGAAACACCCCTCTTAGGGTTAAAAATGGATACCAACGGCTGGTGGTCTGTCAGCAGTGTAAGCTTCTGGCCCTGCAGGTAATGATTAAACTTCTTTACTCCCCACACAAGGCTGAGAGCCTCCCTATCTATCTGAGCATAGTTGCGCTCAGCAGAGGTCAATGATCTGGATGCAAATGCGGCTGGCCTTTCCAAGCCATTTGGCAACTTGTGTGAGAGTACTGCTCCAATACCATAAGGAGAAGCATCACAAGCTAAACGAATAGGTAGCGTTGGGTTGAAGTGAGCCAACACTTCCTCTGAGGTGATCAATGCCTTGCTTTTGCGAAAGGCCTTCTTACAGTCCTCGCTCCACTTCCATGGTACTTCTTTCTGCAAAGAGCGTTCAGCGGGTGCAGCACCGTGGATAGATTTGGCAGAAACTTATGGTAATAGTTAATCAACCCTAGGAACGACCTCAACTGGGATACATTTTCTGGAGCGGGAGCGTTCACAACAGCTTCGATCTTGTCAGGTGACTTGTGCAGCCCCTCCTGGTCAATGACATGACCACAGTACGAGATCCGTTTCTGAAAGAACTCACATTTCTGGCGATTAACTCGAAGTCCATATTCCTTCAATCTGGTGAGCACCAGTTTCAAATTTGCAAGGTGTTCCTCATCTTCATCTCCTGTAATCAGGATATCATCCAAGTAACATTGAGTGCTTGGAATTCCCTGTAATACCTGCTCCATGGCCCTCTGCCAAATTGCTGGAGCCGAAGCCACTCCAAAAACCAGTCTATTATATCGATACAAGCCTCTGTGCGTGTTGATTGTGAGATACTGGCGCGACTCTTCCTCAACTTCCATCTGTAAGTACGCTTGCACCAGGTCTATCTTGGTGAAGTGTTTCCCACCAGACAATGAAGCAAAGATATCCTCAATCCGCGGAAGCGGATATTGCACCGTGTGAAGCATCGGATTAACCGTGATCTTGAAGTCTCCACAGATGCGGACCTTCCCCGGTTCCCCTGGCTTGTTACTCGATGAACGCTTCATGACGGGAACAATGGGCGTGGCCCACTCACTCCAGTCCACCTTAGACAGAACTCCTGAATGTTCTAGCCGTTCTAGCTCAGCTTCCACAGCAGGTCGTATCGCATAAGGTATCAGTCTGGCTTTGAAAATTTTGGGTTTGCATGTTCTGCAATCTTGATTTTTGCCGTAATTCCTCTCAGTGTTCCCAGTCCCTGTTGGAACACCTCTTTAACCTCATCCAATATTTTGGGCAATCGTTCAGGTTTGACATCTTTTTTTCCGGAATCTACAGTTATTGCTTTTAGGGAGTGCCAGTCCATATTTATTTTCCTGATCCACTCCCGTCCCAGAAGTGGTGGACCTCCCTCAGGTAGTACATATAAGTCCATTCCTTGGTGTTCTTTGCCCTTGTGTACCACCTTGACTTTTATCTTTCCGATGGGGTATACTCTTTGCCCCGTGTATGTCTGCAATACTATCTCCGTATCCCGTAGGGGAATATGTGTGAATAACCTTTTGTAATCTTGCTTATTCATGCCCGTCAACGCCGATCCGGTGTCCAATTCCATCTTCACTTGGACTCCTGCTATCTGAAGTGTGACCCAGATAGTTTGTAGGTCAGCTTCCTTACTCACATTGTGAATGCTCAGACTACCCAGTTCCTTGCTGTTGGAGTCTGAATCCGAATTCTGTTCATCCGAACTCTTCTCAGCCACCTTATGTACCTTTCTGCACTTTTCCTGCGGTGACTTTTTGTTGCTGGTCTTCTTTCCTGACCGGCATACTTTAGCTATGTGACCAAGCTTGCCACATTTTCTACATTCCTGATTTTTAAACCAGCATTGGTTCTGATCGTGTGTTGTCTTTCCACAACAATAACATTTCGCTGTACCCAAAGCCATTTGATCTACGCTGAGTACCGCTGCCTTCAGCTGCATTTCCGCAGTGCCTCTCGCTGCAGCTTCGTGCGATGCTACAATAGTGACAGCCTTATCAAGTGTAAGATCATTCTCTTCAAGCAGCCGCTTTTGTGTTCCTTCTTTCGACAATCCACACACGAATTTGTCTCTCAGTGCCTCTGTCAGTCTTTCCCCAAACTGACAGTATTTCGCTAGCTTACGCAGTTCAATTAAATACTCCGCGTTGCTTTCCTCTTTCAGTTGCGTTCTCGCATAAAATTTAAATCGTTCCGCTAACATCAGCGGTGTGGGGTTCAAATGATTTCTCAGGACAGCAACAATATTAGCGAAAGCCTGATCTGCCGGTTTAGCTGGTGATAGAAGATGCTTCAATAGCCCGTATGTCTTCGCATCCATTGAGTTTAGTAAGGTTAGTGCTTTATCTTCATCTGATATTTTATTTGCCTTACAATAAATCTCTATGCGTTCTACATACGTGGCCCAATCTTTAACACCGGGATCGAAATCGTTGATGTTACCACGCTTAGGCATCCTCGCAATCTTCTTGAGAAACAAAAAGAAATGTTTTTTTTCCAAAAAGGCGGTTTCCCGCGCTTGTCTTCTTCCCCCGCCTATGAAAATGGCGGCTTCCCGCATTTGCCTTTCTCCCCCGCTGGCTGTAATGTCGATTGCCGTATTGCTGCGTTCGCCCTCCCCAGCGGTTCTCAAATCGTGCCTCCCAGCCCCTCTTGCAGTCCGGTCCTTTCCCCCGGCTGCGGCTGAGTTCTCCGCGTTTTTTTTAAATTTTATCCCGCGCCTCGCGGCCTCGGTAGCTGCCCGGCCTTCTTCCCCGGTCGCGGTCGAGCTCTCTCTCGATGCTGTTACGTCTCCCAGCCCGCTTGCAGCCCAGTCTTTTACACCGGCTGCATTTGCATTCACCGCGGCTCCCGTGCCTTACGCTGTCCCAGTCTCAGCACCTCTGGCCCCGACTTCTGTCCGGCTCTTTTCCCCGGCCGTGGTCGAGTTCTCCGCCCTTATATCCTCCGTTTTTCCCTCCCCTACTTCACAGCCAACGTGGCTGACTTGCTGCTCGTCGCTGATCGGCTTACCCACCACCGTGATAGAAGGGATGATCACTGCCTGTTGCTGATGGAAGGTTTCGTGTCAGGATTCTTCCTTGCTCTTCAGACCCGAGTCTTTTCTCAGCAGGATGATGAGGGCGGATGCCTCTTCTCGACGCCCATTAAACTGCCTTGGATATATCTCTGCTGCAGGGTAAGTTCATCATCGTCGCCACTGTTAAGTCTGTGGCCTAGAAATTGAGTTGACGCCGCGCCAGGGCATTAGCGCCAGAAATTTAGCGTCGGCGCTAATTCCCTTGCGCGCACCAAAAATTCAGTAGCGCCGCGCCCAGACGGCTGCCGGCGCTACTGGCAGGCGTGAGTGCCTCCCAATGGGCGCTGAGTGCCGCATTGCGGCGCTAATCCGGCACTGCGGCACCCGATGCGGTGCGGCAGGCTGGGGAAGTGCAGGCCTCCTCCTCCCATTAAGGAGGCGCTGCCTTCACCCGATCGCTGGCCGTTTGATTTTTTCAAAAATGAGCCCGGCACCTTGGACAAGTGCCGGGCTTGCAGGCCAGACGCATCTGTTCCACGGGGGGGGGGTGGAGGAGTCCGGGGAGGGAGGTGCGGGCAGGCGGCCGGCGGGAAAGCGGCCGGCCGCCGCGCGACCTTAATGCGCCGGCGCTAACTTGTGTAAGACTCGGTTGCCAGAGTCTTAGTTGTGGCTGCCACGGGCGAGGCAGCCGCAACTGAATTTCGGCATTCAGGCGCATTGCCACGGCAACCGGGACGCTGCGCCCACCGATGACGTCACCGGTGCCAGCGCAGCGCAACCGGCTAACGCCGATGGCAGCGCCGAAGTGAATTTCAGAAACGGCTATCATTGCGGCGCTAGGCCCTCTAGCGCCGCAAAATGGGCGCTAACCCTACTGAATTTTCAGCCCTGTGTGTTCTAGTTATTGTTAATAAGAATCACTGCACACAGACCACAAGAGTAAATTCAACAGATCTTTACTAGTCGGAGGTCAGGCTGAACTGCCCAATAAATCATTGCACAGCACTTATATACCGGTGTGGTCACCACCGATATTACAGTATACAGCAGCCAAGATAAAGTAGTGCATCTCTTAAAATAGTTCTCTTAAAGGTGGAACGGTTACATACACCACAGGCACCACCAATTGGCACAGTTATAGTGGGCACCACCTATTGGCACGGTTATAGTGGGCACCACCTATTGTCACTGTTATAGTGGGCACCAACTATTGGCAAGGTTATAGTAGGCACCACCTATTGGCACAGTTAAAGTGGGCACCACATATTGCATGGTTATGGTGGGCACCACCTATTGGCACAGTTACAGTAGGCACCATCTATTGTCACAGTTATAGTGGGCACCACCAATTGGCACAGTTATAGTAGGCACCACCTATTGGCAGAGTTATACTAGGCACCACATATTGGCACGGTTAGAGTGGGCACCACCTATTGGCACGGTTATAGTGGGCACCACCTATTGTCACTGTTATAGTGGGCACCAACTATTGGCAAGGTTATAGTAGGCACCACCTACTGGCACAGTTAAAGTGGGCACCACATATTGCATGGTTATGGTGGGCACCACCTATTGGCACAGTTACAGTAGGCACCATCTATTGTCATAGTTATAGTGGGCACCACCAATTGGCACAGTTATAGTAGGCACCACCTATTGGCAGAGTTATACTAGGCACCACATATTGGCACGGTTAGAGTGGGCACCACCTAATGGCATAGTTATAGTAGGCACCACCTATTAGCACAGTTACAGTGCGCACCACCTATTGGCATGGTTATAGTGGGCACAACCTATTGGCATGGTTATAGTGGGCACCACCTATTAGCACAGTTACAGTGCGCACCACCTATTGGCATGGTTATAGTGGGCACAACCTATTGGCATGGTTATAGTGGGCACCACCTATTGGCATGGTTATAGTGGGCACAACCTATTGGCATGGTTATAGTGGGCACCGCCTATTGGCACGGTTATAGTGGGCACCAACTATTGGCAAGGTTATAGTAGGCACCACCTATTGGCACAGTTAAAGTGGGCACCACATATTGCATGGTTATGGTGGGCACCACCTATTGGCACAGTTACAGTAGGCACCATCTATTGTCACAGTTATAGTGGGCACCACCAATTGGCACAGTTATGGTAGGCACCACCTATTGGCATAGGTATAGTAGGCACCACCTATTAGCACAGTTACAGTGGGCACCACCTATTGGCATGGTTATAGTGGGCACAGCCTATTGGCATGGTTAAAGTGGGCACCACCTATTGGCACGGTTATAGTGGGCACAACCTATTGGCATGGTTATAGTGGGCACCACCTATTGGCACGGTTATAGTGGGCACCAGCTGTTGGCAGAGTTATAGTGGGCACCACCTATAGGCACAGTTATAGTAGGCACCACCTATTAGCACATTTATAAAGGGTACCACCTATTGGCACAGATATAGTGGGCACCACCTATTGGCACAATTATAGTGGATAAAACCTATTGGCACAGTTATAGTAGGCACCACCTATTGGCACAGTTATAGTGGGCACCGCCTATTGGCATGGTTATAGTGGGCACCAGCTATTGGTGGAGTTATAGTGGGCACCACCTATTGGCACCGTTATAGTGGGCATCACCTATTAGCACATTTATAAAGGGTACCACCTATTGGCACGGTTATAGTGGACACCACCTATTGGCACGGTTATAGTGGGCATCAGCTATTAGCACAGTTATAGTGGGTACCAACTATTGGCACTGAAAATGTTGGCACCACCTATTGGCACAGTTATAGTGGGTACCACCTATTGGCAGAGTTATAGTGGGCACCACCTTTTGGCATGGTTATAGTGGGCACCACCTATTGGCATGGTTATAGAGGGCACCACCTATTGGCACAGTTATAGTGGGCACCACCTATTGGCACGGTTATAGTAGGCACCAACAATTGGCACAGCTACAGTGGGCACCACCTATTGGCACTGTTATAGTGGGCACCGGCTATTGGCACAGTTATAGTGGGCACCACCTATTAGCAGTTACAGTGGGTACCACCTATTGGCACCGTTATAGTGGACACCACCTATTAGTACATTTATAGTGGGCACCACTTATTGGCACGGTTATGGTGGACACCACCTATTGGCACAGTTATAATGGGCACCACCTATTAGCACAGTTATAGTGGGTACCAGCTATTGGCACGGTTATAGTGGACACCAACTATTGGCACAGTTATAGTGGATACCACCTATTGGCATGGTTATAGTGGACACCATCTATTGGCACCATTATAGTTGGCACCGACTATTGGCATGGTTATTGTGGGCACCACCTATTGGCACAGGTATAGCGGGCACCACCTATTGGCACAGTTATAGTGGGCACCACCTATTGGCACGGTTAAAGTGGGCACCACCTATTGGCACAGTTTTAGTGGGCACCAGCTATTGGCACAGTTATGGTGGGTACCATCTATTGGCACAGTTATAGTGGGCACCACCTATTGGCACGGTTATAGTAGACACCAACAATTGGCACTGTTACAGTGGGCACCACCTATTGGCACAGTTATAGTGGGCACCAGCTATTGGCATGGTTATAGTGGGCACCACCTATTGGCACATGTATAGTGGGCACCACCTATTGGCACTGTTATAGTGGGTACCACCTATTGGCACGGTTATAGTGGGCACCAGCTGTTGGCAGAGTTAAAGTGGGCGCCACCTATTGGCACAGTTATAGTGGACACCACCTATTGGCACAGATATAGTGGGCACCACCTATTGGCAACATTATAGTGGGCACCATCTATTGGCACAGTTATAGTGGGTACCACCTATTGGCAAGGTTATAGTGGGCACCACCTATTGGCATGGTTATAGTGGGCACCAACTTTTGGCACTGTTATAGTGAGCACCACCTATTGACACGGTTATAGTGGGCACCACCTTTTGGCATGGTTATAGTGGGCGCCACCTATTGGCACATTTATAGTGGGCACCACCTATTAGCACAGTTATAGTGGGTGCCACCTATTGGCACAGATATAGTGGGCACCACCTATTGGCACTGTTATAGTGGGCAGCAACTATTGGTATGGTTATAGTGGGCACCACCTGTTGGCGCAGTTACAGTGTGCACCACCTATTGGCACAGATATAGTGGGCACCAGCTATTGGCACTGTTATAGTGGGCAGCAACTATTGGTATGGTTATAGTGGGCACCACCTATTGGCACAGTTATAGTGGGCACCACCTATTGGCACTGTTATAGTGGACACCACCTATTGGCACAGTTATAGTGGGCACCACCTATTAGCACAATTATAGTGGGCACCACCTATTGGCACAGTTATAGTGGGCACCACCTATTGGCATGGTTATAGTGGGCACCACCTATGGCATGGAGATAGTGGGCACCGCCTATTGGCACCGTTATAGTGGACACCACCTATTGGCACCGTTATAGTGGGCAGCAACTATTGGCATGGCTATAGTGGGCACCACCTTTTGGCACTGTTATAGTGGGCACCACCTATTGGCACTGTTATAGCGGGCACCACCTATTGGCACGGTTATAGTGGGCGCCACCTATTGGCATGGTTATAGTGGGCACCACCTTTTGGCACTGTTATAGTGAGCACCACCTATTGACACGGTTATAGTGGGCATCACCTATTGGCACAGCTAGAGTGGGCACCTGCCTTGAATACAAACATATCTCAGATCAGTTTGCTGCTAGGTCCTGGTCCCAGCATCCTACTGAGCTGAGCTTCTGACCCCATATCCTCTCCATCACCAAGATCACCTATTTCCATCTCAGTAACATCGCCCAACTGCGCCCCAGCCTCAGCTCATCTGCTGCTGAAACCCTCATCCATGCCTTTGTTACCTCTAGACTCGACTCTTCCAATGCACTCCTGGCTGGTCTCCCAGCTTGCACCCTACATAAACTCGAACTCATTTGAAACTCAATTGCCCGTGTCCTAACTCACACCAAGTCCTGTTCACCCATCACCCCTGTGCTTGCTGACCTACATTGGCTCCCGGTCTGGCAATGCCTCAATTTCAGAATTCTCACACTTTTATTCAAATATCTCCATGGCCTCGCCCCTCCCTATCTCTGTAACCTCCTTCAGCCCCAAAGCCCCCTGAGATCTCTGTTTTCCTCCAATTCTGGCCTCTTGAGCATCCCCGATATCCTTCGCCCTGCCATCGGTGGCCGTGCCTTCAGCTGCTAAGGCCCTAAGCTCTGGCATTCCCTCTCTAAACCTCGCCACCTCTCTATCTCTCCATCTCCCCATCTCTCCATCTCTCCACCTCTCCACCTCTCCATCTCCCCACCACTGCATCTCTCCTCCTCTCCACCTCTCCCCATCTCCACCTCTCCACCTCTCCACTCTCTCCACCTCCCCACCTCTCCACCTCTCCAACTCTCCTCCTCTCCACTTCTCTACCTCCTCTCCTCCTCTCCACCTCTCCACCTCTCCTCCTCTCCACCTCTCCACCTCCCCACCTCTCCATCTTTCTATCTCTCCATCTCTCCACCTCTCCACCTCTCATTCTCTCTATCTCTCCACCTCTCCACCTCTCCATCTCTCTATCTCTCCACCGCTCCTTCTCTCCTCCTCTCTATCTCTCTATCTCACCGCCTCTCTATCTCTCTCTCCACCTCTTTATCTCTCTATCTCTCCACCTCCATCTCTCTCGCCACCTCTCCACATCTCCTCCTCTCCACCTCTCCGCCTCTCTATCTCTCTCTCCATCTCCCCACCTCCCCACCTCTCCAACTCTCCTCCTCTCCACCTCTCCATCTCTCCACCTCCTCTCCTCCTCTGCACCTCTCCACCTCTCCACCTCCTCACCTCCTCTCCACCTCTCCACCTCTCATTCTCTCTATCTCTCCACTTCTCCATCTCTCTATCTCTCCAACTCTCCTTCTCTCCTCCTCTCTATCTCTCTATCTCACCGCCTCTTTATCTCTCTCTCCACCACTCCACCTCTTTATCTCTCTATCTCTCTACTTCCATCTCTCTCACCACCTCTCCACCTCTCCATCTCTCTATCTCTCCAGCTCTCCACATCTCCTCCTCTCCACCTCTCTACCTCTCTACCTCTCTGCCTCTCTATCTCTCTCTCCACCTCTCCACCTCTCCATCTTTCTATCTCTCCACTTCTCCACCTCTGCTCCTCTCCACCTCTCCATCTCTCCACCTCTCCACCTCTCATTCTCTCCTCCTCTCCACCTCTCCACCTCACCACCTCTCCATCTCTCTATCTCTCCACCTCTCATTCTCACCATCTCTCTATCTCTCTATCTCATCACCTCTCTATCTCTCTCAACCTCTGCACCTCTCTCTCCACCTCTCTATCTCTCTATCTCTCTACCTCCATCTCTCTCTCCACCTCTCCATATCTCCACCTCTCCATATCTCCATCTCCCAAACTCTCCACCTCTCCACCTCTCCACCTCTCTATCTCTCCGCCTCTCTATCTCTCTCTCCACCTCTCCACCTCTCCATCTTTCTATCTCTCCACCTCTCCACCTCTCATTCTCTCCTCCTCTCCACCTCTCCTCCTCTCCACCTCTCCACCTCTCCATCTTTCTATCTCTCCACCTCTCCATCTCTCTAACTCTCCACCTCTCCACCTCTCCACCTCACCACCTCTCCATCTCTCTAACTCTCCACCTCTCCACATCTCCTCCTCTCCACCTCGCCATCTTTCTATCTCTCCACCTCTCCTCCTCTCCACCTCTCCTCCTCTCCACCTCGCCATCTTTCTATCTCTCCACCTCTCCTCCTCTCCACCTCTACATCTTTCCACCTCTCCACCTCTCCACCTCTCCACCTCTCCATCTCTCTATCTCTCCACCTCTCATTCTCACCACCTCACTATCCCTCTATCTCACCACCTCTCTATCTCTCTCAACCTCTGCACCTCTCTCTCCACCTCTCCACCTCTCTATCTCTCTATCTCTCCACCTCCATCTCTCTCTCCACCTCTCCATCTCTCCACCTCTCCATCTCTCCATCTCCCGACCTCTCCACCTCTCCTCCTCTCCACCTCTCTATCTCTCCACCTCTCTATCTCTCTCTCCACCTCTCTATCTCTCTATCTCTCTGCCCTTTAAGACACTACTCCTTTAAAACTATTTAAACCTACTTTTTTGGCAAAGTTTGTGGTCACCTGTCCTAATATCACCTGATGTGGCATGGTGTCAGAAAACAGTAGCAATAAAATGCTTGCAAAGTTTAATAATGAAACTTTACCATTAGTTGTGACACAGATAACCTTCCTGTGTGAATTGTAGTGAAATCTGATAAGCCCATTGTATCTTTGCAATGTGTTCGAAGACTTGCTTTAATTGCTCAGAAGTATGCATTGCCTGCTAAATATAACTCCATCTCTCAGGCAGCCACAGCTTGTTGTTTTTTGAACTGATAGGATCCCAAAGCACAGTCTTTGGCAGCTCCAATTTGGGCAGAGTCCAAAGCTCAGCTAGAGGCAGACATTGAAGGAGAGTTAATTCACCAGCAGCTTATCCTACACTGACAAATTTCCTCTTTTTAAATTGTGTCCTGAATGATTTTTGCCTTGCTGCTTGGAGTTGACTGTGCTGGAGAGCAGTCAATAGCCTTCACATCTGGAGATGGTGCAGTGAGCTATAACACTGGGGGGGGGGTGCAGTACCTCAGGAAGTTTAACAATGGGGGTGTGCATTATCTTGGGCAGTGCACTGTAACACTTGGGGTGTGCAGTATCTTGGGAGGAGCGCTGTAAAATTGGGGGTGTGCACTATCTCGGGCAGTGCGCAGTAACACTGGGGGTTTGCTGTACCTCAGGCAGTGTAAAACTGGGGTGTGCAGTACCCCGGGCAGTGTAACACTGGGGGTGTGCAGTACCTCAGGCAGTGTATCACAGGGGGTGTGCAGTAACTCAGGCAGTGCACTGTAACACTGAGGGTGTGCAGTACCTTGGGCAGTGCTCTGTAACACTGGGGGTGCGCAGTACGCCAGGCAGTGTGACACTGGAGGTGTGCAGTGCCTCGGGCCGTGTAACATTGGGGGTGCACAGTACCCCAGGCAGTGTAACACTGGATGTGTGCAGTACTTCGGGCCGTGTAACACTGGGGGTGTGCAGTACCTCGGGCAGTTTTCTGTTACACTGGGGTTGTGCAGTACCTTGGGCAGTGCGCCGTAACACTGGGGGTGTGCAGTACCTCGGGCAGTGTAACACTGGGGGTGTGCAGTATCTCAGGCACTGCGCTGTAACACTGAGGGTGTGCAGTACCTCAAGCAGTGCATGTAACACTGGTGGTGTGCAGTACCTCGGGCAGTGCACTGTAACACTAGAGGTGTGTACTATCTCGGGCAGTAGGCTGTAACACTGGGGGGTGTGCAGTACCTCGGGCAGTGTAACTCTGGGTAGTGGAATATCTCGGGCAGTGAAACACTGGGGGTGTGTATTATCTCGGGCAGTGCGGTGTAACACTGAGGGCGTGTAGCACCTTGGGCTGTGCTCTGTAACACTGGGTGTGTGCAGTACCTCGGGCAGTGTAACACTGGCGGTGTGCAGTACCTCGGGCAGTGCTCTGTAATACAGGGGGTGTGCAGTCCCTCGGGCAGTGCGCTGTAACACTGGGGGTGTGTAGCATCTCGTGCAGTGTTCTGTAACAATGGGGGTGTGCAGTAGCTCGGGCATTGCTCTGTAACACTGGGGGTGTGCAGTACCTCAGGCAGTTCTCTGTAACACTGGGGGTGTGCAGTAACTCGGGCAGTGCTCTGTAACAGTGGGGGTATGCAGTATCTCGGGCAGTGCACTGTAACAATAGGGGTGTGCAGTACCTCGGGCACTGCTCTGTAACACTGGAGGTGGGCAGTACCTCGGGCAGTGCTCTTTAACATTGGGAGTGTGCAGCACCTTGTGCAGTGCCGTGTAACACAGATGGTGTGCAATATCTCGGGCAGTGTAAAACTGGGCGTGTGTTGTACCACGGGCACTGTAACACTGTGGTTATGCAGTACCTCGGGCAGTGCTCTGTAACACTGGGGGTGTGCAGTACCTTGGACAGTGCGCTGTAACACTGGGGGAGTGCAGTACCTCGGGCACAGTAACACTGGGGGTGTGCAGCACCTTGGGCAGAGCAATGTAACACTGGGGATGTGCAGTACCCTGGGCAGTGTAACCCTGGGCGTGTGCAGTACCTCGGGCACTGCAATATAACACTGGGTGTGTGCAGTACACTGGGCAGTGCTACACTGGGGGTGTGCAGTTCCTCAGACAGTGCGCTGTAACACTGGGGGTGTGCAGTACCTCGGGCACTGTAACACTGTGGGTGTGCAGCATCTCGGACAGTGCGCTGTAACACTGGGGGTGTGCAGTACATTGGGCACTGTAACACTGGGGGTGTGCAGTACCTTGGGCAGTGCAAGGTAACACTGGGGGTGTGCAGTACCTCAGGCAGTGTAACACAGATGGTTTGCAGTACCTCGGGCAGTGCAATGTAACACTGGGGGTGTGCAGTACACCGGGCAATGCTACACTGGGGGTGTGCAGTATCTCGGGGAGTGCACTGTAAAACTGGGTGTGTGCAGTACCTCGGGCAGTGCTCTGTAAAACTGGGACTGTGCAGTACCTCAGGCAGTGCACTGTAACACAGGTGGTGTGCAGTACCTCGGGCAGTGCACTGTAACACTCTGCGTTTGTAGTACCTTGGGCAGTGCACTGTAACACGGGGGTGTGCAGTACCTCAGGCAGTGCACTGTAATACTGAGGGTGTGCAGCACCACGGGCAGTGTACTGTAACACTGGGGGTGTGCAGTACCTCGGGAAGTGCACTGTAATACTGAGGGTGTGCAGTACCACGGGCAGTGTACTGTAACACTGAGGGTGTGCAGTACCTCGGGCAGTGTGCTGTAACATTGGGGGTGTGCAGTACCTCAGGCAGTGTAACACTGGGGATGTGCAGTAACCCGGGCAGTGCACTTTTACACTGGGAGTGTGCTGTATCTCGGGCAGTGCGGTGTAATACTGGGGGATGCAGTACCTTGGGCAGTGTAGCACTGGGGGCATGCTGTACTTCGGGCAGTGCGCTGTAACACTGGGGGTGTACAGTGCCGTGGGCAGTGTTTGGTAACACTTGGGGTGTGCAGTCCCTCGGGCAGTGCACTGTAACACAGGGGGTGTGCAGCATCTCGGGCAGTGCTCTGTAACAATAGGGGTGTGCAGTACCTCGGGCAGTGCTCTGTAACACTGGGGGTGTGCAGTAACTCGGGCAGTGCTCTGTAACACTGGGGGGGTGTAGTATCTCGGGCAGTGCACTGTAACAATGGGGGTGTGCAGTACCTCGGTCACTGCTCTGTAACACTGGAGGTGGGCAGTACCTCGGGCAGTGCTCTTTAATATTGGGAGTGTGCTGCACCTCGGGCAGTGCTGTGTAACACAGATGGTGTGCAGTACCTTGGGCAGTGTAACACTGGGCGTGTGACGTACCATGGGCTGTGTAACACTGGGGTTATGCAGTACCTCGGGCAGTGCTCCGTAACAGTTGGGATGTGCAGTACCTCGGTCAGTGCACAGTAACACTGGGGGTGTGCAGTACCTCGGGCAGTGTAACCAGGGGGTGTGCAATACCTCGGGCAGTGCAATGTAACACTGGGACTGTGCAGTACCTCGGGCAGTGCACTGCAACACTGGTGGTGTGCAGTACCTCGGGCAGTGCACTGTAACACTGGGGGTGTGCAGTACCTCGGGCAGTGCCCTGTAACAATGGGGTGCACAGTACCTTGGGCAGTGCTCTGTAAAACTGGGGGTGTGCAGTACCTCGGGCAGTGCAATGTAACACTGAGGTTGTGCAGTACCAAGGGCAGTGCACTCTAACACTGGGGGGGTGCAGTACATCAGGCAGTGCACTTTAATACTGAAGGTGTGCAGTACCACGGGCAGTGTACTGTAACACTGAGGGTGTGCAGTACCTCGGGCAGTGTGCTGTAACTTTGGAGGAGTGCAGTACATCGGGCAGTGCAACACTTTGGGTGTACAGTAGATCGGGCAGTGCTCTGTAACACTGAGGGTGTGCAGTACCTCGGAATGTGTGCTGTAACACTGGGGGTCTGCAGTAACTCGGGCAGTGCGCTGTAATTCTGGGAGTGAGCAGTACCTCGGGCAATGTAAAACTGGGGGAGTGGAGTACCTCGGTTAGTACGATGTAACTCAGCAGGTGTGCATTACCTCGGGGAGTGCACTGTATCACTGGGTGGGTGCAGTATCTTGGGCAGCGTAACACTGGGGGCGTGACGTACCTCAGGCAGTACTCTGCAACACTGGGTGTGTGCAGTACCTCGGGCAGTGCACTGTAACACTGCGGGTGTGGAGTAACTCGGGCAATGCTTTGTAACACTGGGGGTGTACAGTATCACGGGCTGTGCACTATGACACTGGGGGTGTGCAGTACCTCGGGCACTGTAACACTTGGGGTATGCAGTACTTTGGGAACTGTAACACTGTGTGTGTGCAGTACCGCGTGCACTGTAACACTGATGGTTTGACGTACCTTGGGCAGTGCACTGTAACTCTGGGGGTGTGACGCACCTTGGGCAGTGCTCTGTAACACTGGGGGTGTGCAGCACCTCGGGCAGTGCTCTGTAACACTGGGGGTGTGAAATTTCTCGGGCTGTGCTCTATAACACAGTGGGGGTGCAGTACCCCGGGCAGTGTAACACTGGGGGTGTGCAGTACCTCGGGCAGTGTAACACTGGGATGTGCAGTAGATTGGGCAGTGCTCTGTAACACTGGGGGTGTGCAGCACCTCGGGCAGTACAATGTAACACTGGGTATATGCAGTACCCTGGGTAGTGTAACACAGGGTTTGTGCGGTACGTCAGGCACTGCACTGTAACACTGGGGGTGTGCAGTACCTCAGGCAGTGCTCTGTAACACTGGGGGTGTGCAGTACCTCGGGCAGTGTAACGCTGGGCGTGTGAAATACCTCGGGCAGTGCAATGCAACACTGGGCATGTGCAGTACACCAGGCAGTGCTACACTGGGGGTGTGCAGTACCTCGGGCAGTGCACTGTTACACAGCGGGTGAGCAGTACCTCGGGCAGTGCACTCTAACACTGGGGGTGTGCAGTAACTCGAGCAGTGCGCTGTAATACTGGGGTGTGCAGTATCTTGAGCAGTGCTCTGTAAGACTGAGGGTGTGCAGTACCTCAGGAAGTGCTCTGTAACAGTGGGTGTATGCAGTTTCTCGGGCAGTGCGCTGTAACACTGGGGGTGCACCATACCTCGGGCAGTGTAACACTGGTGGTGTGTATTAGCGTGGGCAGTGCTCTGTAAAACTGTGGGTGTATTGTGCCACAGGCAGTCTAACACTGGGTGTGTGCAGTAGCTCGGGCAGGGCTCTGTAACGCTGGGAGTGAGCAGTACCTCGGGCAATGTAAAACTGGGGGAGTGGAGTACCTCGGTTAGTGCGATGTAACACTGCAGGTGTGCATTACCTCAGGGAGTGCGCTGTATCACTGGGTGAGTTCAGTATCTTGGGCAGCATAACACTGGGGGCGTGCAGTACCTTGGAATATGCGCTGTAACACTGGAGGTCTGCAGTAACTCGGGCAGTGCGCTGTAACGCTGGGAGTGAGCAGTACCTCGGGCAATGTAAAACTGGGGGAGTGGAGTACCTCGGTTATGCGATGAAACACTGCAGGCGTGCATTACCTCGGGGAGTGCGCTGTATCACTGGGTGGGTGCAGTAGCTTGTGCAGCATAACACTGGGGGCGTGATGTACCTCGGGGAGTGCTCTGCAACACTGGGTGCGTGCAGTACCTCGGGCAGTGCACTGTAACACTGTGGGTGTGCAGTAACTTGGTCAAAGCTCTGTAACACTAGGGGTGTACAGTACCACGGGCTGTGCACTGTGACACTGGGGGTGTGCAGTACCTTGGGCACTGTAACACTTGGGGAGTGCAGTAATTCGGCACTGTAACACTGTGGGTGTGCAGTACCTCGTGCACTGTAACACTGATGGTTTGACGTATCTTGGGCAGTGCACTGTAACTCTGGGGGTGTGACGTACCTCGGGCAGTGCTCTGTAACACTGGGAGTGTGCAGTACCTTTGGGCAGTGTAACACTGGCGGTGTGCAGTACGTCAGGCAGTGTAACACTGGGGTTGAGCAGTACTTCGGGCAGCATTCTGTAATACTGGGGGCGTGCAGTACCTCGGGCAGTGTGCTGTAACACTGGGGGTGTGCAGTGCCTCGGGCAGTGTAACACTGGATGTGTGCAGTACCCCGGGCAGTGCTCTGTAACACTGCGGGTGTGCAGTACCTCGGGCAGTATAACACTGGGGTTGTGCAGTACCTCGGGCATTGCTCTGTAAGATTGCGGGTGTGCAGTACATTGGGCAGTTTAACACTGGGGTTGTGCAGTACCTCGGGCAGTGTGCTGTAACACTGTGGGTGTGCAGTAACTCGGGCAGTGCTCTGTAACAGTGGGGGTACGCAGTTTCTCGGGCTGTGCTCTGTAACACTGGGGTTGTGCAGTACCCTGGGCAGTGTAAAACTGGGGGTGTGCAATAACTCGGGTCGTGTAACACTGGGGGTGTGCAGAACCTCAGGCAGTGCTCTGTAACACTGGGGGTGTGCAGTACCTCGGACAGTGCGCTGTAGCACTGGGGGAGTGCAGTGCCTTGGGCACTGTAACACTGGGTGTGTGCAGTACCTCTGGCACTGCAATATAACATTGGGTGTGTGCAGTACACCGGGCAGTGCTACACTGGGGGTGTGCAGTACCTCAGACAGTGCGCTGTAACACTGGGGGTGTGCAGAACCTTGTGGAGTGCTCTGTAAAACTGGGACTGTGCAGTTCCTCCGGCAGTGCACTGTTACACAGGGGGTGTGCAGTCCCTCGGGCAGTGCACTGTAACACTGGGGGTGTGCAGTAACTCGAGAAGTGCGCTGTAACACTGGTGTGTGCAGTACCTTGGGCAGTGCTCTGTAACACTGGGGGTGTGCAGTCGCTGAGGCAGTGCTCTCTAACACTGGGGTGTGCAGTACCTTGGGCAGTGCTCTGTAACACTGAGGGTGTGCAGTACCTCGGAATGTGTGCTGTAACACTGGGGGTCTGCAGTAACTCGGGCAGTGCGCTGTAATGCTGGGAGTGAGCAGTACCTCGGGCAATGTAAAACTGGGGGAGTGGAGTACGTCGGTTAGTACGATGTAACACTGCAGGTGTGCATTAACTCAGGGAATGCACTGTATCACTGGGTGTGTGCAGTATCTTGGGCAGCGTAACACTGGGGGCGTGACGTACCTCAGGCAGTGCTCTGCAACACTGGGTGTGTGCAGTACCTCGGGCTGTGCACTGTTACACTGCGGGTGTGGAGTAACTCGGGCAATGCTCTGTAACACTGGGGCTGTACAGTACCACGGGCTGTGCACTGTGACACTGGGGGTGTGCAGTACCTCAGGCACTGTAACACTTGGGGTGTGCAGTATTCGGGCACTGTAACACTGTGTGTGTGCAGTACCGCGTGCACTGTACCACTGATGGTTTGACGTACCTTGGGCAGTGCACTGTAATTCTGGGGGTGTGACATACCTTGAGCAGTGCTCTGTAACACTGGGAGTGAGCAGTACCTTGGGCAGTGTAACACTGGCGGTGTGCAGTACCTCAGGCAGTGTAACACTGGGGATGTGCAGTGCCTTGGGCAGTGCGCTGTAACACTGGGGAAGTGCAGCACCTCGGGCAGTGTAACACTGGCGGTGTGCAGTACCTCAGGCAGTTTAACACTGGGGTTGGGCAATGCATCGGGCAGTGCTCTGTAACACAGGGGGTGTGCAGTACCTCAGGCAGTGTAACACTGGGGGTGTACAGTACCTCAGGCAGTGTTACACTGGGGGTGAGCAGTAACTCGGGCAGTGTAACACTGGGGTGTGCAGTTTCTTGGCAGGGTATCACTGGGGGTGTGAATGTCCTCGGGCAGTGCTCTGTAACAATGGGGGTGTGCAGCAGCTCCGGCAGTGCTCTGTAAAACTGGGGAAGTGCAGTATCTCGGGCAGTGATCTGTAACACTGGGGGTGTGCCGTTTCTCGGGCTGTGCTCTGTAACACGGCGGGGGGGGTGCAGTACCCCGGGAAGTGTAACACTGGGGGTGTGCAGTACCTCGGGCAGTCCAACACTGGGGGTGTGCAGTACCTTGGGCATTGCTCTGTAAAGCTGGGGGTGTGCAGTACCTCGGACAGTGCGCTGTAACACTGGTGGAGTGCAGAACCTTGGGCACTGTAACACTGGGGATATGCAACATCTCGGGCAGTGCAATGTAACACTGGGGAAGTGCAGTACCCTGGGTAGTGTAACACTGGTGCTGTGCGGTACATCGGGCACTGCACTGTAACACTGGGGGTGTGCAGTACCACGGGCAGAGCACTGTAACACCGGGGCTGTGCATTAACTTGGGCAGTGCTCAGTAAAACTGGGCCTGTGCAGTACCTCCGGCAGAGCACTGTTACACAGCGGGTGTGCAGTACCTTTGGCAATGCACTGTAACACTGGTGGTGTGCAGTAACTCGAGCAGTGCGCTGTAATACTGGGGTGTGCAGTACCTTGGGCAGTGCTCTGTAACACTGAGGGTGTGCAGTACCTCAGGCAGAGCTCTGTAACAGTGCGGGTATGCAGTTTCTCGGGCAATGCGCTTTAACACTGGGGGTGCGCCATACCTCGGGCAGTGTAACACTGGTGGTGTGCAGTACCGTGGGCAGTGCTCTATAAAACTGTGGGTGTGTTGTGCCTCAGGCAGTCTAACACTGGGTATGTGCAGTCGCTCGGGCAGTGCTCTGTAACAGTGGGTGTATTCAGTACCTCAGACAGTGTTCTGTAACACTGGGGGCATGCAGTACCATGGAATGTGCGCTCTAACACTGGGGGTCTGCAGTAACTCGGGCAGTGCGCTGCAACGCTGGGAGTGAGCAGTACCTCGGGCAATGTAAAACTGGGGGAGTGGAGTACCTCGGTTAGTACGATGTAACTCTGCAGGTGTGCATTACCTCGGGGATTGCGCTGTATCACTGGGTGGGTGCAGTATCTTGGGCAGCGTAACACTGGGGGCGTGACATACCTTGGGCAGTGTAACACTGGGGTTGTGCAGTACCTCGGGCAGTGTGCTGTAACACTGGGAGTGTGCAGTAACTCGGGCAGTGCACTGTAACAGTGGGGGTATGCAGTTTCTCGGGCTGTGCTCTGTAACACTGGGGTTGTGCAGTACCCTGGGCAGTGTAACACTGGGGGTTTGCAGTACCTCGGGCAGTGTAACACTGGGGGTTTGCAGTACCTCGGGCAGTGCTCTGTAACACTGGGGGTGTTCAGTACCACGGACAGTGCGCTGCAACACTGGGGGAGTGCAGTACCTCGGACACTGTAACACTGGGGGTGTGCAGCACCTTGGGCAGTGCAATGTAACACTGGGGGTGTACAGCACCTCGGGCAGCGCTCTGTAACCCTGGGGGGTGTAGTACGTCGGGCAGTGTAACACTGGGCGTGTGCAGTACCTCGGGCACGACAATATAACACTGGGTGTGTGCAGTAATCTGGGCAGTGCTACACTGAGGGTGTGCAGTACCTCAGACAGTGCGCTGTAACTCTGGGGGTGTGCAGTACCTCGGGCACTGTAACATTGTGGGTGTGCAGTATCTCGGACAGTGCGCTGTAACACTGGGGGTGTGCAGTGCACCGGGCAGTGCTACACTGGGGTTGTGCAGTACCTCGTGCAGTGCACTGTAAGACTGGGGGTGTGCAGTACCTTGGATAGCGTTCTGTAAAACTGGGATTGCGTAGTACCTCCGGCAGTGCACTGTTACACACGGGGTGTGCAGTCCCTCGGGCAGTGCTCTGTAACACTGGGGGTGTGCAGTACCTCGGGCAGTGCTCTGTAACACTGGGGGTTTGCAGTACCTCGGACAGTGCGCTGTAACACTGGGGGAGTGCAGTATCTCGGGCACTGTAACACTGGATGTGTGCAGTATCTCAGGCATTGCAATGTAACATTGGGTGTGTGCAGTACACCGGGCAGTGCTACACTGCGGGTGTGCAGAACCTTGTGCAGCGCTCTGTAAAACTGGGAATGTGCAGTTCCTCCGGCAGTGCACTGTTACACAGGGGGTGTGCAGTCCCTCGGGCAGTGTGCTGTAAAACTGGGTGTGTGCAGTAACTCGGGCAGTGCTCTGTAACAGTGGGGGTATGCAGTTTCTCGGGCTGTGCTCTGTAACACTGGGGTTGTGCAGTACCCTGGAGGGTGTAACACTGCGGGTTTGCAGTACCTCGGGCTGTGTAACACTGGGGGTTTGCAGTACCTCGGGCAGTGCTCTGTAACACTGGGGGTGTTCAGTACCTCGGACAGTGCGCTGCAACACTGGGGGAGTACAGTACCTCTGGCACTGTAACACTGGGGGTGTGCAGCACCTTGGGCAGTGCAATGTAACACTGGGGGTGTACAGCACCTCGTGCAGTGCTCTGTAACCCTGGGGGGGTGTAGTACGTCGGGCAATGTAGCACTGGGCGTGTGCAGTACCTCGGGCATTACAATATAACACTGGGTGTGTGCAGTACTATGGGCAGTGCTACACTGGGGGTGTGCAGTACCTCAGACAGTGCGCTGTAACTCTGGGGGTGTGCAGTACCTCGGGCACTGTAACATTGTGGGTGTGCAGTATCTCGGACAGTGCGCTGTAACACTGGGGGTGTGCAGTACCTCGGGCACTGTAACATTGTGGGTGTGCAGTATCTCGGACAGTGCGCTGTAACACTGGGGGTGTGCAGTGCACCGGGCAGTGCTACACTGGGGGTGTGCAGTACCTCGTGCAGTGCACTGTAAGGCTGGGGGTGTGCAGTACCTTGGATAGCGTTCTGTAAAACTGGGACTGCATAGTACCTCCGGCAGTGCACTGTTACACACCGGGTGTGCAGTCCCTCAGGCAGTGCACTGTCACACTGGGTTGTGCAGTAACTCGAGAAGTGCACTGTAACACTGGGGTGTGCAGTACCTTGGGGAGTGCTCTGTAACACTGGGGGTGTGCAGTAGCTCAGGCAGTGCTCTGTAAAACTGAGGGTGTGCAGTACATTGGGCAGTGCTCTGTAAAACTGTGTGTGTGCAGTACCTCGGACAGTGCGCTGTAACTCTGGGGGTGTGCAGTACCTCGGGCACTGTAACATTGTGGGTGTGCAGTATCTCGGACAGTGCGCTGTAACACTGGGGGTGTGCAGTGCACCGGGCAGTGCTACACTGGGGGTGTGCAGTACCTCGTGCAGTGCACTGTAAGACTGGGGGTGTGCAGTGCCTTGGATAGCGTTCTGTAAAACTAGGATTGCGTAGTACCTCCGGCAGTGCACTGTTACACACGGGGTGTGCAGTCCCTCGGGCAGTGCTCTGTAACACTGGGGGTGTGCAGTACCTCGGGCAGTGCTCTGTAACTCTGGGGGTTTGCAGTACCTCGGACAGTGCGCTGTAGCACTGGGGGAGTGCAGTACCTCGGGCACTGTAACACTGGATGTGTGCAGTATCTCAGGCATTGCAATGTAACATTGGGTGTGTGCAGTACACCGGGCAGTGCTACACTGGGGGTGTGCAGTACCTCAGACACTGCGCTGTAACACTGGGGGTGTGCAGAACCTTGTGCAGCGCTCTGTAAAACTGGGAATGTGCAGTTCCTCCGGCAGTGCACTGTTACACAGGGGGTGTGCAGTCCCTCGGGCAGTGTGCTGTAAAACTGGGTGTGTGCAGTAACTCGGGCAGTGCTCTGTAACAGTGGGGGTATGCAGTTTCTCGGGCTGTGCTCTGTAACACTGGGGTTGTGCAGTACCCTGGAGGGTGCAACACTGGGGGTTTGCAGTACCTCGGGCAGTGTAACACTGGGGGTTTGCAGTACCTCGGGCAGTGCTCTGTAACACTGGGGGTGTTCAGTACCTCGGACAGTGCGCTGCAACACTGCGGGAGTGCAGTACCTCTGGCACTGTAACACTGGGGGTGTGCAGCACCTTGGGCAGTGCAATGTAACACTGGGGGTGTACAGCACCTCGGGCAGTGCTCTGTAACCCTGGGGGGGTGTAGTACGTCGGGCAATGTAACACTGGGCGTGTGCAGTACCTCGGGCACTACAATATAACACTGGGTGTGTGCAGTACTCTGGGCAGTGCTACACTGGGGGTGTGCAGTACCTCAGACAGTGCGCTGTAACTCTGGGGGTGTGCAGTACCTCGGGCACTGTAACATTGTGGGTGTGCAGTATCTCGGACAGTGCGCTGTAACACTGGGGGTGTGCAGTATACCGGGCAGTGCTACACTGGGGGTGTGCAGTACCTCGTGCAGTGCACTGTAAGACTGGGGGTGTGCAGTACCTTGGATAGCGTTCTGTAAAACTGGGACTGCGTAGTACCTCCGGCAGTGCACTGTTACACACCGGGTGTGCAGTCCCTCAGGCAGTGCACTGTCACACTGGGTTGTGCAGTAACTCGAGAAGTGCACTGTAACACTGGGGTGTGCAGTACCTTGGGGAGTGCTCTGTAAAACTGAGGGTGTGCAGTACATTGGCAGTGCTCTGTAACACTGTGTGTGTGCAGTACTTCGGACAGTGCGCTGTAACACTGGGGGAGTGCAGTACCTTGGGCACTGTAACACTGGGGATGTGCAGCACCTCGGGCAGTGCAATGTAACACTGGGGATGTGCAGTACCCTTGGTAATGTAACACTGGGGTTGTGCAGTACGTTGGGCACTGCATTTTCACACTGGGGGTGTGCAGTACCTCGGGCAGTGCTCTGTAACACTGTGTGTGTGCAGTACCTCGGACAGTGCGCTGTAACACTGGGGGAGTGCAGTACCTTGGGCACTGTAACACTGGGGATGTGCAGCACCTCGGGCATTGCACTGTAAGACTGGGGGTGTGCAGTACCTTGGATAGCGTTCTGTAAAACTGGGACTGCGTAGTACCTCCGGCAGTGCACTGTTACACACCGGGTGTGCAGTCCCTCAGGCAGTGCACTTTAACACTGGGTTGTGCAGCACCTCGGGCAGTGCAATGTAACACTGGGGATGTGCAGTACTCTTGGTAATGTAACACTGGGGTTGTGCAGTACGTTGGGCACTGCATTTTCACACTGGGGGTTGGCAGTACACCGGGCAGTGCTACACTGTGGGTGTGCAGTACCTTGGGCAGTGCTCTGTAAAACTGGGACTGTGCAGTACCTCCGACAGTGCACTGTTACACAGCGGGTGTGCAGTACCTCAGGCAGAGCACTCTAACACTGGGGGTGTGCAGTAAATCGAGCAGTGCACTGCAACACTGGGGTGTGCAGTACCTTGGGCAGTGCTCTGTAAAACTGAGGGTGTGCAGTCCCTCAGGCAGTGCTCTGTAACAGTCGGGGTATGCAGGTTCTCGGGCAGTGTGCTGTAACACTGGGGGTGCGCCATATCTCGGGCAGTGTGACACTGGTGGTGTGCAGTACCGTGGGCAGTGCTCTGTAAAACTGCAGGTGTGTTGTGCCTCAGGCAGCCTAACACTGGGTGTGTGCCGTAGCTCAGGCAGTGCTCTGTAACACTGGGAGTGTTCAGGATCTCGGGCAGTGTTCTGTAACACTGGGGGCGTGTAGTACCTCGGAATGTGTGCTGTAACACTGGGGGTCTGCAGTAACTCGGGCAGTGCGCTGTAATGCTGGGATGAGCAGTACCTCGGGCAATGTAAAACGGGGGGAGTGGAGTACCTCGGTTAGTACGATGTAACACTGCAGGTGTGCATTACCTCGGGGAGTGCACTGTATCACTGGGTGGGTGCAGTATCTTGGGCAGCGTAACACTGGGGGTGTGACATACCTCAGGCAGTGCTCTGCAACACTGGGTGTGAGCAGTACCTTGGGCATTGCACTGTAACACTGCGGGTGTGGAGTAACTGGGGCAATGCTCTGTAACACTGGGGGTGTATAGTACCACGTGCTGTGCACTGTGACACTGTGGGTGTGCAGTACCTCGGGCACTGTAACATTTGGGGTGTGCAATACTTCGGGCACTGTAACACTGTGGGTGTGCAGTACCGCGTGCACTGTAACACTGATGCTTTGACGTACCTTGGGCAGTGCACTGTAAATCTGGGGGGGTGACGTACCTCGGACACTGCGCTGCAACACTGGGGGAGTGCAGTACCTCTGGCACTGTAACACCGGGGGTGTGCAGCACCTTGGGCAGTGCAATGTAACACTGGGGGTGTACAGCACCTCGGGCAGTGCTCTGTAGCCCTGGGGGGGTGTAGTACGTCGGGCAGTGTAACACTGGGCGTGTGCTGTACCTCGGGCACTACAATATAACACTGGGTGTGTGCAGTAATCTGGGCAGTGCTACACTGGGGGTGTGCAGTACCTCAGACAGCGCGCTGTAACTCTGGGGGTGTGCAGTACCTCGGGCACTGTAACATTGTGGGTGTGCAGTGTCTCAGACAGTGCGCTGTAGCACTGGGGGTGTGCAGTACCTCGTGCAGTGCACTGTAAGACTGGGGGTGTGCAGTATCTCGGATAGCGTTCTGTAAAACTGGGACTGCGTAGTACCTCCGGCAGTGCACTGTTACACAGCGGGTGTGCAGTCCCTCGGGCAGTGCACTGTAACACTGGGTTGTGCAGTAACTCGAGAAGTGCACTGTAACACTGGGGTGTGCAGTACCTTGGGCAGTGCTCTGTAACACTGGGGGTGTGCAGTAGCTCAGGCAGTGCTCTGTACAACTGAGGATGTGCAGTACCTCGGGCAGTGCTCTGTCACACTGTGTGTGTGCAGTACCTCAGACAGTGCGCTGTAACACTGTGGGAGTGCAGTACCTTGCCACTGTAACACTGGGGATGTGCAGCACCTCGGGCAGTGCAATGTGACACTGGGGATGTGCAGTACCCTTGGTAATGTAACACTGGGGTTGTGCAGTAGGTTGGGCACTGCACTTTCACACTGGGGGTGTGCAGTACCTCGGGCAGTGCTCTGTAACACTGGGGGTGTGCAGTACCTCGGGCAGTGTAAACTGGGAGTGTGCTGTACCTCGGGCAGTGCAATTTAACACTGGGGGTTGGCAGTACACCGGGCAGTGCTACACTGTGGCTGTGCAGTACCTTGGGCAGTGCTCTGTAAAACTGGGACTGTGCAGTACCTCCGACAGTCCACTGTTACACAGCGGGTGTGCAGTACCTCAGGCAGAGCACTCTAACACTGGGGGTGTGCATTAAATCGAGCAGTGCGCTGCAACACTGGGGTGTGCAGTACCTTGGGCAGTGCTCTGTAAAACTGAGCGTGTGCAGTCCCTCAGGCAGTGCTCTGTGACAGTCGGGGTATGCAGGTTCTCGGGCAGTGCGCTGTAACACTGGGGGTGTGCCATATCTCGGGCAGTGTGACACTGGTGGTGTGCAGTACCATGGGCAGTGCTCTGTAAAACTGCAGGTGTGTTGTGCCTCAGGCAGTCTAACACTGGGTGTGTGCCATAGCTCAGGCAGTTCTCTGTAACACTGGGAGTGTTCAGGATGTCGGGCAGTGTTCTGTAACACTGGGGGCGTGTAGTACCTCGGAATGTGTGCTGTAACACTGGGGGTCTGCAGTAACTCGGGCAGTGCGCTGTAATGCTGGGATGAGCAGTACCTCGGGCAATGTAAAACTGGGGGAGTGGAGTACCTCGGTTAGTAGGATGTAATACTGCAGGTGTGCATTACCTCGGGGAGTGCACTGTATCACTGGGTGGGTGCAGTATCTTGGGCAGCGTAACACTGGGGGTGTGACATACCTCAGGCAGTGCTCTGCAACACTGGGTGTGAGCAGTACCTTGGGCACTGCACTGTAACACTGCGGGTGTGGAGTAACTGGGGCAATGCTCTGTAACACTGGTGGTGTACAGTACCACGTGCTGTGCACTGTGACACTGGGGGTGTGCAGTACCTCGGGCACTGTAACATTTGGGGTGTGCAATACTTCGGGCACTGTAACACTGTGGGTGTGCAGTACCGCGTGCACTGTAACACTGATGGTTTCACGTACCTTGGGCAGTGCACTTTAAATCTGGGGGGGTGACGTACCTCGGGCAGTGCTCTGTAACACTGGGAGTGTGCAGTACCTTGGGCAGTGTAACACTGGCGGTGTGCAGTACCTCAGGCAGAGTAACACTGGAGTTGTGCAGGGCCTTGGGCAGTGCGCTGTAACACTTGGGGGGTGCAGCATCTCGGGCAGTGTAACACTGGCGGTGTGCAGTACCTCAGGCAGTGTAACACTGGGGTTGTGCAGTGCCTCGGGCAGGGCTCTATAATACTGGGGGCATGGAGTACCTCGGGCAGTGTAACACAGGGTGTTTGCATTACCTCGGACAGCGTTCTGTAATTCTGTGGGCGTGCAGTACCTCGGGCATTGTGCTGTAACACTGAGGGTGTGCAGTGACTCTGGCAGTGTAACAACTGGAGGTGTGCAGTACTCCGGGCAGTGCTCTGTAACACTGCGGGTGTGCAGTACCTCGGGCAGTGTAACACTGGGGTTGTGCAGTACCTCGGGCAGTGCTCTGTAATACTGGGGGCATGGAGTATCTCGTGCAGTGTAACACTGGGGGTTTGCAGTAATTCGGACAGCGTTCCCTAATAATGGGGGCGTGCGATACCTTGGGCAGTGTGCTGTAACACTGGGGGTGTGCAGAGCATCGGGCAGCGTAACCCTGGAGGTGTGCAGTACCCCGGGCAGTGTAACACTCTGGGTGTACAGTCGCTTGGGCAGTGCATTGTAACACTGGGTGTGTGCATTACCCCTGGCAGTATAAAACTCGGGGCGTGCAGTACCTCAGGCAGTGTAACACTGGGAATGGGCAGTACCCCAGGCAGTGCACTGTTACACTGGGAATGTGCAGTATCTTGGGCAGTGCGGCGTAACACTGGTTGTGTGCAGTACCTTGGGCAGTTAAGCAATGGGTGTATGCTGTACCTCGGGCAGTGCGCTGTAACACTGGGGGTGTACAGTACCTTGGGCAGTGCTCTGTAACACTGGGGGTGTGCAGCACTTCGAGCATTGCTCTGTAACACTGGGGGGGGTGCAGTCCCTCGGGCAGTGCGCTGTAACACTGGGGGTGTGCAGTACTTCGAGCAGTGCTCTTTAACAATGTGGGTGTGCAGCAGCTCCAGCAGTGCTCTGTAAAACTGGGGGGGTGCAGTACCTCAGGCAGTGCTCTGTAACACTGGGGGTGTGCATTCCCTCGGGCATTGCACTGTAACACTGTGGGTGTGCAGTATCTCGGGCAGCGCTCTGTAACAATGGGGGTGTGCAGCAGCTCCGGCAGTGCTCTGTAAAACTGGGGGGGTGCAGTACCTCAGGCAGTGCTCAGTAACACTGGGGGTGTGCAGTTTCCCGGGTTGTGCTCTGTAACACGGGGGGGGCTGCAGTACCCCAGAAAGAGTAACACTGGATGTGTGCAGTACATCGGGCAGTGTAACACTGGGGGTGTGCAGTACCTTGGGCAGTGCTCTGTAAAACTGGGGGTGTGCAGTACCTCGGACAGTGCGCTGTAACACTGGGGGAGTGCAGAACCTTGGGCACTGTAACACTGGGGATATGCAGCACCTCGGGCAGTGCAATGTAGCACTGGGGATGTGCAGTACCTGGGTAGTGTAACACTGGGGTTGTGCGGTACATCAGGCACTGCACTGTAACACTGTGGGTGTGCAGTACCACGGGCAGTGCACTGTAACACCGGGGGTGTGCATTTCCTTGGGCAGCGCTCAGTAAAACTGGGCCTGTGCAGTACTTCCAGCAGTGCACTGTTACACAGCTGGTGTGCAGTACCTTTGGCAATGCACTGTAACACTGGGGGTGTGCAGTAACTCGAGCAGTGCGCTGTAATACTGGGGTGTGCAGTACCTTGGGCAGTGCTCTGTAACACTGAGGGTGTGCAGTACCTCAGGCAGTGCTCTGTAACAGTGCGGGTATGCAGTTTCTCGGGCAGTGGGCTGTAACACTTGTGGTGCGCCATACCTCGGGCAGTGTAACACTGGTGGTGTGCAGTACCGTGGGCAGTGCTCTGTAAAACTGCGGGTGTGTTGTGCCTCAGGCAGTCTCACACTGAGTGTGTGCAGTCGCTCGGGCAGTGCTCTGTAACACTGGGAGTGTTCAGTACCTCGGGCAGTGTTCTGTAGCACTGGGGGCGTGCAGTACCATGGAATGTGCGCTGTAACACTGTGGGTCTGCAGTAACTCGGGCAGTGCGCTGTAATGCTGGGAGTGAGCAGTACCTCGGGCAATGTAAAACTGGGGGCGTGGCGTAACTCGGTTAGAATGATGTATCACTGCAGGTGTGCTTACCTCGGGGATTATCCTGTATCACTGGGTGGGTGCAGTATCTTGGGCAGCGTAACACTGGGGGCGTGACGCACCTCAGGCTGTGCTCTGCAACACTGTGTGTGTGCGGTACCTCGGGCAGTGCACTGTAACACTATGGGTTTGCATTAACTTGGGCAATGCTCTGTAACTCTAGGGGTGTACAGTACCACGGGCTGTGCACTGTGACACTGGGGGTGTGCAGTACCTCGGGCACTGTAACAGTTGGAGTGTGCAGTATTTCGGCACTGTAACACTGTGGGTGTGCAGTACCTTGTGCACTGTAACACTGATGTTTTCACGTATCTTGAGCAGTGCACACTAACTCTGGGGGTGTGACGCACCTCGGGCAGTGCTCTGTAACACTGGGAGTGTGCAGTACCTTGAGCAGGGTAACACTGGCGGTGTGCAGTACCTCAGGCAGTGTAACACTGAGGTTGTGCAGTGCCTTGGGCAGTGCTCTGTAACACTGGTGATGTGCAGCACCTCGGGCAGTGTAACACTGGTGGTGTGCAGTGCCTCAGGCAGTTTAACACTGGGGTTGAGCAGTGCCTCGGGCAGTGCGCTGTAACATTGGGGGTGTGCAGTACCTCGGGCACTGTAACACTGTGGGTTTTCAGTACCTTGGGCAGTGCAATGTAACACTGGGGGTGTGCAGTACCCTGGGCAGTGTAACACTGGGGGTGTACACTACCTCGGACAGTGCACTGTAACACTGGGGGTGTGCATTACCTCGGGTACTGTAACACTGGGGATGTGCAGTACCATGGGTAGTGCAGTGCAACACTGGGGATGTGCAGTACCCTGGGCATTGGAAAACTGGGGGTGTGCGGTATGTCGGGCACTGCACTGTAACATTGGGGGTGTGCAGAGCCTCGGGCAGTGCTCCATAACAGTTGGGGTGTGCAGTACCTCGGTCAGTGCACAGTAACACTGGGGGTGTGCAGTACCTCGGGCAGTGTAACCAGGGGGTGCGCAATACCTCGGGCAGTGCAATGTAACACTGGGGGTGTGCAGTACACCGGGCAGTGCTCTGTAAAACTGGGACCGTGCAGTACCTCGGGCAGTGCACTGCAACACTGGTGGTGTGCAGTACCTCGGGCAGTGCACTGTAACACTGGGGGTGTGCAGTACCTCGGGCAGTGCCCTGTAACAATGGGGTGCACAGTACCTTGGGCAGTGCTCTGTAAAACTGGGGGTGTGCAGTACCTCGGGCAGTGCAATGTAACACTGAGGTTCTGCAGTACCAAGGGCAGTGCACTCTAACACTGGGGGTGTGCAGTACATCAGGCAGTGCACTTTAATACTGAAGGTGTGCAGTACCACAGGCAGTGTACTGTAACACAGAGGGTGTGCAGTACCTCGGGCAGTGTGCTGTAACTTTGGAGGAGTGCAGTACATCGGGCAGTGCAACACTTTGGGTGTACAGTAGATCGGGCAGTGCTCTGTAACACTGAGGGTGTGCAGTACCTCGGAATGTGTGATGTAACACTGGGGGTCTGCAGTAACTCGGGCAGTGTGCTGTAATGCTGGGAGTGAGCAGTACCTCGGGCAATGTAAAACTGGGGGAGTGGAGCACCTCGGTTAGTACGATGTAACTCTGCAGATGTGCATTACCTCGGGGAGTGCACTGTATCACTGGGTGGGTGCAGTATCTTGGGCAGCGTAACACTGGGGGCGTGACGTACCTCAGGCAGTGCTCTGCAACACTGGGTGTGTGCAATACCTCGGGCAGTGCACTGTAACACTGCGGGTGTGGAGTAACTCGGGCAATGCTCTGTAACACTGGTGGTGTACAGTACCACGGGCTGTGCACTGTGACACTGGGGGTGTGCAGTACCTCGGGCACTGTAACACTTGGTGTATGCAGTACTTTGGGAACTGTAACACTGTGTGTGTGCATTACCGCGTGCACTGTAACACTGATGGTTTGACATACCTTGGGCAGTGCACTGTAACTCTGGGGGTGTGACGCACCTTGGGCAGTGCTCTGTAACACTGGGAGTGTGCAGTACCTTGGGCAGTGCTCTGTAACACTGGGGGGGTGCAGCACCTCGGGCATTGCTCTGTAACACTGGGGGTGTGCAGTCCATCGGGCAGTGCACTGTAACACCGGGGTGTGCAGTTCTTTGAGCAGTGCTCTGTAACACTGCGGGTGTGCAGTCCCTCGGGCATTGCACTGTAACTCTGTGGGTGTGCAGTATCTCGGGCAGTGCTCTGTAACAATGGGGTGTGGAGCAGCTCCGGCAGTGCTCTGTAAAACTGGGGGTGTGCAGTACCTCGGGCAGTGCTCTGTAACACTGGGGGTGTGAAATTTCTCGGGCTGTGCTCTGTAACACAGTGGGGGTGCAGTACCCCGGGCAGTGTAACACTGGGGGTGTGCAGTACCTCGGGCAGTGTAACACTGGGGGTGTGCAGTACATTGGGCAGTGCTCTGTAACACTGGGGGTGTGCAGCACCTCGGGCAGTGCAATGTAACACTGGGTATGTGCATTACCCTGGGTAGTGTAACACAGGGTTTGTGCGGTACGTCAGGCACTGCACTGTAACACTGGGGGTGTGCAGTACCTCGGGCAGTGCTCTGTAACACTGGGGGTGTGCAGTACCTCGGGCAGTGTTCTGTAACACTGGGGGCGTGCAGTACCATGGAATGTGCGCTGTAACACTGTGGGTCTGCAGTAACTCGGGCAGTGCGCTGTAATGCTGGGAGTGAGCAGTACCTCGGGCAATGTAAAACTGGAGGAGTGGCGTAACTCAGTTAGTATGATGTATCACTGCAGGTGTGCTTACCTCGGGGATTACCCTGTATCATTGGGTGGGTGCAGTATCTTGGGCAGCGTAACACTGGGGGCGTGACGCACCTCGGGCAGTGCTCTGCAACACTGGGTGTGTGCAGTACCTCGGGCAGTGCACTGTAACACTGTGGGTTTGCATTAACTTGGGCAATGCTCTGTAACACTGGGGGTGTACAGTACCACGGGCTGTGCACTGTGACACTGGGGGTGTGCAGCACCTCGGGCACTGTAACAGTTGGAGTGTGCAGTATTTCGGCACTGTAACACTGTGGGTGTGCAGTACATTGTGCACTTTAACACTAATGGTTTCACGTATCTTGAGCAGTGCACACTAACTCTGGGGGTGTGACGCACCTCGGGCAGTGCTCTGTAACACTGGGAGTGTGCAGTACCTTGGGCAGTGTAACACTGGCGGTGTGCAGTACCTCAGGCAGTGTAACACTGAGGTTATGCAGTGCCTTGGGCAGTGCTCTGTAACACTGGTGATGTGCAGCACCTCGGGCAGTGTAACACTGGTGGTGTGCAGTACCTTAGGCAGTTTAACACTGGGGTTGTGCAGTGCCTCGGGCAGTGCGCTGTAACACTGGGGGTGTGCAGTACCCTGGGCAGTGTAACACTGGGGGTGTACACTACCTCGGACAGTGCACTGTAACACTGGGGGTGTGCATTACCTCGGGTACTGTAACACTGCAGGTGTGCAGTACCATGGGTAGTGCAGTGCAACACTGGGGATGTGCAGTACCCTGGGCATTGGAAAACTGGGGGTGTGCGGTATGTCGGGCACTGCACTGTAACATTGGGGGTGTGCAGAACCTCGGGCAGTGCTCCATAACAGTTGGGGTGTGCAGTACCTCGGTCAGTGCACAGTAACACTGGGGGTGTGCAGTACCTCGGGCAGTGTAACCAGGGGGTGCGCAATACCTCGGGCAGTGCAATGTAACACTGGGGGTGTGCAGTACACCGGGCAGTGCTCTATAAAACTGGGACCGTGCAGTACCTCGGGCAGTGCACTGCAACACTGGTGGTGTGCAGTACCTCGGGCAGTGCACTGTAACACTGGGGGTGTGTAGTACCTCGGGCAGTGCCCTGTAACAATGGGGTGCACAGTACCTTGGGCAGTGCTCTGTAAAACTGGGGGTGTGCAGTACCTCGGGCAGTGCAATGTAACACTGCGGGTGTGCTGTACCTCGGACAGTGTAACACTCTGGGTGCACAGTAGCTCGGGATGTGCATTGTAACACTGGGTGTGTGCAGTACCCCGGGCAGTATAAAACTCGAGGCGTGCTGTACCTCAGACAGTGTAACACTGGGGATGGGCAGTACCCCAGGCAGTGCACTGTTACACTGGGAATGTGCAGTATCTCGGGCAGTGCGGCATAACACTGGGTGTGTGCAGTACCTTGGGCAGTGTAGCACTAGGGGTATGCTGTACCTTCGGAAGTGCGCTGTAACACTGGGGGTGTACAGGACCTTGGGCAGTGCTCTGTAACACTGGGGGTGTGCAGCACTTCGAGCATTGCTCTGTAACACTGGGGGGTGCAGTCCCTCGGGCAGTGCGCTGTAACACTGGGGGTGTGCAGTACTTCGAGCAGTGCTCTGTAACACTGCGGGTGTGCTGTCCCTCGGGCATTGCATTTTAACACTGTGGGTGTGCAGTATCTCGGGCAGTGCTCTGTAACAATGGGGGTGTGCAGCAGCTCCGGCAGTGCTCTGTAAAACTGGGGGTGTGCAGTACCTCGGGCAGTGCTCTGTAACACTGGGGGTGTGCAATTTCTCGGGCTGTGCTCTGTAACACTGGCATTGTGCAGTACCCTGGGCAGTGTAACACTGGGGGTTTGCAGTACCTCGGGCAGTGCTCTGTAACACTGGGGGTGTTCAGTACCTCGGACAGTGCGCTGCAATACTGGGGGAGTTCAGTACCTCGGGCACTGTAACACTGGGGGTGTGCAGCACCTTGGGCAGTGCAATGTAACACTGGGGTTGTACAGCACCTCGGGCAGTGCTCTGTAACACTGGGGGTGTGCCATACCTCGGGCAGTGTAACACTGGGCATGTGCAGTACCTCGGGCACTACAATATAACACTGGGTGTGTGCAGTACTCTGGGCAGTGCTACACTGGGGATGTGCAGTACCTCAGGCAGTGTAACACTGAGGTTGTGCAGTGTCTTGGGCAGTGATCTGTAACACTGGTGATGTGCAGCACCTCGGGCAGTGTAACACTGGCGGTGTGCAGTACCTCATGGAGTGTAAAACTGGGGTTGTGCAGTGCCTCGGGCAGTGCTCTGTAACACTGGGGGTGTGCAGTACCTCGGGCAGTGTAACACTGGGGGTGAGCAGTAACTCGGGCAGTGTAACATTGGGGTGTGCAGTTCCTTGGGCAAAGTAACACTGGGGGTGTGAAGGTCCTCGGGCAGTGCTCTGTAACACTGGGTGTGTGCAGTACATCGGGCAGTGCTCTGTAACACTGGGAGTGTGCAGTACCTTGGGCAGTGTAACACTGGCGGTGTGCAGTACCTCAGGCAGTGTAACACTGAGGTTATGCAGTGCCTTGGGCAGTGCTCTGTAACACTGGTGATGTGCAGCACCTCGGGCAGTGTAACACTGGTGGTGTGCAGTACCTTAGGCAGTTTAACACTGGGGTTGTGCAGTGCCTCGGGCAGTGCGCTGTAACACTGGGGGTGTGCAGTACCCTGGGCAGTGTAACACTGGGGGTGTACACTACCTCGGACAGTGCACTGTAACACTGGGGGTGTGCATTACCTCGGGTACTGTAACACTGCAGGTGTGCAGTACCATGGGTAGTGCAGTGCAACACTGGGGATGTGCAGTACCCTGGGCATTGGAAAACTGGGGGTGTGCGGTATGTCGGGCACTGCACTGTAACATTGGGGGTGTGCAGAACCTCGGGCAGTGCTCCATAACAGTTGGGGTGTGCAGTACCTCGGTCAGTGCACAGTAACACTGGGGGTGTGCAGTACCTCGGGCAGTGTAACCAGGGGGTGCGCAATACCTCGGGCAGTGCAATGTAACACTGGGGGTGTGCAGTACACCGGGCAGTGCTCTATAAAACTGGGACCGTGCAGTACCTCGGGCAGTGCACTGCAACACTGGTGGTGTGCAGTACCTCGGGCAGTGCACTGTAACACTGGGGGTGTGTAGTACCTCGGGCAGTGCCCTGTTACAATGGGGTGCACAGTACCTTGGGCAGTGCTCTGTAAAACTGGGGGTGTGCAGTACCTCGGGCAGTGCAATGTAACACTGCGGGTGTGCTGTACCTCGGACAGTGTAACACTCTGGGTGCACAGTAGCTCGGGATGTGCATTGTAACACTGGGTGTGTGCAGTACCCCGGGCAGTATAAAACTCGAGGCGTGCTGTACCTCAGACAGTGTAACACTGGGGATGGGCAGTACCCCAGGCAGTGCACTGTTACACTGGGAATGTGCAGTATCTCGGGCAGTGCGGCATAACACTGGGTGTGTGCAGTACCTTGGGCAGTGTAGCACTAGGGGTATGCTGTACCTTCGGAAGTGCGCTGTAACACTGGGGGTGTACAGGACCTTGGGCAGTGCTCTGTAACACTGGGGGTGTGCAGCACTTCGAGCATTGCTCTGTAACACTGGGGGGTGCAGTCCCTCGGGCAGTGCGCTGTAACACTGGGGGTGTGCAGTACTTCGAGCAGTGCTCTGTAACACTGCGGGTGTGCTGTCCCTCGGGCATTGCATTTTAACACTGTGGGTGTGCAGTATCTCGGGCAGTGCTCTGTAACAATGGGGGTGTGCAGCAGCTCCGGCAGTGCCCTGTAAAACTGGGGGTGTGCAGTACCTCGGGCAGTGCTCTGTAACACTGGGGGTGTGCAATTTCTCGGGCTGTGCTCTGTAACACTGGCATTGTGCAGTACCCTGGGCAGTGTAACACTGGGGGTTTGCAGTACCTCGGGCAGTGCTCTGTAACACTGGGGGTGTTCAGTACCTCGGACAGTGCGCTGCAATACTGGGGGAGTTCAGTACCTCGGGCACTGTAACACTGGGGGTGTGCAGCACCTTGGGCAGTGCAATGTAACACTGGGGTTGTACAGCACCTCGGGCAGTGCTCTGTAACACTGGGGGTGTGCCATACCTCGGGCAGTGTAACACTGGGCATGTGCAGTACCTCGGGCACTACAATATAACACTGGGTGTGTGCAGTACTCTGGGCAGTGCTACACTGGGGATGTGCAGTACCTCAGGCAGTGTAACACTGAGGTTGTGCAGTGTCTTGGGCAGTGATCTGTAACACTGGTGATGTGCAGCACCTCGGGCAGTGTAACACTGGCGGTGTGCAGTACCTCATGGAGTGTAAAACTGGGGTTGTGCAGTGCCTCGGGCAGTGCTCTGTAACACTGGGGGTGTGCAGTACCTCGGGCAGTGTAACACTGGGGGTGAGCAGTAACTCGGGCAGTGTAACATTGGGGTGTGCAGTTCCTTGGGCAAAGTAACACTGGGGGTGTGAAGGTCCTCGGGCAGTGCTCTGTAACACTGGGTGTGTGCAGTACATCGGGCAGTGCTCTTTAACACTGGGGGCGTGCAGATCCTCGGGCAGTTCTCTGTAACACAGTGGGTGTGCAGCACCTCGGGCAGTGTAACACTGGCGGTGTGCAGTACCTCAGGGAGTGTAACACTGGGGTTGTGCAGTGCCTCGTGCAGTGCTCTGTAACACTGGGGGTGTGCAGTACCTCGGGCAGTGTAACACTGGGGGTGAGCAGAAACTCGGGCAGTGTAACACTGGGGTGTGCATTTCCTTGGGCAAAGTAACACTGGGGGTGTGAAGGTCCTCGGGCAGTGCTCTGTAACACTGGGTGTGTGCAGTACATCGGGCAGTGCTCTTTAACACTGGGCTTGTGCAGTACCTCGGGCAGTGCTCTGTAATACTGGAGGCATGGAATACCTCGGGCTGTGTAACACTGGGGGTGCGCTGTACTTCGGAGAGCATTCTGTAATACTGGGGGCGTGCACTACCTCGGGCAGTGTGCTGTAACACTGGATGTGTGCAGTGCCACGGGCAGTGTAACACTGGATGTGTGCAGTACCCCGGTCAGTGCTCTGTAACACTGCGGGTGTGCAGTACCTCGGGAAGTGTAACACTGGGGTTGTGCAGTACTTCGGGCAGTGTGCTGTAACACTGGGGGTTTGCAGTACCTCGGGCAGTGCTCTGTAACACTGGGTGTGTTCAATACCTCGGACAGTGCGCTGCAATACTGGGGGAGTTCAGTACCTCGGGCACTGTAACACTGGGGGTGTGCAGCACCTTGGGCAGTGCAATGTAACACTGGGGGTGTACAGCACCTCGGGCAGTGCTCTGTAACACTGGGGGTGTGCCATACCTCGGGCAGTGTAACACTGGGCATGTGCAGTGCCTTGTTCACTACAATATACCAGTGGGTGTGTGCAGTACTCTGGGCAGTACTACACTGGGGGTGTGCAGTACCTCAGACAGAGTGCTGTAACTCTGGGGGTGTGCAGTACCTCGGACACTGTAACACAGTGGGTGTGCAGTATCTCGGACAGTGCGCTGTAACACTGGGGGTGTGCAGTACAACGGGCAGTGCTACAGTGGGGGTGTGCAGTACCTCGTGCAGTGCACTGTAAAACTGCGACTGTGCAGTACCTCTGGCAGTGCACTGTTACACACGGTGTGTGCAGTCCCTCGGCCATGCACTGTAACACTGGGGTGTGCAGTAACTCGAGAAGTGCACTGTAACACTGGGGTGTGCAGTACCTTGGGCAGTGCTCTGTAAAGCTTGGGGTGTGCAGTACATCGGGCAGTGCTCTGTAATACTGGGGGTGTGCAGTACCTCGGACAGTGCGCTGTAACACTTGGAGAGTGCAGTACCTTGGGCACTGTAACACTGGGGATGTGCAGCACCTCGGGCAGTGCAATGTAACACTGGGGATGTGCAGTACCCTGGGTAGTGTAACACTGGGTTTGTGCAGTACGTCGGGCACTGCACTTTCACACTGGGGGTGTGCAGTACCTCGGACAGTGCTCTGTAACACTGGGGGTGTGCAGTACCTCGGGCAGTGTAAACTGGGCGTGTGCTGTACCTCGGGCAGTGCAATTTAACACTGGGCATGGGCAGTACACCGGGCAGTGCTACACTGTGGGTGTGCAGTACCTTGGGCAGTGCTCTGTAAAACTGGGACTGTGCAGTACCTCCGGCAGTGCACTGTTACACAGCGGGTGTGCAGTACCACAGGCAGAGCACTCTAACACTGGGGGTGTGCAGTAACTCGAGCAGTGCGCTGCAACACTGGGGTGTGCAGTACCTTGGGCAGTGCTCTGTAACACTGAGGGTGTGCAGTACCTCAGGCAGTGCTCTGTAACAGTGGGGGTATGCAGTTTCTCGGGCAGTGCGCTGTAACACTGGGGGTGCGCCATACCTGGGCCAGTGTGAAACTGGTGGTGTGCAGTACCGTGGGCAGTGCTCTGCAAAACTGCGGGTGTGTTGTGCCTCAGGCAGTCTAACACTGGGGGCGTGCAGCACCTCGGGCAGTCTAACACTGGGGGTGTGCAGTATCTCGGGCAGTGTAAACTGGGTGTGTGCTGTACCTCGGGCAGTGCAATTTAACACTGGGCATGGGCAGTACACCGGGCCGTGCTACACTGTGGGTGTGCAGTACCTTGGGCAGTGCTCTGTAAAACTGGGACTGTGCAGTACCTCCGGCAGTGCACTATTACACAGCGGGTGTGCAGTACCACAGGTGTGCAGTAACTCGAGCAATGCGCTGCAACACTGGGGTGTGCAGTACCTTGGGCAGTGCCCTGTAACACTGAGGGTGTGCAGTACCTCAGGCAATGCTCTGTAACAGTGGGGGTATGCAGTTTCTCGGGCAGTGCGCTGTAACACTGGGGGTGCGCCATACCTCGGCCAGTGTGAAACTGGTGGTGTGCAGTACCGTGGGCAGTGCTCTGTAAAACTGTGGGTGTGTTGTGCCTCAGGCAGTCTAACACTGGGTGTGTGCAGTAGCTCGGGCAGTGCTCCATAACACTGTGAGTGTTCAGGATCTCGGGCAGTGTTCTGTAACACTGGGGGCATGCAATACCTCGGAATGTGTGCTGTAACACCGGGGGTCTGCAGTAACTCGGGCAGTGCGCTGTAATGCTGGGATGAGCAGTCCCTCGGGCAATGTAAAACTTGGGGAGTGGAGGACCTCGGTTAGTACGATGTAATACTGCAGGTGTGCATTACCTCGGCTAGTGCATTGTATCACTGGGTGGGTGCAGTATCTTGCGCAGCATAACACTGGGGGTGTGACGTACCTCAGGGAGTGCTCTGCAACACTGGGTGTTTGCTGTACCTCGGGCACTGCACTGTAACACTGCGGGTGTGCAGTAACTGGGGCAATGCTCTGTAACACTGGGGGTGTAGAGTACCACGTGCTGTGCAGTGTAACACTGGGGGTGTGCAGTACCTTGGGCACTGTAACACTGATGGTTTGATGTATCTTCGGCAGTGCACACTAACTCTGGGAGTGTGACGTACCTCGGGTAGTGCTCTGTAACACTGGGAGTGTGCAGTACCTTGGGCAGTGTAACACTGGCGGTGTGCAGTACCTCAGGCAGTGTAACACTGAGGTTGTGCAGTGCCTTGGGCAGTGATCTGTAACACTGGTGATGTGCAGCACCTCAGGCAGTGTAACGCTGGCGGTGTGCAGTACCTCAGGAAGTGTAACACTGGGGTTGTGCAGTGCCTCGGGCAGTGCTCTGTAACACTGTGGGTGTGCAGTACCTCGGGCAGTGTACCACTGGGGGGGTACAGTACCTCGGGCAGTGTAACACTGGGGGTGAGCTGTAACTCGGGCAGTGTAACACTGCGGTGTGCAGCTCCTTGGGCAAAGTAACACTGGGGGTGTGAAGGTCCTCGGGCAGTGCTCTGTAGCACTGGGTGTGTGCAGTACATCGGGCAGTGCTCTTTAACACTGGGGGTGTGCAGATACTCGGGCAGTGCTCTGTAACACAGGGGGTGTGCAGTACCTTGGGCAGTGTAACACTGGGCGTGTGACTACCTTGGGCAATGTAACACTGGGCTTGTGCAGTACCTCGGGCAGTGCTCTGTAATACTGGGGGCATGGAGTACCTCGGGCAGGGTAACACTGGGGGTGTGCAGTACTTCGGAGAGCGTTCTGTAATACTGGGGGCTTGCAGTGCCTCGGGCAGTGTGCTGTAACACTGGGGGTGTGCAGTGCCTCGGGCAGTGAAACACTGGATGTGTGCAGTACCCCAGTCAGTGCTCTGTAACACTGCGGGTGTGCAGTACATCGGGCAGTATAACACTGGGGTTGTGCAGTACCTCGGGCATTGCTCTGCAACACTGAGGGTGTGCAGTACATCAGGCAGTGTAACACTGGGGTTGTGCAGTACCTCGGGCAGTGTGCTGTAACACTGGGTGTGTGCAGTAACTCGGGCAGTGCTCTGTAACAGTGGGGGTATGCAGTTTCTCGGGCTGTGCTCTGTAACACTGGGGTTGTGCAGTTCCCTGGGCAGTGTAACACTGGGGGTTTGCAGTACCTCGGGCAGTGTAACACTGGGGGTTTGCAGTACCTCGGGCAGTGCTCTGTAACCCTGGGGGTTGTAGTACATCGGACAGTGTAACACTGGGCGTGTGCAGTACCTCGGGCACTACAATATAACACTGGGTGTGTGCAGTACTCTGGGCAGTGCTACACTGGGGGTGTGCAATACCTCAGACAGTGCGCTGTAACTCTGGGGATGTGCAGTACCTCGGGCACTGTAACATTGTGGGTGTGCAGTATCTCGGACAGTGCGCTGTAACACTGGGGGTGGCAGTACACCGGGCAGTGCTACACTGGGGGTGTGCAGTACCTCGTGCAGTGCATTGTAAGACTGGTGGTGTGCAGTATCTTGGATAGCGTTCTGTAAAACTGGGACTGCATAGCACCTCCGGCAGTGCACTGTTACACACGGGGTGTGCAGTCCCTCGGGCAGTGCACTGTAACACTGGGGTGTGCAGTAACAGGAGAAGTGCGCTGTAACACTGGGGTATGCAGTACCTTGGGCAGTGCTCTGTTACACTGGGGGTGTGCAGTAGCTCAGGCAGTGCTCTGTACAACTGAGGGTGTGCAGTACCTCGGGCAGTGCTCTGTAAAACTGGGGGTGTGCAGTACATTGGGCAGTGCTCTGTAACACTGTGGGTATGCAGTTCCTCGGACAGTGCGCTGTAACACTGGGGGAGTGAAATAACTTGGGCACTGTAACACTGGGGATGTGCAGCACCTCGGGCAGTGCAATGTAACACTGGTAATGTGCAGTACCCTTGGTAATGTAACACTGGGGTTGTGCAGTACGTCGGGCACTGCACTTTCACACTGGGGGTGTGCAGTACCTCGGGCAGTGCTCTGTACCACTGGGGATGTGCAGTACCTCGGGCAGTGTAAACTGGGAGTGTGCTGTACCTCGAGCAGTGCAATTTAACACTGGGGGTTGGCAGTACACCGGGCAGTGCTACACTGTGGGTGTGCAGTACCTTGGGCAGTGCTCTGTAAAACTGGGACTGTGCAGTACCTCCGGCAGTGCACTGTTACACAGCGGGTGTGCAGTACCTCAGGCAGAGCACTCTAACACTGGGGGTGTGCAGTAAATCGAGCAGTGCACTGCAACACTGGGGTGTGCAGTATCTTGGGCAGTGCTCTTTAAAACTGAGGGTGTGCAGTCCCTCAGGCAGAGCTCTGTAACAGTGGGGGTATGCAGTTTCTCGGGCAGTGCGCTGTAACACTGGGGGTGCGCCATATCTCGGGCAGTGTGACACTGGTGGTGTGCAGTACCGTGGGCAGTGCTCTGTAAAACTGCGGGTGTGTTGTGCCTCAGGCAGTCTAACACTGGGTGTGTGCCAAAGCTCGGGCAGTGCTCTGTAACACTGGGAGTGTTCAGGATCTCGGGCAGTGTTCTGTAACACTGGGGGCGTGTAGTACCTCGGGATGTGTGCTGTAACAATGGGGGTCTGCAGTAACTTGGGCAGTGCGCTGTAATGCTGGGATGAGCAGTACCTCGGGCACTGTAACACTTGGGGTGTGCAATATTCGGGCACTGTAACACTGTGGGTGTGCAGTACCGCGTGCACTTTAACAATGATGGTTTGACGTACCTTGGGCAGTGCACTGTAAATCTGGGGGGGTGATGTACCTCGGGCAGTGCTCTGTAACACAGGGAGTGTGCAGCACCTTGGGCAGTGTAACACTGGCGGTGTGCAGTACCTCAGCCAGAGTAACACTGGAGTTGTGCAGGGCCTTGGGCAGTGCGCTGTAACACTCGGGGGGTGCAGCACCTCGGGCAGTGTAACACTGGTGGTGTGCAGTACCTCAGGCAGTGTAACACTGGGGTTGTGAAGTGCCTCGGGCAGTGCTCTGTAATACTGGGGGCATGCAGTATCTCGTGCAGTGTAACACTGGGGGTTTGCAGTAACTCGGACAGCGTTCTGTAATAATGGGGGCGTGCAATACCTTGGGCAATGCGCTGTAACACTGGGGGTGTGCAGTGCCTCGGGCAGTTTAACACTGGAGGTGTGCAGTACCCCGGGCAGTGCTCTGTAACACTGCGGGTGTGCTGTACCTCGGACAGTGTAACACTCTGGGTGCACAGTAGCTCGGGATGTGCATTGTAACACTGAGTGTGTGCAGTACCCCGGGCAGTATAAAACTCGGGGCGTGCTGTACCTCAGGCAGTGTAACACTGGGGATGGGCAGTACCCCAGGCAGTGCACTGTTACACTGGGAATGTGCAGTATCTCGGGCAGTGCGGCATAACACTGGGTGTGTGCAGTACCTTGGGCAGTGTAGCACTAGGGGTATGCTGTACCTTCGGAAGTGCGCTGTAACACTGGGGGTGTACAGGACCTTGGGCAGTGCTCTGTAACACTGGGGGTGTGCAGCACTTCGAGCATTGCTCTGTAACACTGGGGGGTGCAGTCCCTCGGGCAGTGCGCTGTAACACTGGGGGTGTGCAGTACTTCGAGCAGTGCTCTGTAACACTGCGGGTGTGCTGTCCCTCGGGCATTGCATTTTAACACTGTGGGTGTGCAGTATCTCGGGCAGTGCTCTGTAACAATGGGGGTGTGCAGCAGCTCCGGCAGTGCTCTGTAAAACTGGGGGCGTGCAGTACCTCGGGCAGTGCTCTGTAACACTGGGGGTGTGCAATTTCTCGGGCTGTGCTCTGTAACACTGGCATTGTGCAGTACCCTGGGCAGTGTAACACTGGGGGTTTGCAGTACCTCGGGCAGTGCTCTGTAACACTGGGTGTGTTCAATACCTCGGACAGTGCGCTGCAATACTGGGGGAGTTCAGTACCTCGGGCACTGTAACACTGGGGGTGTGCAGCACCTTGGGCAGTGCAATGTAACACTGGGGGTGTACAGCACCTCGGGCAGTGCTCTGTAACACTGGGGGTGTGCCATACCTCGGGCAGTGTAACACTGGGCATGTGCAGTGCCTTGTTCACTACAATATACCAGTGGGTGTGTGCAGTACTCTGGGCAGTACTACACTGGGGGTGTGCAGTACCTCAGACAGAGTGCTGTAACTCTGGGGGTGTGCAGTACCTCGGACACTGTAACACAGTGGGTGTGCAGTATCTCGGACAGTGCGCTGTAACACTGGGGGTGTGCAGTACAACGGGCAGTGCTACAGTGGGGGTGTGCAGTACCTCGTGCAGTGCACTGTAAAACTGCGACTGTGCAGTACCTCTGGCAGTGCACTGTTACACACGGTGTGTGCAGTCCCTCGGCCATGCACTGTAACACTGGGGTGTGCAGTAACTCGAGAAGTGCACTGTAACACTGGGGTGTGCAGTACCTTGGGCAGTGCTCTGTAAAGCTTGGGGTGTGCAGTACATCGGGCAGTGCTCTGTAATACTGGGGGTGTGCAGTACCTCGGACAGTGCGCTGTAACACTTGGAGAGTGCAGTACCTTGGGCACTGTAACACTGGGGATGTGCAGCACCTCGGGCAGTGCAATGTAACACTGGGGATGTGCAGTACCCTGGGTAGTGTAACACTGGGTTTGTGCAGTACGTCGGGCACTGCACTTTCACACTGGGGGTGTGCAGTACCTCGGACAGTGCTCTGTAACACTGGGGGTGTGCAGTACCTCGGGCAGTGTAAACTGGGCGTGTGCTGTACCTCGGGCAGTGCAATTTAACACTGGGCATGGGCAGTACACCGGGCAGTGCTACACTGTGGGTGTGCAGTACCTTGGGCAGTGCTCTGTAAAACTGGGACTGTGCAGTACCTCCGGCAGTGCACTGTTACACAGCGGGTGTGCAGTACCACAGGCAGAGCACTCTAACACTGGGGGTGTGCAGTAACTCGAGCAGTGCGCTGCAACACTGGGGTGTGCAGTACCTTGGGCAGTGCTCTGTAACACTGAGGGTGTGCAGTACCTCAGGCAGTGCTCTGTAACAGTGGGGGTATGCAGTTTCTCGGGCAGTGCGCTGTAACACTGGGGGTGCGCCATACCTGGGCCAGTGTGAAACTGGTGGTGTGCAGTACCGTGGGCAGTGCTCTGCAAAACTGCGGGTGTGTTGTGCCTCAGGCAGTCTAACACTGGGGGCGTGCAGCACCTCGGGCAGTCTAACACTGGCGGTGTGCAGTACCTCAGGGGGTGTAACACTGGGGTTGTGCAGTGCCTCGGGCAGTGCTCTGTAACACTGGGGGTGTGCAGTACCTCGGGCAGTGTAACACTGGGGGTGAGCAGTAACTCGGGCAGTGTAACACTGGGGTGTGCAGTTCCTTGGGCAAAATAACACTGGGGGTGTGAAGGTCCTCGGGCAGTGCTCTGTAACACTGGGTGTGTGCAGTACATCGGGCAGTGCTCTTTAACACTGGGCTTGTGCAGTACCTCGGGCCGTGCTCTGTAATACTGGGGGCATGGAATACCTCGGGCTGTGTAACACTGGGGGTGTGCAGTACCTTGGAGAGCGTTCTGTAATACTGGGGGTGTGCACTACCTCGGGCAGTGTGCTGTAACACTGGATGTGTGCAGTGCCACGGGCAGTGTAACACTGGATGTGTGCAGTACCCCGGTCAGTGCTCTGTAACACTGCGGGTGTGCAGTACCTCGGGAAGTGTAACACTGGGGTTGTGCAGTACTTTGGGCAGTGTGCTGTAACACTGGGTGTGTGCAGTAACTCGAGCAGCGCTCTGTAACAGTGGGGGTATGCAGTTTCTCGGGCTGTGCTCTGTAACACTGGCATTGTGCAGTACCCTGGGCAGTGTAACACTGGGGGTTTGCAGTACCTCGGGCAGTGCTCTGTAACACTGGGGGTGTTCAGTACCTCGGACAGTGCGCTGCAATACTGGGGGAGTTCAGTACCTGGGGCCCTGTAACACTGGGGGCGTGCAGCACCTTGGGCAGTGCAATGTAACACTAGGGATGAACAGCACCTCGGGCAGTGCTCTGTAACACTGGGGGTGTGCCGTACCTCGGGCAGTGTAACACTGGGCATGTGCAGTACCTCGGGCACTACAATATAACACTGGGTGTGTGCAGTACTCTGGGCAGTGCTACACTGGGGATGTGCAGTACCTCAGGCAGTGTAACACTGAGGTTGTGCAGTGTCTTGGGCAGTGATCTGTAACACTGGTGATGTGCAGCACCTCGGGCAGTGTAACACTGGCGGTGTGCAGTACCTCATGGAGTGTAAAACTGGGGTTGTGCAGTGCCTCGGGCAGTGCTCTGTAACACTGGGGGTGTGCAGTACCTCGGGCAGTGTAACACTGGGGGTGAGCAGTAACTCGGGCAGTGTAACATTGGGGTGTGCAGTTCCTTGGGCAAAGTAACACTGGGGGTGTGAAGGTCCTCGGGCAGTGCTCTGTAACACTGGGTGTGTGCAGTACATCGGGCAGTGCTCTGTAACACTGGGAGTGTGCAGTACCTTGGGCAGTGTAACACTGGCGGTGTGCAGTACCTCAGGCAGTGTAACACTGAGGTTATGCAGTGCCTTGGGCAGTGCTCTGTAACACTGGTGATGTGCAGCACCTCGGGCAGTGTAACACTGGTGGTGTGCAGTACATCGGGCAGTGCTCTTTAACACTGGGGGCGTGCAGATCCTCGGGCAGTTCTCTGTAACACAGTGGGTGTGCAGCACCTCGGGCAGTGTAACACTGGCGGTGTGCAGTACCTCAGGGAGTGTAACACTGGGGTTGTGCAGTGCCTCGTGCAGTGCTCTGTAACACTGGGGGTGTGCAGTACCTCGGGCAGTGTAACACTGGGGGTGGGCAGAAACTCGGGCAGTGTAACACTGGGGTGTGCATTTCCTTGGGCAAAGTAACACTGGGGGTGTGAAGGTCCTCGGGCAGTGCTCTGTAACACTGGGTGTGTGCAGTACATCGGGCAGTGCTCTTTAACACTGGGCTTGTGCAGTACCTCGGGCAGTGCTCTGTAATACTGGAGGCATGGAATACCTCGGGCTGTGTAACACTGGGGGTGTGCAGTACTTCGGAGAGCGTTCTGTAATACTGGGGGCATGCACTACCTCGGGCAGTGTGCTGTAACACTGGATGTGTGCAGTGCCACGGGCAGTGTAACACTGGATGTGTGCAGTACCCCGGTCAGTGCTCTGTAACACTGCGGGTGTGCAGTACCTCGGGAAGTGTAACACTGGGGTTGAGCAGTACTTCGGTCAGTGTGCTGTAACACTGGGTGTGTGCAGTAACTCGGGCAGCGCTCTGTAACAGTGGGGCTATGCAGTTTCTCGGGCTGTGCTCTGTAACACTGGTGTTGTGCAGTATCCTGGGCAGTGTAACACTGGGGGTTTGCAGTACCTCGGGCAGTGCTCTGTAACACTGGGTGTGTTCAATACCTCGGACAGTGCGCTGCAATACTGGGGGAGTTCAGTACCTCGGGCACTGTAACACTGGGGGTGTGCAGCACCTTGGGCAGTGCAATGTAACACTGGGGGTGTACAGCACCTCGGGCAGTGCTCTGTATCACTGGGGGTGTGCCATACCTCGGGCAGTGTAACACTGGGCATGTGCAGTACCTCGTTCACTACAGTATACCACTGGGTGTGTGCAGTACTCTGGGCAGTGCTACACTGGGGGTGTGCAGTACCTCAGACAGAGCGCTGTAACTCTGGGGGTGTGCAGTAGCTCGGGCACTGTAACACAGTGGGTGTGCAGTATCTCGGACAGTGCGCTGTAACACTGGGGGTGTGCAGTACACCGGGCAGTGCTACAGTGGGGGTGTGCAGTACCTCGTGCAGTGCACTGTAAAACTGCGACTGTGCAGTACCTCTGGCAGTGCACTGTTACACACGGTGTGTGCACTCCCTCGGCCATGCACTGTAACAATGGGGTGTGCAGTAACTCGAGAAGTGCACTGTAACACTGGGGTGTGCAGTACCTTGGGCAGTGCTCTGTAAAGCTTGGGGTGTGCAGTACATCGGGCAGTGCTCTGTAACACTGGGGGTGTGCAGTACCTCGGACAGTGCGCTGTAACACTTGGAGAGTTCAGTACCTTGGGCACTGTAACACTGGGGATGTGCAGCACCTCGGGCAGTGCAATGTAACACTGGGGATGTGCAGTACCCTGGGTAGTGTAACACTGGGTTTGCGCAGTACGTCGGGCACTGCACTTTCACACTGGGGGTGTGCAGTACCTCGGACAGTGCTCTGTAACACTGGGGGTGTGCAGTACCTCGGGCAGTGTAAACTGGGCGTGTGCTGTACCTCGGGCAGTGCAATTTAACACTGGGCATGGGCAGTACACCGGGCAGTGCTACACTGTGGGTGTGCAGTACCTTGGGCAGTGCTCTGTAAAACTGGGACTGTGCAGTACCTCCGGCAGTGCACTGTTACACAGCGGGTGTGCAGTACCACAGGCAGAGCACTCTAACACTGGGGGTGTGCAGTAACTCGAGCAGTGCGCTGCAACACTGGGGTGTGCAGTACCTTGGGCAGTGCTCTGTAACACTGAGGGTGTGCAGTACCTCAGGCAGTGCTCTGTAACAGTGGGGGTATGCAGTTTCTCGGGCAGTGCGCTGTAACACTGGGGGTGCGCCATACCTGGGCCAGTGTGAAACTGGTGGTGTGCAGTACCGTGGGCAGTGCTCTGCAAAACTGCGGGTGTGTTGTGCCTCAGACAGTCTAACACTGGGGGTGTGCAGCACCTCGGGCAGTCTAACACTGGCGGTGTGCAGTACCTCAGTGGGTGTAACACTGGGGTTGTGCAGTGCCTCGGGCAGTGCTCTGTAACACTGGGTGTGTGCAGTACCTCGGGCAGTGTAACACTGGGGGTGAGCAGTAACTCGGGCAGTGTAACACTGGGGTGTGCAGTTCCTTGGGCAAAATAACACTGGGGGTGTGAAGGTCCTCGGGCAGTGCTCTGTAACACTGGGTGTGTGCAGTACATCGGGCAGTGCTCTTTAACACTGGGCTTGTGCAGTACCTCGGGCCGTGCGCTGTAATACTGGGGGCATGGAATACCTCGGGCTGTGTAACACTGGGGGTGTGCAGTACCTCGGAGAGCGTTCTGTAATACTGGGGGTGTGCATAACCTCGGGCAGTGTGCTTTAACACTGGATGTGTGCAGTGCCACGGGCAGTGTAACACTGGATGTGGGCAGTACCCCGGTCAGTGCTCTGTAACACTGCAGGTGTGCAGTACCTCGGGAAGTGTAACACTGGGGTTGTGCAGTACTTCGGGCAGTGTGCTGTAACACTGGGTGTGTGCAGTAACTCGAGCAGCGCTCTGTAACAGTGGGGGTATGCAGTTTCTCGGGCTGTTCTCTGTAACACTGGCATTGTGCAGTACCCTGGGCAGTGTAACACTGGGGGTTTGCAGTACCTCGGGCAGTGCTCTGTAACACTGGGGGTGTACAGCACCTCGGGCAGTGCACTGCAATACTGGGGGAGTTCAGTACCTCGCGCACTGTAACACTGGGGGTGTGCAGCACCTTGGGCAGTGCTCTGTAACACTGGGGGTGTGCCGTACCTCGGGCAGTGTAACACTGGGCATGTGCAGTACCTCGGGCACTACAATATAACACTGGGTGTGTGCAGTACTCTGGGCAGTGCTACACTGGGGATGTGCAGTACCTCAGACAGAGCGCTGTAACTCTGGGGGTGTGCAGTACCTCGGGCACTGTAACACAGTGGGTGTGCAGTATCTCGGACAGTGAGCTGTAACACTGGGGGTTTGCAGTACACCGGGCAGTGCTACTACAGTGGGGATGTGCAGTACCTCGTGCAATGCACTGTAAGACTGGGGGTGTGCAGTACCTTGGGCAGCGCTCTGTAAAACTGGGACTGTGCAGTAGCTCTGGCAGTGCACTGTTACACACGGTGTGTGCAGTCCCTCGGGCAGTGCACTGTAACACTGGGGTGTGCAGTAACTCGAGAAGTGCGCTGTAACACTGGGGTGTGCAGTACGTTGGGCAGTGCACTGTAACACTGGGGGTGTGCAGTAGCTCAGGCAGTGCTCTGTACAACTGAGGGTGTGCAGTACCTCGGGCAGTGATCTGTAAAACTGGGGGTGTGCAGTACATCGGGCAGTGCTCTGTAACACTGGGGGTGTGCAGTACCTCGTACAGTGCGCTGTAACACTGGGGGAGTGCAGTACATTGGGAACTGTAACACTGGGGATGTGCAGCACCTCGGGTAGTGCAATGTAACACTGGGGGTGTGCAGTAGCTCAGGCAGTGCTCTGTACAACTGAGGGTGTGCAGTACCTCGGGCAGTGCTCTGTAAAACTGGGGGTGTGCAGTACATCGGGCAGTGCTCTGTAACACTGGTGGTGTGCAGTACCTCGTACAGTGCGCTGTAACACTGGGGGAGTGCAGTACCTTGGGCACTGTAACACTGGGGATGTGCAGCACCTCGGGCAGTGCAATGTAACACTGGGGATGTGCAGTACCCTGGGTAGTGTAACACTGGGGTTGTGCAGTACGTCGGGCACTGCACTTTCACACTGAGGGTTTTTCAGTGCCTCGGACAGTGCTCTGTAACACTGGGGGTGTGCAGTATCTCGGGCAGTGTAAACTGGGTGTGTGCTGTACCTCGGGCAGTGCAATTTAACACTGGGCATGGGCAGTACACCGGGCCGTGCTACACTGTGGGTGTGCAGTACCTTGGGCAGTGCTGTGTAAAACTGGGACTGTGCAGTACCTCCGGCAGTGCACTATTACACAGCGGGTGTGCAGTACCACAGGTGTGCAGTAACTCGAGCAGTGCGCTGCAACACTGGGGTGTGCAGTACCTTGGGCAGTGCCCTGTAACACTGAGGGTGTGCAGTACCTCAGGCAATGCTCTGTAACAGTGGGGGTATGCAGTTTCTCGGGCAGTGCGCTGTAACACTGGGGGTGCGCCATACCTCGGCCAGTGTGAAACTGGTGGTGTGCAGTACCGTGGGCAGTGCTCTGTAAAACTGTGGGTGTGTTGTGCCTCAGGCAGTCTAACACTGGGTGTGTGCAGTAGCTCGGGCAGTGCTCCATAACACTGTGAGTGTTCAGGATCTCGGGCAGTGTTCTGTAACACTGGGGGCATGCAATACCTCGGAATGTGTGCTGTAACACCGGGGGTCTGCAGTAACTCGGGCAGTGCGCTGTAATGCTGGGATGAGCAGTCCCTCGGGCAATGTAAAACTTGGGGAGTGGAGGACCTCGGTTAGTACGATGTAATACTGCAGGTGTGCATTACCTCGGCTAGTGCATTGTATCACTGGGTGGGTGTAGTATCTTGCGCAGCATAACACTGGGGGTGTGACGTACCTCAGGCAGTGCTCTGCAACACTGGGTGTTTGCTGTACCTCGGGCACTGCACTGTAACACTGCGGGTGTGCAGTAACTGGGGCAATGCTCTGTAACACTGGGGGTGTAGAGTACCACGTGCTGTGCAGTGTAACACTGGGGGTGTGCAGTACCTTGGGCACTGTAACACTTGGGGTGTGCAGTACTTCGGGCACTGTAACACTGTGGGTGTGCAGTACCGCGTGCACTGTAACACTGATGGTTTGATGTACCTTGGGCTGTGCACTGTAACTCTGGGGGTGTGATGTGCCTTGGGCAGTGCTCTGTAACACTGGGAGTGTGCAGTACCTTGGGCAGTGTAACACTGGCGGTGTGCAGTACCTCAGGCAGTGTAACACTGGGGTTGTGCAGTGCCTTGGGCAGTGCGCTGTAACACTGGGGGGGTGAAGCACCTCGGGCAGTGTAACACTGGCGGTGTGCAGTACCTCAGGCAGTGTAACACTGGGGTTGTGCAGTGCCTCGGGCAGTGCTCTGTAACACTGGGGGTGTGCAGTACCTCTGGCAGTGTAACACTGGGGGTGTACAGTATCTCAGGCAGTGTAGCACTGGGGGTGAGCAGTAACTCGGGCAGTGTAAACACTGGGGTGTGCAGTTCCTTGGGCTGTGTAACACTGCGGGTGTGAAGGTCCTCAGGCAGTGCTCTGTAACACTGGGGGTGTGCAGTACCTTGGGCTGTGTAACACTGGGTGTGTGACGTAACTCGGGCTGTTTAACACTGGGGGTGTGCAGTACCTCGAAGAGCGTTCTGTAATACTGGGGGCGTGCAGTACCTCGGGCAGTGTGCAGTAACACTGGGGGTGTGCAGTACCTCGGGAAGTGTAACACTGGAGGTGTGCAGTACCCCAGGCAGTGCTCTGTAACACTGCGGGTGTGCAGCACTTCGGGCATTGCTCTGTAACACTGAGGGTGTGTAGTCCCTCGGACAGTGTGCTGTAACACTGGGGGTGTGCAGTACTTCGAGCAGTGCTCTGTAACACTGGGGGTGTGCAGTACTTCTGGCAGTGTAATGCTGGGCGTGTGCTGTACCTCGGGCAGTGCAATGTAACACTGTGGGTGTGCAGTGCACCAGGCAGTGCTACACTGGGTGTGTGAAGTAGCTCGGGCAGTGCAGTGTAACACTGGGGGTGTGCAGTACCTTGGGCAGCGCTCTGCAAAACTGGGATTGTGCAGTACCTCCGGCAGTGCACTGTTACACAGGGGATGTGCAGTACCTCGGGCAGTGCACTGTAACACTAGGGGTGTGCAGTAACACGAGCATTGCGCTGTAATACTGGGGTGTGCAGTACCTTGGGCAGTGCTCTGTAACACTGAGGGTGTGCAGGACCTCAGGCATTGCTCTGTAACAGTGGGGGTATGCAGTTTCTCGGGCAGTGTGCTGTAACACTGGGGGTGCACCATACCTCGGACAGTGTAACACTGGTGGTGTGCAGTACCGTTGGCAGTGCTCTATAAAACTGCGGGTGTGTTGTGCCTCAGGCAGTCTAACACTGGGTGTGTGCAGTAGCTCGGGCAGTGCTCTGTAACACTGGGAGTGTTCAGCACCTCGGGCAGTGTTCTGTAACACTGGGGGCGTGCAGTACCTTGGAATGTGTGCTGTAACACTGGGGATCTGCATTAACTCAGGCAGGGCGCTGTAATGCTTGGACTGAACAGTACCTCGGGCAATGTAAAACTGGGGGAGTGGAGTACCTCGGTTAGTACGATGTAACACTGCATGTGTGCATTACCTCGGGGAGTGTGCTGTGTCACTGTGTGGTTGCAATATCTTGGGCAGCGTAACACTGGGGGTTTGACGTACCTCGGGCAGTGCTCTGCAACACTGGGTGTGTGCCGTACCTCGGGCAGTGCACTGTAACACTGTGGGTGTGCATTAACTTGGGCAATGCTCTGTAACACTGGGGGTATACAATACCACGAGCTGGGCACTGTGAGACTGGGGGTGTGCAGTACCTCAGGCACTGTAACACTTGGGTTGTGCAGTACTTCGGCACTGTAACACTGTGGGTGTGCAGTACCTCGTGCACTGTAACACTGATGGTTTGACGTACCTTGGGCAGTGCACTGTAACTCTGGGGGTGTGACGTAGCTCAGGCAGTGCTCTGTAACACTGGCAGTGTGCAGTAACTTGGGCAGTGTAACACTGGCGTTGTGCAGTGCCTCAGGCAGTGTAACACTGGGGCTGTGCAGTGCCTTGGGCAGTGATCTGTAACATTGGGTGTGTGCAGTACCTCGGGCAGTGTAGCACTGGGGGTGTTCAGTAACTCAATCAGTGTAACACTGAGGTTGTGCAGTGCCTCGGGCAGTGCTCTGTAACATTGGGTGTGTGCAGTACCTCGGGCAGTGTACCACTGGGGGTGTACAGTACCTCGTGCAGTGTAACACTGGGGGTGAGCAGTAACTCGGGCAGTGTAACGCTGGGGTGTGCTGATCCTTGGGCAAAGTAACTCTGGGGGTGTGAATGTCCTCGGGCAGTGCTCTGTAACACTGGGTGTGTGCAGGACATCAGGCAGTGCTCTTTAAAAATGGGAGTGTGCAGAACCTCGGGCAGTTTATCACTGGGGTTGTGCAGTACCTCGGGCAGTGCTCTGTAATACTGGGGGCATGGAATACACGGGCAGTGTAACACTGGGGGTGTGCAATAATTCAGAGAGTGTTCTGTAATACTGGGGGCATGCAGTACCTCGGGCAGTGTGCTGTAACACTGGGGGTGTGCAGTGCCTCGGGCAGTGTAACACTGGATGTGTGCAGTACACCGGGCAGTGCTCTGTAACACTGCGGTGTGCAGTACCTCGGGCAGTGTAACACTGGAGTTGTGCAATAGCTCGGGCAGTGTGCTGTAACACTGGGTGTGTGCAGTAACTCGGGCAGTGCTCTGTAACAGTGCGGGTATGCAGTTTCTCGGGCTGTGCTCTGTAACACTGGGGTTGTGCAGTAACCTGGGCGATGTAACACTGGGGGTGTGCAGTACCTCGGCTGGTGTAACACTGGGGGTGTGCAGTACCACGGGCAGTGCTCTGCAACACTTGGGGTGTGCAGTACATTGGACAGCGCGCTGTAACACTGGGGGGGTGCAGTACATCAGGCAGTGTACTGTAATACTGAGGGTGTGCAGTACCACGGGCTGTGTACTGTAACACTGAGGGTTTGCAGTACCTCGGGCAGAGGGCTGTAACATTGGGGGTTTGCAGTACATCAGGCAGTGTAACACTGGGAATGTGTAGTAACCCGGGCAGTGCACTTTTACACTGGGAGTGTGCTGTATCTCGGGCAGTGCAGCATAACACTGGGGGATGTGCAGCACCTCGGGCAGTGCAATGTAACACTGGGGATGTGCAGTACCCTGGGTAGTGTAACACTGGGGTTGTGCAGTGCTCGAGTACTGCACTGTAACACTGTGGGTGTGCAGTACATCGGGCAGTGCTCTGTAACACTGGGGGTGTGCCATACCTCGGGCAGTATAACACTGGGCGTGTGCTGTACCTCGGGCAGTGCAATGTAACGCTGGGGGTGTGCAGTAAACCGGGCAGTGCTACACTGGAGGTGTGCAGCACCTCGTGCAGTTCACTTTAAGACTGGGGGTGTGCAGTACCTTGGGCAGCGCTCTGTAAAACTGGGACTGTGAAGTACCTCCGGCAGTGCACTGTTACACAGGGGGTGTGCAGTCCCTCGGGCAGTGCACTGTAACACTGGGGGTGTGCAGTAACTCGAGAAGTGCGCTGTAACAATGGGGTGTGCAGTACCTTGGGCAGTGCTCTGTAACACTGGGGGTGTGCAGTAGCTGAGGCAGTGCTCTGTAAAACTGAGGGTGTGCAGTACCTCGGGCAGTGCTCTATAAAACTGGGGGTGTGCAGTACATTGGGCAGTGCTCTGTAACACTGGGGGTGTGCAGTACCTTGGGCACTGTAACACTGGGGATGTGCAGCACCTCGGTTAGTGCAATGTATCACTGGGGATGTGCAGTACCCTGGGTAGTGTAACAATGTGGTTGTGCAGTATGTCGGGCATTGCACTGTCACACTGGGGGTGTGCAGAACCTTGGGCAGTGCTCTGTAACACTGGGGGTGTGCAGTACCTCGGGCAGTGTAACACTGGGCGTGTGCTGTACCTCGGACAGTGCAATTTAACACTGGGGGTGTGCAGTACACCGTGCAGTGCTAGACTGAGGGTATGCATTACCTTGGGCAGTGCTCTGTAACAATGGGTGTATGCAGTTTCTCGGGCAGTGCGCTGTAACACTGTGTGTGCGCCATACGTTGGGCAGTGTAACACTGGTGGTGTGCAGTACCATGGGCAGTGCTCTGTAAAACTGCGGGTGTTTTGTGCCTCAGGCATTCTAACACTGGGTGTGTGCAGTAGCTCGGGCAGTGCTCTGTAACACTGGGAGTGTTCAGTACCTCGGGCAGTGTTCTGTAACACTGGGGGACGTGCAGTACCTCGGAATGTGTGCTGCAACACTTGGGGTATGCAGTAACTCGGGCAGTGCGCTGTAATGCTGGGAGTGAGCAGTACCTCGGGCAATGTAAAACTGGGGGAGTGGAGTACCTCGGTTAGTACGATGTAACACTGCAGGTGTGCATTACCTCGGGGAGTGCACTGTATCACTGGGTGGGTGCAGAATCTTGGGCAGCTTAACACTGGGGGCGTGACGTACCTCAGGCAGTGCTCTGCAACACTGGATGTGTGCAGTACCTCGGGCAGTGCACTGTAACACTGCGGGTGTGGAGTAACTCGGGCAATGCTCTGTAACACTGGGGGTGTATAGTACCACGGGCAGTGCACTGTGACACTGGGGGTGTGCAGTACCTTGGGCACTGTAACACTTGGGTTGTGCAGTACTTCGGGCACTGTAACACTGTGTGTGTGCAGTACTGCGTGCACTGTAACACTGATGGTTTGACGTACCTTGGGCAGTGCACTGTAACTCTGGGGTGTGACGTACCTCGGGCAGTGCTCTGTAACCCTGGAAGTGTGCAGTACCTTGGGCAGTGTAACACTGGCGCTGTGCACTACCTCAGGCTGTGTAACACTGGGGTCGTGCAGTGCCTTGGGCAGTGCGCTGTAACACTCGGGGTGTGCAGCACCTCGGGCAGTGTAACACTTGCGGTGTGCAGTACATTAGGCAGTGTAACACTGGGGTTGTGCAGTGCCTTGGGCAGTGCGCTGTAACACTGGGCGTGTGCAGGACCTCAGGCAGTGTAACACTGGGGATGTACAGTACCTCAGGCAGTGTAACACTGGGGCTGAGCAGTAGCTTGGGCAGTGTAACACTGGGGAGTGCAGTTCCTTGGGCAGTGTAACACTGGGGGTGTGAAGGTCCTCCGGCAGTGCTCTGTAACACTGGGTGTGTGCAGTACATCAGGCAGTGCTCTTTAACACTGGGGGTGTGCAGAACCTCGGGCAGAGCTCTGTAACACAGGCGGTGTGCAGTACCTTGGGCTGTGTAACACTGGGCGTGTGACCTAACTCGGGTATTGTAACACTGGGGTTGTGCAGTACCTCGGGCAGTGCTCTGTAATACTGGCGGCATGGAGTACCTCGGGCAGTGTAACACTGGGGGTGTGCTGTACCTCGGACAGCATTCTGTAATACTGCGGGCGTGCAGTACCTCGGGCAGTGTGCTGTAACACTGGGGGTGTGCAGTGCCTCGGGAAGTGTAACACTGGAGGTGTGCAGTACCCCGGGCAGTGCTCTGTAACACTGCGGTGTGCAGTACCTCGGGCAGTGTAACGCTGGGTTTTGCAGTACCTCGGGCAGTGCTCTGTAATACTGGGGGCATGGAGTACCTCGAGCAGTGTAACACTGGGGGTTTGCAGTAACTCGGACAGCGTTCTGTAACACTGGGGGCGTGCAGTACCATGGAATGTGCGCTGTAACACTGGGGGTCTGCAGTAACTCGGGCAGTGCGCTGTAACGCTGGGAGTGAGCAGTACCTCGGGCAATGTAAAACTGGGGGAGTGGAGTACCTCAGTTAGTACGATGTAACTCTGCAGGAGTGCATTACCTCGGGGATTGCGCTGTATCACTGGGTGCGTGCAGTATCTTGGGCAGCGTAACACTGGGGGCATGACATACCTCGGGCAGTGCTCTGCAACACTGGGTGTGTGCAGTACCTCGGGCAGTGCACTGTAACACTGTGGGTTTGCATTAACTTGGGCAATGCTCTGTAACACTGGGGGTGTACTGTACCACGGGCTGTGCACTGTGACACTGGGGGTGTGCAGTACCTCGGGCACTGTAACACTTGGAGTGTGCAGTATTTTGGCACTGTAACACTGTGGGTGTGCAGTACCTTGTGCCCTGTAACACTGATGGTTTGACGTATCTTGGGCAGTGCACACTAACTCTGGGAGTGTGATGTACCGCGGGTAGTGCTCTGTAACACTGGGAGTGTGCAGTACCTTGGGCAGTGTAACACTGGTGGTGTGCAGTAACGTTGGCAGTGCTATATAAAACTGCGTGTGTGTTGTGCCTCAGGCAGTATAACACTGGGTGTGTGCAGTAGCTCGGGCAGTGCTCTGTAACACTGGGAGTGTTCAGTACCTCGGGCAGTGTTCTGTAACACTGGGGGCGTGCAGTACCTTGGAATGTGTGCTGTAACACTGGGGGTCTGCAGTAACTCGGGCAGTGCGCTGTAATGCTTGGACTGAGCAGTGCCTCGGGCAATGTAAAACTGGGGGAGTGGAGTACCTCGGTTAGTACGATGTAACACTGCATGTGTGCATTACCTCGGAGAGTGTGTTGTGTCACTGTGTGGGTGCAATATCTTGGGCAGCGTAACACTGGGGGTGTGACGTACCTCGGGCAGTGCTCTGCAACACTGGGTGTGTGCCGTACCTCGGGCAGTGCACTGTAACACTGTGGGTGTGCAGTAACTTGGGCAATGCTCTGTAACACTGGGGGCATACAATACCACGGGCTGGGCACTGTGAGACTGGGGGTGTGCAGTACCTCAGGCACTGTAACACTTGGGTTGTGCAGTACTTCGGCACTGTAACACTGTGGGTGTGCAGTACCTCGTGCACTGTAACACTGATGGTTTGACGTACCTTGGGCAGTGCACTGTAACTCTGGGGGTGTGACGTAGCTCAGGCAGTGCTCTGTAACACTGGGAGTGTGCAGTACCTTGGGCAGTGTAACACTGGCGTTGTGCAGCACCTCAGGTAGTGTAACACTGGGGCTGTGCAGTGCCTTGGGGAGTGATCTGTAACACTGGGGATGTGCAGCACCTCGGGCAGTATAACACTGGCGGTGTGCAGTAACTCAGTCAGTGTAAAACTGGGGTTGTGCAGTGCCTCGGGCAGTGCTCTGTAACATTGGGTGTGTGCAGTACCTCGGGCAGTGTACCACTGGGGGTGTACAGTACCTCGTGCAGTGTAACACTGGGGGTGAGCAGTAACTCGGGCAGTGTAAAGCTGGGGTGTGCAGATCCTTGGGCAAAGTAACACTGGGGGTGTGAATGTCCTCGGGCAGTGCTCTGTAACACTGGGTGTGTGCAGTACATCAGGCAGTGCTCTTTAAAATTGGGGGTGAGCAGAATCTCGGGCAGTTTAACACTGGGGTTGTGCAGTACCTCGGGCAGTGCTCTGTAATACTGGGGGCATGGAATACACGGGCAGTGTAACACTGGGGGTGTGCAATAATTCGGACAGTGTTCTGTAATACTGGGGGCATGCAGTACCTCAGGCAGTGTGCTGTAACACTGGGGGTGGGCAGTGCCTCGGGCAGTGTAACACTGGATGTGTGCAGTACACCGGGCAGTGCTCTGTAACACTGCGGTGTGCAGTACCTCGGGCAGTGTAACACTGGGGTTGTGCAGTAGCTCGGGCAGTGTGCTGTAACACTGGGTGTGTGCAGTAACTCGGGCAGTGCTCTGTAACAGTGGGGGTATGCAGTTTCTCGGGCTGTGCTCTGTAACACTGGCATTGTGCAGTACCTCAGGCAGTGTAATACTGGGGCTGTGCAGTGCCTTGGGCAGTGATCTGTAACACTGGGGATGTGCAGCACCTCGGGCAGTATAACACTGGCGGTGTGCAGTAACTCAGTCAGTGTAACACTGGGGTTGTGCTGTGCCTCGGGCAGTGCTCTTTAACATTGGGTGTGTGCAGTACCTCGGGCAGTGTACCACTGGGGGTGTACAGTACCTCGTGCAGTGTAACACTGGGGGTGAGCAGTAACTCGGGCAGTGTAACGCTGGGGTGTGCAGATCCTTGGGCAAAGTAACACTGGGGGTGTGGATATCCTCGGGCAGTGCTCTGTAACACTGGGTGTGTGCAGTACATCAGGCAGTGCTCTTTAAAAATGGGGGTGTGCAGAACCTCGGGCAGTTTAACACTGGGGTTGTGCAGTACCTCGGGCAGTGCTCTGTAATACTGGGGGCATGGAATACACGGGCAGTGTAACACTGGGGGTGTGCAATAATTCGGACAGTGTTCTGTAATACTGGGGGCATGCAGTACCTCAGGCAGTGTGCTGTAACACTGGGGGCGTGCAGTGCCTCGGGCAGTGTAACACTGGATGTGTGCAGTAAACCGGGCAGTGCTCTGCAACACTGCGGTGTGCAGTACTTTGGGCAGTGTAACACTGGGGTTGTGCAGTAGCTCGGGCAGTGTGCTGTAACACTGGGTGTGTGCAGTAACTCGGGCAGTGCTCTGTAACAGTTGGGGTATGCAGTTTCTCGTGCTGTGCTCTGTAACACTGGGGTTGTGCAGTACCCTGGGCAGTGTAACACTGGGGGTGTGCAGTACCTCGGCTGGTGTAACACTGGCGGCGTGCAGTACCACGGGCAGTGCTCTGTAACACTTGGCGTATGCAATACATCGGACAGTGCGCTGTAACACTGGGGGAGTGCAGTACATCAGGCAGTGTACTGTAATACTGAGGGTGTGCAGTACCACAGGCTGTATACTGTAACACTGAGGGTTTGCAGTACCTCGGGCAGAGGGCTGTAACATTGGGGGTTTGCAACACCTCAGGCAGTGTAACACTGGGAATTTGTAGTAACCCGGGCAGTGCACTTTTACACTGGGAGTGTGCTGTTTCTCGGGCAGTGCAGCATAACACTGGGGGATGTGCAGTACCTCGGGCAGTGCAATGTAACACTGTGGATGTGCAGTATCCTGGGTAGTGTAACACTGGGGTTGTGCAGTACTCGAGTACTGCTCTGTAACACTGTGGGTGTGCAGTACATCGGGCAGTGCTCTGTAACACTGGAGGTGTGCAGTACCTCGGGCAGTATAACACTGGGCGTGTGCTGTACCTCGGGCAGTGCAATGTAACACTGGGTGTGTGCAGTAAACCGGGCAGTGCTACACTGGAGGTGTGCAGCACCTCGTGCAGTTCACTTTAAGACTGGGGTTGTGCAGTACCTTGGGCAGCGCTCTGTAAAACTGGGACTGTGAAGTACCTCCGGCAGTGCACTGTTACACAGGGGGTGTGCAGTCCCTCGGGCAGTGCACTGTAACACTGGGGGTGTGCAGTAACTCGAGAAGTGCGCTGTAACAATGGGGTGTGCAGTACCTTGGGCAGTGCTCTGTAACACTGGGGGTGTGCAATAGCTGAGGCAGTGCTCTGTAAAACAGAGGGTGTGCAGTACCTCGGGCAGTGCTCTATAAAACTGGGGGTGTGCAGTACATTGGGCAGTGCTCTGTAACACTGGGGGTGTGCAGTACCTTGGGCACTGTAACACTGGGGATGTGCAGCACCTCGGGTAGTGCAATGTATCACTGGGGATGTGCAGTACCCTGGGTAGTGTAACAATGTGGTTGTGCAGTATGTCGGGCAGTGCACTGTCACACTGGGGGTGTGCAGAACCTCGGGCAGTGCTCTGTAACACTGGGGGTGTGCAGTACCTCGGGCAGTGTAACACTGGGCGTGTGCTGTACCTTGGGCAGTGCAATTTAACACTGGGGGTGTGCAGTACACCGTGCAGTGCTAGACTGAGGGTGTGCATTACCTTGGGCAGTGCTCTGTAACAATGGGTGTATGCAGTTTCTTGGGCAGCGCGCTGTAATACTGTGTGTGCGCCATACCTCGGGCAGTGTAACACTGGTGGTGTGCAGTACCATGGGCAGTGCTCTGTAAAACTGCAGGTGTTTTGTGCCTCAGGCAGTCTAACACTGGGTGTGTGCAGTAGCTCAGGCAGTGCTCTGTAACACTGGGAGTGTTCAGTACCTCGGGCAGTGTTCTGTAACACTGGGGGAGTGCAGAATCTCGGAATGTGTGCTGCAACACTGGGGGTCTGCAGTAACTCGGGCAGTGCGCTGTAATGCTGGGAGTGAGCAGTACCTCGGGCAATGTAAAACTGGGGGAGTGGAGTACCTCGGTTAGTACGATGTAACACTGCAGGTGTGCATTACCTCAGGGAGTGCACTGTATCACTGGGTGGGTGCAGTATCTTGGGCAGCGTAACACTGGGGGCGTGACGTACCTCAGGCAGTGCTCTGCAGCACTGGGCGTGTGCAGTACCTCAGGCAGTGCACTGTAACACTGCGGGTGTGGAGTAACTCGGGCAATGATCTGTAACACTGGGGGTGTATAGTACCATGGGCTGTGCACTGTGACACTGGGGGTGTGCAGTACCTTGGGCACTGTAACACTTGGGGTGTGCAGTACTTCGGGCACTGTAACACTGTGTGTGTGCAGTACTGCGTGCACTGTAACACTGATGGTTTGACTTACCTTGGGCAGTGCACTTTAACTCTGGGGTGTGACGTACCTCGGGCAGTGCTCTGTAACCCTGGAAGTGTGCAGTACCTTGGGCAGTGTAACACTGGCGGTGTGCACTACCTCAGGCTGTGTAACACTGGGGTCGTGCAGTGCCTTGGGCAGTGCGCTGTAACACTCGGGGTGTGCAGCACCTCGGGCAGTGTAACACTTGCGGTGTGCAGTACATTAGGCAGTGTAACACTGGGGTTGTGCAGTGCCTTGGGCAGTGCGCTGTAACACTCGGGGTGTGCAGCACCTCGGGCAGTGTAACACTTGCGGTCTGCAGTACATCAGGCAGTGTAACACTGGGGTTGTGCAGTGCCTCGGGCAGTGCTCTGTAACACTGGGGGTGTGCAGTACCTCAGGCAGTGTAACACTTGGGATGTACAGTACCTCAGGCAGTGTAACACTGGGGGTAAGCAGTAACTTGGGCAGTGTAACACTGGGGTGTGCAGTTCCTTGGGCAGTGTAATACTGGGGGTGTGAAGGTCCTCCGGCAGTGCTCTGTAACACTGGGTGTGTGCAGTACATCAGGCAGTGCTCTTTAACACTGGGGGTGTGCAGAACCTCGGGCAGTGCTCTGTAACACAGGCGGTGTGCAGTACCTTGGGCTGTGTAACACTGGGCGTGTGACCTAACTCGGACATTGTAACACTGGTGTTGTGCAGTGCCTCGGGCAGTGCTCTGTAATACTGGGGGCATGGAGTACCTCGGGCGGTGTAACACTGGGGGTGTGCTGTACCTCGGACAGCATTCTGTAATACTGGGGGCGTGCAGTACCTCGGGCTGTGTGCTGTAACACTGGGGGTGTGCAGTGCCTCGGGAAGTGTAACACTGGAGGTGTGCAGTACCCCGGGCAGTGCTCTGTAACACTGCGGTGTGCAGTACCTCGGGCAGTGTAACGCTGGGTTTTGCAGTACCTCTGGCAGTGCTCTGTAATACTGGGGGCATGGAGTACCTCGGGCAGTGTAACACTGGGGGTTTGCAGTAACTCGGACAGTGTTCTGTAATAATGGGTGCATGCAATACCTTGGGCATTGTGCTGTAACACAGGGGGGGTGCAGTGCCTCGGGCAGTGTAACACTGGAGGTGTGCAGTACCCCGGGCAGTGCTCTTTAACACTGTGAGTGTGCAGTACCTCGGGCAGTGTAACACTCTGGGTGAATAGTAGCTCGGGCAGTGCACTGTAACACTGGGGGTGAGCAGTACTCCAGGCAGTATAAAACTCGGGGTGTGCAGTATTTCAGGCAGTGTAACACTGGGGATGGGCAGTACCCCAGGCAGTGCACTGATACACTGGGATGTGCTGTATCTCGGGCAGTGCGGCGTAATATTGGGTTTGTGCAGTACCTTGGGCAGTGAAGCACTGGGGGTATGCTGTACCTTGGGCAGTGTGCTGTAACACTAGGGGTGTACCATACCTTGGGCAGTGCTCTGTAACACTGGGGGTGTGCAGCACTTCGGGCATTGCTCTGTAACACTGGGTGTGTGCAGTCCCTCGGGCAGTGCGCTGTAACACTGGGGGTGTGCAATACTTCGAGCAGTGCTCTGTAACACTGCGGGTGTGCAGTCCCTCGGGCATTGCACTTTAACACTGTGGGTGTGCAGTATCTCGGGCAGTGCTCTGTAACAATGGGGGTGTGCAGCAGCTCCGGCAGTGCTCTGTAAAACTGGGGGTGTGCAGTACCTCGGGCAGTGCTCTGTAACACTGGGGGTGTGCAGTTTCTCGGGCTGTGCTCTGTGACACAGGGGGTGGTGCAATACCCCGGGCAGTGTAATACTGGTAGTGTGCAGTACCTCGGGCAGTGTAACACTGGGGATGTGCAGTACCTTGGGCAGTGCTCTGCAACACTGGGGGTGTGCAGTACCTTGGGCAGTGCTCTGTAACACTGGGGGTGTGCAGTACTTCGGACAGTGCGCTGTAACACTGGGGGAGTGCAGTACCTTGGGCACTGTAACACTGGGGATGTGCAGCATCTCGGGCAGTGCAATGTAACACTGGGGATGTACAGTACGCTGGGTAGTGTCACACTGGGGTTGTGCGGTATGTCGGGCACTGCACTTTAACACTGGGGGTGTGCAGTACCTCGGGCAGTGCTCTGTAACACTGGGGTTGTGCAGTACCTCGGCAGTGCAATGTAACACTGGAGGTGTGCAGTACACCAGGCAGTGCTACACTGGGGGTGTGCAGTACCTCAAGCAGTGCACTGTAACAGTGGGGGTGTGCAGTACCTTGGGCAGCGCTCTGTAAAACTGGGACTGTGCAGTACCTCCGGCAGTGCACTGTTACACAGGTGGTGTGCAGTCCCTCGGGCAGTGCACTGTAACACTGGGGGTGTGCAGTAACTCGAGCAGTGTGCTGTAACACTGGGGTGTGCAGTACCTTGTGTAGTGCTCTGTATCACTGGGGATGTGCCGTAGCTCAGGCAGTGCTCTGTAAAACTGAGGGTGTGCAGTAACTTGGGCAGTGCTCTGTAAAACTGGGGTGTGCAGTGCCTTGGGAAGTGCTCTGTAACACTGGGGGTGTGCAGTACCTCGATCAGTGCACTGCAACACTGGGGGAGTGCAGTATCTTGGGCACTGTAACGCTGGGGATGTGCAGCAACTCGGGCAGTGCAATGTAACACTGGGGATGTGCAGTACCCTGGGTAGTTTAACCTTGGGGTTGTGCAGTACTCGAGTACTGCACTGCAACACTGTGGGTTAGCAGTACATCGGGCAGTGCTCTGTAACACTGGGGGTGTGCAGTACCTCGGGCAGTATAACACTGGGCGTGTGCTGTACCTCGGGCAGTGCAATGTAACACTGGGTGTGTGCAGTAAACCGGGCAGTGCTACACTGGAGGTGTGCAGCACCTCGTGCAGTTCACTTTAAGACTGGGGTTGTGCAGTACCTTGGGCAGCGCTCTGTAAAACTGGGACTGTGAAGTACCTCCGGCAGTGCACTGTTACACAGGGGGTGTGCAGTCCCTCGGGCAGTGCACTGTAACACTGGGGGTGTGCAGTAACTCGAGAAGTGCGCTGTAACAATGGGGTGTGCAGTACCTTGGGCAGTGCTCTGTAACACTGGGGGTGTGCAGTAGCTGAGGCAGTGCTCTGTAAAACAGAGGGTGTGCAGTACCTCGGGCAGTGCTCTATAAAACTGGGGGTGTGCAGTACATTGGGCAGTGCTCTGTAACACTGGGTGTGTGCAGTACCTTGGGCACTGTAACACTGGGGATGTGCAGCACCTCGGGTAGTGCAATGTATCACTGGGGATGTGCAGTACCCTGGGTAGTGTAACAATGTGGTTGTGCAGTATGTCGAGCATTGCACTGTCACACTGGGGGTGTGCAGAACCTCGGGCAGTGCTCTGTAACACTGGGGGTGTGCAGTACCTCGGGCAGTGTAACACTGGACGTGTGCTGTACCTCGGGCAGTGAAATTTAACACTGGGGGTGTGCAGTACATCGTGCAGTGCTAGACTGAGGGTGTGCATTACCTTGGGCAGTGCTCTGTAACAATGGGTGTATGCAGTTTCTCGGGCAGTGCGCTGTAACACTGTGTGTGCGCCATACCTCGGGCAGTGTAACACTGGTGGTGTGCAGTACCATGGGCAGTGCTCTGTAAAACTGCGGGTGTTTTGTGCCTCAGGCAGTCTAACACTGGGTGTGTGCAGTTGCTCGGGCAGTGCTCTGTAACACTGGGAGTGTTCAGTACCTCGGGCAGTGTTCTGTAACACTGGGGGCGTGCAGTACCTCGGAATGTGTGCTGCAACACTGGGGGTCTGCAGTAACTCGGGCAGTGCGCTGTAATGCTGGGAGTGAGCAGTACCTCGGTTAATGTAAAACTGGGGGAGTGGAGCACCTCGGTTAGTACGATGTAACACTGCAGGTGTGCATTACCTCAGGGAGTGCACTGTATCACTGGGTGGGTGCAGTATCTTGGGCAGCGTAACACTGGGGGCGTGACGTACCTCGGGCAGTGCTCTGCAACACTGGGTGTTTGCAGTACCTCGGGCAGTGCACTGTAACACTGCGGGTGTGGAGTAACTCGGGCAATGATCTGTAACACTGCGGGTGTACAGTATCACGGGCTGTGCACTGTGACACTGGGGGTGTGCAGTACCTTGGGCACTGTAACACTTGGGGTGTGCAGTACTTCGGGCACTGTAATACTGTGGGTGTGCAGTACTGCGTGCACTGTACCACTGATGGTTTGACGTACCTTGGGCAGTGCACTTTAACTCTGGGGTGTGACGTACCTCGGGCAGTGCTCTGTAACCCTGGAAGTGTGCAGTACCTTGGGCAGTGTAACACTGGCGGCGTGCCCTACCTCAGGCTGTGTAACACTGGGGTTGTGCAGTGCCTTGGGCAGTGCACTGTAACACTCGGGGTGTGCAGCACCTCGGGCAGTGTAACACTTGCAGTGTGCAGTACATTAGGCAGTGTAACACTGGGGTTGTGCAGTGCCTTGGGCAGTGCGCTGTAACACTCGGGGTGTGCAGCACCTCGGGCAGTGTAACACTTGCGGTCTGCAGTACATCAGGAAGTGTAACACTGGGGTTGTGCACTGCCTCGGGCAGTGCTCTGTAACACTGGGGGCGTGCAGTACCTCAGGCAGTGTAAAACTGGGGATGTACAGTACCTCAGGCAGTGTAACACTGGGGGTGAGCAGTAACTTGGGCAGTGTAACACTGGGGTGTGCAGTTCCTTGGGCAGTGTAACACTGGGGGTGTGAAGGTCCTCCGGCAGTGCTCTGTAACACTGGGTGTGTGCAGTACATCAGGCAGTGCTCTTTAACACTGGGGGTGTGCTGAACCTCGGGCAGTGCTCTGTAACACAGGCGGTGTGCAGTACCTTGGGCTGTGTAACACTGGGCGTGTGACCTAACTCGGACATTGTAACACTGGTGTTCTGCAGTACCTCGGGCAGTGCTCTGTAATACTGGGGGCATTGAGCACCTCGGGCAGTGTAACACTGGGGGTGTGCTGTACCTCGGACAGCGTTCTGTAATACTGGGGGCGTGCAGTATCTCGGGCTGTGTGCTGTAACACTGGGGGTGTGCAATGCCTCGGGAAGTGTAACACTGGAGGTGTGCAGTACCCCGGGCAGTGCTCTGTAACACTGCGGTGTGCAGTACCTCGGGCAGTGTAACGCTGGGTTTTGCAGTACCTCGGGCAGTGCTCTGTAATACTGGGGGCATGGAGTACCTCGGGCAGTGTAACACTGGGGGTTTGCAGTAACTCGGACAGCGTTCTGTAATAATGGGTGCGTGCAATACCTTGGGCATTGTGCTGTAACACAGGGGGGGTGCAGTGCCTCGGGCAGTGTAACACTGGAGGTGTGCAGTACCCCGGGCAGTGCTCTTTAACACTGTGAGTGTGCAGTACCTCGGGCAGTGTAACACTCTGGGTGAATAGTAGCTCCGGCAGTGCACTGTGACACTGGGGGTGAGCAGTACCCCAGGCAGCATAAAACTCGGGGTGTGCAGTACTTCAGGCAGTGTAACACTGGGGATGGGCAGTACCCCAGGCAGTACACTGTTGCACTGGGAATGTGCTGTAACTCGGGCAGTGCGGCGTAATATTGGGTTTGTGCAGTACCTTGGCAGTGAAGCACTGGGGGTATGCTGTACCTCGGGCAGTGCGCTGTAACACTGGGGGTGTACAGTACCTTGGGCAGTGCTCTGTAACACTGGGGGTGTGCAGCACTTTGGGCATTGGCCTGTGACACTGGGTGTGTGCAGTCCCTCGGGCAGTGCGCTGTAACACAGGGGCTGTGCAGTACTTCGAGCAGTGCTCTGTAACACTGCGGGTGTGCAGTCCCTCGGGCATTGCACTTTAACACTGTGGGTGTGCAGTATATCGGGCAGTGCTCTGTAACAATGGGGGTGTGCAGCAGCTCCGGCAGTGCTCTGTAAAACTGGGGGTGTGCAGTACCTCGGGCAGTGCTCTGTAACACTGGGGGCATGCAGTTTCTCGGGCTGTGCTCTGTGACACAGAGGGTGGTGCAGTACCCCGGGCAGTGTAATACTGGGAGTGTGCAGCACCTCGGGCATTGTAACACTGCGGGTGTGCAGTACCTTGGGCAGTGCTCTGCAACACTGGGGGTGTGCAGTACCTTGGGCAGTGCTCTGTAACACTGGGGGTGTGCAGTGCTTCGGACAGTGCGCTGTAACACCGGGGGAGTGCAGTACCTTGGGCACTGTAACACTGGGGATGTGCAGCATCTTGGGCAGTGCAATGTAACACTGGGGATGTGCAGTACCCTGGGTAGTGTTACACTGGGGTTGTGCAGTACGTCGGGCACTGCACTGTAACACTGGGTGTGTGCAGTACCTCGGGCAGTGCTCTGTAACACTGGGGTTGTGCAGTACCTCGGGCAGTGTAATGCTGGGCGTGTGCTGTACCTCGGGCAGTGCAATGTAACACTGGGGGTGTACAGTAACTCGAGCAGTGTGCTGTAACACTGGGGTTTGCAGTACCTTGGGCAGTGCTCTGCAACACTGAGTGTGTGCAGTACATCAGGCAGTGCTCTGTAACAGTGGGGGTATGCAGTTTCTCGGGCAGTGCGCTGTAACACTGGGGGTTGCGCCATACCTCGGGCAGTGAAACACTGGTGGTGTGCAGTACTGTGAGCAGTGCTCTGTAAAACTGCAGGTGTGTTGTGCCTCAGGCAGTCTAACACTGGGTGTGTGCAGTAGCTCGGGCAGTGTTCTGTAACACTGGGAGTGTTCAGTTCCTTGGGCAGTGTTCTCTAGCACTAGGGGCATGCAGCACCTCGGAGTGTGCGCTGTAACACTGGGGGTCTGCAGTAACTCGGGCAGTGCGCTGTAATGCTGGGAGTGAGTAGTACCTCGGGCAATGTAAAACTGGGGGAGTGGAGTACCTCGGTTAGTACGATGTAACACTGCAAGTGTGCATTACCTCGGGAGTGCGCTGTATCACTGGGTGTCTGCAGTATCTTGGGCAGCGTAACACTGGGACCGTAACGTACCTCGGGCAGTGCACTGTAACACTGCGGGTGTGGAGTAACTCGGGCAATTCTCTGTAACACTGGGGGTGTACAGTACCACGGGCTGTGCACTGTGACACTGGGGTTGTGCAGTACCTTGGGCACTGTAACACTTGGGGTGTGCAGTACTTCGGGCACTGTAACACTGTGGGTGTGCAGTACCTTGTGCACTGTAACACTGATGGTTTGACATACCTTGGGCAGTGCTCTGTAACTCTGGGGGTGTGACGTACCTCGGGCAGGGCTCTGTAACAATTGGAATGTGCAGTACCTTGGGCAGTGTAATACTGGCGGTGTGCATTACTTCAGGCAGTGTAACATTGGGATTGCGCAGTGCCTTGGGCAGTGCTCTGTAAAACTGGGGGCGTGCAGCACCTCGGGCAGTGTAACACTGGTGGTGTGCAGTACCTCAGGCAGTGTAACACTGGGGTTGTGCAGTGCCTTGGGCAGGGCGCTGTAACACTGGGGGTGTGCAGCACCTCGGGCAGTGTAACACTGGCGGTGTGCAGTAACTCAGGCAGTGTAACACTGGGGTTGTGCAGTATCTCGGGCAGTGTAACACTGGGGTGTGCAGTTCCTTGGGCAGTGTAAAACAGCGGGGGTGAAGGTCCTCAGGCAGTGCTCTGTAACACTGGGTAGATGCAGTACATCGGGCAGTGCTCTTTAACACTGGGGGTGTGCAGAACCTCGGGCAGTGCTCTCTAACACAGGGGGTGTGCAGTACATTAGGCTGTGTAACACTGGGAGTGTGACGTAACTCACGCAGTGTAACACTGGGGTTGTCCAGTACATCAGGCAGTGCTCTGTAATACTGGGGGCATGGAGTACCTCGGGCAGCGTAACACTGGGGGTGTGCAGTACCTCGGACAGCGTTCTGTAATACTGGGGGCTTGCAGTACCTCGGGCAGTGTGCTGTAACACTGGGGTTGAGCAGTACCTCGGGCAGCGTTCTGTAATAATGGGGGCGTGCAATACCTTGGGCAGTGTGCTGTAACACTGCGGGTGTGCAGTGCCTCAGGCAGTGTAAACACTGGAGATTTGCAATACCCCGGGCATTGCTCTGTAACACTGCGGGTGTGCAGTACCTTGGGCAGTGTAACACTCTGGGTGTACAGTAGCTCGGGCAGTGCACTGTAACACTGGGGGTGCGCAGTACCCCGGGCAGTATAAAACTCGGGGTGTGCAGTACCTCAGGCAGTGTAACACTGGGGGTGGGCAGTACCCCAGGCAGTGCACTTGTCACACTTGGAATTTGCAGTGTCTCGGGGAGTTCGGCGTAACACTGGGTGTGTGCAGTACCTTGGGCAGTGTAGCACTGGGGGTATGCTGTACCTCGGGCAGTGGGCTGTAACACTGGGTGTGTACAGTACCTTGGGCAGTGCTCTGTAACACTGGGGGTGTGCAGCACTTCGGGCATTGCTCTGTAACACTGGGGGTGTGCAGTCCCTCGGGCAGTGCTCTGTAACACAGGGGGGGGGTGCAGTACCCCGGGCAGTGTAACACTGGGGGTGTGCAGTACCTCGGGCAATATAACACTGGGGGTGTGCAGTACCTCGCACAGTGCGCTGTAACACTGGGGGAGTGCAGAACCTTGGGCACTGTAACACTGGGGATGTGCAGCACCTCGGGCAGGGCAATGTAACACTGGGGATGTGCAGTACCCTGGGTAGTGTAACACTGGGTTTGTGCGGTATGTCGGGCACTGCACTTTAACACTGGGGGTGTGCAGTACCTCTGGCAGTGCTCTGTAACACTGGGGGTGTGCAGTACCTCGGGCTGAGTAACGCTGGTCGTGTGCTGTACCTCGGCAGTGCAATGTAACACTGGGGGTGTGCAGTACACCAGGCAGTGCTACACTGGGGGTGTGCATTACCTTGGGCAGCGCTCTGTAAAACTGGGACTGTGCAGTACCTCCGGCAGTGCACTGTTACAATGGGGGTGTGCAGTAACTCGAGCAGTGCGCTGTAACACTGCGGTGTGCAGTACCTTGGGCAGTGCTCTGTAACACTGGGGGTGTGCAGTACCTCGGGCAGTGCGCTGTAAGACTGGGGGAGTGCAGTACCTTGGGCACTGTAACACTGGGGATGTGCAGCACCTCGGGCAGTGCAATGTAACACTGGGGATGTGCAGCACCCTGGGTAGTGTAACACTGGAGTTGTGCAGTACGTCGGGCACTGCACTGGATCACTGGGGGTGTGCAGTACCTCGGGCAGTGCTCTGTAACACTGGGGGGGTGAAGTACCTCGGGCAGTGTAAAACTGGGGATGTGCAGTACCTCGGGCAGTGCACTGTTACACAGAGGGTGTGCAGTACCTCGGGCAGTGCACTGTAAACCTGGGGGTGTACAGTAACTCGAGCAGTGCGCTGTAACACTGGGGTGTGCAGTACTTTGGGCAGTGCTCTGCAAAATTGAGAGTGTGCAGTACCTCAGGCAGTGCTCTGTAACAGTGGGGATATGCAGTTTCTCGGGCAGTGCGCTGTAACACTGGGGGTGCTCCACACATCAGGCAATGAAACACTGGTGGTGTGCAGTACCATGGACAGTGCTCTGTAAAACTGCGGGTGTGTTGTGCCTCAGGCAGTCTAACACTGGGTGTGTGCAGTAGCTCGGGCAGTGTTCTGTAACACTGGGAGTGTTCAGTACCTCGGGCAGTGTTCTGTAACACTGGGGGCGTGCAGTACCTCGGAATGTGCGCTGTAACAATGGGGGTCTGCAGTAACTCGGGCAGTGCGCTGTAAAGCTGGGAGTGAGCAGTACCTCGGGCAATGAAAAACTGGGGGAGTGGAGTACCTCGCTTAGTACGATGTAGCACTGCAGGTGTGCATTACCTCGGGGAGTGCGCTGTATCACTGGGTGTGTGCAGTATCTTGGGCAGCGTAACACTGGGGGCGTAACGTACCTCAGGCAGTGCTCTGCAACAGTGGGGGTGTGCAGTACCTCGGGCAGTGCACTGTAACACTGCGGGTGTGCAGTAACTCGGGCAATGCTCTGTAACACTGGGGGTGTACAGTACCACGGGCTGTGCACTGTGACACTGGGGGTGAGCAGTACCTCTGGCACTGTAACACTTGGGGTGTGCAGTACTTCGGGCACTGTATCACTGTTGGTGTGCAGTACCTTGTGCACTGTAACACTGATGGTTTGACGTACCTTGGGCAGCGCACTGTAACTCTGGGGGTGTGACGTACCTCGGGCAGTGCTCTGTAACACTGGGAGTGTGCAGTACCTTGGGCAGTGTAACACTGGCGGTGTGCAGTACCTCAGACGGTGTAACACTGGGGTTGTGCATTGCCTTGGGCAGTGCTCTGTATCACTGGGGGTGTGCAGCACCTCGGGCAGTGTAACACTGGCGGTGTGCAGTACCTCAGGCAGTGTATTACTGGGGGTGTGCAGTGCCTCGGGCAGTGCTCTGTAACACTGGGGGTGTGCAGTACCTCGGGCAGTGTAACACTGGGGGTGAGCAGTAACTCGGGCAGTGTAACACTGGGGTGGGCAGTTCCTTGGGCATTGTAACACTGGGGGTGTGAACGTCCTCGGGCAGTGCTCTGTAACACTGGGTGTGTGCAGTACATCGGGCAGTGCTCTTTAACACTGGGGGTGTGCAGAACCTCGGGCAGTGCTCTGTAACACAGGGGTTGTGCAGTACCTTGAGCAGTGTAACACTGGGCATGTGACGTACCTCGGGCAGTTTAACACTGGGGTTGTGCAGTAGCTTGGGCAGTGCTCTGTAATACTTGGGGCATGGAGTACTTCGGGCAGTGTAACACTGGGGTTGTGCAGTAACTCGGACAGCGTTCTGTAATACTGGGGATGTGCAGTACCTCGGGCAGTGTGCTGTAACACTGGCGGTGTGCAGTACCTCAGGCAGTGTAACACTGGGGTTGTTCAGTGTCTCAGGCAGTGCTCTTTAACATTGAGGGTGTACAGTACCTCGGGCAGTGTAACACTGGGGGTGAGCAGTAACTCGGGCAGTGTATCACTGGGGTGTGCAGTTCGTTGGGCAGTGTAACACTGAGGGTGTGAAGGTCCTCGGGCAGTGCTCTTTAACAATGGGTGTGTGCAGTACATCGGGCTGTGATCTTTAACACTGGGAGTGTGCAGAACCTCGGGCAGTGCTCTCTAACACTGGGGGTGTGCATTACCTTGGGCAGTGTAACACTGGGCATGTGACGTACATCGGGCAGTGTAACACTGGGGTTGTGCAGTACCTCGGGCAGTGCCCTGTAATACTGGGGGCATGAAGTATCCAGGGCAGTGTAACACTGGGCATTTGCAGTAACTCGGACAGCGAATCTGTAATAATGGGGGCGTGCAATACCTCAGGTAGTGTGCTGTAACACTGGGGGTGTGCAGTGCCTCGGTCAGTGTAACACTGGAGGTGTGCAGTACCCCGGGCAGTGCTCTTTAACACTGCGGGTGTGCAGTACCTTGGGCATTGTAACACTCTGGGTGTACAGTAGCTCGGGCAGTGCACTGTAACACTGGGGGTGTGCAGTCCCTCGGGCACTGTGCTGTAACACTGTGGGTGTGCAGTATCTCGGGGAGTGCTCTGTAACAATGGGGGTGTGCACTACCTCGGGCAGTGCTCTGTAACACTGGGGCAGTGAAGTTTCTCGGGCTGTGCTCTTTAACACTGGGGGTGTGCAGTACCCCGGGCACTGTAACACTAGGGGTGTGCAGTACCTCGGGCAGTTTAACACTGGGGGTGTGCAGTAACTTGGGCAGTGCTCTGTAACACTGGGGGTGTGCAGCACCGCGGGAAGTGTAACACTGGGGTTATGCAATACCTCGGGCAGTGCTCTTTAACAGTGGGGTTATGCAGTTTCTCGTGCAGTGCGCTGTAACACTGGGGGTGCGCCGTACCTCGGGCAGTGTAACACTGGAGGTGTGCAGTACCGTGGGCAGAGCTCTGTAAAACTGCGCGTGTGTTGTGCCTCAGGCAGTCTAACACTGGGGGTGTGCAGTACTTCGGGCAGTGTAACACTGGGGGTGTACATTACCTCGGGCAGTGTAACACTGGGGGTGAGCAGTAACTCGGGCAGTGTAACACTGTGGGTGAGCAGTAACTCGGGCAGTGTAACACTGGGGGTGTGCAGTTCTTCGGGCATTGTGCTGTAACATTGTGGGTGTGCAGTATCTCGGGCAGTGCTCTGTAACAATGGGGGTGTGCAGTACTTCGGGCAGAGCTCTGTAACAATGGGGGTGTGCAGTATCTCGGGCAGTGCTCTGTAACAATGGGGTTGTGCAGTACTTCGGGCAGTGCTTTGTAACACTGCGGGTGTGCAGTCCCTCGGGCACTGCGTTGTAACAGTGGGTGTGCAGTATCTCGGGCAGTGCTCTGTAAAACTGGGGCAGTGCAGTACCTTGGGCAGTGCTCTGTAAAACTGGGGGTGTGCAGTACCTCGGGCAGTGCTCTGTAACACTGGGGGTGTGCAGTACCCCGGGCACTGTAACACTAGGGGTGTGCGGTACCTCGGGAAGTGTAACACTGGGGTTATGCAGGACCTCGGGCAGTGCTCATTAACAGTGGGGGTATGCAGTTTCTCGGGCAGTGCGCTGTAACAATGGGGGTGCGCCGTACCTCGGGAAGTGTAACACTGGAGGTGTGCAGTACCGTGGGCAGTGCTCTGTAAAACTGCGGGTGTGTTGTGCCTCAGGCAGTCTAACACTGGGTGTGTGCAGTAGCTCAGGCAGTGCTCTGTAACACTGGGAGTGTTCAGTACCTCGGGCAGTGTTCTGTAACACTGGGGGCGTGCAGTACCTCAGAATGTGTGTTGTAACAATGGGGGTCTGCAGCAACTCGGGCAGTGCGCTGTAACGCTGGGAGTGAGCAGTACCTCAGGCAAAGTAAAACTGGGGGAGTGGAGTTCCTCGGTTAGTGCAATGTAACACTGTGGGTGTGCATTAACTCGGGCAATGCTTTGTAACACTGGGGGTGTACAGTGCCACGGGCTGTGCACTGTGACACTGGGGGTGTGCAGTACCTCGGGCACTGTAACACTTGGTGTGTGCAGTACTCCGGCCACTGTAACACATGTGGGTGTGCTGTACGTCGTGCACTGTAACACTGATGGTTTGACGTACCTTGGGCAATGCGCTGTAACTCTGGGGGTGTGATGTACCTCGGGCAGTGCTCTGTAACACTGGGAGTGTGCAGTACCTTGGGCAGTGTAATACTGGTGATGTGCAGTACCTCAGGCAGTGTAACACTGGGGTTGTGCAGTGCCTCGGGCAGCGCTCTGTAACACTGGAGGTGTGCAGTACTTTGGGCAGTGTAACACTGGGGGTGTACAGTACCTCGGGCAGTGTAACACTGTGGGTGAGCAGTAACTCGGGCAGTGTAACACTGGGGTTGTGCAGTGCCTCGGGCAGCGCTCTGTAACACTGGAGGTGTGCAGTACTTTGGGCAGTGTAACACTGGGGGTGTACAGTACCTCTGGCAGTGTAACACTGTGGGTGAGCAGTAACTCGGGCAGTGTAACACTGGGGTGTTCAGTTCCTTGTGCAGAGTATCACTGGGGGTGTGAATGTCCTCGGGCAGTGCTCTGTAACACAGGGGTTGTGCAGTACCTTGGGCAGTGTAATACTGGGCATGTGATGTACCTCGGGCAGTGTAACACTGGGGTTGTGCAGTACCTCGGGCAGTGCTCTGTAATACTGGGGGCATGGAGTACCTGGGCTGTGTAACACTGGGGTTGTGCAGTACCTCAGACAGTGTTCTGTAATATTGGGGGCGTGCAGTACCTCGGGCAGTGTGCTGGATTACTGGGGGTGTGCAGTGCCTCGTGCAGTGTAAACACTGGAGGTGTGCAGTACCCCGGGCAGTGCTCTCTAACACTGCGGGTGTGCAGTACCTCGGGAAGTGTAACACTCTGGGTGTACAGTAGTTCGGGCAGTGCATTGTAACACTGAGGGTGTGCAGTACCCCGGGCAGTATCAGACTCGAGGAGTGCAGTACCTCAGGCACTGTAAAACTGGGGATGGGCAGTACCCCGGGCAGTGCACTGTTACATTGGGAATGTGCAGTAACTCGGGCAGTGCTGCGTAATACTGGGGGTGTGCAATACATTGGGCAGTGTACCACTGGGGTTATGCTGTACCTCGGGCAGTGTGCTGTAACACTGGGGGTGTACAGTACCTTGGGCAGTGCTCTGCAACACCGGGGGTGTGCAGTACTTCAGGCATTGCTCTGTAACACTGGGGGTGAGCAGTCCCTCGGGTAGTGCGCTTTAAATCTGGGGGAGTGCAGTACTTCGGGCAGTGCTCTGTAACACTGTGGGTGTGCAGTCCCTCGGGCACTGCGCTGTAACACTGTGGGTGTGCAGTTTCTCGGGCAGTGCTCTGTAACACTGGGGGTGTGCAGCAGCAAAGGCAGTGCTCTGTAAAACTGGGGCTGTGCAGTGTCTCAGGCAGTGCTCTGGAGTATTGGGCGTGTGCAGTTTCTCGGGCTGTGCTCTGTAACACTGTGGGTGTGCAGTACCTCAGGCAGTGCTCTGGAGCACTGGGGGTGTGCAGTTTCTCGGGCTGTGCTCTGTAACACTGGGGGTGTGCAGTACCACTGGCAGTGTAACACTGGGGGTGTGTAGTACCTCGGGCAGTGTAACACTGGGGGTGTGCAGTACCTTGGGCAGTGGTCTGTAACACTGGGGGTGTGCAGTTCCTTGGAGAGTGCGCTGTAACACTGGGGGAGTGCATTACTTTGGGCACTGTAATACTGGGGATGTGCAGCACCTCGGGCCATGCAATGTAACACTGGGGATGTGCAGTACCCTGGGTAGTGTAACACTGGGGTTGTGCAGCACGTCGGGCTCTGCACGGTAACACTGGAGTGTTCAGTACCTCGGGCAGTGCTCTCTAACACTGGGGGGGTGCAGTACCTCGGGCAGTGTAACACTGGGCGTGTGCTGTACCTCGGGCAGTGCAATGTAAGACTGGGGGTGTGCAGTACACCGGGCAGTGCTACACTGCGGGTGTGCAGTACCTCGGGCAGTGCACTGTAACTCTGGGGGTGTGCAGTACCTTGGGCAGCACTCTATAAAACTGGGACTGTGCAGTACCTCCGGCAGTGCACTGTAAAAAAGCGGGTGTGCAGTACCTCGGGCAGTGCACAGTAACACTGGGGGTATGCAGTAACTCGAGCAGTGCGCTGTAACACTGGGGTGTGCAGTACCTTGGGCAGTGCTCTGTAAAACTGGGGGTGTGCAGTACCTCGGGCAGTGCTCTGTAACACTGGGGGGGTGCAGTTTCTCGGGCTGTGCTCTTTAACACTGGGGGTGTGCAGTACCCCGGGCACTGTAACACTAGGGGTGTCCGGTACCTCGGGAAGTGTAACACTGGGGTTATGCAGGACCTCGGGCAGTGCTCATTAACAGTGGGGGTATGCAGTTTCTCGGGAAGTGTAACACTGGAGGTGTGCAGTACCGTGGGCAGTGCTCTGTAAAACTGCGGGTGTGTTGTGCCTCAGGCAGTCTAACACTGGGTGTGTGCAGTAGCTCGGGCAGTGCTCTGTAACACTGGGAGTGTTCAGTACCTCGGGCAGTGTTCTGTAACACTGGGGCGTGCAGTACCTCAGAATGTGTGTTGTAACAATGGGGGTCTGCAGCAACTCGGGCAGTGCGCTGTAACGCTGGGAGTGAGCAGTACCTCAGGCAAAGTAAAACTGGGGGAGTGGAGTTCCTCGGTTAGTGCAATGTAACACTGCGGGTGTGCATTAACTCGGGCAATGCTTTGTAACACTGGGGGTGTACAGTGCCACGGGCTGTGCACTGTGACACTGGGGGTGTGTAGTACCTCAGGCACTGTAACACTTGGGGTGTGCAGTACTCCGGCCACTGTAACACATGTGGGTGTGCTGTACGTCGTGCACTGTAACACTGATGGTTTGACGTACCTTGGGCAATGCACTGTAACTCTGGGGGTGTGATGTACCTCGGGCAGTGCTCTGTAACACTGGGAGTGTGCAGTACCTTGGTCAGTGTAATACTGGCGATGTGCAGTACCTCAGGCAGTGTAACACTGGGGTTGTGCAGTGCCTCGGGCAGCGCTCTGTAACACTGGGGGTGTGCAGTACTTTGGGCAGTGTAACACTGGGGGTGTACAGTACCTCGGGCAGTGTAACACTGTGGGTGAGCAGTAACTCGGGCAGTGTAACACTGGGGTGTTCAGTTCCTTGTGCAGAGTATCACTGGGGGTGTGAATGTCCTCGGGCAGTGCTCTGTAACACAGGGGTTGTGCAGTACCTTGGGCAGTGTAATACTGGGCATGTGATGTACCTCGGGCAGTGTAACACTGGGGTTGTGCAGTACCTCGGGCAGTGCTCTGTAATACTGGGGGCATGGAGTACCTGGGCTGTGTAACACTGGGGTTGTGCAGTACCTCGGACAGTGTTCTGTAATATTGGGGGCGTGCAGTACCTCGGGCAGTGTGCTGGATTACTGGGTGTGTGCAGTGCCTCATGCAGTGTAAACACTGGAGGTGTGCAGTACCCCGGGCAGTGCTCTCTAACACTGCGGGTGTGCAGTACCTCGGGAAGTGTAACACTCTGGGTGTACAGTAGTTCGGGCAGTGCATTGTAACACTGGGGGTGTGCAGTACCCCGGGCAGTATCAGACTCGAGGAGTGCAGTACCTCAGGCACTGTAAAACTGGGGATGGGCAGTACCCCGGGCAGTGCACTGTTACATTGGGAATGTGCAGTAACTCGGGCAGTGCTGCGTAATACTGGGGGTGTGCAATACATTGGGCAGTGTACCACTGGGGTTATGCTGTACCTCGGGCAGTGTGCTGTAACACTGGGGGCGTACAGTACCTTGGGCAGTGCTCTGTAACACCGGGGGTGTGCAGTACTTCAGGCATTGCTCTGTAACACTGGGGGTGAGTAGTCCCTCGGGTAGTGCGCTGTAAATATGGGGGAGTGCAGTACTTCGGGCAGTGCTCTGTAACACTGTGGATGTGCAGTCCCTCGGGCACTGCGCTGTAACACTGTGGGTGTGCAGTTTCTCGGGCAGTGCTCTGTAACACTGGGGGTGTGCAGCAGCAAAGGCAGTGCTCTGTAAAACTGGGGCTGTGCAGTGTCTCAGGCAGTGCTCTGGAGCATTGGGCGTGTGCAGTTTCTCGGGCTGTGCTCTGTAACACTGGGGGTGTGCAGTACCTCAGGCAGTGCTCTGGAGCACTGGGGGTGTGCAGTTTCTCGGGCTGTGCTCTGTAACACTGGGGGTGTGCAGTACCACTGGCAGTGTAAGACTGGGGGTGTGTAGTACCTCGGGCAGTGTAACACTGGGGGTGTGCAGTACCTTGGGCAGTGGTCTGTAACACTGGGTGTGTGCAGTTCCTTGGAGAGTGCGCTGTAACACTGGGGGAGTGCATTACTTTGGGCACTGTAATACTGGGGATGTGCAGCACCTCGGGCCATGCAATGTAACACTGGGGATGTCCAGTACCCTGGGTAGTGTAACACAGGGGTTGTGCAGCACGTCGGGCTCTGCACTGTAACACTGGATTGTTCAGTACCTCGGGCAGTGCTCTGTAACGCTGGGGGGGTGCAGTACCTCGGGCAGTGTAACACTGGGCGTGTGCTGTACCTCGGGCAGTGCAATGTAAGACTGGGGGTGTGCAGTACACCGGGCAGTGCTACACTGGGGGTGTGCAGTACCTCGGGCAGTGCACTGTAACACTGGGGGTGTGCAGTACCTTGGGCAGCACTCTATAAAACTGGGACTGTGCAGTACCTCCGGCAGTGCACTGTAAAAAAGCGGGTGTGCAGTACCTCGGGCAGTGCACAGTAACACTGGGGGTATGCAGTAACTCGAGCAGTGCGCTGTAACACTGGGGTGTGCAGTACCTTGGGCAGAGCTCTGTAAAACTGGGGGTGTGCAGTAGCTCAGGCAGTGCACTATAACACTGGGGGTGTGAAGTAGCTCGGGCAGTGCTCTGCAACACTGGGGGTGTGCAGTAGCTCGGGCAGTGCTCTGTAACACTGGGCGTGTGCAGTACCTCGGGGAGTGCTCTGTAACACTGAGGGTGGGTGCAGTAACTCGGGCAGTGCTCTGTAACAGTGGGGGTGTGCATTATCTCGGGCAGTGCACTGTAACAATGGGGGTGTGCAGTACCTTGGGCACTGCTCTGTAACACTGGAGGTGGGCAGTACCTCGGGCAGTGCTCTTTAACATTGGGAGTGTGCAGCACCTCGGGCAGTGCTGTGTAACACAGATGGTGTGCAGTACCTCGGTCAGTGTAACACTGGGCATGTGACGTACCATGGGCACTGTAACACAGGGGTTATGCAGTACCTCGGGCAGTGCTCTGTAACAGTGGGGGTATGTAGTTTCTCGGGCTGTGCTCTGTAACATTGGGGTTGTGCAGTACCCTGGGCAGTGTAAACACTGGGGGTGTGCAGTACCTCAGGCAGTGTAAAACTGGGGGTGTGCAGTAACTCGGGCAGTGCTCTGTAACACTGTGGGTGTGCAGTACCTCGGACAGTGCACTGTAACACTGGGGGAGTGCAGTACCTCGGGCACTGTAAAACTGGGGGTGTGCAGCACCTTCGGCAGTGCAATGTAACACTGGGGATGTGCAGTACCCTGGGCAGTGTAACACTGGGGGTGTGCAGCTCCTCGGGCAGTGCTCTGTAACACTAGGTGTGTGCAGTACCTCGGGCAGTGTAACACTGGGCGTGTGCTTTACCTCAGGCATTGCAATATAACACTGTGTGTGTGCAGTACACCGGGCAGTGCTACACTGGGGGTGTGCAGTACCTCAGAAAGTGCACTGTAACACTGGGGGTGTGCAGTACCTCGGGCACTGTAACACTGTGGGTGTGCAGTATCTCGGACATTGCGCTGTAACACTGGGGGTGTGCAGTAGATTGGGCACTGTAACACTGGGGGTGTGCAGTAACTTGGGCAGTGCAATATAACACTGGGGGTGTGCAGCACCCTGGGCAGAGTTACACTGGGGGTGTTAATTAAGTCGGGCACTGCACTGTAACACTGGGGGCGTGCAATACCTCAGGCAGTGCACTGTAATACTGAAGTTCTGCAGTACCTCGGTCAGTGCAATGTAACACTGGGGGTGTGCAGTACACCGGGAAATGCTACACTGGGGGTGTGCAGTACCTCGGGCAGTGCACTTTAACACTGGGGGTGTGCAGTACCTCGGGCAGTGCTCTGTAACACTGGGGGTTTGAAGTACCTTGGGCAGTAGGCTGTAACACTGGGGGTGTGCAGTACAACAGGCAGTGCACTGTAATACTGAGGGTGTGCAGTACCACGGGCAGTGTACTATAACACTGGGGGTGTGCAGTACCACGGGCAGTGCACTGTAATACTGAGGGTGTGCAGTAACCCGGGCAGTGCACTTATACACTGGGAGTGTGCTGTTTCTCGGGCAGTGCTGCATAATACTGGGGGGGTGCAGTACCTTGGGCAATGTAGCACTGGGTGTATACTGTACCTCGGGCAGTGCGCTGTAACACTGGGGGTGTACACTGCCTTGGGCAGTGCTCAGTAACACTGGGGGTGTGTAGTATCTCGGGCAGTGCACTGTAACAATGGGGGTGTGCAGTACCTCGGGCACTGCTCTGTAACACTGGAGGTGGGCAGTTCCTCGGGCAGTGCTCTTTAATATTGGGAGTGCGCGGCACCTCGGGCAGTGCTGTGTAACACAGATGGTGTGCAGTACCTTGGGCAGTGTAACACTGGGCGTGTGACGTACCACGGGAAGTTTAACACTGGGGTTATGCACTACCTCGGGCAGTGCTCTGTAACAGTGGGGGTATGCAGTTTCTCGGGCTGTGCTCTGTAACACTGCGGGTGTGCAGTACCCCGGGCAGCGTAACACTGGGGGTGTGCAGTACCTCGGGCAGTGTAACACTGGGGGTGTGCAGTACCTTGGGCAGTGCTCTGTAACACTGAGGTTGTGCAGTACCTCGGGCAGTGTAAACACTGGGCGTATGCTGTACCTCGGGCGGTGCAAAGTAACACTGGGGGTGTGCAGTACACCGGGCAGTGCTTCACTGGGGGTTTGCAGTCCCTCGGGCAGTGCACTGTAATACTGGGTGTGTGCAGTACCTTGGGCAGCGCTCTGTAAAACTGGGACTGTGCAGTACCTCCAGCAGTGCACTGTTACACAGCAGGTGTGCAGTACCTCGGGCAGTGCACTTTAACACTGGGGGTGTGCAGTAACTCGGGCAGTGCTCTGTAAAACTGGGACTGAGCAGTAGCTCAGGCAGTGCACTGTAACACTGGTGGTGTGCAGTACCTCGGGCAGTGCACTGTAACACTGGGGGTTTGAAGTACCTTGGGCAGTGCACTGTAACACTGGGGGTGTGCAGTACAACAGGCAGTGCACTGTAATACTGAGGGTGTGCAGTACCACGGGCAGTGTACTGTAACACTGGGGGTGTGCAGTACCACGGGCAGTGCACTGTAATACTGAGGGTGTGCAGTTACCCGGGCAGTGCACTTTTACACTGCGGGGAGTGTAAGATTCACAAAATTTCTACATTTCCCCAAAGGTTATCAGTAATAAAAGGGATCCTGCATGGACATTATAATGAAAAGGGGTACCCAAAGATAGCGTCCGCACCTTGTGGCCAAAAGCCTGCAAGATTTAAAAAGCTTGGACTCTGTGGCACAAGCAGCTTTTGGGAAATCGAAACCCAAGCTGCAGTTTCTGTGAAGAGAGACTTTTGTATTTTGAAAGCAGACAGGACTTTGAATTATGCATTAAGTCAAATCGGAGACAGATCAAAAATCAGTGAGGCCTATACTTAAGGCCATCAAGTTGTTTGCTTAAATAATCGGAAACAGCTTAGGGAAGCCATCGAAGCTGGGCAGGCCGATTAAGATGTATTAATAACAAAACAACTCAGGAATCGGGCCAGTAGGTGCGATTACCGGACATCTAAAAACAGTTAGTTTATATTGCTACAATTATTTAAATTAGCCCGCCAAGATTGGGACAATGAACTAACCTGATTTGGCGCGCAGATAAGGGTTATCGGGAGGAGTATAACTGCTGGCCCCGGGTAGCAATCTCTCTCTTGCTCTCTCTTGCTCTTGACTCTGCTCTCGTGGCTCCAGCCTCTTGGGCTGCCACTCGTACTCGTGCCCTGGCCTCGTGGCGGGTTCTCTCCCCGGAGCAGATTTTCAGTAGCCAGAAACACCATACCAACTACTAGGAAGGGGAGCGAGGCCCAAGTCCACAGCCATCCAGGAAGCCCAGGCCGCAGAAAGGGGCGAGACAAAGTTGAGCAGGTAGCCCAGGACTAGTATAGTAGTCCGACGAGATGAGTGGAGACGAAGAAGACGATAATAACTCGATAAGGGCAGAGCAGGGCAGTGAAAAACGTATCGATAAGTAAACCAAGCACCTAGTTATAAGCTGACGCTTGGGGAAGAAAGTCCTTGAGGACAGTGAAGAAAAACACCTTGTTGAACAATGCGTTAATGCAGGTGTCTATGGCACGACTAATATACAGGCGTTTGATGCATGGATAGTAAAATCTAAACGGTAACGACTGGTGACAGTCCAATAAATATACCGTTACCGCCGACGACCGCCCGAGGGAGAAGAAGAGGAGAACCTATCGAGACGGGACGACGACGGTAGCGGATGGGAGAAGGTGTTGTCGCAGTAGTCGACCCAGCGCCGCACCCTGAAGACCACGTGGCGACGGGGTACCTAGAAGGACCAGAAACCAGACTTCAAAACACGCACTCGTTAACAGTTGGCTTTTATCTTTGGATTGGTGAGCATGAATTCTGGCCCCTCATAGCTTAATCTAGTTAGGTATAGGGGGTGGGATAATGATAAGGGGTTGTTAAGATAGTCGTTGTCCCTCAATGTGTTGTGTGTTCCCCATTCCCTGTATAAGTATAGTTATTTTGTATTTGCCTGTAATTTTATACTAGTACCTTTTCATAAGATTGTGTTACTTTCTCTTTCAATAAATCTTGGTTTTCTTACATCCAAACCACTTGTCTACTCGAGTCTTTTCTGTATCGCCGCCTGTACCTAAGTCCGGTGTCTAGAACCCAGGGGCGTGGGAGCGATTCGAACTGCTCACAAACAGTCAGAGGCATAACTGACTGGGCATATGCGCCACCCCATACCACCCCCTACAATGCCTCCACAAAGGCTCTGCGCATGTGTGCCATGGACTCCTCCATTCGCTCCGCACTCGCAGTGACCCTGGAGACAATACCTGCCAGAGACTCCAGCACCTGTTCCTGGGGTTCCAGCACCGCTCTTCTCCTGGATGGACCCGGAGGCACAGGGTCGACAGGCAGCTGAGCCAAGCTGGCAGAGTCCTGCGCCCACTGATGAGGACTCTTCACTGTTGACCCTGTCTCCACCATCTGCTGATGCTCACTTGTGAGCTATGATACACCAAGTGCCAACACTACTCTATCTCGCGAAGGTCCCACTGAGGTGTGAGTATCTGTGCTGGTGTGGGTGCGCTGAATTCTGCTGATGCTGTGCCCTCAGTGGTTGCAGCTTCCTCTGAGGAATCTGGAAGCTCAGGCTGTTCCTCCTGGGCAGTGGGGATGGTGGCTTTCAACGGTCCTGTGGGGGGAGTAAAGGAAAGAGTTAGAGATGTGAGGTCAAGGTTACATGCACATTGAATAGTGCAGATGATCATAAGTCAATCTGTTAGAGCATAATGATCCATTTCAGTGACTCATGCAATGTCAATGAGAGAGATGCCAAACTATTCTGTCACCAGCTTGCTGTGATGCGCCCGTCTGTCCATCACCCACTTGGGAATCATCCACGATCCCAGCGATTTCCAGGGCCACCTCCTCCCAGGCGGTGAGCTGGGCCACTGGGGGTGGCCCTCCTCCTGTCCTTGCTCTTTCCCTCTTATTGTGGGCTCTCTTTTCCTACAATGAGGGACACAAGTGGAGTTTGAGTGAGAATGAAGGAGTGAGTGTAGAGAATGCATAGCATAGATGCTTAGAAGGAGATAAAGAGCCCTCCATGTGTGTTGTAATTTGTTGTTGTTGTTGAATCACAGTGATAGATAGTGTGAGGACTACATGGTCAAATAGTTAAGTGAATGTGACCATAGAGAGAGAGGCAATGGGTAAGGGTGCAGGGATGTAAGTGTCAAGTGGAATGTGGAAGAAGAGGTCGGCAAAGCAGAGTGCTGGTGAAGAGAGGTGATGGGGATCAGATTGAGGGAGATGGGAAAGTCATACTCACTTTTCCTGTGCGGAGAAGGTCATGAAACCTCTTCCTGCATTGCAGCCAGGTTCTGCGGCTCATTGATATGGAGTTTACCTCCTGGGCCACTTGCAGCCACACAGCTTTAGTCTGCTGGGGTGGCTTTTTTCTCCCTGAGGAAGGGAAGAGCACCTCCTTATTCGATCTTGCTCCCTCCACCAGAGCTTGGAGGGAGGGCTCTTCGAAGCGTGGAGCACACTTTTGCCTGCTGGTGGACATAGTCGATCAATGAATTCCTTACTACAATCACCATAAAGTTTGCAGTCTCCAGAAGAAGCAAGTCTGCTAGCAGGCCTTAAATCCAGCAGCATTGATTACGTCATCGGAGGCGACTTTCTGTATAAAAAAACTTATTGGGCCAGGGGTTCCCACACGCTGGAAATCAATTGCCCAATTAGGGGAAAATCGCACTTTTTCCCCACTTCACTTTGGAGTCGGTGTCCTGACACGAATGCTACCTGACACGCCACAGCCCGCCCACACTGGCAAAATCGAGCCCGTTGTGTCTTTCAACCCTCAAGCACATCATCCCTTTCCAGGGCTGTTACATTGGACCAAATCTTGCTGGAGTGGGGCATCTCGCAGCGTGTTCCATTAGTTAGGCTGTTTCCCTCACCCTTCCACTCGAAAGACCTTTACACCGTAACTTGCTGGCAGTGTGAGCTGATAATGGCGCGGCAAGGGCAATGGGGCATCTGGGACCTCGGTGAACGGTGGCACCAATAGTCTATCTCCTTAACCAATGAGATTTAATGACTGAGAAAGAAACAGAGGAACAATGGAGAAGGATGGTGAATTAGATTCAAACAGATACAGAAAGAGAAATAAAGATTAGATTATGAGAGAGAGAAATAAGAGTCAGAAAGGAAAAGTAATTTAAATTTTATATTTTTAAAGTCTCTAAGTAGAATTTACTACCTGCAGGAGGGAGATTGAACAATTTAAATTGTTTCCTTTCTGGGTCGGAGAGAATGATTGGCATTGCATTAGCAATTATCATGTTGTTAAAAAGGAACTTAACGTTGTTAATCGCCAGCCCTAACTTTCTGCAGTGAGTCTAATGAACAATTAATGCCCAACTCCAGCAACTTTGTGAAAATAACAGGGAGTCGAAGGGTGTGATGCCATTTAGGTGAGGAAAGTGGTGGAGCGCTGTAAATCCACCAGCAAGTTCTGAAGATTGGTAACTCACGGCGTACCTCTTAATCCCCTGAAACGCTGGTCAATTTGCACATTAATAGCAGCCTGCATTGTTAACACCCTGCCATTTTTCTAGCAAGATTTGGCTAAGTATATTTGATCAATGCTGCCATCTTCTTTTCTGTCCCTATTCCCCCTGAATACAGTGAAGCCAGGTATATTAAGTTACCATTCCTGCCCTTCTTTGAGCCGGGTTTCTGTTATTACGATATCACGATATCACAGCCCCATGTGCTGACTTGTGACTTGGCCGATCACCAGCCTTATTTACCATGCCCCGGACATTTACAAACATGCACTACAAATCCATCTTAATCTGCTTTATATTTCCCCTCTGTCTGATCTCTCCAATTTCTGAACTATTCTTTATTATAATGCTGTTTGCCTCTCCCAGTCCTCTGTGATCCTTGTAATTCCTCTCGAATGCTTCATCCTGTTGCCCCTCCCCATGCCAAATTGGTTTAAATCCTCCCCCACAGCACTAGTTAACCACCCTGATGCGCTATCAATTACTCAAAAGACTGAGGTTAAGCGAGTAACTAACAGGCTTTTATTAACAAGAGAATGAAGGTGTGCCTCGAGTGGTCGACCAGTCCAGAATACAGAGGGACTGTGGAGCAGTCACCTTTATACCTGGACTCGTGGGAGGAGTCAGCCGAGGCATGTACAGACATGTACACAGTGGAATACAAACACCCACACAGGCAGGTATAACAGTGGTTTACCACATTCACCCCTTGTTTAAAAATGAGTCCGGCAGGGTGAAGTGTATTAAAAGTTTGTGTATTGGAGTCTCTCCGGAGGTCTTGTCTGCCGCTGTGATCGACGTGGCAACAGCAGGGGTAGTGAAGCTTCCGGCGTCGAGTCCCGTGTAGGCTGGGGCACTGGTGTGTAGTCCTCGTGGGTGTCGAGCGGGTCGCGGGGCCCAGGCGTGCCGTCTGCTGGGGTTGGATATTGGATTGTGGGGGGGGGTGGTAGTGGGTAGTGGGTTACTGGGGCCCCCAAGGGTGCGAGGTCTCGTATGGAGACTGTGTCCTCCCGCCCGTCTGGGTACGCAATGTAAGCATACTGGGGGTTGGCGTGGAGGAGGTCGACCCTCTCGACCAGGGGGTCCATTTTATGGGTCCTCACGTGTCTTCTCAGTAGGACCGGCCCTGGGGATGTCAGCCATGGCAGTAGCGATGTCCCCGATGTGGACTTCCTTGGGAATACAAACATTTTCTCATGAGGGGTGGCGTTAGTGGCAGTGCAGAGCAGTGACCGAATAGAGTGGAGCGCATCGGGGAGCACATCCTGCCAGCGGGTGGTCGGAAGGCCCCTAGACTTTAAGGCTAGCAGGGCGGCCTTCCAAACTGTCGCATTCTCTCTTTCCACCTGTCCGTTCCCCCGGGGGTTGTAACTGATGGTCCTGCTTGTGGCAATACCCCTAGCGAGCAGGTACTGGCGGAGTTCGTCGCTCATAAACGATGAGCCCCGGTCGCTATGGATATAGCTGGGGAAACCGAACAGGGTGAAGAGGTCATTCAGACAGTTAATGACCGTGGCACTGGGGCAGGGAATGGCGAACGGGAAACGGGAGTACTCATCAATAATGTTGAGGAAGTACACATTGCGGTCGGAGGAGGGGAGAGGCCCTTTAAAATCAACGCTCAGGCGCTCGAAGGGGCGAGTGGCTTTTACCAGGTGAGCCCTGTCTGGTCTATAAAAGTGCGGTTTGCACTCAGCGCAGACTTGGCAGTTCCTGGTCATGGTCCTGACCTCCTCAATGGAGTAAGGCAGGTTGCGGGCCTTGATGAAGTGGAAGAACCTGGTGACCCCCGGGTGGCAGAGGTCATTGTGGAGGGCCCGCAGTCTATCGATCTGCGCGCTGGCGCAGGTGCCACGCGATAGAGCATCTGGGGGTTCATTGAGCTTCCCGGGCCGGTACAAGATCTCATAATTGTAGGTGGAAAGTTCGATTCTCCACCTCAAGATCTTGTTGTTTTTGATATTGCCCCTCTGCTTGTTGTTAAACATAAAAGCAACTGAACGCTGGTCAGTGAGCAGGGAAAATCGTTTTCCGGCCAGGTAGTGCCTCCAATGACGCACAGCCTCCACAATAGCCTGGGCCTCCTTCTCAACAGCGGAGTGTCTGGTCTCCGGGCCCTGGAGGGTTCGTGAAAAGAAGGCCACCGGTCTCCCTGCCTGATTAAGGGTAGCGGCCAGGGCAAAGTCGGACGCGTCGCTTTCCACCTGGAAGGGGATGGATTCGTCCACTGCGTGCATGGTGGCTTTGGCAATGTCTTCCTTGATACGGTGGAAGGCTAAGCGGGCCTCTGCCGTCAAGGGAAAAGAGGTGGACTTGATCAGCGGACGGGCCTTGTCCGCATAGTAGGGGACCCACTGGGCGTAATAGGAGAAAAACCCTAGGCACCTCTTCAGGGCCTTGAGGCAGTGGGGCAGTGGGAGTTCCATAAGGGGACGCATCCGGTCGGGGTCGGGACCAATGACTCCGTGTTCCACAACACAGCCAAGGATGGTGAGGCGGGTTGTGCGGAATATGCACTTCTCCTTGTTATACGTCAGTTTCAGGAGTTGGGCGGTGCAGAGGAATTTTTCGAGGTTTGCGTCATGGTCCTGCAAGTCATGGCCGCAGATGGTCACATTGTCCAGATATGGGAAAGTGGCCTGCAACGCATTTTGCTCGACCATCCGGTCCATCTCCCTTTGGAAGACGGAGACCCCATTGGTGACGCCAAAGGGAACCCTAAGGAAGTGATAGAGGCGGCCGTTTGCCTCAAAGGCAGTATACTGGCGGTCCTCAGGGCAGATAGGGAGCTGGTGGTATGCTGATTTCAGGTCAATGGTCGAGAAGACGCGGTACTGCGCGATCTGGTTGACCATATCAGCTATGCGGGGGAGTGGGTAAGCGTCTAGCAGGGTGTAGCGATTTATTGTCTGGCTGTAGTCGATGACCAGGCGCTGCTTCTCACTGGTCTTAACGACCACAACCTGGGCTCGCCAGGGGCTGGTGCTGCCCTCAATAATCCCCTCCTTCAGGAGCCGCTCCACTTCGGTTTTAATGAAAACCCTGTCCCCGGCACTGTATCGCCTGCTCTTTGTGGCAATGGGCTTACAGTCGGGGGTGAGGTTAGCAAACAGTGGGGGGGGGGGTGACTCTGAGTGTGGAGAGGTTGCACCTGGTGCGCGGCGGGCAGTTTGGAAGCTGCTGGCTGCGGACTGTGAGTGGGGGGAGGGGTCCACCATACGCCATCGTAACACTTTTAAGGTGGCACTGAAAATCTAACCCCAGTAGAACGGCAGCGCAGAGGTGGGGCAGGACCAGAAGTTTAAAATTATCGTACACAGTCCCGTCTACTAAGACTGTCACCACGCAGTAGCCGCCAATGTCCGCCGACTGGGACTCGGAGGCCATAGAAATCCGCTGGTGCGCAGGCAGGACTGGGAGAGAGCAACGCCGCACCGTGTTGGGGTGGATGAAGCTCTCCGTGCTCCCAGAGTCAAAAAGGCAGGTTGTTTCGTGACCATTTACCTTAATGTCCATTGTGGACCGGGCCAGTTGGTGCGGTCTCGCTTGGTCCAGCATAACGGAGGCCAGCGTAGGGGTCGGTGTGTCGCTGCGGGTATCAGATGAGGCGGTGTTGGGGGCCTGCTGCATCCCGGCTGGTGTCCAAGATGGCGGCGTCCATGAACCCCATGTGGCTGAAGGCGTCCAAAATGGCTGCTGTTCCGGTGGTTCGCACATGGCTGGGGAGGCCCAAGATGGCGGCCCGCACGGCCCACACGCGGCGCTGCTGGGGTTCGGGGTGGTTTTGGCCCTGCAGATGCTGGCGTAGTGTCCCTTCTTCCCGCAGCCCGAGCAGATCGCATTTTTCGCCGGGCAGCGCGCTCTGGGGTGATTGGCCTGGCCACAGAAGTAGCATTTCTGGCCTTGGGACACTGCTGCGGTAGTTGGGCCATTGCTGGGATGTGGCTGGGGTGGCATGGCGCTATGAGACGGTCCTACCGTGTCCCAGGCTGTCATTCCCCGCGACGTCCACGGTGCAGAGGAGTACGCATCCATGCCCCGGTAGGCTGCGTCCAATGATAGTGCGAGTTCAGAGGCCTTGTTGAGGTCGAGGTCACTCTGCTCCAACAGTCGCTGTCGGGTGTAATTGGACCTGTGGCCTGCTACAAAAGCGTCCCGGATAAGTTCCTCTGTGTACACGGCGGCCTTTACATCCTTACAACCACAGGCCCGGCCAAGCACAGACAGTGCCTGAAGGTATTCCTCGGTCGATTCCCCAGGTTGTTGTTTACGACTCCCCAGGAGGTGCCTGGCGTACACCTCATTCACTGGGTGCGTGTACTGGTCCTTGAGGAGCTTCAGAGCAGCCGTGTATGAGGTCGCGTCCTGGATGACCGAGTACGCTCGGTGGTTCACTTTGGAGTTCAGGGCATCCAGTTTGTCCTCATCCGATTTGACCATTGCAGCGGAGGCGATCAGGAATCTTTCAAAGCACCTAAGCCAGTGAGCAAACTTGGTGGATGCGTCCGCCTCCCGATGGTCTAAGTCCAGGCATGCTGGTGTGAGGATCTTCTCCATTATAAAAAAATCTTGTTAATAAAATTGATGCGCTATCAATTACTCAAAAGACTGAGGTTAAGCGAGTAACTAACAAGCTTTTATTAACAAGAGAATGAAGGTGTGCCTCAAGTGGTCGACCAGTCCAGAATACAGAGGGACTGTGGAGCAGTCACCTTTATACCTGGACTCGTGGGAGGAGTCAGCCGAGGCAAGTACAGACATGTACACAGTGGAATACAAACACCCACACAGGCAGGTATAACAATGGTTTACCACAAACCCCACGAGGATATTGGCCCCAGCTCTGTTGAGATGCAACCCGTCCATCTTGAACAGGTCCCTCCTGCCCAGAACTGGTCCCAATGCCCCAGGAATCTGAAGCCCTCCCTCCTGCATCAGTTCTCCAGCCACGCATTAACCTGCTTTATTACATAGAATCTACAGCACAGAAACCAAGGGTGGGGAAGAAGGAACTCTGAGTGCGGGGAAGAGGACATACTAAGGGTGGGGAAACCGAGGGCAGGGAAGAGGGAAAAGTGAGGGTGGGGAAGAGTGAAAACTGAGGGTGGGGAAGAGGGGAAACCGAGAGCAGTGACGAGGGAAAAGTGAGGGTGGGAAGAGGGAAAAGTGAGGGTGGGGAAGAGGGGAGACCGAGAGCAATAAAGAGGGAAAACTGAGGGTGTGGAAGAGAGAAAACTGAGGGTGGGGAAACCGAGGGCGGGAAGAGGGGAAATTGAGGGTGGGGAAGAGGGAAAACTGAGGGTAGGGAAACTGAGGGCGGGAAGAGGGGAAATTGAGGGTGGGGAAGAGGGAAAACTGAGGGTGGGGAAGCAATTTACAGTGGGGGAACCAGAGGTTGGAAGATTTGATTGATTCCACCAATAGCTAATGGTAACTCACTGAAATTTCACTGAAAAATAATAGTAATACTAATAACAATCAGATTTCCCTCATAACCAACAGTAATACAATAACTCACTGATAGTCTATAGGAAGAGGTGTAATGCTCCGATAGCCTATCTGTAACTAGTAGTAATCCTATAATCCACTGCTATTCAAAAAAGAAAGATTTGCATTTATATAGCGCCTTTCACGACCTCAAGACGTCCTAAAGTGCTTTACAGCCAATGAAGTACTTTTGAAGTGGAGTCACTGTTGTAATGTAGGAAACGCGGCAGCCAATTTGCGCACAGCAAGCTCCCAAATAATCTGGTTTATTTTTGTTATGTTGGTTGAGGGATAAATATTGGCCAGGACACCGAGGATAACTCCCCTGCTCTTCCTTGGAATAGTGCCATGAGATCCTTTTACGTCCACTTAAGAGAGCAGACGGGGCCTCAGTTTAACATCTCATCTGAAAGACGGCACCTCTGACAGTGCAGCACTCCCTCAGCACTGCACTGGAGTGTCAGCCTGGATTTTTGTGTTGAGTTCTCTGGAGTGGGGCTTGAGCCCACAACCTTCTGGCTCAGAGGCGAGTGTGCTAACACTGAGCCACAGCTGACAGGCGAACTGAAACCCTAGATAGAATCCCCCTACACTGTACAAGACAAGACGCGGTCAGGCTCCCAATTGGCCACTTTCAACAGGGCTGATCTCTCTCTCGAACTCGTTGGACTCTGTTTTGGACTCTGGTTCCATGTGAAGGTGACAACTCTGAACTGGGAGCCTCAGTTGGAGCCGATCTGTACTTGGACTTCACACGTCAAAACCGGACTGCCCAGACCTGAATCAAACCAAGAGAGCGCCCAAAGGGCAGTGGGTTCAGTGTTTGGGGCAGTTCTCACAGGGCACATCTTCCTAAACTCAGCTCAGCGCCGACATTTCCAAACCACTCCCAGTCTCTTGTGTAACCCCATTCCCCACAGATCCTTTTATATTCCTCCTTTCCAAATATTTATTTATTCCCGTCCCTTTTAAATTATGTCTCTACCCCAATAGCCACATGTGGTGAAGAATCCCAAAGTCTAATAGCCCTCATGTTAAAGATCCTTCCTCATCCCTTCCCCTTTGGATCTTTTAGTGATAATGCTTGGTTTCCATTCTCCAGTTACCCATTCGCCCACCAATGCAACAATTTCACTATTGACCCACAATAAAGTCCCCAGGTTTCCACAAACAACACTTTCATTGCTGCATTACAGCCATATTTGAAACGCCTAAATTGCATCTAATTTACCATTTTTGTAAAAAACCCTTTCCCGGCTGCTCCTCTCAGCACTGCTCCCACTCACCACCTTGCTGCTGCTGCTCCCAGCTCTGCAGGAAACACTGGGATCCCACACCCGCCCCATGCCACAGTCTCCAATTCCACTCACAAAATGCAAACCTCCAGTCACTTCCCTCCATTCCCCATTCCCATTCTCCCCCACTAGAGCCCCAATCAACGACTCCCAGTCCCCAGTCTTCCTCTCTCACCCCAAGCCCCACCGATTCCCGAGCCCCCGATTCCCAAGCCCCTGACTCCCGAGCCATCGGCTTTAGAGCCCCTGAGTTCAGAGCCCTCAGGAATACAAGAAAGGGGTTTGGTTTGTTTGTGGCCCAAGTGCACCCTCCCCACAGATGTGCATGCAGGAGGGGCAGATACAGTAAAAGTTGAGCAAAAGGATAAATATTCTCAGGCAGTCTTGCATGGTATGGCCAGTCAGTGTCATCCCATCTCTAAGCTCCCTTTCCTCTTTGAGGCCCTTAAACACATCGCCACCTCTTAGCTCTGCGTCCATCTTGCCCAAAACTCCCTGTTTGAAACATTCAGACCGGCTTTTGGCCTCTTCACAGTCCCCTGGTCATGAACGGCATCTGTGTGACTGCGGCCATGATGCATTATCCTTTCTTGTCCTCCTCAACCTCTCTGCAGTGTTTGCTAAGGTTGTCAGCACCATCTGTAGTGGCGCTTCGTAATTTCCAAACATGCAGCCACTGAACTTTGAGGCTTTAGCAACGAGTAGACGCGTGTCGAAATAAAACGTTCCAAACCATAACTTTATCTTTAAACTGTTTACTGTAACACCTTACAAACAGAATTACAAAGCAAAACACGTTTAAACGCACACGATCAAAAACTGTATTGCTCCAGCCCTCAAAGCTTCTGCCTTCTCCAGCCTCGTGGTGCTTGAGCTGTAAAATGGCTGGATACCATGTGACAAGCTTAAGGACTGTACCGTTGTAGCAAGAATAAAGGGGGTCACTCAGCCTATACTATTGTAACAAGAAAAGAGGGGGTTTCTCAATACAATAAGTCAGTCAGGTAAATTAACTGTATTATACTATTTAACCAATATTTTAAAGTATTTTCTTTCTTAAACTTTCATGACTCTTACATTCCGGCCCCTAATTGACTAGGCACATGAAGCATATCAATTACTCAAACATTCTTAAGAGTCATAAACTAATGAGTTCAACATATTTACAATATAAATGTCCACTTTTTTTTGTTCAGGAACCTTTCACGCTGCTTCTTGTAGCAGGCAGAGCTTTGTGATCGGTCTTTCCAGGGTCGTGTAACCGTCTGCAAACAATGCCTTCAGAGAGTATTTTTCTTATTACAGAATTAGCTCCTGGAATCCAGTATCTTTGTCTAAGCTTTGCAAGCACGTGGTTCCTCCCACTGTGTCCAATACTCTGGTGTATATGCTGAAGAATGAGAGTAGCAACCCGGAGGTCCTTAGAAAGGATAGCAGGATGCTTGGCCTCCTCTGGCATAGCAGATTTGTTTAGTCACCCTCCCACCCTCAGTACTCCATCTTGCAGTGTAGGGTCCAGCTTGTAGATATGACTACCTTTCTTGATTGGAGTATTTCGCTGTAAAGCTTCAATTTCTTCTGGATATCTTTGTCTTTGACTGAAGCAAACTATCTCCATCTCAGCCTTGGCCAAATCCTCCATGGTCAATGAATTTTTACCCAATGTGGTCTTGTGCTGGTGCATGTATTGCTGTAGAAGCATTCTCTGCTTATCAGGGTTACTTTCAGACTGACGGATAGTGGCTCGATACTTTTTTCTCTTACCGCTCAGGTGTAGCAGCAACTCTTTCAACCTTAGAAACCATGCAACTGCTTTCCTCAACTGGTGCCATTCTGAGAAATGGTTAAGAAGCTTGTTCACTGTGTCAAAGTTCTCTTTCGTAGTTATGAGATTTGCTGTGACTGATCTCTTGACTTCGACGTCGTCTTCAGCAATCTGACTTGGCATATCTGGTCTTTCTGGCCATGATCTCTCTGTTTCCAGCAGATAACTTGGGCCTTGTATCCAAGTTTCACTCCTCATGAAGTTTTCAGCCTTCAATCCCTGTGAGGCTTGATCTGCTGGGCTTAATGAGGTGTTTACATACCTCCATTGAGATGGTTGTGTAGCTTCTCTAATGGATGAGATTCTGTTTGCTACGAAGGTCTTGAAGCGTATCTTCTCATTCTCTATATACTTCAACACCGTCGTGCTATCCGTCCAGAAGACAGATTCTTCTAGTGGGAGCTATAACTCTTTCCGCATCACCTTGTCAACTTTAACTGCAACAACCGCTGCCGTCAACTCCAGTCTTGGGATGGTGACCTGCTTCAGCGGAGCCACCCTGGATTTCCCCATGAGGAAGGAACAATGTTTCCGGCCCTTTTGATTTGTCAGCAAGAGGTAAGTAACCGTGCCATAGCCGTCCTCACTGGCGTCTGAGAAATGATGTAGTTGAGCCGTCTTTGTAACTCCAAAACTCACAGGCCTGATGCATCTGCTGACATTGAAGCTGGAAAGTTGTTGCAAATCTGTCAACCATCTGAGCCATTTCTGAGCTTGACCTTCTGGGATATCTTCATCCCAACCTCTCTTGTCTCTACACAGCTCTCGTAGGATCAGCTTCACCGGCAGAATGAGTGGTGCCAGGAATCCAATAGGGTCATAGATGGAACTGACCACGGAGAGAATCCCTCATCTTGTGGATGGTCTTTCGTTCATCATTATTCTGAAGTTGAACGTGTCTGACTCAATGCACCATTGTACACCAAGCGCTCTCTCGATAGGAAGGACATCGTGGCTCAGGTCCAGATCTTTGACTTCAGTGGCCCTTTCCTTTTCTGGGATAGAAGCTAGAACTGCTCTGCTGTTGCTTATCCACTTAGTCAGATGGAATCCTCCATTCGAACAGAGTTCTAAGGTCTCTTGACAGTGCAATGGCATCGTCTTCTGTTGACACGGACTTCAGACAGTCATCGACGTAAAAATTTCTGAAGATTGTCTCCACAGCCTCTGATGGTGCTTTGCCTTTGCCATCTTCTGCAGTTTTTCTGAGAGTGTAGCTTGCACAGCTGGGAGATGATGTGGCTCCAAACAAGTGTACAGCCATTCTACATTCCACCATAGCTTGACTAACGTCGCCATCTGGCCACCAAAGGAAACGCAGAAGATCAGCATCTTCATCAGGGATTCTGACTTGGTAGAACATTGATTCTATATCTGCCATCATGGCAACGAGCTCTTGTCTAAACCTCGTCAAGATGCCAATGAGGGTATTAGTAAGATCAGGACCTTGAAGCAGCTGGTCATTCAGTGAAGTTCCTCTGAATGAGGTGGTGCAGCCAAACACTACACTGATCTTTTTCTTCTTTGGGTGATACACACCGTGATGAGGAATGTACCAGACCCTTCCATCGTCTCTGTTCAACTGTTCCTCGGGCACTTTTACAGCATAGCCTTTCGCTATGATGTTACTCATGAAGCCTTTGTAGTCTTCGTGAAAGTCAGGGTTCTTGTTCAGCTTTCTCTTTAGACTGATGGCGCGCTGCTCGGCTATGCAGCGATTGTTCGGCATCTTCGCGGTCTGTCTTCTCAGTGGCAAACCAATGTGATAGTGGCCATCAATGAACTGTGTAGACCTTGTCATCAAATCCATGAACTGATGGTCTTCTTGTGACATCTCTGTCTTTTCCTCACAGCTGCGTTCTGAAAAGTCTGCGTTGAACTGCTGTATCAACAGCTCTTCAATGCTTGCGATAGAGATACGATTAACTGTTACATTTTCTCGTTGCTCCTTGTTGCCATCATCTCTCTTGGCTGGTCCATTGACTACCCATCCAAGGGCTGTCCTGACTGCATAGGGTCCATCATCCTTGCTGTTTATCACCTGCCATGGCTCCATAGTTTTGTAGGCATTGGTTCCAATTAATAGGCCAATTTCTGCTTCAATATATGGGAGGCGCACCTTTTCCAGGTAAGGCCATCTCTCCACATCCTTCTGCAGGGCTAAGTTCCCTATTTTAACAGGAATCTCCCTCTGTGTGAAAACATTAGGCAGGTCTATGAAGTCCTTCTCTTCAAGTCCACACACTTCTAGTCTGACAGGATATAACTTTGCATTGACTTCTCATGACCCATGGTGCGTAATAGGATTTCTGTTCTTCTGCCTCTAACGTTCAGCTGTCGCACGAGTGATTCTGTGCAGAACGTTGCTGAATTACCTGGATCCATGAAGGCGTAAGTCTCCACAAACTTTTCACTCCTCTTATACTTGATCTTTACAGGTACGATGGCAAGAATACAATCACTGTCACCGGCCCCAGTGAATCCACAAGTCTCTGGTTCTAGTGACACCAGAGCACTTGAAACAACCTTCTCGTCGGTATTGTTTTCTTCACTCTTCTTAGAGACTTGTTCTTCTTTGTGGATATGCAGCAGACTGGGATGTTTCCGAGTGCACTCTCTGCATGTTGTTCTTTGCTTACAGTTTCTACTCAGGTGCCCCTGAGAGAGACATCCAAAACATAGACCATTGTACTTCAGAAATTCGATTCTATCTTTATGTGGCTGTGCTTTGATGTCACTGCAGAAATCCAATGTATGATTCTTCTGGCAGAATAAACATGGCTTCTGAAAGGCATTAGCAGGCGTCACTGTGCTGCTCTTTTTGGGAGATGAGTTCTGAGACTTTTCTTCCCCAGCCTGAGTGACGATAGTTGCAAAGCTGCTTCCCCTGGAACCACCTTTCCTGAGAGTCTTTGATTCAGCAGGCTTGGCTTTCACTCTTCCATCAGTAGTTGGGCTGACACCCTGGATGTTTCCAAACAATGGGTCCCTAGCAATTTTAGCCTGTTTGTCTATGAAATTCACTAAGTCTGCAAACCTGGCTCTACTTTTCCGTCTCTCCATTATCTCAAAGGCTGTTCTTCTCCATTGTTATCTCATCCTGTAAGGAAGCTTAGAGATGATGATTCTCATAGTCGTAGGATTGTCCATCTCTTCCATGAATTCAACATCCTCCATGGTGTTGCGACATCCTATGAGAAAAAGAACATATGTGTTCAATGCCTCCCCGTCCTCTGATCTGATCTGTGGCCACTTGAAAGCCTTTTCAATATAGTCAGTGGCTATCTTCAGCTCGTTGCCATAGTGCTCCTGCAGCAACTTCCTGGCTTCTATGTATCCCCGGTCCGGTCTCATGTGTTCACAGCTTCTGATCAGGTCTTGTAGTTTACCACTGGTGTACTGTCCCAGGTAGTACAACTTATCACTGCTGCTCTCTGTTTTGGAGTCAATGGCTTGTTCGAAGGATCTGATGAAGGGCTTATACTTGAGTGGGTCGCCTTGGAACACTGGTATGTCTCTTTGAGGGAGTCGAAACAGACTCTGTTGTTTTACAAGCATCTCTGTAATTTCGTTCTGACGTTGCAGCACTCGGTATAGGCTTCTCTCTGTGTCTTCAGGCCCCTGGTGGTCATCAGCAGGGTCTAGTCTAGACCATCTGACGTCTGGGGTAGCATCACGTGCTCCTGTTAGTGGAGAGGCCTCTCTTCCATGCTGTAATGTCAGGAGATGGCCTTCAGACTCTCTTTTAACTCTTGAAGGTGCCCTGGATCCAACTCTGTGTGACAGCATTGACTGGCAGTATTCGTTCATGCCATCCTGTGAGCCTTCATAATCTTCATACACACTCACCTTGGCATCTGAGACCGCAATATCTGTTTTTAGCTCCAGCTGTTCTTTCTTTGCCTGCAGTTGGGCCTGTTGGGCCTGCAGTTGGGCCTGTTGGGCCTGCAGTTGGGCCTACAGTTGGGCCTCTTGGGCCTGCAGTTGGGCCTCTTCCCATTCAAGAGCTTGCTTCTCCACTAAAGATGCTGCGCGCGCCATCAACGCTGCCCGTTCAACCTCCTCTCTCATGCGTCGCGATGAGCATGTGGTAGAAGCGACTGACCTGTGTCCAGAAACAGAGCTACCTTCTTTTTGATTTTTGCTCAGTCTGGCTGAAGTCTCTGAAATGCTATCATCTGGTCCGACTTCATCGTCATCTTTATCTTTCTCTGCTGTATCAGCACCTTGACGAATCTTTAACATCCACTGTTCTGTGGCCTTGACATAGTCCTTAATGCTGGATGATTTAAGATCAAACCAGTTGTGCTGATCAGCGTTTCCCTCTTCTTCAGACAGAAGTGCTAATACATCTTCATTGAGTACATTAAATTCTTCATGCAACTTGGAGAAATCATAATGCATTATGTCTTCAAATTTCTTAATAGTAGCATTATCTTCCATGAGACAATCAATTATCTTCATTTTTCCAGTTATCTGAGCTAATTTAGCCCTCCTTGCACCTATGCTTCTATGTAACTTCTCTTCCATTGCCTTTGGGGTGAGCTTTACTTCCCTCTTTTGGCCAACAATCCTTCTGGCTGGGGGAAGCTCCTCACGGCTCCATAAGGCCTCGGCCATTTTACCCACAGCTCTTATTTAGCTTCTCAATAGAATGAACAAGGCAAGTAACAGTCACTGTACCTTCGCTTTCTTATATTGTCGTCTGGCTCCGTGACCATTCATGTATACGTTCGCCGACAATTCCGTCCTTTCCTTCTTAGGGAGCTAGTTTTTGACTAATGTAGTGGCGCTTCGTAATTTCCAAACATGCAGCCACTGAGCTTTGAGGCTTTAGCAATGAGTAGGCGCGTGTCGAAATAAAACGTTCCAAACCATAACTTTATCTTTAAACTGTTTACTTTAACACCTTACAAACAGAATTACAAAGCAAAACACGTTTAAACGCATACGATCAAAAACTGTATTGCTCCAGCCCTCAAAGCTTCTGCCTTCTCCAGCCTCGTGGTGCTTGAGCTGTAAAATGGCTGGATACCATGTGACAAGCTTAAGGACTGTACCATTGTAGCAAGAATAAAGGGGGTCACTCAGCCTATACTATTGTAACAAGAAAAGAGGGGATTTCTCAATACAATAAGTCAGTCAGGTAAATTAACTGTATTATACTATTTAACCAATATTTTAAAGTATTTTCTTTCTTAAACTTTCATGACTCTTACACCATCCTCCGTTATTCCCCCCTCCTCTGTTGTACAGCTTGGTGGGACTGCCCTCACCTGGTTCCACTGCTATCTGTCCAAATGCAGCCAGCGCATCTCCAGCAATGGCTTCTCTTCCAGCCCTCGCACCATCACTGCTGGAGTCCCCCAAACATCTTTTCTTGGCCCCTTCCTCTTCCTCATCTACACACTGCCCTGTGGTGACATCATCTGCAGATTTAGGGTCTGTACGCTAATTACTCCAAGCTCTATCTCTCCACCTCTTCCCTCAACCTCATGACTACCTCCATGCTGTTACACTGCCTGTTCAACATCAAGTTATGAGTCAAGCTTTCCTCCAACTGAAGCTATAGACTAAAGCTATAGTTTACCTCCCCTACCATTAGCTCCCCTTCCTTGACACTGACTCCATTCCTCTCCCTGGCCACTCGCTCAGGCTGAAACAGACTGAAACATTAGTGTCGTATTTGACCTCGAGCTGAGCTTCTGACCACATATCTGTGCAATCACTAAGACCGCCTACATCCACCTCCATAAGATCACCCCCAAGCCCTTGCCTCAGCTCATCTGCTGAAACCCTCAGCCATGCCTTTGTTACCTCTAGACTTGTCTATTCCAACGCACTCCTGGTCGGCCTCCCCCGTAAACTTGAGGTCATCCAAAACTCTGCTGCCTGTATCCTAACTCGCACCAAGTCCTGTTCACCCATTACCCCTCTGCTCGCTGACCTACATTGGCTCCCAGTTAAGCCACACGTTGATTTTAAAATTCTCATCCTTGTTTTCAAATCCCTCCATGACCTCGCCCCTTCCTATCTCTGTGAACTCCTCCAACCCCACGACCCTCAGATCTCTGCTCCCCTCCAACTCTGGCCTCTTGCATATCCTTGATTTTAATCACTCCACCATTGGTGGCCGTGCCTTCAGCTGCCCAGCCCCTAAGCTCTGGAATTCCCTCCCTACACATCTCTGCCTCTCTACCTCTCTTTCCTCCTTTAAGATGCTTCTTAAAACAAACAGAGACTAAATTGGATAGCCCCCGAAAGCGGGCGCGGGGATCATGATGCGCAATTAACCCATGCCCGTTCAGTGTAATGCAGGCAGCACGCCAACTTGGCACTGCCTGCTTATTACAATGATTGATGCGTGCAGACAGCACTAACTGTGCTATTCATTAGCTGCACACATCAGCAGGGGGTGGTCAATATCATTGCTTGCTAGCACTACTTAAAGCTAGCCTTCACAGCTTAAAGCTACCCTGCACCTCTTAAAGGGAAGGCGCATTCTGGCTGCTGGAGGTGCTGAGATCATTGGGAATAGTGTGCTGTGCAACAATCAACAATGGCTGACTATGGGAGGGAGCAGGCACCAAGGATTTCCGACACTGCACTGGAGGTCTTGGTGGAGGAGGTGGAAAGGAGGAGAGATGTCCTGTATCCACAGGGGGCAGGAGGTCCTCCAGACACATGCTCAGAAGGCAGTGTGAACAGATAGCTGTAGAGGTAAATGTTGGGGGGATTTGTGCCTCCCGTAAGCACCCTAAGAGGGTGCTAATGGGGTGCAAATCAACTAGTGCCTGGGTGCGGCTTCGCTAACGCCTCCTGCGAAATTCAGCGGGAGGTTAGCGGCGGTGCTAACCATTAGCGCCATGCGGCGCTGTGCCACCGGCGATGACATCATCGCCGTGTGCAGTGCCCTGCTCGCGCCCCAGCTGTAATATTGGGTGACGCCCCCAACTTACTGCCAGACGCTATGTCCGCCGGGGTCAGGGGGGCCTACCTGTGGCCAGGGCAGCGCTAGTTAAAGGGGAGGTGGCGAGCGGCCATTTTTGTTGCTGGCCACCTGCCAGCACCTACCCCCGTTGCTGTCCCAGATGCCCGTGAAGCCCCCCCATGGGGTGCCGGCTGCTCTCCATGAGCCCGGCACTCCTCTTGAGTGCCGGGCTCGTTTGCCAGCACTCCCGATCCCTGGTGGCCCAGCCGGGACGCGCTGCACCAGACCCCTCCCCTTTAATAAGGGGAGGAAGGCCTGCAGTACCATGGCACAATGTGCTGCAGTGCATGTCGCTGCGCACATAGCACCACGATATTGGCTCGCAGCGCCCCAAGAGAGACGCGGGGCGCTTCCAGTCGCTAACTAAAATTAGCGCCCCGGTGAAGGTAGTGCGGGGGCACTACCCAATTTTTACCCCTAGGTGTTTAGCCCCCAGGACCTGGCTGCAGTGCCGGAAGAAGTTTAATGATCTTTTAAGAGAGGTCAAGGTCAGTGAATGCTTCTTCAAATGCCATATCCCACCAAATGCACCACTAGCCTCAGCCAATTCTCAATTCACCATATCACTCACCTACCAACAATCTCTATCAATCAGGACTCATACCTCACTTTCATAGCTTCACCTCACCCTCACACACTTAGCACCATTTTAAGCCTCACACTCACATCTCACAACTTGCACACACTGGCAGCTATTCAACCATGACAGCTACATCACCCAAACATATTGCACCACATTCACTGACACGCTTCCCTCTCTTTTGCAGGAAAAGGTGGCACACAACTGAAGGCAGCAAGAACCAACCGCAGGGGGAGAGGCATGCCTGCATTATCTAACCCCCGTGGAGGAGACGGTGTTGGCCATTATCGGAAGGGCCAGCAGCAGGGCTGAAACCATTGAGGATAATGGTATCCTCATACCTAATCCTCCTTCTCACATCCTATTGCACCCTGATCCCATACACTCTTCTGATTTACAAGCTGCAGCTGGTGTAAGCATGCACCTCTGACTTCCCCCCCACCCCCCATCTCTCACCACAACCTAACCCTTGTCTCTTTTTCCTTTCAGATACCCAAGAAGTGCAACCTGGCCAGGTAGTGGAGGGACACCAAGAAGAGAGTGATGATGAAGACACACCGACACTTGATTTCACACTCGCAGTCACCAGCTCACATAGTGACACACTGCGTATCTTAGAGGATAGACTAGAGGCGGGATCTGCACTGGTGAGACACTGGGCACAAGTGCGCTGTGCCAGGGCAGGGGGCAAGGATAGTGCAGATGCCAGCTCACGAGAGAGATTCTGCGGCAGAGAAGTCAGATGAGGACTTCAATGGGCCAGGCTACAAAATGCGACTGATGGGTGTGATATCCGAGTGGTAAGGTCAGAAACTGAGAGAAGCGAGATATTAGGAACAAAACCCAACTGTTTATTTACACGGTGTAGCAGAGAAACATATCTCTTACAAGCTGGAGGCCAGGCACATTTCTTACTGCACGAGCCAAGATGGAGGATCAACCTCTGAGTCATACCCATAATGCAATGCCACATTACAGTGTTAACTGGTGTACCAGGACATTGAATATATGACCCATTACCTTAAATACTGGTGAATGTGGACCCTTAATATTTGGCTCCATCTGGTGGATAACTTAAACATTACATCCCAGATTACTATAGCCCTCCCCTCTTAAGTTGAACATTAATTTCTTAACAACATTCTTAAAAAGTCCCATAAGGAAACTCCTTTAATGATAGTCCATACTGAACGAATCTAGCAGGTCGTTATCAATCTCTCTGGCGGCTTGTGAGTCCTTGGTGAACGTCTTACAATCAAGTCCCTGCTTGGTTGTGGTAGAGCCACCTGCTGCTCCTGAGCAGTACTCAGAGTATCTGACTCTGCTATGATGGTTTCTTCTTGACGAAGGGGTCCACGTGGAACTGGCTCTGTTCGTGGTGGTGGTACCACCGATGCATTTGGATAACTGGGGGCCAGCTTGGCCTCTGACATCTCCTCTGGAACCTCCATTTTGATTTCCCCTGGTCTGGTCAGTATCTGACCTACATGTCTGCGTACTACCTGACCAGTTCCCACCATGACCATATATGATACTGGACCGGTCATTGAGTCTATGATGCCAGGAATCCATTTTGGACCATAACTGAAATTCCTGGTAAGGACGGCATCTCCTTCTCCAAAACTACGGCTCTTTGTCCTTCTGTCATGGTTCTCCTTTTGTTTGATTTGTCGGTTTTCCACCTTCCTTTTTAGATCTGGGTGAACCAGGTCAAGAGTGGAGTGTAATCGACATCCTAACAAAAGCTCAGCAGGAGAGAGTCCTGTGGTAGATTGAGGTGTTATTCTGTAGCTGAACAGAACTCGTGACACCTTGGCTGCCAAACTCCCTTCCGCACTTTTTTTCATCATCTCCTTAAATGTTTGTACGGCTCTCTCCGCAACTCCATTTGAAGACGGATGATATGGAGCTGATGTCACGTGCACTAAGCCATTGTTTCTCATGAACTCTTTTGTTTCTGCACTCACAAAACACGTGGCATTGTCACTTACTACGATCTCCGGTAGCCCTTGATTACTAAAACTCCTATGCAGGCAGTCTATAGTAACAGTAGATGAAGCAGAATTTATAGGATAAACATCCATCCATTTGGAATGGGCATCAATGATTATGAGGAACATCTTTCCCATGAATGGACCCGCATAATCTACATGTAATCTTCTCCATGGTTTATCCGGCCACTCACAGGGGTGGAGAGGAGCCGCTGCTGGTGCCTTCCTGTGCACTTGACAAGTGCTGCATGCCTTGACTAGATTTTCTATCTCCTCATCTAGCTTTGGCCACCACAAGTAACTCCTTGCCAAGGCTTTCATACACGAAACTCCAGGATGACACTGATGTAGTTGCCCTAGGATAGACTGTCGTGCTGGCTGTGGAATAATCACTCGTGCTCCCCACAACACGCAACCATCCTGCACACCCAGCTCTGTCTTCCTGACACTGTAAGGTATGAAATCAGTCCCTTCCGGATGCTGTGGCCAACCCCTCATCACATATTCTCGGACTCTAGACAGTACTAGATTTTTACCGGTCCATGTCCTTACTTGTTCTGCGGTCACAATTGCCATGTCCGTGTCCTCCAACATCAAAACTCTATCTTCTGGAGCTGCACGGATAGGTGTACCTGGCAGTGGAAGATGGCTCAAGGCATCTGCGTTCCCATGGTACTTGCCTGCCTTGTAAACGATGACATACTCATATGCCCTCAAAGTCACTGCCCACCTCTGGATCCGGGGTGACACCATCTGTGGTACTGCATTCATTTCATTAAAAAGAGATAGAAGAGGTTTATGATCGGTGCATATGGTGAATTTCCTGCCATATATGTACTCGTGAAACCTCTGTAACCCAAACATTACTGCTAACCCCTCTTTATCTAACTGGGAATAGTTTTTTCCGCCGGTGTCAGAGTTCGAGACATAAACCCTATTGGTCTTTCTGTTCCATCTTCCAAGCTGTGTGAAAGAACTGCCCCCACCCCGTAAGGTGAAGCATCACAAGAAAGAATGATGGCTTTCTCTGCATTGTAGTGAACCAGCACATCCGAGGACAGCATCAGTTTCTTGGACTGTTCAAATGAAACCCTCTGTTCCTCTTCCCACTGTCACTGTGTCTCCTTGCGCAGAAGTTTGTGAAGAGGTGTTAACACTGTTGCCAAGTTTGGTAAAAATCTGTTATAATAGTTTAGCAGTCCCAGGTAAGCTTTTAACTCAGTCACATTGGTAGGAGCTGGGGCCTCCTGCAATGCTTGCACCTTCTCCTTGATTGGATGGAGCCCGGTGGCATCCACTCTGTGGCCCAGGAACACGGCCTCATTCCCCAGGAAAGTGCACTTACTCCTCTTGAGCCGTAACCCAGCCTTATCCAATTTTTGTAGTACCTCTCTCAAAGTGCTCAGATGCTCCTGGTCGGTTCTTCCCGTCACCAGAATGTCATCCAGATAGATTGAAACATGTGGGATCCCTTGCAGTACACCCTCAATAGTCCTCTGGAAAATAGCTGGTCTAGATGAGACACCGAATGGTAAGCGGTTATAGGTAAACAACCCCTTGTGTGTATTTATGGTTACATACTTCTTGGATTCCTCATCTAGTGTAATCTGCAAGTATGCATGACTCATATCCAGCTTCGTGAATTTCTTCCCTCCAGCCAAGTTCGCAAAGAGATCCTCTATTTTGGGAATAGGATACTGTTCCAATTTAGACACCCTATTTGCTCTCAATTTATAATCTCCACAGAGTCTTACCGAATTGTCCGGTTCTAAAACAGGTACAATGGGAGCTGCCCATTCTGAACATTTCACGGGTTCCAGTATGTTCTCTCTCAAAAGACGATCAAGCTCAACCTCTACCTTTGGTTTCATGGCATACGGCACAGGTCGTTGTTTAAAAAACCTTGGCAGTGACTCCTTGTCTACATAAATCTTAGCTGGGGGACCATTAAATGTGCCAAGTTCTTCCTTGAACACGTTCTCATGTTCAATCAACACTTCTTGCAAAGACAACTGTTTGCCTCCCTCTATTTGATTTATTGCTCCCCAATCTAATTAAAGTTCTTTTATCCAGCCCCGACCTAACAGGTTTGGTCCAGAACCCGATACTACAACTACAGGTAGCTGTTCCACGGTGTCCCTGTGTTGCACAGTTACAGTAGCTGTACCCAATGTCGCCACTCATTCACTGGTATATGTTTTAAGCTGCATAGAGCAAGACTTTAACTCTGGATCTTTTGCACGGTTCCACAATTTTGAGTGCTCCTCCCTGTTCATTATGGTTACCCCACATCCTGTATCCACTTCAAAGTTATGGTGTGGAGATGCCGGAGTTGGACTGGGGTGGACAAATGTAAAAAGTCACACAACACCAGGTTATAGTCCAACAGCTTTATTTGAAATCACAAGCTTTCGGAGCGCTGCTCCTTCTTCAGGTGAAGTGGAGAAATGCATAAACACTTTATGCATTTCTCCACTTCACCTGAAGAAGGATCAGCGCTCCGAAAGCTTGTGATTTCAAATAAAGCTGTTGGACTATAACCTGGTGTTGTGTGACTTTTTACACTTCAAAGTTGACCTTAGAGTCATTTACTGTCAGTTGCAAAGTGATAGGATCCACTTTTGGAATGTTCTCTACCATTATGCATTATGACCATGTCGTCTTCTTTCTCAGCTTCTTCGCTGATGTGATGTGCTCCCTGTTTTCTCACTTCTCTTCCTTGGTTTGCATTCCTCCACGATTGCTTTTGCCCTGCATGCACATTTTATGTGCCCTTTTTTCCCACACTTGTGGCACTTTTCCTCCAGAAACCTGCATTCACTCGCCAGGTGATCGCCATTGCATCTGTAACATGCCTTCACATGCTCACGTTGTGGTTTCTGATGCATTTTTAACATGTGCACAATAACCTGACCTGCAACCTGCTTTGTAGTAGCCCAGTCTGAACCTTGTATTTCTTTTACATCTCAGTTCGCTGTCTCTATGGCTTGAGCAAGTTCCAACGCTTTTTCATGCGTAAGCCCAGTCTCGGACAATAATCTCCGTTGCATTCGATCATCCATTATCCCGCAAACTAGCCTATCTCTCAGCATGTCTTTCAGGTTGTTGCCGTAATTGCAATCGTGTGCCAAATTTTGCAACACCGCTACATAATCCAACACATTATCTCCCGGTTTTCTGTTCCGTGAATTAAATTTGAAACGCTGTACAATCTCACTCGGTCTGGGATTGAAATCGTCCTTCAGCAAGGCCACTAAGTTAGCAAATGATCTGTCTGCAGGCTTTGCAGGACTGCATAAGTTTCTCATTAAACTATACGTCTGACTTCCCACGGAAGTGAGCAAAATAGCGCTCCTTTTTCTGACATCAATTATATCATTTGCTTCAAAGAAATGCATCAACACCTCACAGTATTCATCCAAGGTCTGCGTCTTAACATCAAAAGCAGAGACCTTTCCTACTGTAGCAGCCATGATCCGTTATTCAGTGTTCCTTTTCTTTTTTTTTCTTTGTCAAGATGTGATCTGTTGATCCTCGTCGCCAATATGTAATATCCAAGTGGTAAGGTCAGAAACTGAGAGAAGCGAGATATTAGGAACAAAACCCAACTGTTTATTTACACGGTGTAGCACAGAAACATATCTCTTACAAGCTGGAGGCCAGGCACATTTCTTACTGCACGAGCCAAGGTGGAGGATCAACCTCTGAGTCATACCCATAATGCAATGCCACATTACCATATTAACTGGTGTACCAGGACATTGAATACATGACCCATTACCTTAAATACTGGTGAATGTGAACCCTTAATATTTGGCTCCATCTGGTGGATAACTTAAACATTACATCCCAGATTTCTATAATGGGTATACACAATGAAAAGCTTGGTGCCAGAAAGCCTGCATCCAATGTCAAGGAGCATGGTGGAGTCAACAACAACTTGGCACAGGGCTTTGTGCAGAGCTTGGAGTCCATCCTTTCCAGCATGTAGCGGCGGTCACTTCCATCAACACACTTGTGGACACAACCATGATGCAGCGTCTGATGGCCGATGTCTCAGCTTCCATTGCAGCACAAGCAGAAGCCACCCAATGTCTGGGTGCTGCAGTGGAAGCTCAGACGTCTGCCATCATGGCACTAGATTTCAGTGTGCAAAGGGGCTTGCAGGGTGTCACAGCAGTCCAGCAACCTGTCCTCCAGCATAATACAGTACTAGGATTGCTGAGGCGCTGCCCCGGGGGATTGGCAGTGGTTCCGTGAAGCACGAACCTGCTGTCCTCTCTCGATGTGACAGAATTAGTCCTCTCACCCCTACCACTCCGCCGGTGCCCTTGCTGTTGCCTCTCAGCCAGCCAGTCTAGACTGCAGATGCCCATGCTGAGATGGTGCAGTCTAAAGCCAGGTCTTATAGGCCCAGAGCTGCTAGAGGTCATCCTCCAAGGCCATTCGCAGTCTCCCCACTGAAGGTCAGCAGCCTTCCACCAGCCATGCAGCAGCCACTTGGGTAGCACTGCATAGGAGATCTAGGATAGGCAAAGGCACACGGAAGAGGCACTAAGGGAATGCACAAGGGTGATTAGTTTAAGGTTGTATGCAATATGGCATGATTTCATTTATAAATTTGACTTGGAATGTGTATTTTGTGTTGGATTTTATTTTCGCATTTCGGCCAGGAGGATGCTGTGATGGTCAGTGACAGAATGAAGGTAAGGAGTGTGGGACAGTTAGTGAAATGGGGAATTGGGGTTAAGGACACGGGTACCGTACTTGAATTACTTCTTCACATACAACCCGGGCAGAAAGGGGCTGTATAGGTTGCAGCCTCCCTTCCTCTTCCTCCTCCTTCTCCTTCTCCTCATGCTCCTGCTCCTCAGCTTCTCGCCTGATAGCTGGTGGCAAGGGCTGCCCCTCATGATGGCAAGGTTGTGCAGCATGCATCAGACCACCACCAATCGAGACCCACTCAGTCAAGTACTGCAGGGCTCCTCCAGAGCAGTCCAGGCAGCGGAATCGTTGCTTCAGCAAGCCAATGGTCTGCCCTATCACAGTTCTTGTGGCAACATGGCTCTCTTTGTATGCATGCTGCGCAGGTGTGCATGGGTTGCGAGCCGGTTTCATGAGCCATGTTTTCAGCGGATAGCCCTCGTCGCTCAGTAGCCACCCTTTGGTTTGCCGTGGTGGCTGATATGCAACTGGCACAGCGTACTACCGCAGAATGAAGGCATCGTGACTGCTGCCTGGATACCAGGCATTGACCTGCATAACACGCTGCCTATGGTCACACACCAGCTGCACGTTGAGGGAGTAGAATCCCTTTCAGTTCCAGTACATGGCAGAGTTGACATGCGGTGCCTAAAAAGCAATGTTAATGTAGTCAATGGCACCCTGCACCATGGGGAAGCCTGCAATCCTAGCAAACCCTTGTGCTCACTCCACCTGCTTGTGACTGGCAAGAGGGAATGAGATGAAGTTAGTTCTCTTTTAATGGAGAGCCTCAGTGACCTCCCTTATGCAGCAGTGCACAGCAAACTGTTGAGATGTTACTAATATCTCCAGCTCCAGCCTGGAAGCAGCCAGACGTGTAACAGTTCAGAGCCACGGTCACCTTCACAGCCACTGGCAATGTGGTCCTTGGCCTGAGGTTGGGGTTGTGGCTGCAGCAGGGGGCTGGATTCAGTGAGGATGCCTTTACTGAAGCGCAGAGGTCTCACACATTGGTCCTCGCTGAGGCTCAAGTAGGATAATTGCTCCATGAACACCCTGGGTGGATATGACCTCCTGCTGAGAGCCCTTCTCCCCCTCCTCCTCCTCCCTCTTCTAGCAGCTTGTCCTGCTTTGCGTGACCTCTGCTCATTCTCCCAATCATGCTCGATTCCAAGAGGATAAAGAGGGTGAGTTTTAGCCTGATGGACGACAGGAAGTAGAGGTCGGTATAGTTACCATGTGTAGATGTTACCATGGTGAAGGGCTATGTGTCGGTGTGGAGGCCTCGGGCACACAGCTAAGTTCTCTCGGAGACTGCCATTGCTTTCATTAATGCAACAGCTCAAAATGGAATCGATCTGATCCATGCATACATCAGACCAGGAACAGTGAAGCGCAGGCCATTAGGCCAATAAAAGTATTCAAAAGCACAAGTACGATTGAAGCATATAATAATGAATGGTGTTTGTGGTTGCTGGAATGTTTACCGTGACCTTTGATTAAGGCTTTCCATTTATAAACCTACTGTTGAGGCCTGGATGACTCTGTATAGAGCTGGGTAATAATATAATAAAAGATCAAAAGGGCTGGTTATACAAAGGTACCTTAAAAAATATAAATTTAAAAATATAATTTTCGAGACTCCTGTCCTTGATATGAATTGTTGAGGATGAGTGTTGCCCTTTGCTGCCACTCACTCTCTGCGGTCTGCCCAGGGTCTGACATCGCAGTGCCATTCATTCCAAAATGGCTGCCAAAGTACAGCAAACACACACATTTAAAATGGCAGCCAGCCCTCCCCTGTCGGCTTTATACATTGTTATCGCCAGAATGTTGTTTTCTCTGTCAATTGTTTCCCCTCCCCATCACAAACAAGCCCAAACCTGCCCTCACCCAACGTCCACACACTCTACACGGATGGCGTGTAATGATTAGGAGTGAGATAATTCCATCCTCAATTCAGGAGCACTGGGATTTATGGTATCTGCCATTACCAGCTGCTATCAACTAACTCCACATAGGCGTACGACTGATTTTGGGGTCCTCCTGGTTTGTATAAGCTGCTACTCACTCAATACACATGCTGACTTACTCGTGATTGCTTAAGTGCTCTGTTTGGCATGACCATGAGCAATGCAGACCAGAAAGGCCTCAGGCCATTCCCCAATCTGTGCTGGTCTCAGCCAGTGTGGCAGTGTGGTTGAAACAATTGGCCTCAGAACCACTGTTAGAGCAGCGGAGGGGAAAATCTGCTTTGGTTCCTGCTCCTGATAGCTGCCTGATGACCCCTACTGGGAAGAGCACATTGGTGAGTTGTGATGCTCCCATAGAAACAGAAACATAGAAGATAGGAGCAGGAGTAGGCCATTCGGCCCCTCGAGCCTGCTCCGCCATTCAATGAGATCATGGCTGATCATTCAAATTCAGTACCCTGTCCCTGCCTTCTCCCCATATCCCTTCATCCCTTTAGCCTTAAGAAATATATCCAACTCTTTCTTGAATATATTTAATGAACTGGCCTCCACCGCCCTCTGTGGCAGAGAATTCCACAGGTTCACCACTCTCTGGGTGAAGAAATTCCTCTTCATTTCAGTCCTAAATGTCCTACCCCTTATCCTTAGACTATGACCCCTGGTTCTGGACTCCCCGACCATCGGGAACATCCTTCCAGCATCTAGTCTGTCTAGGCCTGACAGAATTTTATAGGTTTCGATGAGATCCCCTCTCAATCTTCTAAACTCCAGTGAGTAAAAGCCAAATCGACACAATCTCTCCTCATACGTCATTCCTGCCATCCCAGGTATCAGCCTGGTGAATCTTCGCTGCACTCCTTCCATGGCAAGAACGTCCTTCCTCAGATAAGGCGACCAAAACTACACACAATACTCAAGGTGCGGTCTCACCAAGGCCCTGTACAACTGTAGCAAGACATCCTTGTTCCTGTACTCGAACCCTCTTGCTACGAAGGCCAACATACCATTTGCCTTCTTAACCGCCTGCTGCACCTGCATGCTTAACTTCAGCGACTGGTGCACAAGAACACCCAGGTCTCTTTGCACTTCCCCTTCTCCCAATCTATTGCCATTCAAATAATAATCTGCCTTCCTGTTTTTGCCACCAAAGTGGATAACCTCACATTTATCCACATTATAGTGCATTTGCCATGTTTCTGCCCAATCACCTAACCTGTCCAAATCGTACTGGAGTTTCATGACATCCTCCTCGCAGCATACCCTCCCACCCAGCTTTGTGTCATCTGCAAATTTGGAGATATTACATCCAATTCTCTCGTCCAGATCATTAATACATATTGTGAACAGCTGGGGTCCTAGGACCGATCCTTGCGGTACCCCACTAGTCACTGCCTGCCACTTGGAAAATGACCCGTTTATTCCAACTCTTTGCTTTCTGTCTGCCAACCAGTTCTCTATCCAAGTCAATACCTTGCCCCCAATCCCATGTGCCTTAATTTTGCACGCTAATCTCTTATGCGGGACCTTATCGAAAGCCTTCTGAAAGTCCAAATACACCACATCCACTGGTTCTCCCTTATCTATTTTACCAGTTACATCCTCAAAAAATTCCAGTAGATTAGTCAAGCATGATTTACCTTTTGTAAATCCATGTTGACTTTGTCCGATCGTGTCACTGCTTTCCAAGTGCTTTGCTATTACATCTTTTATAATAGACTCTAGCATTTTCCCCACTACCGATGTCAGGCTTACCGGTCTATAATTCCCCGCTTTTTCTCTGCCACCTTTTCTGAAGAGTGGGGTAACATTAGCTACCCTCCAATCCATGGGTACTGTTCCAGAGTCTATCGAGTTCTGGAAGATGACCAGCAATGCATCTACTATTTCTAGGGCCACTTCCTTAAGTACCCTGCGATGTAGATTATCAGGTCCTGGGGATTTATCGGCCTTCAGTCCCATCAATTTTCCTAACACCATTTCCCTACATATACTGATTTCTTTCAGTTCCACCCTTTCATCAGACCCTATGTTCCCCGGTATTTCTGGGAGGTTATTTGTGTCCTCCTTTGCGAAGACAGAACCAAAATATGTAATTAGTTGGTTAGCCATTTCTTTGTTCCCCATTATAAATTCCCCCGATTCTGAATGCAAGGGACCTACGCTTGACTTCACCAATCTTTTTCTCTTCACATATCTATAAAAGCTTTTACATTCAGTTTTTATGTTCCCTGAAAGCTTACTCTCATATTCTATTTTCCCTTTCTTAATTAATCCCTTTGTCCTCCTTTGTTGAATCCTGAACTGCTCCCAACCCTCAGGATTATTGCTTTTTCAGGCCAATTTGTATGTCCTCTCCTTGGATCTTATGCTATCCCTAATTTCCCTTGTTAGCCACGGTTGAGTCACCTTTTTTGTTTTATTTTTATGCCAAACTGGGATGAACAACTTCTGTAGTGCATCCATTCGGTCTTTGAATGTTTGCCATTCCAAATTCAGTACCCGGTCCCTGCTTTCTCCCCATACCCCTTGATCCCTTTAGCCTTGAGAAATATATCCAACTCCTTCTTGAATAAACTTAATGAATTGGCCTCTACTGCCTTCTGTGGTGGAGAATTCCACAGGTTCACCATTCTCTGGGTAAAGAAATTCCTCCTCATTTCTGTCCTAAATGGCCTACTCCTTATCCTTAGACTGTGACCCCTGGTTCTGGACTCTCGACCATCAGGGTCATCCTTCCAGCATCTAGTCTGTCTAGTCCTGTTAGAATTTTATAAGTTTCGAAGAGATCCCCTCTCATTCTTCTAAACTCCAGCGAGTACAAGCCCAATCGATCCTTCTCTCCTCATACGTCATTCCTGCCATCCCAGGTATCAGCCTGGTGAATCTTCACTGCACTCCTTCCATGGCAAGAACATCCTTCCTCAGATAAGGCGACCAAAACTGCACACCATACTCAAGATGTGGTCTCACCAAGGCCTTGTACAACTGCAGCAAGACATCCTTGTTCCTGTACTCAAACCCTCTCGCTATGAAGGCCAACATACCATTGGACTTCTTAACCACCTGCTGCACCTGCATGCTTACCTTCAGTGACTGGTGCACAAGGACACCCAGGTCTCATTGCACTTCCCCTTCTCCCAATCTATTGCCATTCAGATAATAATCTGCCTTCCTGTTTTTGCTACCAAAGTGGATAATCTCACATTTATCCACATTAAATTGCATCTGCCATGATTTTGCCCAATCACCCAACCTGTCCAAATCATCCTGGAGTTTCTCGGCATCCTCCTCACAGCACACACGCCCACCCAGCTTTGTGTCGTCTGCAAATTTGGAGATATTACATCTAGCTCCCTTGTCTAGATCATTAATATATATTTTGAATAGCTGGGGTCCAAGGACCGATCCCTGCGGTACCCCACTAGTCACTGCCTGCCACTCGGAAAAAGACCCGTTTATTCCAACACTGTGCTTTCTGCCTGCCAACCAGTTCTCTATCCAAGTCAGTACCTTGCCCCCAATCCCATGTGCCTTAACTTTACACGCTAATCTCTTGTGCAGGACCTTATCGAAAGCCTTCTGAAATTCCAAATACACCACATCCACTGGTTCTCCCTTATCTATTTTACCAGTTACATCCTCAAAAAATTCTAGTAGATTAGTCAAGCACGATTAACCCTTTGTAAATCCATGTTGACTTTGCCCGATCCTGTCACATCTTTTGTAATGGACTCTAGCATATTCTCCACTACCAATGTCAGGCTTACCGGTCTTTAATTCCCCATTTCCTCGCTACCACCTTTTTTGAATAGTGGGGTAGCATTAGCTACCCTCCAATCCATGGGTACTGTTCCAGATTCCATCGAATGTTGGAAGATGATCACCAATGCATTTATTATTTCTAGGGCCACTTCATTAAGTACTCTAGGATGTAGATTATCAGGCCCTGGGGATTTATTGGCCTTCAATCCCATCAATTTCCTTAACACCATTTCCCTGCAAATACTGATTTCTTTCAGTTCCTCCCTTTCATCAGACCCAATGTTCCCCAACATCTCTGGGAGGTTATTTGTGTCCTCCTTTGTGAAGACAGAACCAAAATATATATTTAATTGGTCTGCCATTTCTTTGTTCCCCATTATAAATTCCCCTGATTCTGACTGCAAGGGACCTACGCTTGACTTCACCAATCTTTTTCTCTTCACATATCTATAAAAGCTTTTACAGTCAGTTTTTTTGTTCCCTGTAAGCTTACTCTCATATTCTATTTTCCCCTTCTTAATTGATACCTTTGTCCTCCTTTGTTGAATCCTAAACTGCTCCCACTCCTCAGGTTTACTGCTTTTTCTGGCCAATTTATATGTCCTCTCCTTGGATCTTATTCTATCCCAAATTTCCCTTGTTAGCCACAGTTGAGTCACCTTTTTTGTTTTATTTTAATGCCTCACTGGGATGAACACATTCTGTAGCCCATCCATGCGGTCTTTGAATGTTTGCCATTGCCTATCCACCGTCAACCCTTTGAGTGACATTCCCCAATCAATCCTACCCAATGCGCGCCTCAGACCATCGTAGTTCCCTTTATTTAAATTCAGGACCCTAGTCTCTGAGTCAACAACTTCATTCTCCATCTTAATGAAGAATTCGATCATATTAATATCGCTCTGACCCAAGGGGCCTCGTACAACAAGATTGTTAGTAAATCGTTTCTCATTACATAATACCCAGTCTAAGATGGCCTGATCTCTGGTTGGTTCCTCGACACATTGGTCCAGGAAACCATCCCGTAAACACTCCAGGAATTCCTCCTCCACAATATTGTTACTAATTTGGTTAGCCCAATTTATATGTAGATTAAAGTCACCCATGATGACTGCTGTGCCCTTATTGCACGCTTCTCTATTTTCCCTTTTAATGCCATCCCCAACCTCCGCATTACTGTTTGGAAGTCTATATACCACTCCCACTAATGTTTTCTGCCCCTTGGTATTTCTCAGTTCTACCCATACAGATTCCACATCATCAGAGCTAATATCCTTCCTTACAATTGTGTTAGTCCCTTCTTTAACCAGCAATGCTACCCCACCTCCCTTTCCTTTTTGCCTATCTTTCCTGAATATTGAATACCCCTGGATGTTGAGTCCCCAGCCTTGGCCACCCTGGAGCCATGTTTACATAATCCCAAGCAAATCATATTCGTTTACCTCTATTTGCGCAGCTAATTCATCCACCTTATTACGAATGCTCCTCGCATTAAGACACAAAGCCTTCAGGCTTGTTTTTTTAACGCTCTTAGACCTATTAGAATTATTATTTACTGTGGCCATGTTTGATTTAAACTGTTGATTTCTCTGACTGCCACTTTTGTTTTTCTCCTTCCTATCTTTTTCTTTTATCCTTGTTTCCCTTTCCTCTGTCCCTCTGCTCAGGTTCCCAACCCCCTGCCATTTTAGTTTAAACCCTCCCCCAGAGCACTAGCAAACACTCCCCCTAGGACATCGGTCCCGGCCCTGCCCAGGTGCAAACCGTCCGGTTTGAACTGGTCCCACCTCCCCCAGAAGTGGTTCCAATGTCCAGGAATTTGAATCCCTCCCCCTCACACCATTCCTCTAGCCATGTATTCATCTGAAATATCCTTCTATTTCTACTCTGACTAGCACGTGGCACTGGTAGCAATCCTGAGATTACTACCTTTGAGGTCCTATTTTTTAATTTACCTCCTAACTCCCTATATTCAGCTTTTAGGACCTCATCCCATTTTTTACCTATATCGTTGGTACCTATATGCACCACGACAACTGGCTGTTCACCCTCCCTTTTCAAAATGTTCTGCAGCCGCTCTGAGACTTCCTTGACCCTTGCACCAGGGAGGCAACACACCATCCTGGAGTCTCGTTTGCAGCCGCAGAAACGCCTATCTATTCCCCTTACAATAGAATACCCCTCTTTTTCCTCCCGTCCTGTGCAGCAGAACCACCCCTGGTGCCAGGAATTTGGCTGCTGCTGCCTTCCTCTGATAAGCCATCCCCCCCAACAGTACTCAAAGTGGTGTATCTGTTTGAGAGGGGGATGTCCACAGGGGACCCCTACACTACCTGCCTGTGCCTAGTACTCTGTCTGTTGGTCACCCATTCCCTTTCTGCCTGTCCAACCTTTGCCTGTGGTGTGACCAACTGATCAAACGTGCTATTCACGACGTCCTCAGCATTGTGAATGGTCCAGTATGAATCCCATCGCAGCTCCAGCGCCCCAATGCGGTCTGCCAGTAGCTGCAGCTGGACACACTTCCTGCACACATGGTTGTCAGGGACACAGGAAGTGTCCCTGAGTTCCCACATATCCCAGGAGGAGCATACCATGGCACCGGGCTGTCCTGCCATGACTTACCCTTTAGTTAATTGCAATTAAATTAAATCAAATCAATCCCACCAATTTCACTACAATTAAATGATATATTTAAGGGTCCTGGTTTACAAACAGTCCCCGCTACACCACAGAGAGCTTAGAGAATATAAACCACAGAGTTAAAGTTTAAAAATAGAGAAATACTCACCAACCATTCACTTACTTACTTTCTGGTGACGTCAAACATCGATTTCTTTTTACTTCTCTCCCTCACTGTGAGATTGGAGTTTAGTACGCTGTGAGGCCTACCTGGTCCCTTGGAGCTTTTTATAGCCCCGCTGCCGCCGCTGAAATTCCTGCCGATGCTGTGAGGCCTACCTGGTCTCTTGGAGCCTTTTATAGCCCCACTGCTGCCGCTGAAATTCCCGCCAACGTCAAGTAGCCTGTTCATGAAGGATGAAAGAAAGACTTGCATTTATATAACGCCGTTCACAACCTCAGGATGTCCCCAAGCTCTTTACAGCCAATGAAAGACCTTTGAAATACAGTCACTGTTGTAATGTGGGAAACGTGGCAGCCAATTTGTGCACAGCAAGCTCCCACAAACAGTGATATGATAATGGCCTGATAATCTGTTCTAGTGATGTTGGTTGAGGGATAAATATTGGCCATGACACTGGGGAGAACTCCTATGCTGTTCTTTGAAATAGTGCCGTGAGATCTTTTACACCCACCTGAGAGGGCAGACGGGGGCTCGGTTTAACGTCTCATCTAAAAGACAGCACCTCCGACAGTGCAGCACTCCCTCAGCACTGCACTGGAGTATCAGCCTGGATTATGTGCTCCAGTCTCTGGAGTGGGACTATGAACCCACAACCTTCTGACTCAGAGACGAGAGCGCTGCCCACTGAGCCACGGGATGGTGGGAGCTGCTGTTTCCTCACGTGGGACGCAGGCGAGTCGGTGGTCGCTGGGGCTGTGGGAGATGCTGTTTCTTTGCCCCAGAGTTTGCTCGAAGTTTGCCAGCCCTGCAAGAATGTGAAGACTTAGGGCGTTCCACAGGCCCATTAGGAAGGTCCAGTCAGAGAGCAGGATGCAAGCACCACAATCAGTTACTGTACTGGCCGTGCTATTCCTCACAGCGGTCCCTGGTGTGATCTCGCATAAAACAGCACACTTTTGTCAGGGGTACAGCATTTGCTCATTACATACATTCCACGATAGAAGCACATTAATAAAAATGTCAACATATGAGCTGGAGTGTGGAAATAATGACAGTCCCGGCCTGTATAGGCTTATTCTCCGAGTTCAAACTAGCTGCACAACATCAAAATCGTGCATCTGATGGCTCTAATTTTAGCAAATTACCTTCAGAATGAGGCCGCCTGCCAATATGCCCCCGCCCAACGACTGGTTAAAAGGAACAGAAACACAAGTGAAGCTCCAAATATTCCGTTTAATAATGTCTGCCTGGTATTAAAAACATGACATACGTTACTTGTTGATTTTATTCCCTCCTCCGATTTCCTGCCATATGCTCCTGATGCTCAGCCAGGCCTACAGTTTCCACGCTCACCAGCAGCCCTCCAGGGCCTTGTCCAACTAGCCATTCTTTGTGTGTCAGCCTGCGCAATGGGTGTCGGCAGGCTATGCAACCATGGGGAACATCAAAGCGAGCCCAATCCAGTCGGTGAACATGCCGTTTCCAGCAGGATAGCGACCAACAATGGGAACTCTGTCTCAACTGATTTTTAAAAATGTTTTTTATTCGTTCCTGGGATATGGGCGTCGCTGGCAAGGCCAGCTTTTATTGCCCATCCCTAATTGTCCTTGAGAAGGTGGTGATGAGCCACCTTCTTGAACCACTGCAGTCCGTGTGGTGAAGGTACTCCCACAATGTTGTCAGGGAGGGCGTTCCAGGATTTTGACCTAGTGATGATGAAGGATTGGCGATATATTTCCAAGTCAGGATGGTGTGAGACATGGAGAGGTACTTGGAGGTGGTGGTGTTCCCAGGCGCCTGCTGCCCTTGTCCTTCTAGGTGGCAGAGGCCGTGGGTTTGGGAGGTGCTGCCGAAGAAGCCTTGGCGAATTGCTGCAAAGCATCTTGTAGGTGGTACACACTGCAGCCATGGTACGCCGGTGGTGGAGGGAGTGAATGTTTAAGGTGGTGGATGAGGCGCCAATCAAGCGGGCTGCTTTCTCTTGCATGGTGTCAAGAGTATTCCATCACACTCCTGACTTGTGCCTTGTAGATAGTGGAAAGGCTTTGGGGAGTCAGGAGATGAGACACTCGCCGCAGGATGCCCAGCCTTCATTAACTGTAAAATTATTTGAAGTGCTTTGGGCATCTTGAGGACGTGGATAGCGCTATATAAATGCAAGTCTTTCTTATAGATAGATTTTAAAAAAGAAAAGAAACAGTGAACATGCTGGAGAACTGAAACGTAACGCAAATATGTTGAAAATATATAGTAGAAAGAACAGATTAATACAGTGGCAGAAAAAATACGTCCTGCAGGCCACATCCGGCCTGCCAGTGGTTTAAATCCGGCCCGCCAAGGCCTGACTTCGAGGCCGAACGTGCGCCGCACCTGACCCCTAGCCTGACCCCTAGCCTGACCCCTAGCCTGACCCCCGTCCCACTTAACGTCAGGAGGCGGGTCATGGTCTCCCAGCAGGGGAGTCATAACCAAAAACAGAGGCAGGCAAATTGGGTCTGCCGTTCGCCACATCAATGTGTCTGGCTCTGTTCCATGGAGGTGCTGCCAAATTTCCAATTTCGCATCTCCCTCCCCCCCCGGCCATCAAAATAGCTCGGCCCACTCGCCAAGGACATTGGACCATTGCATCATTGCACAGTTCGCCCGATGTCCACCCAGAGTGAAAATCGGGCCCAAGAAGTCTAAGCTCAGCAATCTCACAGCGATGTCAAGCATATCCAAGATCCCCGATCAGCTGCAAGAGAAGTATCTACATTCCATTCTTGTGCATGTGGCAGTTGCAATTGAGCCTTTCTTTGAAAATGAGCATGACTGAATGATTTGATCTGTAGTGTTTAATGGACTTGGAATGCCAATTATATTTGGAAATATGCAACTGAACCCTGTATTTATTGAAAATATCAAATTTACGTTATTCAGCTGACTAATGCAACTCAATGGCAAGAGCATTGCAATAATAAAGGTTTTCAAATCAGCGCCGAGTTTGATATTTCCAATAAAATCAACCTAATGTTTCACAAATCCAAGATGTTTGAAGAGTTTTCAATGCGGAGGACCAGACTGGAAGATGATAAATATTTGGAGAACATCTCCAAGCACACTGCCTGACACCAGATTGTCCTCCACATTACAAGCTATCTTCTCCTCTTCAACAATGCCCATCTTAAAATGAGAGGAAAGGTAGTCGCGTGTATGGGTTTCTTCATCCACAGTGCACCTCCAGTTTATTGCCACTTGCTCACTGCGTGTGAAGAGATCACTGCTTTGCTATCAGATCACAGGCCAAATGTCAGAATTAAAGCAATTGCGGTGATAAGGGTAGCTTTATTAAGGATCAGAACAAAACTATTGTAAGCAGAAATTTGCTTGGGTTGTGTTTGGAAACAACGGGGGTAATTTTAACCGAACGCACCCGACAGGAAGCTAATGCGATCAGATCGGCCCCTTGTTTTACACCCGCCCGACTTCACTTTCTGCTGAAATCAGTGGACAGTAAAATGGGGGAAAGTGTAAAACGGGCAGTCACTTCAATCCCCTCAGGTGGGTGAGGTTCAAATTACCCCCAGGATACCTGAACTAGAAGGGCAACTTCTAAAAAATGGCCAAAAGGAAAATAAAATAACGATGGAAACAGCCTGAGCAGTCCCGCAGCAATATGAATGCCCAAGTGGGAAGCTTTATGCTTTTAAACCTCAAACACTATTTATCTACAAAGAACATCACTAATTATCATCAACAGCAAGCTGCAATACCACTTATTGGAATATGATTATTTGAATAAATAAGAGTTTAACTAAAGAACAATCTGCATTTATTTTACAAAGGCAGTAATTTCTTACTTTAAGCAAAACCTTTCAAGTTTTCTTTTTTGCCTTTTACTTTTTGTTGTGGTGGTTTTTGTCTCTTCAGGTCCCTGCACACAATGAATGCATTCTCAGCTGAGAGAAAAGGAGGACAACCTGCTCCCCGATCTCTGACAGTGCCATTTTACTGTGACCCCTGGGGTCTCACCCTCCAAATATGCTTCCTTGTGGGGACATGCTCATTTTCTGCTGACAACCCAGTGGAGATTAAGGACATGCTGTGTGAGGGGCAATGGGCATAAACCTGCATCCCCCATTCTCTGGTGACATTTGATGAACTGGCGAGCTGTGGCGCCAGTCTCCATTAATTATTTCTTATATTCTTCAGTTTTTTGAAAAGGTGTTTTTCAAAAGTCTCGAGCGGTTCTGCCACTAATATCTGAATTGATGTTTATAATTATTGGGCGGCTGGAAGTGTGAGTGATGCTCAACACTATGAGCTGGCCTGTTTTAATTTACCAATTTAGCACTTTGCTCTCACCAACATGCATGGTCCCTGGAAATTTGTTGTGCGGTGTCTCTTCCAGTGGCAGGAGCTGGTGCGCAGTCTGTGCGGGACCTCGAGACTAGTGAGCACTCTGCGTGTGGGACCTCGGGACTGGTGAGCAGTCTGTGTGGGACCTCGGGACTGGTGAGCAGTCTGTGCGGGACCTCGGGACTAGTGAGCAGTTTGCGTGTGGGACCTCGGGACTGGTGAGCAGTCTGTGTGGGACCTTGGGACTGGTGAGCAGTCTGTGTGGCACCTCGGGACTAGTGAGCAGTCTGCGTGTGGGACCTTGGGACTGGTGAGCAGTCTGTGTGGGACCTTGGGACTGGTGAGCAGTCTGTGTGGGACCTCAGGTCTAGTGAGCAGTCTGTGTGGGACCTTGGGACTGGTGAGCAGTCTGTGCGGGACCTCGGGACTAGTGAGCAGTCTGCGTGTGGGACCTCGGGACTGGTGAGCAGTCTGTGTGGGACCTTGGGACTAGTGAGCAGACCCTGCATGGACAATTTAAAAAGGGTACCAAAAAGATGGTGTCCGCACCTCGTGACCAAAAGCCTGTAAGATTTTAAAAGCTTGGACTCTGCAGCACAGAGCAGGCAGTTTCAGGAAATCGAAACTTAAAATGCATTTCTGTGAAAAGGAATTTGTGTTTGAAAACCCAGACTGTTAAGCGAACACTGAATATGCATTTCGTCAGATTGGAACAGATCAACCCAGTTAGGACTAAGTGTAAAGCCATTAGTTTGTCCGCATAAATAATCAGAAACAGCATAAGGAAGCCACCAAGACTGGACAGGCCGATTAAAATGCATTAATAACAATACAGCTCGGACATCAGGCCATTAGGTGCGATAAACGGCCATCTAAAGCCAGTTAGTTTAGATTGATATAATCATTTAAAACAGCCCGCCAAATGTTAAACAATGAACTGACCTGATTTGGCGCACAGATTAGGGCCTTCCAAAGGAGTATAATTGTAGGCCCTGATATACCTATCAATTCATTCCATGAAAAGCGACGAGTTACGATAGTAACTATAGGTTTTTATTGGCTAAATAACAGAGCCCACCCTCGTGGGCGATCGGTTCCAACAAGGGAGAATACTAGCCAAGCGGTCACCCTTATACCTGGGCAAGCAGTCGGAGCCATGGGCGGAGTCAGCTGAGGTAAGCCCAGGTATAGCAGTGTGCGTGGCAAGAGGTAACCTTGTGTAGCGATAACAACAGTGTAAACAGTGATAACAACAGTGTAACAATAGTGAACGGTTGTGAACGGTAACAGTGGTTTACCACATTCACCCCTTGTTTAAAATTGAGTCCGGCGGGGTGAAGTGTACTACCAGTTTGTGTATGTCAGTCTCTCAGGAGGCCTCGTAAGCCTTTCTGATCGGCGCAGCAGCGGCGGCGGTGGTGCAGTATCCGATGGTAATGCTGGTGTCTGCGTGGTCGACGAAGGCTCCTGGGGTTCCGGCATGCCGTCTACAGGAGCTGGATTTGGGGGAGTGGTAGGGGGTAACGGTGGTATCTTGGGGATGCCCAAGGGTGCGAGGTCTCGCAAGGAGACAGTGTCCTCCCGCCCATCTGGGTATGCCACATAGGCGTACTGGGGGTTGGCGTGCAGGAGGTCAACCCTCTCGACCAGGGGGTCCGTTTTATGGGCCCTCACGTGCTTCCGCAGCAAGACGGGCCCCGGAGAAGTCAGCCATGTTGGTAGCGAGGTTCCCGTAGTCGACTTCCTGGGGAAAATGAACATTCGTTCATGGGGGGTGGCGTTAATGGCAGTGCAAAGCAGTGACCGGATGGAATGGAGTGCTGCCGGGAGGACTTCCTGCCAGCGAGAGATTGGGAGGCCCTTAGACTTTAGGGCTAAGAGGACGGCCTTCCAAACTGTCGCGTTTTCTCTTTCCACCTGGCCGTTCCCCCGGGGGTTGTAGCTGGTGGTCCTGCTCGCAGCAATACCTCTCGCGAGCAGGAACTGGCGAAGTTCCTCGCTCATGAAGGATGCGCCCCGGTCGCTATGTATATAGTTCGGGAACCCGAACAAGGCGAAGAGGTCGTTCAGGCATTTGATGACCGTGGTACTGGTCAGGTCTGGGCAGGGGATGGCAAAGGGGAAACGGGAGTACTCGTCAATAATTTTTAAGGAAGTACACATTACGGCCAGAGGACAGGAGGGGCCCCTTAAAATCGATGCTCAAGCGCTCAAAGGGGCGGGTGGCCTTGATCAGGCTTGCTCTGTCCGGCCTATAGAAATGTGGTTTGCATTCAGCACAGGTTTGGCAGTTCCTGGTCATGGTCCTGACCTCCTCGATGGAGTAGGGCAGGTTGCGGGCCTTAATGAAGTGGTAAAGTCTGGTGACCCCGGGGTGGCAGAGGTCGTTGTGGAGGGTCCGTAGTCTATCAACTTGCGCGTTTGCGCAAGTACTTCGTGATAGAGCATCCGGGGGGTCGTTGAGTTTACCAGGCCGGTACAAGATATCGTAATCGTAGGTGGAGAACTCAATTCTCCACCTCAAGATCTTGTCGTTCTTGATTTTGCCCTTCGGCTTGTTATTAAACATAAAAGCAACCGAACGCTGGTCGGTGAGGAGGGTAAATCGTTTGCCTGCCAGGTAATGCCTCCAGCGTCGTACCGCCTCCACAATCGCCTGGGCCTCCTTCTCGACAGAAGAGTGTCGGATCTCAGGGCCCTGGAGGGTCCTTGAGAAGAAGGCCACAGGTCTCCCCGCCTGGTTAAGGGTTGCCGCTAGAGCGAAGTTGGAGGCATCGCTCGCCACTTGGAAGGGGATGGACTCATCCACTGCGTGCATTGTGGCCTTCGCAATGTCTCCTTTTATGAGGGAGAAGGCTGCGCCTGCTTCTGCTGTCAGGGGGAAGGAGGTGGACTTCATGAGGGGTCTGGCTTTGTCCGCATAATTCGGCACCCATTGGGCATAGTAAGCGAAGAGCCCCAGGGTTCTCTTCAGTGCCTTTGGACAGTGGGGGAGGGGAAGCTCCATGAGGGGGTGCATTCTTTCGGGGTCGGGGCCAATGACTCCGTTCTATACTACGCAGCCGAGGATGGCAAGGCGCGAGGTATTAAACACACATTTATCCTTATTGTAAGTGAGATTCAGCCGTTGGGCCGTACGGAGGAATTTCTCCAGATTAACATCATGGTCCTGCTGGTCGCGGCCGCAGATGGTGACGTTATCTAGATAAGGGAACGTGGCCTGAAGCGCGTTCTGGTCGACCATCCGGTCCATCTCCCTTTGGAAGACCGAGACTCCGTTGGTGACGCCGAAGGGAACCCTAAGGAAGTGGTAGAGGCGGCCGTTCGCCTCGAAGGCGGTATACTGGCGGTCCTCAGGGCGGATAGGGAGTTGGTGATAGGCTGACTTGAGGTCGATGGTGGAGAATACCTGGTACTGTGCAATCTGGTTGACCATATCAGATATGCGGGGAAGGGGGTATGCGTCCAGCTGGGTGTACCGGTTTATGGTTTGGCTGTAGTCGATGACCAGGCGGTGTTTATCGCCGGTCTTAACGACTACGACCTGGGCACGCCAGGGGCTGGTGCTCCCCTCGATGATGCCCTCCTTCAGGTGTCGCTGCACCTCAGAGCTAATAAAAGCTCTGTCCCCGGCGCTGTACCGCCTGCTCTTGGTGGCGACGGGTTTACAGTCACGGGTGAGGTTAGCGAACAAGGAAGGGGGCGGGACTTTGAGGGTGGAGAGGCCGCAGGTGGTACGCGGTGGGCGGTTTAAAATTTGCTGGTTGTAGACTGTGAGTGGGGGGAGGGGTCCACCGTAAGCCAAAGTGACACTTTGAAGGTGGCATTGGAAATCCAGCCCTAGTAGGACGGCAGCGCAGAGCTGGGGCAGGACGAGAAGTTTAAAATTTTTAGATTCCGTGCCCCTAACCAACAGGGTCACTACACAGTAGCCGCTAATGTCTGTTGAATGGGACTTCGCCACCATCGAGATCCGATGGCGCGCTGGCCGGACAGTGAGGGAGTAGCAGCTCACCGTGTCTGGATGAAAAAAACTCTCCGTGCTTCCGCTGTCGAACAGGCAGGACGTGGCGTGGCCGTTTACTTCGATGTCCATCATGGACTTGGACAGATGATGCGGGAGAGCTTGGTCAAGCGTGATGGAGGCCAGTGTATGGCTGAGCGAGCTGCTGTAGTCTGCAGGCGAGGTGGTGGTCGGGTCTGGAGGCAAAACGGCAGCAGAGTGCGGCGAACAAAATGGCGGCGCACATGACGCGGGTCCCCACGAAGTTGGACAAAATGGCGGAGAAGATGGCCGCCCCCACAACTCACATGAGGCACTGCTGGCGTCTGTGGCCTTGATCAAAGATGGCTGCCCCCACGACCCACCTGAGGCAATGCTGGCGTCTGTGGCCTTGATCAAAGATGGCCACCCCCACAACTCACATGAGGCAATGCTGGCATCTGTGGCTTTCCCCCTGCAGGCATTTACAAAGTGGCCTTTCTTTTTGCAGCCGGAGCAGGTCGCGTTCCTTGCAGGGCAGCGCGCCCTTTGATGTTTCGCCTGGCCACAGAAGAAGCAGCTGGTGGCCCGATCGCGGAGGTCCGCTGCCACAGCAGGTCCCGGGGGTGGCGGTCCCGATCGATTCCGGGACACCGATGCCGTGGTGGGTCCCAGGGGTGGCGGTGCGAGGGGAATTGCGGCCGGAGTCGGGCCCGAGTCCCAGGGTCGCGCAGGACAGTACCTGGAGTACGCCTCGAGGTCCCGATGGGCCACTTCCAGAGAGCGAGCGAGGGCTGCAGTTGTATTCAAGTCGAGGTCCTTTGATTCGAGCAGTCTTTGCCGTGAGTAGTCGGACCGAAGGCATTTCACGAAGGCATCGCGGATATTTCCTTCAGTATTTTCTGCAGCCGTTACAGCTTTAAAGTCACAGTCCCTGCCGAGTGTTTGTAGCGCCCGTAAAAATTCATCTACAGACTCTCCTGGCTGTTGCGAGCAGGATCTTAGGAGACGTCTGGCATACATAGAATTCACAGGGCTCCGGTACTGCTCTTTTAGCAGGTTGAGGGCGTCCTCGTAAGTAGCAAGGTCCCGGATGAATGCAAATACTTTAGGGCTCACCTGGGCGGTCAGAACTCTTAGTTTGGATCCCGGAGGCACGCCGGATTCTCCCAGGTAGGATTCGAAACAGCTCAGCCAGTGTTCGAAGTCGAGGGCTGAGTTCGCTGCCTGTGGGTTTAGATCCAGGTACAGCGGTCGGAGGGCTCGCAGCCAGGCCGGCTGCTCTGGCTGTTGTAGCTGGCCGTTTGGCTGGTCGTTTGGCTGCTCCGATCCACTCATTTCAAAATTTAGCCAATAAAATTGATATACCTATCAATTCATTCCATGAAAAGCGACGAGTTAAGATAGTAACTATAGGTTTTTATTGGCTAAATAACAGAGCCCACCCTCGTGGGCGATCGGTTCCAACAAGGGAGAATACTAGCCAAGCGGTCACCTTTATACCTGGGCAAGCAGGCGGAGCCATGGGCGGAGTCAGCTGAGGTAAGCCCAGGTATAGCAGTGTGCGTGGCAAGAGGTAACCTTGTGTAGCGATAACAACAGTGTAAACAGTGATAACAACAGTGTAACAATAGTGAACGGTTGTGAACGGTAACAGTGGTTTACCACAGGCCCATCAGTACCAATCACTCTCTTACTCTTAACTCTTGTCCCTTGCTCTGCTCTGACTTCTTGGGATGCTGCCGCCCGTACTCATGCCCTGGCCTCATGGCGGGTTCTCTTCTCGCTCCCCGCATGAGTTTGCAACCAAGGACATCCATACCAAGCATGGAGGAGGGGAACGAGACTCGAGTCCAAAGTCACGCAGGACACCCGGGCCACGAAAGAGGGCAGAGGAAACGAGATTAAATGAAACGAGACGAAGAACAAGGTAGAGACCCGACAAGAGCAGAGAAGAGCATCAAAAGATGCATTGATAAAAACCGAGCGCCAAGTTATAAGCTGGTGCTTGGGGAACAGTTTAGACGAATAACACCAGCGTTTTAAGATTGGGTAGAAAAATCTAAGCAGTAAAGACTGCCAACGCAACGTTACCGCCGACGACCGCCCGAGGGAGAAGAAGAAGAGAACCCATCGTGACGAGGTGACGACGGTAGCTGAGGAGAGGAAAGGTGTGCCGCAGCAACAGCTCCAGCACCACGCCCTGAGACCACATGGTGACGGAGTACCCTTAAGGACAGGAGGCCAAACCTCAAAACTCGCAACGGTTAAGGCAACAAGCCTTGGATTGGTGAGCATGAATTCCTGGCCCCTCATAGCTTAATCTATTTAGGTATGGGGGTGGGATAAGGATAAGGGGATTGTTAACGTAATAGTTTTTCCCTCGATGTGCTGTGTTTTCCCCATTCCCTGCATAAGCATAGTTATTTGTTTATACCTGTAATTGCTTACCAGTAATTTCTCATAAGACTGTGTTTGATTTTCTATTTTAATAAAATCTTTGGTTTTCTTACACCAAACCACTTGTCTACTCGACCTTTCTGTATCGCCGCCTGCACCTAAGTCCGGTGTCTAGAACCCAGGGGCGTGGGAGCGATTTTAACCGCTCACAGGCAGTCAGGGGCATAACTGACTGAGCACAGGTGCCAACCCGCCACCCCACTACAAAAAATGGTGACCGCGGCAGGACACCGGCAGCAGGGTTGTGATGCAATAGACAATGGTTCGGATGAGCAAACCATGATGGAGGAAAGGGTTTCTCATTATGTGTTTAGCAAGGTGAATATCACAAAGAAGTGGATCACCACTCTGTTAAGGGTTGGGCATCCGGTAGATGCAGCAGCTAAGTGGACAGAGGGAAAGGAACACAAGAAGTCCTTAGAGAAGGCAGTATGGCTGTTGTGTTTCAAAAAGCAGGTCCAGCTTTTGGACAGGCTCGTTGCAGCACAGGCAGCCGAGTTAAAGGAGTCAGCCCTGGATGTATTGATTTCTTTGTGGGTTCAATGACGAGACATTTATGAAAGAGAATGTCTTTTAATCTAAAGCTTGTTCAACTCTTTTAACAGCATTTACAGGAGACATCATGCTAGTGATGCATCTAGAACAAAACTGAAACTAAACTAAACTGCCTTGCTTGTCTCGGTCACATGCCCTCTGCTGGTCAGGCACAAGCAATCAATACATGCAAACATGCTGGTAAGGCATCATAATCAAACAGGCAAATACCATCTCTATTTGCTGATATCATTACATCTCCTTTTCTTAAAACAAAAGTATTTTACTTTTAACTAACAACATGTTTTCTTTGTATTAATCTGCATTTTAACTGTAACACTTAATGAACTTACATTATCATTATCATGATCAAGGTTTTTTAACTTTGCTTTGTGTGTTCACATGAAATATGTCAATACACTAGAACTTGAAGAAAGAATAAGATGACATTACTTCCTTCTATAACAATAGTCCTTAAATTTGCTCAATGAGTCTCTCAGGAGGCTTCACGTGTCTTGAGGATTTTCTGATTGATTGTCCTTGAATCTGAGTTGTTGCCTCAGATGATTGGTTCTCAGCTGTGTGATCAGGTTGTTCAACAGTATCAGTCTCTTGACCTGCTGTGGCTGGTCCCATGAGAAGATCTCGACGATTTCTTCTCAGAACAGCACCCTCATCTGTCTGAATGGTGTATGATCTTGGTTGAACTTCACTCAGGACAGCTCCCTTCTGAGTCCATGTGTTTGTTTTGTCTTTGAACCTTACTTGGTCACCAGTGTGGAGTTCAGGTAGGTTTTGTGTTCCTCTGTCATAGTAGTACTTTTGCTTTTCTTTCTGTTGTTCTTTGAACTTCCTCACTTTCTCCCCCTCTTATGTTTTCAGGAGGTTCTCCGGGATGGGTAGGTTTGACCTTAGCCGATGTCCCATCAGGAGTTGGGCTGGTGACTTACCACACTCGAGCGGCATTGTGCGGTATACAAGCATGCTTTGGTAGAAGTCAGTTCCACTGTCTTTTGCCTTGTACATCAGTCTTTTCACTGTCTGGACCGATTTTTCCACTAGTCCATTGGACTGTGGATAGTAAGGACTTGACGTTGTGTGGACAAAGTCCCACTCTTTGGCAAAGTGTCGGAAACTTGCATTGCAAAACTGGGGTCCGTTGTCTGTGAAGACCTCACTTGACACGCCATGTCTGGAGAATATGGCTTTCATACATGTTGTCACAGCATCTGCAGTGGTGGTGTACAGTCTACAAACCTCTGGATACAGGGAGTAATAGTCTGTGACTACAAGATAGTCCTTCCCTTGACATACGAATAGGTCAGCGCCTACCTTCTGGTAAGGTCTGTCTGGCGCTGGGTGTGGCTTTAGTGGTTCTATCGGATTGCTTGCTCGATATTTCAGGCATATTGTGCAGTTTGACACCTCATTTGTCACATCTTGGTTGATTCGTGGCCAGCACATCACCTCTCGTGCTCTTTTCTTACACTTTTCGATTCCCAGATGTCCTCCATGGATCTTTTTTAACATCTCTTTTCTCAGACTCTTTGGGATAACTATTTTACTTCCTTTGTAGATGATGTCTTCGACCACTGATAGTTCCGCCCTGCAGTTCCAGTACTCTGCCATGTCAGGTGAGCAGTCTTGCTTCATGTTGGGCCATCCATCCAAGATGCTTTTCCTCAGTCGTCTCATTGTTTCATCTTTGTTTGTCTCAGTCTTTATGAGCTCCATTTTTGCATCTGCTATGGACCGTGCACTTGTGATCATGTCCACGTAGGCGTTCACTTTTTCATCCATTGTGGTGCTTGCGGGCTCACTTGGGTCAACAGCTCTGGACAACATGTCTGCTGTATACATCAGCTTACCCGGTGTGTACGCAACATTCAGTGTATAGCATTGCAGCCTGATCATCATTCTTTGTATTCTAAGCGGACAGCTATTTAGTGGCTTTTGGAACAATGCAATCAAGGGCTTATGGTCAGTCTCTACACTGATTGCTTGTCCTGCCACAAACTGGTGAAATCTTTCACAGGCGTATGTGATGCTGAGCAGCTTCTTTTCTATTTGAGCATATCGCGTCTCCGCGTCTGTCATTGAGCGTGATGCATATGCAATAGGTTGCCAGTAGTCATATTGTTGCAGAAGAACGGCACCGAGCCCACTCTGTGATGCATCTGATGATATCTTGATGGGTCTCGCTGGGTCATAAAACCTCAGAACTGGTTCCTCTGTGAGCAGTTTCTTTAGATCGCTCCATGACTTCTCATGCTCATGATTCCATTCCCTTTCTATGTTCTTTTCAGTTAGTCTTCTCAGTGGCACCATCTTTTCTGAGAGGTTGGATATGAATTTCCCCATGTAGTTGATCATTCCATTAAACCTCTGCACGTCCTTTTTGCATTGTGGCTTTGGCATATTCTCAATGGCGGACACCTTTCTGGGATCTGGTCTGATGCCCTCACTGCTAAGGATATCTCCCACGAATGTCAGTTCTGTCACCCCGAGCTGGCATTTCTCTCTATTGAGCTTCAGGTTTGTTTTCCTTGTTGCTTCCAGCACTTTTTTCAGTCTCTCTTCATGCTCAGTTCTCGTGGTTCCCCATACTATGATGTCATCCATTGATGAATCAACTCCCTCCAGGTGCTCATAAATCATATGGATAGTTTTGTGATACACTTCAGGAGCTGAGGCAATGCCAAATGGTAACCTTAGGAATCTGTATCTGCCAAATGGACTGTTGAACGTGCACAGTCTTGAACTTGCTTCGTCCAATTTCATCTGCCAAAATCCTGATGATGCATCTAACTTGCTGAAATACTTTGCATTTGCAAACTGTGCCATGATTTCCTCACGTGTAGGAAGCTTGAAGTGCTCTCTCTTTATTGCTCTGTTTAGATCTCTTGGATCCAGGCAAATTCTGAGCTTTCCATTCTTTTTGTCCACTACGACGAGGGAACTCACCCACTCAGTTGGCTCATCTATCTTCCGAATCATGTTCAGACTTTCCATCCTGTCCAACTCTGCCTTCAGTTGCTTTTGAAGAGCAAACGGGACTTTTCTGCATGGATGTATGACCGGTGTCATACTTTTATCTACTCTGATCGTGTGTTCTCCTGGAATGCAGCCTAGACCCTTAAATAGGTCTTTGTACTCTTTCATGAGTTCATCATAGACTGTCTCTCCTTCCCTTTCCACAACGAGGACTCTCTTTACCAGGTTCAGTCTCTCACAGGCTTTTAAACCTAGTATGGCTTGCACATCCTTTGGCACCACGATTAATGCTAGCGTGTGCTCTCTGTCCTTGTGTGTTACTTTGACAATGCATCTTCCTTTCACTGGTATATCAGTACCTGAGTATCCTGTCACTTTCACTTTTATTCCATGTATCTTTGGTCTGGGTCTAATTTTCTTAAAATCAGTCTCTGATATCACATTAACTTGTGCTCCAGTATCCAATTTAAATGGAATGTGTATGTCATTCACTTTTAGTGTCAACATCCAGTCTCTTTCTTCCTTTTTGTTTTCAGACACAACATCTACATAGAACTCCTCTATCTCACTTTCATCTACTGTATGGACCTTGCTTTGTTGCGCTTGGTTCTTACAGCAACGGGCATAATGGTTGTTCTTGTTGCAACTATTGCATGTTTTATCATATGCTGGACACTTTTTTGGTGGATGCTGTGTACCGCATCGACTACATGACTTTCGATTGCCCCTTTCATTTTTGTTCACTGGCCACGCCTCTTTATTCACATTGGCGCTCTTTTTGTTAAACGGTTTGTATCCATTCATTCTCACTGCATCCACGTTGCAGCTATTGTCACTGAACAGCTCCTTTGCCTACGACTTCACAGTCTCTGTAGCCTTACACAGTGCTATGGCTTTTCCCAGGTCTAGATCTTGCTCTCTTAGCAGTCTTTCCCTTAGACCATTATCTGGAATACCACACACCAGTCTGTCTTTTATCAGCGAGTCTGTCAGTCCCCCAAATTCACATGTTTTGCTTCGGTTTCTCAGTTCAGTCACATACTGATCAATAGTCTCTCCCGTTTTCTGTACACATGTGAAAAATCTGTGCCTCTCAAACGTCACGTTACGTTTAGGTATGCAGTAGGCCTCAAACTGTTCCATTATTTTATCTAACTTCATTTTGTCTCCATCAGCAGCGAATGTGAAGTTATTATACACCTCCAGCGCTTCATCACCCACGACATGTAAGAACAGTGACGCTTTCATTTTATCACCTTTTTCGTCAGCTCCGATTGCTGATAAATACAACCCCAAACGTTGTTTGAACCTCCTCCAATTTTCAGCCACATTACCTGTCAACTGAAGCATCGCCGGTGGGTGTAAACCTTCCATTTTTTCTCTTCGTTAGCTATTCTCCAATGGTAAGCAACGATGTTCTCTTTTGGCTTGCTAATTTGTGGAGAGCTGATTTAACTTCAGATTTTTTCTCTTCATCTCCTTCAATCACTTCTGATACCATGTATTAATTTCTTTGTGGGTTCAATGACGAGACATTTATGAAAGAGAATGTCTTTTAATCTAAAGCTTGTTCAACTCTTTTAACAGCATTTACAGGAGACATCATGCTAGTGATGCATCCAGAACGAAACTGAAACTAAACTAAACTGCCTTGCTTGTCTCGGTCACATGCCCACTGCTGGTCAGGCACAAGCAATCAATACATGCAAACATGCTGGTAAGGCATCATAATCAAACAGGCAAATACCATCTCTATTTGCTGATATCATTACACTGGAGATCCAGGATAAGGCTCCAGCAGGGAGAAGTTATTGGTAGCATTGCAGGCCCTGAATCAGGAAAGACTGTATTTAATGGGAGAACACAAGGCCCAGTTGGAATACCTACAGTGCCAAGTCACTGAAGCCAAGGGAATTGAGTTCAGGTTGCGGGAAAAGAACGCCAGCTTGGCAAGTCAGGTTAGGGAACAAGAGGAGAAAGTACAGGAGGTAAAGGCAGCTTACAAGCTAGCGAGCAAATGGGGGTTTGAGGAGGCAGACCACGGCCCCTGTAAAGAGCGGATAGAAAATCTGAGCTTGGCTCTGAGGAAGGCAAAAGGCATGTTGTGCCTCATAAGCCCGAAGGCAGGTCAGGCGGAGTTTATGGGGAATGAGGGGAGGACAGTTCAACATCACCGGTAGTGCCCAGGGACAACCCGGTTGAGGGACAGGAGGTCTCATGACCACCACCCGTAGCGCCAAGCTTCAGCGAGGTCTGGCAGCAAGGGGGGGATGGAGCCAGAGCTGGGAGCAGAGGTGGAGCAACCCCCGCCAGAGAAGTACGAGCCGGGACCGATGTGCCCATCACGGCATTGGAGGTTCAGCCCACCCGTTAATGGTGACGATGAGGGACCCCTCCAAAACCAGTTCGTATTACCCTATAGCACCCAACAGCTTGCGGCTATGGTGAACCATATCACAAAGCTCTCCGAAAAAGGAGACCCCTCGATCCACTTCAGGGACATAGAGCAGGCAGCCAGCATCAATGACTGCGATGGCGCTGAGCCGGCCAAGATGCTGCTATTCTCCCTGGAGAGTAGTCTCCTCCAATCCCTCTCTGATGAGTGTAAGAATTGGGTAGAGCGGGTACGAGGAGCTTAGAGATGCGGTTCTGGAGGCCATGGGGATGAACGAGGGAAGTCCTTTCTCCCTTGTGGAGAGGATGGTCCAGCTCGCAGGGGAAACCCCGCAGGCTTTCACGGACAGGCTATGGCCGGTGTACCGGAGGGCCTGCCCAGAGACGCCGAACCGAGTGTTCCTGAACGGGGATCCCCTGGCCCATTGGTTCCTTTGCCTGGTGGCGAACAGCTTGCCACAGGTCTGGGTCAAGGCAGAAGTCTAGTTCAACCCCAAGAACCCCCAGACCACCGAACTTACGGTGATCAGGCAGTTGACACTGGCCTATAAAAATGGTAGGGGAGCCGATGCACACCCACAAGGGGAAGGTGCATGTGGTAAAACCCAGACCGGGTAGGAAAGAGTGGCACCAGGAAGGGAATAACCCCCCCAACACAAAGACGAATTGTTACGGGTGTGGGAAGGAAGGTCACTGGCAGAAGGTGTGCAAAAACCCTTGGAAAGATAACAAGGGAAAGAATTCCATAGCCCCAGCCCAAAAGGCGGAGGCAGGAATCCCTCCCGCAGCAGTCGAGTCACTTTTGGACACCATGAGGTCCTTATTAACTGGCCAGGGGAGAGTAGCAGCCGTTACCTGTGCTCTGCCCCCATTGGCCCCATCCAACCCGCAGCCCTGACTAGAGCCAGCACAGCCTGTTTACCTGTGTTCTCTCCGGTATGATGAATGGAAAAGACCCCTCTTGGAGATGGAGGTCAAAAAGGTGACGGGGACCTATCTGTTGGACACAGGGGCATCATGCACCGTGGTCTACTCAACTAACCCCACCACCTCGCCTCTATCTAACGGGGTCCCATGCAGTCTGTCGGGGTTCAGAGGCAAAGAACAGGCCAGCTCATTTTCCATCCTGTTCGCCATTCCGTTAGGACTGCTCCGCTCTAAGTGGACCTGTGCCCTGATGAAATGGGAAGTGGAGGGTGGAAGAGGGGTCCTGGGAGCCGACTTTATTGTTGGCCACGGGATCCTAGTAGATTTAAGAAATCATTGCCTATGGGGGGCAGGTAAAGGAAAGAACGGTGAGGTAGTAGTGATACCAGGAAAGGAAGGGAAGGGGACCGTGTGCACCATGAAACCCAAAGAGGGTTATAACCTCAAGCTCATGGTCAGTAACACCCCACAGGAGTTTCAGGCATTTGTGCAGGCCCACCTGGCCACATTTGCCACACACAAACACGACTGCGGGAGTGTAAGATTCGAAATTTTCAGCAATAATCACGCATGAAAATAGGGTTAATAAGACAGTTTTGTTGACCAAAGGAAGCTTGTACAGAAAAACCTTTGATAAAGGGGCATACAAAATGGCCGCCGGACCTCGTGATCGGTTTCGGGGACCATTTGATTTCTGTTACTGCAAGCCAGATAGGCTTGTGGATTGAGGACAGTAAGCCCGCGAAAGCCAGTATCGGGAAAACGAAACTCAGGGAACTGAGCATACATATTAATTGGATTCTAAGTACAGGACAGTCTTGGGTTACTGGATAAGGCCCATCAAGAAATGGGCGGACAATTGAATGAACACTTAAACCCATTTACTGTACAAAGGAAAACCGTTTGACAGCCATCAAGGGCAATCTCCAGACCGATCAATATACGAACCGAGTTACGATGACAAAGTAAAAGACATTATCGGCCCAGGAAGGCCAGTTAAGCTATCACCGGCTCCCGTTACAAGACAAAGCGCCCCTGCAGAGATTTCTGCCCGCCAAAAATATTACAAAGACAGGACTATGATCTGGCGGGAGATAAGACTGTCCCAAAAGGGTATAACTATGGATTTGAAAAGTCCATCAACGACACACTGGACGCTACGCTTCACTTCACGCTTTGCTTCGGAACTTCTATGACTCTCCAGTTAAGGCAGCACTTCGGTTTCGGAACGTGGTCAGTGTTCGGCCAGGCAAGGCTCGGCCACGACGGGAAGACGACAAGGGTGGCCCGGGTGCTTTTGTCGGGAGATCATCGACGACACAGGCCGAAGGAGAAGACACCCTCCAGCTCTGTTTCGAAGGATAACAATGACTGCATAAAGAAAGCAATTCGGTATCAGCGTCCCGTCCCGGGGAAGACCCTCAGAAGGACAATCATTATGACTGTATGAAAGGACACTCCAGGCCTAGCACTCCAGTGCCTCAACATTCCATTCAGTAACGGACTTTCCATGTGCAATTCTACAACATCACATCGGTAGCAGAGTCTACATGTGCATCCAGTTCTTCGGCAGCCTTTCAGTAAAGGTAACACAGTTTTAACGGATTTTCATCCATGACGAGCGCTCATCAAGGCTGTATCTGCTGCTGCATCGCGTAAGAAAACAAACTGCGCCAGAAGTTTCCAAATCCACGTGACGACGGAAAGCTGTGCCAAAAAGGCTGCGAACCCCCTTTTCGCGAATCTGCAAGTGGTGAGCATGATCCCGAGTTCCTCAAGTCGAAACTTAGTTTAGGTCTAGGGGAGGGGGTTAAGGGTAATCGTAATGTGTTTCCCCTTTTACGATGTGCCGTGTGTTCCCCATTTCCATAGAGTTAAGTTTATAGATATGTGCATACTTGTAGTTACTTTAATCTGTGCTTATGACATGTATTTTATAATGCTGCAAACTGTTTAATAATAAAAGCATCCATTTCGTGCTATTCAACCTGGTCTATTGAGTTTTTCTCTGCACTACAGTTCCCGGCACCTAAGTCCAAGGTCTAGAACCGTAGGGAAGAGTGGGTCGAACCACTCAAGGGTAATTATTGCACGAAGCCTGGTAGGAGACCAGAACGAGCAAGAGAAACCCCCTACAGAGATGGCGACCACGGCAGGACCTTGGCAGCAGGAATGTAGTGTGTTAGATCAAGGTCTGAATAAACGAAATGTGATGGATGAGAGAATAGCGGATTATGTTTTTGGGAAGGTAAACCTTACAAAACAATGGATATCTGACCTATTAAGGGATAGGCACCCGCTAGACGCAGCCATCAAGTGGACAGAAAGCAAAGAGCATAAGAAATCGTTAGAAAAGGTGGTTTGGCTGATGTGCTACAAGAAGCAAGTCCAGCTTTTGGACCAGGTCGTTGTAGCACAGACAGCCCAGATCAAAGGGTTACTAACAGAAGTAGAGGAAAAGGTTGCGGGAGGCCAGAAACTGATTCAATCGCTTAACGCGCTGAATCAGGAACGCCAATCTGTAACTCACCGCCATGAGACCAGGATAGATTACTTGGAGTGTCAGGTCGTTGAGGCCAAGGCCAGTGAAGGTAGAATGAGAGAGAGCTGTTTCCGCCTAGCTAAGCAGATAGCGGCACAGGAGGAAAGTATTTTGGGGGCTAGGGCAGCATATAAGATGGCCATGGAGGATAGATCTGGGAACACCAACCATAGCGCTTGCCACAGGGAGCTGGAGGACCTGAGAGCGGCCCTAGCAAAGGCAAACGGCTTGGTGTGTCTCATAAACCCAACAGCGAGCCAGCTACTGTTAGCCAAGGAATCCAAAAGACCGATTCCACAAGAGGCAGTTGGGGTACCAACCCCCGAGCCCTCGGCAACTCCCGCCTATACTGAGTCTTGGACTCCGGGGAAGGAAATGGAGAAGTCAGACACAGAGGTTCTTGAGGTAGAGCAACACCAGGTAGTAGAGTCGGGACCGGCACCGATGTGTCCCACGCGACACCGGAGGCTCGGTCCAGGCGCCAATGATGGCGAGGACGGACCCCTTGTGAACCAGATCATAATGCCCCATAGCGCATGACAGCTAAGGGAAATGATCAGTCACATCCCAAAACTCTCCGAGTCAGGAGATCCCTCCATCCATTTTAGGGACGTGGAGCAGACCGCAGCAGTTAATGACTGCGACGGGGTTGAACAGTCCAAAATGCTGCTGTTCTCCCTGGACAGCTCGCTCCTCCAGTGTCTCCCTGACGAGAGCAAGAGAGGGCACAAGGAGTATGAGGAGTTACGGGACGAGATCCTGGAGATTATAGGGGAGAGTGACAGAACTCCGTTCCTCCAATTGGAAAGGACGGTACAGCTAGAGGGAGAACCCCCACGGGTTTTCGCCGGAAGGTTGTGGCCAGTGTATCGGCGCAGCTGTCCGGGCGGGCCGGACCGGAACGGGCTGAATGATGACCAAAGGGCTCATTGGCTCCGGTGTCTGGTCGCCAATTGCTTGCCACCGGTGAGGGAGTAGGCCAAAGCATGGTTTGACCCTACTAACCCCCGCTCCACGGAGGACGTAGTACTTGATCAGCTCACGATAAGTTACAGGAACAACAAGAGTAGGGATGTGCCTTCCTCAAAGGGAAAGGTGCATGAGGCGAGGCCTGCAGCTCCTGCTAAAAAGGAATGGCATCAGGAGGGGAATCGCCCTCCCCAAGCCAAGAGCAGTTGTTACGGGTGTGGGAAGGAGGGTCATTGGCGCCGAGACTGTAAAAATCCCTGGAAGGATTTAAAGGGAAAAACTTCCCCAGCCCCAGCCCAAACACCCATCTGGGAGAAAGGAGCCGAGGGGTCGATACATCCCGATGCAATCGAGTCAATCATACAGACAATGCGGTCTCTGATGACCTCGCAGGGGAAAATAGCTGTCACCACCGGCCTTGGCGCTCCCGAAACTCCGATCGCTGTACCCAAGTGACTAGAGTCGGCGCAGCCCGTCTACCTGTGTCCGCTCCGCTAAGATGCATGGAGACGACCCCTCGTAGAGATGGAGGTAGAGGAAGTGAAGGAAACCTATCTGTTGGACACGGGAGCATCGTGCACCGTAATCCACGCAGATAACCCCACCGCCTCGCCTCTGTCCACCGGTGTCCCATATCGTCTGTTGGGCTTCACGGGCGAAGAACAGGCTGGCGCACATTCCCTTCCCCTCTCCATTCGTTTAGGACTGCTCCGCACCACGTGGAAGTGTATCCTGATGAAGTAGGAGGTGGGAGGTGGAACGGGAGTCCTGGGGTCTGATTTCTTGGTAGCCCACGGGATCCACGTGGACCTGAGAAATCATTGTCTCTGGGGAGAGGGTACGAGTGTGAGGGAGATAGAAAGTGTTAAGGAAACTCCTACGAAGGCGCGGGTTGGCCGGCGAGAAGTAAAATTCTTGGGTCTAACCCTATGCGCTGGCGAGAGAACCGTAGACCAGGAGGATGAGCCGGAATCAGTGCAAAATCCGCCGGTCTGCGCCACTCATACAGTAGAGGTGTCCCGACGCAAAAGGTGGTTTAACATGAAGCGGTGTAAGCTGTTTAAGCCAGGTGCACAAGGGCCAACAACAGGGGCCAAGTCTGAGGACAAAAATCCTCAGCCTGCGACAGAGTCACAGACTACACAGGCCGGAACTGTAGCCTGCGTGAAGGGAGGAGTCATCCCAATGGAGTGGGAGGTCTCCCCTCTAATTTGGGATTCGGACGAGGAAGAGCCCGAACAGCTCGACCCCGCCCTTAACCCGATCATGGAGGAGGAAGAGTCAGAGGACGAAGATCCCGCCCTTGACTCAAGCTTAGGGGAGGTAGGGATTGGGGGCGGAGACTCACAACCTGTAGGGACAGGTGAGGTGGAGCCGGATGCCACAAATCCCGGCCCTGGGGGGGCGGAGCCAGAGGGAAGGGAGCCGGAGCCGGCAGCTGTGGTGGAACCACAGGCTGTGACGGTGAAAGTCCCGACCCCCGGTCCGTCAGCCCTGGGAGCCTCGCCCAAGGCATCCCCTCGTAGGTCGACTCGAACGCCTCAGCCCAGAAAGCCTTGGCCAAATTCTCCTTATTTCCCCCAACCTCGTTCCAGAGCAGCCCAGGAAAGGCACGGTTCCCGTTCAGCAGCAACAGGCTGCGGGGGATCAAAGCCGAAGGTCAGTGCAGCCCCGCCACAGGGAGCGGCACGCTGCAGCCCTCACAGGAATTAAGTAGGCCGTCCGAAGGAGGGCGGCGCCGTACATAGGTTTAGGTAATGATAAGTTAAGCTAGGTAATTATAATGATAGTTTAAGGTATGTAAAGTTTAAGATGATGGGGGTGTTTTAAAAGGTAGTTTTCGAAGTCTGCCCAGAATGTGTGGTTGTTTGGAAGCGGGGTCAAGGGACCCGCGCGTCCATTTAATTAAGCCAGCACCTATTGGGAGCCTGGCTACATCATCTTATCGATTACAGAAACCAGGGATACAATGGAAAGGATTCTCGTAGCGCTCGCGGCGATCGGGTGCGGGCTGGCCTACCGAGGCCGCACCAAAGACGTCATCGTGTTCAGATGTTCCGGGGACACAGCCCCCATCGCAACGGATGGAACGGGGAAGCGAGAGGTTGAGGAAACCGCCACCTACTTCCACCAAGGGAGATGGCCAGGATGGCTGGGGACGAATTCTATGGAATACTCCAGCAATTTCGGTTTTGCCTGCCAAAAGACTTCGTTATCATGCCCTCGGGTGAGGATCCTTGCACCCAGAGTCAGCGTTACCGTGGGAAAGAGGATCTGTTTGGTGTGTAATGGGAACATACTGCTAAGTAGATGGTGGTGGCTGCGAAAGCTGGGAAAGGACGTGAAGAACTCTACTATCGAGTGGGAACGACTGGGTAACAATACCCATCGGACAATTACGGGGACTCACGGACAATTACGTGTGTGTTGGGACAAATGGTGGGAACCAGATGAAGGGATACATGTCTGTATGTGGGGTTCAAAACGCGTTTGCCCCAAGGGCGTATCCATCTTTTTCCAGAGGCAGTGGCAGGATGAAGGGAAAGGGATGAGATGGGATGTCAGCACTCGAGCGTGCGGAGCCCCATTCTCCCCGATTACGGTAAACGCCACTGAACTCATCACCCGCCCACGCAAGCCCCTGCCCACGATTCCGGTAGCACTAGCCCAGAAGGAAGGGTGCCCCACCACCACAAAGGGACCCGGGAATGGTTTAGTATTGGTACCCACCGGTCAGGTGCTGTACCAAGGGGTACACTACGCGGTGGCCTCAGTGATTTTAAACCTCACTGAGGTACGATTGCTGGAGTGGTGTCCCAAGGAGATGGAACAGTTGTACCAGGTCCTGTTAACCCGAATGTTCAGACAATTTTACGAGTTTGACTTTGCCGATGTCGACAAGGCCCAATTATACACCACACCACAGGAAGTTTTGGATCGGGTAGGGAGGCAAAGAAGGGGTACTGTAAATGACATTTTCACTGCTTTTAACACCGGGACGTCTGTTGTCAACGCTCGAGACAACGTGGAGCTGCAGACACAGATCACTGGTTTAAAAACCCAGTTAAGGAACATACTGACTGACGAAAATAAGGTAGTGGGTTCTGAGATACATGAGGACCAGGCCATGACACTACACTTAAAAGAAATAATTGCTGAACTGGAGAAACACACTAGAACGGTAAATGCACTCATTAAGGAGGATCGGAATGCGTCCGATCAGGCTGCGCAGAACGAGGCCTGTGTGCTATACGGGGCGTGGTTACTGGGCAAGGGCCGCAGTAATCTGGAGGATTTAAAACAAGGTTTGGTCCCGTCCTGGATCAGCAACAAGCATTTGCAAGCGCTCCACCCTTTTGAGAACGCATTAAGCCCGTGCCAGCTCAGACTAGCTGCAGAGGCGTACCCAGTCCCAGTGGACTGCGGACGCTCAAATCACACTATCATGGGAATAGTGGTAAGGATGCCGGTGTTGGGTCCCGCAGCAAAGCCTGCCCCGGTATACAGGGTGGAGAACATTGGAGTCATTCAGGGGGGTGCGCACATTCGTTACGCAGTGTTCACGCCTTATGTCATCAGATGGAAGCGTACGATGACAGGCACCGACCTCTCGGGGTGTCGTAGCCAGGGAGCACACATCATCCTGTGTCCTCAGCACTTGAATGCCTTTTTGAAACCACAGTGCGGGTTCAGAGCCGCTAGCGCGAAGCCGATAAATTGCACCATGGAGGCAATGGCAAAGGACCATGTGCCCCCGCAGGTGGCATATATCGGAGGTGGGACATACTGTGTCACCACTGCAGCGCCTCACTGCCGCCACAGACAGCACGAGTGGTGTCCGGTCAGTGACAGCAGTTTCTGTTTCAAACCCAGGGCTGAAGTTCAAGTGGCACAACAACGAATTGTCCCCATTCCTGCACCTTCCACCGTTCACCTAACTGTAAAAGAGAATTTCACGGACTTCCAGCGATTCATTGTGCATTTTGGTTATGTCATTCCCCCTCTCCCCGAACACCTCACCAAGATTTTAAAAGCCGTTATAGTTTCACAGAAGCATTTCTACACACTGGAGCAGAAGACATTAGAGATAGGGAAAGACATACTGGACATAGTCACCCCACCATGGTGGGACCTGTTCACTAATATAGAGATCCCGGCCTGGATTAGAATAGCATCCCACATCCTAGTAGTGTGTCAGGTTTTAATTGTAATATTCCTACTGTTCGTGCATTGCAAGAGAGGCAAACGCCTCCAGAGGCACGAGAACACAGGAGAATGGAGAGAACACTATGTACGAGTGGGAGAAGAGGACACCCCAGTTTAAGCTGCTAAGTATTAAAAGTTAAAGCGTCCCTCCACTCTTGATTTTAGCCACTGCATGATTTAAGTGTGTGAATACTGTTGTGTTATGGCCGTTGATAAAATTTTCGGTTTTTGATTAATAAAAGATGTATGCAGGTGGTGCAAGGCGTATTGGCCCCCTTCACATCTGAAAGATGAATGTGTTATAGTTTAAGATAATACTGTCTATGATTGTCCAATTGTACACAGGTAGTTTTTCTGAAATGGGAACTGCATGTGTCGTGAGGGTCATAGATAGTTAATTGCCAGGAATGTTTGGATGTGAGGAATCAGGGAAAATTTGCTCACCAAGGATTGTTGATACTTTAAGCAAGCTATCAGTATCACAGGGGGGACTGTAAGATTCGAAATTTTCAGCAATAATCACGCAAGAAAGTAGGGTTAATAAGACAGTTTTATTGACCAAAGGAAGCTTGTACAGAAAAACCTTTGATAAAGGGGCATACAAAATGGCCGCCAGACCTCGTGATCGGTTTCGGGGACCGTTTGATTTCTGTTACTGCAAGCCAGACAGGCTTGTGGATTGAGGACAGTAAGCCCGCGAAAGCCAGTATCGGGAAAACGAAACTCAGGGAACTGAGCATACATATTAATTGGATTCTAAGTACAGGACAGCCTTGGGTTACAGGATGAGGCCCATCAAGAAATGGGCGGACAATTGAATGAACACTTAAACCCATTTACTGTACAAAGGAAAACCGTTTGACAGCCATCAAGGGCAATCTCCAGACCGATCAATATACGAACCGAGTTACGATGACAAAGTAAAAGACATTATCGGCCCAGGAAGGCCAGTTAAGCTATCACCGGCTCCCGTTACAAGACAAAGCGCCCCTGCAGAGATTTCTGCCCGCCAAAAATATTACAAAGACAGGACTATGATCTGGCGGGAGATAAGACTGTCCCAAAAGGGTATAACTATGGATTTGAAAAGTCCATCAACGACACACTGGACGCTACGCTTCACTTCACGCTTCACTTCGGAACTTCTACGACTCTCCAGTTAAGGCAGCACTTCGGATTCAGAACGTGGTCGGTGTTCGGCCAGGCAAGGCTCGGCCACGACGGGAAGACGACAACGGTTGCCCGGGTACTTTTGTCGGGAGATCATCGACGACCCAGGCCGAAGGAGAAGACACCCTCCAGCTCTGTTTCAAAGGATAACAATGACTGCATAAAGAAAGCAATTCGGTATCAGCGTCCTGTCCCGGGGAAGACCCTCAGAAGGACAATCATTATGACTGTATGAAAGGACACTCCAGGCCTAGTGTGGTGTATGTAACCTGTTCCACCTTAAGAGAACTACCTTAAGAGATGTACTACTTTCTCTTGGCTGCTGTATACTGTAATACTGGTGGTGACCACACCGGTATATAAGTGTTGTGTAGGGATTTGCTGGGCAGTTCAGCCCTGACCTCCGAATAGTAAAGACCTGTTAAAGTTATTCTTGTGGTCTGTGTCCAGTGATTTATAATAAGCATAACTGAGACACACAGACTTAACAGTGGCGACGAGTCCGATCTTACCCTGCGGCAGTTTTACATCCAAGGCAGCTTCGTCCTCAGAACGGGCGTCGAGAAGAGGCATCCGCCCTCATCATCCTGCTGAGCACCATCACACGGGAGGCATCGAGAACCTGGGTTAAAAAGAAAAATTCTGACCACGAAGCCCTCCATCAGCGACAGGCAGCGATCATCCCTTCTACCACGGTGGTGGGTAAGCCGATCAGCGACACGAGCAGAAAGTCGGCCGCGTTGACTGTGGAGTGTGGGAGGGAAAACGGAGGAAAAAGGGCGGAGAACTCGACCACGGCCGGTGAAAAGGACCGGGCTGCATGCGGGGCTGAGAGGCGCAACAGCAGGGGAAGCATGAATGCCCACGGGAACCGCGGGGGAGTAAAAGCAGCGTCGGGGAATTGAGAACCGCTGGGGAGGCGAGAACGGCAGCAGCATGGCAATCGCCATTGCAGCTAGCGGGGGAAGAAGGCAAACGCGGGAATCCGCCATTGTAGTCGGCAGGGGAAGAAGACGAGCGCGGGAAAGACCGCCAAGCGCAGGAAGCCGCCATTTTAGTAGGCGGGGGAAGAAGACAAGCGCGGGAAGCCGCCATTTTGAGAAAAAGAAAAATTTTAAAACTTGCAAGAATGCCTAAACATGGGAACATTAATACCTTTGATAGCGATATCGAAGATTGGACCACGTATGTAGAACGCATGGAAGTTTATTGTAAAGCAAATAAGGTATCAGATGATGAGAAAGCACTAACCTTATTAAGCTCAATGGGTGCGAAGACATACGGGCTATTGAAGCACCTTCTGTCACCAGATAAACCGGCGGATCAGACTTTCGCGAATATTGTTACTGTCCTGAAAAATCATTTAAACCCCACGCCGCTGATGATAGCGGAACGATTTAAATTTTACAGAAGAACGCAGCTGAAAGACGAAAGCAACGCTGAATTTTTAATTGAACTGCATAAGCTATCAAAGTACTGTCAGTTTGGAACAGGACTAGCATATGCGCTGAGAGATAAATTTGTGTGTGGATTGTTAAAAGAAGGATCACAAAAGCGACTGCTTGAGGAGAATGAGCTTACGCTTGATAAAGCTGTCACTATTGCAGCATCGCACGAAGCCGCAGCGAGAGGCACTGCGGAAATGCAGCTACGGTCACCGGAACTCAGCACCAATCAAATGGTCTGGCGTACAGTAAAATGTTATCGTTGTGGAAAGACAACGCACGATCAGAACCAGTGCTGGTTCAAAAATCAGGAATGCAGAAAATGTGGCAGGCTTGGTCACATAGCTAAAGTATGCTGGTCAGGAAAGAAGACCAGCAACAAAAAGTCACCGCAGGAAAAGTACAGAAAGGTACACAAGGTGACAGAGAACAGTTCGAACGAACAGAAGTCAAATTCAGACTCCAGCAGTAATGAACTGGGTAGTCTAAGAGTACACAATGTTGGTAATGAAGCGGACCTCCAAACAATCTGGGTCACACTTCAGATAGCAGGAGTCCAAGTGAAGATGGAATTGGACACTGGATCGGCATTGACGGTCATGAATAAGCAAGATTACAAAAGGTTATTCCCACATATTCCCCTACGGGATACGGAGATTGTATTGAAAACATACACGGGGCAAAGAGTATACCCCATCGGGAAGATAGAGGTAAAGGTGGTCCACAAGGGCAAAGAAAGCCGAGGAATGGACTTATATGTGCTACCTGAGGGAGGTCCACCACTACTGGGACGGGAGTGGATTAGGAAAATAAATATGGGCTGGCATTCCTTAAAAGCACTAACGGTAGATTCCGGTAAAAAAGATGTCAAACCTAAACGATTGTCCAGAATATTGGACGATGCTAAAGAGGTGTTCCAACAGGGACTGGGAACACTGAGAGGAATTACGGCAAACATCAAGGTTGAAGAACATGCAAACCCGAAAGTTTTCAAAGCCAGACCGGTACCTTATGCGATACGACCTGCTGTGGAAGCTGAGCTGGAAGGGCTAGAACGTTCAGGAGTACTGTCTAAGGTAGACTGGAGTGAGTGGGCCACGCCCATTGTCCCCGTCATGAAGCGTTCATCGAGCAACAAGCCGGGGGAACCGGGGAAGGTTCGCATCCGTGGAGATTTCAAGATCACTGTTAATCCGGTGCTTCACACGGTGCAGTATCCGCTTCCGCGGATTGAGGATATCTTCGCTTCGTTGTCTGGTGGGAAACACTTCACCAAGATGGACCTGGCGCAGGCGTACTTACAGATGGAAGTTGAGGAAGAGTCACGCCAGTATCTCACGATCAACACGCATAGAGGCTTGTTTTTGGAGTGGCATCGGCTCCAGCAATTTGGCAGAGGGCCATGGAGCAGGTATTACAGGGAATTCCAGGCACACAATGTTACCTGGATGATATTCTGATTGCAGGAGATGATGACGAGGAACACCTTGCAAATTTGGAACTGGTGCTCACCAGATTGAAAGAATATAGACTTCGAGTTAATCGCCAGAAATGTGAGTTCTTTCAGAAGCGGATCTCGTACTGTGGTCATGTCATTGACCAGGAGGGGCTTCATAAGTCTCCTGACAAGATCGAAGCTGTTGTGAAGGCTCCCGCTCCGGATAATGTATCCCAGTTGAGGTCGTTCCTAGGGTTGATTAACTATTACCAAAAGTTTCTGCCAAATTTATCCACGGTGCTGCACCCGCTGAACGCTCTTCTGCAGAAGGGAGTACCATGGAAGTGGAGCGAGGACTGTAAGAGGGCCTTTCGCAAAAGCAAGGCATTGATCAACTCAGAGGAAGTGTTGGCTCACTTCAACCCAACGCTGCCTATTCATTTGGCTTGTGATGCTTCTCCATATGGTATTGGGGCAGTACTCTCACACAAGTTGCCAAATCGCCTGGAGAGGCCAGTTGCGTTCGCATCCAGATCACTGAACTCCGCTGAGCGCAACTATGCTCAGATAGATAGGGAGGCTCTCAGCCTTGTGTGGGGAGTAAAGAAGTTTAATCATTACCTGCAGGGCCAAAAGTTTACACTTCTGACAGACCACCAGCCGTTGGTATCCATTTTTAACCCTAAGAAGGGTGTTTCGGTGATGACAGCACAGAGACTCCAGAGATGGTCCCTTTTCCTAGGGGCACATCAATGCTGATGGGCTGTCGCACCTGCCACTACCTACAGAGGAGGAGGCACCGACGGTTGACCCTGTTGAGTTATTTCACTCGACCATCATCGAATGTTTACCAGTCACCAATGCAAGTATTGAAAGAGAAACCAGGAACGACCCAACACTGTCCCGGGTCTACAAAGTGACAGTGAAGGGATGGCCAGCACATGGTGATCCACTGTTACCGGCATTCTCAGCAAGACGAGAACAGCTGTCCGTCTGTCAAGGAACATTGATGTATGGAACAAGGGTGATTATTCCTCCTAAGTTAAGAGAGAGAGTTCTAAAGGGACTGCATGAAGGTCATCTGGGGGGAGTCAAGATGAAAAGCCTTGCTAGGGCTTATGTGTGGTGGCCGGGTATCGACCAACAGATAGAGGATCTGACGAAAAGCTGCTCAGGGTGCCAAAAAGTGCAAAATGCACCTCCGATTGCACCGCTGCATCCATGGGAATGGCCTTCAACCCCATGGCAACGTGTACATATTGACTTTGCTGGACCATTCATGGACTCCATGTTTTTAATTGCGGTGGACGCACATTCTAAATGACCAGAAGTGATTAAGATGACTACCACTACCTCGGAAAAGACGATCGCGGTGCTAAGAACGATATTTGCAAGAAATGGATTGCCAGAACAAATATGTTCAGACAACGGACCGCAGTTCATGTCAGAAGAATTCCAGAAATTCATGAAGAAGAATGGGGTGAAACATTATACCTCTGCCCCATATCATCCGGCTACAAACGGGTTGGCCGAGAGATTTGTACAAACGTTCAAAAAAGCAATAAAGGCCATGAGCGAAGATCAGATTCCACTACAACACAAGGTGGACAAATTCCTACTGGCATATCGAAACGCCACTCATGCAGTGACAAACCAAAGTCCTGCCATGATGTTCTATAACAGCAGGTTGCGGTCCAGGTTGGACTTGTTAAAACCAAATGTGCGGAGGGAAGTTGAAAACAAACAGTTCCAGCATATAAATAACAAGACCACTCGGAGTTTCGAAATAGGACAACCAGTGTTAGCCCGGGACTATAAAAACGAGAAATGGCAATCTGGAACAATTCGGGCCAGACAAGGACCCCTGATGTACACGGTAGATATTGGTGAAAATGTAATACGGCGTCATGCTGACCAACTGGTAGAATCGAGAACAAGGGTCGAACCCATGGTTACGGCAGAGACAACCGTGGAAGAAGTTAGTGAACCTGAAGCATCTACCTCAGAAGTGAATGTACCTGATGATGATGTCCAATCCATAAGAGACCAACTAGATGAGTCACCCCAGCAACGAGAATCAGAGACCCCTGAAAGGCGTTATCCAACTCGAATCAGGAGGCCTCCTCAGAGACTGAATCTTTGAACTGTTTTGCATGAAGTTGTATATATATATATGTTATTATGTTATGTTAAATGGGGATATAACTGTTAAGCTAAAAAGGGAGGATTGTGGTGTATGTAACCTGTTCCACCTTAAGAGAACTTCCTTAAGAGATGTACTACTTTCTCTTGGCTGCTGTATACTGTAATACCAGTGGTGACCACACCGGTATATAAGTGTTGTGTAGGGATTTGCTGGGCAGTTCAGCCCTGACCTCCGAATAGTAAAGACCTGTTAAAGTTATTCTTGTGGTCTGTGTCCAGTGATTTATAATAAGCATAACTGGGACACACAGACTTAACACCTAGCACTCCAGTGCCTCAACATCCCATTCGGTAACGGACCTTCCATGTGCAAATCTACAACATCACATCGGTAGCAGAGTCTACATGTGCATCCAGTTCTTCGGCAGCCTTTCAGTAAAGGTAACACAGGTTTAATGGATTTTCATCCATGACGAGCGCTCATCAAGGCTGTATCTGCTGCTGCATCACATAAGAAAACAAACTGCGCCAGAAGTTTCCAAATCCACGTGACGACGGAAAGCTGTGCCAAAAAGGCTGCGAACCCCCTTTTCGCGAATCTGAAAGTGGTGAGCATGATCCCGAGTTCCTCAAGTTGAAACTTAGTTTAGGTCTAGGTGTGGTGTATGTAACCGTTCCACCTTTAAGAGAACTATTTTAAGAGATGCACTACTTTATCTTGGCTGCTGTATACTGTAATACCGGTGGTGACCACACCGGTATATAAGTGCTGTGTAATGATTTATTGGGCAGTTCAGCCTGACCTTCGACTAGTAATGACCTGTTGAATTTATTCTTCTGGTCTGTGTGCAGTGATTCTTATTAACAATAACTAGAACACACAGACTTAACAGTGGCAACGATGACGATCTTACCCTGCGGCAGAGATATATCCAAGGCAGTTTAACGGGCGTTGAGAAGAGGCATCCGCCCTCATCATCCTGCTGAGAAAAGACTCGGGTCTGAAGAGCAAGGAAGAATCCTGACACGAAGCCTTCCATCAGCAACAGGCAGTGATCGTCCCTTCTATCACGGTGGTGGGTAAGCCGATCAGCGACGAGCAGCAAGTCGGCCACGTTGGCTGTGAAGTAGGGGAGGGAAAAACGGAGGATATAAGGGCAGAGAACTCGACCACGGCCGGGGAAAAGAGCCGGACAGAAGTCGGGGCTAGAGGCGCTGAGACTGGGGCAGCGTAAGGCACGGTAGCCGTGGTGAATGCAAACGCAGCCGGTGTAAAAGACCGGGCTGCAAGCGGGCTGGGAGACACAACAGCGTCGAGAGAGACCTCGACGGCGACCGGGGAAAAAGGCCGGGCAGCTACCGAGGCCGCGAGGCGCGGGAGAAGATAATAAAATAAAAATTTTAAAAAACCGCGGAGAACTCAGCCGCAGCCGGGGGAAAGGACCGGACTGCAAGAGGGGCTGGGAGGCACGATTTGAGAACCGCTGGGGAGGGCGAACGCAGCAATATGGCAATTGCCATTACAGCCAGCGGGGGAGAAAGGCAAACGCGGGAAGCCGCCATTTTCGTAAGCGGGGGAAGAAGACAAGCGCGGGAAACCGCCATTTAAAAAAAAAAAAAAAAAATGTCTTTTTGTTTCTCAAGAAGATTGCGAGGATGCCTAAGCATGGTAACATCAACGATTTCGATGCCGATGTTGAAGATTGGGCCACGTATGTAGAACGCATAGAGATTTATTGTAAGGCAAATAAAATATCAGATGAAGATAAAGCACTAACCTTACTAAACTCAATGGGTGCGAAGACATACAGGCTATTGAAGCATCTTCTATCACCAGCTAAACCGGCGGATCAGGCTTTCGCTAATATTGTTGCTGTCCTGAGAAATCATTTGAACCCCACACCGCTGATGTTAGCGGAACGATTTAAATTTTATGCGAGAACGCAACTGAAAGAGGAAAGCAACGCGGAGTATTTAATTGAACTGCATAAGCTAGCGAAATACTGTTAGTTTGGGAAAGACTGACAGAGGCACTGAGAGACAAATTCGTGTGTGGATTGTCGAAAGAAGGAACACAAAAGCGGCTGCTTGAAGAGAATGATCTTACACTTGATAAGGCTGTCACTATTGCAGCATCGCACGAAGCCGCAGCGAGAGGCACTGCAGAAATGCAGCTGAAGGCAACGGTACTCAGCGTAGATCAAATGGGTTTGGGCACAGCGAAATGTTATTGTTGTGGAAAGACAACACACGATCAGAACCAATGCTGGTTTAAAAATCAGGAATGTAGAAAATGTGGCAAGCTTGGTCACATAGCTAAAGTATGCCGGTCAGGAAAGAAGACCAGCAACAAAAAGTCACCGCAGGAAAAGTGCAGAAAGGTACATAAGGTGGCTGAGAAGAGTTCGGATGAACAGAATTCGGATTCAGACTCCAACAGCAAGGAACTGGGTAGTCTGAGAATTCACAATGTGAGTAAGGAAGCTGACCGACAAACTATCTGGGTCACACTTCAGATAGCAGGAGTCCAAGTGAAGATGGAATTGGACACCGGATCGGCATTGACGGTCATGAATAAGCAAGATATCAAAAGGTTATTCACACATATTCCCCCACGGGATACGGAGTTAGTATTACAAACATACACGGGGCAAAGAGTATACCCCATCGGAAAGATAAAAGTCAAGGTGGTACACAAGGGCAAAGAACACCAAGGAATGGACATATATGTACTACCTGAGGGAGGTCCACCACTTCTGGGACGGGAGTGGATCAGGAAAATAAATATGGACTGGCACTCCCTAAAAGCAATAACGGTAGATTCCGGAAAAAAAGATGTCAAACCTGAACGATTGTCCAGAATATTGGATGAGGCTAAAGAGGTGTTCCAACAGGGACTGGGAACACTGAGAGGAATTACAGCAAAAATCAAGATTGCTGAACATGCAAACCCAAAATTTTTCAAAGCCAGACCGGTACCTTATGCAATACGACCTGCTGTGAAAGCTGAGCTGGAAGGGCGAGAACGTTCAGGAGCACTGTCTAAGGTGGACTGGAGTGAGTGGGCCACGCCCATTGTTCCCGTCATGAAGCGTTCATCGAGTAACAAGCCAGGGGAACCGGGGAAGGTCCGCATCTGTGGAGACTTCAAGATCACGGTTAATCCGGTGCTTCACACGGTGCAATATCCGCTTCCGCGGATTGAGGATATCTTTGCTTCATTGTCTGGTGGGAAACACTTCACCAAGATAGACCTGGCGCAAGCGTACTTACAGATGGAAGTTGAGGAAGAGTCGCGCCAGTATCTCACAATCAACACGCACAGAGGCTTGTATCGATATAATAGACTGGTTTTTGGAGTGGCTTCGGCTCCAGCAATTTGGCAGAGGGCCATGGAGCAGGTATTACAGGGAATTCCAAGCACTCAATGTTACTTGGATGATATCCTGATTACAGGAGATGACGATGAGGAACACCTTGCAAATTTGAAACTGGTGCTCACCAGATTGAAGGAATATGGACTTCGAGTTAATCGCCAGAAATGTGAGTTCTTTCAGAAACGGGTCTCGTACTGTGGTCATGTCATTGACCAGGAGGGGCTGCACAAGTCACCTGACAAGATCGAAGCTGTTGTGAAGGCTTCCGCTCCGGAAAATGTATCCCAGTTGAGGTCGTTCCTAGGGTTGATTAACTATTACCATAAGTTTCTGCCAAATCTATCCACGGTGCTGCACCCACTGAACGCTCTTTTGCAGAAGGAAGTACCATGGAAGTGGAGCGAGGACTGTAAGAAGGCCTTTCGCAATAGCAAGGCATTGATCACCTCAGAGGAAGTGTTGGCTCACTTCAACCCAACGCTACCTATTCGTTTAGCTTGTGATGCTTCTCCTTATGCTATTGGAGCAGTACTCTCACACAAGTTGCCAAATGGCTTGGAAAGGCCAGTCGCATTTGCATCCAGATCACTGAACTCCGCTGAGCGCAACTATGCTCAGATAGATAGGGAGGCTCTCAGCCTTGTGTGGGGAGTAAAGAAGTTTAATCATTACCTGCAGGGCCAGAAGTTTACACTGCTGACAGACCACCAGCCGTTGGTATCCATTTTTAACCCTAAGAAGGGTGTTTCGGTGATGACAGCACAGAGGCTCCAGAGATGGTCCCTTTTCCTAGGGGCACATCAATATCAGATAGAATTCAAAGGTACAAAGCAGCATGGTAATGCTGATGGGCTGTCGCGCCTGCCACTACCTACTGAGGAGGAGGCACCGACGGTTGACCCGGTGGAGTTATTTCACTCGACCATCATCGAATGTTTACCTGTCACCAATGCAAATATTGAAAGGGAGACTAGGAATGACCCGACACTGTCCCGGGTCTACGAATTGACAGTAAAGGGATGGCCAGCCCATGGTGATCCACTGTTACCGGCATTCTCAGCAAGACGAGAACAGCTGCCCATCTGTCAGGGAACATTGATGTATGGAACAAGGGTCATTATCCCTCCTAAGTTAAGAGAGAGAATTCTAAAAGAACTACATGAAGGTCATCTGGGGGGAGACAAGATGAAAAGCCTTGCTAGGGCTTATGTGTGGTGGCCGGGTATCGACCAACAGATAGAGGATCTGACGAAAAGCTGCTCAGGGTGCCAAAAAATCCAAAATGCACCTCCAATTGCACCGCTGCATCCATGGGAATGGCCTTCAACCCCATGGCAACGTGTACATATTGACTTTGCTGGTCCATTCATGGACTCCATGTTTTTAATTGCGGTGGACGCACATTCTAAATGGCCAGAAGTAATTAAAATGACTACCACTACCTCGGAGAAGATGATCGCGGTGCTAAGAATGATATTTGCAAGAAATGGATTGCCAGAGCAAATATGTTCAGACAGCGGACCACAGTTCGTGTCAGAGGAATGCCAGAAATTCCTGAAGAAGAATGGGGTGAAACATTATACCTCTGCCCCATATCATCCAGCTACGAATGGGGTGGCCGAGAGGTTTGTACAAACGTTCAAAATGGCAATAAAGGCCATGAGCGAAGATCAGATTCCACTGCAACACAAGGTGGACAATTTCCTACTGGCATATCGAAACGCCACCCATGCAACAACAAACCAAAGTCCTGCCATGATGTTCTATAACAGGAGGTTGCGGTCCAGTTTGGACTTGTTAAAACCAAATGTGCGGAGGGAAGTCGAAAACAAACAGTTCCAGCATATCAATAACAAGCCCACTCGGAGTTTTGAAATAGGACAACCGGTGTTAGCCAGGGACTATAAAAACGAGAAATGGCAATCTGGAACAATTCGGGCCAGACAAGGACCCCTGATGTACACGGTAGATGTTGGTGAAAACGTAATGCGACGTCATGCTGACCAACTGGCGGGATCGAGAACAAGGGTCGAGCCCATGGTTACGACAGAGACAACCGTGGAGGAAGTTAGTGAACCTGAAGCATCTACCTCAGAAGTGAATATACCTGATGATGATGTCCTATCCATAGGGGATCAACTCGATGAGTCACCCCAGCAATGAGAACCAGAGACCCCTGAAAGGCGTTATCCGTCTCGGATCAGGAGGCCTCCTCAGAGACTGAATCTGTGAACTGTTTTTACATGAAGTTGTGTATATATGTTATTATGTTATGTTAAATGGGAAATATATACTGTTAAGCTAAAAAGGGAGGATTGTGGTGTATGTAACCGTTCCACCTTTAAGAGAACTATTTTAAGAGATGCACTACTTTATCTTGGCTGCTGTATACTGTAATACCGGTGGTGACCACACCGGTATATAAGTGCTGTGTAATGATTTATTGGGCAGTTCAGCCTGACCTTCGACTAGTAAAGACCTGTTGAATTTATTCTTGTGGTCTGTGTGCAGTGATTCTTATTAACAATAACTAGAACACACAGACTTAACACTAGGGAAGGGGGTTAAGGGTAATCGTAATGTGTTTCCCCTTTTACGATGTGCCGTGTGTTCCCCATTTCCATAGAGTTAAGTTTATAGATATGTGCATACTTGTAGTTACTTTAATCTGTGCTTATGACATGTATTTTATAATGCTGCAAACTGTTTAATAATAAAAGCATCCATTTCGTGCTATTCAACCTGGTCTATTGAGTTTTTCTCTGCACTACAGTTCCCTGCACCTAAGTCCAAGGTCTAGAACCGTAGGGAAGAGTGGGTCGAACCACTCAAGGGTAATTATTGCACGAAGCCTGGTAGGAGACCAGAACGAGCAAGAGAAACCCCCTACAGGAGGGTCAAAGGGTTTGAGGTCAGCATAGACGGGGACCCCGTGGCCCGACCACAGAAACAGTATAATTTCCCTAGGGAAGCAGAGCCAGGCATGGAAGCAGCCATGTCCTCTTTAGTACAGCAGGGAGTTCTGAGACCGATAGCTACCCACGTGAATTCTCCATTGTGGCCGGTTAGAAAGCCGGACAATTCCTGGAGGGACACGGTGGACTATCGAGTGCTCAATAGTAACATCCCAGCTTGTGCACCCACGGGAGCAGCAGTTGCCGACCTGATAGGAAGTATCCCAGCATCCGCGACCACTTTCACGGTGCTGGATATTTCCAACGGGTTTTGGTCCGTCCCTTTAAGGAGGGAGGATCAGTACAAGTTTGCCTTTACGTTTAAAGGGCAACAGTGCACGTGGAACTGCTTGCCTCAGGGTTTCCACAACAGCCCCAGCATTTTCCATCAGTGCATGGCAAACAGTTTAAAGGATTTCAGCCAGCCCAGACAGTTGATACAATATGTGGATGACCTGCTCCTGTTCACCGATTCGAGAGAGGAGCATGGCCCACTATTGGCCGAACTGCTGGAGCTGCTTGGGCAAAAAGAGTTTTAAGGTAAACCCCAAGAAAGCGTAGATCGGCCAGCAGGAGATGAAATTTCTGGGTCTGACCGTGCGTGCTGGAGAAAGGGCCATAGATAAGGCTAGGAGAGAAGCGGTACAAGAGTTACCAGTCCCCAACACAGTAACGGGTGTGAGGTCGTTTCTAGGGCTAACCGGGTAATGTAGAGATTTTATTGAGGACTATGCAGCCACAACAGCCCCTCTGCTCCGAATCCTACACAAGGGAGTGGAGTGGCTTTGGGATGAGGGTTGCCAGGCAGCATTTGTCAGGCTCAAGAAAGACTTGCAGACCGCACCAGCTCTAGGGGCTATAGATAGGGGGAAAGAGTTTTTCCTGGAGGTAGCAGCCAGCGGGGACAGCCTGAGTGCTGTGCTGCTCCAAGAGCAGTACAGCAGGCTGAGGTCGGTGGTCTACTCCTCCAGGATACTCACGTATGTGGAGAGTATCTACTCCAACTGTGAACGGCACCTCTTGGCCACACATTGGGCTGTGAAAAGATCGTTGGTCTTCACAGGCACCTCTCTGATCAGCCTCCTCACCCATCACACACCCACCCAAATGCTTCTGGACAGGAGGATCAAGGGTGGAACAGTGAGCAGTGCCCGCATTGCCCGCTGGACCTTGCTCCTCTCGCAGATGGATCTTAAGGTGAAGGGTCTGTGTTAGCTAAAGCTCGCAGCCAACCTGGTATATCCTGGAACAGCCCACCGGTGTTCCATAGAAGGAGTTTGAGAAGTGAACATAGGTTTATGGGCTGGGATACATCCCACAGGCTGTGAGATCTATGTGGACGGTTCCAGCACGGTATCTGCTGGTGAGCGTCTCACGGGGTGTGGAGTTTACGACCTAGCGGCAAACATTGCCCTGGTGATTAAGTTCCTCAGCACCATGAGCGCCCAGCAGGCTGAACTGTTGCGGTAGTGTACGTCGGTACACACCCCGAAATCTTCCCCACCCCCTACACGATTTGCTCGGACAGCATGTTCACGTGCAATTCATGTAAGGAGTACCTGGCCATTTGGTCCCGTCACGGATACACCTCCGCCGACGGGAGACCCCTCACAGTAAAACCCCTGCTGGGAAAGATCCTGGCAGCAGTGGGGGAGGAAGGGGATGTTTTCATCCACAAGATGCAAGCCCATTCCTCCACAGAATCCAGCGGACAAGGCAGCCAGCAGGCTGACATGCTCGCCAAGGAGGGTGCCCGCACAGGCACTTTCTGGGACCCATTTGGGTCCAGACCCATGGCAACGGTCAGAGGTAGGGACAGGACCCAAGGGAGTGCAGGGGTAGCGTTAACCCTGGACCTTAAGACAGTCCAAGCCCAAGACCCCGTCCTCAAAGCAGTCCTCAGTGCAGTGACTGAGGGATAAAGGGTAGAGGGTCCCTATGGCACAGCAACCCTCTCCGTGAAAGAGGGCATGCTGTTCCGGGGGGAACAGTGGGTTGTGCCTCAGCAACACCGGAGGGAATTCCTTCAACTGGCCCATGAGGGGCCAGGAGAGGGCACCCCGGGCCTGAGACCACCTGGCAGCGGGTGGAACAGGCGGGATGGTGGCCGGGACTCAGGGAAGGTGTCCGCGAGTTCTGTGCAGGCTGTCTCGTGTGCACTTCTAATAACCCTGACCCCCACAAAAGGAAGGTACCTATGGGACACATCAGGAGGGTAGAGGAACCATGGCAGTCGATACAAGTCGACTACATTGGGCCCCTGCCCACCGCCCAGGGAGGCTATAATACTGCCTAGTCCTGGTGGATGAATTCACCAAATGGGTAGAGGCCTTCCCCTGCAGAACATCCACAGCTCTGGGTACTGCCAGGATCCTGGTCCGGGAAGTGTTCTTGCGGTGGGGACTACCACAGTATGTGGAGTCCGACCAAGGGAGCCACTTCACCAGACAGGTGATGCAGAATACCCTTATGCTGCTAGGCATTATGGGGAAATGGCACATGGCCCACAACCCACAGTCATCAGGGATTGTGGAAAGAATGAATAGGACACTAAAGGAAAGGCTGAGGAAGGAGATGGTGGACTCGTCCCGTAAATGGGCCGAGGTCCTACCGTTTGTTCTGATGGGGATCCGGGCCAACCAGTCTAAAAGCACGGGATACTCACCGTACGAGCTAATGACTGGCAGGGTTATGCGGACCCCCACCCATGTACTGGCCCTGGTGCTCACGGAGGGTCAGCTCAGAGAGGTAAACTGGGACAGGTACACCCGAAACCTCTTTAAGCACCTGAAGCAGTTCCACGAGCAGGCGGCTGGGAACATGGGAAAGCAGCACCGGAGCAACCGATTGCTGCTCGAACCCCGAAAGCACCACGAGTGGGAGGTAGGAGATCAGGTCATGGTGAGGAACTATGCCCGAGTAGGGAGTTTGGAACCATTATACATAGGGTCCTACAGCATTGTAGATAAAGCCAGCCCCATGGTATACGCTGTGAAGAAGCCCCGGCGCACAAAATGGTTTCACATTAACCAGTGCAAACTGTTTAAAGCTGAAAGGGGAAAACAGCCAGTTGGGGTAAGGTCTGAGGATAAAAATCCTCAGCCTGCAGCAGGAGCGAGTTCACAGACTGCACAGGCAGGCGCTGTGGCTTGCTTAAAGGGAGGGACCATCCCGCCCATCAATTGGGACACTCCCCCGCTCTTCTGTGTTCCAGATGAGGAGGGACCCGAGGGCGAGAACCCCGCCCCTAACCCAGGTTTAGAGGAGGAGGGACCCGAGGGCGAATACCCCGCCCCGGACCAAGGTTTGGGACCTGGGGGCGGAGACTCTCAGCTTGCAGCAACAGGCTGCGAAGAGTTACCTGCACCTAGCCCAGGTTCGGGAGAGGTCAAGCCTGAGGGAGCAGCGGTTCGGGTTAAAGGCCCATCAGCCAAGAAAGCCCCACCCGCCAAAGTCCCTAGAAGGTCCCCGCGGACACCCCAGCCGAGAAAGCCATGGTCACCAGCTCTCCAGTTACCAAGGGCTGCCCCTCGAGTTAGTGGGAGGTCTGAGGACAGAGGTCCCCAACCAGCAGCCACAGGCGGCGAGGGACCAACAGTGCAGGATGGTGCGGCTACACCTGAGGAAGCGGTGTGCCGCAGTCGAACCAGGAATTAGCCTGGCCGCCCGGAGACGGGCGGCGGATGTATATAGTTTAGGTAATGTAAATTTATATTTTTCAGTTAGGCATTTAGCTTAAGTTCGGGTGTTTTAGCTTAAGTTAAGTAAGGCGATGGGTAGTTTTAATTAAGTAGTAATCTGCTAAGAGTGTGTGTATTTGAGTCAAGGTCGCGGGACCCGACTATGCTTCACCCAAGACAGAGAATCTCTTGGGGACCTGGCTGCATGTTTTTGCATCTGTTGCAGAAAGACTTTCAGAATGAAGGGGATCGTAATCCTACTCGCCCTGATGGGACTGAGCCTGAAAAGAGGGGTGACGTGGAAGAATCCCACATCTATGGGTGCTCCGGAGATAGAGCGCCGATAGCAACCGACGGAAGCGGCGAACGGGATGCAGAGGAGACCGCCGTCTACATCCACGAGGGAAGGTGGCCAGGGTGGCTGGGGTCCAATTCGTCTCAGTACTCCAGCCAGACCAGGTTCATGTACGGGGAGGCCTCCCTCCTGTGCCCCAGGGTGTGGGTCGTTACCACAAGGGTCAGCGTCACCGTAGGGAAGCGTGTATGTTTAACGTGCAAGGGACACATTCCTCTGGATAGGTGGTGGTGGCTTAGAAAGCTGAGCAAAGATATGAGAAACCCCGCAGTCGAGTGGGAACGGTTGGGGAACAATACCCACTGGATGATTACAAGGACTCACGGGGGATTAAGCGTGTGTTGGGACAAGTGGTGGGAACCGGATCAAGGGATTTACATCTGTATGTGGGGGTCAGAGAAGGTCTGCCCCTCAGGCATATCCATTGTTTTCCACCGACAGTGGTGAGACACTGGGGAGGGGATGAAGTGGGATACCATCCTGAAGGTGTGCGCGGTCCCATACTCCCCGATCCCAGTCAATGCCACTGAGCCTGTAACCCGCCACCCCCGAAAGCCCCTGCCCATGGCGCAGGCGATGAGGCTACCCAGGGAAGGGTGCCCCACCACCACCAAGGGACCAGGGAATGGGTTGGTACTAGTGCGTACAGACAAGATGCTGTACCAGGGGGTAAACTACGCGGTTGCCTCCGTGATTTTAAATCTCACCGAGGTACATTTAACGGAGTGGTGCCCCAAAGAAACAGAGCAGCTATACCAGGCCCTATTAAAGGACATGTTGTTGAGATACCGCGGCAAACGTGGGAGTCGAGACCAGAGCTATTGAAAACACAATTGCTTTATTCTAACCACATGGCAAACAGGAACTAGAAAAGCCCGCGCATCCACTTAAATATTTCCCAGACAGGAAGTGCTCCCGGCAGCCTGTCCCTGCGGGAAACGAGTTGCTGGAGGAAAGGGCCCCCGGCTGGGGGCTTCTGCTTAGACTGTCCGTGCCGCCATGAGCGGATTATGTCCAGTGGTGGCGTGTCGCCACAGAGCTCCCCCCAGAATCCGCTTAGGAGGAGTGGACGAGTCGTGACGGTGGTCTAATGGTTCTGCTGCAGTGGCTCTGAGTGGTCGCCGGTCTAGTTGGTTGGGTCGGGCAGTTTGCCGCCGGCTGTGCTGGCTTGCCGGGGGGACGGCCTCTAGTTGGAGGCTGGGCCACGGGGACCTGTTCCCCTGGTTCTGTGTGTGCTGGTTTGAGCCGGTCGATGGAGACTGTGTCGACCCTGTCGCCGAGTCGCAGCTTGAAGACCTTGTCCCCGGTTTGTAGTACCTCGTACGGTCCGTCGTACGGGGGTCGCAGGGGCCCGCGGTGCGCGTCGTGTTGCACGAAGACGAAGCACGCCTGCTGTAAATTTGGCGGGACGTGAGGTGCGAGTTCGCCGTGTCGGTTGACCGGAAGTGGGGCGAACTGCTGAGCGGAAGAGAAAGAGTTGAGCCGCTGCTGTTCGGCCGACCAAGGCTTGTTAGGCTCCGGGAGGAATTCGCCTGGGACGCGCAGCGGTTGTCCGTAGACTAACTCCGCTGCCGAGGACTGGAGGTCTTCCTTGACCGTGGTGCGTAGGCCGAGTAGCACCCACGGTAGGCGGTCAGTCCAGGTACTGTCCTGCAGGCCGGCGCGGAGTGAGGCCTTGAGTGACCTGTGGAAGCGTTCACAAAGCCCGTTGGCCTGCGGGTGGTACGCCGTGGTGCGGTGGAGCGTCACCCCGAGGTTGCGTGCTGTGGCCGTCCAGAGTTCGGAGGTGAACTGGGCGCCTCTGTCGGAGGTTATGTCGGCCGGTACGCCGAACCTCGCAACCCAGGTGTTAACGAACGCCTTGGCGATGTCGGCTGTGGTGGTGGAGGTAAGCGGCACTGCCTCAGGCCAGCGTGTGTAGCGGTCGACCATCGTGAGGAGATAAGTTTGGCCTTGCGATGGCGGCAGGGGACCGACGATGTCGACGTGTACGTGGTCGAAGCGGCAGCTGGGTACCTCGAAGTCTCCCAGGGGTGCTTTGGTGTGCAGCTGTACCTTAGCCCGTTGGTAGGCGAGGCAGGAGGTGGCCCAAGTCCGAACATCTCTGCTGAGGCCGCGCCAGACGAAGCGCTTGGAGAGGAGTTTGACGGATGCGCGGGAACCCGGGTGAGAGAGCCCGTGGAGCGCGTCGAAAACACGGCGGCGCCAGGTCTCAGGGACGACCGGCCTGGGTTGGCCGAGTGAGACGTCGCAAGTGACTGCCGTGGCTTCGGGCCCGTGCACGACCTTGGCTAGGCGTAGCCCTGGCAGGCTGGTAGCCACCGAGAGGAGGTCTGGGTCCGTGAGCTGGGCCGCTGCTAGTTGTGCGTAGTCGACCGCGAGGTGATTCGCACAGACGTCGGGACGGGAAAGGCAGTCGGCGACCACGTTGTCTCTACCGGAGACGTGCTGGATGTCCGTAGTAAACTCGGACACGGCCGCGAGCTGGCGTTGCTGCCTAGCGGACCAGGGTTCGGTGTGCTTGGCCATCACGTACGTGAGTGGCTTGTGGTCCACATACGCGGTGAAGTGGCGGCCTTCCAGGAGGAACCTGAAATGGCGGACCGACAGGTTGAGCGCGAGAAGCTCGCGGTCGAAAGTGGAGTATTTGACCTCCGGGGGGCGCAGTTGGCAGCTGTAGAAGGCAAGTGGCTGCCACGTGCCATTGACCCACTGCTCGAACACGGCCCCGACCGCGTGGTCGGAGGCGTCTGTGGTGAGCGCGACCCGGGCATCGGCCCTCGGGTGCGCGAGCAGAGTGGCGTCGGCGAGTTCGTTTTTGGTGGCGTCGAAGGCGGCTGCCGTGTCAGTGGTCCAGGCTACATCCATCTTGCCGGATTTTCCTCGGAGGGAGTCGTATAGGGGCTTCATGAGGGCTGCAGCTCTGGGGATGAACCTGTTGTAGAAGTTCACCATCCCGAGGAACTCTTGGAGGCCCTTGATGGTTGTGGGGCGGGGAAATTGCTGGACGGCCTGCACCTTGTTGGGCAGGGGGACGGCCCCAGCAGGGGTGATGTGGTGACCGAGAAAATCGATCTCGGTGAGGCCGAATTGGCACTTCGCCGGGCTGAGGATGAGCCCGTGTTGGGCTAGGCGCCCGAACAGGATGCGAAGGTGTTCGAGGTGTTCCTGTTTGGAGGAGCTGGCCACGAGAATGTCGTCTAGATAGACGAATAGGAAGTTCAGGTCCCGGAGGACTGAGTCCATAAGGCGCTGGAAAGCCTGTGCTGCATTCTTGAGGCCGAAGGGCATCCTCAGGAACTCGAACAGGCCGAATGGGGTGATGACGGCCGTTTTGGGGATGTCCGCGGGGTGTACGGGGACTTGGTGGTAACCGCGCACCAGGTCGACTTTGGAAAAGACGGTTCATCTGGCCAGTCGGGCCGAGAAGTCCTGGATGTGTGGCACCGGGTATCGATCGGGGGTGGTGGCGTCGTTGAGGCGGCGGTAGTGCCCGCAAGGGCGCCAGCCTCCGCCGGGCTTGGGGGCGATGTGGAGGGGCGAGGCCCAAGGGCTGCTGGAGCGGCGGATGATGCCGAATTGTTCCATGGTGGCGAACTCGGCCCGCGCGATTTCCAGCTTGGCCGGGCTGAGTCTGCGGGCGTGGGCAGAAACTGGGGGGCCGGTGGTGGGGATATAGTGTTCCACACCGTGCTTTGCGGCTTTGGCCAAAAAGGTCGGGTTAGTGAGGGCGGGAAACTCAGCTAGGAGTGCCGAGTAGTCGTCCGTGGCGTTGGCGAGGCAGTAGGTCGTCAGGCTGGCCGAACGGGCCGGGGTAAAAGCGCCGGGGATGGGGGCCATAGTGTTGATGTCGACGAGGCGGTGCCTCGGAACGTCGACGAGGAGGCCGTGGGCGCGTAGGAAGTCGGCGCCGATGAGTGGGCAGAGGACCTTGGCTGTGAGGAACTCCCAGCGGTAGCGGCGGCCCGCGAGGTCGAGCGTGACCATGCGGATGCCATATGTGCAGATTTCAGAGCCGTTGGCTGCAGCCAGTGTGATACCCCGTGTGCCGCGTTGGATCTCGAGGGCGGAGGCGGGGGTGATGCTGTGCTGGGCCCCTGTGTCGCACAGAAATCGGCGGTTGGTTCTGTCGTCAGTGACGTACAGTAGGGGCTCCTTCTGCCCCGCGGCCATCGCGGGGGCCGGTGCGGGGGGGGTTTTGAAGATACACGGCGGCGTGCAGCGTTGAGCCCTAGCGCCAAAACGGGTGTGGTAGTAGCAGTGACCCAGAGTGGTAGGGCGGTCGGGCCTAACGGGCCGGGAAGACTGCGTGGTCGTTGCCGTGAGGTCAGGCGCGACGTCGCGAGCGGCCTGTGCAGAGAGCAGCTGGTCGGCCTTTTCGGCTATATCATTCAGGTCCGTGGAGCCAGACTCCACAATGAGCGGGCGGATGCTGGCGGGGAGCTGCCGAATGAAAAGCGTGCGAAAAAGGGCGCCGGGATTTTTGTCGTCTGAGAGGGACAGCATGTGGGAGAGCAGGTCTGATGGTGAAGCGTCACCAAGGCCGGGGAGGTCCAGGAGTTGGCAGTGGCGCTGGTAAGAGGACGTTTGAAATTTTTTAAGTAGCGCAGCCTTCAGATGTTCGTACTTGCCATCTGTTGGTGGATCCTGCAGCGCTGCCCAAACCTTGGGGACTGTAGCGTAGGTGAGCGAGGCGACGAGGTAGTCGTACTTCGTGGCGTCGACTGTAATGCCTTTCAGCCGGAATCTGGACTCAGCTTGAACGAACCAGGCTTCGGCGAGGTTCTCCCAAAAGTCTGGTAATTTAACCGTGACTGCGTTTGTATCCGCCATGCTAGCTTAGGATTCGTCCTGAGCGTCGGGGTCACCAGTGTTGAGATACCGCGGCAAACATGGGAGTCGAGACCAGAGCTATTGAAAACACAACTGCTTTATTCTAACCACATGGCAAACAGGAACTAGAAAAGCCCGCGCATCCACTTAAATACTTCCCAGACAGGAAGTGCTCCCGGCAGCCTGTCCCTGCGGGAAACAAGTTGCTGGAGGAAAGGGCCCCCGGCTGGGGGCTTCTGCTTAGACTGTCCGTGCCACCGTGAGCGGATTAGGTCCAGTGGTGGCGTGTCGCCACAATGTTCAAGAAGTTTTATGAGTTCGATTTCGCCCATGTTGACAATACTGAACTGTATACCACACACCGCGAGTTTTTGGGTAACGCACGGAGACAAAGAAGGGGAGTATGGAATAATGTTTTTACTGCGTTTAACACTGGGTCCTCTGTCATCAACAGTCTGGATGACATAGAGCTGCAGGCCCAGATAAATGGTTTAAAAACATAGTTAAGGAAGATATTAATGGATGAGAACAAGGTAGTGGACTCGGAGTTGCATGAGGTCCAGGCCATGACGGTCCATTTAAAGGAGATTATAGCGGAGTTGGAGAAGCACGCAAAGACGGTAAATGCCCTCATAAAGGGAGGACAGAAATGCTTCTGACCAGGCTGCGCAGAACAAGGTGTGCATGCTATATGGGGCATGGTTGATGGGCGAAGGCCGCAGTAATCTGGAGGATTTAAAGCAGGGTTTAGTCCCCTCCTGGATAAGCAATAAACACCTCACACCCTCCATCCATTTGAGAATGCATTAAGCCTATGCCAACTCCGGCTAGCTTCCGAAGCCTACCCAGTCCCTGTGGATTGTGGACGGTCCAGCCACACCATCATGGGAGTACTAGTTACGATGCCAGTCATGGGTAGGACAGCCCGACCTGCACCGGTATACAGGGTTGAGAACATTGGAGTCATTCAAGGGGGTGCACACATTCGTTTCACAGCGGTCCCATCTTACGTCATAAAGTGGGAGCACGCTATAATAGGTACTGACCTCTGAGGGTGCCAGAGCCAAGGAGCACACATAATCCTGTGTCCCCAGCACTTGAATGCCTATTCAAAACCGCAGTGCGGGTTCAGAGCTGCTGGCGCGAAACCTATAAATTGTACCATGGAGGCAATGGCACAAGGCCATGTTCCCCCACAGGTAGCATATATAGGAGGTGGGACATATTGAGTCACCACCGGTGCGTCCCACTACCAGCATGGACAGCATAATTAGTGACAGCAGTTTCTGCTTTAAACTCGAGGCAGAAGTTCAAGTGGCCCAGGAAAGAATTGTCCCCATTCCTGAACCCTCCACTGTTCACCTCACTGTGAAGGAGAATTTTACCAATTTGCAAAAGTACGTAGCGCATTTCGGCTACGAAATTCCCCCTCTCCCTGGACACCTTACCAAAATACTCAAAGCCATTATTGTTTCACAGAAACACTTTTACACTCTAGAGCAGAAAACATCAGAGATAGGGACTAAGATATTGTATGTTGTGATTCCACCCTGGTGGGACATTTTCAATAACATAGAGGTCCCTTCGTGGATCAGACTGGCTTCCCACATTCTCGTGGTTTGCCAGTTAGGGATAGTGTTGTATCTAGTTTGCATTCAATGTAAGAGAAAAGGTCAGATGCTAGAATTCCAAAACCAGAGGATCTGGAAGGCACATTATGTGAAGGTGGAGGTAGATATGCCTGTTTGAAGTTTTTGTATTTTGATTAAAGATTGTTGTTTTTTTTTGTGTTTGTTGTTTTTAATAAAGATTTTGCGATGCGTTGTTAGTAAAGATGTATGTGTACCAATTGGTGCAGGGGTGTTGGACCCCCTCCATGCTTGGATGTGTGTCAAAGACTGTAGTTGTTCTATGTATACTTATGTACACTACATTTTCACAGAATGGGAAGTGCATGTGTTGTGGGTATATTAGATAGGTAATTGCAGGGAAAGGTTAAATATGGAGGGTCAGAAATTTTGCTCACCTTATAAGGATGATACTGTAGGAGTCTATGTACTCCAAACAAAATATACTGAACTCGGAGAGGTTCAACAGAAAAGGTTTAATTGTTGAGACCACATGTTGAACACAAAAATGGCGTCAGAGACTAAACCAAGTCCGACTGCCTTTACTCAGTCCACAGCTTCGACTGCCCCTCCCCCGCTCTGGGCTTAACAATGTTGCAGATCGAGTTTCTTAAAGGTGTGATCCTTCTTAAAGGCATGACGCCTGATTTATAGTCGACAGACCGAAAAGCGGATTGTGTCCTTTCTGTGATCGGTACGCCACACAGCTCCCCCCAGAATCCGCTAGTAGGGAGTGTATGAACCGGCATGGTGGCTTGATGGCACGGCCGGAACGGCTCTTGGCGGTTGATGTCGGGAGCGGGTCGGTCGGACCCGTCGGGCTCTTAGGCGGTCTGCCCCGCGGTGGGGGTTGGCCCACTTGAACGGGTTCATCGGGCTCTAGGTGCGCCAGCTTGAGCCGGTCGACCGACACCTTGTCAGTTCTGCCGCTCACTTGGAGGAGGAAGAACTTGTTCCCCGTCTGGAGTACCTTGTAGGGTCCGTCGTATGGGGGCCGTAGAGGTCCTCGGTGGGCGTCATGGCGCACGAAAACAAATTTGGCCATGTGCAGGCTAGGTGGTACGCAGGTTGCTGGTTCGCCGTGCCGGCCGGTGGGTACCGTAGCGAACTGTTGTGCTCGGTTGGCGAAAGCACGGCGTTGCTGGTCAGCCGACCAGGGGGTCGTGGCGGTGGGCAGGAACTCTCCGGGTACGCGCAGCGGCTGGCCGTACACGAGTTCCGCCGCCGAGGCTTGCAGGTCTTCCTTGACCGCGGAGCGTAGGCCAAGTAGCACCCACGGGAGGCGGTCAATCCAAGCCTTGCCCTCGAGGCTGGTGCGAAGGGACGCCTTCATGGACCTGTGGAATCGCTCGCACAGTCCGTTGGCTTGGGGGTGGTAAGCCATGGTGCGGTGAACGGCCACCCCGAGGTTTCAGGCGATGGCGGCCCACAGATCAGAGGTGAACTGCGGGCCTCTATCCGACGTCATGTCGGAGGGGACGCCGAACCGAGCGACCCAGGTCCCGATGAACGCCCTTGCGATGTCGGCGGTGGTGGTGGACGTCAGTGGAATGGCCTCGGGCCAGCGGGTGGTACGGTCCATGATTGTCAGCAGGTGCGTGTGACCTTGTGATGGCGGCAGGGGGTCGACGAGGTCGATGTGGACGTGGTCAAACCTTCCTTCTGGCACGGTGAACTCCTCGAGTGGGGCTTTGACGTGCTGGTGGATTTTGGCACGCTGGCAAGCCATGCAGGATCTGGACCAGACGCACACATCTTTGCACAGGCCGCGCCAGACAAATCGGTTGGCCACCAATCTAATGGGCGCGTGGGTGCCGGGGTGTGAGAGGCCGTGGACGATGTCGAACACCCGTTTTCGCCAGGACGCCGGGACTACGGGGCGGGGTTGCGCCAAGGAGGTGTCGCATTTGACTCTGACGGCGGACGGGCCGCAGGCGACGTCGCTCAGTCGCAGCCCTGGGAGGGCTGTGGGCGCGGAGAGCAGATCGGGGTCGGTGCGTTGCTCTGCTGCCAGTTGAGCATAGTCCACTACCAGGTGGGCGCCGTGGACGGCGGGGCAGGATAGGCAGTCGGCGACCACGTTGTCTCGACCGGAGACGTGCCGGATGTCCGTGGTGAATTCGGACACCGCAGCGAGCTGGCGTTGTTGCCTGGCTGACCACGGGTCTGCAGATTTTGCCATCGCGAATGTCAGGGGTTTGTGGTCGACAAACGCGGTGAAGGGGTGGCCCTCCAGAAGAAATCTAAAATGGTGGACTACCAAGTACAGTGCGAGGAGCTCACGGTCAAAGGCGCTGTATTTGGCCTCCGGGGGGCGCAGTTGGTGGCTGAAAAAGGCCAGCGGTTGCCAGGCCCCGTCGACCCACTGTTTGTACACGGCGCCGATCGCGTGGTCGGAGGCGTCCGTGGTGAGGGCCACCCTGGCATTGGGCTGTGGGTGAACGAGCATGATGGCGTCGGCGAGCGCCTTTTTGGTCGAGTCGAAAGCGGTCAACATGTCCGCCGACCACTCGATCGCCATTCTGTCTTTCTTACCTCGGAGGGCTTCGTATAGGGGCCGCATGAGGGAGGCCGCTCCGGTAATGAAGCGGTTGTAAAAGTTGATCATCCCCAAGAACTCCTGGAGGCCTTTGATGGTGGTAGGCCGGGGGAACTGCTGGACGGCTTGCACCTTGGCGGGCAGGGGAATGGCTCCGTCCTGCGTGATGTGGTGGCCGAGGAATTCGATCCTGCTGAGGCCGAATTGGCACTTGGCTGGGCTGATGATGAGCCCGTGCTCACTGAGCCGCTGGAACAGGGTGCGGAGGTGCTCGATGTGTTCCTGCTTGGAGGAACTAGTTACCAGGATGTCATCCAGGTAGACAAAGAGGAACTTCAGGTCCTGGAGGACCGAGTCCATGAGCCGCTGGAAGGCCTGGGCCGCGTTTTTGAGGCCGAAGGGCATTCGGAGGAACTCGAATAGCCCAAAAGGGGTGATTATGGCCATCTTGGGAACGTCCGTGGGGTGGACTGGCACCTGATGGTAACCGCGCACCAGGTCGACTTTGGAGAAGACTGAGCGGCCGGCCAGTCTAGCAGAGAAGTCTTGAATGCGCGGTATGGGGTACCGATCCGGCGTGGTGGCATTGTTTAGGCGCCGGTAGTCCCCACAGGGGTGCCATCCCCCGTCGGGTTTAGTGACGTTGTGGAGTGGGGAGGCCCAGGGGCTGTTGGAGTGGCGGATGATGCCGAGCTGTTCCATTGTGGTGAACTCGGCCCGCGCGATCTCCAGCTTGGCCGGGTCCAGCCTGCGGGCATGGGCATACACCGGTGGGCCTGTGGTGGGGATGAAGTGTTCTACCCCGTGCTTAGCAACTTTCGCGAGAAGGTCGGGTTGGTGAGGGCTGGGAACTCAGCCAGGAGTGCTGAGTAGTCGTCCGTTGAGCGGGCGCGGCACTGCCACGCCATTTTGGTGGGTTGGGGGGGGGCATGGCGCCCGGGATAGGTGACATGGTGTTCATGTCCACGAGGCGGCGCCGAGGCATGTCGACCAACAGGCCGTGGGCGCACAGGAAATCCGCACCGAGGAGCGGGGAGAGCACCTTGGCGGTGATAAACTCCCAGTGGTAGCGGCGGCCTGCGAGGTCGATGGTGACGGTGCGGGTGCCGTACGTCCGGATGTCGGTGCCGTTGGCGGCAGCCAGCGCAGGGCCGCGGCCTCCTCGCTGGATCTCAAGGGCGGACGCGGGGATGATGCTGCGCTGCGCGCCCGTGTAGCATAGGAAACAGCGTCCGGAGGCGCTGTCCGTAACGTACATCAGCGCGCCTGCTTGCCCCACGGCCATCGTGTAGGCCGATGTGGGGGCGGTTGGAAACGTGCAGGGATGGCTGCAGCGGCGTGCCCATGCGCCGAACCAGGTATGGAGGTAGCAGTAGCCCAGGGTCGGAGGGCTTGGGGGACGTGGGGGCCTGGGGGGCCTCGTGGCCGAGCACTGTGGCCGCGCGATAGAGGGGGGAGCGCGTGCCGACGCTGCGGAGGCCAGGTCGGGGGCGACGGCGTGGTTGGAGCCGGCGGACAGGAGCTTATCGGCTTCGTCGGCCAGGTCCTCGAGGTCCGTGAGGCTGGACGCCACGATCGCCGGGCGGATGCTGGGGGGTAGTTGGCAGATAAAGTGCGTGTGGAAGAGGGAGCCAGGCGGTTTCTCGTCGGTCAGAGCAAACATGTGTGAGAGCAAGTCTGAAGGCGTGGAGTCACCAAGGCCCGGGAGGTCGAGGAGGTGGCAGTTGCGCACGAATTGGGAGGCTGTGAATTTTTTAAGGAGCACGGCCTTGAGATGTGCATACTTGCCTTCCTCCGAAGGGTTTTGTAGTGTTGTCCAGACTTTCGTGATTGTGGAGCTGCCCAGGGAGGCGAGGAGGTAGTCGTACATCATTGCGTCGGCGGTGATGCCGCGGAGTCGGAATTGCGATTCGGCTTGAAGGAACCAGGCGGTGGCTAGGTTCTCCCAGAACTCTGGCAGCTTCACAGAAACTGCGTTTGTGTCAGCCATGGTTACGCTTAGGAGTCGTCCTGAGCGTCGGGGTCACCAATGTAGGAGTCTACGTACTCCTAACAAAATATACTGAACTCAGAGAGGTTCAACAGAAAAGGTTTAATTGTTGAGACCACATGTTGAACACAAAAATGGCGTCAGAGACTACACCAAGTCCGACTGCCTTTACTCAGTCCCCAGCTTTGACTGCCCCTCCCCCGCTCTGGGCTTAACTATGTTGCAGATCGAGTTTCTTAAAGGTGTGATCCTTCTTAAAGGCATGACGCCTGATTTATAGTCTACGGACCGAAAAGCGGATTGTGTCCTTTCTGTGATCGGTACGCCACAATACTTCAAGCAAGTTTAAGTATCACAGGGAGGAGTGTAGCATTCGCAAAATTCCCAAATTCCCCCAAGGTTATTAATAAAAGGGACACTGCATGGACAATTTAAAAAGGGTACCCAAAAGATGGCGTCCGCACCTCGTGACCAACAGCCTGTAAGATTTTAAAAGGTTGGATGCTGCAGCACAGAGCAGGCAGTTTCAGGAAATTGAAACTTAAAATGCACTTCTGTGAAAAGGACTTTTGTGTTTGAAAACCCAGACAGTTAAGCGAACACTGAATATGCATTTTGTCAGATTGGACCAGATCAACCCAGTTAGGCCTAAGCGTAAAGCCATTAGTTTGTCCGCATAAATAATCGGAAACAGCTTAAGGAAGCCAACAAGGCTGGACAGGCCGATCAAAATGCATTAATAACAATACAGCTCGGACATCAGGCCATCAAGTGCAATAAACGGCCATCTAAATCCAGTTAGTTTAGATTGGTATAACCATTTAAAACAGCCCGCCGGAAGTTAAACAATGAACTGACCTGATTTGTTGCGCAGATTAGGGCCTTCCGAAGGAGTATAATTGTAGGCCCATCAGTACCAATTGCTCTCTTACTCTTAACTCTTGTCCCTTGCTCTGCTCTGACCTCTTGGGCTGCTGCCGCCCGTACTCGTGCCCTGGCCTCGTGGAGGGTTCTCTTCTCGCTCCCCGCATGAGTTTGCAACGAAGGACATCCATACCAAGCGTGGAGTAGGGGAACAAGACCCGAGTCCAAAGTCACCCAGGACACCCGGGCCACGAAAGAGGGCAGAGGAATCGAGGCGAAATGAAACGAGACGAAGAACAAGGTAGAGACCCGACAAGAGCAGAGAAGGACAGCAAAAGACGCATTGATAAAGGCCGAGCGCCTAGTTATAAGCTGGCGCTTGGCGAAGAGCTTAAATGAATAATACCGGCATTCTAAGAATGGGTAGAAAAATCTAAGCAGTAAAGACTGCCAACGCAACGTTACCGCCACCGACTGTCCGAGGGAGAAGAAGAAGAGAACCCATCGCGACGAGATGACGACGGTGAGGAGAGGAAAAGTGTGCTGCAGCAACAGCTCCAGCACCGCGCCCTGAGAACATGTGGCAACGGAGTACCCCTAAGGACAGGAGGCCAAACCTCAAAACTCACAATGGTTAAGGCAACAAGCCTTGGATTGCTGAACATGAATTCCTGGCCCCTCATAGCTTAATCTAGTTAGGTATAGGGGGTGGGATAAGGACAAGGGGATTGTTAAAGTAGTTGTTTTTCCCTTGATGTGCTGTGTTCCCCATTCCCTACATAAGTATAGTTATTTTTTCATACCCGTAATTGTTTACCAGTAATTTCTCATAAGACTGTGTTTGATTTTCTATTTTAATGAAATCTTTGGTTTTCTTACACCAAACCACTTGTCTACTCGATTTTTCTGCATCGCCGCCTGCATCTAAGTCCGGTGTCTAGAACCCAGGAGCATGGGAGCGATTCGAACTGCTCACAGGCAGTCAGGGGCATAACTGTCTGGGGGCACGCCCCACCCGCCACCCCCTACAGGGACCTCGGGACTGGTGAGGGACCTCAGGACTAGTGAGGGACCTCAGGACTAGTGAGCAGTCTGTGTGGGTCCTTGGGACTGGTGAGCAGTCTGTGTGGGGCCTCGGGACTGGTGAGCAGTCTATGCGGGACCTCAAGACTAGTGAGCAGTCTGTGTGGGACCTCGGGACTGGTGAGCAGACTGTGTGGGACCTCAGGACTGGTGAGCAGTCTGTGTGGGACCTCAGGTCTAGTGAGCAGTCTGCATGTGGGACCTCGGGACTGGTGAGCAGTCTGTGTGGGACCTCGGGACTAGTGAGCAGATTGTGTGGGACCTTGGGACTGGTGAGCAGTCTGTGTGGGACCTCGGGACTGGTGAGCAGTCTCAGAGTGCGGGACCTCGGGACTAGTGAGCAGACTGTGTGGGACATCAGGACTGGTGAGCATTCTGTGTGGGACCTCGGAACTAGTGAGCAGTCTGTGCGTGACCTCGGGACTGGTGAGCAGTCTGTGTGGGACCTCGGGACTGGTGAGCAGTCTCAGAGTGCGGGACCTCGGGACTAGTGAGCAGACTGTGTGGGACATCGGGACTGGTGAGCATTCTGTGTGGGACCTCGGAACTAGTGAGCAGTCTGTGCGGGACCTCGGGACTGGTGAGCAGTCTGTGTGGGACCTCGGGACTGGAGTGGGACTGGGACTGGTGGGTGACCTCGGATCTAGTGAGCAGTCTGTGTGGGACCTCGGGACTGGTGAGGGACCTGAGACTACTGAGGGGCCTCGGGACTAGTGAGCAGTCTGTGCGGGACCTTGGGACTGGTGCGGGACCTGTGCGTGACCTCAGGACTGGTGCGGGACCTCGGGACTAGTGAGCAGTCTGTGTGGGACATCGGGACTGGTGCGGGACCTCGGGACTGGCGAGGGACCTCAGGACTAGTGAGGGACCTCGGGACTAGTGAGTAGTTTGTGTGGGACCTCGGGACTGGTGAGGAGTCTGTGTGGCACCTCGGGACTGGTGAGCAGTCAGTGTGGGACCTCGGGAGTAGTGAGCAGCCTGTGCGGGACCTCGGGAATGGTGAGCAGTCTGTGCGGGACCTCAGGACTGGTGCAAGGCCTGTGCGGGACCTCGGGACAGACCCGAGGTCCCGCTCAGACTGCTCACCAGTCTCAAGGTCCCACACAGACTGCTCACTAGTCCTAAGGTCCCACACAGGCTGCTCACCAGCCCCGAGGTCCCGCACCAGTCCCGAGGTCCCACACAGGTCCCGCACCAGTCCGAAGGTCTCGCACAGGTCCCACACCAGTCCCAAGGTCCCGCACAGACCGCACACCAGTCCCGAGGTCCGGCATAGACCGCTCATCAGTCCCGAGATCCCGCACAGACTGCGCTAGCCAGAGAGTGGTGAACCTGTGGATTTCTCTACCACAGAAGGCAGTTGAGGCCAACTTATTAAATATATTCAAGAAGGAGTTGGATATATTTCTTAAGCCTAAAGGGTTCAAGGGATATGGAGAGAAAGCAGGGACAGGGTACTGAATTTGGATGATCAGCCATGATCTCATTAAATGGCGGAGCAGGCTCGAGGGGCCGAATGGCCTACTCCTGCTCCTATCTTCTATGTTTTTCTATGCCTCCTCCCGCAGGGTGCCGGCCACAATCGGTCAGCCTGGCACTCCTCTTGAGTGCTGGGCTCTTTTGCCAGCAGCCCACTCCCTGGTGGTCCATCTGGGCCCCGGTTCGCGCTGCGCTAGGCATGGAGCTGTTGCACGTAGTGCCGCGATATTCAATGGTAGCACCCCAAGAGGGATGGGGAGTGCTTCCAGTAGTGCCCCACCTCCTGCTTGGGACACTACCATCGAATTTCGGGCGCAGGGATGCTAACGTTTTTAGGGTGCTTAAAGTAGTGCCCCGGCGAAGTTATCGCCTCAAAGGGGGCGCGAGCCAATTTTCCCCCCAAAGCACTTTTTTATAATCTGTTTAAATCGGTTTGTGTCTGTTAATTAAAACTAGTTTCTCTCCTGCTCTGGTACTAGTAGTCAGAGTCAGTCACATTTCATTCAAAGTTCAAACTAGAGGGCCAAACAGTCCAACAAGTAGGTAAAGAATGAGTGTAGAGTATGGGCACCATGGGACTGATTAACATCGAATAACTCCACACTACGTACTTAAACAAAGACTACATAATGTGTTAAATACCTCTCCACACTAACAGAAACTACCAAAGGCAATCTATATTTTATTTAGAAATTAAAATGTGGAAAGGGGCCTGATGGTTAAAGCGACGTGGGGTCACACAGTTTCGATCCCCGGACTGTGCAGAGTCAGGTGATCGCAGCCTAGGTAGCATTTGGGGCTGCAGCACCTCCCCTGGGCTAGGAAGAGGAAGGATCAGCCTGGCTTCACTCTTTAGCTCTGTCCAGTGACCCCGCCGTGCATTTGTGCTCAACAGGGCGGGGTGGGGATCATGGTTGCGATGTTCGCCACAGTCGACTAACCTGCCACTACTCACTGCCTTGGTTGACACATGAATCGCGGCCTTTTATAAGGTACTATGGGGCTGACAGGGGCCTGAGGGACTACATCGCCCACTCCCCCCACCCCACAAAAAAAGTCAATGCCCTGAAGGATGAAAATTGGAGAAAATATTATTTAAAAAGAAGGCTTTTAAATGAGGAAATCAACAGTGAATTTAGTGCTTGTTAAATTGGATACACCAGTGAACTTGTGTTGCTCGTAGCAGTAACGTCGAGTGATCCCCCGGTGAGCATTGAGCGGAGTGGAACGGACACGGTCGAGGGTCCTGTCAACCATGGTGGAGGGGAATCCTCAGTTGAAGGAAAAAGGAAGACATATCGGAATCACTGGTATGGAAGGTAGCATCGTCAGAACAGATGCAAAGGAGACGGAGAATCTGGGAGAATGGAATAGAGTACTTACAGGAAGCAGGGTAGGAGGAAGTGTAGTCCAACAACAACAACAACAACTTGTATTAATATAGCGCCTTTAATGTAGTAAAACGTCCCAAGGCGCTTCACAGGAGTATTTTAAGACCAAAAATTTGACACCAATCCACATAAGGATAAATTAGGACAGGTGACCAAAAGCTTGGTCAAAGAGGTAGGTTTTAAGGAGCGTCTTAAAGGAGGAAAGAGAGGTAGCGAGGCGAACAGGTTTAGTCCAGGTAGCTGTGGGAGTCAGTGGGCTTGTAGTGGATGTTTGTCGATAGCCTATCGCCAGAAATGGAGACAGAGAAGTCAAGGAAGAGAAGGGAAGAGTCGGAGATGAACCATGTGAAGGCGAGGGAAGGGTGGAAATTGGAAACAAAGTTGATGAAATTTTCCAATTCGGGACGAGCACAGGAAATGGCATCGATAGTCTTCAATGTACCGGAAAAAGAGGTGAGGGAGGGAACCTGAGTAGGACTGGAACAAAGAATGTTCCACATATCCAACAGAAAGACAGGCATTGCTAGGACCCATGCCGGTTCCCATAACAACACCTTTAATTCGGAGGAAGTGAGTGGAGTCAAAGGAGAAGTTGTTCAATGTGAGAAGAAGTTCAGCCAGGCGGAGGAGGATGGTGGTGGGTGGTGGCTGGTTGGGCCTCTGTTCAAGGAAGAAACGTAGAGCTCTAAGGCCATCCTGGTGAGGGATGGAGGTGTAGAGGGATTGAACGAACCATTCTTCCTACCCCAGTTAGTGTAAAAGCAGCACACGCTAGAGAGTACAAATAACAGTGCGATCACCTCACCATTACACCATAGTACTCCCGTGCATCGAGTGTGCCACACAGAAACAGGCCATTTGGCCCAACAAGTCTATGCCGGTGTTTATGCTTCCCCCAAGCCTTCTCCCCACCCTACTTCATCTCACCCCATCAACATATCCTTCCATTCCTTTATCCCTCATGTTTATGTACTTTCTCCTTAAATGTATGTTATTGGCCTCAACCACTCCCTGTAGCAGTGAGTTCCACATTCTCACCACTCTCTGGGTAAAGAAGTTGCTCCTAAATTCCCGGCTGGGTTTATTAGTGACTATCTTATACTTATGACACCTAGTTTTGGACTCGCCCACGAGTGGAAACATCTTCGCTATGTCTACCCAATCAAACCCACATGTCCCACAGAAAGGCAGGCATAGCTAGGGCCCATGCGGGTTCCCATAGCAACACCTTTAATTTGGAGGGAGTGAGTGGAGTCAAAGGAGAAGTTGTTCAATGTGAGAACAAGTTCAGCCAGGCGGAGGAGGGTGGTGGTGGGTGGGGACTGGTTCAAGTTTCAAGACCTCCATCAGGTCACCCCTCACCCTTCTCTTTTCCAGAGAAAAAAGCTTCAGCCTGTTCAGTAAATCTTCTTGTGTTTATCAACTTCCCCTTAAATGCATCTATGCTATTTGACTAAATAATTGTTTGAATAATTGTATTTTATTTTCACCCTTTCTTTGGGTATTTTGCACCAGATACAGCTGTCCAGATAACAGGCACTTCCTCATTTCTGCTGGTGCTGCTTTCTAACTGGCAGCCAGCAGGGGTATGTAATGTCCCAAAGGTGACTCTTCCCCCTGTAAAGTTCCTGGCCCCTGCACCATGATCACAATCACTATCACTTGGATGTCAGCCTTATTTTAGTGGTCGCTCTCTCCCCTCTGAGGCAGAAGTGACTTGAGCACATTGTCCAGGTTGAGGGTCGAGGTACTAGAGGGTCAAAGTACTAGACACTGAGGTACCAGAAGCTGAGGTACCAGAGGCTGAGGCACTAGAGGCTGAGGCACTATAGGCTGACGTACTAGAAGCTGAGGTACCAGAGGCTGCGGTATGAGAGGCTGAGGTACTAGAGGCTGAGGTACTAGAGAGCTGAGGTACTCGAGGTTGAGGTACCAGAGGCTGAGGTACTAGAGGCTGAGGTACTAGAGGCTGAGGTACTAGAGAGCTGAGGTACTAGAGGCTGAGGTACTAGAGGCTGGGGTACTAGAGGCTGAGGTACTAGAGAGTGAGGTACTAGAGGTTGAGGTACAAGAGGCTGAGGTACCAGAGGCTGAGTTACTAGAAGCTGAGGTACTAGAGGCTGTGGTACTAGAGGCTGAGGTACTAGAGGTTGAGGTACTAGAGGCTGAGGTACTAGAGGCTGAGGTACCAGAGGCTGAGGTACTAGAAAGCTGAGGTACTAGAGGCTGAGGTACTAGCAGCTGAGGTACCAGAGGCTGAGGTGCCAGAGGCTGAGGTACCAGAGGCTGAGGTACTAGAGGCTGAGGCACCAGATGCTGAGGTACTAGAGAGCTGGGGTACTAGAGGCTGAGGTACTAGAGGCTGAAGTACCAGAGGCTGAGGTACTAGAGAGCTGAGGTAGTAGAGGCTGAGGTAGTAGAGGCTGAGGTACTAGAGGCTGAGATAGTAGAGGCTGAGGTACCAGAGGCTGAGGTGCCAGAGGCTGAGGTACCAGAGGCTGAGGTACTAGAGGCTGAGGCACCAGATGCTGAGGTACTAGAGAGCTGGGGTACTAGAGGCTGAGGTACTAGAGGCTGAAGTACCAGAGGCTGAGGTACTAGAGAGCTGAGGTACTAGAGGCTGAGGTAGTAGAGGCTGAGGTACTAGAGGCTGAGATAGTAGAGGCTGAGGTACCAGAGGCTGAGGTACCAGAGGCTGAGGTACCAGAGGCTGAGGTACTAGAGGCTGAGGTAGTAGAGGCTGAGGTACCAGAGGCTGAGGTACTAGAGGCTGAGGCACCAGGTGCTGAGGTACTAGAGTGCTGAGGTACTAGAGGCTGAGGTACTAGAGTGCTGAGGTACTAGAGGCTGAGGTACTAGAGTGCTGAGGTACTAGAGGCTGAGGTACTAGAGTGCTGAGGTACTAGAGGCTGAGGTACTAGAGTGCTGAGGTACTAGAGGCTGAGGTACCAGAGGCTGAGTTACTAGAGGCTGAGGTACTAGAGAGCTGAGGTACTAGAGGCTGAGGTACCAGAGGCTGAGGTACTAGAGGGCTGATGTCCTAGAGGGCTGAGGTACTAGACACTGAGGTGCCAGAGGCTGAGGTACTAGAGGGCTGAGGTACTAGACACTGAGGTGCCAGAGGCTGAGGTACCAAAGTATTGAGGTTCTTGAGAGCCGAGTTACTAGAGTGCTGAGGTACTACAACAACAACAACATGCATTTATACAGCGCCTTTAATGTTGTAAAATGTCCCAAGGCGCTGCACAGGAGCGTGATCAAAGACAATTTGACACCGAGACACATATGGAGACATTAGGGCAGGTGACCAAAAGCTTGGTCATCAAAGTAGGTTTTAAGGAGCGTCTTAAAGGAGGACAGAGACGCAAAGAGATTTAGGGGGGGAATTCCAGAGCTCAGGGCCTCGGCAGCTGAAGGAACGACCGCCAATGGTGGAGCAATTAATATCGGGGATGTGCAAGAGGCCAGAATTGGAGGAGCGCCGAGATCTCGGAGGGTTATAGGTCGGAGGAGATTACAGAGATATGGAGGAGCGAGGCAATGGAGGGAATTGAAAACAAGGTAGGGAATTTTTTAATTGCCGCGTTGCTGAACCGGCAGCCAATGTAAGTCAGCGAGCACAAGGGTGATGGGCTGAGGTACTCAAGGGATGAGGTACCTGGGGGCGGAGGTTCTTGGGGGCTGAGGTTCCTGGGGACTGAGGTACCTGGGGGCTGATGTTCCCGGGGGCTGAGGTACCTGGAGGCTGAGGTACCTGGGGGCTGAGGTAACTGGGGGCTGAGGTACCTGGAGGCTGAGGTTCCTGGGGGCTGAGTTTCCCGGGGGTTGAGGTTCCTGGGGGCGGAGGTTCCTGGGAGCTGAGGTAACTGGGGGTTGAGGTACCTGGGGGCTGAGGTAACTGGGGGCTGAGGCTACTGGGAGCTGAGGCTACTGGGAGCTGAGGTAACTGGGGGCTGAGGTACCTGGGGGCTGAGGTATCAGGATGCTGAGGTGCCTGAGGGCTGAGGTACCTGGGAGCTGAGGTATCAGGATGCTGAGGTACCTGGGGGCTGAGGCTACTGGGGGCTGAGGTACCTGGTGGCTGAGGTACCTAGGGGCTGAGGTACCTGGGGGCAGAGGTTCCTGGGGGCAGAGATTCTTTGGGGCTGAGGCTACTGGGGGCTGAGTTACCTGGGGGCTGAGGTACTTAGGGCTGAGGTACCTGGAGTTGAAGTTCCTGGGGGCTGAGGTCGCTGGTGTTGAGGTTGCTGGTGATGAGGTACCTGGGGGCTGAGGCACCTGGGGGCTGAAGTACCTGGAGTTGAAGTTCCTGGGAGCTGAGGTCGCTGGTGTTGAGGTTGCTGGTGTTGAGGTACCTGGGGGCTGAGGTACCTGGGGGCTGAGGTACCTGTGGGCTGAATTTCCTGGGGGCTGAGATTGCTGGTGTTGAGGTTGCTGGTGTTGAGGTTGCTGGTGTTGAGTTTGCTGGTATTGAGGTTGCTGGTACTGAGGTTCCTGCGGGCTGAGGTTCCTGGGGGCTGAGGTTCCTGGGGGCTGAGGTACCTGGGGTCTAAAGTTCCTGGGGGCTGAGGCACCTGGAGTTGAAGTTCCTGGGGGCTGAGGTTCCTGGAGTTGAAGTTCCTGGGGGCTGAGATACCTGGAGTTGAAGTTCCTGGGGGCTGAGGTTCCTGGGGGCTGACGTTCCTGGGGGCTGAGATTTCTGAGGGCTGAGGTACCCTGGGGTTGAGGTAACTTGGGTTGAGGTACCTGGAGGTGGCCAACACCCAATGGGCCTCTACTCCAGCATGAAACTCCACTTTCAGGGGAAAAGGGGGAAAAATGAAAGAGGGGAAACTAGTTTTGTGATAGAATGCTGTCAGGTGGTGGGGAGTGGGAGGGGACAGGACACTGCTTAACATTGTTCAATAATGTAATCACTGACAGGATTTCACTCAGTTTGTTATTTTACATCAAAAGAACATAAGAATATAAGAAGTAAGAGCAGGAGTAGGCCATACGGCCCCTCCAGCCTGCTCCGCCATTCAATAAGATCATGGCTGATCATCGACCTCAACTCCACTTTCCCGCCCGATCTCCATATCCCTTGATTCCCCTAGAGTCCAAAAATCTATCTATCTCAGCCTTGAATATAGTCAATGACTCAGCATTCACAGCCCTCTGGGGCAGAGAATTCCAAAGATTCACAACCCTCTGAGTGAAGACATTCTTCCTCATCTCAGTCTTAAATTGCCTACCCCTTATCCTGAGACTATGCCCCCTAGTTCTAGACACTCCAGCCAGGGGAAACAATCTACCCTGTCAATCCCCTTCAGAATCTTGTATGTTTCAATGAGATCACCTCTCATTCTTCTAATCTCCCAGAGAGTATAGGCCCATTCTACACAACCCCTCATCATAGGACAGCCCTCTCATCCCAGGAATCAACCTAGTGAACCTTTGTTGTACTGCCTCCAAAGCAAGTACATCCTTCATTAGATATGGAGACCAAAACTGTGCACAATGCTCCAGGTGTGGTCTCACCAAGGCCCTCTACATTTGTAGCAAGACGCAATAAGAGATTAGCGTGTAAAGTTAAAGCACATGGGATTCGGGGTAAGGTATTGACTTGGCTAGAGAACTGGTTGGCAGACAGGAAGCAAAAAGTTGGAATAAATGCGTCTTTTTCTGAGTGGCAGGCAGTGACTAGTGGGGTACCGCAGGATCGGTGCTAGGACCCCAGCTATTCACAATATATAATAATGATCTAGACGAGGGAACTAGATGTAATATCTCCAAGTTTGCAGATGACACAAAGCTGGGTGGGTGTGTGTGCTGTGAGGAGGATGCAGAGAAACTCCAGTATGATTTGGACAGGTTGGGTGATTGGGCAGATGCATGGCAGATGCAGTATAATGTGGAGGTTATCCACTTTGGTGGCAAAAACAGGAAGACAGATTATTATCTGAACGGCAATAGATTGGGAGAAGGGGGAGTGCAATGAGGCCTGGGTGTCCTTGTGCACCAGTCGCTGAAAGTAAGTACGCAGGTGCAGCAGGCAGTTAAGAAGTCAAATGGTATGTTGGCCTTCATAGCAAGAGGATTCGAGTACAGGAGCAAGGATGTCTTGCTGCAGTTGTACAGGGCCTTGGTGAGACCACACCTTGAGTATTGTGTGCAGTTTTGGTCACCTCATCTGAGGAAGGACGTTCTTGCCATGGAGGGAGTGCAGCGAAGATTCACCAGGCTGATACCTGGGATGGCAGGAATGACGTATGAGGAGAGATTGGGTCGATTAGGCTTATACTCGCTGGAGTTTAGAAGAATGAGAGGGGATCTCATTGAAATTTATAAAATTCTAACAGGACTAGACAGACTAGATGCAGGAAGGATGTTCCCGATGGCGGGCGAGTCCAGAACCAGGGGTCACAGTCTAAAGATAAGGGGTAAGCCATTTAGGACTGAGATGAGGAGGAATTTCTTCACCCAGAGAGTGGTGAACCTGTGGAATTCTCTACCACAGAAGGCAGTTGAGGCCTATTCATTAAATATATTCAAGAAGGAGTTGGATATACTTCTTAAGGCTAAAGGGATCAAGGGATATGGGGAGAAAGCAGGGACCGGGTACTGAATTTGGATGGTCAGCCATGATGTCATTAAATGGCGGAGCAGGCTCGAGGGGTCGAATGGCCTACTCCTGCTCCTATCTTCTATGACTCTATGGCCCAGAAATTCGGGTCGGGGGCTTCCCGCGGGTGCAAGCCCCCGATCTGCACTTACCTTGCGCGCCGGCTGTTGAGCTGTGCGCCCCCGTGGAATTCCAATCCGGGGCCTGGTCTAGCTGCTGGCGCGCAGTGCCTGCGTATCCCAGGGGTGCAGTTAGTTCGATGCGTCCCCTGGGATCACGTGGGCCATGGGGAGCCAATCGGAGCAGGGAATGCTCCATTCATAAGTCTGACAGGAAGTGCTGTCAAGACCTATAAATACTACGGCCCCAAAATAGCAATAAATCTTCAAATAATTTTTTTTTTAAATCACATTTTTTAAATAAACTATAAATTACATGAAATAACTATTTTAAACAATAATTTAAATTTTTGAAAAATAATTTTTTATTTTCTAACGGGGCTAAACATAAACTTACCTTGCTTTAAAGTATTTAAAAATAATAAACCTGTGGAAAAAATGTTTTAATTTTAATTAATTCACCACTTACCTTGTAAAAAGCAGACCTTACGCCTGCTTTTTACATTTCTAAATTCTGCAGGCTTACGTTCCCGGGAAAACCTGCAAAAAAAAAACGAAGTTCGATGCGCACTCGCAGCCTCCCCCGCGCACGCGTTCGACCTCTGAACCCCTTCTTTCAGAGGAACGGAAGTGCCGGTTTCCCGCGCATGCGCTGTGCATGCAGGAAACCGGCACTTCCATTGGGCCTACGGGCGAGTACCCCGTGTGTACTCACCCATGGAGACCCGAATTTTGGGCCATTGTTTCTATGTTCCTTACTCTTATACTCCAACCCCCTTGCAATAAAGGCCAACATGCCATTTGTCTTCCTTATTGCTTGCTGTATCTGCATGCTAGCTTTCTGTGTTTCTTGCACGAGGACACCCAAATCTCTCTGAACACCAACATTTGAGAGTTTCTCACCATTTAAAAAATACTCTGTTTTTCTATTCTTCCTACCAAAGTGAATAACCTCACATTTCCCTACATTATACTCCATCTGCCACCTTACTGCCCACTCACTTGGTCTATCTACATCCCTTTGCAGACTCTTTGGCCTAGAAATTCACAGGCCTTAGCGCCGCTTTTGAGGCGCTAGAGGGCCTAGCGCCGAAGTTATGGCCAGTTTAGAAATTGACAGGGGCCCTAAATCGGCGTTAGGCCGGTAGCGCTGCGCCGGCACCGATGACGTCATCGGTGTGCGCAGCGTCCCGGTTGCCATGGTAACCCGCCTGAACTCGGAAATTGAGTTGCGGCCGCCTCGCCCGTGGCAGCCGCAAGCAACGTTCTGGCAGAGGTGCCTTACAGAACTTTGCGCCGGCGCATTAAAGGCCCCGTGGCGGCCGGCCGCTTTCCCGCCGGCCGCCTGGCCGCAGCTCCCTCCCCGGACTTCCCCCACCCCCCCCCCGGAACAGAAGCAAGCCCGGCACTTGTCCGAGGTGCCGGGCTCATTTTTAAAAAGATTATCGTGGGCCGCGGCCGGGTGCAGGCAGCTCCTCCTTAACGGAAGGAGGAGGCCTGCACTTCCCGAGCCTGCCGCACTGCAGCGGGCGCCGCAGCGCCAGAATAGCGCCGCAATGCGGCGCGTGGCGCCAGTTTTGAGGCGCTGAGACCCCTCAGTAGCGCCGGCAGCCATTTGGGCGCGGCGCTACTGAATTTTTGGCGCGCGCAGGGGGACTTAGTGCCGGCACTAACTTCCGGCGCTAAAGCCCTCGCTGCGCCAAAACCGAATTTCTAGGCCTTTGTGTTCTCCTCACAGCTTACTGTCCCACCGAGCTTTGCATCATCAGCAAACTTGGATACATTACACTCGGTCCCTTCATCTAGGTCATTAATATAGATTGTAAATAGCTGAGGCCCCAAAACTGATCCTTGCGGCACCCCACTTGTTACAGCCTGCCAACCTGAAAAAGACCCGTTTATCCCTACTCTCTGTATTCTGTCCGTTAACCAATCCTCTATCCATGCTACTATATTACCCCCAACCCCATGAGCCCTAATCTTCTGGAAGGTGCAGCAGATTTATAAGAAATTTCTTGCATTCGATACAGACTGTGGCTTGTGCTTTCAACAGGGCCCCGTTAGTCAGGAGTGGTGGGAGAATGTTGGAATTATGCAACAGACATTTAACTCACGACCGTCCATATCGTGCCTATAAAACAGGCGGCGAGGAGCTGTAAATCGGGGGGTGGTGATCTCAGCCGCCCCCTTAATGCCCGAGGCCTGGGCTTGATGCTGTAAAGGGGCGAGCAGCTGAATTAGCGTGAGGCAGCTTCACTGTGCAAAGCAAGTCCTTCACCAGTTGTAAGACCTTGATGCAAAATTCAGGTGTGAGTGGACGGAGCCTGCGATCCGCCTCGTTGTACAAGTCCTCGAGCGGACCAGCCAGCAGTCCTGAAAGGCAGGCCGCTCAAGAAAGGGCCACAAAAACCGTTTCCAAGGTGACTCCGGCAGAGTGGGGGGTAATGGTGAGGGGCTCGAGGCTGGGGAGAGAGGGAGGCAGGGTGGGGGGGAGGGATGGTGAGGGGCTCGAGGCTGGGGAGAGGGGGAGGGGAGGGATGGTGAGGGGCTCGAGGCTCGGGAGAGGGGGAGTCCGGGGGAGGGGAGGGATAGTGAGGGGCTCGTGGCTGGGGAGGCGGAGGTGGGGGAGGGGAGGGATGGTGAGGGGCTCGAGGCTGGGGAGAGGGGGAGGGGAGGGATGGTGAGGGGCTCGAGGCTGGGGAGAGGGGGAGTCCGGGGAAGGGGAGGGATAGTGAGGGGCTCGAGGCTGGGGAGAGGGGGAGGGGAGGGATGGTGAGGGGCTCGAGGCTGGGGAGAGGGGGAGTCCGGGGGAGGGGAGTATTAAATCCGTGTGTTAGTGGAGACACGGAATGCAGGAGTTGGTTTAACAAGTCTTTACTGAATGGAGCCAATCTGGAAACTGAAACTGAAACTACAGAAGCCTGCCAGGGCCTTTTATACAGGGATGGTCACTGCCGGTACTGCAGTCTGAGACCAGTTATTCCCTTAAAGGGACATACACAACAATTCCTCCCCTTTTAGATAAACAGTACATAACATTCATTTAACAACTAAATAATAACTAATTACAATTACAATTACGGTTGCTAGATACATTAGTTGAAGTTAAGCAATTATAAGTTCAGTCTTTGAGGAGGCTTCCTGATTCTGTCTGGATAACGCCTCTTTGGGATATCAGGTTCTTCTGGCAAGGTTGAGTCAGGATCAATGTCGTTGTTTGGTTCGTCTGCTTCCAATATCACCGATTCTGCGGTAGATGCAATTGGTACTTTGGTTTCATCGCCAGGTGTATCAGATCATGGTGTGGAGTTGAGGTTTTCCAGTGACTCTAGAATCTGGTCAGCATGGCGTCTTACAATGCTTTCTCCAAAGTCCACGGAATACATTAGAGGTCCTTGCCGTGTACAGATCGTTCCTGGCTGCCATTTCTCTGTGCGGTAGTCCCAGGCCAAAACTGGTTGACCTATCTTAAAACTCCTGGTCGGCCTTTCATTCATATTCTGAAACTGCTTGTTCTCCACATCTCTTCTGACGTTTGGCTTGATCAAATCCAAGCGGCATCGTAGTCTTCGATTGAAGAACATCATGGCTGGAGTTTGGTTGGTAACCGCATGTGTCGCATTCCGGTATGCAAACAAGAAGTTATCCATCTTGTGTTGTAGGGGTATATCTTCATTACACATTGCCTTGATAGCCTTCTTGAATGTTTGAACAAACCTCTCGGCCAATCCATTAGTGGCTGGATGATATGGGGCGGATGTGTAATGCTTAACACCATTGTTCTTTAAAAACCTCCGGAACTCTTCAGACACAAACTGTGGTCCATTGTCAGAGCAAATCTGTTCAATCAGCCCATTCCTGGCGAATATGGTTCGTAAGACTGTGATGGTTTTTTCTGCGGTGGTTGAGGACATTTTTATTACCTCTGGCCACTTTGAATGTGCATCCACCGCAATTAAAAACATCGAGTCCATAAAGGGACCAGCAAAATCAACGTGCACCCTTTGCCATGGAGATGAGGGCCACTCCCATGGATGTAGAGGGGCTTGTGGTGGGGCGTTTTGGACCTTCTGGCATCCTGTACAGCTCTTGGTCATCTCTTCGATTTCTCTATCGATTCCCGGCCACCGCACAAACGCTCTGGCTAAGTTCTTCATTTTTACCCCTCCCAGATGACCCTCATGAAGCTCATTGAGCACTCTATCCTTCAATTTGGGTGGAATTACTACTCTGGATCCACACATGACAGCTGTTCTCTTCTCGGCGAGAATGCTGGCAGCAGTGGTTCGCCATGTGCTGGCCATCCATTCACCGTTAAATCATAGACCCAGGAGAGTGTCGGGTCATTTTGTGTTTCCTTTTCTATGTTTGCATTCATCACAGGGAGACATTCGACAACAGTCGAGTGGATTAACTCCACTGGATCCACTGCCAGTTCTTCATCCACCGTCGGCAACGGTAGGCGCAACAATCCATCAGCATTCCCATGCTGTTTAGTTCCTTTGTACTCGATGTCATATTGGTGTGCCCCTAGGAAAAGGGACCACCTCTGTAGCCGTTGTGCCGTCATTATCGTTACGCCCTTCTGAGGGTTGAAAATGGAGACGAGAGGTTGATGATCAGTTAGTAGAGTAAATTTCTGACCGTGCAGGTAGTGATTGAACTTCTTCACCCCCCACACCAGACTGAGGGCCTCTCTGTCAATCTGGGCATAGTTATGCTCGGCTGAAGTTAACGAGCGTGACGCAAAAGCTATCGGCCTCTCAGAAACATCAAGGAATTTATGCGACAGTACCGCCCCAATGCCGTAGGGAGACGCATCACACGCCAGTCTTATCGGTAGTGATGGGTTGTAGTGAGCCAATACTTCTCTTGAAGTGATTAGGTCCTTACTCTTCTGAAAGGCCCGCTTACATTCATTGCTCCATTTCCATGCTACTCCCGTTCATAGTAGGGCGTTCAGTGGATGCAGAATTGTGGACAAATTCGGCAAAAACTTATGGTAGTAATTCACCAATCCGAGGAATGACCTCAGTTGTGACACATTTTCAGGCGCTGGAGCCTTAACTACTGCTTCAATTTTGTCAGGGGACTTATGCAACCCCTCTTCATCAATCACGTGGCCACAATACGATATCTGTTTCTTAAAAAACTCGCACTTGGGGCGATTGTCTCGTAGCCCATGTTCACGTAGTCTAGTGAGCACCTGCTCTAGGTTGGCAAGGTGTTCACTGTCATCTTCACCTGTCACTAGGATGTCGTCCAAGTAACACTGAGTCCTTGGAATCCCTTGCAGGACTTGTTCCATCGCTCTTTGCCATATCGCCGGAGCTGATGCTACTCCGAATACCAGTCGATTATACTGGTAAAGACCTTTGTGAGTGTTTATCGTGAGATACTTCCTACAGGATTCTTCAAACTCCATCTGCAAATATGCTTGCGCTAGGTCAATTTTTGTAAAACGCTTCCCTCCGGATAGTGAGGCGAAGATATCTTCTATCCTTGGAAGAGGATATTGTACTGTGTGAAGGACTGGGTTCACTGTCACCTTGAAGTCCCCACAGATGCGAACCTTCCTTGGCTCCTCAGACTTATTGTTTAACGTTTTCTTCATGACAGGAACGATGGGTGTCGCCCACTCGCTCCAGTCTACCTTAGATAACACGCCTGCATTCTCCAGATTCTCCAGCTCTGCCTCGACGGCTGGGTGAATTGCATATGGTACCGGTCTTGCTTTGAAAAACTTGGGAATTGCATTCTCCTCTATTTTTATCGAGGCGGTTACGCCTTTAAGAGTGCCCAGTTCTTGTTGAAATACCTCTTTGGCGTTAGCTAAGATTGTTGACAATCGTCCAGGAGTGACGTCGTCATCCTTTTTACCAGCCACCGTCAGTGCCTGAATGGAGTGCCAGTCTAAACTTATCTTTCTGATCCGTTCACGTCCCAATAACCGTGGTCCACCATCTTGTAGAATGTAGAGATACAATTTCCGTATTTTCTTGCCGTTGTATTCGACAGGCACCCTTATTTTTCCTCTGGGGTATACTTTTTGCCCCGCATATGTCCTCAAGACAATGGATGTCTCTCTGAAGGGTATGTGTGAGAATAGCCGCTCGTAGTCTCGTCGATTCATGACGGTTAGAGCTGATCCTGTATCCAATTCCATTTTGACTTGAGACCCTGCAATCGTGAAGGTGACCCAAATGGTTTGGTGATTCTCTTTTGTGATTACGTTGTGAAGTTTGAGACATCTTAGTCTCTTGTACCTGGATTCACTATCGCTCATCTGGTCTTCGGAACTACTGTCCGTCATCTTTTGTACTTTCCTGTACGGTTCCTTAGTAGACTTTTTATTGTCGTTGGTCTTCTTCTCAGACGTGCAAACTCATGCAATGTGTCCCATCTTTCTGCATTGCCTGCATATTTTGTCCTTGGACCAGCAGTCCTTCTGGTCATGGGTTGTTCTGCCGCAGCGATAACATTTTGCAAATCCCCGTGTCATTTCATGGGTGCCGTATTCCTGTGGCTTTTGTTGTATTTCCGCAGCTCCCCTTGCTGCTGCTTCGTACGATACTGCCACGCTGAAAGCCTTATCTAGCGTCAGCTCTTTCTCTGAGAGTAACCTCTTCTGGGTTCCTTCACTCAGGAGTCCACAGACAAATTTGTCCCATAAGGTATCTGCCAGTCCTGCTCCGAACTGGCAGTGCTTTGATAGCTTGCGTAGTTACGTAAGGTAATCAGCATTGCTCTCATTTTTATGCTGATTTCTCTTGTGGAATTTAAATCTTTCTGCTATCAGCAGCGGTGTAGGATTTAGGTGTTCCTGTAGGATAGCAACAATTTCATTAAAACTCTTCGCCTTCGGTTTGGCTGGAGTAATCAGGCCCCGCAATAGGCCGTACGTTCTTGCGCCCATTAAATTTAGCAATACCGATGCCTTTTTCCCCTCGGCTATTTTGTTTGCCTCGCAATATACCTCGACTCTTTCCACATACGTTGTCCAGTATTATTTATTGCATTATTAAAGGCAGTGATATCGCCAGTCTTTGGCATCTTGAAAATCTAAGATGGCTTCTCCCGTGCTTTTCCTTCGTCCCCGCCGAGTTAAGATGGCGCCTCCTGCGCTTTCCCGCCGCTGCCGCTGCTGTCAATGCCGCTCTCGGCGGTATTTTTATTTTTACCCGTTCCCGTCGTGGAGCGGACCCTCTGGGACACTTCTTAGGTCCGAACGCTGCCCGACTGCGAAGCACTGGCCGCGCCCTGCGTGCTCCACCCTCTATCTCTCTCTACTTCCCGACTCGCTGCCCGGCCCCGTTGCAGAGCTACCCGATCGAGCTCTAGCCCACCGCAGCCCAGGAAGGATCAGTGCACTACCTGCCACCAGCCCGATTAGCTGGGAAACCACAGACTGGGGAACCCAGCCTGGCTCTGGACAGTCTCCCCTGCAAGTTTTCAATCCGATGATTCGGAGGGCGGTTGCCCACGGTCGACGCCCGTTTCTCAAGTTTCTTTGGATTATTTTTATTTCTTTTCTGGCTTCGACCTTCAATAACGTCGTCTGAGGTGCTGCCGAGTTGCAGGTAAGTTCGTTTCTTACACGTCGCCAGTGTTAAATCCATGTGTTAATGGAGACACGGAATGCAGGAGTTGGTTTAACAAGTCTTTACTGAATGGAGACAATCTCGAAACTGAAACTACAGAAGCCTGCCAGGGCCTTTTATACAGGGATGGTCACTGCCGGTACTGCAGTCTGAGAAGAGTTATTCCCTTAAAGGGACATACACAACAGGGAGGGATAGTGAGAGGCTCAAGGCTGGGGAGTGGGGGAGCGGAGGGATGGTGAGGGGCTCGAGGCTGGGGAGAGGGGGAGTCCGGGGGAGGGGAGGGATAGTGAGAGGCTCAAGGCAGGGGAGAGGGGGAGGGGAGGGATGGTGAGGGGCTCGAGGCTGGGGAGAGGGGGAGTCCGGGGGAGGGGAGGGATAGTGAGGGGCTCGAGGCTGGGGGGAGGGGAGGGATGGTGAGAGGCTCGGGAGAGGGGGAGTCCAGGGGAGGGGAGGGATAGTGAGGGGCTCGTGGCTGGGAAGAGGCGGAGGTGGGGGAGGGGAGGGATGGTGAGGGGCTCGAGGCTGGGGAGAGGGGGAGGGGAGGGTTGGTGAGGGGCTCGAGGCTGGGAAGTGGGGAGGGGAGAGATGGTGAGGGGCTCGAGGCTCGGGAGTGGGGGAGGGGAGAGATGGTGAGATGCTCGAGGCTGGGGAGAGGGGGAGGGGAGAGATAGTGAGGGGCTCGAGGCTGGGGAGAGGGGGAGGGGAGGGATAGTGAGGGGCTCGAGGCTGGGGAGAGGGGGAGGGGAGAGATGGTGAGGGACTCGAGGCTGGGGAGAGGGGGAGTCCAGGGGAGGGGAGGGATAGTGAGGGGCTCGAGGCTGGGGAGAGGGGGAGTCCGGGGGAGGGGAGGAATAGTGAGGGGCTCGAGGCTGGGGAGAGGGGGAGGGATGGTGAGAGGCTCGAGGCTGGGGAGAGGGGAAGGGAGAGATGGTGAGAGGCTCGAGGCTGGGGAGAGGGGGAGTCCGGGAGAGGGGAGGGATAGTGAGGGGCTCGAGGCTGGGGGGAGGGGAGGGATGGTGAGAGGCTTGAGTCTGGGGAGAGGGGGAGAGGAGAGATGGTAAGAGGCTCGAGGCTGGGGAGGGGAGGGATGGTGAGGGGCTCGAGGCTGGGGAGAGGGGGAGTCCGGGGAGGGGAGGGATAGTGAGGGGCTCGAGGCTGGGGGAGGGGGAGGGGAGGGATAGTGAGGGGCTCAAGGCTGGTGAGAGGGGGAGGGGAGGGATGGTGAGGGGCTCGAGGCTGGGGAGAGGGGGAGTCCGGGGGAGGGGAGGGTTAGTGAGGGGCTCGAGGCTGTGGAGAGGGGGAGTCCGGGGGAGTGGAGGGATAGTGAGGGACTCGAGGCTGGGGAGAGGGGGAGGGGAGGGATAGTGAGGGGCTCAAGGCTGGGGAGAGGGGGAGGGGAGGGATGGTGAGGAGCTCGAGGCTGGGGAGAGGGGGAGAGGGGGAGGGGAGGGCTAGTGAGGGGCTCGAGGCTGGGGAGAGGGGGAGGCGGGGAGGGGAGGGGCGGGATGGTGAGGGGCTCGTGGCTGGGGAGAGGGGGTGCCCGAGGCAGCAGTGGCATTGAACTTCCTTGTAGGACCCGGAGAGTTTTTCTAAACTTACCTTGGATGGGCCGCGCTAGCTTTCCGACAGCTTTACCCCAGGCCCCTGCTCAGGGGCAGTTTGAACCGCCAGCAGGGATCCATTTATCAATGAGTCTGGTGGGAAAGTCACCTGTCGCTAAAACCAACAGGACTAAAATGGGGAATCAGCAAGAAATGGAACTGCTCCAATTTAACTCAGGACGGGTATATTGGCCTCAGAGTGGGTACAGCGCAGATTCACCAGAATGATGCCTGGACTATAAAGGTTAAATTATGAGGACAGGTTACACAAAATAGGCTTGTATTCCCGTGAGTATAGAAGATTAAGGGGTGAGCTAATTGAGGTGTTTAAGATGATTAAAAGGGTTTGATAGGGTAAATAGAGAGAAACTATTTCCTCTGGTGGGGGGAGTCCAGAACAAGGGGGCATAACCTTAAAATTAGAGCTAGGCCGTTCAGGGGTGATGTCAGGAAGCACTTCTTCACACAAAGGGCAGTGGAAATCTGGAACTCTCTCCCCAAAATGTTGTTGAGGCTTGGGGTCAATTGGAAATTTGAAAACTGAGATTGATAGATTTTTGTTAGGCGAGGGTATTCAACGTTACGGAACCAAGGCGGGTCATAGAGTCATAGAGTTATACAGCACAGAAAGAGGCCCTTCGGCCCATCGTGTCTGCGCCGTCCATCAAGCCCTGTCCAGTCTAATCCCATTTTCCAGCATTTGGTCCATAGCCTTGTATGCAATGGCATTTCAAGTGCTCATCCAAATGCTTCTTGAATGTTGTGAGGGTTCCTGCCTCTACCACCCTTTCAGGCAGTGAGTTCCAGACTCCAACCACCCTCTGGGTGAAAAAGTTCCTCCTCAAATCCCCTCTAAACCTCCTGCCCCTTACCTTGAATCTATGCCCCCTTGTTATTGACCCCCCTACTAAGGGGAAAAGTTCCTCTTTATCTACCCTACCTATGCCCCTCATCATTTTGTATACCTCAATCAGGTCCCCCCTCAGCCTTCTTTGCTCCAAGGAAAACAACCCCAGCCTGTTTAGTCTTTCTTCATAGCTGAGGCGCTCCATCTCAGGTAACATCCTGGTGAATCTTCTCTGCACCCTCTCCAAAGCAATCACATCCTTCCTATAGTGAGGCGACCAGAACTGCACACAGTACTCCAGCTGTGGCCTTACCAGCGTTTTGTACAGCTCCATCATAACCTCCCTGCTCTTATATTCTATGCCTCGGCTAATGAAGGCAAGTATCCCATATGCCTTTTTAACCACCTTATCTACCTGATCCGCTGCCTTCAGGGATCTATGTACATGTACACCAAGGTCCCTCTGACCCTCTGTGCTTCCTAGGGCCCTATCACTCATTGTGTATTCCCTTGCCTTATTTGTCCGTCCAAAATGCATCACCTCGCACTTTTCAGGGTTAAATTCCATTTGCCACTTTTCCGCCCATCTGACCAACCCGTTTATATCGTCCTGTAGCCTGAGGCTTTCCTCCTCACAATTTACCACCCCACCAATTTTCGTGTCATCTGCGAACTTACTGATCATACCTTTTACATTCTCATCCAAATCATTTATGTAGATCACAAACAGCAAGGGACCCAGCACCGATCCCTGGGGTACCCCACTGGACACAGGCTTCCAGTCACAAAAGCAACCTTCGACCATCACCCTCTGCCTCCTGCCACTCAGCCAGTTTAGGATCCAACGTGCCAAGGCACCCTGGATCCCATGGGCTCTTACCTTCTTGACCAGTCTCCTATGCGGGACTTTGTCAAAAGCCTTACTGAAGTCCATGTATACCACATCCACAGCATTTCCCTCACCCACACATCTAGTCACCCCCTCGAAAAATTCAATCAGATTGGTCAGACATGATTTACCCTTGACAAAGCCATGCTGACTATCCCCGATTAATCCTTGCCTCTCCAAGTGGAGACTAATTTTGTCCCTCAGAATTTTTTCCAATAATTTCCCTACCACAGATGTTAGGCTCACTGGCCTGTAATCCCCTGGTTTATCCCTGCTACCCTTCTTGAATAATGGTACTACGTTAGCTGTTCTCCAGTCCTCTGGTACATCCCCTGTGGCCAGAGAGGTTCTGAAAATTTGTGTCAGAGCCCCTGCAATCTCCTCCTTTGCCTCACACAGCAGCCTGGGATACATCTTGTCCGGGCCTGGGGATTTATCCACTATTTGGCCTGCTAAAACCGCTAGTACCTCCTCCCTCTCGATGCTAATATGTTCAAGTATATCACAGTCCCCTTGCCCGATTTCTATGTCTACATCGTCTTCCTCCATAGTGAACACAGATGCAAAAAATTCATTTAAAACCCCGCCTACATCATCTGGTTCTACACACAGATTGCCACTTTGGTCCCTAATGGGCCCTACCCTTTCCCTGGTTATCCTCTTGCCCTTAATATACTTATAAAACATCTTAGGATTTTCCTTTATTTTGCTCGCCAGTGTTATTTCATGGCCCCTCCTCGCTCTCCTAATTTCTTTTTTAAGTATGCCCCTGCACTTTTTATACTCCTCTAGGGCTTCCTCCGTCTTTAGTCTTTTGTAACTGCCAAAGAAAACCCTTTTTTTCCTAATGCATTTTTGTATATCCCTTGTCATCCAAGGTTCCCTTTGCTTGTTGGTACCACCCTTGACCTTTACGGGAACATGTTGGCGTTGTACTCTCTCTATTTCCCTTCTGAAAGTCTCCCACTGCTTTGATGTGGATTTTCCTATAAGTAGCTGCTCCTAGTCCGCTTTGGCCAGATCCTGCCTTATCATATTAAAATCGGCCTTCCCCCAATTTAGAACCCTTATTTCCGGGCCGTCTTTGTCTTTTTCCATGGCCACCTTAAATCTCACCAAATTATGGTCACTGTCGCCAAAATGCTCTCCTATTGACACTTCCACCACTTGCCCGGCTACATTCCCTAGAATTAGGTCCAGTACCGCCCCCTCTCTTGTAGGACTTTCTACACGCTGGCTCAAAAAGCTCTCCTGGATGCACTTTAAGAATTCTGCACCCTCTAAGCCTTTCACACTCTGCCTATCCCAATTAATATTGGGGAAGTTGAAATCACCCACTATTATTACCCTATTATTTTTGCACTTCTCTGAGATTTGCCTACATATCTGTTCCTCTATCTCCCCCTGACTGTTTGGGGGCCTATAGTACACTCCCAGCAAAGTGCTTGCCCCCTTTTTGTTTTTAAGTTCTACCCATATGGCCTCATTAGAGGAACCCGCTAATATATCATCCCTCCTTACAGCAGTAATTGGCTCCTTAATTAATATTGCAACACCCCCTCCCCTTTTACACTCCCCTCTGTCTCGCCTGAAGATTCTATACCTCGGAATATTGCGCTGCCAGTCCTGACCCTCTCTCAACCATGTCTCCGTGATAGCAACAATATCGTACTCCCATGTGTTCAACAACAACTTCAGTTCATCCACCTTATTTGCAAGACTCCTTGCATTAAAATAAATGCCTTCCAGCCTTGCCATATTCCCTTTTGCCTTCACATATTTGCTCTGCCTTCCCAGCTGACTTGTTTTTTCCTCCGTATTTGGCTGTAAATCACCCCCTACTATAGCTCCACTCTGTATCCCATCCCCCTGCCAAGTTAGTTTAAACCCCCCCCAACAGTGCTAGCAAACCTCCCCGCAAGGATATTGGTCCCCCTCTGGTTCAGGTGTAAACCGTCCAACTTGTACAAGTCCCACCTTTCCCAGAAGCAGATGGAGTTAAGATACAGATCAACTATGATCTAATTGAGTGGAGGAATGGGCTCGAGGGCTGAATGGCCTCCTCCTGTTCCTGTGTTCTGAAGTGCTTCCCTTTCCTGCCGATTGATTGGAGTGAAAATTTCCCCTCAACGGCCGGGATGGAGTCCCACTGGGTGAAAATGAGCCAGTGTGCTTAGAACTGTTAATAGCATTTTTTTCTTACAAAGGTAAACTTTAAATGCTACCAGTTGCAGTAAGATGGGGATGTTTGTGTGGGTTGGGAAGTTAACTGCCTGATTTAACACTGGTTTAACCTGCTGTCCTCAAGATTAAACCATATTCTCCATATAGCCCATGCAGTAACCCAGTGACAGCTTCCTGTATGAGTAAGTGCAACAGGTTTACTAGAAGTGAGCTGAAGGAGTCAATGCAACCATTTCCCCTCCATCCCCCCTTCCCCTAGGTGCAACCTCCAGCCTGATGAGAACAAAAGCAACGTTTGCAGCCTCAACTTTAGAAGCAGCGTGGTTAGCAACGGAGCAGGCCCTGCTGGCTCTCCATCGGTCACCTGGTGTCACGCAATGATGTCCTAAGAACGTAAGAAATAGGAGTAGGAGTCGGCCATTCGGCCCCTCGAGCCTGCTCCGCCATTCAATAAGATCATGGTTGATCACATTGCCACATGTTGCTCTCTGTGCATGCGCAGCACCCCCTAGGATGAAACAAAAAACAAGCCTGGAGACTTTGTGTCTTAATGCGAGGAGCATTTGTAATAAGGTGGATGAATTGGGTGCACAAATAGAGGTAAACGAATATGATTTGGTTGGGATTACGGAAACGTGGCTTAAGGATGGACAAGACTGGGAACTCAACATCCAGGGGTATTCGATATTCAGGAAAAATAGGCTAAAAGGAAAGGGAGGTGGGGTAGCATTACTGGTTAAAGAAGGGATTAACACAATTGTAATGAAGGATATTAGCTCTGATGATGTGGAATCTGTATGGGTAGAATTGAGAAATACTAAGGGGTAAAAAACATTAGTGGGAGTGGTATATAGACCTCCAAACAGTAAGGCGGAGGTTGGGGATGGCATTAAAAGGGAAAGTAAAGAAGCGTGCAATAAGGGCACAGCAGTCATCATGGGTGACGTTAATCTACATATAGATTGGGCCAACCAAATTAGTAACAATACTGTGGAGGAGGAATTCCTGGAGTGTTTACGGGATGGTCTCCTGGACCAAAATGTCGAGGAACCAACCAGAGATCAGGCCATCTTAGACTGGGTATTAAGTAACGAGAAAGGATTAATTAGCAATCTTGTTGTACGAGGCCCCTTGGGAAGGAGCGATCATAATATGATCGAATTCTTCCTTAAGATGGAGAATGAAGTAGTTGACTCAGAGACTAGGGTCCTCAATTTAAATAAAGGAAACTACGATGGTCTGAGGAGCGAGTTGGGTAGGATTGATTGGGGAATGGCACTCAAAGGGTTGACGGTGGATAGGCAATGGCAAACATTCAAAGACCGAATGGATGAGATACAGAATTTGTTCATCCCAGTTTGGCATAAAAATAAAACAAAAAAGATGAATCAACCGTGGCTAACAAGGGAAATTAGGGATAGCATAAGGTCCAAGGAGCGGTCATATAAATTGGCCAGAAAAAGCAATAATCCTGAGGATTGGGAGCAGTTTAGGATTCAACAAAGGAGGACAAAGGGATTAATTAAGAAAGGGAAAATAGAATATGAGAGTAAGCTTGCAGGGAACATAAAAACTGACTGTAAAAGCTTTTATAGATATGTGAAGAGAAAAAGATTGGTGAAGTCAAGCGTAGGTCCCTTGCAGTCAGAATCAGGGGAATTTATAATGTGGAACGAAGAAATGGCAGACCAACTAAATACATATTTTGGTTCTGTCTTTACAAAGGAGGACACAAATAACCTCCCAGAGATGCCGGGGAACATAGGGTCTGATGAAAGGGTGGAACTGAAATAAATCAGTATTTGTAGGGAAATGGTGTTAGGAAAATTGATGGGACTGAAGGCCGATAAATCCCCAGGGCCTGATAATCTACATCCCAGGGTACTTAAGGAAGTGGCCCTAGAAATAGTAGATGCATTGCTGGTCATCTTTCAGAACTCGATAGACTCTGGAACAGTACCCATGGATTGGAGGGTAGCTAATGTTACCCCACTATTCAAAAAAGATGGTAGAGAAAAAGCAGGGAATTACAGACCGGTAAGCCTGACATCAGTAGTGGGGAAAATGCTAGAGTCCATTATAAAAGATGTAATAGCAGAGCACTTGGAAAGCAGTGACAGGATCGGACAAAGTCAACATGGATTTACAAAAGGTAAATCATGCTTGACTAATCTACTGGAATTTTTTGAGGATGTAACTGGTAAAATAGATAAGGGAGAACCAGTGGATGTGGTGTATTTGGACTTTCAGAAGGCTTTCGATAAGGTCCCACATAAGAGATTAGCGTGCAAAATTAAGGCACATGGGATTGGGGGCAAGGTATTGACTTGGATAGAGAACTGGTTGGCGGACAGAAAGCAAAGAGTTGGAATAAACGGGTCATTTTCCGAGTGGCAGGCAGTGACTAGTGGGGTACCGCAAGGATCGGTCCTAGGACCCCAGCTGTTCACAATATATATTAATGATCTGGACGAGGGAATTGGATGTAATATCTCCAAATTTGCAGACGACACAAAGCTGGGTGGGAGGGTAAGCTGTGAGGAGGATGTCATGAAACTCCAGTACGATTTGGACAGGTTGGGTGATTGGGCAGAAACATGGCAAATACATTATAATGTGGATAAATGTGAGGTTATCCACTTTGGTGGCAAAAACAGGAAGGCAGATTATTATTTGAATGGCAATCGATTGGGAGAAGGGGAAGTGCAAAGAGACCTGGATGTTCTTATGCACCCGTCGCTGAAGGTAAGCATGCAGGTGCAGCAGGCAGTTAAGAAGGCAAATGGTATGTTGGCCTTCGTAGCAAGAGGGTTCGAGTACAGGAACAAGGATGTCTTGCTACAGTTGTACAGGGCCTTGGTGAGACCGCACCTTGAGTATTGTGTGCAGTTTTGGTCGCCTTACCTGAGGAAGGACGTTCTTGCCATGGAAGGAGTGCAGCGAAGATTCACCAGGCTGATACCTGGGATGGCAGGAATGACGTATGAGGAGAGATTGTGTTGATTGGGCTTATACTCACTGGAGTTTAGAAGATTGAGAGGGGATCTCATCGAAACCTATAAAATTCTGTCAGGCCTGGACAGACTAGATGCAGGAAGGATGTTTCTGATGGCCGGGGAGTCCAGAACCAGGGGTCATAGTCTAAGGATAAGGGGTAAGCCATTTAGGACTGAAATGAGGAGGAATTTCTTCACCCAGAGAGTGTTGAACCTGTGGAATTCTCTGCCACAGAGGGTGGTGGAGGCCAGTTCATTAAATATATTCAAGAAAGAGTTGGATATATTTCTTAAGGCTAAAGGGATCAAGGAATATGGGGAGAAGGCAGGGACAGGGTACTGAATTTGGATGATCAACCATGATCTCATTGAATGGCGGGGCAGGCTCGAAGGGCCGAATGGCCTACTCCTGCGCCTATCTTCTATGTTTCTATGTTTCTATCACTTCCTCTTGCTGCCATTCTTGCTGACTGAGATTCGCACTGTTTATTAAATCCATGAAAGACATGCCATGCCGGTGGGTCGTGAGTCCTGTATCAATAAATTCCATGAAACTCTTTCCAATGTCGTGAATTTGTTTCAAGAATCCTGAATCAGTGAAACCCATGTAATTCATGCTGGACCAGTTGCCTGTTTTGTGAATCCTGCATCAGTAAAATCTTTGAATTTTAGTCTGTCACTGGTGAAATAACCCTTAAGTTGCAAGTGTCAGCTGTGGCTCAGTGGGTGGCACTCTTGCCTCTGAGTCAGAAGGTCGTGGGTTCAAGTTTCACTCCAGAGACTTAAGTACATAATCTAGTCTGACACTCCAATGCAGTGCTGAGGGAGTGCTGCACTGTCGGAGGTGCCGTCTTTCGGATGAGATGTTAAACCGAGGCCCCGTCTGCTCTCTCAGGTGGACGCAAAAGATCCTGTGGCACTATTTCGAAGAAAAGCAGGGGAGTTCGTCCTAGCCAATATTTTTCTCTCAGCCAACATCACTGAAGCAGATTATCTGGTCATTATCACATTGCAGTTTGTGGGAGCTTGCTGTGTGCTAATTGGTTGCCACGTTTCCTGCATTACAATAGTGACTTCAAAAGCACTTCATTGGTACTAAAGCGCTTTGGGATGTCCCGACTTTGTGAAAAGCGCTATATAAATGCAAGTCTTTCTTTCTGCAGATGGGTGGTGCGAATGTTCAGCACAGGCCGCACAGCTTGAGGAGCCATAATAGCCCATCTCACTGCCTCCCTTTAAAGTGCTTCCCTGAAAACATGGGGTGTCTCAGGCATCGCTGAGGAACTGGCCACACATCCCTCCTTAGCGCCCATGGAAGAGTAAGTAGATGGCCACCCTCTATTCCATTACCTGCTCATTTACCCACCTCCCCCTGCTCAGGTCAGATCGCAGCACACACTGACAGTCACCCGTTATCAACGAGCAGAATAAGCAGGGCTTGAGCTGGGTCTGTGGGGGGGTGATCCTGCTTACTGGAGGGGGGGTTAGAGTCTGTGCCACAACACACGGGTGAGGGGAGTCAGCAGCAGCTCCCCACGTGAGCTTGCAGTGCCTGAGCATAGGGTTGTATATTTGAAGGGGCACACAAGTCAATTGCTGGGTTGGGCTGGCATCAGTGAAGAGGTTAGCGGTGTGATACCAGAGGAACATAGGAACAGGAAGAGACCATTCAGCTCCTCGAGCCTGTCCCGCCAATCAATTAGATCAGGGCTGATCTGTATCTTTACTCCATCTACCCGCCTTGGTTCCGTAACCCTTAACATCCTTACCCCACAAAAATCTATCAATCTCCGTTTTGAAATTTTCAATTGACCCCCAGCCTTAACAGCTTTTTGGGGAAGAGAGTTCCAGATTTCCACCACCCTTTGTGTGAAGAAGTGCTTCCTGACATCACCCCTGAATGGCCTGGCTCTAATTTTAAGGTTATGCCCCCTTGTTCTGGACTCCCCCACCAGAGGAAATAGTTTCCCTCTATCTACCCTATCAAATCCTTTAATCATCTTAAATACCTCAATTAGAATCTTCCATATTCAAGGGAATACAAGGCTAGTCTATGGAACCTGACCTCTGGTGAATCTGAACTGCACCCACTCCAAGGCCAATATATCCTTCCTGAGATGCAGCATCCGGAACTGAATTGGTGCCGCCATTTTATAGAACAGCAAGCATTGAAAAGTATAAATATTTACAATGTGAGGTCACTTCTGGTGTATAAATTATCCATGATGGTAATCTTTTGGCATTGAACCCTTACCACCAAACACATGAAAATCCATGCCGGAAAGTTAACTGCACAATTCCCTCAGTGCTATAAAGCTGAACACTTTCAGATAGTAAATATTTTGCACTGTGGTCACTGCCATTGCTTCTCTTCTGTCCAGAACGGTGAGCATCTCCCAGAGCACTGAAATAATAGACTGTTGTTAAAGTAAATATTAGGCAGTCAATAAATTCTCCCACAGTGAGCCCATTCAACAAAAACAACAACTTGTATTTAATGTAGCAAAACATCCCAAGGGGCTTCACAGGAGTATTATAAGACAAAAAATTTGACACTGAGGCACATAAGGAGTAATTAGGGCAGGTGACCAAAAGCTTGGCATCTTAATGGAGGAAAGAGAGGTAGTGAGGCGGAGAGGTTTAGGCAGGGAATTCCAGAGCTTAGGGCCCAGGCAACAGAAGGCATGGCCACCAATGGTTGAGCGATTATAATCAGGGATGATCAAAAGGGCAGAATTAGAGGAATGTAGATATCTCGAGAGGTTGTGGGGCTGGAGGAGATTACAGAGATAGGAAGGGGCGAGGCCATGGAGGGATTTGAAAACAAGGATGAGAATTTTGAAATTGATGCGTTGCTTAACCGGGAGCCAATGTAGGTCAGCGAGCACAGGGGTGATGAGTGAACGGGACTTGGTGCCAGTTAGGACATGGGCAACCAAATTTTGGATGACCTCAAGTTTACGTAGGGTAGAACGTGGGAGGCCAGCCAGGAGTGTGTTGGAATAGTCAAGTCTAGAGGTAACAAAGGCATAGATGAGGGTTTCAGCAGCAGATGAGCTGAGGCAGGGGCGGAGACGGGCGATGTTAAAAAAGGTGGAAATAGGCAGTCTTAGTTATGCCGCGGATATGTGGTCGGAAACTCATTTCAGGGTCAAATATGACACCAAGGTTGCAAACAGTGTGGTTCAGCCTCAGACAGATCTTAGGGAGAGGGATGGAGTCAGTGGTTAGGGAACAGAGTTTGTGGCAGGGACCGAAAACAATGGCTTCGGTCTTCCCAATATTTAATTGGAGAAAATTTCTGCTCATCTAATACTGTGTCGGACAAGCAGTCTGACAATTTAGAGACCGTGGAGAGGTCAAGGGAAGTGGTGGTAAGGTAGAGCTGGGTGTCGCCAGTGTACATGTGGAACCTGACGTCGTGTTTTCAGATGATGTCACCAAGGAGCAGCATGTAGATGAGACATAGGAGGGGCCAAGGATAGATCCTTGGGGGACACCAGAGGTAATGGTGCAGAAGCGGGAAGAGAAGCCATTGCAGATGATTCTCTGGCAACAACTGGATAGATAAGAATGGAATTAAGCGAATGCAGTCCCACCCAGCTAGACGAGGGAGGAGAGGCATTGGAGGAGGATGGTGTGGTCAACCGTGTCAAAGTCTGCAGACAGGTCGAGAAGGATGAGGAGTGATAGTTTACCATGGTCAACGTCACATAGGAGGTCATTTGAAACTTTGATAAGAGCCATTTTGGTACTGTGGCGGGGTGGAAACCTGATTGGAGTGATTCAAACATGGAGCTGTGGGAAAGAGGGGCATGGATTTGGGAGGTAACAACATATTCAAGGACTTTGGAGAGGAAAGGAGGTTGGAGATGGGATGGTAGTTTGCCAGGACGGAGGGTTGTTTTTTGGAGGAAAGGGGTGATAACGGCAGATTTGAGGGAGAGGGGGACAGTACCTGAGGAGAGGGAACCGTTATCAATGTCAACTAACATAGGAGCCAGAAAAGGAAGTTGGGTGGTCAGCAGTTTGGTGGGAATAGGGTCGAAGGAGCAGGAAGTGGGTCTCATGGACAAGATAAGTGTGGAGAGATCATGAGGGGAGATCAGAGAGAAACTGGAGAAAGATGTGAGTTCAGGGCTAGGGCGGGGGGGAACCTTAGAGGAAGTTTGGCCCGGTGGGCTAGGGGAAGGAAGGGAGTGGCAGAGGCAGCTGAACGGATGGTCTCAATCTTAGAGACAAAGAAGTCCATGAACTCCTCACACTTGTTTTCGGAGGTGAGGGTGAAGGAAACAGGGAAAAGGGGTTTAAGAAGACGCTTAGCAGTGGAGAATAGAAGCCAGGTTCTATCTTTGTACTCCAGAATGATCCTGGAACAGTGAGCAATTTTGGCAGACGAGAGCAGGACCCGATAATGCTTTATGTGGTCCAGCCAGATCTGGCGGTGAATGGCTAAACCAGTTGTCCACCATATCCGTTCAAGTCTGTGTCCCTTGGACTTAAGGGAGCAAAGATGGGAGCCGTACCAGGGGGAACAGCCAGGGTGAGAGAGAGTAATTGTTTTAATAGGGACTAGGGCATCAAAGGTGGTGGCGAGGGTGTGGTTGAGCAGATCAATTCAGATCATTCCAAATACTTCATATTTAGATCTGAATTGGCAAGTAATACCAGGCTTTACAATAAACATAAGAACATAAGAAATAGGAGCAGGAGTAGGCCATTCAGCCCTTTGCGCCTGCTCCGCCATTCAATGAGATCATGGCTGATCTTCTGTCTCAACTCCATTCGCCGGACCTATCGCCAGATCCCTTGATGCCCTTAGTAGTCAGAAATCTATTGACTTCTGTTTTGAATATATCCAATGACTGAGCCTCCACAGCCCTCTGGGGTAGAGAATTCCAAAGATTCACCACCCTCTGTGTGAAGAAATTTCTTCTCATCTCAGTCCTGAATGGTCTACCTTTTATCCTGAGGCTGTGGCCCCTGGTTCTAGACTCCCCAGCCAAGGGAAACATTCTCCCAGCATCCACCCTATCAAGCCCTGTAATAATTTTGTATGTTTCAATGAGATCCCCTCCCATTCTTCTGAATTCAAGAGAATACAGGCCTAGTTTACTCAATCTCTTCTCATAAGACAGTCCCGCCATCCCAGGAATCAATCTCGTCAAACTTCGTTGCACTCCCTCTATGGCAAATATATCCTTCCTTAGGTAAGGAGACCAAAATTGTATACAGTACTCCAGTACACCAAGGCCCTATATAATTGGAGTAAGACTTCTTTATTCCTGTACTCAAATCCTCTTGTAATGAAGGCCAGCATACCATTTGCTTTTCTAAAGGCTTGATGCATCTGCACATTCACTTTCAGTGACTCATGTACAAGGACAACCAGGTCCCTTTGAGCATCTGCATTCCCCAATCTTTCACCATTTAGGAAATACTCTGCCTTTCTGTTTTTTCTACCAAAGTGGATAACTTCACATTTATCCGCATTATATTCCATCTGCCATGTTCTCGCCCACTCACTGAGCCTGTCGAGATCCCCTTGAAGCCTCTTCACATCCTCTTCGCAACTGGCACTGCCACCTAGCTTTGTATCATCAGCAAATTTGTAAATGTTACATTTAGTCCCCACATCCAAATCATTGATACAGATTGTGAATAGCTGGGGCCCAAGCACCGATCCTTGCGGTACCCCACTAGTCAGAGCCTGCCATCCTGAAAAAGACTTGTTTATCCCTACTCTTTGTTTTGTGTCTGGTAACCAATTCTCAATCCCTGCTAGTATATTACCCCCAATTCCATGTGCTCTAATTTTGTTCACCAACCTCTTGTGTGGGACTTTACCGAAGGCCTTCTGAAAATCCAAAAACATCACATCTACCGGTTCCCTTTTGTCTACTCCACTAGTTACATCCTCAAAGAACTCCTATTGGTTTGTTAAACAGGATTTCCCTTTCATAAATCCATGTTGACTCTGCCCAATCTTATTATCAGTTATTGCATCCTTTATAATAGATTCCAGCATTTTCCCAACTACTGACGTGAGGTTAAGAGGTCTGTAGTTCCCCGTTTTCTCTCTCCCTCCTTTCTCAAATAGCGGGGTTACATTTGCTATCCTCCAATATTCAGGAACTGTTCCAGAATCTATAGAATTTTGGAAGATGACAACCAATGCGTCCACTATCTCAATGGCCAGCTCTTTCAAAACCCTAGGATGTAGATCATCCAGTCCTTGGGATTTATTGACTTTTAGTCCCATTAATTTTGCTAGTACCGTTTTTTTACTAATAATAATTTTGTTAAGTTCCTCATTCTCGCCACAACTTTGGTTTTTTCATATTTCTGGGAGGTTTTGTGTGTCTTCCTCCGTGAAGACAGAAAAAAGTATTTATTTAATTTCACTGCCATTTCCTCATTCCCCAATATAATTCTCCTGTCGCTGACTGTAAAGGACCTACATTTACCTTCACCAGTCTTTTCCTTTTCACATACCTATAGAAGCTTTTACAATCCGTTTTTATGTTTTTCGCTAGTTTGTGCTCATATTCCATTCTCCCTTTCTTTATCAATTTCTTGGTCCCCCTTTGCTGATTTCTAAAAAGATCCCAGTCCTCAGGCTGACCGCTTTTTCTGGCAACTTTTTAAGCTTCCTCCTTTGACTTAATACTAGCTTTACTTTCTTTTGTTAGCCATGTTTGGATCACTTTTCCTTTTGGGTTTGTATGCCCTAGAGGAATATATGTTTGTTGCAAATTATGCATTATTTCCTTGAATGTTAGCCATTGTATGTCCACCTTCATACCTTTTAGTGCAGTCTCCCAATCTACCATGGCCAACTTGTCCCTCATACCTTTGTAGTTTCCTCTGTTTAGATTGAAGACCTGAGTTTCAAATTGGACTACATCACTCTCAAACTTAATGTAAAATTCAATCATATTATGATCACTTGTCCCTAAAGGCCCCTTTACCACAAGATTATTGATTAGCCCTTTCTCAATACACAGTACCAGATTCAGAATAGCCTGTTCCCTGGTTGGTTCCTCCACATACTAATCCAGGAAGCCATCTTGCATGCATTCCTAGAATTCGTCCTCCACACCATTTTCTATCTTCTATCTTCTATCTTCTCTTCTATCTTCTATCTATCTATCTCTATCTATCTATATATATATATAAATGGATCTGTCTGTCTGTCTGTGTGTATGTCTGCGCTTAACTCAAAAGTTATAGAGCGTACCTACACATATATTATATCAAAAGAAAGCTTATGATTAGGGGAGTGTCATAGGTTTATTTACTTTTTGGTCAGATAAAAATTGCTCGGACAGTCTACAAAAAACGTTCAAAAAATGGACAAAATCCACTCATTAGCGTTGAGTGACGTGATGGTTGACCAATCCTACGGGGGAAGCGCGGTGCGTCATGGGGAGCATTTCATGGCGTGTGTGGGCTGGGCCTAATCCTGCCGCCTGCCATGAGTGCGGGAGCGGGAAAACAGAGACAACCACGCGGCCCGAGAGCCCGACAGACAGTGAGCATACACACACAGACACATACACCCGCGCGTCTGCCCCTCTCTCTCCTTCCCCCGTTCCTCTCTCTCTCCTATTTATCTACACAGAGAGAACCGCGCGGTCTGAGAGACAGCGAGCGGGCGAGCGGCGGCGGCGTCAGGCCGGAGCGTCAGCTGAGCTGGGGTGACTCGGGCCGGGCTTGAGGCGCTGCGCCGCGCACGGGGGCTCCGGGTCACCAAGGACGGGCTCTGAGTCCAGCCCCTTCTCCGGGGTGTCTTCCTCTCTACTCTATCTCCTTCCCTCACTCTCTCCTTTCCTCTCTCTCCTCTTCCCTCTCTCTCTCTCTCTCCTTCCCTCTCTCTCACTCTCTCCTTCCCACTCTCTCTCTCTCTCCTTCCCCCTCTCTCTTGCCGTGAGTGCGGGACCGGGAAAACAGATACACTGAGCGGAAGCTCGGCTGAGGTGAGTCAGGCCGGGCCTGAGGCGCTAGGCCGCGCACGGGGGCTCCGGGTCACCGCGGCCGGGCTCTGAGTCCAACCCCTTCCCCAGGGTGTCTTCCTCTCTTCTCTATCTCCTTCCCTAACACTCTCCTTCCCTCTCTCTCTCTCCTTCCCTCTCTCTCTCTCTCCTTCCCCCCCTCTCTCTCTCTCCTTCCCCTCTCTCTCTCTCTCCTTCCCCCTCTCTCTCCTTTCCCCTCTCTCTCTCTCTCTCCTTCCCCCTCTCTCTCACTCTCTCTCCTTCCCCCTCTCTCTCTCCTTCCCCTCTCTCTCTCTATCTCTCCTTCCCCTCTCTCTCTCTCTCTCCTTCCCCCTCTCTCTCTCTCTCTCCTTCCCCCTCTCTCTCTCTCTCCTTCCCCCTCTCTCTCTCTCTCCTTCCCCCTCTCCCTCTCTCTCCTGCCCCCTCTCTCTCTCTCCTTCCCCCTCTCTCTCTCTCTCCTTCCCTCTCTCTCTCTCCTTCCCCCTCTCTCTCTCCTTCCCCTCTCTCCTTCCCCCTCTCTCTCCTTCCCCTCTCTCTCTCTCCTTCCCCCTCACTCTCTCTCCTTCCCCCTCTCTCTCTCTCTCCTTCACCCCCTATCTCTCTCTTTCACCCTCCCTCTCTCTCCCTCCTGCCCCCTCCCTCTCTCTCTCTCCTTCCCCCTCTCTCTCTCTCTCTCCTTCCCCCTCTCTCTCTCTCTCTCCTTCCCCCTCTCTCTCTCTCCTTCCCCCTCTTTCTCTCTCTCTCCTTCTCCCTCTCTCTCCTTCCCCCCTCTCTCTCTCTCTCCTTCCCCCTCTCTCTCTCTCCTACCCCCTCTCTCGCTCTCTCCTTCCCCCTCTCTCTCTCTCCTTCCCCCTCTCTCTCTCTCCTTCCCTCTCTCTCTCCTTCCCCCTCATTCTCTCTCTCCTTCCCCCTCTCCCTCTCCCCCTTCCCTCTCTCCTTCTATCTCTCTCTCTCCTTCCCTCTCTCTCTCTCCTTCCCCCTCTCTCTCTCTCTCCTTCCCCCTCTCCCTCTCCCTCCCCTTCCCTCTCTCCTTCTATCTCTCTCTCTCCTTCCCTCTCTCTCTCTCTCCTTCCCCCTATCTCGCTCTTTCACCCTCCCTCTCTCTCCCTCCTGCCCCCTCCCTCTCTCACTCTCCCTCTCCTTCCCCCTCTCTCTCTCTCTCTCCTTCCCCCCTCTCTCTCTCTCTCCTTCCCCCTCTCTCTCTCTCCTACCCCCTCTCTCGCTCTCTCCTTCCCCCTCTCTCTCTCTCCTTCCCCCCTCTCTCTCTCCTTCCCCTCTCTCTCTCCTTCCCCCTCATTCTCTCTCTCCTTCCCCCTCTCCCTCTCCCCCTTCCCTCTCTCCTTCTATCTCTCTCTCTCCTTCTATCTCTCTCTCTCCTTCCCTCTCTCTCTCTCCTTCCCCCTCTCTCTCTCTCTCCTTCCCCCTCACCCTCTCCCTCCCCTTCCCTCTCTCCTTCTATCTCTCTCTCTCCTTCCCTCTCTCTCTCTCTCCTTCCCCCTCTCTCTCCTTCCCCCTCACTCTCTCTCTCCTTCCCCCCCTCTCTCTCTCTCCTTCCCCCTCCCTCTCTCTCTCCTTCCCCCCTCTCTCTCTCCTTCCCCCCTCTCTCTCTCCTTCCCCCTCTCTCTCTCCCTCCCCTTCCCTCTCTCCTCTCTCTCTCTCCTTCCCCCCTCTCTCTCTCTCCTTCCCCCTCTCTCTCTCTCTCCTTCCCCCCCTCTCTCTCTCTCTCTCATTAATGTCAATGATAACATTGCAAAATTATAATTCTGCATGCTACCTCCAAATTCACATAGACGGAAAACTGTAAAACCTGGAGTATATGGCTGCTGGCGATCCCCATTAACAAAACACGAAGGCCTAGAAATTCAGTTGGCGCTGCGCCAGGGCTTTAGTGCCGGAAAGTTAGCGCCGGCGCTAAGTCCCACTGCGCGCGCCAAAAATTCAGTAGCGCCGCGCCCAAACGGCTGCCGGCGCTACTGAAGGGTCTTTGCGCCTGAAAATGGGCGCTACCTGCCGCTTTGCGGCGCTATTCCGGCGCTGCGGCGCCCGATGCGGTGCGGCAGGCTCGGGAAGTGCAGGCCTCCTCCTTCAGTTAAGGAGGAGCTGCCTGCACCCGCCCGCTGGCCGGTAAACTCATCAGAAAAATGAGCCCGGCACCTCGGGGAAGTGCCGGGCTCACAGCCCGGAAGCATCTGTTCCACGGCGGGGGGGGTGGAGGAGTCCGGGGAGGGAGGTGCGGGCAGGCGGCCGGCGGGAAAGCGGCCGGCCGCCGCGCGACCTTAAGGCGCAGGCGCTAACTGATGTAAGACTCTGTTGCCAGAGTCTTAGTTGCGGCTGCCACGGGCGAGGCGGCCGCAACTGAATTTCGGCGCTGGGGCCCGTCGGCATGGCAACCGGGATGCTGCGCACACCGATGACGTCATCGGTGCCGGCGCAGCGCAACCGGTCTCCCGCCGATTCTAGGGCCCCAGGGAATTTCTAAACTGGCCATAACTCCGGCGCTAGGCCCTCTAGCGCCTCAAATGCGGCGCTAAGGCTACTCAATTTCTAGGCCGAAGTTAAAGCACCACCTCCTGGGTGCTTAGCAAGATTTCTTCAATCCCAACAGTTTTCTAAACAGTTTTATAAACATGGCAGAGGGTTCTTCAGTTCCCTCGGCAACGCCAGGTACTACAGCCTTCCCCCTCTCTCTCTCCTTCCCCCTCTCTCTCTCTCCTTCCCCCTCTCTCTCCTTCCCTCTCTCTCTCTCCTTCCCTCTCTCTCTCTCTCTCCTTCCCCCTCTCTCTCAATTCAATTCAATTCAAATCGCTTTATTGGCATGATAAGGTACATCTTATGTTGCCAAAGCATCAAAAAACATTTATGGTTGAACACATAAACGCAGATCTATTCATACAGTGTATAAACAGATATATCCCTGAGTGTATAAATATACATTCGTATAATTTGTATATACTCTTTTCTTAGGTTTACTGGTTGTCCCTCTGTTTATGGCAAGCTGTAACATAGTGTGCCGCTAAGGTTACACAATTTCTCTGTTCCCCTAGTAGGTATGGGAATTTTTGGTCGTCATTCAAATTTCTGAACTCAGGGCATATTTTGGTGAATTTTTGGTAGAAATTCTCCCTGATGCCCTGATATTTTCCACAAGCTGTGAGGAAGTGTCTCTCTGTCTCCACCACTCCCTGACTGCAGTGAGAGCATATCCTGTCCTCTCTTGGCAGCCGGGTCTGTCTGTGTCTGCCTTTTTCGATGGCCAGGCTATGTTCACTAAGTCTGTACCTTGTCAAGGTCTTTCTCAGTTTGCTATCCTTTACCATGGTCAGGTATTCAGCCATGTTGTATTGTCTGTTTAGGGCCAAGTAGCAATTGAGTTTGTTTTGGGTTTTTGTTGTTTCTGCCCAATAACAGAGGTATTTTTCCTTTTGCTTAGTGACAATTGTGTTGGGTCGAATTCTCTGTGCTACGATGTCACTGTCCTGGGGCTGGTTATTGTTAGTAGTGTTAGTAGTTACTTCACTGAGTCCCAGGACTAGTTGACTGAGGGTATTCTTCTTTATGGTCCTCTCTTGGCATTTCAGGGCTTCGTAATGATAGCAGTGGGGGTTGCTCATTTTTAGGTGTTTCCAAAATTTGGTGGCTCTTTTTTGGATAGTAATTATTAATGGATATTGGCCTAGTTCTGCCCTGCATGCATTGTTTATGGTTTTCCTTTGAGTCCGGAGGATACTTTTACAGAATTCTGCATGTAGGATCTCAATTGGGTGTTTGTCCCATTTTGCAAATTCTTGTTGTGTTAGCGGTCCCCACACCTCACTGCCATAAAGTACAATTGGTTCAATTACTGATTTAAAAATTTTGAGCCAAATGTTAATTGGGATTTCAATTTGGATTGATTTTTTAATGGCAGAGAAAGCCCTTCTATCTTTCTCTTTCAGTTCATTCACAGCCAGATGAAAATTTCCCGTAGAGCTGATTTTTAAGCCCAAGTATGTGTAGTTAGTGGTTTGTTCAATTTTAGTTGTTCCTAGTGTGAAATTTATTCTGGGTCCCTGATGTCTGGATCTTTGCTGGAACACAAGGACTTTGGTTTTTTGGGAGTTTATTGTCAGGGCCCAGGTCTGACAGAATGACTCTAGCAGATCCAGGTTCTGCTGTAGACCCTCCTTAGTTGGTGACAGCAGAACCAGGTCATCTGCATAGAGGAGGAATTTAACCTTGGATTCATATAGGGTGAGGCCGGGTGCTGTAGATTGTTCAAGTAGTTTTGCCAATTCATTTATGTAAATATTAAAGAGTGTCGGTGAGATGGGCGAGCCCTGCATCACACCACGCCCCTGTGGGAAGTATTTTGTTTGTTTGTTTGTTTGCAGCACGGTGGCATAGTGGTTAGCACTGTTGCCTCACAGCGCCAGGGACCCGGGTTCAAATCCGGCCTCGGGTGACTGTCTGTGTGGAGTTTGCACATTCTCCCCGTGTTTGCGTGGGTTTTCTCCGGGTGCTCCGGTTTCCTCCCACAGTCCAAAGATGTGCTGGTTAGGTTGATTGGCCATGATAAAAATTGGCCCTTAGTGTTAGGGGGGATTAAATATGTGGGGTTACGGGGATAGGGCTTGGGTGGGATGTCTGTCGGTGTAGGAACCGGGTGCTAGGGTTTGGATGATCAGCCATGATCTCATTGAATGGCGGAGCAGGCTCGAAGGGCCGAATGGCCTACTCCTGCTCCTATGTTTCTATGTATGTCTCCAATTTTAACTGCACATTTATTGTTTGTATACATTGATTTAATTACATCATATGTTTTTTCCCCCTACACCACTTTCAATAAGTTTCAAGAATAGACCGTCATGCCAGATGGAATCGAAAGCCTTCTGGAAATCTATAAAGCAGGCAAAAATTTTGCTTTTGTTTTGATGAACATGTTTGCCAATTAGGGTGTGTAGGATGAAGATATGATCTGATGTTCTATAGTTTGGTAGGAATCCAATTTGGCTTTTACTCAAGACATTGTGCTCCTCAAGGAAGTTTATAAGTCTTTTGTTTATGATACTACAGAAAACCTTCCCCAGGTTACTGTTTACACAGATGCCTCGATAGTTATTTGGGTCAACTTTGTCTCCACTTTTGTATATGGGCGTTATGAGTCCTTTGTTCCAGATATCGGGGAAGTAACCGACACTCAGAACCAAGTTGAAGAGTTTCAGTATAGCCAATTTCATTTTATCGTCCGTGTGTTTAATCATCTCGCTTAGGATGCCGTCTGTCCCGCAAGCTTTTCCTGGTCACAGGTCCTTGAGTTTTTCAAATAGCTCTTTTTCAGATATTATGGGGTCTATCGGGTTTTGGTTATCTTTTATGGCAAATTCGAGCTTTTCCAGTTTTTCGCATATTTGGTATTGCTCTGGGCTTAGTGTGTTTTTCTGGTATAATTTTTCAAAATGGTTTTCCCATGTGTCTCCGTTTTGAATGGCCAGTTCGTCGTGTTGTTTTTTGTGTAATGTATTCCAGTTGTCCCAGAAACAATTGGAATCAATGGATTCCTCAATGGAGATGAGTGTATTCTTAATATACTGCTCTTTCTTGGTTTTGAGTGTGTTTTTGTATTGTGTTAGTGCCTGACAATAAGTAAAGCGTAATTCCTCGTTTTCTGGTTGTCTGTGTTTTTGGTTTGATATTTTTCTGAGTTTTTTCCTCATGTTCTGGCAATCGGGGTCAAACCATTTTTCGTAGTTTTTTGTTTTGGGTTTGTTCTTGCGAACTTTCAAGTTTGACATTGATGCCAAATTATCAAAAATATTATTTAGGTTATTCACTGCCCGGTTTACGCCTTCTTTATTGTGTGTGTATGTATTTTCCAGAAAGGTGTCCAAGAGAGCTTGAGTTGATTGATTGCTAATTGCTTTCTTGTATTTTTCTGTGCTGTTTTTGGCCCATCTGTAAGATTTTTTAATGTTGTACAGCTTACTGGGTTGTGTTTCTGTGTTGGTTGTTTCTGTCCTTTTAAGATATGCAGTAATTTGACTGTGATCTGACAGTGTTGTTTGTGGTTTGACTGTGAATGCTCTGAAAGAGGATGGGTCCAGATCCGTAATCATATAGTCTACGGTGCTGAAGCCAAGAGGTGAGCAATAGGTGGATCTTCCTAGGATGTCTCCCAATAACCTACCATTGACAATGTACAGACCCAGGCTTCGACAGAGCTGCAGGAGCTGTTTTCCGTTAGCATTTGTCTGTTTGTCGCAGTTATGCCTGTGTGGATGGGAAGGGAGATCAAAGTGGTTATTCCCAAATATGTAATTATTCCCCTGATTATTGGTGAAGTCTGGTTCTTCGCCAGTTCTTGAGTTGAGGTCACCACAGATCAGCACATTTCCCTGGGCCTGGAATTGGATAATCTCCCTCTCTATGTTGGGGAAGGTGTCCTCTTTGAAGTACGGGGATTCTGTCGAGGGGATATAGAGTGTGCAAATGAAAACATCTTTCATGCTAGAGATGATGCCCCTCTTAATTTTGAGCCATAAGTGGTTTTCGCCCTTTTTTATAAATTTAATGTAATTCCTAAGCTCTGCTTTAATCCAAATCAGTATGCCTCCAGATTATCTACCCTGGGTTACTCCTGGCAATTTATTGGAGGGGACCACCAGCTCTGTGTACCCAATGGGACAGCCAGTGTGCCCTTCTCCTCTACACCAGGTTTCCTGTAAAAAGATAATATCTAGATCTTTAATCTCATCTAGGAACTCTGGGGTCCCACTCTTCATGCCAAGCATAGAAGAGCGTAAACCTTGGATATTCCAGGTTGAGATATATAAGGATTTCATGCTAAAATTCATCTTTTACTGTGATGGGTTAAAATATGATAAATAGTGATATGTGTTTGTCGTGTCTAAATGGGGAAAAAAGAACATTTCAATTGTCTATAAATGCTGAGGATAATTGGTTACAACTCTTTCTAATAACTAGTCCTTATTTTTTTCTGATCCATAAGGCGGGAGTAGATGCTACTGATCGCCTGCATTATGTCTCTTAATGGATTGTCTCTGCCTGTGGTATTGCGTACGCCCTGAGCACCTCTCCCTCTGCCTGGCTGGGGGTGGTCCTGTTCCCCTGTAAGGCAGGAGTGGTGCAGGTCCGACATTGTTGTTGTGTGTGGGGGTCCTCTCTGGTCCCGGTTGGTGTGGTGGTGGTCTCTGTAGTAGTCCTGGTCTGTGTCCCGTTGGTCTTTGGTGATCGGGGGGGGGGTCCTTTTGGGATCTGGGTGTGGACCCGGTTAAAAGCGATGTCCTTCAGGGCCTTCGCAAAGACTGACATTCGTTTCCTGTGGATATGGACTTGGTCGTAAAGACATTCCACATCGAGGGTGGGGTGTTGGGTCAGGTGCACGTTATGTTTTAATTCACAGTCTCTTGCTATGCTTGCATTTATCTCATGGATTGTTTTGTTGTTGAAGTCTCTTCTCGGCAATAGTGTGGTTACAGTGATTCTAGCTTTTGGGAAGGTGTCGCTTGCCTTCTCAATCACTGATCCGAGCGATGTTGCTACCCTTTTCTGCTGGGCCCTTAGGTCATTTTTGCCGGTGTGTATTATTATGTGTTGGGGGGAGCCTAATTGGGTTTTGGTCAGCCATTCTAGGGCTCTGTCTGTTGTTGGGCACCAGAGCTTTTCTACTTTACGTCTAGGGAAGAGCCTTTTCTCCCATAGGTATTTCCCATTTGAGTCTATGAGTATTACGATGTCAGCCTTGTTGGTGTTTACTGGTTTGTGGCTTTCATCTGGGCTCACAGGTCGTGTGTTGGACTGGGGTGGTCATGTCTGGTGTGTGCGTTCCTCTTGTGAGCGGCTTGGCTGTGGTTCCAAAGTGGTGGGGGCAGACTGGGCTTCAGTGTGCTGGTCGGTCTGTGTGGCTTCCCCTGTATTGTGGGTCTGCTGCTGTTGTTCAGTGTGAGAGTGCAGCTGCCCAGTCGGGCTCTGTACTGTCTTATCTCTAGCCTCTGGCTGCTGGGCTAATGCCGCTCTCTCCCCTGTGTCTCTCTTTGTCTTTCTGTAGCTCTTTCACCTGCTTCTCAAGTAAGTTCAGATCCCTCCTGTGTCTCTCCCTCTCTTGTTTTTGTTCCTGTTTCATTGCTGAAATGATGTTTGTTGTGTATGTAACCGTTTACCTTTAAGGGAACTATAGAATGTAACCGTTCGCCTTTAAGAGCACTACTTTAGGGTGGCACTATCTATTGGCTCATGTATACTGTAATACCGATAGTGACCACACCAGTATATAAGGGTTGTGATACGTTAACTAGGGCAGAAATCGCCCAGACCTCTGAATAGTAAAGACCTGTTTTGTTTGTACTTCTAAAGTCTCTGAAGTTATTTACTGCACAACCTACAGACTTTACAATGTTTTCTTGGTCGGTTTTCAGTTTAAGGACCTCCTCTGTAAGTTTAACCAGCTGTGTCTCCAGCTGGTTAAATTTCTCCTTTAGTTGTACCGGGCTGTGGGATCTCAGGGTATGTGTCTGGTCGGAGCTGGAGGGCTCACTCACTTCCTGGCTAGGCTGCTTTTCTCTTGGTGAGTTGGAGGTGGTAGGGGGAGAGTGTGTGGCTTTCTCGCTGATATTTCCGCTGGGGCTGGTCAAATGTACCATGGGGTTGTGGGGCCCCAGGGTGTGTGCCTGGTCAGAACTGTGTGGCTTGCTCACCTCCTGGCCAGGTTGAATTACTCCAGGTGAGCTGTAAGTGGTGGGGGGGAGTGTGTGTGGCTTTTTCCCTGGTAGTTACCCTGGGGCTGGTCTTTCCTTTGTCAATTATTTCTCTCAGCTTCTGGAAGGCCATTTCAAAGTCTTTGAGGTTGCCTTGCACCATTATTGTACCGTTTCTGTACATGTTGACCGTCATGGTTTCACTACCAGGGTCCCCTGATTTCTTTATTTTCAGTTTGGACCCATTCGCGGTTTTTTCCTGCTTAACCCTGGGATAGCGTATGTTTATTGCTTTGATCCAAGCCGCTGACTGATCTGAGTAAAAAATGAGATTACTCATGTTCCCATTGGCGTACCAGTCAGCAAAAAGAGTTTCTGGCTTCGCTCTCAGCTGCCGTTGCTTGAGCGATTTTTTTTCATTTTCTTTTTATGTTGGGGGGAAGCTGGAAGAGGTTGCTCTCAGTGATCCACACAGGTAGGGTTTCTGCTTGGATTGCATATTCTCTCTCTCCTTCCCCCTCTCTCTCCTTCCCTCTCTCCTTCTCTCTCTCTCTCCTTCCCTCTCTCTCTCTCCTTCCCTCTCTCTCTCTCCTTCCCCCTCTCTCTCTCTCTCCTTCCCCCCCTCTCTCTCTCCTTCCCCCTCTCTCTCTCTCCTTCCCCCTCTCTCTCCTTCCCCCTCTCTCTCTCCTTCCCCCTCTCTCTCCTTCCCCCTCTCTCTCCTTCCCTCTCTCTCTCTCTCTCTCCTTCCCTCTCTCTCTCTCTCCTTCCCTCTCTCTCTCTCCTTCCCCCTCTCTCTCTCTCCTTCCCCCTCTCTCTCTCTCTCCTTCCCCCTCTCTCTCTCTCTCCTTCCCCCTTTCTCTCTCTCTCCTTCCCCCTCTCTATCCTTACCACTCTCTCTTTCTCTCTCTCTCTCCTTCCCTCTCTCTCTCTCCTTCCCTCTCTCTCGCTCTCCTTCCCCCTCTCTCTCTCTCTCTCTCCTTCCCCCTTTCTCTCTCTCTCCTTCCCCCTCTCTCTTTCCCCCTCTCTCTCTCTTTCCCTCTCTCTCTCTCTCTCCTGGGTGATTAGGAAGAGTTCTTCAATCCCAACAGTTTCATAAACAGTTTTATAAACATGGCAGAGGTTTCTTCATTTCCCTCGGCAATGCCGGGTACTCCAGCTAGTTAGTGATAATTTGATTTGCCCAGTCAATATGTAGATTAAAGTCCCCCATGATTACCATATTGCCCTTGTTACATGCACTTCTAATTTCTTGATTGATACTGTGCCCTACATTCCCACTACTGTTTGGTGGCCTATACACAACCCTCACCAATGTTTTTCACCCTTTGCTGTTTCTTAGCTCCACCCAAACTGATTCCAGTTATACATCATGATCTGCCGAGCCAAGATCTTTTATACCAATCTCATCCCTTATTAACAGTGTTACGCCACCTCCTTTTCCTTTTTGTCTGTCCTTCCTAAATGTTGAGTACCCTGGAACATTCAGTTCCCAGCTCTGGTTAGCCTGCAACCATGTCTCTGTAATGGCAATGACATCATACCCATTTACTTCGATTAGTGCCATTTACTGAATTTACTGGATTCTCACAACAAGAATGATTTCTTGTGCCAGCTGAGTGCATGACATGAGTGAAAGTGGCCGCCCTGTTTAAGGGTTCCCAGAGCAAGTTTCTAAGAAATCCACACAGGTAGGGTTTCTGCTTGGATTGCATATTCTCTGCTCGTAAGGTTACACCCCAATTACTGTACCTAAGTCGCAGGAACATATGAACAGGAGTGGGCCATTTAGCCCCTCGAGTCTGTTCCACTATTCTATTAAATCATGGCTGATCTGTATCTTCACTCCATTTACCCACCATTGCTCCATATCCTTTGTTACCCTTGCCTAACAAAACTGTATCGATCTCAGTCTTGAACATTTCAATTGACTCCAGCAACCACAGCCTATTGGGGAAGAGAATCCCAAATTTCCACTACCCTTTGTGTGAAAAAATGCTTCCTGATTTCACTCCTGCAGCTCTAATTTTAAGATTATGACCCCTTGTTCCGGATTCCCCCACCAGAGGGAATAATTTCTCCGTAACTACCCTATCAAGTCCTTTTAACATTTTAAACACCTCACTCCTGTCTGGCTCGGGTGTCAGATAGACCTGTCTGTCTCAGGTATCAGATAGGCCTGCCTGTCTCAGGTATCAGATAGACCTGCCTGTCTCAGGTATCAGATAGACCTGCCTGTCTCAGGTATCAGATAGACCTGCCTGTCTCAGGTATCAGATAGACCTGTCTGTCTCAGGTATCAGATAGACCTGTCTGTCTCAGGTATCAGATAGGCCTGCCTGTCTCAGGTATCAGATAGACCTGCCTGTCTCAGGTATCAGATAGACCTGCCTGTCTCAGGCATCAGATAGGCCTGCCTGTCTCAGGTATCAGATAGACCTGTCTGTCTCAGGTATCAGATAGACCTGTCTGTCTCAGGTATCAGATAGACCTGCCTGGCTAAGGTGTCAGATAGACCTGCCTGTCTCAGGTATCAGATAGATCTGCCTGTCTCAGGTATCAGATAGACCTGCCTGTCTCAGGTATCAGATAGACCTGCCTGTCTCAGGCATCAGATAGGCCTGCCTGTCTCAGGTATCAGATAGACCTGCCTGGCTCAGGTATCAGATAGACCTGTCTGGCTCAGGTGTCAGATAGATCTGCCTGTCTCAGGTATCAGATAGACCTGCCTGTCTCAGGTATCAGATAGACCTGCCTGTCTCAGGTATCAGATAGACCTGCCTGTCTCAGGTATCAGATAGACCTGTCTGGCTCAGGTGTCAGATAGACCTGCCTGTCTCAGGTATCAGATAGACCTGTCTGGCTCAGGTGTCAGATAGATCTGCCTGGCTCAGGTATCAGATAGCCCTGTCTGGCTCAGGTGTCAGATAAACCTGCCTGTCTCAGGTATCAGATAGACCTGCCTGTCTCAGGTATCAGATAGACCTGCCTGTCTCAGGTATCAGATAGACCTGCCTGGCTCAGGTATCAGATAGACCTGTCTGTCTCAGGTGTCAGATAGACCTGCCTGTCTCAGGTATCAGATAGACCTGTCTGTCTCAGGTGTCAGCTAGCTGAGTCTGCTACTAAGGATTGACCTGTTTCTGAACTTCCGCCACTAATTGTCTCATCTTGGAGTTACCCCAACCCCAAAGAGACTCAACTCACCTGTCTCCCCCCTTTCACCACAAGGTGATTAGTCACTAATTGGTCACTGCATGGATACTAGCCCTCACTACTACTTTTGAAAGGCCGAGTGGAGAAATGAGGTGCCTCCAGCAACAGATCTTAGTGGGCAGGTTGATGTGTTCCATAGTCCGTGACTCATGGCCACAGTCGCACTTCGAGTCGTCCCTCATCTTCCTGTGGAGCAGGTGGCAGCATCGTCCGTGCTCTGTGCGGATTCAGTTGAGCGCTGTCCACTGTCTTCGAGGGAGGGCGATGGCAGGGACCTCTGCTGTTGGGTCAGTGATGAGGTGTTGGTACTATATGTTGTGTGCGTCCCACGATTCCATCCATCTGGACAGTGGGTCGATATCAGCTGTGTGAATATTGGCTGTTTCCCAGAAAGGCCGTCGCAATGGTAAGCGCCTTCATGGTGGGTTTTTCAAGTCTTCGTGAATGGGAAGGTCGATGTTGCTGATGATTTTTTCCATCTCACGGAGCACGGTGGTGTCGTAGTGAATGGCAGGTGAGGCAATGTGGGACAGCGCCGGGAGCCACTCAGTTGGAGTGGACTTAAACATCCCTACAATGACCTCACAACAGCATTTAGCTGCACGTCCATGATCTGTGTGTGGCTGCTGCAGGTCCATGAGCAGTATTCTGCAGCAGAGTAGACTAGGGTCACTGTTGCAGTGCGAAGTGTTCTGGCTGTGCTCCCCCATGATGTTCCAGTGAGTTTCCGGACCAGGCACACCCTGGTTTTGACTTTTCGGCTGGTGTTGGTACTAGGACCACTGCTTTTCTTGCTATATATTAATGACTTGGACGTGGGTGTACAGGGCACAATTTAAAAATTTGAAGATGACACAAAACTTGGAAGTATAGTGAACAGTGAGGAGGATAGTGATAGACTTCAAGAGGACATAGACAGGCTGGTGGAATGGGCGGACACGTGGCAGATGAAATTTAACGCAGAAAAGTGCGAAATGATACATTTTGGTAGGATGAACGAGGAGAGGCAATATAAACTAAAGGGTACAATCCTAAAGTGGGTGCATGAACAGAGAGACCTGGGGGTATGTGTGCACAAATTGTTGAAGGTGGCAGGGCAGGTTGAGAAAGCAGTTAAAAAAGTATACGGGATCCTGGGCTTCATAAATAGAGGCATAGAGTACAACAGCAAGGAAGTTATGATGAACCTTTGGAAAACACTGGTTCGGCCTCAACTGGAGTATTGTGTCCAATTCTGGGCACCGCACTCTAGGAAGGATGTGAAGGCCTTAGAGAGGGTGCAGAAAAGATTTACGAGAATGGTTCCAGGGATGAGGGACTTCAGTTACGTGGATAGACTAGAGAAGCTGGGGTTGTTCTCCTTGGAGCAGAGCAGGTTGAGAGGAGATTTGATAGAGCTGTTCAAAATCATGAGGGGTCTGGACAGAGTAGATAGAGAGAAACTGTTCCCATTGACAGAAGGGTCGAGAACCAGAGGACACAGATTTAAGGTAATTGGCAGAAGAACCAAAGGCGACATGAGGAAAAACTTTTTTATACAGCGAGTGGTTAAGATCTGGAATGCACTGCCCGAGAGGATGGTGGAGGCAGATTCAATCGTGGCTTTCAAAAGGGAATTGGATAAGTATCTGAAGGGAAACATTTGCAGGGCTACAGGACTATGGGCAGGGGAGTGGGACTAGCTGAAGTGCTCTTGCAGAGAGCTGGCACGGGCTCGACGGACCGAATGGCCTTCTTCTGTGCTGTAATCATTCTATGATTCTATGATTCTATGAAGCTGATAGGTGATATCCCTCACTAGGTGAACAACAGGCACCTGGAGCGCCTCACGGATAGGCTGGTGAGCAGCACAACTCAGCATAACATGTCTCAGTGCATTGTCAACGTCTCCTGAACACAGACTAAACCTTACCCCAGAGAACTGGTTTCATCAGTTGGAGATGCAGTGTTTCAGCAGCACAATCCTTGCTGCTGTGTAACCCAATCATGGTAGGAACTAAGCCCTAGATACACGAGAGTGCGTTTTCACCCCATAAACTCCAGCAATATTCATCTCAAGCGTTAGAGTTTCCTTATCAGCTAAATGACAGACATCTGCCAAATGCATGGTGGAAGAACTTATAAAATCATATAATCTTACAGCACAGAAGGAGCCCATTCGGCTCATCGTGGCTGTGCCAGCTCTTTGAAAGAGCTATCCAATTAATCCCACTACACTGCTCTTTCTCCATAGCCCTGCTATTTTTTTCCCAATTCAAGTATTTATCCAATTCCCTTTTGAAAGCTACTATTGAATCTGCTTCCACCACCCTTTCAGGCAGTGCATTCCAGATCATAACAACTTGCTGCATAAAAACATTTCTCCTCATCTCTCCTCTGCTTCTTTTGCCAATTACCTTAAATCTGTCCCCTCTGGTTACCAACCATCTTGGCAGTGGAAACAGTTTCTCCTTATTTACTCTATCAAAACCCATCATAATTTTGAACACCTTGATTAAATCTCCCCTTAACATTCTCTGTCCTAAGGAGAACAATCTCAGCTTCTCCAATCTCTCCACATAACTGAAGTCCCTCATCTCTGGTACCATTCTAGTAAATTTCATTAGCACCCTCTCTAAGGTCTTGACATCCTTCCTAAAGTGTGGTGCCCAGAAATGGGCACAATACTCCAGCTGAAGCCTAACCAGAGATTGATAAATATTTAGCATTCCTTCCTTGCTTTTGTATTCTATGCCTCTATTAATAAATTTAAGAAGTCACACAACACCAGGTTATAGTCCAACAGTTTTATTTGAAATCACAAGCTTTTGGAGCGCTGCTCCTTCGTGGACATTTGTCCACCCCAGTCCAACACCGGCATCTCCACACCATGTCTATTAATAAAGCCAATGGGGTCGATTTTAACTCAGGTGCGGGGAATTGTCGGGTTCCCCGAATTTCCTGTTTCCCACATGAATCTAAATGGGTCTGTGAGATTGATGCAATTTTAACTCAATTGGCCAATTGATTTTCAACATGTGAGAACCCTTGGCAATTGAGTATTTCTAGTCAGAAAGTCGTAGAATATGACGTCATCATTGCTGCTGCTTTTAAGGTCCACATCAAGCCTTGCTCCTTCTGCAGGCTTCCAAGCTTTCCCATTATGATGGCACAGGAGCTCGCAGGAGCAATGACCAGCGGGAGGGCAAGAGCTGCCCCAAAATTTGATGAGGCATCACTACAGGCATTGCTGGATGGGGCTAGGGCCCACAGGGAGGTCCTGTTCCCTTCTTCAGGGAGGAAGAGGCCTCCCAGTCAGACCAAGGCTGTGGGGTTACAGGTGGCTGGGGAAGTAAGTCCTTGGGGCTCACAGGAAGAACGTGGATACAGTGCCGGAAAAGATTCCATGACCTTCATCGCATTGGAAAAGTAAGTATGAAGTTTCCATCACCCTCAATCTGATCCCCATTGCCTTTCCTCACCAGCACTCAGCTTTTGCAATCTCTTCCTCCACATCCCACTTGACACTCACATCCATGCACCCTTACCCATTCCCTCTCTCTCTATGCTCACATTCACATAACTATTCCACCATGCAGGCTTCACACTCCCTCTCACTCTGATGCTTTGATCACAACTGACAACACACAGAGAGGGCCCTTGGTCTTGTAACCTCACTCCATCTTTGTCTCCTTCTAAGTATCTATGCTATGCAATCTCTACACTCACTCCTTCATTCTCACTCAACCTCCACTTGTCTCCCTCATTGCAGGAGAAGAGAGCTCACAACAAAAGAGAGCGAGCCAGGACAGGAGGAGGGCCACCCTCAATAGCCCACCTGACCCCCTGGGAGGAAGCCATCCTGGAGATAGTCAGGGCTGATGCAGATGTGGAAGTTGGGGAAGGACAGACAGGTGCATCCCCGCAAGCTGGTGACAGAGTAGTTTTCCATCTCTCTCATTGACATTGCATGAGTCGCTGATAATGATTCTGAAGCTACATCATATGGAGTTATGATCATCTGCAAAATGCAATGTACATGTAACCTTGGCATCACATCTCTAACTCTTTCCATTACTCCCCCACAGGACCATCGGGAGCCCCCATCCCCAATGTGCAGGAGGAAGAGCCTGAGAATCCAGACTCCTCAGAGGAATCTGCAACATCTGAGGGCGCAGCGTCAGCAGAAATAAGCGCACCCAGCACCAGTGCAGACACTCACACCTCGGGGGCACCTTCGGGACATAAAGTAGTGTTGTCACCTGGTGTATCACAGCTCACAAGTGAGCATCAGCAGATTGTGGAGACAGGGACAGCAGTGGAGAGTCCTCGTCGGAGGGCGCAGGACTCTGCCAGCTCAGCTCAGCTGCATGTCGACCCTCTGCCTCTGGGTCCATCCATAAGATCAGAGGTGATGGAACTCCATGCACAGATGCAGGAGTCTCTGGCAGGTTTTGCCTCCAGGGTTGCTGCAAGTGTGGAGCGAATGGAGGAGTCCATAGTGAACATGAGCAGACCCTTTGTGGAGTCAGTGGCGCATGAACGCATCAACATGGAAAGGATGGCTACCTACGTGGAAATGATTGCTGCCTCCGTGGTAAGGCTAGCTACCGTAGAGGAGAGGAGGGCTACGGCTATGGAGGAGGTTAGTTGCCAGGGTACGGAAAACATGGTGAGTGTTCAAAATAGAATGACATCTCTCGAGGAGCGATGGGCATCTATTGAACAGAGAAACCAGACCTTCATGGAAGTCCTTCTGAGTAGGACTGCCATTGCAGATACGGGTCCCCATGGTCCCCCTGATGTGCAGCAAGGTGCTCTCAAGCAGACACTGAGGGGGACCTGACCCATGAGAGGGAGTTTGGTGGCAGACCTCTGTAGTGTATGTATCTTTAAGAGAGAACTACTTTTGCAGCTCCTGTATACTGTAGTACCGGCAGTGACCACACCTGTATATAAGCCTTGAGCATGCCTCTGTACCCCAGTCTTGAGACTACTCTACTCCAGTAAACACCTGTTGATTGTTAAGTTACAGCATCCGTGTGGTTATTGAAAAACATCATACTCTCAGAATCACGGATCTAACAGTGGCGACGAGTGTCGATTCGAATCTACCTGCAACTCTGCATTTCCCTTTGAGGATTCGCTCCGGGAGGGCGGTGGAAGAAAGTCGAGGCCAGAAGCACGGGCGTCGACCGCGAGCAACTGCCCAGTCGTCCGGCAGAGAGTGAACATCGCAGCGGAGGCTGTGGAGAGCCGGGCTTGATTCCCCAGCCATGACGATCAGCAACAGACTGACAACAGGTACAGCGCAGACCCTTCCCGGACAGCAGCGGCTGGAGCCGACCGACGGCAGAGAAAAAGCCGAGCAGCGTCGACCGGGTAAGAGAGAGGGTGAAGCGCACAGGGCACAGCCGGGGGTTGAAAACCGAGCAGCGTCGAGGAAAAGCAAAATGGAGAGAGAGAGAGGGTAAATCAGCAGCCGGGTTCAGGACCGAGTGGCGGAAACGGGAAAGGCGCACAGAAAAAACAAACGCGCAGAGCACAGCCAGGGCTCAAGGGCTGAATAGTGTCCGCGGGGAGAAGAAGGGAGAGCGTGGGAGATGCCATTGAGCCGCGGAGAAGAAGGAAGAGCGCGGGAGACGCCATTTTTAGAAGCAACAGCAGAGAAGAAGGGCAAGCGCAGGAAGAAAGGAAAGCGCGGGAGACGCCATTTTGTGCCAGCGGAGAAGAAGGGAGAGCGTGGGAGACGCCATTTTTGACAGTTAAATCACACCCAGGGATGCCAAAGAGTGGCAGTATCTCTACATTCGACAATGAAGTCGAAGATTGGGCGACATATGTGGAACGTATTGAGGTGTACTGCAGGGCGAATGAAGTGCCAGATGCTAGGAAAGCACTGGTTTTGTTAAATTCCATGGGTGCAAAAACTTATGGGTTACTGCGAAACCTAATAACCCCAGAGAAACCCGTGAATAAGAATTTTGAAAGCATAGTAGAAATCCTACAGGACCACTTAAACCCCACACTGCTGCTGATAGCAGAAAGATTTAAGTTCCATAAAAGGAACCAACATAAAGACGAAAGCAATGCTGAGTACTTAACGGAACTGCGCAAGCTATCGAAACACTGCCAGTTTGGAGTGGGACTAGCAGATACGTTAAGGAACAAGTTTGTGTGTGGGCTTCAAAGTGAAGGAACCCTGAAATGGCTTCTATCAGAAAAGGATCTTACGCTGGACAAGGCTTTCAGCATGGCAGTATCACACGAAGCAGCCGCAAGGGGCGCTGCAGAGATACAACGGAGACTGCAAGAATATGGCACCAATGAAATGTCCTATGGAACAGGGAAGTGTTATCGCTGCGGCAGAACAACACACGACCAGAAGGATTGTTGGTTCAAGGACAAAGTGTGCAGACAGTGTGGAAAAGCAGGACACATAGCAAGAGTCTGCAGGTCAGGGAAGAAAACCAACAGCAAGAAATTTCCACAGGAGAAGTACAAAAAGGTACATAAGGTGATGGACAGTAGTTCAGACGAACAGAAAAGTGATACAGACTCCGGAAGCAAGGAGCTGGGTTGTCTGAAACTACATAAGGTAACCAAAATGGAGGATCACCAGACTATCTGGGTTACACTCAAGATAGACGGAGTCCAAGTGAAAATGGAATCGGACACAGGATCAGCCCTAACAGTCATAAACCAAAGGGACTACAAGCGGCTATTTTCACATATACCCTTGAAAGCTACAGAGATTGTCTTGAAGACTACCCCAAAGGAAAAATAAGGGTGAAAGTGATATACAAAGGCCAGGAAATACCTAAAATGGACCTATATGTATTGCCAGATGGAGGACCACCACTACTAGGACGTGAATGGATCCGGAAGATACAATTAGATTGGCATTCCATACAGGGACTGAAGGTTGAGGCCAAAAAGGATGACGACGTCACACCTGGACGACTGTCAAAAATGCTAACTGACGCAAAAGAAGTGCTCCAGGAGGGACTCGGAACACTAAAAGGCATAACAGCAACGATTAAAATAGAGGATAATGCAAGCCCAAAGTTTCTTAAGGCCAGACCAGTGCCTTATGCGATCAGACCAGCCGTCGAAGCAGAGCTGGAAGGGTTGGAACGTTCAGGAGTACTGTCCAAAGTAGACTGGAGCGAGTGGGCTACACCCATCGTTCCTGTAATGAAGAGGTCGTTGAGTAATACGCCTGGGGAACCAAAGAAGGTCCGCATCTGTGGGGATTTTATGGTGACAGTGAACCCAGTCCTTCACATGGTACAATATCCGCTTCCACGAATTGAGGATATTTTCGCCTCGCTATCTGGAGGTAAACGCTTCACCAAAATTGATCTAGCCCAGGCGTACTTGCAAATGGAGGTAGAAGAAGCCTTGAAACAATACCTCACGATCAACACTCATAAAGGTCTCTACCAATACAACCGGCTGGTGTTCGGGGTAGCATCAGCTCCGGCTATTTGGCAAAGGGCGATGGATCATGTCCTGCAAGGGATTCCAGGGACCCAGTGTTATTTGGACAACATCCTGGTCACGGGTGAAAATGATAGTGATCACCTCGCCAACCTGGAGAAGGTGCTCACCAGATTAAAGGAATATGGGCTACGAGCTAATCACCACAAGTGCGAGTTTTTCCAGAAGCAGATCTCGTATTGTGGCCACGTGATCGATGAAGAGGGGTTACATAAGTCCCCTGAAAAGATTGAGGCAGTAGTCAAGGCTCCAGCACCAGAAAATGTGTCACAACTGAGGTCGTTCCTCGGGCTGGTAAACTACTACCATAAGTTCTTATCAAATTTGTCTACGGTATTACACCCACTGAACACCCTACTGCAAACAGGGGTACCATGGAAGTGGAATGACGAACGTAAACGAGCTTTCCAGAAGTGTAAAGAATTGATCACATCAAAAGAGGTGTTGGCCAATTTCAACCCAGCACTACCAATTCGTTTGGCATGTGATGCTTCACCCAATGGTATTGGAGCGGTGCTGTCACACAAATTCCCAGATGGGTTGGAGAGGCCAGTAGCCTTTGCGTCTCGGTCACTAACCTCAGCCGAGCGCAACTACGCCCAGATTGACAGGGAGGCCCTCAGCCTAGTATGGGGAGTAAAAAAATTCAACCACTATCTGCACGGGCAGAAGTTCACCTTTCTGACTGACCACCAACCACTTGTCTCCATCTTTAATCCAAAGAAGGGCGTTCCGGTGATAACTGCACAACGGTTACAAAGATGGTCCCTGTTTCTAGGGGCGAATCAATATGAAATAGAATATAAAGGCACGAAACAGCATGGAAACGCTGATGGGCTATCACGCCTGCCACTGCCTACTGTGGAGGAAGCACAAGCAGTGGACCTTATCGAGATATTTTATTCGTCAATAATTGAACGATTGCCAGTAACTAACGCGGATATAGAGAAGGAGACCCGCAATGATCCGACGCTGTCTCGGGTATATGATTTGACGGTGAGGGGATGGCCAACACATGGCGACTCACTGTTGCCAGCATTCTCATCCAGAAGAGAACAGCTGTCAGTATGCCAGGGGACAGTGATGTGTGGATCCAGAGTGGTGATTCCACCCAAGTTAAGGGAGAGAGTGCTAAATGAGCTTCATGAAGGTCATCTGGGAGGGGTGAAAATGAAAAGCCTTGCTAGGGCTTATGTGTGGTGGCTGGGAATCGATCAACAAATCGAGGACCTAACCAAGAGCTGCTCAGGATGCCAGAAGGTCCAAAATGCACCACCACATGCCCCTCTACACCCATGGGAGTGGCCCTCCTCCCCATGGCAACGGGTGCATATTGATTTTGCTGGTCCATTCATGGACTCAATGTTCTTAATAGCAGTGGATGCTCACTCAAAATGGCCTGAGGTGATAAAAATGTCCTCTACCACTACAGAGAAAACGATTGCAGGCCTATGGACCATATTTGCCAGGAACAGCTTGACAGAGCAGATTTGCTCTGATAATGGACCACAGTTTGTGTCCGAAGAGTTTCGGAAATTTATGAGAAGGAATGGGGTAAGGCATTACACATCTGCCCCGTATCATCCAGCCACCAATGGATTGGCTGAGAGGTTCATACAAACCTATAAAAAGAAGATAAAGGCCATGTGCGACGATGAAATTCCACTACAGCATAAGGTGGACACTTTCTTATTAGCCTACAGAAATGCGACACATGCAGTTACCAACCAGACCCCGGCCATGATGTTCTTTAACCGAAGGTTGAGATCTCATCTGGATTTGCTCAGACCAAATGTGCGAAGAAATGTTGAGGACAAACAATTCCAGCACATCAATGAGAAGCCGACAAGGAGCTTCAACGTAGGACAACCAGTCTTGGCCCGTGACTACCGAACAGAGAAATGGCAACCCGGAATGATATGCACAAGGCAGGGGCCATTAATGTACACAGTGGATGTCGGGGAGAACATTGTGAGACGCCACGTCGATCAGATCTTAGCGTCACAGGAACGAGTCAACCCCATGTCTCGCGTACCTGGGAATGAACCTGACATACCGGGAGCATCTACCTCAGAACCAGTAGCAGTGGAAACCGATGAACTAACCGACGAAAAGGGGCCAGAATCGCCTCCGCACCAAGAACAAGAACCGCAGGAAAGGCTCTATCCCGAAAGGATCAGGAAGCCGCCCCAAAGACTGAATCTATAAATGGATTATTGTTGTTTAATGTGCATGTTAAAGTGTTAATTGTTATTTGAATATTATGGGTACTACTATTTTAAAAGGTGAGGAATTGTAGTGTATGTATCTTTAAGAGAGAACTACTTTTGCAGCTCCTGTATACTGTAGTACCGGCAGTGGCCACACCTGTATATAAGCCTTGAGCATGCCTCTGTACCCCCAGTCTTGAGACTACCCTACTCCAGTAAACACCTGTTGATTGTTAAGTTACAGCATCCGTGTAGTTATTGAAAAACATCATACTCTCAGAATCACGGATCTAACAACCTCAAGGAAGTGGGGGCTCCTCTCCAAGCGCTCACACTTCCATGCCACTGCAGAGCCCTCGGTCGGAGCACCGCCGGAGTCCACACCCAAGTGAGATAGACGTCTCAACTCCTGCACAGCCACAGGAGCAGCAGACTGCTGACGAGCCCTCACCAGCTCGCCAACCCAGAGGACGCCCACCAAAGGTGTCGAGACAGGAGCAGCAGGAAAGTGAGCAAGGGGCCTCCACATCTGCTGAAGCCGCAGGGGAACCACTACGTAGGAGCATGCGTAAGAGGAAAATAAAGCACAAATAGTCACAAGGGTAGTCACTTGGGTGAAATGCTGTGCATTTTGCAAAAATCCCATCAGTTGGTTGTTTTCCATAAAAATTCTGATGGCAACTGCTGCAGTTCTGGCGTGTGTCATTTCGCGAATGGGGCTTTCACATTGAGGGCTTAGGATTACTTGCAGTTCTCAGGATGCTGGTCAAATAGCTAGGAATCCGCAGGGTTTGGCCATTGTCGATGCTCAGTTAAGAAGCAGTGAGGCTAAAGTGTTTGATGTACTAGGCTAAGCAAATCTGGCCAGGATGAGTGCGTTCCTTGCATCCCGGGCAGCAATGTTCTCATGTAATGCTGCCGCTGGTTGATGGTCCTCTGCAGGATGCTCATTTTCGCTCTCCTCCACCTCATCATCATCATCATCATCATCTGAGGAGGGTATGTGAGGAGCCACTTGGTCCTCAGGAATCTGCAAGCCACGACGCTGTTCCATGTTGTGAAGTGCACAGCAAACCACGACGATTCTGGAGACCCTGGCTGCTGAGTACTGTAGGGCTCCACCTGATCTATCCAGGCATCTGAAGTGCATCTTCGGCAAGCCGATGATTTGCTCGATAATGGATCTGGTGGAAATGTGGCTGGAGTTGTAGTGCTCCTCAGCATTGTTGGCTGGCCTCCTCAACGGCGTCATTAGCCAAGTTCTCAAGGGATAGCCCTTGTCTCCAAGTAGCCATCCATGAAGTTCATCTGGCGGCCTGAATATGGGAGGCACACTAGACTGGCGCAGTAGGAAGGAGTCAATGCAACTACCAGGGTACTTGGCACAAACATGCAAAATCTCCTTGTGGTCACACACCAGCTGAATGTTAAGGGAGTGGAAGCCCTTGCGGTTGACAAAAATACCTGGATTGCAATGGGTTGCCCTAAGGGCCACATGTGTGCAGTCAATGATGCCCTGCACCCTTGGAAAGTCTGCCAGATTAGCTAATCCAACCGCTCGCGCCGTCACACTTGCGCGATCCTTGGTGAAATGGATGTGATTGTGCACGAGGGCAAAGAGGCCATTGGTGACCTGTGTGATGCAAGTGTGTGCGGCCGCCTGGGAAATGTCGCTGATGTCTGCTGATGATCCCTGGAATACGCCCGAGGCAAAAATGTTGAGTGCGGTGGTGACTTTGATGGCCGCTGGTAAGGAGTGCCCACCTGGTCCTCTGGGCAGCAGGTCTTGCTGTAGCATTGCGCAGATGTCAGTCACGACCTGTCGCGAAAGTCGGAGCCGCCTTTGGCAATGCTGCTCAGTCATGTTGAGGTAGCTGACCCTGTGTCTGTAGACCCTGTTTGGGGGGTATATCCTGCACCGACGGGCTTCTATGCGCTGGCCCCTTCTGGCCTGTGCTGCCTCCGGTGGGTGAGCAGGAGCCTGTTGCTCCTGCTGCTGCTGTTGTTGGAGCTGCTGTTGTTCCTGGTCCTGCTGCTGCCGCGCCTGGTGCTGGAGCTCCTCTAATGCCAAGAAGGGAAGGAAAAAAAGGCCTCCCATGCTTCTGGTAGATGCCTCAGTTGAGGAAGCGCTGAGTGAGGGTGACGAGAGGGGTTTCGCAGGAGTTCACACTGGAGAAGTGTGTGAGGCTCCAATCTTCCACAGGTGTGGTTAAGCCTGGTAAAAGTTGCCCAGTCCTGAAGCAACAAGGTCCTGCCACCTGCAAATGATGACTGATCAAATCTCCTCTTCACTGGTGTATCCGGAGATGATAGTCAGCAAGCCAATTGTGCTCACGTCGGGTTTCACAGGCGTGATTCCCACCAGGCGTGTTTTACATGGGAAAAGGGTTAAAATTGCAAGGGCCTGTTAAAATGGCATTATAATGGCCAATTAGTGCTGATTAAGGGCCCTAAAGACCAGTCCCGCCTGTTGGAGGCGGGACTGATTCGGGACCATCAGAAACGCCTGGGTTAAAATGGCTAGGTGTCGGGAACCAGGCGGGGGGGCGTCCCGACCCCCAGTTTTTGCGATTTTAAACCTCCACCGCCTCAAAACCCGCCTGACAACTGAGTTAGAATCAACTCCAATCTCTCTAATCTCTCCACATAACTGAAGTCTCATCATCCCTTATACTTTTATACTGTGCCAGCTGCCTTGATAATCTATATACCCAAGACTGTGTGCCAGACATACTTACCAATAACTGCTCAATCCAGCTCTCAGCTGAGTGGCTTTGGTTATCAGATGCACAGTGAGGCTGAATCCTCCTTCAATTTGGTCTAAGACAGAGTCATCCGTCTCTGCAGCTAATTCCACCTTTTACCTCAAATCCGCCTCACACTCGATCTCGTATATGGGTCAGAGGAAGCCCTTCCGCTTCATGCCTAGGAAATCTGAACCATGAGAGAAAGCTGTCTGGGCGCTTGTCTCATAGATCACAAGCTCAACCTGCGTTAGGACTTTGCTGCCATTGGAGAAAGACCAAAGTGCCCTTCCACCCCAGGCATTAACCATGACCTCCAGGTACCAATATGAATCAACAATTGGCTTGGAAGCCCCTTGTACTTTCCAATCAATATCTTGAGCTATGAAAAGCCACAATATCACAGGAGTAAAGAAGTCTTACTCCAATTATGTAGGGCCTTGTTGAGACCACACCTGGAGTACGGTGTACAATTTTGGTCTCTTTACCTAAGAAAGGATATACTTGCCATAGAGGGAGTGCAACGAAGGTTCACGGGATTGATTCCTGGGATGGCGGGACAGTTGTATGAGAAGAGATTGAGTAAACTAGGCCTGTATTCTCTTGAATTCAGAAGAATGGGAGGGAATCTCATTGAAGTATACAAAATTATTACAGGGCTTGATAAGGTGGATGCTGGGAGAATGTTTCCCTTGGCTGGGGAGTCTAGAACCAGGGGCCACAGCCTCAGGATAAAGGGTAGGACATTCAAGACTGAGATGAGAAGACCTTTCTTCACACAGAGGGTGGTGAATCTTTGGAATTCTCTACCCCAGAGGGCTGTGGAGGCTCAGTCATTGGGTATATTCAAAACAGAAGTCAATAGATTTCTGACTACTAAGGGCATCAAGGGATATGGCGATAGGGCCGGTGAATGGAGTTGAGGCAGAAGATCAGCCATGATCTCATTGAATGGCGGAGCAGGCTCATAGGGCCGAATGGCCGACTCCTGCTCCTATTTCTTATGTCCTTATGTTCTTATTTGGGGCCATCGACTACCATGTCTCACTGATTAGCCCATTGTCCATGCTAGTGGGTAGAGCATACTTGATGCCTAACAATACAACTTCATCTGTGAAAAGGACTCTACAATACTTTTCGAAATGCGCAAAACAGACACTCTGAGACGTCCCTACAATGTCTTTTAACACATCACTGGTAAAGTCATCGAATAGGATGGGTGACTATAGACTGCCTTGTCTCACCCCACTTTCCAAAGAGGTAGATTCAATGAGCCTCTCGCCTACCCAACCACAACCTTGGAGCTGGAGTATACATTGTGGGTCAAATACAAGCAGCTGAATCTCCTTGGGACTTTTCCTGCTCCACCATCTTAATTCATCCACCCCCTCTTTGATGATTTACTCACAAACTCCCACAGCTTTTTCATGAGGGCTGAATGAGAACTTAGTCTCAAAAGTCATTGAAAACATTGGAAAGCAGTTAGTTTGCTCCAAGCCGATGATGCTCTGTAAACTTGCACTGCTCACTCCTCATGAAAGTGTTTTAGTAATGTTGATTGAGGGATATATATTGGCCAGGACACCGGGGATTGTAGTGTATGTACCTTGAAGAAGGAACTATATTCTACAGCCCCTGTATACTGCAGTACCAGTAGTGACCACCCCTGTATATAAGCCTGTGAAGTAACTTTGTATAGTAGTTCCAGTTTTGTCTCCATTCAGTAAACACCTGTTATAACCAACTTCTGCAGTCCGTGTCTCAATTACACACGGACATTACATTGGTGACGAACAGATCCGAACTTACCTACAGTTCTGCACCACCTCACGGGGATCCATCCCTGAAGCGAAGTTATTAGCGGTCGAAGCCAGAAGGAAGAAATCCAAAAAGAAAAAAAAACAAACAGAAGAAACGGGCGTCGACCGTGAGCAACTGCCCTCTGATTCATCGAATTCGAAGATTTGCAGGAGAGGCTGTCGAGAGCTGGGCTTGGTTATCCAGTCTATGGTGTTCCAGCTAATCGGGCTGGTGGCAGGTAGTACACTGATCCTTCCTGGGCTGCGGCGGGCTAGAGCTCGATCGGCTGGCTTTTCAACGGGGCCGAGCAGCGTTGTCGGGAAGAGGAGAGAGAGAGAGAGGGTGGAGCACACAGGGCGCAGCCAGTGCTACGAAGCCGGGCAGCGTACAGACCCGAGAAGAGGGAAGGAAGTGTCCATTAGGGTCTGCTCTGATGAGGGGAACAGTAATTAAAATAAAAGAAAAAGAAATTAAAAGCGCAGAAAGCCGCGAGGAGCTGCAGTTTGCCACGGGGACCGCGGAGAGCGGCATTGGCAGCAGCGCGGGGGGAAGCGCGCGAAGACCATAGGGCGTCGCCATCAAGGCATAAAAACGCCAGCAACAGCGCTGGCAGCAGCGGAAAAAGGCAGAAAACGCGGGAGGCGCCATCTTAATCCAGCGGGGAAGAAGGCAAAGCGCGGGAGGTGCCATTTTGTTCAATCGGGGAAGAAGGCAAAGCGCGGGAGGCGCCATCTTAGATCTCCAAGATGCCGAAGACTGGCAATATCACTGCCTTCGATAATGCAATAGAAGACTGGACCACGTATGTGGAAAGAGTCGAAGTATATTGCAAGGCAAATGAAGTAGCCGATGAGAAAAAGGCATCAGTACTACTAAACTTAATGGGCGCAAGAACGTACGGCCTATTGCGGAGCCTGATCACTCCAGTCAAACTGATGGCGAAGAGTTTTAACGAAATTGTTGATATCCTACAGGAACACCTAAATCCTACACCGCTGCTGATAGCAGAAAGATTTAAATTCCACAAGAGAAATCAGCATAAAGATGAGAGCAATGCTGATTACCTTACGGAACTACGCAAGCTATCAAAGCACTGCCAGTTCGGAGCAGGGCTGGCAGATACCCTACGGGACAAATTTGTCTATGGACTCCTGAGTGAAGGAACCCAGAAGAGGTTACTCTCAGAGAAAGAGCTGACGCTAGATAAGGCTTTCAGCGTGGCAGTATCGTACAAAGCAGCAGCAAGGGGAGCTGCGGAAATACAGCAAAAGCCACAGGAATACGGCACCCATGCAATGACACGGGGATTTGAAAAATGTTATCGCTGCGGCAGAACAACCCATGACCAGAAGGATTGCTGGTCCAAGGACAAAACATGCAGGCAATGCGGAAAGATGGGACACATTGCACGAGTTTGCAGGTCCAGGAAGAAGACTAATGACAACAAAAAGACTACTAAGGAACAGTATAGGAAAGTACAAAAGATGACGGACAGTAGTTCTGAAGATCAGAAGAGCGATAGTGAAGCCGGAAACAAGAGACTAAGCTGTCTCAAACTACACAACATAATCGCAAAAGAGGATCACCGAACCATTTGGGTCACCCTCACGATAGCAGGGTCCCAAGTCAAAATGGAATTGGATACAGGATCAGCCCTGACCGTAATGAATCGACGAGACTACGAGCGGCTACTCTCACACATACCCTTGAAAGACACACCCATTGTCTTGAAGACATATACGGGGCAGAAAGTATACCCCAGAGGGAAAATAAGGGTGCCTGTCGAATACAACGGCAAGGAAATACAGAAATTGTATCTGTACATACTGCAAGATGGTGGACCACCGTTGTTGGGACGTGAATGGATCAGAAAGATAAGTTTAGACTGGCACTCCATTCAGGCACTGACTGTGGCTGGTAAAAAGGATGACGACGTCACACCTGGACGATTGTCAAAAATCTTAGCTAACGCTAAAGAGGTATTTAAACAAGGACTGGGAACTCTTAAAGGCGTAACCGCCTTGATAAAAATAGAAGAGAATGCAATTCCCAAGTTTTTCAAAGGAAGACCGGTACCGTATGCAATTCGCCCAGCCGTCGAGGCAGAGCTGGAGAATCTGGAGAATGCAGGCGTGTTAGCTAAGGTAGACTGGAGCGAGTGGGCGACACCCATCGTTCCTGTCATGAAGAAAATGTTAAACAATAAGTCTGAGGAGCCAAGGAAGGTTCACATCTGTGGGGACTTCAAGGTGACTGTGAACCCAGTCCTTCACACAGTACAGTATCCTCTTCTGAGGATAGAAGATATTTTCGCCTCACTATCTGGAGGAAACTTTTTACAAAAATTGACCTAGCGCAAGCATATTTGCAGATGGAGGTTGAAGAATCCTCTAGGAAATATCTCACGATAAACACTCTCAAAGGTCTTTACCAGTATAATCGACTGGTATTCGGAGTAGCATCAGCTCCGGCGATATGGCAAAGAGCGATGGAACAAGTCCTGCAAGGGATTCCGGGGACTCAGTGTTGCTTGGACGACATCCTAGTGACAGGTGAAAATGACAGTGAACACCTTGCCAACCTAGAGCAGGTGCTCACTAGACTAAGAGAACATGGGCTACGAGCCAATCGCCCCAAGTGCGAGTTTTTTCAGAAACAAATATCGTATTGTGGCCACGTGATTGATGAAGAGGGGTTACATAAGTCCCCTGACAAAATTGAAGCGGTAGTTAAGGCTCCAGCGCCTGAAAATGTGTCGCAACTGAGGTCATTCCTCGGATTGGTGAATTACTACCATAAGTTTTTGCCGAATTTGTCCACAATTCTGCACCCACTGAACGCCCTGCTACAAACTGGAGTAGCATGGAAATGGAGCGATGAATGTAAGCGGGCCTTTCAGAAGTGTAAAGGCCTGATCACTTCAAGAGAAGTATTGGCTCACTACAACCCATCACTACCGATAAGACTGGCATGTGATGCGTCTCCCTACGGCGTTGGAGCGGTACTGTCACATAAATCCCTTGATGGTTCAGAGAGGCCGATAGCTTTTGCGTCACGCTCGTTAACTGCAGCCGAGCATAACTACGCCCAGAATGACAGAGAGGCCCTCAGCCTGGTGTGGGGGGTGAAGAAGTTCAATCACTACCTGCACGGACAGAAATTTACTCTACTAACTGATCATCAACCTCTTGTCTCCATTTTCAACCCTAAGAAGGGCGTCCTGATAATGACAGCACAACGGCTACAGAGGTGGTTCCTTTTCCTAGGGGCACACCAATATGACATCGAGTACAAAGGAACTAAACAGCATGGGAATGCTGATGGATTGTCGCGCCTACCGTTGCCGACGGTGGAAGAAGCACCTGCAGTGGATCCTGTGGAGATATTCCACTCGACCATAGTCGAATGTCTACCTGTGACGAATGCAAACATAGAAAAGGAAACACAAAATGACCCGACACTCTCCAGGGTCTATGATTTAACAGTGAAGGGATGGCCAGCACATGGCGAACCACAGTTGCCAGCATTCTCGCCGAGAAGAGAACAGCTGTCAGTGTGCCGAGGAACCTTGATGTGTGGATCCAGAGTAGTAATTCCACCCAAATTGAAGGATAGAGTGCTCAATGAGCTTCATGAGGGTCATCTGGGAGGGGTAAAAATGAAGAACTTAGCCAGAGCGTTTGCGTGGTGGCCGGGAATCAATAGAGAAATCAAAGAGATGACCAAGAGCTGTACAGGATGCCAGAAGGTCCAAAACGCCCCACCACAAGCCCCTCTACATCCATGGGAGTGGCCCTCATCTCCATGGCAAAGGGTATACATTGATTTTGCTGGTCCATTTATGGACTTGATGGTTTTAATTGCGGTGGATGCACATTCAAAGTGGCCAGAGGTAATAAAAATGTCCTCAACCACCACAGAAAAAACTATCACAGTCTTACGAACCATATTCGCCAGAAATGGGCTGCCTGAAGATTTGCTCCGACAATGGACCACAGTTTGTGTCTGAAGAGTTCCGGAGGTTCTTAAAGAACAATGGTGTTAAGCATTACACATCCGCCCCATATCATCCAGCCACCAATGGATTGGCTGAAAGGTTCATTCAAACATTCAAGAAGGCTATCAAGGCAATGTGTAATGAAGACATACCCCTACAACACAAGGTGGATAACTTCTTGTTTGCCTACCGGAATGCGACACATGCGGTTACCAACGAAACTGCAGCCATGATGTTCTTCAATCGAAGACTAAGATGCCGCTTGGATTTGGTTAAGCCAAACATCAGAAGAGATGTGGAGAACAGGCAGTTTCAAGATATGAATGAAAGGCCAACCAGGACTTTCAAGATAGGTCAACCAGTTTTGACCTGGGACTACCGCACAGAGAAATGGCAGCCAGGAACGATATGCACACGGCAAGGACCTCTAATGTATACTGTGGACGTTGGAGAGAGCATTGTAAGACGCCATGCTGACCAGATTCTAGAGTCACTGGAAAACGTCAAATCTACACCACGATCCTATACACCTGGTGATGAAACCGAAGTACCAATTGCATCTACCTCAGAATCGGTGATATTGGAAGCAGACGAACCAAGCAACGACGTTGATCCCGAATCAACTTTGCCAGAAGAACCTGATACCCCAAAGAGGCGTTATCTGGACAGAATCAGGAAGCCTCCTCAAAGACTGAATTTATCATTGATTAACTTCAGCTAATGTATATAGCAACTGTAATTGTAAATATGTTATTTAATTATTCATCGAATGTTATGTACTGTTTAGCTAAAAGGGGAGGAATTATAGTGTATGTACCTTGAAGAAGGAACTATATTCTGCAGCCCCTGTATACTGCAGTACCAGTAGTGACCACCCCTGTATATAAGCCTGTGAAGTAACTTTGTATAGTAGTTCCAGTTTTGTCTCCATTCAGTAAACACCTGTTATAACCAACTTCTGCAGTCCGTGTCTCAATTACACACGGACATTACAGGGATGACTCCGCTGCTCTTCTTTGAATCATGCCAAGGGATCTTTTACATCCACCTGAGAGAGCAGACAGGCCTTGGTTTAACATCTCATCTGAAAGATGGTACTCTCCAACAGTGCAACACTCCCTCAGTACTGAACTGCCAAGATTATGTGCTCAAGTCTCATGAAGTAGGAACGCTGAACCTACAACCTTCTGACTCAGAGGCAAGAGTGCTACCAACTGAGCCACAGCTAAAACAGTGCTAATGTTGACCAGCTACTTGGGTAAGATATAGGGGGACTGAGGGGGACCCATGTTACCATTTACCAGCCTGAGTCCTGGAGCAAAGATCAGGGAAGATCCACAGGTCCTTAACACGCATGTCCTGAAAATGGCTCCCATTGTGAAACTGGAGACTGCTGGGAAAGAAGTTGTTGAACAGCTTGTCCTTTTTAGCACTTACCTTTATGTAGAAGAGGCTTTCTGGCCCAGCCACTGCAGAGGATACTATCGCATTGAGGAATGGGTGAATGGATCTATTTCAGAAAGCTGAACCGTAAATCTTTATCACTTGGGAAAAAGCATCAGATTCTTGGCTACAAACAAAAGTTACAATTGTATGGGGGACCAGCAGTGCTTAGCACTTCAGCATTCTTTAAAAGGAAATAAAATGCTTCAGTGAATCAAGTTGAGGTATGCCAATACTGTGGAATGGAATAACCTTCTACTCTGTGCTTGCAGCAGCAGAATCAACGCCAAGTTGTCCCAGTGAGGCTAGCATAGATTCATAAAGGCCAACTGACAAAAACCTGCTGACCAACTGCGACAACAGTTTACCAGGTACAGTAGCACAGTGGTTATGTCACTGGACCAGTAATCCAGAGATCTCAACTAATAATTCAGAAACAGGAGTTCAAATCCCCCTATGGCAGCTGTGGAATTTAAATTCAGTTAATTAAATAAATCTGGAACAAAAAGCTAATAATGGTGACCATAATTGTTGGGAAAAAAAACCCATCTGGTTCATTAATGTCTATTAGGGAAAGAAATTTGCTGTTCTTACCCAGTCTGGGTTATATGTGATTCCAGACCCACAGCAATGTGGTTGATTCTTAAGTGCCCTCTGAAATGGCCAAGCAAATCACTCAGTTGTAACAAACTGCTACAATAGAAGTATACTCAGAATAAAACTGGACAGAGCATCCAGCATTGACCAAGGCACTGGACACGAAAAGACACACCCAGCCCAGTCAACCCTGCAAAGTCCTCCTCACTAACATCTGGGGGCTTGTGCCAAAATAGGGAGAGCTGTCGCACAGACTTTTTAAAAATTTGTTTATGGGATGTGGGCGTCGCTGGCAAGGCCAGCATTTATTGCCCATCTCTAATTGCCCTTGAGATGGTGGTGGCGAGCCGTCGCCTTGAACCGCTGCAGTCCGTGTGGTTAAGGTACACCCACAGTGCTGTTAGGTAGGGAGTTCCAGGATTTTGACCCAGCGACAATGATGAAGGATCGGCGATATACTTCTAAGTCAGGATGGTGTGTGACTTGGAGGGGAACTTGGAGGTGATGGTGTTCCCATGCGCCTGCTGCTCTTGTCCTTCTAGGTGGAAGAGGTCGTGGGTTTGGGAGGTGCTGCCAAAGAAGCCTTGGCGAGTTGCTGCAATGCATCTTGTAGATGGTACACACTGCAGCCACGGTACGCCGGTGGTGGAGGGAGTGAATGTTTAAGGTGGTGCATGGGGTGCCAATCAAGAGGGCTCCAGTCATCCAGGCAAGTGGAGAGTATTCCATCACACTCCTTACTTGTGCCTTGTAGATGGTGGAAAGGCTTTGGGGAGTCAGGAGTTGAGGCACTCACCGCAAAATACCAAGCCTCTGACCTGCTCTTGTTGCCACAGTATTTATGTGGCTGGTCCAGTTAAGTTTCTGGTCAATGGTGACCCCCAGGATGTTGATGGTGGGGGATTCGGCGATGGTAATTGTTGTGTCTGGGTATAATAAGATACAGACGGCAGCAAAAACGGTACAACAGGTGTTTACTCAACGTGGCTCACGGTTGAACTGACTATACAGATTACGACTCAGTGCTATATACAGGTGTGGTCACTGCCGGTACTACAGTATACATGAGCTGTAAAAAGTAGTTCCCCCCCTTAAAGGTATATACATTACAATTCCTCCCCTTTTAGATCAACAGTACCAAAACACTCATTTAACAATTAAATATCAAACTAATTACAATGAACACTTTTAACATGTAACATTAGCTGAAAATAGTCTATTTATATATTCAGTCTTTGGGGAGGCCTCCTGATCCTTTCTGGATAGCGCCTTTCCCGAGTGGCTTGCTCTTGGTGCGGAGGCGATTCTGGCCCCCTGTCGTCGGTTGGTTCATCAGCTTCCGATGCTACTGTTTCTGGGGTAGATGCGACCTGTACGTCGGGTTCATCACCAGGTACGTATGGGCGAGGCATGGGGTTGACTTGTTCCTGTGACTCTAGGATCTGGTCAGCATGGCATCTCACGATGCTCTCCCCAATGTCCACTGTGTACATTAGTGGGCCCTGCCGTGTGCATATCGTTCCTGGCTGCCATTTTTCTGTTCGGTAGTCACGGGCCAAGACTGGTTGCCCTACATTGAAGCTCCTTGTTGGCTTCTCATGGATGTGCTGGAATTGCTTACTCTCAACATCTCTTCATACGTTTAGTCTGAGCAAATCCAGGCGAGATCTTAACCTTCGGTTAAAGAACATCATGGCTGGGGCCTGGTTGGTGACTGCATGTGTCGCATTCCGGTAGGCGAACAGGAAATTGTTCACCTTGTGCTGCAGCGGAATGTTGTCATTGTATATAGCCTTTATTGCCTTCTTAAAGGTTTGTACGAACCTCTCAGCCAATCCATTTGTGGCTGGATGATACGGGGCGGATGTGTAATGCCTTACCCCATTCTTCTTCAAGAACCTCCGGAACTCTTCGGACACAAACTGTGGTCCGTTGTCGGAGCAAATCTGTTCTGGCAAGCCATTCCTGGCAAAAATGGTCCATAGGACTGCAATAGTTTTCTCCGTGGTAGTGGAGGACATTTTGATGACCTCAGGCCATTTCGAGTGCGCATCCACGGCTATTAAAAATATTGAGTCCATGAATGGACCAGCAAAATCAATATGCACCCGTTGCCATGGAGATGAGGGCCACTCCCATGGGTGTAGAGGGGCCTGTGGTGGTGCATTTTGGACTTTCTGGCATCCTGAGCAGCTCTTGGTCAGGTCCTCGATTTGTTTATCGATTCCCGGCCACCACACAAGCCCTGGCTAGGCTTTTCATTTATACCCCTCCCAGATGACCCTCATGAAGCTCATTGAGCACTCTATCCCTTAACTTGGGTGGAATTACCACTCAGGATCCACACATCAAGGTCCCCCGGCACACTGCCAGCTGTTCTCTCCTTGTCGAGAATGCTGGCAACAGTGAGTCGCCATGTGCTGGCCATCCCTTCACCGTCAAATCATATACCCGAGACAGTGTCGGGTCATTTCGGGTTTCCTTTTCGATACAAGCGTTAGTTACCGGTAGGTATTCAACAATAGTCGAATGGAATATTTCGACAGGATCCACTGCTGGTGCTTCCTCCGCAGTAGGCAGTGGCAGGCGTGATAGCCCATCAGCATTTCCATGCTGTTTCGTGCCCTTATATTCAATCTCATAATGGTGCGCCCCGAGAAAAAGTGACCACCTTTGTAGTCATTGCGCAGTCATCACCGGAACGCCCTTCATCGGATTAAAAATGGAGACAAGAGGCTGGTGATCAGTCAGCAAGGTAAATTTCTGCCTGTGCAGATAGTGATTGAACTTTTTCACTCCCCACACTAGGCTGAGGGCCTCCCTGTCAAACTGGGCGTAGTTACGCTCGGCTGAGGTTAGTGATCGTGACGCAAAGGCTATTGGCCTCTCTGAGCCATCCGAGAATTTGTGCGACAGCACCGCTCCAATGCCGTAGGGTGACGCATTACATGCCAACCAAATTGGTAATGTTGGGTTGTAATGGGCCAATACCTCTTTCGATGTGATTAGTGTTTTGCTCTTCTGGAAAGCTCGTCTACATTCGTCACTCCACTTCCATGGCACCCCAGTTTGCAGTTGGGTGTTCAGTGGGTGTAGTATTGTAGACAAATTTGGCAAGAACTTAATGGTAGTAGTTTACCAGCCCGAGGAACAACCTCAGTTGTGACACATTTTCCGGTGCTGGAGCCTTGACTACTGCCTCAATCTTCTCTGGGGACTTATGTAACCCCTCTTTATCGATAACGTGGCCACAATACTGTAATGTATGTACCTTTAAGGGGGGAACTACTTTCTACACTCATGTATACTGTAGTACCGGCAGTGACCACACCTGTATATAACGCTGAGTAGTAATCTGTTGTTTCAATTGCAGTTTGAACCACGTTGAGTAAACACCTGTTGTACCGTTCTCTGCAGTCCTTTTCTTATTATTACACGGATGTAACAGTGGCGACGAGCAAGTTCGAACCTACCTGCAACTCTGCATCACCTCCCATGGATTCGCTCCTGGAGAACAGTGGAAGAAGGTTGAGTCCAGAAGCACGGGCGTCGACCACGGGCAACCACCCAGTCATCCAGCGGAGATTTGAGCATCGCAGGGGAGGCTGTCGAGAGCCAGGCTTGGCTTTCCAGTCATGGTGGTCCAGCAAAACGGGCTGGCAACAGGTACTGCGCAGACCCTTCCCGGACAGCGACGGGCTAGAGCCCGACCGAGCGGCACAGAAAAGGGCCGAGCAGCGTCGACAGGGGAGCGAGAGAGGGCACAGCGCACAGGGCGCAGCCGGTGTTCAGGACCGAGCTGCGTCAATGGGGGAGAGAGGTGAGAGAGAGCAGAGTGCAGCCGGTGGTCAAGGGCCGAGCAGCGTCAATGGGGGAGAGAGGCGCGCAGGAAAACGCGAGGCGCTGCCATTGCCACGAGGACCGCAGAGAGCGGCGTTGGCAACAGCGCAGGAGCAGTGCACGAAACCCACAGGGCGTCGCCATTTGCCACGAGGACCGCCGAGAGCAGCATTAGCAGCAGCGCGGGTGACGCCATTTTAAGCCGCAGCGGGGAAGAAAGGAAAGCGTGGGAGACGCCATTGTAAGCCAGTCTAACCACACCCAAAAATGCCGAAGAGTGGCAGTATTACAGCGTTCGACAATGAAGTCGAAGATTGGACGACATATGTCGAACGTATAGAAGTATACTGCAAGGCGAATGAAGTGCCAGATGACAAGAAAGCGCTGGTATTGTTGAATTCAATGGGTGCAAAAACGTATGGCTTACTACGAAACCTAGTAACCCCAGAGATGCCAGTAGAAAAGGATTTTGAAAACATAGTGTCAATCCTACAGGACCACTTAAACCCCACACCGCTGCTGATAGCAGAAAGATTTAAGTTTCACAAAAGGAACCAGCATAAAGATGAAAGTAATGCTGAGTATTTAACAGAACTGCACAAGCTATTGAAACACTGCCAGTTTGGAATGGGACTAGCAGATACTTTAAGGGACAAGTTTGTGTGTGGGCTTCAAAGTGAAGGAACCCAGAAACGGCTTCTATCAGAAAAGGATCTTACGCTGGACAAGGCTTTCAGCATTGCAGTATCACACAAAGCAGCAGCACGGGGTGCTGCAGAGATACAACAGAGACTGTAAGAATATGGCACAAACGAAATGTCATATGGAACAGTGAAGTGCTATCGCTGCGGCAGAACAACACATGACCAGAATGATTGCTGGTTCAAAGACAAAGTGTGCAGACAGTGTGGAAAGATAGGACATATAGCACGAGTCTGCAGGTCGGGAAAGAAAACCAGCAATAAGAAACCTACCAAAGGAAAGTACAAGAAGGTACATAAGATGATGGAGAATAGTTCAGACGAACAAAAGAGTGATAACGACTCCGAAAGCAGGGAACTGAGTTGTCTGAAACTACATAATGTGATCAAAATGGAGGATCACCAAACTATCTGGGTCACGCTCAAGATAGCAGGTGTCCAAGTGAAAATGGAATTGGTCACAGGATCAGCCCTAACAGCCATAAACTGACGGGGCTACGAGGGGCTATTCTCACACATACCCTTGAGAGACACAAAAATTATTTTGAAGACGTACACGGAGCAAAAAGTCTACCCCAAAGGAAAAATAAGGGTGACCGTAATATATAATGGTAAGGAAACACCAAAACTAGACCTGTATGTATTGTAAGATGGAGGACCACCACTACTAGGACGTGAATGGATCCGGAAGATCCAGCTAGATTGGCATTCCATACAAGTACTGACTGTAGATGCCAAAAAGGATGATGACGTCACACCTGGACGACTGTCAAAAATGCTAACTGACGCACAAGAAGTGTTCCAGCAGGGACTCGGAACACTAAAAGGCATAACAGCGATGATCAAAATAGAGGAAAATGCAAGCCCAAAGTTTTTTAAGGCCAGACCGGTACCTTATGCGATCCGCCCAGCCGTCGAAGCAGAGCTGGAAGGTTTGGAAAGTTCAGGAGTACTGTCCATAGTGGACTGGAGCGAGTGGGCTACACCCATCGTTCCTGTAATGAAGAGGTCATGAGTAATATGCCTGGGGAACCAAAGAAGGTTCGTATCTGTGGGCACTTTAAGGTGACAGTGAACCCACTCCTTCACACTGTACAATATCCGCTTCCGCGGATTGAAGATATTTTCGCCTCGCTATCTGGCGGGAAACGCTTCACTAAGATTGATCTGGCCCAGGCGTATCTGCAAATGGAGGTAGAAGAAGCATCAAAAAAATACCACACAATCAACACCCATAAAGGTCTCTACCAATACAACCGGCTGGTATTCGGGGTGGCATCAGCTCCGGCGATTTGGCAAAGAGCAATGGAACAAGTCCTGCAAGGGATTCCGGGGACCCAGTGTTATTTGGACGACATCCTGGTCACGGGCGAAAATGACAGTGATCACCTCGCCAACCTGGAGCAGGTGCTCAGTAGATTGAAGGAATATGGGCTCCGAGCTAACCGCCCCAAATGCAAGTTTTTTAGAAAACAGATCTCGTATTTGTTACGTCAGTGTAATAATGGGCTAGTTTTGGGGTACAGGTCTCACCTTGTTATTGAGTGCTGGTATTAGGGTACAGGTCCCAGTTTGGCATAAAAATAAAACAAAAAAGGTGACTCAACTGTGGCTATCAAGGGAAATTAGGGATAGCATAAGATCCAAGGAGAGAACATATAAATTGGCTAGAAAAAGCAATAATCCTAAGGATTGGGAGCAGTTTAGGAGTCAACAAAGGAGGACAAAGGGATTAATTAAGAAAGGGAAAATAGAATATGAGAGTAAGCTTGCAGGGAACATAAAAACTAACTGTAAAAGCTTTTATAGATATGTGAAGCGAAAGATATTGGTGAAGTCAAGCGTAGGTCCCTTACAGTCAGAATCAGGGGAATTTATAATGGGAAACAAGGAAATGGCGAACCAACTAAACACATACTTTGGATCTGTCTTCACAAAGGAGGACACAAATAACCTCCCAGAGATGCCGGGGAACATAGGGCCTGACGAAAGGGAGGAACTGAAAGAAATCAGTATTTGTAGGGGAATGGTGTTAGGAAAATTGATGGGACTGAAGGCCGATAAATCCCCAGGGCCTGATAATCTACATCCCAGGGTACTTAAGGAAGTGGCCCTAGAAATAGTAGATGCATTGCTGGTCATCTTCCAGAACTCGATAGACTCTGGAACGGTACCCATGGATTGGAGGATAGCTAATGTTACCCCACTATTCAAAAAAGGTGGTAGAGAAAGAATGGGGAATTATAGACCGGTAAGCCTGACATCGGTAGTGGGGAAAATGCTAGAGTCTATTATAAAAGATGTAATAGCAGAGCACTTGGAAAGCAGTGACAGGATCGGACAAAGTCAACATGGATTTACAAAAGGTAAATCATGCTTGACTAATCTACTGGAATTTTTTGAGGATGTAACTGATAAAATAGATAAGGGAGAACCAGTGGATGTGGTGTATTTGAACTTTCAGAAGGCTTTTGATAAGGTCCCACACAAGAGATTAGCGTGCAAAATTAAGGCACATGGGATTGGGGGCAAGGTATTGACTTGGATAGAGAACTGGTTGGCAGACAGAAAGCAAAGAGTTGGAATAAATGGGTCGTTTTCCGAGTGGCAGGCAGTGACTAGTGGGGTACCGCAAGGATCGGTCCTAGGACCCCAGCTGTTCACAATATATATTAATGATCTGGACGAGGGAATTGGATGTAATATCTCCAAATTTGCAGACGCTCACAAAGCTGGGTGGGAGGGTAAGCTGTGAGGAGGATGTTGTGAAACTCCAGTATGATTTGGACAGGTTGGGTGATTGGGTAGAAACATGGCAAATGCGCTATAATGTGGATAAATGTGAGGTTATCCACTTTGGTGGCAAAAACAGGAAGGCAGATTATTATTTGAATGGCAATCGATTGGGAGAAGGGGAAGTGCAAAGAGACCTGGGTGTCCTTGTGCACCAGTCGCTGAAGGTAAGCATGCAGGTGCAGCAGGCGGTTAAGAAGGCAAATGGTATGTTGGCCTTCGTGGCAAGAGGGTTCGAGTACAGGAACAAGGATTTCTTGCTACAGTTGTACAGTGTCTTGGTGAGACCACACCTTGAGTATTGTGTGCAGTTTTGGTCACCGTACCTGAGGAAGGATGTTCTTGCCATGGAGGGAGTGCAGCGAAGATTCACCAGGCTGATTCCTGGGATGGCGGGAATGACATATGAGGAGAGATTGTGTCGATTGGGCTTATACTCACTGGAGTTTAGAAGATTGAGAGGGGATCTCATCGAAACCTATAAAATTCTTTCAGGTCTGGACAGACTAAACGCAGGAAGGATGTTTCTGATGGCCGGGGAGTCCAGAACCAGCGGTCATAGTCTAAGGATAAGGGGTAAGCCATTTAGGACTGAAATGAGGAGGAATTTCTTCACCCAGAGAGTGGTGAACCTGTGGAATTCTCTGCCACAGAGGGCGGTGGAGGCCAGTTCATTAAATATATTCAAGAAAGAGTTGGATATATTTCTTGAGGCTAAAGGGATCAAGGGATATGGGGAGAAGGCAGGGACAGGGTACTGAATTTGGATGATCAGCCATGATCTCATTGAATGGCGGAGCAGGCTCTACTCCTGCTCCTATCTTCTATGTTTCATCATCATCATAAAGAAACTGCTCATGAAATAACTCTGGACGGCAAGCTGGTGGTGCCGTTCAAGGAGTAAATATTCGGGCGTGGGCCCAGCTTGCCCAGGGACATTTTGTAAGACAGGAACTAGTGAAGTTCAATTAGACCTCCATGTTCTGAAACAAGTTGATTAAAGCCTTGCTTTATACTCAAACCAAGTGCGTAGTGAGTATTATTATGTCAGGCTGGTACTTGGGTACATGTCTCACCTTGTTAATGATGGGCTGGTATTGAGGTACAGGTCATACTTTGTTAATGATGAGCTGGTATTGGGGTACAGGTCTTACCTTGTTAATGATGGGCTGGTATTGGGGTACAGGTCTCACCTTGTTAATGATGGACTGGTATTGGGGTACTGGCTGCACCATGATAATGATCGGCTGGTATAGGGGTACTGGTCTCACCATGTTAATGATGGCCTGGCTTTGGGGTACAGTTCTTACCTTGTTAATGATGGGCTGGTATTGGGTACTGGTCTGACCATGTAATGATGGGCTGGTATGGTCTACTGGTCTCACCTTGTAAATGATGGGCTGGTATTCGGGTACAGGTCTCACCATGTTAATGATTGGCTGGTATTGGGGAACAGGTCCCAACTTGTTAATGATGGGCTGGTATTGGTGTACAGTTATCACCATGTTAATGATTGGTGGGTATTTGGGTACAGGTCTCACCTTGACAATGATGGGCTAGTATTGGAGTACAGGTCTCACCTTTTAATGGTAGGTTGGTATTGGGATACAGGTCATACCATGTTAATGATCGGCTGGTATTGGGGTACTGAACTCACCATGTTAATGATGGGCTGGTATTGGGGTACAGGTCTCAACATGTTAATGATGGGCTGGTATTGGGGTACAGGTCTCAACATGTTAATAATGGGCTGGTGTTGGTGTACAGGTCTCAACATGTTAATAATGGGCTGGTATTGGTGTACAGGTCCTACCATGTTAATGAAGGGCTGTTTTTGGGTACTGGTCTCACCAAGTAATGATGGGCTTGTATTGGGGTACAGGTCTCATCATGATAATGATGGGCAGGTATTGGGGTACATGTCTCACCATGTTAATGATGGGCTGGTATTGGGGTACTGATCTCACCATTTTAACAATTGGCTGGTATTGAGTACTGGTTGTCTCCTTGTTAATGATTGGCTGGTATTGGGGTACTGGTCTCACCACGTTAATTTTGGGCTCGTATTGGGGTACATATCTCACCTTTTTACTGATGGGCTGGTATTGGGGTACAGGTCTCTCCACATAATGATGGGCTGGTATTGGGGTACAGGTTTCACCATGTGAATTATGGGCTGGTATTGGGGTACAGATCTCACCTTGTTAAGGATGGGCTGTTTTTGGGGTACTGGTCACACCATTTTAATGATGTGCTAGTATTGGTGTACATGTCTCACCTTGTTAATGTTAGGCTTGTTTTGGGGTACAGGTCTCACCATGTTAATGATGTGCTGGTATTGGGGTACAGATCTCACCATGTTAATAATGACCTGGTATCTGGGTACATGACTCACCTTGTTAATGATGGACTGGTATTGGGTTATTGGTCGCACCATGTTAATGATGGCCTGGTATTGGACTACATGTCTCACATTGTTAATGATGGACTGTTATTTGGGTACTCGTCTCACCTTGTTAATGATGGGCTGGTATTGGGTTACAGGTCTCACCTTGTTAATGATGGGCTGGTATTGGGGTACAGGTCTCATCATGTTAATGATGGGCTGCTTTTGAGGTACTGGTCTCACCTTGTTAAAGTAGAGCTGGTATTAGGGTTCAGGTCTCACCAAGTCAATGATGGGCTGGTATTGTGGTACAGGTCTCACCATGTTAATAATGAGCTGGTATTGGGGTAGAGGTCTCACCTTGATAATGATAGGCTTCTATTGAGGTACAGGTCTCATCTTGTTAAGAATAGTGTGGTATTGGTGTACAGGTCTTACTATTTTAATGAAGGGCTGTTTTTGGGTACTGATCTCAGCAAGTAATGATGGGCTGGTATTGGGGTACAGGTGTCACATTGTTAATGATGGGCTGGTATTGGAGTACTGGTCTCACCATGTTCATGATGGGCTGGAATTGGCGTAATGGTCTCACCTTTTTAATGATGGGCTGGTATTGAGGTACAGGTCTCATCATGATAATGATGGGCAGGTATTGGAGTACATGTCTCACCGTGTTAATGATTGGATGGTATTGGGGTACTGGTCTCACCATTTTAATAATGGGCTTGCATTGGGTACTGGTCTCACCATTTAATGATGGGTTGGTATTGGGGTACTGGACGCACCATTGTAATGATGGGCTGGTATTGGGTTACGGGTCTCACCTTGTTAAGGATGGGCTGGTATTGGCTTACAGGTCTCATCTTGTTAATGATGGGCTGTAATTGAGGAGCAGGTCACACCTTGTTAATTATGGGCTGGTATTGGGGTATAGGTCTCACCTTGTTGATGATGGGCTGGTATTGGGGTATGGTCTCACCATGTGAATGATGGGCTGGTATTGGTTTACAGATCTCACCTTGTTAATGATTGGCTGGTATTGGGGTATATGTCTCACAACGTTAATGATGAGCTCGTATTGGGTTACATGTCTCACCTTTTTAATGATGGGCTGGTATTGGGGTACTATTCTCACCATTTTAATAATGAGCCGGTATTGGGTACTGGTCTCACCATTTAATGATGGGCTGGTATTGGGTTACAGGTCTCATGTTGGTAATGATGGGCTGCTATTGGGGTAAAGGTCTCACCTTATTAATGATGGGCTAGTATTGGGGTTCTGGTCTGACCATGTTAATGATGGGCTGTGTTATAAAAGGCAGGTAGTGTAGGGACCTCTGTGGCCATCTTCCTTTCACACAGGTATACCAATTTGGATACTGTTGAGGGGGATGACTCACCAGGGGAAGGCAGCAGCAGCCAACTTCTTGGCACCAGGGGTGCTTCTGCTGCTCAGGAAGGGAGGAAGAAGAGTGGGAGAGCAATAGTGGTAGGGGATTCTATCATAAGGGGAACAGATAGGCGTTTCTGTGGCCGTAGACGTGACTCCAGGATGGTTTGTTGCCTCCCTGGTGCCAGGTTCAAGGATTTCACTGAAAGGCTGCAGGGCATTCTGAAGGGGGAGGGTGAACAGGCAGAGGTAGTGGTTCACATTGGGACCAACGACATAGGTAGGAAGAGGGATGAGGTCCTGCATCAAGAATTTAGGGAACTAGGTAGCAGATTAAAGAGTAGGACCTCAAAGGTTGTAATCTCTGGATTACTCCCGGTGCCACGTGCTAGTGACTATAGGAATAGGAGGATAGAGCAGGTGAATGCATGGCTAAAGAGTTGGTGCAGGAGGGAGGGCTTTTGTTTCCTGGATCACTGGGCCTGCTTCTGGGGAAGGTGGGACTTGTACAAGTCGGACGGGTTGCACCTGAACCAGAGCGGGACAAATATCCTTGCAGGGAGGTTTGCTAACACTGTTCGGGGGGGTATCAAATAAAATGGCAGGGGGTTGGGAACCTGAGCAGGGAGACAGAGGAAAGGAAAACAGGGATAAAAGCAAAAGATAGGATGGAGAAAAACAAAAGTGGCAGTCAGAGAAATCAACGGTTTAAATCAAATGTGGCCACAGTAAATAATAATTCTAATAGGTCTAAGAGCATTAAAAAAAACAAGCCTGAAGGCTTTGTGTCTTAATGCGAGGAGCATTTGTAATAAGGTAGATGAATTGCCTGCGCAAATAGAGGTAAACGAATATGATTTGGTTTGGATTATGGAAACGTGGCTCAAGGATGGCCAAGACTGGGAACTCAACATCCAGGGGTATTCAATATTCAGAAAACATAGGCAAAAAGGAAAGGGAGGTGGGGTAGCATTACTGGTTAAAGAAGGGATTAATACAATTGTAATGAAGGATATTAGCTCTGATGATGTGGAATCTGTATGGGTAGAATTGAGAAATACTAAGGGGAAAAAAACATTAGTGGGAGTGGTATATACACCTCCAAACTGTTAAGTCTGTGTGTTATATTGAGAATTAATACACAGACCACAAGAGTAAAATTTAACAGGTCTTTACTAGTCGAAGGTCAGGGCGGAACTGCCCAATAAATCATTACACAGCACTTATATACCGGTATAACAGTATACAGCAGCCAAGATAAAGTAGTGCAACCCTTAAAATAGTTCTCTTAAAGGTGGAACGGTTACATACACTACAATCCTCCCTTTTTAGCTTAACAGTATATATTCCCCATTAAACATAACATCATAACATATATATACAACTTCATGTAAAAACAGTTTACAGATTCAGTCTCTCTGGAGGCTTCCTGACTCGGTCCGGATAACGCCTCGGTGGTGTAGTAGTTTTCGGTGGTGTAGTAGGTTCTTTTGGCAAGGTCGATTCGGCTTGAATGCCAGTGTCGGGTTCATCTGATTCCAGTATCACCGGATCGGAGGTAGATACTATGGGTATCTCTGCTTCATCATTAGGCGTATAGAGTTGTGGAGTAGGTTGGCTCTTTTCGGGTGACTCTCTGATCTGGTCAACATGACGCTTTATATGCTTTCACCAATGTCCACGGTATACATCAGCGGTCCTAGTCGTGTACAAATAGTTCCCGGCTGCCATTTCTCAGTACGGTAGTCCCGGGCCAAAACTTGTTGACCTATCTGGAAGGTTCTAGTTGGCCTTTCATTCATGCCTTGAAATTGCCTGTTCTCTGCGTCCCTTCTGATGTTTGGCTTGATCAAATCCAGCCGGCATCTTAGTCTTCTATTGAAAAACATCATGGCGGGAGTTTGGTTTGTGACCGCATGTGTTGCATTCCTGTACGCCAACAAGAAGTTACCTACCTTATGTTGTAGATTTATGTCGTCATTACCCATGGCCTTTATGGCCTTCTTGAAGGTCTGGACAAACCTTTCAGCTAATCCATTGGTGGCGGGATGGTATGGGGCGGATGTGTAGTGTTTAACCCCATTGTTTTTTAAGAACTTCCTGAATTCTTCGGACACAAATTGCGGTCCATTATCAGAACAGGTCTGTTCCGGCAGCCCATTCCTGGCAAATATGGTCCTTAATACTGTGATGGTTTTTTCCGTAGTGGTGGAGGACATCTTTATTACCTCCAGCCACTTGGAGTGTGCATCCACCGCGATTAAGAACATTGAGTCCATAAATGGACCAGCAAAATCGATATGTACCCTTTGCCATGGAGATGAGGGCCACTCCCATGGATGTAGAGGAGCTTGTGGTGGGGCGTTTTGGACCTTCTGGCATCCTAGACAGCTCTTGGTCATTTCTTCGATGTCTCCATCGATACCTGGCCACCACACAAATGCTCTGGCTAGGTTCTTCATTTTTACTCCACCCAGATGCCCCTCGTGAAGCTCCTTTAGCACTTTATGCTGGAGTTTGGGTGGAATCACCACTCTGGATCCACACATCAAAGTTCCTCGGCACACTGACAGCTGTTCTCTTCTTTGTGAAAATGCTGGCAACAGTGGTTCGCCATGTGCTGGCCATCCCTTCACCGTTAAATCGTAGACTCGTGAGAGAGTCGGGTCATTTCTTGTTTCCTTTTCGATCGTAGAATTTGTTACTGGTAGACATTCCACTATGGTTGAGTGGAACATCTCCACTGGGTCCACTGTAGGCGCCTCTTCTACCGTTGGCAACGGTAGGCGCGATAAACCGTCAGCATTCCCATTCTGTTTTGATCCTTTGTATTCGATGTCATATTGGTGTGCCCCTAGGAAAAGGGACCACCTCTGTAGCCTTTGCGCTGTCATAATGGAAACGCCCTTTTTAGGGTTGAATATGGATACCAACGGCTGGTGGTCTGTCAGCAGTGTAAACTTCTTGCCCTGCAGGTAATGATTGAATTTCTTTACTCCCCACACAAGGCTGAGAGCCTCCCTATCTATCTGAGCATAGTTGCGCTCAGCGGAGGTCAATGATCTGGATGCAAATGCGACTGGCCTTTCCGAGCCATTTGGCAACTTGTGTGAGAGTACTGCTCCAATACCATAAGGGGAAGCATCACAAGCTAGACGAATAGGTAGCGTTGGGTTGAAGTGAGCCAACACTTCCTCTGAGGTGATCAATGCCTTGCTTTTGCGAAAGGCCTTCTTACAGTCCTCGCTCCACTTCCATGGTACTTCTTTCTGCAACAGAGCATTCAGCGGGTGCAGCACCGTGGATAGATTTGGCAGAAACTTATGGTAATAGTTAATCAATCAATCCTAGGAACGACCTCAACTGGGATACATTTTCCGGAGCGGGGGCCTTCACAACAGCTTCGATCTTGTCAGGTGACTTGTGCAGCCCCTCCTGGTCAATGACATGACCACAGTACGAGATCCGTTTCTGAAAGAACTCACATTTTTGGCGATTAACTCGAAGGCCATATTCCTTCAACCTGGTGAGCACCAGTTTCAAATTTGCGAGGTGTTCCTCCTCGTCCTCTCCTGTAATCAGGATATCGTCCAAGTAACACTGAGTGCTTGGAATTCCCTGTAAGACCTGCTCCATGGCCCTCTGCCAAATTGCTGGAGCCGAAGCCACTCCAAAAACCAGTCTATTATATCGATACAAGCCTCTGTGCGTGTTGAATGTGAGATACTGGCGCGACTCTTCCTCAACTTCCATCTGTAAGTACGCTTGCGCCAGGTCTATCTTGGTGAAGTGCTTCCCGCCAGACAATGAAGCAAAGATATCCTCAATCCGCGGAAGCGGATATTGCACCATGTGAAGCACCGGATTAACTGTGATCTTGAAGTCTCCACAGATGCGGACCTTCCCCGGTTCCCCTGGCTTGTTACTCGATGAACGCTTCATGACGGGAACAATGGGCGTGGCCCACTCACTCCAGTCCACCTTAGACAGTACTCCTGAACGTTCAAGCCCTTCCAGTTCAGCTTCCACAGCAGGTCGTATTGCATAAGGTACCGGTCTGGCTTTGAAAAATTTTGGGTTTGCATGTTCTGCAATCTTGATTTTTGCCTTAATTCCTCTCAGTGTTCCCAGTCCCTGTTGGAACACTTCTTTAGCCTCATCCAATATTCTGGACAATCGTTCAGGTTTGACATCTTTCTTTCCGGAATCTACCGTTATTGCGTTTAGGGAGTGCCAGTCCATATTTATTTTCCTGATCCACTCCCGTCCCAGAAGTGGTGGACCTCCCTCAGGTAGTACATATATGTCCATTCCTTGGTGTTCTATGCCCTTGTGTATCACCTTGACTTTTATCTTTCCAATGGGGTATACTTTTTGCCCCGTGTATGTCTGCAATACTATCTCCGTATTCCGTAGGGGAATATGTTTGAATAACTTTTTATAATCTTGCTTATTCATGACCGTCAACGCCGATCCGGTGTCCAATTCCATCTTCACTTGGACTTCTGCAATCTGCAGTGTGACCCAGATAGTTTGTCGGTCAGCTTCCTTACTCACATTGTGAATTCTCAGACTACCCAGTTCCTTGCTGTTGGAGTCTGAATCCGAATTCTGTTCATCCGAACTCTTCTCAGCCACCTTATGTACCTTTCTGCACTTTTTCTGCGGTGACTTTTTGTTGCTGGTCTTCTTTCCTGACCGGCATACTTTAGCTATGTGACCAAGCTTGCCACATTTTCTACATTCCTGGTTTTTAAACCAGCATTGGTTCTGATCGTGTGTTGTCTTCCCACAACGATAACATTTCGTTGTACCCGAAGCCATTTGATCTACGCTGAGTACCGCTGCCTTCAGCTGCATTTCCGCAGTGCCTCTCGCTGCGGCTTCGTGCGATGCTGCAACAGTGACAGCCTTATCAAGTGTAAGATCATTCTCTTCAAGTAGCCGCTTTTGTGTTCCTTCTTTCGACAACCCACACACGAATTTGTCTCTCAGTGCCTCTGTCAGATTTTCCCCAAACTGACAGTATTTCGCTAGCTTACGCAGTTCAATTAAGTACTCCGCGTTGCTTTCCTCTTTCAGTTGCGTTCTCGCATAAAATTTAAATCGTTCCGCTAACATCTGCGGTGTGGGGTTCAAATGATCCTTCAGGACAGCAACAATATTAGCGAAAGTCTGATCCGTCGGTTTAGCTGGTGATAGAAGATGCTTCAATAGCCCGTATGTCTTTGCACCCATTGAGTTTAGAAAGGTTAGTGCTTTATCTTCATTTGATATTTTATTTGCCTTACAATATATCTCTATGCGTTCTACATACGTGGCCCAATCTTCAACATCGGGGTCGAAATTGTTGATGTTACCATGCTTAGGCATCTTCGCAATCTTCTTGAGAAAACAAAAAGAAATGTTTCTTTAACTTTTTTTTTAAAACGGCGGTTTCCCGCGCTTGTCTTCTTCCCCGCCTACTTTCAAAATGACGGTTTCCCGCGCTTGTCTTCTTCTCCGCCTCCGAAAATGGCGGCTTCCCGCGTTTGCCTTTCTCCCCCGCTGGCTGTCTCTTGTCACTCCCGCTCGCTCGGTCTCGGTCTCCCTCGCTCGGTCTCCCTCGCTCGGTCTCGTTCTCCCTCGCTCGGGCTCTGTCTCTCCCGCTCGCTCGGGCTCTGTCTCTCCCGCTAGCTCGGGCTCTGTCTCTCCCGCTCGCTCGGGCTCTGTCTCTCCCGCTGGCTGTAATGGCGATTGCCGTATTGCTGCGTTCGCCCTCCCCAGCGGTTTTCAATCGTGCCTCCCAGCCCCTCTTGCAGTCCGGTCCTTTCCCCCCCCCGGCTGCGGCTGAGTTCTCCGCGGTTTGTTTCTGTTTTTTTTTTTTTTTTCTCCCGCGCAAGCGGTTCTCGGTCGCTGCGCCTCGCGGCCTCAGTAGCTGCCCGGCCTTTTTTTACCCATCGCGGTCGAGCTTGCTCTCGACGCTGTTGCATCTCCCAGCCCGCTTGCAGCCCGGTCTCTCCCCCCCCCGGCTGCGTTTGCCTTCACCGCGGCTTCCATGCCTTACGCTGCCCCAGTCTCCGCGCCTCTGGCCCTGACTTCTGTCCGGCTCCTTTCCCCGGCCGTGGTCGAGTTCTTCGCCCTTATATCCTCCATTTTTCCCTCCCCTACTTCACAGTCAACTTGGCCGACTCGCTGTTCGTCGCTGATCGGCTTACCCACCACCGTGATAGAAGGGATGATCCTGCCTGTTGCTGATGGAAGGCTTCGTGTTAGAATTCTTCCGTTGTTCTGCAGACCCGAGTCTTCTCTCAGCAGAATGATGAGGGCGGATGCCTCCTCTCGACGCCCGTTAAACTGCCTTGGATAGTCTCTGCCGCAGGGTAAGTTCGTACTCGTCGCCACTGTTAAGTCTGTGTGTTATATTGAGAATTAATACAAAGACCACAAGAGTAATATTTAACAGGTCTTTACTAGTCGAAGGTCAGGGCGGAACTGCCCAATAAATCATTACACAGCACTTATATACCGGTGTGGTCACCACCGGTATTACAGTATACAGCAGCCAAGATAAAGTAGTGCAACCCTTAAAATAGTTCTCTTAAAGGTGGAACGGTTACATACACTACACAAACAGTAAGGCGAAGGTTGGGGATGGCATTAAAAGGGAAATTAAAGAAGCGTGCAAAAAGGGCACAGTAGTCATCATGGGTGACTTTAATCTACATATAGATTGGGCCAACCAAATTAGTAACAATACTGTGGAGCAGGAATTCCTATGGTGTTTACGGGATGGTTTCCTGGACCAATATGTCGAGGAACCAACCAGAGATCAGGCCATCTTAGACTGGGCATTATGTAACGAGAAAGGATTAATTAGCAATCTTGTTGTATGAGGCCCCTTGGGTCGGAGCGATCATAATATGATCGAATCCTTCATTAAGATGGAGAATGAAATAGTTGACTCAGAGACAAGGGTCCTCAATTTAAATAAAGGAAACTACGATGGTCTGAGGAGCGAGTTGGGTAGGATTGATTGGGGAATGGCACTCAAAGGATTGACGGTGGATAGGCAATGGCAAACATTCAACGACCGAATGGATGAGCTACAGAATTTGTTCATCCCAGTTTGACATAAAAATAAAACAAAAAAGGTGACTCAACTGTGGCTAACAAGGGAAATTAGGGATAGCATAAGATCCAAGGAGAAGACATATAAATTGGCTAGAAAAAGCAATCATCCTAAGGACTGGGGGCAGTTTAGGAGTCAACAAAGGAGGACAAAGGGATTAATTAAGAAAGGGAAAATAGAATATGAGAGTAAGCTTGCACGTACCATAAAAACTGACTGTAAAAGCTTTTATAGATATGTAAAGAGAAAAAGATTGGTGAAGTCAAGCGTAGGTCCATTACAGTCAGAATCAGGGGAATTTATAATGGGAAACAAGGAAATGGCAAACCAACTAAATACATACTTTGGTTCTGTCTTCACAAAGGAGGACACAAATAACCTCCCAGAGATGCCGGGGAACATAGGGTCTGATGAAAGGGAGGAACTGAAAGAAATCATTATTTGTTGGGAAATGGTGTTAGGAAAATTGATGGGACTGAAGGCCGATAAATCCCCAGGGCCTGATGGTCTACATCCCAGGGTACTTAAGGAAGTGGCCCTAGAGATAGTAGATGCATTGCTGGTCATCTTCCAGAACTCGATAGTCTCTGGAACGGTACCCATGGATTGGAGGATAGCTAATATTACCCCACTATTCAAAAAAGGTGGTAGAGAAAGAGTGGGGAATTATAGACCGGTAAGCCTGACATCGGTAGTGGGGAAAATGCTAGAGTCTATTATAAAAGATGTAATAGCAGAGCACTTGGAAAGCAGTGACAGGAGGATGTCGTGAAACTCCAGTACGATTTGGACAGGTTGGGTGATTGGGCAGAAACATGGCAAATGCACTATAATGTGGATAAATATGAGGTTATCCACTTTGGTGGCAAAAACAGGAAGGCAGATTATTATTTCAATGGCAATAGATTGGGAGAAGGGGAAGTGCAAAGAGACCTGGGTGTCCTTGTGCCCCACTCGCTGAAGATAAGCATGCAGTTGCAGCAGGCAGTTAAGAATGCAAATTGTATGTTGGCCTTCGTAGCAAGAGGGTTCGAGTACAGGAACAAGGATGTCTTGCTACAGTTGTACAGGGCCTTGGTGAGACCACACCTTGAGTATTGTGTGCAGTTTTGGTCACCTTACCTGAGGAAGGACATTCTTGCCATGGAGCGAGTGCAGCGAAGATTCACCAGGCTAATACCTGGGGTTGCAGGAATGACATATGAGGAGAGATTGTGTCGATTGGGCTAATACTTACTGAAGTTTAGAAGATTGAGAGGGGATCTCATCGAAACCTATAAAATTCTGTCAGGTCTGGGCAGACTATATGCAGGATGGATGTTTCTGCTGGCCGGGGAGTCCAGAACCAGGGGTCATAGTCTAAGGATAAGGGGTAAGCCATTTAGGACTGAAATGAGGAGGAATTTCTTCACCCAGAGAGTGGTGAACCTGTGGAATTCTCTGCCACAGAGGGCGGTGGAGGCCAGTTCATTAAATATATTCAAGAAAGAGTTGGATATAGTTCTTGAGGCTAACGGGATCAAGGGATATGGGGAGAAGGCAGGGACAGGGTATTGAATTTGGATGATCAGCCATGATCTCATTGAATGGCGGAGCAGGCTCTACTCCTGCTCCTATCTTCTATGTTTCTATGTTTCATCATCATCATAAAGAAACTGCTCATGAAATAATGCTGGACGGCAAGCTGGTGGTGCCGTTCAAGGAGTATAAATATTCGGGCGTGGGCCCAGCTTGCCCAGGGACATTTTGTAAGACAGGAACTAGTGAAGTACAACTAGACCTCCATGTTCTGAAACAAGTTGATTAAAGCCTTGCTTTATACACCAACCAAGTGCGCAGTGAGTATTATTGTGTCAGGCTGGTATTTGGGTACATGTCTCACCTTGTTAATGATGGGCTGGTATTGAGGTACAGGTTTAATGATGGGCTGGTATTGGGATACTGGCCTCAGCATGTCAATGATGGGCTGGTATTGAGGTACTGGTCTCACCATGTTAATGCTGGGCTGGTGTTGGGGTACAGGTCTCACCTAGATAATGATGGGCTGGTATTGGGGTACAGGTCTCACCTTGTTATTGATGGACTGGTATTGGGGTACTGGCCGCACCATGATAATGATCGGCTGGTATAGGGGTACTGGTCTCACCATGTTAATGATGGCATGATATTGGGGTACAGTTCTTACCTTATTAATGATGGGCTGGTATTGGGTACTGGTCTGACCATGTAATGATGAGCTGGTATTGGTATACTGGTCTCACCTTGTTAATGATGGGCTGGTATTGGGGTACAGGACTCACCATGATAATGATGGGCTGGTATTGGGGTACATGTCTCACCTGTTTAATAATGGGCTGGTATTGGGGTTGTGGTCTCACCATGTCAATGGTGGGCTGGTTTTGGGTTACAGGTCTCACCTTGTTATTGAGTGCTGGTATTGGGGTATAGGTCTCACCTTGTGATTGATGTGCTGGCATTAGAGTACAGGTTTCACCATGATAATGATGGCTGGTATTATGGTATTTGTTTAACCATGTTAACGATGGGCTGGTATTGGGGAACAGGTCCCACCTTGTTAATGATGGGCTGGTATTGGTGTACAGTTATCACCTTGTTAATGATGGGCTGGTATTGAGGTACAGGTCACACCATGATAATGATGGGCTGGTATTGGGGTACAGGTCTCATCATGTTAATAATGGGCTGGTATTGGGGTGCAGGTCTCACCTTGTTAATGATGGGCTGGTATTGGGGTACAGGTCTCACCAAGACAATGATGGGCTGGTATTGGGGTACTGGTCTCACCATGTTAATGATGGGCTAGTATAGGAGTACAGGTCTCACCTTGTTAATGATGGGCTGGTATTGGGGTACAGGTCTCACCAAGACAATGATGGGCTGGTATTGGGGTACTGGTCGCACCATGTTAATGATGGGTTGGTATTGGGGTACAGGTCTCACCATGTTAATGATGGGCTGGTATTGAGGTACAGATCTCACCATGTTAATGATGGGCTGGTATTGGGGTACAGGGCTCACAATGTTAATGATGGGATGATATTGGGGTACAGGTCTCAACATGTTAATAATGGGCTGGTATTGGGGTACAGACCTCAACATGTTAATAATGGGCTGGTATTGGTGTAAAGGTGCTACCATGTTAATGAAGGGCTGTTTTTGGGTACTGGTCTCACCAAGTAATGATGGACTTGTATTGGGGTACAGGTCTCATCATGATAATGATGGGCAGGTATTGGTGTACATGTCTCACCATGTTAATGATGGGCTGGTATTTGGGTACTGGTCTCACCATTTTAATAATGAGCTGGTATGGGGCACTGGTTGTTTCCTTGTTAATGATTGGCTGGTATTGGGGTATTGGTCTCACCATGTTAATTTTGGGCTCGTATTGGGGCACATGTCTCACTTTTTTAATGATGGCCTGGTATGGGATTACAGGTCTCACATTGTTAATGATGGACTGTTATTTGGGTACTCCTCTCACCTTGTTAATGATGGGCTGGTATTGGGTTACAGGTCTCACTTTGTTAATGATGGGCTGGTATTGTGTTACAGGTCTCTTCATGTTAATGATGGGCTGTTGGGTTACTGGTCGCACCTTGTTAAAGTAGAGCTGGTATTAGGGTTCAGGTCTCAACATGTTAATGATGGGCTGGTATTGGGTTACTGGTCCCATCTTGTTATTGATGGGCTGGTATTGGGGTATAGGTCTCACCAAGTTAATGATGGGCTGGTGTTGTGGTACAGGTCTCACCATGTTAATAATGAGCTGGTATTGGGGTAGAGGTCTCACCTTGATAATGATGGGCTTCTATTGAGGTACAGGTCTCATCTTGTTAAGAATGGGGTGGTATTGGTGTACAGGTCTTGCTATTTTAATGAAGGTTTTTTTTTTGGTACTGGTCTCACCAAGTAATGATGGGCTGGTATTGGGGTACAGGTGTCACCTTGTTAATGATGGGCTGGTATTGGAGTACTGGTCTCACGATGTTCATGACAGGCTGGAATTGGCGTAATGGTCTCACCTTTTTAATGATGGGCTGGTATTGAGGTACAGGTCTCATCATGATAATGATGGGCAGGTATTGGGGTACATGTCTCACCGTGCTAATGATTGGCTGGTATTGGGGTACTGGTCTCACCATTTTAATAATGGGCTTGTATTGGGTACTGGTCTCACCATTTAATGATGGGTTGGTATTGGGGTACTGGACGCACCATTGTAATGATGGGCTGGTATTGGGTTACGGGTCTCACCTTGTTAAGGATGGGCTGGTATTGGCTTACAGGTTTCATCTTGTTAATGATGGGCTGCTATTGGGATACTGGTCTCACCTTGTTAATTATGGGCTGTAATTGAGGTACAGGTCACTCCTTGTTAATTTTGGGCTGGTATTGGGGTACAGGTCTCACCTTCTTGATGATGGGCTGGTATTGGGGTATGGTCTCACCATGTGAATGATGGGCTGTTATTGGGTTACAGGTTTCACCTTGTTAATGATGGGCTGGTATTGGGGTATATGTCTCACAACGTTAATGATGGGCTCGTATTGGGTTACATGTCTCACCTTTTTAATGATGGGCTGGTATTGGGGTACTATTCTCACCATTTTAATAGTGAGCTGGTATTGGGTACTGGTCATACAATTTAATGACGGGTTGGTATTGGGTTACAGGTCTCATCTTTGTAATGATGTGCTGCTTTTGGGGTAATGGTCTCACCTTGTTAATGATGTGCTGATAATGGGGTACAGGTCCCACCATGTTAATGATGTGCTGTTTTTGGTTACTGGTCTCACCAAGTAATGATGGGCTGGTATAGGGGTACAGGTCTCACTTTGTTAATGATGTGCTGCTATTGGGGTGCTGGTCTCACCATGTAATGATGGGCTGGCATTGGGGTACTGGTTGCACCATGTTAAGGAAGGGTTGGTATTGGGGTACAGGTCTCACCATGTGAATGATGGGCTGGTATTGGGGTACAGATCTCACTTTATTAATGATGGGTTGGCATTGGGGTACAGGTCTCATCTTGTTAATGATGGGCTGTTTTTGGGTACTGGACTCACCAAGTACTGAAGGGCTGGTATTGGGGTACAAGTCTCACCTTGTTAATGATGGGCTGGTATTTGGGTACAGGTCTCACCATGATAATGATGGGCAGGTATTGGGGTACACGTCTGACCAATTAATGATGGGCTGTTATTGGGGTACTGGTTGCACCATGTTAATGATGGGCTGGTATTGGTTTACAGATCTCACCTTGTTAATGATGGGCTGGTATTGGGGTACAGGTCTCATCTTGTTAATGATGGGCTTGTATTGGTGTACTGGTCTCACCCTGTTAATGATGGGTTGGTATTGCGGTACAGGTCTCACCATGTTAATGATGGGCTGGTATTGAGGTGCTGGTTTAACCATGTTAATGATGGGCTGGTTTTGAGCTACTGGCCTCACCATGTTAATGATGGGCTAGTATTGGAGTGCAGGTTTCACCTTGTTAATGTTAGGCTGGTATTGGGGTACAGGTCTCACCATGTTAATAATGGGCTGGTATTGGGGTGCAGATCTCACCATGTTAATGATGGCCTGGTATCGGGGTACATGAATCACCTGGTTAATGATGGACTGGTATTGTGGTATTGGTCGCACCATGTTAATGATGGGCTGGTATTGGGTTACAGGTCTCACCTTGTTAATGATGGGCTGGTATTGGGGTACAGGTCTCATCTTTTAATTTTGGGCTGCTACTGGGGTACTGGTCTCACCTTGTTAAAGTAGAAACATAGAAACATAGAAGATAGGAGCAGGAGTAGAGCATGCTGCGCCATTCAATGAGATCATGGCTGATCGTCCAAATTCAGTACCCTGTCCCTGCCTTCTCCCCATATCCCTTGATCCCTTTAGCCTCAAGAAATATATCCAAATCTTTCTTGAATATATTTAATGAACTGGCCTCCACCGCCCTCTGTGGCAGAGAATTCCACAGGTTCACCACTCTCTGGGTGAAGACATTGTTCCTCATTTCAGTCCTAAATGGCTTACCCCTTATCCTTAGACTTTGACCCCTGGTTCTGGACTCCCCGGCCATCAGAAACATCCTTTCTGCATCTAGTCTGTCCAGACCTGACAGAATTTTATAGATTTCGATGAGTTCCCCCCTCAATCTTCTAAACTCCAGTGAGTATAAGCCCAATTGACACAATCTCTCCTCGTACGTCATTCCTGCTATCCCAGGTATCAGCCTGGTGAATCTTTGCTGCACTCCCTCCATGGCAAGAACCTCCTTCCTCAGGTAAGGTTACCAAAACTGCACACAATACTCAAGGTGCAGTCTCACCAAGGCCCTGTACAACTGCAGCAAGACATCCTTGTTCTTGTACTCGAACCCTCTTGCTACGAAGGCCAACATACCATTTGCCTTCTTAACCGCCTGCTGCACCTGCATGCTTATCTTCAGCGACTGGTGCACAAGAACACCCAGGTCTCTTTGCACTTCCCCTCCTCCCAATCTATTGCCATTCAAATAATATTCAGCCTTCCTGTTTTTGCCACCCAAGTGGATAACCTCACATTTATCCACATTATAGTGCATTTGCCATGTTTCTGCCCAATCACCCAACCTGTCCAAATCGCACTGGAGTTTCATGACATCCTCCTCACAGCATACCCTCCCACCCAGCTTTGTGTCGTCTGCAAATTTGGAGATATTACATCCAATTCCCTCGTCCAGATCATTAATATATATTGTGAACAGCTGGGGTCCTAGGAACGATCCTTGCGGTATCCCACTAGTCACTGCCTGCCACTCGGAAAGCAATCCATTTATTCCAACTCTTTACTTTCTGTCCGCCAACCAGTTCTCTATCTAAGTCAATACCTTGCCCCCAATCCCATGTGCCTTAATTTTGCACACTAACCTCTTATGCGGGACCTTATCGAAAGCCTTCTGAAAGTTCAAATACACCACATCCACTGGTTCTCCCTTATCTATTTTACCAGTTACATCCTCAAAAAATTCCAGTAGATTAGTCAAGCATGATTTACCTTTTGTAAATCCATGTTGACTTTGTCCGATCCTGTCACTGCTTTCCAAGTGCTCTGCTATTACATCTTTTATAATGGACTCTAACATTTTCCCCACTACCGATCTCAGGCTTACCGGTCTATAATTCCCCGCTTTTTCTCTGCCACCTTTTTTGAATAGTGGGGTAACATTAGCTACCCTCCAATCCATGGGTACCGTTCCAGAGTCTATTGAGTTCTGGATGATGACCTAGCAATGCATCTACTATTTCTAGGGCCACTTCCTTAAGTACCCTGGGATGTAGATTATCAGGCCCTGGGGATTTATCGGGCTTCAGTCCCATCAATTTTCCTTACACCGTTTCCCTACAAATACTGATTTCTTTCAGTTCCACCCTTTCATCAGACCCTATGTTCCGCAGTATTTCTGGGAGGTTATTTGTGTCCTCCTTTGTGAAGGCAGAACCAAAATATGTATTTAGTTGGTCTGCCATTTCATTGTTCCCCATTATAAATTCCTCCGATTCGGACTGCAAGGGACCTACGCTTGACTTCACAAATCTTTTTCTCTTTACATATCTATAAAAGCTTTTAGTCAGTTTTTATGTTCCCTGCAAGCTTACTCTCATATTCTATTTTCCCTTTCTTAATTAATCCCTTTGCCCTCCTTTGCTGAATGCTAAACTGCTCCCAATCCTCAGGATTATTGCTTTTTCTGGCCAATTTGTATGTCCTCCCCTTGGATCTTATGCTATCCCTAATTTCGCTTGTTAGCCACGGTTGAATCACCTTTTTTGTTTTATTTTTATGCCAAACTGGGATGAACAACTTCTGTAGTTCATCCATTCGGTCTTTGAATGTTTGCCATTGCCTATCCACCGTCAACCCTTTGAGTGCCATTCCCCAATCAATCCTACCCAACTCGCTCCTCAGACCATCGTAGTTTCCTTTATTTAAATTGAGGACCCTAGTTTCTGAGTCAACTACTTCATTCTCCATCCTAATGAAGAATTCGATCATATTATGATCGCTCCGACCCAAGGGGCCTCGTACAACAAGATTGCTAATTAATCCTTTCTCATTACATAATGCCCAGTCTAAGATGGCCTGATCTCTGGTTGGTTCCTCGACATACTGGTCCAGGAAACCATCCCGTAATCACTCCAGGAATTACTCCTCCAAAGTATTGTTACAATTTGGTTTGCCCAATCTATATGTAGATTAAAGTCACCCATGATGACTGCTGTGCCCTTATTGCACGCTTCTTTAATTTCCCTTTTAAGGCCATCCCCAACCTTCGCCTTACTGTTTGGAGGTCTATATACCACTCCCACTAATGTTTTTTTCCCCTTAGCATTTCTCAATTCTACCCATACAGATTCCACATCATCAGAGCTAATATCCTTCATTACAATTGTGTTAATCCCTTCTTTAACCAGTAATGCTACCCCTCCTGCCTTTCCTTTTTGCCTATCTTTCCTGAATATCGAATACCCCTGGATGTTGAGTTCCCAGTCTTGGCCATCCTTGAGCCACGTTTCCGTAATCCCAACCAAATCATATTCGTTTACCACTATTTGCGCAGCCAATTCATCCACCTTATTACAAATGCTCCTCGCATTAAGACACAAAGCCTTCAGGCTTGTTTTTTTAACGCTCTTAGACCTACTAGAATTATTATTTACTGTGGCCACGTTTGATTTAAACCATTGATTTCTCTGACTGCCACTTTTGTTTTATTTCTTCCTATCTTTTGCTTTAATCCTTGTTTCCCTTTCCTCTGTCACCCTGCTCAGGTTCCCAACCCCCTTCCATTGTAAACCCTCCCCCACAGCACTAGCAAACACTCCCCCTAGGACATCGGTTCCAGCCCTGCCCAGGTGCAGACCGTCCGATTTGAACTGGTCCCACCTCCCCCAGAACTGGTTCCAATGTCCCAGGAACTTGAATCCCTCCCCCTGGCACCATTCCTCTCGCCACGTATTCATCTGAAGTATCCTTCTCTTTCTACTCTGACTAGCATGTGGCACTGGCAGCTATCCTGAGATTGCTACCTTTGAGGTCCTGTTTTTTAATTTACCTCCTAACTCCCTATATTCCGCTTTTAGGACCTCATCCCACTTTTTACCTATATCGTTGGTGCCTATATGCACCACGACAACTGGATGTTCACCCTCCCCTTCCAAGATGTTCTGCAGCCGCTCAGAGACATCCTTGACACTTGCACCAGGGAGGCAACACACCATCCTGGAGTCTCGTTTGCGGCCGCAGAAATGCCTATCTATTCCCCTTACAATTGAATCCCCTATTACTATAGCTCTACCACTCTTTTTCCTCCCATTCTGTGCAGCAGAGCCACCCCTGGTGCCAGGAAGTTGGCTGCTGCTGCCTTCCTCTGATAATTCATCCCCCCCAACAGTACTCAAAATGGTATATCTATTGGAGAGGGGGATGGCCACAGGGTACCCCTTCACTACCTGCCTGCGCCTAGTACTCTGCCTGTTGGTCACCCGTTCCCTTTCTTCCTGTCCAACCTCTACCTGTGGTGTGTCCAACTCCCTAAACGTGCTATTCACGATGTCCTGAGCATCGTGAACGCTGCAGTATGCATCCAATCGCAGCTACAGTGCCGCAATGCGGTCCGTCAGTAGCTGCAGCTGGGTGCATTTCCTGCACATGTAGTTGTCAGGGACACGGAAAGTATCCCTGAGTTCCCACATTTTGCAGAAGGAGCAGATCACAGGGCCGGGCTGTCCTGCCATGACTTACCCTTTAATTAATTGAGTTTAAATTAAATCAATCAATCTCACAAATCACACTACAGTTAAATAGTTTACCAATGGTCCCCGCTACACCAGAGAGACCTTAGAAACTATAAAGCAGAGTTAAAGTTTAAAAAAGAGAGAAGTACTCATCAACCAATCACTTACCTGCTTCCTGCTGACGTCACACTTTGATTACTTTTTACCTCTGTCCCCTGCTGCTGAATTGGTCGGGCCTCGCTCCTCGCTCCTCGCTGCTCTCACCCAGGTCCAAGCTCTGTGGTCGGGCCTCGCTCCTCGCTGCCGGTTTTAAGCTCCGCCGCGCTCGATGCTGCTCTCACCCTTGTCCAAGCTTTGTGGTCGGGCCTCGCTCCTCGCTACCGGTTTTAAGCTCCGCCGCGCTCGATGCTGCTCTCACCCAGGTCCAAGCTCTGTGGTCGGGCCTCGCTCCTCGCTGCCGGTTTTAAGCTCCGCCGCGCTCGATGCTGCTCTCACCCAGGTCCAAGCTCTGTGGTCGGGCCTCGACCCTCGCTGCCGGTTTTAAGCTCCGCCGCGCTCGATGCTGCTCTCACCCTGGTCCAAGCTTTGTGGTCGGGCCTCGCTCCTCGCTGCCGGTTTTAAGCTCCGCCGCGCTCGATGCTGCTCTCACCCAGGTCCAAGCTCTGTGGTCGGGCCTCGCTCCTCGCTACCGGTTTTAAGCTCCGCCACGTTCGATGCTGCTCTCATCCAGGTCCAACCTCTGTGGTCGGGCCTCGCTCCTCGCTACCGGTTTTAAGCTCCACCACACTCGATGCTGCTCTCACCCAGGTCCAAGCTCTGTGCTGGTTTTGGGGTACAGATCTTGCCATGTTAATGATGGGCTGCTTTTCGGCACTGGTCTCACCTTGTTAATGATGGGCTGGTATTGGGGTACATGTCTCACCATGTGAATGATGGGCTGGTATTGGGGTACAGGTCTCACCATGTTAATGATGGGCTGGTATTGGGGTACAGGTCTCACCATGGTCATGATGGGCTGGTATTGGGGTACAGGTCTTACCATGGTAATGATGGGCTGGTCTCGAGGTGCTGGTCTCACCATGTTAATAATGGGCTGGTATTGGGGTACAGGTCTCATCATGTTAATGATGGGCTGGTATTGGTGTACAGGTCTCATCATGTTAATGATGGGCTGGTATTGGGGTACAGGTCTCACCTTGTTAATGATGGGCTAGTATTGGGGTACAGGTCTCACCATGATAATGATGGGCTGGTATTGGGGTACTGGTCTCACCATGTTAATGATGGGCTAGTATTGGGGTACAGGTCTCACCTTGTTAATGATGGGCTAGTATTGGGGTACAGGTCTCACCATGATAATGATGGGCTGGTATTGGGGTACTGGTCGTACCATGTTAATGATGGGCTGGTATTGGGGCACAGGTCTCTGCTTGTTAATGCTGGGCTGGTATTGGGTTACAGGTCTCACCTTGTTAATGATGGGCTGCTATTGGGGTACTGGTCTCACCTTGTTAAAGTAGAGCTGGTATTGGGGTACAGGTCTCGCCATGTTAATGATGGGCTGTTCTTGGGCACTGGTCTCACCTTGTTAATGATGGGCTGGTATTGTGGTACAGTTTTTGTAGTGTATGTACCTTTAAGGGGAGAAGTACTTTTTACAGCTGCTGTATACTGTAGTACCAGCAGTGATCACACCTGTATATAAACCCTGAGTAGGGATCTGTACGTTTAGTTTTAGAGTAACCCTCATCCAGTAAATACCTGTTGATTGTTCCCTGCAGTCTCGTGTCTAGTTATTGAAGGACACACAACATCAAAATACACGGATCTAACATTGGCGACGAGGCAGGTTCGAACCTACCTGCAACTCTGCATTACCTCCCAGGGATTCGCTCCTGGAGAACAGTGGAAGAAAGTTGAGGCCAGAAGCACGGGTGTCGACCACGAGCAACCGCCCAGTCATCCAGCAGAGATTTGAGCATCGCAGGGGAGGCTGTTGAGAGCTGGGCTTGGTTCTCCAGTCACGGTGGTCCAGCGAAACGGGATGACAACAGGTACGGCGCAGACCCTTCCCGGACAGCGGCGGCTAGAGCCGACCGACGGCACAGAAAAGGCCGAGCAGCGTCGACGGGAGAAGAGAGAGGGTAGAGCGCACAGGGCGCAGCCGGTGTTCAGGACCGAGCGGCGTCAACAGGAGACGAGAGAGGGTAGAGCACACAGGGCGCAGCCAGTGCTCAGGACCAAATGGCGTCGACGGGAGAAGAGAGAGAGGCGCAAGAATATGGCACAAATGAAATGTCATATGGAACAGTGAAGTGCTATTGCTGCGGCAGAACAACACACGACCATAATGATTGCTGGTTCAAGGACAAAGTGTGCAGACAGTGTGGAAAAGTAGGACACATAGCAAGAGTCTGCAGGTCGGGAAAGAAAACCAGCAGCAAGAAATCTCCACAGGAGAAGTACAAGAATGTACATAAGGTGACGGAGAGTAGTTCAGACGAACAGAAAAGTGATACAGACTCCGGAAGCAAGGAGCTGGGTTGTCTGAAACTACATAATGTGATCCAAATGGAGGATCACCAAACTATCTGGGTCACGCTCAAGATAGCTGGAGTCCAAGTGAAAATGGAATTGGACACAGGATCAGCCCTAACAGTCATAAACCGAAGGGACTACAAGCGGCTATTCTCACAGATACCCTTGAGAGATACAGAGATTGTCTTGAAGACGTACACGGGGCAAAAATTCTACCCCAAAGGAAAAATAAGGGTGAACGTTGTATATAACGGTAAGGAAACACCAAAAATGGACCTATATGTATTGCCAGATGGAGGACCACCACTACTAGGACGTGAATGGATCCGGAAGATACAGCTAGATTGGCATTCCATACAAGCACTGACTGTAGATGCCAAAAAGGATGACGATGCCACACCTGGACAACTGTCAAAAATGCTAACTGATGCACAAGAAGTGTTCCAGGAGGGACTTGGAACACTAAAAGGCATAACAGCGATGATCAAAATAGAGGAAAATGCAAGCCCAAAGTTTTTTAAGGCCAGACCGGTGCCTTATGCGATCCAGCCAGCCGTCGAAGCAGAGCTGGAAGGTTTGGAACGTTCAGGAGTACTGTCCAAAGTGGACTGGAGCGAGTGGGCCACACCCATCGTTCCTGTAATGAAGAGGTCGTTGAGTAATACGCCTGGGGAACCAAAGAAAGTTCGCATCTGTGGTGACCTTAAGGTGACAGTGAACCCAGTCCTTCACACGGTACAATATCCGCTTCCGCGGATTGAAGAATTTTCGCCACGCTATCTGGAGGAAAATGCTTCACTAAGATTGATCTGGCCCAGGCCTACCTGCAAATGGAGGTAGAAGAAGCCTCGAAACAGTACCTCACGATCAACACTCATAAAGGTCTCTACCAATACAACCGGCTGGTGTTCGGGGTAGCATCAGCTCCGGCTATTTGGCAAAGGGCAATGGATCAAGTCCTGCAAGGGATTCCAGGGACCCAGTGTTATTTGGATGACATCCTGGTCACGGGCGAAAATGACAGTGCTCACCTTGCCAACCTGGAGCAGGTGCTCACTAGATTGAAGGAATATAGGCTGCGAGCAAATCGCCACAAATGCGAGTATTTCCAGAAGCAGATCTCGTATTGTGGCCACGTTATTGATGAAGAGGGGTTACATAAGTCCCCATAAAAGATTGAGGCAGTAGTCAAGGCTCCAGCACCGGAAAGTGTGTCACCTCGGGCTGGTGAACTACTACCACAAGTTCTTGCCGAATTTGTCTACAGTACTACACCCACTGAACACCCTACTGCAAACGGGGGTACCATGGAAGTGGAATGACGAATGTAAACGAGCTTTCCAGAACTGCAAAGAATTGATCACATCAAAAAAGGTGTTGGCTCATTTCAACCCAGCACTACCAATTCGGTTGGCGTGTGATGCATCACCCTATGGCATTGAAGCGGTGCTGTCGCACAAGTTCCCGGACGGCTCGGAGAGGCCAGTAGCCTTTGCGTCTCGGTCACTAACCTCAGCCGAGCGTAACTATGCCCAGATTGACAGGGAGGCCCTCAGCCTAGTGTGGGGAGTGAAAAAGTTCAACCACTATCTGCACGGGCAGAAGTTCACCTTGCTGACGGACCACCAACCAGTTGTCTCCATCTTTAATCCAAAGAAGGGCGTGCCGGTGATGACTGCGCAACGGCTACAAAGATGGTCCCTTTTTCGAGGGGCGAACCAATATGAAATCGAGTATAAGGGCACGAAACAGCATGGAAATGCTGATGGGCTATCAAACCTGCCACTGCCTACTGCGGAGGAAGCACCAGCAGTGGGCCCTGTCGAAATATTTAATTCGACTATAATTGAACGCTTGCCAGTAACTAACGCTGATATAGAGAAGGAGACCCGAAATGACCCGACACTGTCTCGGGTATATAACTTGACGGTGAAGGGTTGTCAACACATGGCGACTCATTGTTGCCAGCATTCTCATCCAGAAGAGAACAGCTGTCAGTATGCCAGGGGACCTTGATGTGTGGATCCCGAGTGGTAATTCCACCCAAGTTAAGGGAGAGAGTGCTCAATGAGCTTCACGAAGGCCATCTGGGAGGGGTGAAAATGAAAAGCCTTGCTCGGGCTTGTGTGTGGTGGCCGGGGATCGATCAGCAAATCGAGGACCTGACAAAGAGCTGCTCAGGATGCCAGAAGGTCCAAAATGCACCACCACATGCCCCTCTACACCCATGGGAGTGGCCCTCATCTCCATGGCAACGGGTGCATATTGATTTTGCTGGCCCATTCATGGACTCAATGTTTCTAATAGCCGCGGATGCGCACTCGAAATGGCCTGAGGTGATCAAAATGTCGTCCACCACCACGGAGAAAACTATTGCAGTCCTACCAACCATATTTGCCAGGAACGGCTTGCCAGAGCAGGTTTGCTCTGATAACGGACCACAGTTTGTGTCCGAAGAGTTTCGAAGATTCATGAAAAGGAATGGGGTAAGGCATTACACATCCGGCCCGTACCATCCAGCCACAAATGGATTGGCTGAGAGGTTCGTACAAACCTTTAAGAAAGCAGTAAGGGCCATGCGCGATGACGACATTCCACTGCAGCATAAGGTGGACAATTTCCTGTTAGCCTACAGAAATGCGACACATGCAGTCACCAACCAGACCCCGGCCATGGTGTTCTTTAACCGAAGGTTGAGATCTCGTCTGGATTTGCTCAGACCAAATGTATGAAGAGATGTTGAGAATAAGCAATTCCAGCACATCAATGAGAAGCCGAGAAGGAGCTTCAATGTAGGGCAACCAGTCTTGGCCCGCGACTACCGAACAGAGAAATGGCAACCAGGAACGATATGCACACGGCAGGGGCCACTAATTTTCACAGTGGATGTTGGGGAGAACATTGTGAGATGCCATGTCGACCAGATCCTAGAGTCACAGGATCGAGTCAACCCCATGACTCGCGCACTTGGTGAGGAACCCGACATACAGGTAGCATCTACCCCAGAAACAGTAGCATCGGAAGCTGATGAACCAACTGACGACAGGGGGGGCTCCGCACCAAGAACATGACACTCAGGAAAGGCGCTATCCAGAAAGGATCAGGAAGCCGCAACAAAGACTGAATTTATAAATGGACTATTTTCAGTTAATGTGCATGTTAAAAGTATTAATTGTTAAATGAATGTTATGGTACTGTCAATCTAAAAAGGGAGGAATTGTAGTGTATGTACCTTTAAGGGGAGAGCTACTTTTTACAGCTCCTGTATACTGTAGTACCGGCAGTGACCACATCTGTATATAAACCCTGAGTAGGGATCTGTACGTTTAGTTTTAGAGTAACCCTCATCCAGTAAATACCTGTTGATTGTTCCCTGCAGTCTCGTGTCTAGTTATTGAAGGACACACAACATCAAAATACACGGATCTAACAGGTTTCACCATGTCAATGATGGGCTGGTATTGGGGTACAGATCTCAACATGTTAATAATGGCCTGGTATTGGGGTACAGGTCTCAACATGTTAATAATGGGCTGGTATTGGCGTACAGGTCCTACCATGTTAATGAACGGCTATTTTTGGGTACTGGTCTCACCAAGTAATGATGGGCTGGTATTGGGCTACAGGTGTCAACTTGTTAATAATGGGCTGGTTTTGGGGTACAGGTCTCACCATGTTCATGATTGGTTGGAATTGGTGTAATGATCTCACCTTGTTAATGATGGGCTGGTTTGGGGTACAGGTCTCACCGTGTTAATGAAGGGCTGGTATTGGGGTACTTTTCTCACTATTTAATAATGGGCTGGTATTGGGTACTGGTCTTACCATTTCATGGTGGGATGGTATTGGGGTACTGGTTGCACCATTGTAATGTTGGGCTGGTATTGGGTTACAGGTCTCGCCTTGTTAATGATGGGCTGGTATTGGGGTACAGGTCTCATCTTGTTAATGATGGGCTGCTATAGGGGTACTGGTCTCAACTTGTTAATGATGGGCTGGTATTGGGATACAGGTCTCACCTTGTTAATGATGGGCTGATATTGGGGTACAGGTCCCACCATGTTAATGATTGGCTGTTTTGAGGTACTGGTCTCATCAAGTATTCATGGGCTGGTTTTGGGGTACTGGTCGCACAATGTTAAGGATTGGCTGGTATTGGCGTACAGGTCTCACCATGTTAATGATAGGCTGGTATTGGTGTACAGGTCTCACGTTGATAATAATGGGCTGGTATTGGGGTACAGGTCTCACCATGTGAATGATGGGCTGGTATTGGGGTACTGATCTCACCTTGTTAATGATGGGCTGGTATTTGTGTACAGGTCACACCTTGTTAATTATGGGATGGTATTGGGGTGCAGGTCTCACCTTGTTAACGATGGGCTGGTATTGGGGTACAGATCTCTCCATGTGAATGATGGGCTGATATTGGGGTATAGGTCTCACCTTGTTAACGATGGGCTGATATTGGGGTACAGGTCTCAACATGTGAATGATGGGCTGTTATTGGGTTACAGGTCTCACCTTGTTAATGATTGGCTCGTATTGGGGTGCATGTCTCACCTTTTTACTGATGGGCTGGTATTGTGGTACAGGTCTCACCATATAAGGATGGGCTGGTATTGGGGTACTGGTCAAACTATGTTAATGATGGGCTAGTATTGGCGTACAGGTCTCATCTTGTTAATGTTATGATTGTATTGGGGTACAGGTCTCACCATGTTAATAATGGCCTGGTATCGCGGTACATGACTCACCTTGATAATGATGGACTGGTATTGGGGTATTGGTCGCACCATGTTAATGATGGGCTGGTATTGGGTTACAGGTCCACCTTGTTAAAGTAGAGCTTGTACTGGGGTACAGGTCTCACCATGCCAATGATGGGCTGGTATTGGGGTGCTGGTCTCATCTTGTTAATGATGGGCTGGTATTGGGGTATAGGTTTCACCAAGTTAATGATGGGCTGGTATTATGGTACAGGTCTCACCATGTCAATGATGGGCTGGTATTGGGGTAGAGGTCTCACCTTGTTAATGATGGGCTTCTATTGAGGTACAGGTCTCAACTTGTTAAGCATGCGCTGGTATTGCGGTACAGGTTCTACCATTTTAATGAAGGGCTGGTTTGGGGTACTGGTCTCACCAAGTAATGATGGGCTGGTATTGGGGTACAGGTCTCACCTTGTTAATGATGGGCTGATATTGGGGTACAGGTCCCACCTTGTTAATGATGGGCTGCTATTGGGGTACTGGTCTCACCATGTAATGATGGGCTGTTATTGGGGTACTGGTCGCACCATGTTAAGGAAGGGCTGATATTGGGGTACAGTTCTCACCATGTGAATGATGGGATGGTATTGGGCTACAGATCTCACCTTGTTAATGATGGGCTGGCATTGGGGTACAGGCCTTACCTTGTTAATGATGGGCTGCTTTTGGGTACTGAACTCACCAAGTAATGATGTGCTGGTATTGGGGTACAGGTCTTACCTTGTTAATGATGGGCTGGTATTTGTGTACAGGTCACACCATGATAATGATAGGCAGGTATTTGGGTTCACGTCTCACCTTGTTAATGATGGGCTGTTATGGGGTACTGGGCTCATCATGTTAATAATGGGTTGGTATTGGGTACTGGTCTCACCATGTAATGATGGGCTGTTATTGGGATACTGGTCGCACTATGTTAATGATGGGCTGGTATTGGGTTACAGATTTCACCTTGTTAATGATGGGCTGGTATTGTGGTGTAAGTCTCATCTTGTTAATGATGGGCTGGAATTGAGGTACAGGTCACTCCTTGTTATTTATGGGGTTATATTCGGGTACAGGTCTCACCATGATAATGACGGGCTGGTATTTGAGTTACAGGTCTCACCTTGTTAATAATTGGCTGGTATTGGGGTACAGGTCCCACCATGTTAATGATGGACTTGTGTTGTGGGTACTTGTCTCACCTTTTTTAATGATGGGCTGGTATTGGAGTGCAGGTCTCACCATGTTAATGATGGGCTGGTTTTGCGGTACTGGTCTCACGATGTTAATGATGGGCTGGTATTGGTACTGGTCTCACCTTGTTAATGATGGGCTGGTATTGTGATACAGGTTTCACCTTGATTATGATGGGCTGTTTTGGGGTATAGTTCTCACCATGTTAATGATGGGCTTGTATTGGGGTACTTGTCTCACCTTTTTAATGATGGGCTGGTATTGGGGTGCAGGTCTCACCTTTTTAATGATGGGCTGGTATTGAAGTACAGGACTCATCATAATAATGATGGGCAGGTATTGTGGTAAATGTCTCACCTTGTTAATAATGGGCTGGTATTGGGTACTAGTCTTACCATGTAATCATGGGCTGGTATTGGGTTACAGGTCTCACCATGTAATCATGGGCTAGTATTGAGGAACTGGTCGCACCATGTTAATGTTGGGCTGGTATTGGTGTACAGGTCTCACCTTGTTAATGATGGGCTGGGATTGTGATACAGGTTTCACCTTGTTTATGATGGGTTGTTTTGGGGTACTGGCCTCACCAAGTAATGAAAGGCAGGTATTCAGGTACTGGTCTCACCATGATCATGATGGGCTGGAATTGGTGTACTGGTCTCACCTTCTTAATAATTAGCTGGTATTTGGGTACAGGTCTCATCATGATAATGATGGGTAGGTATTGGAGTACATGTGTCATCTAGTTAATGAAGGGCTGGTATTGGGGTACTGGCCTCACCTTGTTAATGCTATGATTGTATTGGAGTACAGGTCTCACCAAGTTAACAATGGCCTGGTATCGGGGTACATGACTCACCTTGTTAATGATGGACTGGTATTGGGGTATTGGTTGCACCATGTTAATGATGGCCTGGTATTGGGGTACACGTCTCACCATGTTCATGATAGGCTGGTATTGGTGTACTGGTCTCACCATGTTAATGATGGGTTGGTATTGGGGTACAGTTCTTACCTTGGTAAAGATGGGCTGGTATTGAGGTACTGGTCTCACCATGTTAATAATGGGCTGGTATTGGGGTACAGGTCTCATCATGATAATGATGGGTTGGTATTGGAGTACAGGTCTCACTTTGTTAATGATGGGTTGGTATAGGGCTACTTGTTGCACCATGTTAATGATGGGCTGGTACTCGGTTACCGGTCTCACCATGTTAATAATGGGCTGGTATTGGGGTACATGTCTTACCTTGGTAATGATGGGCTGGTATTGAGGTACGGGTCTCACCATGTTAATAATGGGCTGGTATTGGGGTACTGGTCTCACCATGTTAAGGATGGGCTGGTATTGGGGTACAGGTCTCACCATGTTAATGATGGGCTGGTATTGGTGTACAGGTCTCACGTTGTTAATAATGGGCTGGTTTTGGGGTACACGTCTCACCTTGTTAATGATGGGCTATTTTTGGCTACTGGTCTCGCAAAGTAATGATGGGCTGTAATTGGGGTACAGGTCTCACCATGTAATCATGGGCTGATATTGGGGTACTGGTCGCACCATGTTAATGATGGGCTGGTATTGTGGTACAGGTCTCACCATGTCAATGATGGGCTGGTATTGGGGTAGAGGTCTCACCTTGTTAATGATGGCCTTCTATTGAGGTACAGGTCTCATCTTGTTAAGAATGCGCTGGTATTGGTGTTACAGGTTCTACCATTTTAATGAAGGGCTGTTTTGGGGTACTGGTCTCACCAAGTATTGATGGGCTGGTATTGGGGTACGGTCTCACCTTGTTAATGATGGGCTGATATTGGGGTACAGGTCCCACCATGTTAATGATGGGTTGTTTTTGTGTACAGGTCTCACCAAGTAATGATGGGCTGGTATTGGGTTACAGGTCTTACCTTGTTAGTGATGGGCTGCTATTGGGGTACTGGTCTCACCATGTAATGATGGGCTGTTATTGGGGTACTGGTCACACCATGTTAAGGAAGGGCTGGTATTGGGGTACACATCTCACCTTGTTAATGATGGGCTGGCATTGGGGTACAGGTCTTAACTTGTTAATGATGGGCTGCTTTTGGGTACTGGACTCACCAAGTAATGATGGGCTGGTATTGGGGTACAGGTCTCACCTTGTTAATGATGGGCTGGTATTTGTGTACTGGTCACACCATGATAAGGATGGGCAGGTATTGGGGTTCACGTCTCACCTTGTTAATGATGGGCTGTTATTGGGGTACTGGGCTCATCATGTTAATAATGGGTTGGTATTGGGTACTGGTCTCACCATGTAATAATGGGCTGTTATTGGGATACTGGTCGCACTATGTTAATGATGGGCTTGTATTGGGTTACAGATTTCACCTTGTTAATGATGGGCTGGTATTGTGGTGTAAGTCTCATCTTGCTAATGATGGGCTGGAATTGAGGTACAGGTCACTCCTTGTTATTTATGGGGTTATATTCGGGTACAGGTCTCACCATGATAATGATGGGCTGGTATTTGAGTTACAGGTCTCACCTTTTTAATGATGGGCTGGTATTGGAGTGCAGGTCTCACCATGTTGATGATGGGCTGGTTTTGCGGTACTGGTCCCAACATGTTAATGATGGGTTGGTACTAGTCTCACCTTGTTAGTGATTGGCTGGTATTGTGATACAGGTTTCACCTTGATTATGATGGGCTGTTTTGGGGTACAGGTCTCACCACATTAATGATGGGTTTGTATTGGGGTACTTGTCTCACCTTTTTAATGATGGGCTGGTATTGGGGTGCAGTTCTCACCTTTTTAATGATGGGCTGGTATTGAGGTACAGGACTCATCAAAATAATGATGGGCAGGTATTGTGGTAAATGTCTCACCTTGTTAATAATGGGCTGGTATTGGGTACTGGTCTCACCATGTAATCATGGGCTAGTATTGAGGAACTGGTCACACCATGTTAATGTTGGGCTGGTATTGGTGTACAGGTCTCACCTTGTTAATGATGGGCTGGTATTGTGATACAGGTTTCACCTTCTTTATGATGGGCTGTTTTGGGGTACTGGCCTCACCAAGTAATGAAGGGCAGGTATTCGGGTACTGGTCTCACCATGATCATGATGGGCTGGAATTGGTGTAATTGTCTCACCTTCATAATAATGGGTTGGTATTTGGGTACAGGTCTCATCATGATAATGATGGGTAGGTATTGGGGTACATGTGTCATCTAGTTAATGAGGGGTTGGTATTGGGGTACTGACCTCACCTTGTTAATGTTATGATTGTATTGGAGTACAGGTCTCACCATGTTAATAATGGCCTGGTATCGGGGTACATGACTCACCTTGTTAATGATGGACTGGTATTGGGGTATTGGTCACACCATTTTAATGATGGCCTGGTATTGGGGTACAGGTCTCAACATTTTCATGATAGGCTGGTATTGGTGTACTGGTCTCACCATGTTAATGATGGGTTGGTATTGGGGTACAGGTCTTACCTTGGTAATGATGGGCTGGTATTGAGGTACTGGTCTCACCATGTTAATGATGGGCTGGTATTGGGGTACAGGTCTCATCATGATAATGATGGGTTGGTATTGGGGTACTGGTCTCACCATGTTAATGATGGGCTAGTATTGGAGTACAGGTCTCACTTTGTTAATGATGGGCTGGTATTGGGGCACAGGTCTCACCATGTTAATGATGGGTTGGTATAGGGATACTTGTTGCACCATGTTAATGATGGGCTGGTACTCGGTTACCGGTCTCACCATGTTAATAATGGGCTGGGATTGGGGTACTGGTCTTCACCTTCTTAATGATGGGTTTGTATTGGGGTACAGGTCTCACCTTTTTAATGATGGGCTGATAATGGGGTACAGGTCCCACCATGTTAATGATGGGCTGTTTTGTAGTATTGGTCTCACTAAGTAATGATGGGCTGGTTTGGGGGTACTGGTCGCACATTGTTAAGGATGGGCTGGTATTGGGGTACAGGTCTCACCATGTTAATGATGGGCTTGTATTGGTGTACAGGTCTTACGTTGTTAATAATGGGCTGGTATTGGGGTACACGTCTCACCTTGTTAATGATGGGCTATTTTTGGCTACTGGTCTCACAAAGTAATGATGGGCTGTAATTGGGGTACAGGTCTCACCATGTAATCATGGGCTGATATTGGGGTACTGGTCGCACCATGTTAATGATGGGCTGGTTTTGGGCCACTAGTCGCACTATGTGAATGATGTGCTGGTATTGTGGTACATGTTTCACATTGTTTATGATGGTCTGTTTTGGGGTACTTGTATCACCAAGTTAATGATGGGCTGGAATTGGTGTACTGGTCTCACCATCTTAATGTTGGGCTGGTATTTGGGTACAGGTCTCATCATGATAATGATGGGCAGCTTTTGGGGTACTGGTCTCACCTTGTTAATGATGGGCTGTTATTGGGGTACAGGTCTCACCATGTGAATGATGGGCTGGTATTTGGTTACAGGTCTCACCTTGTTAATGATAGTCTGGTATTGGGGTACAGGTCTCGCCATGTGAATGATGGGCTGGTATTGGGGTACCGGTCACACCATGTTAATGATTGGCTAGTATTGGCGTACAGGTCTCACCTTGTTAATGTTAGGCTTGTATTGGGGCACAGGTCTCACCATGTTAATGATGTGCTGGTATTGGGGTACAGATCTCACCATGTTAATAATGGCCTGGTATCGGGAAACATGACTCACCTTGTGTGGTAAACCACTGTTATTGCATATTGTTACCTCTGGTTGGCGCTGTGTACCAATGCATGCCTCAGCTGGCTCCGCCCACATGACAAGGTATAAAGGTGGGTGTTTCGGTTACCCACTTCCTTCTTGGAACCAGTCATCCACGAGAGGCATGCTCTGTTCTTTAGTTAATAAAAGCCTTTTCATTACCTTCCTAATTCATCGCCTTTTATGGAGTAACTGATAAGCGTATCAATTTTATTAACTAAAAGTAAAATGGCGACACCTGAGCAGCAACAACAACAGCAGGCGTTGCTGCGAGCCCTCAGACCAGCATGCCTGGACCTCGACCCTCAAGCAGCGGGTTCATCGACCAATTTCGAACACTGGCTGAGCTGTTTTGAATCCTTCCTAGAAGCCTCCGCCGTGACATCGGAGGAGAACAAACTAAAAGTTTTGACCGCCCAGGTGAGCCCTCAAGTATATACACTCATCCGGGACGCTGCTACGTACACGGCGGCCCTCGAACTACTAAAAGGGCAATACACGCGCCCAGTGAACACGATTTACGCCAGACACCTCTTGGGATCCCGCAGGCAGCAACCGGGGGAATCGGTAGAGGCATTTTTACGGGCGTTACAGACACTCTGCAGGGACTGCGACTGTAAGGAGGTAACGGCTGCGGGGCACGTGGAGGGACTTACCTGTGATGCCTTCGTTAGGGGCCTCCAGTCCGACTACTCCCGGCAGAGACTGCTTGAAAGCAAGGAGCTCGACCTGAAGACGGCCGTAGCCCTTGCACTCTCGTTAGATGCGGCCCACCGAAACCTCGAAGCATACTCACGTAACGGCGCCGCGCCATGGCCATCGCGACCTTGGGACATGGGACCGCCGCCCCCGGTACCAACTGCTGCAGCGATGTCCCGAAATCAACTGGGACCTCTGCCCCCGGTACCAACTGCAGCGATGCCCCGTAACCAGGCCCAAAAATGCTATTTCTGTGGCCAGTTAAAACACCCTAGAGCGCACTGCCCGGCTAAGACCGCTACCTGCTCGGGCTGCGGGAAGAAAGGCCATTACGCCAATGCCTGCAGGGGGAAACCCGAGAACGCCAGCAGCGCCGCGTGCGAACCGTGGGGGCAGCCATCTTATCCGCCATTTTGTGCACCTCCGGCCGCATGGCCGCCACCATTTTGTCCGCCGCACTCAACCGCCATTTCGTCTCCGGACTCGACCACCGTCTCGTCGGACGACCATATCGACTCACTAAGCCATACACTGGCCTCCGTTACGCTGGATCAAGCCCTCCCTCATCATCTGTCCAGGTCCATGATGGACATCACGGTAAACGGCCGCGCCACCACTTGCCTATTTGACAGCGGGAGCACAGATAGTTTTATTCACCCCGACACGGTACGTAGCCACTCCCTCACGGTCCTGCCAACGCGCCATCGGATTTCTATGGCGTCTAAGTCCCATTCAATGGACGTCGGCGGCTACTGTGTGGTGACCCTTTCGGTTAGGGGCACAGAATATAAACATTTTAAACTTCTAGTCCTGCCCCGTCTTTGCGCTGCCGTGCTGCTAGGGTTGGATTTTCAGTGCCACCTTAAAAGTGTCACATTAGCATACGGTGGACCCCTCCCCCCACTCACAGTCTGCAACCAACACCTTTTAAATCGCCCGCCGCACACCACTTGCAGCCTTTCCACACTCAAAGTCCCCTCCCCCTCCCTTGTTCGCTAACCTCACCCACGACTGTAAACCCATCGCTACCAAGAGCAGGCGGCACAGCGCCGGGGACAGAGCTTTTATTAGCTCTGAGGTGGAGCGGCTCTTGAAGGAGGGCATTATCGAAGGGAGCACCAGCCCCTGGCGAGCCCAGGTTGTAGTCGTTAAAACCACCTATAAACGCCGCCTGGTCATTGACTACAGCCAAACCATAAACCGGTACACTCAGCTGGACGCATACCCCCTTCCTCGCATATCTGATATGGTCAATCAGATTGCGCAATACAAAGTATTCTCCACCATTGACCTTAAGTCAGCATGCCACCAACTCCCCATCCGCCATGAGGACCGCCAGTATACTGCCTTCGAGGCGAACGGCCGCCTCTACCACTTCCTTAGGGTTCCCTTCGGCGTCACCAACGGGGTTTCGGTCTTCCAAAGGGAGATGGACCGGATGGTTGACCAGAACGCGCTGCAGGCCACCTTTCCCTATCTGGATAACGTCACCATCTGTGGCCACGACCAGCAGGACCATGACGTTAATCTAGAAAAATTCCTCCGTACGGCCCAACGGCTGAACCTAACGTACAATAAGGAGAAATGTATGCTTCGCACCAAGCGCCTTGCCATTCTCGGCTGCGTAGTGGAGAACGGAATCATCGGGCCTGACCCCGACAGAATGCGCCCCCTTATGGAGCTCCCCCTCCCCCACTGCCAAAAAGCACTGAAGAGATGCCTGGGGTTTTTCTCTTACTATGCCCAGTGGGTGCCCCACTATGCGGACAAAGCCAGACCCCTCATCAAATCCACCTCCTTCCCCCTGACACCAGAGGCGTGTGCAGCCTTCACTCTTATCAAGAGCGATATTGCGAAGGCCACAATGCACGCAGTGGATGAGTCCATCCCCTTCCAAGTGGAGAGCGATGCATCCGACTTCGCCCTAGCTGCGACCCTTAACCAGGCGGGGAGACCCGTGGCCTTTTTCTCAAGGACCCTCCAGAGCCCCAAGACTCGACACTCCTCTGTCGAAAAGGAGGCCCAAGCTATTGTGGAAGCGGTGCGTCACTGGAGGCATTACCTGGCCGGAAAACGGTTTACCCTTCTCACTGACCAGCGTTCAGTTGCTTTTATGTTTAATAATAAGCAGAGGGGCAAAATCAAGAACGACAAGATCTTGAGGTGGAGAATCGAACTCTCCACCTACAATTACGATATCTTGTACCGTCCCGGGAAACTCAATGAGCCCCCAGATGCCCTATCACGTGGTACATGCGCCAACGCGCAGGTTGATAGCCTGCAGTCCCTCCACAATGACCTCTGCCACCCGGGGGTCACCAGGTTCTTCCATTTCATCAAATCCCGTAAACTGCCCTACTCCATCGAGGAGGTCAGGACCATGACCAGGAACTGCCAAATCTGTGCCGAGTGCAAACCGCATTTTTATAGGCCAGACAGAGCAAGCCTGATCAAGGCCACTCGCCCCTTCGAGCGCCTGAGCTTCGATTTTAAAGGGCCCCTCCCCTCCTCTGACTGCAACGTGTACTTCCTCAACATAATTGACGAGTACTCCCGTTTCCCGTTTGCCATCCCTTGCCCAGACATGACCAGTACCACGGTCATCAAATGTCTGAATGACCTCTTCGCCTTGTTCGGGTTCCCTAGCTATATACATAGCGACAGGGGCTCATCTTTCATGAGCGACGAACTCCGGCAGTACCTGCTCGCGAGAGGCATTGCTACGAGTAGGACCACCAGCTACAACCCCCGGGGGAACGGCCAGGTGGAAAGAGAGAACGCGACGGTTTGGAAGGCCGTCCTCTTAGCCTTAAAATCTAAGGGCCTTCCGACCTCTCGCTGGCAGGAGGTCCTCCCTGCGGCGCTCCACTCCATCCGGTCACTGCTTTGTACTGCCACTAATGCCACCCCTCATGAGCAAATGTTCGTTTTCCCCAGGAAGTCCACATCGGGAACCTCGCTACCGACATGGCTGACTTCTCCTGGGCCCATCCTACTGCGGAGGCACGTAAGGACCCATAAAATGGATCCCTGGTCGAGAGGGTGAACCTCCTACACGCCAACCCCCAGTATGCCTACGTGGCATACCCAGACGGGCGGGAGGACACGGTCTCCATACGAGACCTCGCACCCTCGGGTGCCCCTGAACTACCACCGTTATCCCCCACCACCCCTCCCAACCCAACCCCTGTAGACGGCATGCCGGAGTCCCAGGACCCTTCGTTGACCACCCAGACACCAGATTCGATGTTGGATACTGCACCGCCGCCGCCGCCACCACGACGATCAGGACGTCAGACAAGGCCTCCTGATAGACTTACCTACACGAACTTGTAGTACACTTCACCCCGCTGGACTCAATTTTAAACAAGGGGTGAATGTGGTAAACCACTGTTATTGCATATTGTTACCTCTGGTTGGCGCTGTGTACCAATGCATGCCTCAGCTGGCTCCGCCCACATGACCAGGTATAAAGGTGGGTGTTTCGGTTACCCACTTCCTTCTTGGAACCAGTCGTCCACGAGAGGCATGCTCTGTTCTTTAGTTAATAAAAGCCTTTTCATTACCTTCCTAATTCATCGCCTTTTATGGAGTAATTGATAAGCGTATCACCTTGTTAATGATGGACTGGTATTGGGGTATTGGTCGCACCATGTTAATGATGGCCTGTTATTGGACTACAGGTCTCACATTGTTAAAGATCGACTGTTTTTGGGTACTCGTCTCATCTTGATAATGATGGGCTGGTATTGGGTTACAGGTCTCACCTTGTTAATGATGGGCTGTTATTGGGGCACAGGTCTCATCATGTTAATGATGGGCTGCTATTGGGTTACTGGTCTCACCTTGTTAATGATGGGCTGGTATTGGGGTATTGGTCTCACCAAGTTAATGATGGGCTGGTATTGTGCTACAGATCTCACCATGTTAATAATGAGCTGGTATTGGCTTAGAGGTCTCACCTTGTTAATGATGGGCTTCTATTGAGGTACAGGTCTCATCTTGTTAAGAAATGGTTGGTATTGGGGTGCAGGTTCTACCATTTTAAAGCAGGGTAGTTTTTGGGTACTGGTCTCACCAAATAATGATGGGTTGGTATTGAGATACAGGTCTCACTTTGTTAATGATGGGCTGATATTGGGGTACAGGTCCCACCATTCTAATGATGGGCTGTTTTGGGGTACAGGTGTCACCTTGTTAATGATGGGCTGGTATTGGGGTACAGGTTTCACCATGTTCATGATGGGCTGGATTTGGTGTAATGATCTCAACTTGTTAATTATGGGCTTGTTTTGTGGTACAGGTCTCATCATGATAATGATGGGTAGGTATTGGGTACTGGTCTCACCATATAATGATGGGCTGTTATTGAGGTACTGGTCATACCATTTTAATGATGGGCTGGTATTGAGGTACTGGTCATACCATTTTAATGATGGGCTGGTATTGGGTTACAGATCTCATCTTGTTAATGATGGGCTGGTATTGGGGTATAGGTCTCACCATGTGAATGATTGGTTGGTATTGGGATACTGATCTCACCTTGTTAATGATGAGCTGGTATTGAGGTACAGGTCACACCTTGTTAATGATGGGCTGCTATAGGGGTACAGGTTTCAACATGATAATGACGGGCTGGTATTGGGGTACAGGTCTCACCTTGTTAATGATGGGATGGTATTTGGGTACAGGTCTCACCATGTGAATGATGGGTTGGTATTGGGTTACAGGTCTCATCTTGTTCATGATTGGCTGGTATTGGGTTAGAGGTCCCATCACGTTAATGATGGGAATGTATTGGGGTACACGTCTCACCTTTTTAATGATGGGCTGATATTGGGGTACTGGTCTCACCATGTTAATAATGGGCTGCTATTGGGTACTGGTCTCACCATGTAATGGTGGGCTGGTATTGGGGTACAGGTCTCCTCATGATAATGATGGGTAGGTATTGAGGTACATATCCTGCCATGTCAATGATGGGCTGGTATTCGGGTACTGGTCTCACGATGTAATGATGGGCTTGTATTGGGGTACTGGTTGCACCATGTTAATGATGGGCTGGTATTGTGGTACAGGTTTCACATTGTTTATGATGGGCTGTTTTGGGGTACTGGTCTCACCAAGTAATGATGGGCAGGTATTGTGGCACTGGGCTCACCATGTTCATGATGGGCTGGAATTGGTGTACTAGTGTCACCTTCTTAATGATGGGCTGGTATTTGGGTACAGGTCTCATCATGATAATGATGGGCAGGTATTGGGGTATAGGTCTCACCTTGTTCATGATGGGCTGGTATTGGGGTACAGGTCTCACCATGCAATCATGGGCTGGTATTGAGGTGCTGGTCGCAAAATGGTAATGTTGGACTGGTATTGGTGTACAGGTCTCACCTTGTTAATTATGGGCTGGTATTGGGGTACAGGTCTCACCATGCAATCATGGGCTGGTATTGAGGTGCTGGTCGCAAAATGTTAATGTTGGACTGGTATTGGTGTACAGGTCTCACCTTGTTAATTATGGGCTGGTATTGGGTTACAGGTCTCACCTTGTTAATGATTGTCTGGTATTGGGGTACAGGTCTCACCACGTTAATGTTGGGCTCATGTTGGGGTACATGTCTCACCTTTTTACTGATGGGCTAGTATTGGGGTACAGGTCTCACCATGTGATTGATGGGCTGTTATTGGGGTACAGATTTCACCTTGTTAAGGATGGGCTGGTATTTAGGTACTGGTCACACCATGTTAATGATGGGCTAGTATTGGCGTACAGGTCTCACCTTGTTAATGTTAGGCTTGTATTGGGGTACAGGTCTCACCATGTTAATGATGTGTTGGTATTGGGGTACAGATCTTACCATGTTAATAATGGCCTGGTATCGGGGTACATGACTCATCTTGTTAATGATGGACTGGTAGTGGGGTATTGGCCGCAAAATGTTAATGATGGTTTGGTATTGGACTACAGGTCTCACATTGTTAATGATGGACTGTTTTTGGGTACTCGTCTCATCATGTTAATGATGGGCTGCTATTGGGGTACTGGGCTCACCTTGTTAATGATGGGCTTGTACTGGGGTATAGGTTTCACCAAGGTAATGATGGGCTGGTATTGTCGTACAAGTCTCACCATGTTAATAATGAGCTGGTATTGGGGTAGATGTCTCACCTTGTTAATGATGGGGTTTTTATTGAGGTACATGTCTCATCTTGTTACGAATGGGTTGGTATTGGGGTACAGGTTCTACCATTTTAATGAAGGGTTGTTTTTGGATACTGGTCTTAACAATTAATGATGGGCTTGTATTGGGATACAGGTCTCACCTTGCTAATGATGGGCTGATATTGGGGTACAGGTCCCAACATGCTAATGATGGGCTGTTTTTGGGTACAGGTCTCACCAAGTAATGATGGGCTGGTATTGGGGTACAGGTATCACCTTGTTAATGATGGGCTGCTATTGGGGTACAGGTATCACCTTGTTAATGATGGGTTGGTATTGGGGTACTGGTCGCACCATGTTAAGGAAGGGCTGGTATTGGGGTACAGGTCTCACCATGTGAATGATGGGCTTGTATTGGGGTACAGATCTCACCTTGTTAATGATGTGCTGGCATTGGGGTACAGGCCTCACCTTGTTAATGATGGGCTGTTTTGGGGTACTGGACTCACCAAGTAATGATGGGCTGGTATTGGGGTGCAGGTCTCACCTTATTAATGATGGGCTGGTATTTGGGTACAGGTTTCACCATGATAATGATGGGCAGGTATTGGGGTACACGTCTCACCTTGTTAATGATGGGCTGTTATTGGGGTACAGGTCTCACCATGTTAATAATGGGCTAGTTTTGGGTACAGGTCTCACCTTGTTAATGATGGGCTGTTATTGGGATACTGGTCACACTATGTTAAGGAAGAGCTTGTATTGTGGTACAGGTCTCACCATGTGAATGATGGGCTGGTATTGGGTTACAGTTCTCACCTTGTTAATGAATGGCTGGTATTGGGGTACATGTCTCACCATTTTAATGATGGGCTCGTATTGGGGTACATGTCTCACCTTTTTAATGATGGGTTGGTAATGCGGTACTGGCCTCACTATGTTAATAATGGGCTGGTATTGGGTACTGGTCTCACCATGTAATCATGGGCTGGTATTGGGGTACTGGTCGTGCCATGTTAACGATGTGCTGGTATTGGGGTACAGGTCTCACCCTGTTAATGATGGGCTGGTATTGGGGTACTGGTCTCACTATGTTAATAATGGGCTGGTATTGGGAACTGGTCTCACCATGTAATCATGGGCTGATATTGGGGTACTGGTCGCACCATGTTAATGTTGGGCTGGTATTGGGTACAGGTCTCACGATGTAATGATGGGCTTGTATTGGGGTACTGGTTGCACCATGTTAATGATGGGCTGGTATTGTGGTACAGGTTTCACATTGTTTATGATGGGCTGGAATTGTGGTACTGGTCTCACCATGTTCATGATGGGCTGGAATTGGTGTACTGGTCTCACCTTTTCACTGATGGGCTGCTATTGGGGTACAGGTCTCCCCATGTGATTGATGGGCTGGTATTGGGGTACAGATCTCACCTTGTTAAGGATGGGCTGGTATTGGGGTACTGGTCACACCATGTTAATGATGGGCTAGTATTGGCGTACAGGTCTAACCTTGTTAATGTTAGGCTTGTATTGGGGTACAGGTCTCACCATGTTAATGATGTGTTGGTATTGGGGTACAGATCTTACCATGTTAATAATGGCCTGGTATCGGGGTACATGACTCACCTTGTTAATGATGGACTGGTATTGGCGTACAGGTCTAACCTTGTTAATGTTAGGCTGGTCTTGGGTTACAAGTCTCACCTTGTTAATGATGGGCTGGTATTGGGGTACAGGTCTCATCATGTTAATGATGGGCTGCTATTGGGGTACTGGTCTCACCTTGTTAATGATGGGCTCGTACTGGGGTATAGGTTTCACCAAGGTAATGATGGGCTGGTATTGTGGTACAGGTCTCACCATGTTAATAATGAGCTGGTGTTGGGGTAGATGTCTCACCTTGTTAATGATGGGCTTCTATTGAGGTACATGTCTCATCTTGTTAAGAATGAGTTGGTATTGGGTTACAGGTTTTACCATTTTAATGAAGGGGTGTTTTTGGATACTGGTCTCAACAATTAATGATGGGCTGGTATTTGGATACAGGTCTCACTTTGTTAATGATGGGCTGGTATTTGGGTACAGGTTTCACCATGATAATGATGGGCAAGTATTGGGGTACACGTCTCACCTAGTTAATGATGGGCTGTTATTGGGGTACAGGTCTCACCATGTTAATAATGGGCTTGTAGTACATAAGAAATAGAAGCAGGAGTAGGCCAATCGGCCCCTCGAGCCTGCTCCACCATTCAATAAGATCATGGCTGATCTGATCCTAATCTCAAATCTTCTATCACTCTGCATCCACCCGAACCCATGTGATCTCCCGGGAGAGGCGAAAAACCAGATAAAGACCCAATGGCCAATTTGGGAGAAAAAAATCTGGGAAATTCCTCTCCGACCCATCTAGGCGATCGAAATTCTTCCAGGAGATCACTCTGTCCCTATATTTTCTACAGTACTTACCTTCTGTAAATGCGATCTCCACCCCAGCCAGGAACAGGAATAAAACCATCTCCTGAAATCTAACACAGAATTAGAACACAGTAGGAGCAGAACAAGGCTACACGGTGATGCGCTATCAATTCTAATAAAAGGCTGGGCAGAGTTCAGAACGACAGGCTTTTATTAACTACTGAATTGCACTTCAGACAGATCAGGACTATGCCTCTAGTGGACGACCGAATGCCAGGAGCTGCCATGCGGCCGCTCTTATACTCGGTAGCCCAGGGGCGGAGTCAGCTGAGGCATAGTCAGGCACAACAGTGAAACAAGAGTGAACGACAACAACAACAACAGTGAACACAGTGAACTACAGTGGTTTACCACATTCACCCCTCATTTAAAATTAAGTCCGGCGGGGTGAAGTGTATCAAAAGTTCGAGTAGGCGAGTCTGTCGGGCGGCCTCGTTTGCCGTCGAGATCTTCGTGGCGACGGTTGCGATGGTACAGCTTCCCACGACACGTCTTGAGCGGGGTCCAGCACCGGCGTATCGTCCCCTTTGGTGTTGGGTGGGCGAGTGGGCTCCGGCTGGTCCTGGGGGCGCGGCATGCCGTCTACTGGGGTGGAATGGACAGGGGTGAGAATTGGGTCTACTGAATTTTGGGCCGTGTCGGAGGGGGTCGTGGTGGGGGGCAATGGTGGCGGGTCAGTGGACCCCGAGGGTGCCAGATCTCTAATGGAGACTGTATCCTCCCGCCCGTCCGGGTATGCCACGTAGGCGTACTGGGGGTTGGCATGGAGGAGGTGAACCTTCTCTACCAGGGGAGCCATTTTGTGGGACCTTACATGCTTCCTCAGCAGGACGGGCCCTGGGGACGTCAGCCAGTGTGGTAGTGAGTTACCGGATGTGGACCTCCGGGGAAAAACAAACATTCGCTCATGGGGGGTTGCGTTGGTGGCTGTACACAGCAGTGACCGGATGGAGTGGAGCGCATCGGGTAGGACATCCTGCCAACGGGAGGTCGGAAGGCCCCTAGATTTTAAGGCTAGGAGGGCCGCCTTCCAGACCGTCGCGTTCTCTCTTTCAACCTGTCCGTTCACCCGGGGGTTGTAGCTGGTGGTCCGGCTTGAGGCAATACCTCTCATGAGCAGGTACTGACGGAGTTCGTCGCTCATGAAGGACGAGCCCCGGTCGCTATGAATATAGCTGGGAAAACCGAACAGAGCAAAGAGGTTGTGCAGGCATTTAATGACCGTAGCGGTGGTCATGTCCGGGCAGGGGATGGCAAAAGGGAAACGGGAGTACTCATCAACTATGTTGAGGAAGTACACATTGCGGTCAGAGGAGGGGAGGGGCCCTTTAAAGTCGATACTCAGGCGCTCAAAAGGGCGGGTGGCCTTGATCAGGTTTGCTCTGTCAGGCCTATAGAAGCGCGGCTTGCACTCTGCACAGACTGGGCAGCTCCTGGTCATGGTCCTGACCTCCTCGATGGAGTAAGGCAGGTTGCGGCCCTTAATGAAATGGAAGAACCTGGTGAACCCCGGGTGGCAGAGGTCGTTGTGGAGGCCCCGTAGTCTATCGATCTGCGCGGTGGCGCATGTGCCTCGCGATAGAGCGTCTGAGGGCTCGTTGAGTTTCCCTGGCCGGTACAAGATGTCGTAATTGTAGGTGGAAAGTTCGATTCTCCACCTCAAAATCTTGCCATTTTTGATTTTACCCCTATGCTTGTTGTTGAACATGAAAGCAACTGAACGCTGGTCAGTAAGCAGGGTAAATCGTTTTCCAGCCAGGTAGTGCCGCCAGTGGCGCACCGCCTCCACAATGGCCTGGGCCTCTTTTTCCACAGAGGAGTGTCTGAGTTCGGAGCCCTGGAGGGTTCGTGAAAAGAAGGCCACGGGTCTTCCCGCCTGGTTAAGGGTAGCGGCCAGGGCAAAGTCGGATGCATCGCTCTCCACCTGGAAGGGGATGGACTCGTCTACCGAGTGCATGGTGGCCTTGGCAATGTCATCTTTTATACGGTGAAAGGCTAAGCGGGCCTCCGCCGTCAGGGGGAAGGAAGTGGACTTGATAAGTGGACGGGCTTTGTCCGCATAATGAGGGACCCACTGGGCGTAATAGGAAAAGAAGTCCAGGCACCTTTTGAGGGCCTTGAGACAGTGGGGCAGGGGAAGTTCCATCAACGGGCGCATCCGGTCAGGGTCAGGACTGATGACTCCGTGTTTCACCACGCAACCAAGGATAGCGAGGCGGGCTGTGCGGAATATGCACTTTTCCTTGTTGTACGTGAGGTTTAGGAGTTGGGCCGTGCGGAGGAACTTATCAAGATTGGCGTCATGGTCCTGCAGGTCATGGCCGCAGGTGGTCACGTTGTCCAGGTAGGGAAACGTGGCCTGTAACGCATTCTCGTCGACCATCCGGTCCATCTCCCTCTGGAAGACGGAGACACCGTTGGTGACGCCAAAAGGAACCCTGAGGAAGTGGAAAAGGCGGCCGTTTGCCTCGAAAGCTGTGTACTGGCGGTCCTCAGGGCGGATAGGGATTTGGTGGTATGCTGCCTTGAGGTCAATGGTCGAGAAAACGAGGTATTGCGCTATCTTATTAACCATGTCGGCTATGCGGGGGAGGGGGTATGCGTCCAACTGGGTGTACTTGTTGATAGTCTGGCTGTAGTCGATGACTAGGCGCTGCTTGTTGCCAGTCTTAATGACTACCACCTGGGCTCGCCAGGGGCTGGTACTATCCTCAATAATCCCCTCTTTCAGGAGCCGCGTCACCTCAGATCTTATGAAGGATCTGTCCCCGGTGCTGTATCGCCTGCTCTTTGTGGCGATAGGCTTGCAGTCGCGGGTGAGGTTGGCGAACAGGGGGGGGGGGTGATTTTGAGGGTGGAGAGACTACAGGTGGGGCGCGGCGGGCAATTTAAAAACTGCTGGTTGCAGACAGTGAGCGGGGGAAGAGGTCCACCGTATGTCAAGGTGACACTCTTAAAGTGACAATGAAAGTCCAACCCCAGTAGAATGGCAGTGCAGAGATGTGGCAGGACGAATAGCTTTACATTTTTATATACGGAGCCCTTCACCGAGAGGGTCACTACGCAGTAGCCGCCGACGTCTGCTGAGTGGGATTTCGAGGCCATGGAGATCCGATGGCGCGTTGGCCGGACCGAGAGGGAATAGCGCCGTACTGTATCAGGGTGTATGAAGCTCTCCGTGCTCCCGGAATCAAAAAGGCAAGTTGTGGCGCGGCCATTTACCTGGATGTCCATCGTGGACCTGGCTAGCTGATGGGGTCTGGATTGATCCAGCGTGATGGAGGCCGCTGTGGAGTCGGTAGCGTCGCTGTAGAACCCCGGTGAGGCGGCGGTGGGTGAGTCGGGGGCCCGTTGGCAGAATGGCGGACAAGATGGCGGCGTCGGAGAGGAAGGACAAAATGGCGGCGCCCATGACGATCCCGATCCCCACGAGGCTGGAGGGAGGCAAGATGGCCGCTCCCACGAATCGCACACGGCGCTGCTGGAGGTAGGGGTCTTCTGACTTCTGCAGACGCCAGCGTAGTGTCCCTTCTTACCGCAGGCAGAGCAGACCGTGTTTTTCGCCGGGCAGCGCGCCCTGGGGTGTTTGGTTTGGCCACAGAAATAACATTTCTGGCTCGGGCGGGACATCGCTGCAGCAGTTGAGGCCAGGGCCCGTGGCGGCGCCGCGTCCCAAGGTGGCGGCGGCTGCGGCATCCATGAGGCGGCCGCGCGGTCCGGGGAGTAGGCCTCCATGTTCCGGTGGGCTACGTCCAACGAGAGGGTGAGTGAAATCGCCTTCTTCAGGTCGAGCTCGCTACTTTCCAGCAGTCGCTGCCGTGTGTGAGTGGACCTGAGGCCCGCCACGAGGGCGTCCCGGATGAGCTCCTCCGTATGTTCCGTGGCTGTTACTTGCTTGCATTCGCAGGCTCGGCCGAGTTCCTTCAGCGCCCGTATGTATGCTTCTGTGGGTTCCCCGGGCTGTTGTTTGCGAGACCCCAGGAGATGTCTTGCGTAAACATAGTTGACCGGGCGTGCGTATTGCTCCTTCAAGATGTCGATAGCCCCCTGGTAGCTCGTAGCATCCCGGATAAGGGCAAAAGCTCGGTGGTTTACTTTAGAGTTCAGCACCCTGAGCTTGTCGGCATCGGCGGCGATGGTCTCGCCGGATGCAGTCAGAAAGGACTCAAAACAGTGCGGCCAGTGCGAGAACTTAGCAGTCGAGTCCGGTTCTTGCGGGTCGAGTTCCAGGCACTTGATCTTAAGAATCTGCAGCATCGTTTTTTTTTTTTTTTTCAGTAGTTAATAAAATTGATGCGCTATCAATTCTAATAAAAGCCTGAGCAGAGTTCAGAACGACAGGCTTTTATTAACTACTGAATTGCACTTCAGACAGATCAGGACTATGCCTCTAGTGGACGACCGAATGCCAGGAGCTGCCATGCGGCCGCTCTTATACTCGGTAGCCCAGGGGCGGAGTCAGCTGAGGCATATTCAGGCACAACAGTGAAACAAGAGTGAACGACAACAACAACAACAACAACAGTGAACACAGTGAACTACAGTGGTTTACCACACATGGCCCCTGGGCCCGCTCCACTACCCACAGGGCCATGACCATTCCGAACCCAGACTCATGTCCAATTTCCTGCCCACTCCCCGTAACCCTTAATTCCCTTTACTTCTAGGAAACTATCTATTTCTGTTTTAAATTTATTTAATGATGTAGCTTCCACAGCTTTCTGGGGCAGCAAATTCCACAAACCTACCACCCTCTGAGTGAAGAACTTTCTCCTCATCTCAGTTTTGAATGAGCAGCCCCTTATTTTAAGATTATGCCCCCTAGTTCTAGTTTCACCCATCATTGGGAACATCCTCACCGCATCCACCCGATCAAGCCCCTTCACAATCTTATATGTTGCAATAAGATCGCCTCTCATTCTTCTGAACTCCAATGAGTAGAGTCCCAATCTACTCAACCTCTCCTCATATGACCACCCCCTCATCCCCGGGATTAACCGAGTGAACCTTCTTTGTACTGACTCGAGAGCAAGTATGTCTTTTCTTAAGTATGGACACCAAAACTGTATGCAGTATTCCAGGTGCGGTCTCACCAATACCTTGTACAACTGCAGCAATACCTCCCTGTTTTTATATTCCATCCCCCTAGCAATAAAAGCCAACATTCCATTGGCCTTCTTAATCACTTGCTGCACCTGCATACTAACTTTTTGAGTTTCGTGCACCAGGACCCCCAGATCCCTTTGTACTACAGTACTTTCCAGTTTCTTGCCATTAAGATAATAACTTGCTCTATGATTTTTCCTGCCAAAGTGCATAACCTCACACTTTCCAGTATTGTATTCCATCTGCTAAATCTCTGCCCACTTACTTAGCCTGTCTATGTCCCTTTGCAGGTTTTTTATGTCCTCCTCACTCACTACTTTCCGTCCCATCTTTGTATCATCTGCAAACTTTGATATGTTACACTCGGTCCCCTCCTCCAAATCGTTAATATAGATTGTAAAGAGTTGGGGACCCAGCACTGACCCCTGCGGAACACCACTAGTTACTGGTTGCCAATCTGAGAACGAACCATTTATCCCAACTCTCTGCTTTCTGTTAGAGAGCCAATCCTCCACCCACGCCAGAATATTACCCCCAATCCCGTGATTTTTTATCTTGAGCAATAATCTTTTGTGTGGCACCTTGTCAAATGCCTTTTGGAAGTCTAAATACACTACGTCCACTGGTTCCCCTTTATCCACCCTGTATGTTACTTCCTCAAAAAACTCAAGCAAATTTGTCAAACATGACTTCCCCTTCATGAAACCATGCTGAGTTTGTCCTATTAAATTATGTTTATCCAAATGTCCCGTTACTGTCTCCTTAATAATGGACTCTAACATTTTACCAACCACAGATGTTAGGCTAACAGGTCTATAGTTTCCAGCCTTCTGCCTACTACCCTTTTTAAATAAGGGTGTTACATTAGCAGTTTTCCAATCTGCCGGGACCTTTGCTGAGTCCAGTTTTGGAAAATTATTACCAATGCATCCACAATCCCTACCGCTACTTCCCTCAAGACCCTAGGATGCAAGCCATCAGGTCCAGGGGATTTATCCGCCTTGAGTCCCATTATTTTACCAAGTACCACTTCCTTAGTGATTTTAATCGTATTTAGTTCCTCCCCCCCTAGAGCCCCCTGTTTGTCCAGTGTTGGGATATTCTTAGTGTCCTCTACTGTAAAGACTGATACAAAATAATTGTTCAGTGTTTTTGCCATCTCCATGTTTCCCACCATTAATTTCCCGGTCTCATCCTCTAAGGGACCAACATTTACTTTAGCCACCCTTTTTCTTTTTATATAACTATAGAAACTTTTACTGTCTGTTTTTATATTTTTTGCTAATTTACTTTCATAATCTATCTTCCCTTTCTTAATCAATCTTTTAGTTATTTTTTGCTGTCTTTTAAAGACTTCCCAATCTTCCATCCTCCCACTAGATTTGGCTACCTTATATGCCCTTGTTTTTAGTCGGATACTATCCTTAATTACTTTACTTTGCCACGGATGGCTATCTTTTCTTTTACACCCTTTTTTCCTCAGTGGAATATATATTTTTTGGAAGTTGTAAAATAACTCCTTAAATGTACACCACTGGTCATGTGCCGTCTTACCCTTTAATCTATTTTCCCAGTCCACTCTAATTAATTCCGCTCTCATACCTTCATAGTCTCCTTTATTCAAGCTCAGCACGCTTGTTTGAGGTCCAACCTTCTCACCCTCTAATTGAATATGGAACTCAACCATGTTATGGTCACTCATTCCAAGGGGATCCTTTACTAGGACATTTTAATTAATCCTGTCTCATTACACAGGACCAAATCTAAGGTTGCTTGCCCCCTGGTCGGTTCAGTTACATACTGCTCAAGAAACCCATCCCTAATACACTCAATGAACTCATCCAGGGAGGACAGGCAGGAAGGGAGAGGAGGTGGGGTGGCTATGTTAATAAAGGAAGGAATCACTATAATACAGAGAAATGATATTGGGTCAAAGGAGCACGATAGTGAAACAGTTTGGGTGGAGGTAAGGAATAATAAGGGGAAAAAAACACTAGTGGGTGTAGTCTATAGGCCTCCGAACAGTTGCAACTCTGTTGGACGGAGTATTAATCAGGAAATAGTTGAGGCTTGTAATAAGGGAACAGCTATAATTATGGGGGATTTTAATTATCATATTAACTGGACAAATCAAATTGGGCAGAGCAGCCTTGAGGAAGAGTTCATTGAGTGTATTAGGGATGGGTTTCTTGAGCAGTATGTAACTGAACCGACCAGGGGGCAAGCAACCTTAGATTTGGTCCTGTGTAATGAGACAGGATTAATTAAAAATGTCCTAGTAAAGGATCCCCTTGGAATGAGTGACCATAACATGGTTGAGTTCCATATTCAATTAGAGGGTAAGAAGGTTGGATCTCAAACAAGCGTGCTGAGCTTGAATAAAGGAGACTATGAAGGTATGAGAGCGGAATTAATGAGAGTGGACTGGGAAAATAGATTAAAGGGTAAGACGGTACATGACCAGTGGTGTACATTTAAGGAGTTATTTTACAACTTCCAAAAAAAATATATTCCACTGAGGAAAAAAGGGTGTAAAAGAAAAGATAGCCATCCGTGGCAAAGTAAAGTAATTAAGGATAGTATCCGACTAAAAACAAGGGCATATAAGGTAGCCAAATCTAGTGGGAGGATGGAAGATTGGGAAGTCTTTAAAAGACAGCAAAAAATAACAAAAAGATTGATTAAGAAAGGGAAGATAGATTATGAAAGTAAATTAGCAAAAAATATAAAAACAGACAGTAAAAGTTTCTATAGTTATATAAAAAGAAAAAGGGTGGCTAAAGTAAATGTTGGTCCCTTAGAGGATGAGACCGGGAAATTAATGGTGGGAAACATGGAGATGGCAAAAACACTGAACAATTATTTTGTATCAGTCTTTACAGTAGAGGACACTAAGAATATCCCAACACTGGACAAACAGGGGGCTCTAGGGGGGGAGGAACTAAATACGATTAAAATCACTAAGGAAGTGGTACTTGGTAAAATAATGGGACTCAAGGCGGATAAATCCCCTGGACCTGATGGCTTGCATCCTAGGGTCTTGAGGGAAGTAGCGGTAGGGATTGTGGATGCATTGGTAATAATTTTCCAAAACTCCCTGGACTCGGCAAAGGTCCCGGCAGATTGGAAAACTGCTAATGTAACACCATTATTTAAAAAGGGTAGTAGGCAGAAGGCTGGAAACTATAGACCTGTTAGCCTAACATCTGTGGTTGGTAAAATGTTAGAGTCCATTATTAAGGAGACAGTAACGGGACATTTGGATAAACACAATTTAATAGGGCAAACTCAGCATGGTTTCATGAAGGGGAAGTCATGTTTGACAAATTTGCTTGAGTTTTTTGAGGAAGTAACATACAGGGTGGATAAAGGGGAACCAGTGGACGTAGTGTATTTAGACTTCCAAAAGGCATTTGACAAGGTGCCACACAAAAGATTATTGCTCAAGATAAAAAATCACGGGATTGGGGGTAATATTCTGGCATGGGTGGAGGATTGGCTCTCTAACAGAAAGCAGAGAGTTGGGATAAATGGTTCGTTCTCAGATTGGCAACCAGTAACTAGTGGTGTTCCGCAGGGGTCAGTGCTGGGTCCCCAACTCTTTACAATCTATATTAACGATTTGGAGGAGGGGACCGAGTGTAACATATCAAAGTTTGCAGATGATGCAAAGATGGGACGGAAAGTAGTGAGTGAGGAGGACATAAAAAACCTGCAAAGGGACATAGACAGGCTAAGTAAGTGGGCAGAGATTTGGCAGATGGAATACAATACTGGAAAGTGTGAGGTTATGCACTTTGGCAGGAAAAATCATAGAGCAAGTTATTATCTTAATGGCAAGAAACTGGAAAGTACTGTAGTACAAAGGGATCTGGGGGTCCTGGTGCACGAAACTCAAAAAGTTAGTATGCAGGTGCAGCAAGTGATCAAGAAGGCCAATGGAATGTTGGCTTTTATTGCTAGGGGGTTGGAATATAAAAACAGGGAGGTATTGCTGCAGTTGTACAAGGCATTGGTGAGGCCGCACCTGGAATACTGCATACAGTTTTGGTGTCCATACTTAAGAAAAGACATACTTGCTCTCGAGTCAGTACAAAGAAGGTTCACTCGGTTAATCCCGGGGATGAGGGGGTGGTCATATGAGGAGAGGTTGAGTAGATTGGGACTCTACTCATTGGAGTTCAGAAGAATGAGAGGCGATCTTATTGAAACATGTAAGATTGTGAAGGGGCTTGATCGGGTGGATGCGGTGAGGATGTTCCCAATGATGGGTGAAACTAGAACTAGGGGGCATAATCTTAAAATAAGGGGCTGCTCATTCAAAACTGAGATGAGGAGAAAGTTCTTCACTCAGAGGGTGGTAGGTTTGTGGAATTTGCTGCCCCAGAAAGCTGTGGAAGCTACATCATTAAATAAATTTAAAACAGAAATAGATAGTTTCCTAGAAGTAAAGGGAATAAAGGGTTACGGGGAGCGGGCAGGAAATTGGACATGAGTCTGGGTTCGGAATGGTCATGGCCCTGTGGGTAGTGGAGCGGGCCCAGGGGCCGTGTAGCCTTGTTCTGCTCCTACTGTGTTCTAATTCTGTTAGATTTCAGGAGATGGTTTTATTCCTGTTCCTGGCTGGGGTGGAGATCGCCTTTACAGAAGGTAAGTACTGTAGAAAATATAGGGACAGAGTGATCTCCTGGAAGAATTTCGATCGCCTAGATGGGTCGGAGAGGAATTTCCCAGATTTTGTTCTCCCAAATTGGCCATTGGGTCTTTATCTGGTTTTTCGCCTCTCCCGGGAGATCACATGGGTTCGGGTGGATGCAGAGTGATAGAAGATTTGAGGTTAGGATCAGATCAGCCATGATCTTATTGAATGGTGGAGCAGGCTCGAGGGGCCGATTGGCCTACTCCTGCTCCTATTTCTTATGTTCTTATGTTCTTATCCTCAAGGCTGCTCTGCCCAATTTGATTTGTCCAGTTAATATGATAATTAAAATCCCCCATAATTATAGCTGTTCCCTTATTACAAGCCTCAACTATTTCCTGATTAATACTCCGTCCAACAGAGTTGCAACTGTTCGGAGGCCTATAGACTACACCCACTAGTGTTTTTTTCCCCTTATTATTCCTTATCTCCACCCAAACTGTTTCACTATCCTGCTCCTTTGACCCAATATCATTTCTCTGTATTATAGTGATTCCTTCCTTTATTAACATAGCCACCCCACCTCCTCTCCCTTCCTGCCTGTCCTTCCTGATTGTTAAATAACCTGGTATGTTTTATTCCCAGTCATGGTCACCCTGCAGCCATGTTTCTGTAATGGCCACAAGATCATACCCATATGTCATTATTTGTGCCGTTAACTCATTCATTTTGTTACGAATGCTACGTGCATTCAGATAAAGAACTTTCAAATATGTTTTGTAACACTTAGTTCCTGTTTTTTCCCTTTTTAGTACTTTACCTTTTACTCCATACCTTCTGTCCCTTCCTGACACATTCTGTTTTTTAATTCCCCCACTGCTACCTAAGTCTATGACCTTCTCTGTTGTCATTTCTATTATTTGCTCTCTAGAAACCTCCCCCCCACTAATTAGTTTAAAGCCCTCTCTACAGCCCTAGTTATATAATTCGCCAGGACTCTAGTCCCAGCACTGGCCAAGTGGAGTCCGTCCCAACAGAACAGCTCCCTCCTGTCCCAGTACTGGTGCCAGTGTCCCAAGAAGCAAAACCCATTTCTCCCACACCAGTCTTTGAGCCACGCATTTAACTCTTTAATTTTATTTATCCTAGCCAAATTCACTCGTGGCTCAGGTAATAACCCAAAGATTATTACCCTTGAGGTTCTGTTTTTTAATTTGACCCCTAGCTGCTCATACTCCTTTAACAGAACCGTCTTCATTGTCCTATCTACGTCGTTTGTACCAACATGGACCACGACAACTGGATCCTCCCCCTCCCACTCCAAGTTTCTTTCCAGCCCAGAAGAGATGTCCTTAACCCTGGCACCAGGCAGGCAACACAGCCTTCGGGACTCCCGCTCTTGACTGCAGAGAACCCTATCTATCCCCCTAATGATACTATCCCCTACCACTACAACATTTCTTTTTACTCCCTCCACTTGAATGGCCCCCTGTACCACGGTGCTGTGGCCAGGTTGCTCATCCTCCCTGCAGTCCCCGCTCCCGCCCTCACAGGGAGTAAGAACCTCGATCCTGCTGGACAAGAACAAGGGCTGCGGCTCCTTCAACACTTCCTCCTGGATCCCTGTACCTGCCTCACTCGTAGTCACACCGTCCTGTCCCTGACCACGGACTACATCTGCAGTAATTAACTTCATAGGTGTGACCATCTCCTGAAACATAGAGTCCAGGAACTTCTCCCCCTCCCTGATGTGTCGCAGTGTCTGAAGCTCGGTCTCAAGCTCCATAACATGGAACTTGAGTTCCTCTAGCAGCAAACACTTGTCGCAGATGTAATCACCGTGAGCCTCAATGGGGTTCACCGGCTCCCACATCTCGCAACAGTAACACATCACCTGCTCCATTCTATATAATTAATTTAATTTCTTCTTATTAGTTATGAAAACCCTGCCCGGATATATATGATAATACCACACCACTATTCAATAGGACCTACCAACTTAAAGGTATAAAAGAGAAGAGAAGGAAGAAAACCAACCAACCAGCTGATCACCAACCTCCTCCTTGAATACTGTCTGTGTAGCCTGTTTGGTTGACTCGTCTCGTTGCTCCTCCTACGCAGTGCTGTCTAAGCCTGGGAGTGGGGAACAAAACAGAGCAAAAAACACACCCTCACCTCCCACTTATCCGAACTCTCCCACTTAGCAAAACTCCAACAGCAGTCAATGCACAAAGCACTCCGTGCACTGCACTAGCCCCTCCCCTTTTATACCCGGATTCTACTTCCTGTTTAAACTGCCCAAGATTTTAAAAAACCCTTAAAAAATTAAACTTACTTCAAATTGGGTACTGGTCTCACCTTGTTAATGATGGGCTGGTATTGGGGTACTGGTCACACCATTTTAAGGAAGGGCTGGTATTGTGGTACAGGACTCACCATGTGAATGATGGCCTGGTATTGGGTTACAGTTCTCACCTTGTTAATGAATGGCTGGTATTGGGGTACAGGCCTCACCATTTTAATGATTGGCTCGTATTGGGGTACATGTCTCACCTTTTTAATGATGGGTTGGTATTGCGGTACTGGTCTCACTATGTTAATAATGGGCTGGTATTGGGTACTGGTTTCACCATGTTATCATGGGCTGGTATTGGGGTACTGGTCGCACCATGTTAATGATGTGCTGGTATTGGGGTACAGCTCTCACCTTGTTCATGATGGGCTGGTATTGGGGTACAGGTCTAAGCATGTAATCATAGGCTGGTATTGAGGTACTGGTCGCACCATGTTAATGTTGGGCTGGTATTGGGGTACAGGTCTCACCTTGTTAATGACAGGCTGGTATTGTGATACAGGTTTCACCTTTTTTGTGATGGGCTGTTTTGGGGTACTGGTCTCATCAATTAATGATGGGCTGGTATTCGGGTACTGGTCTCACCATGATCATGATGGGCTGGAATTGGTGCACAGGTCTCACCTTCTTAATGATGGGTTGATATTTGGGTACAGGTCTCATTATGATAATGATGGGTAGGTGTTGGGGTACATGTGTCATCTTGTTAATGAAGAGCTGCTATTGGGGCACTTGTCTCACCTTGTTAATGATGGGCTGCTCTTGGGGTACTGGTCTCACCTTGTAAAGTAGAGCTGGTATTGGGGTACAGGTCTCATCATGTTAATGATGGGCTGCTCTTGGGGTACTGGTCTTACCTTGTAAAGTAGAGCTGGTATTGGGGTATAGGTCTCACCATGTCAATGATGGGCTGGTATTGGGGTACTGGTCTCATCTTGTTAATGAGTTGGTATTGGGGTAGAGGTCTCACCTTGTTAATGATGGTCTGGTATTGGGGTACATGTCTCACCTTGTTAATGATGGACTGGTATTGGGGTACAGGTCTCACCTTGTTAATGATGGGCTGGTATTGGGGTACATGTCTCACCATGTGAATGATGGGCTGGTATTGGGGTACAGGTCTCACATTGTTAATGTTGGGCTGGTATTGGGGTACATGTCTTACCATGTGAATGATGGGCTGGTGCTGGGGTACTTGTCTCACCATGTGAATGATGGGCTGGTATTGGGGTACAGGTCTCACCATGTTCATGATGGGCTGGTATTGGTGTACAGGTCTCACCATGTTCATGATGGGCTGGTATTGGTGTACTGGTCTCACCATGTTAATGATAGGTTGGCATTGGGGTTCAGGTCTCATCATGTTAATGATGGGCTGCTCTTGCGGTACGGGTCTCACCTTGTAAAGTAGAGCTGGTATTGGAGTACAGGTCTCACCATGTCAATGATGTGCTGGTATTGGGGTACTGGTCACATCTTGTTAATGAGTTGGCATTGGGGTAGAGGTCTCACCTTGTTAATGATGGGTTTTTATTGAGGTACAGGTCTCATCTTGTTAAGAATGGGTTGGTATTGGGGTACAGGTACTACCATGCTAATGATGGGCTGTTTTTGGGTACGGGTCTCATCAAGTAATGATGGGCTGGTATTGGGATACAGGTCTCACCTAATTAATGATGGGCTGCTATTGGGGTACTTGTCTCACCATGTAATGATGGGCTGGTATTGGGGTACTGGTCGCACCATGTTAAGGACGGCTGGTATTGGGGTACAGGTCTCACCATGTGAATGATGGGCTGGTATTGGTGTACAGATCTCACCTTGTTAATGATGGGCTGGCATTAGGGTACAGGCTTCACTTTGTTAATGATGGGCTGTTATTGTGGTAAAGGTCTCAACATGTTAAAAATGGGCTGGTATTGGATACTGGTCTCAAAATGTAATGATGGGCTGTTATTGGGATACTGGTCGCACTATGTTAATGATGTGCTGGTATTGGGTTACAGGTCTCACCTTGTTAATGAAGGGCTGGTATTGGGGTACAGGTCTCATCTTGTTAATGATGGGCTGGAATTGAGGTACAGGTCAGTCCTTGTTAATTATGGGCTGATATTGGGGTACAGGTGTCACCATGATAATAACGGGCTGGTATTGGGGTACAGATCTCACCTTGTTATTGAAGGGTTGGTATTGTTGTACAGGTCTCACCATGTGCATGATGGGCTGGTATTTGGTTACAGATCTCAAATTGTTCAAGATTGTTTGGTATTGGGGTACAGGTCTCACCACGTTAATGATTGGCTCGTATTGGGGTACTTGTCTCACTTTGTTAATGAAGGGCTGATATTGGGGTACTGGTCGCACTATATTCATGATGGGCTGATTTGGGGGTACAGGTCTCACCTTGTTAATGATGGGTGGTATTGGGATACAGGTTTCACCTTGTTTATGATGGGCTGGAATTGGTGTACTGGTCTCACATTCTTAATGATGTGCTGGTATTTGGGTACAGGTCTCATGGGTAGGTATTGGTGTGCATGTGTCAGCTTGTTAATGATGGGCTGGTATTGGGGTACATGTCACACAATGTGAATGAAGGACTGGTTTGGGGTACAGGTCTCACCTTGTTAACGATGGGCTGGTATTGGGGTACAGGTCTCACCGTGTTCATGATGGGCTGGTATTGGTGCACTGGTCTCCCCATGTTAATGGTGGGTTGGTTTTGGGGTACAGGTCTTACCATCGTAATGATGGGTTGGTATTGAGGTGCTGGTCTCACCATGTTAATAATGGCCTGGTATTGGGGTACCGTTCTCATCATGTTAATGATGGGCTGGTATTAGGGTACAGACCTCACCTTGTTAATGATCGGCTGGTATTGGGGTACAGGTCACACCATGATAATGATGGGCTGGTATTGGGGAACTGGTCTCACCATGTTAATGATTGGCTAGTATTGGAGTACAGGTCTCACCTTGTTAATGATGGGCTGGTATTGGGGTACATGTCTCACCTTTTTAATGATGGGCTGGTATTGGGGTACAGGTTTCAACATTTCAATGATGGGCTGGTATTGGGGTAAACTCAACATGTTAATGATGGGTTAGTGTTGGGTACTGGTTTCACCATGTAATGATGGGCTGGTATTGGGTTACAGGTCTCACCTTGTTAATGATGGGCTGGTATTGGGGCACTGGGCGCACCATGTTAATGTTGGGCTGTTATTGGGGTACAGATATCACCATGTTAATAATGGCCGGTTATCGGGGTACATGACTCACCTTGTTAATGATGGACTGGTATTGGGGTACTGGTCTCACCATGTTAATAATGGCCTGGTATTGGGGTACCGTTCTCATCATGTTAATGATGGGCTGGTATTAGGGTACAGACCTCACCTTGTTAATGATCGGCTGGTATTGGGGTACAGGTCACACCATGATAATGATGGGCTGGTATTGGGGAACTGGTCTCACCATGTTAATGATTGGCTAGTATTGGAGTACAGGTCTCACCTTGTTAATGATGGGCTGGTATTGGGGTACATGTCTCACCTTTTTAATGATGGGCTGGTATTGGGGTACAGGTTTCAACATTTCAATGATGGGCTGGTATTGGGGTAAACTCAACATGTTAATGATGGGTTAGTGTTGGGTACTGGTTTCACCATGTAATGATGGGCTGGTATTGGGTTACAGGTCTCACCTTGTTAATGATGGGCTGGTATTGGGGCACTGGGCGCACCATGTTAATGTTGGGCTGTTATTGGGGTACAGATATCACCATGTTAATAATGGCCGGTTATCGGGGTACATGACTCACCTTGTTAATGATGGACTGGTATTGGGGTACTGGTCGCACCATGTTAATGATGGGCTGGTATTGTGTTACAGGTCTCACCTTGTTAATGATGGGCTGGTATTGGGGTAAGGTCTCATCTTGTTAATGTTTGGCTGCTATTGGGCTACTGGTCCCACTTGTTAAAGTAGAGATGGTATTGAGGTGCAGGTCTCACCATGTCAATGATGGTCTGGTATTGGGGTACAGTTCTCAAAATGTTAATAATGGGCTGGTATTGGGGTACAGGTCTCAACATGTTAATAATGGGCTGGTATTGGGATACAGGTCCTACCATGTTAATGAAGTGCTGTTTTTGGGTACTGGTCTGACCAAGTAATGATGGGATGGTATTGGGGTACAGGTGTCACCTTGTTAATGATAGGTTGGTATTGGGGTATAGGTCTCACCTTGTTAATGATGGGCTGGTATTGGGGTACAGATGCCACCTTGTTAATGATGGGCTGGTATTGGAGTACTGGTTTTACCATGTTCATGATGGGCTGGAATTGGCGTAATGGTCTCACATTTTTAATGATGGGCTGGTATTGAGGTGCAGGTCTCATCATGATAATGATGGGCAGGTATTGGGGTACGTCTCATCGTGTTAATGATGGGCTGGTGTTGGGGTACTGGTCTCACCATTTTAATAATGGGCTTGTACTGGGTACTGGTCTCACCATTTAATGATGGGCTGGTATTGGGGTACTGGACGCACCATTGTAATGATGGGCTGGTACTGGGTTACAGCTCTCACCTTGTTAAGGATGGGCTGGTATTGGCTTACATGTCTCATCCTGTTAATGATGGGCTGGAATTGGGGTACAGGTCTCACCTTGTTAATGATGGGCTGATTTTGGGGTACAGGTCCCACCATGTTAATGATGGGCTGGTATTGGGGTACAGGTCGCACCATGTGAAGGAAGGGCTCGTATTGGGGTACAGGTCTCACCATGATAATGATAGGCAGGTATTGGTGTACACGTCTCACCATGTTAATAATGTGCTGGTATTGGGTACTGGTCTCACCATGTAATGCTGGGCTGTTATTGGAGTACTGGTCGCACCATGTTAATGGTGGGCTGGTATTAGGTTACAGCTCTCACTTTGTTAATGATGGGCTGGTATTGGGGTACATGTCTCATCTTGTTAATGATGGGCTGGAATTGATCTACAGATCACACCTTGTTAATTATGGGCTCGTATTGGGGCACAGGTCTCACCTTGTTAACGAAGGGTTGGTATTGTGGTACAGGTCTCACCTTGTTAATGATTGGCTGGTATTGGGGTATAGGTCTCACCACGTTAATGATGGGCTCATATTGGGGTACATGTCTCACTTTTTTAATGATGGGTTTGTATTGGGGTACTATTCTCACCATTTTAATAATGAGCTGGTATTGGGTACTGGTCTCACCATTTAATGATGGGCTGCTATTGGGGTAATGGTCTCACCTTGTTAATGATGGGCTGATATTGGGGTACAGGTCCCACCATGTTAATGATGGGCTGTTTTTGGGTACTGGTCTCACCAAGTAATGAAGAGCTGGTATTGGGGTACAGGTCTCACCTTTTTACGGAAGGACTGGTATTGGGGAACAGGTCTCACCATGTGAATGACGGGCTAGTATTGGGGTACAGATCTCACCTTGTTAATGATGGGCTGGCATTGGGTTACAGGCCACACCTTGTTAATGATGGGCTGTTTTGGGGTACTGGACTCACCAAGTATTGATGGGCTGGTATTGGGGTACAGGCCTCACCTTGTTAATGATGGGTTGGTATTGGGGTACAGATGTCACCATGTTAATGATGGCCTGGTATTGCGGTACATGACCACCTTATTAATGATGGACTGGTATTGGGGTACTGGTCGCGCCATGTTAATGATGGGCTGGTATTGGGTTACAGGTCTCACTTTGTTAATGATGGCTTGGTACTGGGGTAGAGGTCTCATCTTGTTAATGTTGGGCTGCTATTGGGGTACTGGTCTCACCTTGTTAAAGTAGAGCTGGTATTGGGGTACACGTCTCGCCATGTTAATGATGGGCTATTTTTGGGCATTGGTCTAACCTTGTTAATGATGGGCTGGTATTGTGGGACAGATCTCACCATGTCAATGATGGGCTGGTATTGAGGTACAGGTCTCAATATGTTAATAATGGGCTGGTATTGGGGTACAGGTCTCAACATGTTAATAATGGGCTAGTATTAGGATACAGGCCTCACCTTGTTAATGATGGGCTGTTTTGGGGTACTGGGCTCACCAAGTAATGATGGGTTGGTATAGGAGTACAGGTGTCACCTTGTTAATGATGGGCTGGTATTGGGGTATAGGTCTTATCATGATAATAATGGGCAGGTATTGGTGTAAATGTCTCACCGTGTTAATGATGGGCTGGTATTGGGGTACAGGTCTTATCATGATAATAATGGGCAGGTATTGGTGTAAATGTCTCACCGTGTTAATGATGGGCTGGTATTGGGGTACTGGTCTCACCATTTTAATAATGGGCTGGTATTGGGTACTGGTCTCACCATTTAATGATGGGCTGGTATTGCGGTACTGGTCGCACCATTGCAATGATGGGCTGTTATTGGGTTACAGGTCTTGCCTTGTTAATGATGGGCTGGTATTGGGGTACAGGTATCATCTTGTTAATGATGGGCTGCTATTGGGGTACTGGTCTCATCTTGTTACTGATGGGCTGGTATTCGGGTACAGGTCTCACCTTGTTAATGATGGGCTGATATTGGGGTACAGGTCCCACCATGTTAATGATGGGCAGGTTTTGGGGTACTGGTCGCACAATGTTAAGGATGGTCTGGTATTGGGGTACAGGTCTCACCATGTTAAGTATGGGCTGGTATTGGGGTACAGGTCTCACCATGTTAATTATGGGCTGGTATTTGTGTACAGGTCTCACGTTGTTAATAATGAGCTGGTATTGGGGTACATGTCTCACCTTGTTAATGATGGGCTATTTTTGGCTACTGGTCTCACAAAGTAGTGATGGGCTGTAATTGGGGTACAGGTCTCACCTTGTTAATGATGGGCTGATATTGGGGTACAGGTCCCACCATGTTCATGATGTGCTGGAATGGGTGTACTGGTCTCACCTTGTTAAAGATGGGCTGGTATTGGCGTACAGGCCTCATCATGATAGTGATGGGCAGGTATTGGGGTACAGGTCTCACATTGTTAATGATGGGCTGGTGTTGGGTTACAGGTCTCACCATGTGAATGATGGGTTGGTATTGGGTTAAATGTCTCATCTCGTTAATGATTGGCTGCTATTGGGTTACAGGTCTCATCATGATAATGATGGGTGGGTATTGGGGTACATGTCTCACCTTGTTAATGATGGGCTGGTATTGGGGTACTGGTCTCACTGTGTTAATAATGGGCTGGTGTTGGGGTACAGGTCTCACCTTGTTAATGATGGGCTGGTATTGGGGTACTGGTCTCACTGTGTTAATAATGGGCTGGTGTTGGGGTACAGGTCTCACTTTTTTAATGATGGGCTGGTATTGGGGTACAGGTCCCACCATAATAATGATGGACTGGTATTGGGGTACTGGTTTCACCATGTAATGATGGGCTTGTATCGATGGGTACTGGTTGCAACATGTTAATGATGGGCTGGTATTCTGGTACAGGTTTCACCTTGTTAATGAAGGGCTGGTATTGGGGTACATGTCTCACCATGTGAATGATGAGCTGTTATTGGGTACTGGTCGCACCTTGTTAATGATGGGCTGGTATTGGGGTACAGGTCTCATTATGATAATGATGGGCAGGTATTGGGGTACACGTCTCACCTTGTTAATCATGGGCTAGTATTGGGGTACAGGTCTCACCATGTTAATAATGTGCTGGTATTGGGTACTGGTCTCAACATGTAATGATGGGCTGTTGTTGGAGTACTGGTCGCACCATGTTAATGATGGGCTGCTATTGGGTTATAGGTCTCACCTTGTTAATGATGTGCTGGTATTGGGGTATAGGTCTCACCTTGTTAACGATGGGCTGGTATTGTGGTACAGGTCTCACCATGTGAGTGATGGGCTGGTATTGGCGTATAGGTCTCACCTTGTTAATGATTGGCTGGTATTGCCGTCCAGGTCTCAGCACGTTAATGAGAGGCTCGTATTAGGGTACATGTTTCATCTTTTTAATGATGGGCTGGTAATGGGGTACTATTTTCACCATTTTAATAATGAGCTGGTATTGGGTACTGGTCTCACAATTTAATGATGGGCTGTTATTGGGTTACCGGTCTCATCTTGGTAATGATTGGCTGCTATTGGGGTAATAGCCTCACCTTGTTAATGATGGGCTGGTAATGGGGTACAGGTCTCACCTTGTTAATGATGGGCTGATTTTGGGTACTGGTCTCAACAAGTAATGAAGAGCTGGTATTGGGGTCGAGGTCTCACCTTGTTAATGATAGGCTGCTATTGGGGTACTGGTCTCACCATGTAATGATGGGCTGGTATTGGGGTAATGGTCACACCATGATAATGATGGGCAGGTGTTTGGGTACACGTCTCACCTTGTTAATGATGGGCTGTTATTGGGGTGCAGATCTCACCGTGTTTATAATGGGCTGGTATTGGGTACTGATCTCGCCATGTAATGATGGGCTATTGCTAGGGTACTGGTCGCACCATGTTAATGATGGGCTGGTATTGGTTTACAGGTCACACCTTGTTAATTATCCGCTGGTATTAGGGTACAGGTTTCACCATGATAATGATGGGCAGGTATTTGGGTACACGTCTCACCTTGTTAATGATGGGATGTTGTTGGGGTACAGATCTCACCATGTTAATAATGGGCTGGTATTGGGTACTGATCCCACCATTTAATGATGGGCTATTGCTTGGGTACTGGTCGCACCATGTTAATGATGGGTTGGTATTGGTTTACAGGTCACTCCTTGTTAATTATGCGCTGGTATTGGGGTACACGTCTCACCTTGTTAATGATGGGCTGGTATTTGGGTACAGGTCTCACCATGATAATGATGGGCAGGTATTTGGGTACATGTCTCACCTTGTTAATGATGGGCTGTTATTGGGGCACAGGTCTCACATTGTTAATGATGGGCTGGTATTGGGGTACATGTCTCACCATGCTACTGATGGGCTGGTATTGCGGTACATATCTCACCTTGTTAATGATGGGTTGATATTGGGGTACTGGTCTCACCATGTTACTAATGGGCTGGTATTGGGTACTGGTCTCAACATGGATTGATGGGCTAGTATTGGCTTTCGGGTTGCACTATGCTCATGATAGTTTGGAATTGGTGTGCTGGTGTTGCGGTACAGGTCCCATCATCATAATGATGGGCAGGTATTGTGTTACATGTCTCAACTTGTTAATAATGGGCTGGTATTTGGGTACTGGTCTCACCATGTAATTATGGGCTGGTATTGGGGTACTGGTTGCACCATGTTAATGATGGGCTGGAATTGGGGTACGGGTCTTTTCTTGCTCATGATGGGCTGGTATTGGGGTACAGGTCTCACCATGTAATCATGGGCTGGTATTGAGGTACTGGTCGCAACATGTTAATTGTGGGCTGGTATTGGGGTACAGCTCTCACCTTGTTAATGATGGGCTTGTATTATGGTACAGGTTTCACCTTGGTTATGAGGGGCTGTTTTGGGGTACTGATCTCACCAAGTAATGATGGGCAGGTATTCGGGTACTGGTCTCACCATGATCATGATGGGCTGGAATTGGTGTACTGGTCTCAACTTCTTAATGATGGACTGGTATTTGGGTACAGGTCTCATCTTGTTATTGATAGGCTGGTATTGGGGTACATGTCTCACCATGTGAATGATGGGCTGGTATTGGGGTACAGGTCTCACCTTGTTAATGATGGGCTGGTATTGTGTTACAGGTCTCACCATGTTAATGATGGGCCGGTATTGGGGTACTGATCTTACCTTGTTAATGATGGGCTGGTATTGGGGTACAGGTCTCACCTTGTTAATGATTGGCTGGTATTGGGGTACAGGTCTCACCATTTGAATGATGGGCTGGTATTGGGGTACTGGTCTCACCTTGTTAATGATGGGCTGGTATTGGGGTACAGGTCTCACATTGTCAATGATGGGCTGGTATTGGGGTACAACTCACCATGGTAATGATGGGCTGATATTGCAGTGCATATCTCACCTTGTTAATGATGGGCCGATATTGGGATACTGGTCTCACAATATTGATAATGGGCTGGTATTTGGGTAAAGATCTCACCATGTTAACGATGGGCTGGTATTGAAGTACAGGTCACACCTTGTTAATTATGCGCTGGTATTGTGGTACAAGTCTCACCATGATAATGATGGGCTGGCATTGGGGTACAGATCTCACCTTGTTAATGATGGCTGCTATTGGTGTGCAGGTCTCACCATGTGAATGATGGGTTGGTATTGCGGTAAATATTACACCTTGTTAATAGAAGTGGGCCTTTGGCATAGCGGTACCATCCCCCGCCGCTGTGCCAGAAGGCGTAGGGTTTTGGACCCTGCTCCAGACAGTCCTGGCAAGTGGAGTCGGAGCTCCGGCTCTAAATTCTGGGTTGACATCCAGCGGGATACTTGCATCCGGGGGTGTGGGAGGCCCCCCCCCCTCCCCATCGTATGGGTTGTGGGAGCCCGTAAAACCCTCCCACCATAGGACTAACCAACCTAATGGCTGGTACGAAGATGGTTACGGTCACGGAAGGAGCGTTAATCGCGGCTAGAAATCCTTCCACCGCTTTATACAGTTCCCCAAAGGGAACAGTGTGAAGATACGTACGACGATGACTTTGTTAATGATGGGCTGATATTGGGGTATTGGTCTCACCATGTTAATAATGGGCTGGTATTGGGTTACAGGTCTCACCATGTTAATTATGGGCTTGTATTGGGGTACAGGTCTCACCAAGTGAACGATGGGTTGGTATTGGGGGACATGTCTCATCTTGTTAATGATGGGCTGGTATTGCGGTACTTATCTCACCTTGTTAATGATGGGCTGATATTGGGGTACTGTTCTCACCATGTTAATAATGGGCTGGTATTGGGTACTGGTCTCAGCATGTAATGATGAGTTGATGTTGAGATACTGGTTACACCATCTTAATGATGGGTTGGTGTAGGGGTACAGGTTTTACCTTGTTAATGATGAGCTTGTATTGAGGTGCAGGTCAAACCTTGTTAATTATGGGCTTGTATTGGGGTACAGGTTTCACTATGTTAATGATGGGCTTGTATTGGGGTACAGGTTTCACCTTTTTAATGATGGGCTGCTATTGAGGTATAGGTCACACCTTGTTAATTATGGGCATCTATTGGGGTACAGGTCTCACCATGTTAATGATGGGCTGGTATTGCGGTACTTATCTCACCATGTTAATAATGGGCTGGTATTGGGTACTGGTCTCAGCATGTAATGATGGGCTGATGTTGAGATATTAGTTACACCATCTTAATGATGGGTTGGTATAGGGGTACAGGTCTCATTTTGTTAATGATGGGCTTGTATTGAGGTACAGGTTACACCTTGTTAATTATGGGCTTGTATTGGTGTACAGGTTTCACCATGTTAATGATGGGCTTGTATTGGAGTGCAGGTTTCACCTTTTTAATGATAAGCTGGTATTGAGGTACAGGTCACACCTTGTTAATTATGGGCATCTATTGGGGTACAGGTCTCACCATGTTAATGATGGGCTGGTATTGGGGTACAGGTCTCACCTTGTTAATGATGGGCTGGTATTGAGTTACAAGTCACACCATTTGAATTATGGGCTTGCATTGGGGTACGGGACTCACCATGTCAATGTTGGGCTGGTATTGGGGTACAGGTCTCACCTTGCTAATGATGGGCTGGTATTTGGGTATAGGTCTCACCATGTGAATAATGGGCTGGTATTGGGTTACAGGTCTCACCTTTTTAATGATTGGCTGGTATTGGGTTACAGGTTTCACAACGTTAATGATGGGCTCGTATTGGGGTACATGTCTCACCTTTTTAATGATGGGCTGGTATTGGGGTACAGGTCTCACATTTTCAATGATGGGCTGGTATTGTGGTACAGGTCTCAGCATGTGAATGATTGGCTGCTATTGGGTTACAGGTCTCAACTTGTTAATGATTGTTTGGTATTGGGGTACAGGTCTCAGCACGTTAATGATGGGCTCGTATTGGGGTACATGTCTCACCATTTTAATGATGGGCTGGTATTGTGGTACATATCTCACATTTTTCATAATGGGCTGGTATTGGGTTACAGGTCTCACCATGTTAATTATGGGCTTGTATTGGGGTACAGGTCTCACCATGTGAATTGGGCTGGTATTGGGGTACATGTCTCACCTTGTTAATGATGGGCTGGTATTGCGGTACTTATCTCACCATGTTAATAATGGGCAGGTATTGGGTACTGGTCTCAGCATGTAATGATGGGCTGATGTTGAGATATTAGTTACACCATCTTAATGATGGGTTGGTATAGGGGTACAGGTCTTACCTTGTTAATGATGAGTTTGTATTGAGGTACAGGTCAGCCCTTGTTAATTATGGGCTTGTGTTGGTGTACAGGTTTCGCCATGTTAATGATGGGCTTGTATTGGAGTACAGGTTTCACCTTTTTAATGATGGGCTGGTATTGAGGCACAGGTCACACCTTGTTAATTATGGGCATCTACTGGGGTACAGGTCTCACCATGTTAATGATGGGCTGGTATTGTGGTACATATCTCACATTTTTCATAATGGGCTGATATTGGGGTACTGGTCTCACCATGTTAATAATGGGCTTGTATTGGGTACTGGTCTCACCATGTAATGATGGGCTGGTATTGGGGTACTGATCTCACTTTGTTAATGATGGGTTGGCATTGGGGTACAGGTCTGAACTTGTTAATGATGGGTTGGTATTGAGGTACAGGTCACACCTTGTTAAGTATTGGGGGACAGATCTCACTATGTTAATGATGGTCTTGTATTTGGGTACCTTCTCACTTTGTGAATGATGGGTTGGTATTGGGGTACAGATCTCACCTTGTTAATGATTGTTTGGTATTGGGGTACAGGTCTCACCACGTTAATGATGGGCTCGTATTGGGGTACATGTCTCACCTTTTTAATGATGGGCTGGTATTGGGGTACAGGTTTCACAGTGTTAATGATGGGCTAGTATTGGGGTTCTGGACTCACCATGTTAATGATGGGCTGGTGTTGAGGTACATATCTCACCTTGTTAATAATGTGCTGATATTGGGGTACTGGTTTCACCATGTTAATAATGGGCTGGTATTGGTTACTGGTCTCAACATGTAATGATAGGCTGATATTGGGGTACTGGTTGCACCATGTTAATGATGGGCTGGTATTGGGGTACAGTTCTCACCTTGTTAATGATGGGTTGGTATTGGGCTACAGGTCTCACCATGTGAATGATGGGCTGATATTGGGGTACTGTTCTCACCATGTTATAATGGGCTGGTATTGGGTACTGGCCTCAGCATGTAATGATGGTCTGATGTTGGGGTACTAGTCGCACCATGTTAATGATGAGCTGGTATTGGGGTACAGGTCTCAACTAGTTAATGATGGGCTGGTATTGAGGTACAGGTCACACGTTGTTAATGATCAGCTGGCATTGAGGTACAGGTTACACCTTGTTAATGATGGGCTTGTATTGGGTTAGAGGTCTCACCATTTTAATGATGGGCTGGTATTGGGGTACTGGTCTCACCATGTTAATGGTGGGCTGGTATTGGGGTACAGGTCTCAGCTTGTTAATGATGGGCTGGTATTGGGGTACAGGTCTCACCATGTGAATGATGCGCTGGTTTTGGTGTACAGGTCTCACCTTGTTAATGATGGGCTGGTATTGGGATACAGGTCTCACCATGTTAATGATGGGCTGGTGTTGGGGTACAGGTCTCACCTTGTTAATGATGGGCTGGTATTGCGGAAAATATCTCACCTTGTTAATGATGGGCTGATATTGAGGTACTGGTCTCATCATGTTAAAACTGGGCTCGTATTGGGTACTGGTCTCACCATTTAATGATGGGCTGATGTTGGGGTACTAGTCGCACCATGTTACTGATGGGCTGGTATAGGGGTACAGGTCTCACTTTGTTAATGGTGGGCTTGTATTGAGGTACAGGTCACACCTTGTTAATTGCGGGCTTGTATTGGGGTACAGGTCTCACCATGTTAATGATGGACTTGTATTGGTGTACAGGTCTCACCTTGTTAATGATGGGCTGGTATTGAGGTACAGGACACACCTTGTTAATTATGGGCTTGTATTGCGGTACAGGTCTCACCATGTTAATGATGGGCTTGTATTGAGGTACAGGTCTCGCCATGTTAATGATGGGCTGGTATTGGGGTACAGGTCTCACCTTGTTAATGATGGGCTGGTATTGGGGTACATGTCTCACCTTTTTAATGATGGGTTGGTATTGGGGTACAGGTTTCAACATGTCAATGATGGGCTGGTATAGGGGTACAACTCACCATGTTAATGATGGGCTGGTGTTGGTTACTGGTCGCACCATGTTAATGATGGGCTGGTGTTGGTTACTGGTCGCACCATGTTAATGATGGGATGGTATTGGGTTACTGGTCTCATCTTGTTAATTATGGGCTGGTATGGGGTACAGGTCTCACCTTGTTAATGATGGGCTGGTATTGTGGTACATATCTCATGTTGTTTATAATGGGCTGATTTTGGGGTACTAGTCTCACCATGTTAATAATGGGCTGGCATTGGGTACATATCTGATCTTGTTAATGGTGGGCTGATATTGGTGTACTGATCTCACCATGTTAATAATGGGCTGGTATTGAGTACTGGTCTCATCTTGTTAATGATGGGTTGGTCTTGTGCATCAGGCCTCACCATGTGTATGAAGGGCTGGTATTGGGGTACAAGTCTCAACTTGTTAATGATGGGTTGGAATTGCTGTACATATATCACCTTGTTAATGATGGGCTGATATTGGGGTTTTGGTCTCACCATGTTAATAATGGGCTCGTATTGGGTACTGCTCTCTTCATGTAATTATGGGCTGATGTTTGTGCATGAGTTGCACCATGTTAATGATTGGTTGGTGTAGGGGTACAGGTCTCACCTTGTTAATTATGGGCTTTTATTGAGGTACAGGGCTCACCATGTTAATGATGAGCTGGTATTGGGGTACAGGTCTCACCTTGTTAATGATGGGCTGGTATTGAGGTACAGATCACACCTTGTTAATTATGGGCTTGTATTGGGGTACAGGTCGCACCATGTTAATGATGGGCTGGTATTGGTGTACAGGTCTCACCATGTTAATGATGGTCTTTGTATTGGGGATCTGGTCTAACCATGTTAATGATGGGTTGGTATAGGGGTATGGTTCTCACCAAGTTAATGATGGGCTGGTATTGCGGTGCTTATCTCACCTTGTTAATGATGTGCCAATATTGGGGTACTGGACTCACAATATTAATGATGGGCTAGTATTGATGTACAGGTCACACCTTGTTAATTATGCGCTGGTATTGCAGTACAGGTCTCACCATGATAATGATGGGCTGGTATTGGGGTACAGGTCTCACCTTGTTAATGATGGGCTAGTATTGGGGTACTGGGCTCACCATGTTCATGATGGGCTCGTATTGGGGTACATGTTTCACCTTTTTAATAATGGGCTGCTATTGGGGTACAGGTCTCACATTGTTAATGATGGGCTGGTGTTGCGGTACATATCTCACCTTGTTAATGTTGGGCTGATATTGGGTTACTGGTCTTACCATGTTCATAATGGGTTGGTATTGGGTGCTAGTCCCACCTTGTTAACGATGGGCTGATATTGGGGTACTGATCTCACCATGTTAATAATGGGCTGGTATTGGTTACTGGTCTCACCATGTTAATAATGGGCTGGTATTGGGTACTACTCTCCCCTTGTTAATAATGGGCTGGTATTGGGGTGCAGGTCTCATCATGATAATGATGGGCAGGTATTGGGGTGCATGTCTCACCTTGTTACTGATGGGCTGGTATTGGGGTACTGGTCTCACTATGTTAATAATGGGCTGGTATTGGGATACTGATCTCACCATGTAATCATGGGCTGGTATTGGTGTACTGGTCTCACCATGTTAATGATGGGCTCGTATTGGAGTCTAGGTCTCAACTTGTTATTGATGGGCTGGCATTGGGGTACAGGTCTCATCTTGTTAATGATGGGTTGCTATTTTGGATCTGGTATCGCCTTGTTAATGATGGGCTGGAATTGGGGTACAGGTCTCACCTTGTTAATGATGGGCTGGTATTGGGATACTGGTCTCACCATGTTAATGGTGGGCTGGCATTGTGTACAGCTCTCACCTTGTTAATAATGGGCTGGTATTTAGGTACAGGTCTCACCTTGTTAATGATGGGTTGCTATTGGGGCACAGGTCTCACCTTGTTAATGATGGGCTGGTATTGGGATACAGTTCTTACCATGTTAATGATGGGCTGGTATTGGTGTGCTGGTCTCACCTTGTTAATGCTGGTCTGGTATTGGGGTACAGGTTTCATCATGATAATGATGGGCATTATTTGGTTACATGTCTCACCTTGCTAATGGTGGGCTGCTGTGGGGGTACTTGTCTCACCATGTTAATAATAGGCTGGAATTGGTTACTTGTCTCACCATGTAATGATTGGCTGGGATTGGTGTACAAGTCTCACGTTGTTAATGATGGGCTGGTATTGGGGTACTGGTCTCACCTTGTTAATGATGGGCTGCTATTGGGTTACAAGTCTCACCTTGTTAATGATGGGCTTGTATTGGGGTACAGGTCTAATTTGTTAATGATGGGATGGTATTGGGGTACAGGCCTCACCATGTCAATGATTGGCTGGTATTGGGGTAAAACTCGCCATGTTAATGATGGGCTGGTATTGGAGTACAGGTCTCAACATGATAATGCTGGGCAGGTATTGGGGTACATGTCTCACCTTATTAATGGTGGGCTGGTATTGGAGTACATGTCTCACCATGTTAATAATGAGCTGGCATTGGGACACAGATCTCATCTTGTTAAAGATGTGCTGCTTTTTGGGGACTGGTCTCACCTTGTTAATGATGGGTTGGTATTGGCGTACAGGTCTCACCTTGTTAATGATGGGTTGGTGTTGGGGTACAGGTCCCACCATGTTAATGATGGGCTGTTTTGGCTTACTTGTCTAACCAAGTAATGATGGGCTGGTATTGGGGTGCTGGTCTGACCATGTAATGATGGGCTTGTATTGGGATATAGGTCTCACCATGTGAATGATGGGCTCGTATTGGGGTACAGATCTCACCTTGTTAAAGATGGGCTGGTATTGGGGTACAGGTCTCACCGTGTTAATGATGGGCTGGTTTTGGGGTTCTGGTCTAAGCATGTTAATGATGGGCTCGTATTGGTTACTGGTCTCACCATATAATGATGGGCTGGTATTGGGGTACAAGTCTCACCTTGTTAAAGATGGGCTGGTATTGGGGTAAAGGTCTCACCTTGTTAATGATGGGCTGGTATTGGGGTAAAGGTCTCACCTTGTTAATGATGGGTTGGTATTGAAGAACAGGTCACACCTTGTTAATTATGCGCTGGTATTGTGGTATAGGTCTCACCATGATAATGATGGGCTGGTATTGGAGTACAGGTCTCACCTTGTCATTGACTGGTTGGCATTGTGTTACAGGTCTCACCATGTGAATGATAGGCTGGTATTGTGTTACAGGTCTCACTTTGTTAATGATTGTTTGGTGTTGGGGTACAGGTCTCACCACCTTAATGATGAGCTCGTATTGGGGTACATGTCTCACTTTTTAATGATGGGCTGGTATTGGGGGACAGGTCTCACATTGTTAATGATGGGCTGGTATTGCGGTACAGGTCTCACCATGTCAAAGATGGGCTGGTATTGGTGTTCTGATCTCACCATGTTAATGATGGGCTGGTATTGGGGTACTGGTCTCACCTTGTTAATGATGGGATTGTATTGGGGTACTGGTCTCACCTTGTTAATGATGGGCTGGTATTGGGGTACAGGTCCCACCATGTTAAGGATGGGCTGGTATTGGGGTACAGATCGCACCATGTTAAGGATGGGCTTGTATTGGGGTACAGGTCTCACCATGTTAAGGATCGGCTGGTATTGGTGTACTGGTCTCACCTTGTTAATGAAGAGCTGGTATTGGGGTACAGGCCTCACCTTGTTAATGATTGTTTGGTGTTGGGGTACAGGTTTCACCACCTTAATGATGAGCTCGTATTGGGGTACATGTCTCACTTTTTAATGATAGGCTGGTATTGGGGTACAGGTCTCACATTGTTAATGATGGGCTGGTATTGCGGTACAGGTCTCATCATGTGAAAGATGGGCTGGTATTGGGGTTCTGGCCTCACCATGTTAATGATGGGCTGGTATTGCGGTACATATCTCACCTTGTTAATGATGGGTTGGTATTGGGGTACTGGACTCACCCTGTTAATAATGGGCTGGTATTGGGTACTGGTCTCACCATGTAATGATGGGCTGGTATTGGGGTACTGGTCGCACTATGTTCATGATGGGCTGGAATTGGTTTATTGGTCTCACCTTGTTAATGATGGGCTGGTGTTGGGGTACAGGTCTCATCATTATAATGATGGGCAGGTATTGGGGTACGTGTCTCACCTTGTTAATGAAGGGCTGGTATTGTGGTACTGGTCTCACCATGTAATCATGTGCTGGTATTGAGGTACTGTTCGCACTATGTTAATGATGGGCTTGTATTGGAGTACAGGTCGCATCATGTTATTGGTGGGCTGGCATTGTGGTACAGGTCTCATCTTATTAATGATGGGCTGCTATTAGGGTACTGGTCTCACCTTGTTAATGATGGGATTGTATTGGGGTACTGGTCTCGCCTTGTTAATGATGGGCTGGTATTGGGGTACAGGTCCCACCATGTTAATGGATGGTTGTTTTGGGGTACTGGTCTCACTAAGTAACGAAGGGCTGGTATTGGTGTACAGGTCTCAGCTTGTTAATGATGGGCTGGTATTGGGGTACTGGTCTGACCATGTAATGATGGGCTTGTATTGGGGTACAGGTTGCACCATGTTAAGGATGGGCTGGTATTGGGATACAGGTCTCACCATGTTAAGGATGGGCTGGTATTGGGGTACAGGTCTCACATTGTTAATAATGGGCTGGTATTGGTGTACTGGTCTCACCTTGTTAATGAAGAGCTGGTATTGGGGTACAGGCCTCACCTTGTTAATGATGGGCTCATATTTGGTTACCGGTCTCACCTTGTGAATGATCGGCTGGTATTGGGGTACATATCTCACCTTGTTAATGATTGCTTGGTATTGGGGTACAGGTCTCACCACGTTATTGATGGGCTCGTATTGGGGTACATGTGTCACCTTTTTAATGATGGTCTGGTATTGGGGTACAGGTTTCACATTGTTAATGATGGGCTGGTATTGGGGTACAGGTTTCACCATGTCAATGATGCGCTGGTATTGGGGTAAAACACAACATGTTAATGATGGGCTGGTATTGGGATTCTGGACTCAGCATATTAATGATGGGCTGGTATTGCGGTACATATCTCACCTTGTAAATGATGGGCTGATATTGGGGTACTGATCTCACCATGTTAATAATGGGCTGGTATTGGTTACTGGTCTCAGCATGTAATGATGGGCTGATATTGGGGTACTGGTCGCACCATGTTAATGATGGGCTGGTATTGGGGTACAGTTCTCACATTGTTAATGATGGGTTGGTATTGGGCTTCAGGTCTCACCATGTGAATGATGGGCTGATATTATGGTACTGTTCTCACCATGTTAATAATGGGCTGGTATTGGGTGCTGGTCTCACCATGTAATGATGGGCTGATGTTGGGGTACTAGTGGCACCATGTTAATGACGGGCTGGTATAGCGGTACAGGTCTCACCTTGTTAATGATCGGCTGGCATTGAGGTACAGGTCACACCTTGTTAATGATGGGCTTGTATTGGGGTACAGGTCTCACCATGTTAATGATGGGCTGGTATTGGGGTACAGGTCTCACCTTGTTAATGGTGGGCTGGTATTGGGGTACAGGTCTCAGCTTATTAATGATGGGTTGGTATTGGGGTATAGGTCTCACCATGTGCATGATGCGCTGGTTTTGGGGTACAGGTCTCACCTTGTTAATGATGGGCTGGTATTGGGATACATGTCTCACCTTTTTAATGATGGGCTGGTATTGGAGTACAGGTTTCAACAAGTCAATGATGGGCTGGTATTGGGGTATAAGTCACCATGTTAATGATGGGCTGGTGTTGGTTACTGGTCTCACCATGTACTGATGGGCTGATATTGGGGTACTGGTCGCACCATGTTAATGATGGGATGATATTAGGTTACAGGTCTCACCTTGTTAATGATGGGCTGGTATTGGGGTGCAGGTCTCACCTTGTTAATGATGGGCTGGTTTTGAGGTACAAGTCACACCTTGCTAATGATGGGCTGGTATTGGCATACAGGTCTCACCATGTGAATGATGGACTGCTATTGGGTTACATGTCTCACCTTTTTAATGATTGGCTGGTATTAGGATACAGGTCTCACAACGTTAATGATGGGATCGTATTGGGGTACATGTCTCACCTTTTTAATGATGGGCTGGTATTGGGGTACAGGTCTCACATTTTCAATGTTTGGCTGGTATTTTGGTACAGGTCTCACCATGTGAATGATGGGCTGGTATTGGGTTACAGGTCTCAACTTGTTAATGATTGTTTGGTATTGTGGTACAGCTCTCAGCACGTTAATGATGGGCTCATATTGGGGTAGATGTCTCACCTTTTTAATGACGGGCTGGTATTGTGGTACATATCTCACATTGTTAATAATGGGCTGGTATTGGGGTACTGGTCTCACCATGTTAATGATGGGCTGGTATTGGGGTACAGTTCTCACCTTGTTAATGATGGGTTGTTATTGGGCTGCAGGTCTCACCATGTGAATGATGGGTTGGTATTGGGGTACAGGTTTCAACATGTCAATGATGGGCTGGTCTTGGGGTACAACTCACCAAGTTAATGATGGGCTGGTGTTGGTTACTGTTCTCTGCTTGTAATAATGGGCTGATATTGGGGTACTGGTCTCATTTTGTTAAAGATGGGTTGATATTGGGGTATAGGTCGCACCATGTGAATGATGGGCTGGTATTGGGGTACTGGTCTCACTTTGTTAATGATAGGTTGGTATTGGGGTACAGGTCTCAACCTGTTAATGATGGGCTGGTATTGATGTACAGTTCACGTTGTTAATTATTGGCTTGTATTGGGGTACAGGTCTCACCATTTTAATGATAGTCTGGTATTGCGGTAAATATGTCACCTTGTTAATGATGGGCTGATATTGCGGTACTGGTCTCTTCGTGTTAAAATTGGGCTGGTATTGGGTACTGGTCTCACCATGTAATGATGGGCTGATGTTGGGGTACTGGTCGCACCATGTTAATGATGGGCTGGTATAGGGGTACAGGTCTCACCTTGTTAATGATGGGCTTGTATTGAGGAACAGGTCACACCTTGTTAAGTGCGGGCTTGTATTGGGGTACAGGTCTCACCATGTTAATGATGGGCTTGTATTGGGGTACAGGTCTCACCATGTTAATAATGGGCTGGTATTGGTTACTGGTCTCACCATGTTAATAATGGGCTGGTATTGGGTACTGGTCTCCCCTTGTTAATGATGGGCTGGTATTGGGGTACAGGTCTCATCATGATAATGATGGGCAGGTATTGTGGTGCATGTCTCACCTTGTTACTGATGGGCTGGTATTGGGGTACTGGTCTCACTATGTTAATAATGGGCTGGTATTGGGGTACTGGTCTCACCATGTAATCATGGGATGGTATTGGTGTACTGGTCTCACCATGTTAATGATGGGCTCGTATTGGAGTATAGGTTTCACCTTGTTATTGATGGGCTGGCATTGGGGTACAGGTCTCATCTTGTTAATGATGGGTTGCTATTTTGGATCTGGTATCACCTTGTTAATGATGGGCTGGAATTGGGGTACAGGTCTCAGCTTGTTAATGATAGGTTCGTATAGGGGTACTGGTCTCACCATGTAATGATGGGCTCGTATTGGAGTATAGGTCTCACCTTGTTATTGATGGGCTGGCATTGGGGTACCGACCTCATCTTGTTAATGATGGGTTGCTATTTGGGATCTGGTATCACCTTGTTAATGATGGGCTGGAATTGGGGTACAGGTCTCACCTTGTTAATGATGGGCTGGTATTGGGATACTGGTCTCACCAAGTACTGATGGGCTGGTATTGAGGTACAGGTCTCACCTTGTTAATGATGGGCTGGTATTGGGATACCATTCTTACCATGTTAATGATGGGCTGGTATTGGTGTGCTGGTCTCACCTTGTTAATGCTGGTCTGGTATTGGGGTACAGTTTTCATCATGATAATGATGGGCATTATTGGGTTACATGTCTCACCTTGCTAATGGTGGGCTGCTATTGGAGTACTTGTCTCACCATGTTAATAATGGGCTGGTATTGGGGTACTGGTCTGACCATGTAATGATGGGCTTGAATTGGGATACAGGTCTCACCATGTGAACGATGAGCTCGTATTGGGGTACAGATCTCACCTTGTTAAAGATGGGATGGTATTGGGGTAAAGGTCTCACCTTGTTAATGATGGGTTGGTATTGGGGGACAGGTTTCATCTTGTTAATGTTGGGCTGGTTTTAGGGTACTGGTCTCACCTTGTTAATGATGGGCTTGTATTGGGGTACAGGTCTCACCGTGTTAATGATGGGCTGGTATTGGGGTTCTGGTCTAAGCATGTTAATGATGGGCTCGTATTGGTTACTGGTCTCACCATATAATGGTGGGCTGGTATTGCGGTACAAGTCTCACCATGTGAATGATGGGCTCGTATTGGGGTACAGATCTCACCTTGTTAAAGATGGGCTGGTATTGGGGTAAAGGTCTCACCTTGTTAATGATGGGCTGGTATTGGGGTAAAGGTCTCACCTTGTTAATGATGGGTTGGTATTGAAGAACAGGTCACACCTTGTTAATTATGCGCTGGTATTGTGGTATAAGTTTCACCATGATAATGATGGGCTGGTATTGGAGTACAGGTCTCACCTTGTCATTGACTGGCTGGCATTGTGTTACAGGTCTCACCATGTGAATGATAGGCTGGTATTGTGTTACAGGTCTCACCTTGTTAATGATTGTTTGGTGTTGGGGTACAGGTCTCACCACCTTAATGATGAGCTCGTATTGGGGTACATGTCTCACTTTTTAATGATGGGCTGGTTTTGGGGTACAGGTCTCACATTGTTAATGATGAGCTGGTATTGCGGTACAGGTCTCACCATGTCAAAGATGGGCTGGTATTGGGGTTCTGGTCTCACCATGTTAATGATGGGCTGGTATTGCGGTACATATCTCACCTTGCTAATGATGGGTTGGTATTGGGGTGCTGGTCTCACCCTGTTAATAATGGGCTGGTATTGGGTACTGGTCTCACCATGTAATGATGGGCTGGCATTGGGGTACTGGTCTCACCATGTAATCATGTGCTGGTATTGAGGTACTGTTCGCACTATGTTAATGATGGGCTTGTATTGGAGTACAGGTCTCATCATGTTATTGGTGGGCTGGCATTGTGGTACAGGTCTCATCTTGTTAATGATGGGCTGCTATTGGGGTACTGGTCTCACCTTGTTAATGATGGGATTGTATTGGGGTACTGGTCTCACCTTGTTAATGATGGGCTGGTATTGGGGTACAGGTCCCACCATGTTAATGAATGGTTGTCTTGTGGTACTGGTCTCACCAAGTAACGAAGGGCTGGTATTGGGGTACAAGTCTCAGCTTGTTAATGATGGGCTGGTATTGGGGTACTGGTCTGACCATGTAATTTTGGGCTTGTATTGGGGTACAGGTTGTACCATGTTAAGGATGGGCTGGTATTGGGGTACAGGTCTCACCATGTTAAGGATGGGCTGGTATTGGTGTACAGGTCTCACATAGTTAATAATGGGCTGGTATTGGTGTACTGGTCTCACCTTGTTAATGAAGAGCTGGTATTGGGGTACAGGCCTCACCTTGTTAATGATGGGATCGTATTTGGTTACCGGTCTCACATTGTGAAAGATCGGCTGGTATTGGGGTACATATCTCACTTTGTTAATGATTGTTTGGTATTGGGGTACAGGTCTCACCACGTTATTGATGGGCTCGTATTGGGGTACATGTGTCACCTTTTTAATGATGGTCTGGTATTGGGGTACAGGTTTCACATTGTTAATGATGGGCTGGTATTGGGGTACAGGTCTCACCATGTCAATGATGCGCTGGTATTGGGGTAAAACACACCATGTTAATGATGGGCTGGTATTGGGGTACTGGTCTCACCATGTTAATAATGGGCTGGTATTGGTTACTGGTCTCAGCATGTAATGATGGGCTGATATTGGGGTACTGGTCGCACCATGTTAATGATGGGCTGGTATTGGGGTACAGTTCTCACCTTGTTAATGATGGGTTGGTACTGGGCTTCAGATCTCACCATGTGAATGATGGGCTGATATTATGGTACTGTTCTCACCATGTTAATAATGGGCTGGTATTGGGTGCTGGTCTCACCATGTAATGATGGGCTGATGTTGGGGTACTAGTGGCACCATGTTAATGATGGGCTGGTATAGGGGTAGAGGTCTTACCATGTTAATGATGTGCTGGTATTGCAGTACAGGTCTCACCTTGTTAATGATCGGCTGGCATTGAGGTACAGGTCACACCTTGTTAATGATGGGCTTGTATTGGGGTACAGGTCTCACCATGTTAATGATGAGCTGGTATTGGGGTACAGGTCTCACCTTGTTAATGGTGGGCTGGTATTGGGGTACAGGTCTCAGCTTATTAATGATGGGTTGGTTTGGGGTACAGGTCTCACCATGTGCATGATGCGCTGGTTTTGGGGCACAGGTCTCACCTTGTTAATGATGGGCTGGTATTGGGATACATGCCTCACCTTTTTAATGATGGGCTGGTATTGGGGTACAGGTTTCAACATGTCAATGATGGGCTGGTGTTGGGGTACAAGTCATCATGTTAATGATGGGCTGGTGTTGGTTACTGGTCTCACCATGTACTGATGGGCTGATATTGGGGTACTGGTCGCACCATGTTAATGATGGGCTGGTATGGGGTGCAGGTCTCACCTTGACAATGATGGGCTGGTTTTGAGGTACAAGTCACACCTTGTTCATTATGGTCTTGTATTGAGGTACAGGTCTCACCATGTAAATGATGGGCTGGTATTGGGGTACAGGTTTCACCTTGCTAATGATGGGCTGGTATTGGCATACAGGTCTCACCATGTGAATGATGGACTGCTATTGGGTTACATGTCTCACCTTTTTAATGATTGGCTGGTATTAGGGTAAAGATCTCACAACATTAATGATGGGATCGTATTGTGGTACATGTCTCACCATTTTAATGATGGGCTGGTATTGGGGTACAGGTCTCACATTGTCAATGTTTGGCTGGTATTTTGGTACAGGTCTCACCATGTGAATGATGGGCTGGTATTGGGTTACAGGTCTCAACTTGTTAATGATTGTTTGGTATTGGGGTTCAGGTCTCAGCACGTTAATGATGGGCTCATATTGGGGTAGATGTCTCACCGTTTTAATGACTGGCAGGTATTGTGGTACATATCTCACATTGTTAATAATGGGCTGGTATTCTGGTACTGGTCTCACCATGTTAATGATGGGCTGGTATTGGGGTACAGTTCTCACCTTGTTAATGATGGGTTGTTACTGGGGTACAGATTTCAACATGTCAATGATGGGCTGGTATTGGGGTACAACTCACCAAGTTAATGATGGGCTGGTGTTGGTTATTGGTCTCTGCTTGTAATGATGGGCTGATATTGGGGTACTGGTCTCATTTTATTAAAGATGGGTTGATATTGGGGTATAGGTCTCACCATGTGAATGATGGGCTGGTATTGGGGTACTGGTCTCACTTTGTTAATGATGGGCTGGTATTGGGGTACAGGCCTCACCTTGTTAATGATGGGCTGGTATTGATGCACAGTTCACGTTGTTAATTATTGGCTTGTATTGGGGTACAGGTCTCACCATTTTAATGATGGGCTGGTATTGGGGTACAGGTCTCACCATGTTAATGATAGGCTGGTATTGCGGTAAATATCTCACCTTGTTAATGATGGGCTGATATTGAGCTACTGGTCTCTTCATGTTAAAATTGGGCTGGTATTGGGTACTGGTCTCACCATGTAATGATGGGCTGATGTTGGGGTACTAGTCGCACCATGTTAATGATGGGCTCGTATAGGGGTACAGGTCTCACCTTGTTAATGATGGGCTTGTATTGAGGTACTGGTCACACCTTGTTAAGTGCGGGCTTGTATTGGGGTACAGGTCTCACCATGTTAATGATGGGCTTGTATTGGGGTACAGGTCTCACCTTGTTAATGATGGGCTGGTATTGAGGTACAGGACACACCTTGTTAATTATGGGCCTGTATTGGGGTACAGGTCTCACCATGTTAATGATGGGCTGGTATTGGGGTACAGGTCTCACCATGTTAATGGTGGGCTGGTATTGGGGTACAGGCCTCAGCTTGTTAATTATGGGTTGGTATTGGGGTACAGGTCTCATCATGTGAATGATGGGCTCGTATTGGGGTACAGGTCTCACCTTGTTAATGATGGGCTGGTATTGGGGTACATGTCTCACCTTTTTAATGGTGGGCTGGTATTGGGGTACAGGTTTCAACATGTCAATGATGGGCTGGTATTGGGGTACAACTCACCATGTTAATGATGGGCTGGTGTTGGTTACTGGTCGCACCATGTTAATGATGGACTGGTGTTGGTTACTGGTCGCAGCATGTTAATGATGGGATGGTATTGGGTTACACCTTTCACCTTGTTAATTATGGGCTGGTATGGGGTACAGGTCTCACCTTTTAATGATGGGCTGGTATTGTGGTACATATCTCATGTTGTTAATAATGGGCTGATATTGGGGTACTGGTCTCACCATGTTAATAGTGGGCTGGTATTGGGTACTGGTCTTACCATGTAATGATGGGTTGATATTGGGGTAATGGGCGTACAATGTTAATGTTCGGCTGGAATTGGGGTGCAGGTATCATTTTGTTAATGATGGGTTGATATTGGGGTATAGGTCTCACCATGTGAATGATGAGTTGGTATTTGTGTCCTGATCTCTCCTTGTTAATGATGGGTTGGAATTGGGGTACAGGTCTCACCTTGTTAATGATGGGCTGGTATTGAGGTACAGGTCTCACCTTGTTAATGATGGGCTGGTATTGGGGTATAGATCTCACCTTGTGAAAGCTGGGCTGGGATTGAGGTACAGATTGTGGTAAACCACAGTTATACCTGTTTGTAGAGGTATGTGTATTCCACTAGGTACAGGTCTGGACATGCCTCGGCTGACTCCTCCCACTATTCCAGGTATATAAGTGACTACCTCCCAGTCCCTTAGTATTCTGGACGGGTCGACCACTCGAGACAAGACCTTCATTCTTTAGTTAATAAAAGCCTGATTGTTACTCGCTCAATCTCAGTCTTTTGAGTAATTGATGGCGCATCACAGATCTCACCTTGTTAATGATTGTTTGGTATTGGGGTACAGGTCTCACCACGTTAATGATGGACTCGTATTGGGGTACATGTCTCACCTTTTTAATGATGGCCTGGTATTGGGGTACAGGTTTCCCATTGTTAATGATGTGCAGGTATTGGGGTACAGGTCTCACCATGTCAATGATGGGCTGGTATTGGGGTAAAACTCACCACGTTAATGATGGGCTGGTATTGGGGTTCTGGTCTCACTATGTTAATGATGGGCTGGTATTGGGGTACAGGTCTCACCATGTTAATGATGGGCTGGTATTGGGGTTCTGGTCTTACCTTGTTAATGATGGGCTGGTATTGGGGTACAGTTCTCACCTTGTTAATTATGGGTTCGTATTGGGCTACAGGTCTCACCATGTGAATGGTGGGCTGCTATTGGGGTACAGGTCTCACCTTGTTAATGTTGGACTGGTATTGCGGTACATATTTCACCTTGTTAATGATGGGTTGATATTGGGGTACTGGTCTCACCATGTTAATAATGGGCTGGTATTGGGTACTGGTCTCATCATGTAATGATGGGCTGTTATTGGGTTATTAGTCACACCATGTTAAAGTTGGGGTGGTATAGGAGTACAGGTTTCACCTTGTTAATGATGGGCTTGTATTGAGGTACAGGTCACACCTTGTTAACTACGGGCTTGTATTGGGGTACAGGTCTCACCATGTTAATGATGGGCTGGTATTGGGGTACGGATCTCACCTTGTTAATGATGGGCTGGTATTGAGGTACAGGTCACTCCTTGTTAATGGTGGGCTGGTATTGGGGTACAGTTCTCAGCTTGTTAATGATGGGCTGGCATTGGGGTACAGGTCTCACCATGTGAATGATGGGCTGGTATATGTCTCACCTTTATAAGGATGTGCTGCTATTGGGGTACAGGTTTCAACATGCCAATGATGGGCTGGTATTGGGGTACAACTTCCATGATAATGATGGGCTGGTGTTGGTTACCGGTCTCACCATGTAATGATGGGTTGATATTGGGGTACTTGTCGTACCATGTTAATGATGGGATAGTATTTGGTTACAGGTCTCACCTTGTTAATGATGGGCTGGTATTGTGGTACAGGTCTCATTTTGTCAATGATGGGTTGATATTGGGGTACTTGTCGCACCATGTAATGATGGGCTGATATTGGTGTACTGATCTCACCTTGTTAATGATGGGTTGGTATTGGGGTACAGGTCTCACCGTGTTAATGATGGGTTGGTATTGAGGTACAGTTCACGTTGTTAATGATTGACTGGTATTGGGTTACAGGTCTCACCTTGTTAATGATGCGCTGGTATTGGGGTATCGGTCTCACCTTGTGCATGATGGGCTGGTATTGGGGTACATATCTCACCATGTTAATGATGGGCTAGTATTGCGGTACATATCTCACCTTGTCAATGGTGGGCTGATATTGGGGTACTGACCTCACCATGTTAATGATGGGTTAGTATTGCGGCACATATCTCACCTTGTTAATGGTGGGCTGATATTGGGGTACTGGTCTCACCATGTTAACAATGGGCTGGTATTGAGTACTGGTCTCATCTTGTTAATGATGGGTTGGTCTTGTGCTACAGGTCTCACCATGTGAATGAAGGGCTGGTATTGGGGTACAAGTCTCAACTTGTTAATGATGGGTTGGTATTGCTGTACATATATCACCTTGTTAATGATGGGCAGATATTGGGGTATTGGCTCACCATGTTAATAATGGGCTTGTAGTGGGTACTGCTCTCACTGTAATTATGGGCTGATGTTTGTGTATGAGTTGCACCATGTTAATGATGGGTTGGTATAGGGGTACAGGTCTCACCTTGATAATGATGGGCTTGTATTGAGGTACAGGTCATACCTTGTTAATTATGGGCTTTTATTGGGGTACCGGGCTCACCATGTTAATGATGAGCTGGTATTGGGGTACAGGTCTCACCTTGTTAATGATGGGCTGGTATTGAGGTACAGGTCACACCTTGTTAATTATGTGCTTGTATTGGGGTACAGGTCGCACCATGTTAATGATGGGCTGGTATTGGGGTACAGGTCTCACCATGTTAATGGTGGGCTGGTATTGGGGATCTGGTCTAACCATGTTAATGATGGGCTGGTATAGGGGTACGGGTCTCACCAAGTTAATGATGGGCTGGTATTGCGGTGCATATCTCCCCTTGTTAATGATGGGCCAATATTGGGGTACTGGACTCACAATATTAATGATTGGCTGGTGTTGGTGTACAGGTCACACCTTGTTAATTATGCGCTGGTATTGCAGTACAGGTCTCACCTTGATAATGATGGGCTGGTATTGGGGTACAGGTCTCAAATTGTTAATGATGGGCTAGTATTGGGGTACTGGGCTCACCATGTTAATGATGGGCTCGTATTGGGGTACAGGTCTTACCTTTTTAATAATGGGCTGGTATTGTGGTACAGGTCTCACGTTGTTAATGATGGGCTGGTGTTGTGGTACATATCTCACCTTGTTAATGTTGGGCTGATATTGGGTTACTGGTCTTACCGTGTTCATAATGAGTTGGTATTGGGTACTATTCCCACCTTGTTAACGATGGGCTGATATTGGGGTACTGATCTCGCCATGTTAATAATGGGCTGATATTGGTTACTGGCCTCACGATGTTAATAATGGGCTGGTATTGGGTACTGGTCTCCCCTTGTAATGATGGGCTGGTATTGGGGTACAGGTCTCATCATGATAATGATGGGCAGGTATTGGGGTGTATGTCTCACCTTGTTACTGATGGGCTGGTATTGGGGTACTGGTCTCACTATGTTAATAATGGGCTGGTATTGGGTTACTGGTTTCACCATGTAATCATGGGCTTGTATTGGTGTACTGGTCTCACCATGTTATTGATGGGCTGGTATTGGAGTACAGGTCTCACATTAATGATGGGCTGGCATTGGGGTACAGGTCTCATCTTGTTAATGATGAGTTGCTATTTGGGAGCTGGTATCACCTTGTTAATGATGGGCTGGTATTGGGGTACAAGTCTCACCATGTGAATGATGGGCTCGTATTGGGGTACAGATCTCACCTTGTTAAAGATGGGCTTGTATTGGGGTAAAGGTCTCACCTTGTTAATGCTGGGCTGGTATTGGGGTAAAGGTCTCACCATGTTAATGAAGTGTTGGTATTGAAGAACCGATCACACTTTGTTAATAATGCGCTGGTATTGTGGTATAGGTCTCACCATGATAATGATGGGCTGGTATCAGAGTACAGGTGTCACCTTGTGATTGATGGGCTGGCATTGTGTTACAGGTCTCACCATGTGAATGATAGGCTGGTATTGGGTTACAGGTCTCACCTTGTTAATGATTGTTTGGTGTTGGGGTACAGGTCTCACCACCTTAATGATGAGCTCGTATTGGGGTACATGTCTCACTTTTTAATGATGGGCTGGTATTGGGGTACAGGTCTCACATTGTTAATGATGGGTTGGTATTGCGGTACGGGTCTCACCATGTCAATGATGGGCTGGTATTGGGATTCAGGTCTCACCATTTTAATGATGGGCTGGTTTTAGGGTACTGATCTCACCTTGTTAATGATGGGTTGGTATTGGGGTACTGGTCTCACCCTGTTAATAATGGGCTGGTATTGTTTACTGGTCTCACCATGTAATGATGGGCTGCTATTGGGGTACTGGACTCACCTTGTTAATGACGGGATTGTATTGGGGTACTGGTCACACCTTGTTAATGAATGGCTGTTTTGGGGCACTGGTCTGACCATGTAATGATGGGCTTGTATTGGGGTACAGGTCGCACCATGTTAAAAATGGGCTGGTATTGGGGTACAGGTCTCACCATGTTAAGGATGGGCTGGTATTGGGGTACAGGTCTCACATTGTTAATAATGGGCTGGTATTGGTGTACTAGTCTCACCTTGTTAATGAAGAGCTGGTATTGGGGTACAGGCCTCACCTTGTTAATGATGGGCACGTATTTGGGTACCGGTCTCACCTTGTGAATGATCGGCTGGTATTGGGGTACAGATCTCACCTTGTTAATGATTGTTTGGTATTGGGGTACAGGTCTCATCACGTTAATGATGGGCTCGTATTGGGGTACATGTGTCACCTATTTAATGATGGGCTGGTATTAGGGTACAGGTTTCACATTGTTAATGATGGGCTGGTATGGGGGTAAAACACACCATGTTAATGATGGGCTGGTATTGGGGTTCTGGACTCAGCATGCTAATGATGGGCTGGTATTGCGGTACATATCTCACCTTGTTAATGATGGGCTGATATTGGGGTACTGGTCACACCTTGTTAATAATGGGCTGGTATTAGTTACTGGTCTCAGCATGTAATGATGGGCTGATATTGGGTACTGGTCGCACCATGTTAATGATGGGCTGGAATTGGCGTACAGTTCTCACCTTGTTAATGATGGGTTGGTATTAGGCTTCAGGTCTCACCATGTGAATGATAGGCTGATATTAAGGCACTGTTCTCACCATGTTAATAATGGGCTGGTATTGGGTGCTGGTCTCACCATGTAATGATGGGCTGATGTTGGGGTACTCGTGGCACCATGTTAATGATGGGCTGGTATAGGGGTACAGGTCTCACCATGTTAATGATGTGCTGGTATTGCGGTACAGGTCTCACCTTGTTAATGATCGGCTGGCATTGAGGTACAGGTCACACCTTATTAATGATGGGCTTGTATTAGGGTACAGGTCTCACCAGGTTAATGAAGGGCTGGTATTGGGATACAGGTCTCACCTTGTTAATGGTGGGCTGGTATTGGGGTACAGTTCTCATCATGTGAATGATGCGCTGGTTTTGGGGTACAGGTCTCACCTTGTTCATGATGGGCTGGTATTGAGATACATGTCTCACCTTTTTCAATGATGGGCTGGTATTGGGGTACAGGTTTCAACATGTCAATGATGGGCTGGTATTGGGGTACAACTCACCATGTTAATGATGGGCTGGTGTTGGTTACTGGTCTTACCATGTATTGATGGGCTGATATTGGGGTACTGGTCGCACCATGTTAATGCTGGGATGGTATTGGGTTACAGGTCTCACCTTGTTAATGATGGGCTGGTATTGGGTTACAGGTCTCACCTTGTTAATGATGGGCTGGTATTGGGGTACAGGTCTCACCTTGTTAATGTTGGGCTGGTTTTGAGGTACAAGTCACACCTTGTTAATTATGGGCTTGTATTGGGGTACAGGTCTCAGCATGTAAATGATGGGCTGGTATTGGGGTACAGGTTTCACCTTGCTAATGATGGGCTGGTATTGGCATACAGGTCTCACCATGTGAATGATGGACTGGTATTGGGTTACATGTCTCACCTTTTTAATGATTGGCTGGTATTGGGGTACAGGACTCACAACGTTAATGATGGGATCGTATTGGGGTACATGTCTCACCTTTTTAATGATGGGCTGGTATTGGGGTACAGGTCTCACATTGTCAATGTTGGGCTGGTATTTTGGTACAGGTCTCACCATGTGAATGATGGGCTGGTATTGGGTTACAGGTCTCAACTTGTTAATGATTGTTTGGTATTGGGGTACAGGTCTCAGCACGTTAATGATGGGCTCATATTGGGGTAGATGTCTCACCTTTTTAATGACGGGCTGGTATTGTGGTACACATCTCACATTGTTAATAATGGGCTGGTATTGGGGTACAGTTCTCACCTTGTTAATGATGGGTTGGTATTGGGCTACAGGTCTCACCAAGTGAATGATGGGCTGGTATTGGGGTACAGGTTTCATCATGTCAATGATGTGCTGGTATTGGGGTACAACTCACCAAGTTGATATTGGGGTACTGGTCTCATTTTGTTAATGATGGGTTGATATTCGGGTATAGGTCTCACCATGTGAATGATGGGCTGGTATAGGGGTACTGGTCTCACTTTGTTAATGATGGGTTGGTATTGGGGTACAGGTTTCACCTTGTTAATGATGGACTGGTATTGATGTACAGTTCACGTTGTTAATTATTGGCGTGTATTGGGGTACAGGTCTCACCTTGTTAATGAGGGGCTGGTATTGCGGTAAATATCTCACCTTGTTAATGATGGGCTGATATTAGGGTACTGATCTCATCATGTTTTAATTGGGCTGGTATTGGGTACTGGTCTCACCATGTAATGATGGGCTGATGTTGGGGTACTAGTCGCACCATGTTAATGATGGGCTGGTATAGGGGCACAGGTCTTACCTTGTTAATGATGGGCTTGTATTGAGGTACATGTCACACCTTGTTAATTGTGGGCTTGTATTGGGGTACAGGTCTCACCATGTTAATGATGGGCTGGTATTGGGGTACAGGTCTCACCATGTTAATGGTGGTCTGGTATTGGGGTACAGGTCTCAGCTTGTTAATTATGGGTTGGTACTGTGGTACAGGTCTCACAATGTGAATGATGGGCTGGTATTGGGGTACAGGTCTCACATTGCTAATGATGGGCTGGTATTGGGGTACATGTCTCACCTTTTTAATGATGGGCTGGTATTGGGGTACAGGTTTCAACATGTCAATGATGTGCTGGTATTGGGGTACAACTCACCATGTTAATGATGGGCTGGTGTTGGTTACTGGTCTCAGCTTGTAATGATGGGCTGATATTGGGGTATAGGTCTCACCATGTGAATGATGGGCTGATATTGAGGTACTGGTCTCACTTTGTTAATGATGGGTTCGTATTGGGGTACAGGTCTCACCTTGTTAATGATGGGCTGGTATTGATGTACAGTTCACGTTGTTAATTATTGGCTTGTATTGGGGTACAGGTCTCACCATTTTAATGATGGGCTGGTATTGGGGTACAGGTCTCACCTTGTTAATGATGGGCTGGTATTGCGGTAGATATCTCACCTTGTTAATGATGGGCTGATATTGGGGTACTGGTCTCATCATGTTAAAATTGGGCTGGTATAGGGGTACAGGTCTCAACTTGTTAATGATGTGCTTGTATTGAGGTACAGGTCACACCTTGTTAATTGCGGGCTTGTATTGGGGTACAGGTCTCGCCATGTTAATGATGGGCTGGTATTGGGGTACAGGTCTCAGCTTGTTAATGATGGGCTGGTATTGTGGTACATATCTCATGTTGTTAATAATGGGCTGATATTGGGGTACTGGTCTCACCATGTTAATAATGGGCTGGAATTGGGTACTGGTCTCACCATGTAATGATGGGCTGATATTGGGGTAATGGGCGCACCATGTTAATGTTCAGCTCGAATTGGGGTGCAGGTATCATTTTGTTAATGATAGGTTGATATTGGGGTACAGGTCTCACCATGTGAATGATGAGTTGGTATTTGGGTCCTGATCTCATCTTGTTAATGATGGGTTGGAATTGGGGTACAGGTCTCACATTGTTAATGATGGGCTGGTATTGAGGTACAGGTCACACCTTGTTAATTATTGGCTTGTATTGGGGTACAGGTCTCACCATGTTAATGATGGGCTGCTATTGGGGTACAGGTCTCACCTTGTTGATGATGGGCTGGTATTGGGGTATAGATCTCACCTTGTGAATGATGGGCTGGTATTGGGGTACAGATCTCACCTTGTTAATGATTGTTTGGTATTGGGGTACAGGTCTCACCACGTTAATGATAGGCTCGTATTGGGGTACATCTCTCACCTTTTTAATGATGGCCTGGTATTGGGGTACAGGTTTCTCATTGTTAATGATGTGCAGGTATTGGGGTACAGGTTTCACCATGTCAAAGTTGGGCTGCTATTGGGGTAAAACTCACCATCTTAATGATGGGCTGGTTTTGGGGTAAAACTCACCATGTTAATGATGGGCTGGTATTGGGGTGCATATCTCACCTTGTTAATGATGGGCTGGTATTGTGGTACAGGTCTCACCTTGTTAATGATTGGCCGAGATTCGGGTACTGGCCTCACAATGTTAATAATGGGCTGGTATTGGGTGCTGGTTTTACCATGTAATGATGGGCTGGTATTGGGGTACAGATCGCACCTTGTTAATGATGGGCTGGTATTGCGGTGCATATCTCACCTTGTTAATGATGGGCCAATATTGGGGTACTGGACTCACAATATTAATGATGGGCTGGTATTGATGTACAGGTCACACCTTGTTAATTATGCACTGGTATTGCAGTACAGGTCTCACCATGATAATGATGGGCTGGTATTGGGGTACAGGTCTCACCTTGTTAATGATGGGCTAGTATTGGGGTACTGGGCTCAACATGTTAATGATGGGCTTGTATTGGGGTACATGTTTCACCTTTTTAATAATGGGTTGGTATTGGGGTACAGGTCACACATTGTTAATGATGGGCTGGTGTTGCGGTACATATCTCACCTTGTTAAAGATGGGCTGATATTGGGTTACTGGTCTTACCATGTTCATAATGGGTTGGTATTGGGTACTAGTCCCACTTTGTTAACGATGGGCTGATATTGGGGTACTAATCTCACCATGTTAATAATGGGCTGGTATTGGTTACTGGTCTCACCATGTTAATAATAGGCTGGTATTTGGTACTGGTCTCCCCTTGTTAATGATGGGCTGGTATTGGGGTACAGGTCTCATCATGATAATGATGGGCAGGTATTGGGGTGCATGTCTCACCTTGTTACTGATGGGCTGGTATTAGGGTACTGGTCTCACTATTTTAATAATGGGCTGGTATTGGGGTACTGGTCTCACCATGTAATCATGGGCTGGTATTGGTGTACTGGACTCACCATGTTAATGATGGGCTGGTATTGGAGTACAGGTGTCACCTTGTTATTGATGGGCTGGCATTGGGGTACATGTCTCATCTTGTTAATGATGGGCTGGTATTGGATATTGGTCTCACCAAGTACTGATGGGCTGGTATTGGGGTACAGGTCTCAGCTTGTTAATGATAGGTTGGCATAGGGATATTGGTCTCACCATGCAATGATGGGCTTGTTTTTGGGCACAGGTCTCACCATGTTAATGGTGGGCTGGTATTGGGTACAGGTCTCACCTTGTTAATGATGGGTTGCTATTGGGGTACAGGTCTCACCTTGTTAATGATGGGCTGGTATTGGGGTACAGGTCTCACCATGTGAATGATGGGCTGGTCTTGGGATACAGTTCTTACCATGTTAATGATGGGCTGGTATTGGTGCGCTGGTGTCACCTTGTTAATGCTGGTCTGGTATTGGGGTACAGGTCTCATCATGATAATGATGGGCATTATTGGGTTACATGTCTCACCTTGCTAATGGTGGGCTGCTATTGGGGTACTTGTCTCACCATGTTAATAATGGGCTGGAATTGGTTACTTGTCTCACCATGTAATGATGGGCTGGGATTGGTGTACAAGTCTTACGTTGTTAATGATGGGCTGGTATTGGGGTGCAGGTCTCATCTTGTTAATGATGGCCTACTGTTGGGGTACTAATCTTTTATTTAAATCTGGTAATACTTATTACAATACATCAACTTCATAATAAATCCATTACATTCATTAACCACAATAAGACTAATTTTAACAAAAAATCAACTTTAAGATTAACAATACAAATAAAATAATACATTTTTTCCAGACAAATACACTATCAACAATACAAATACCCATAAAAAACAAGACAGACCAATCCTACTGACAATCTAGTAACTCCTCATTTTTACTTAGTATAACCTGCTGTCTCTTTAAATATTAACATTCAAATACAACAGCACTTATACAACTCAACCGTTACATAATAAATCCATTACATTCATTCACCAATTATAGTCAACAATATAAATACAACAATAAATTTTACAGGTTTATCAATAATAACTGTTGGGGTACTGGTCTCACCTTGTTAATGATGGGCTGCTAGTGGGTTACAAGTCTCACCTTGTTAATGATGGGCTTGTATTGGGGTACAGGTCTCATTTGTTCATAATGGGCTGCTATTGGGGTACTTGTCTCACCTTGTTAATGATGGGCTGGTACTGGAGTACAGGTCTCACCTTGTTAATGATGGGCTGGTATTGGGGTACAGGGCTCACCACATGAATGATGGGCTGGTATTGGGGTACAGATCGCACCTTGTTAGTGATGGGCTTGTACTGAGGTAAAGGTCTCACCTTGTTAATGATGGGCTGGTATTGAAGTACAGGTCACACCGTGTTAATTATGCGCTGGAATTGTGGTACAGGTCTCACCATGATAATGATGAGCTGGTATTGGGATACAGGTCTCACCTTTTTAATGATGGGCTGGTATTGTGGTACAGGTCTCGCCATGTGAATGATGGGCTGGTATTGGGTTACAGGTCTCATCTTGTTAATGATTGTTTCGTGTTGGGGTTCAGGTTTCACCACGTTAAGAATGGGCACGTATTGGGGTACATGTCTCGCTTTTTAAATGATGGGCTGGTGTTGGGGTACAGGTATCACATTGTTAATGATGGGATGATATTGGGGAACAGGTCTCACCATGTCAATGATTGGCTGGTATTGGGGTAAGACTCACCATGTTAATGATGGGCTGGTATTGGAGTACAGGTCTCAACATGATAATGATGGGCGGGTATTGGGGTACATGTCTCACCTTGTTAATGATGGGCTGATATTGGGTACTGGTCTCACCATGTAATGATGGGCTGGTATTTGGGTATAGGTCGCACCATGTTAATGATGGGCTGGCATTGGGACACAGATCTCATCTTGTTAAAGATGTGCTGCTATTTGGGGACTGGTGTCACCTTGTTAATGATGGGCTGGTATTGGGGTACAGGTCTCACCTTGCTAATGATGGGCTGGTATTGGGGTACAGGTCCCACCATGTAATGATGGGCTGTTTTGGGTTACTTGTCTCAGCAAGTAATGATGGGCTGGTATTGGGGTACTGGTCTGACCATGTAATGATGGGCTGGTATTGGGGTAAAGGTCTCACCTTGTTAATGATGGGCTGGTATTGGGGGATAGGTCTCATCTTGTCAATATTGGGCTGGTTTTAGGGTACTGGTCTCACCTTGTTAATGATGGGCTTGTATTGGGGTACAGGTCTCACCGTGTTAATGATGGGCTGGTATTGGGGTACAGGTCTCACCTTGTTAATGATGGGCTGGTATTGGGGTACATTTCTCACCTTTTTAATGATGGGCTGGTATTGGGGTACAGGTTTCAACATATCAATGATGGGCTGGTATTGGGGTACAACTCACCATGTTAATGATGGGCTGGTGTTGGTTACTGGTCGCACCATGTTAATGATGGGCTGGTGTTGGTTGCTGGTCGCAGAATGTTAATGATGGGATGGTATTGGGTTACACTTTTCACCTTGTTAATTATGGGCTGGTATGGGGTACAGGTCTCACCTTGTTAATGATGGGCTGGTATTGTGGTACATATCTCATGTTGTTAATAATGGGCTGATATTGGGGTACTGGTCTCACCATGTTAATAATGGGTAGGTATTGGGTACTGGTCTCACCATGCAATGATGGGCTGATATTGGAGTAATGGGCGCACCATGTTAATGTTCAGCTGGAATTGGGGTGTAGGTATCATTTTATTAATGATGGGTTGATATTGGGGTATAGGTCTCACCATGTGAATGATGGGTTGGTATTTGGGTCCTGATCTCACCTTGTTAATGCTGGGTTGGAATTGGGGTACAGGTCTCACCTTGCTAATGATGGGCTGGTATTGAGGTACAGGTCACACCTTGTTAATTATTGGCTTGTATTGGGGTACAGGTCTCACCATGTTAATGATGGGCTGCTTTTGGGGTACAGGTCTCACCTTGTTGATGATGGGCTGGTATGGGGGTATAGATCTCACCTTGTGTATGATGGGCTGGTATTGGGGTACAGATCTCACCTTGTTAATGATTGTTTGGTATTGGGGTACAGGTCTCACCACGTTAATGATGGGCTCGGATTGGGGTACATGTCTCACCTTTTAATGATGGCCTGGTATTGGGGTACAGGTTTCACATTGTTAATGATGTGCAGGTATTGGGGTACAGGTCTCACCATGTCAATGATGGGCTGGTATTGGGGTAAAACTCACCATGTTAATGATGGGCTGGTATTGGGGTTCTGGTCTCACCATGTTAATGATGGGCTGGTATTGGGGTAAAACTCACCATGCTAATGATGGGCTGGTATTGGGGTTCTGGTCTCACCTTGTTAATGATGGGCTGGTATTGGGGTACAGTTCTCACCTTGTTAATGATGGGTTGGTATTGGGCTACAGGTCTCACCATGTGAATGATGGGCTGCTTTTGGGGTACAGGTCTCACCTTGTTAATGATGGGCTGGTATTGGGGTTCTGGTCTCACCTTGTTAATGATGGGCTGGTATTGGGCTACAGGTCTCACCGTGTGAATGATGGGCTGATATTGGGGTACTGGTCTCACCATGTTAATAATGGGCAGGTATTGGGTACTGGTCTCACCATGTAATGATGGGCTGATATTGGGTTACTAGTCACACCATGTTAAAGTTGGGGTGGTATAGGGGTACAGGTCTCACCTTGTTAATGATGGGCTTGTATTGAGGTACAGGTCACACCTTATTAACAACGGGCTTGTATTGAGGTACATGTCTCACCATGTTAATGATGGGCTGGTATTCATGTACAGGTCACACCTTGTTAATTATGGGCTTGTATTGGGGTACAGGTCTCACCATGTTAATGATGGGCTAGTATTGGGGTACAGGTCTCACCATGTTAATGGTGGGCTGTTATTGGGGTACAGTTCTCAGCTTGTTAATGATGGGCTGGCATTCGGGTACAGGTCCCACCATGTGAATGATGGGCTGGTATTGGGGCACAGGTCTCACCTTGTTAATGATGGGCTGGTATTGGGGTACATGTCTCACCTTTTTAAGGATGTGCTGGTACTGGGGTACAGGTTTCAACATGTCAATGATGGGCTGGTATTGGGGTACAACTCACCATGTTAATGATGGGCTGGTGTTGGTTATTGGTCTTACCATGTAATGATGGGCTGATATTGTGGTACTTGTCGCACCATGTTAATGATGGGATAGTATTTGGTTACAGGTCTCACCTTGTTAATGATGGGCTGGTATTGGGGTTCTGGTCTCACCTTGTTAATGATGGGCTGGTATTGGGCTACAGGTCTCACCGTGTGAATGATGGGCTGATATTGGGGTACTGGTCTCACCATGTTAATAATGGGCAGGTATTGGGTACTGGTCTCACCATGTAATGATGGGCTGATATTGGGTTACTAGTCACACCATGTTAAAGTTGGGGTGGTATAGGGGTACAGGTCTCACCTTGTTAATGATGGGCTTGTATTGAGGTACAGGTCACACCTTATTAACAACGGGCTTGTATTGAGGTACATGTCTCACCATGTTAATGATGGGCTGGTATTCATGTACAGGTCACACCTTGTTAATTATGGGCTTGTATTGGGGTACAGGTCTCACCATGTTAATGATGGGCTAGTATTGGGGTACAGGTCTCACCATGTTAATGGTGGGCTGTTATTGGGGTACAGTTCTCAGCTTGTTAATGATGGGCTGGCATTCGGGTACAGGTCCCACCATGTGAATGATGGGCTGGTATTGGGGCACAGGTCTCACCTTGTTAATGATGGGCTGGTATTGGGGTACATGTCTCACCTTTTTAAGGATGTGCTGGTACTGGGGTACAGGTTTCAACATGTCAATGATGGGCTGGTATTGGGGTACAACTCACCATGTTAATGATGGGCTGGTGTTGGTTATTGGTCTTACCATGTAATGATGGGCTGATATTGTGGTACTTGTCGCACCATGTTAATGATGGGATAGTATTTGGTTACAGGTCTCACCTTGTTAATGATGGGTTGGTATTGGGGTACAGGTCTCATTTTGTTAATGATGGGTTGATATTGGTGTACTTGTTGCACCATGTAATGATGGGCTGATATTGGGGTACTGATCTCACCTTGTTAATGATGGGCTGGTATTGGGGTACATATCTCACCATGTTAATGATGGGCTAGTATTGTGGAACATATCTCACCTTGTTAATGGTGGGCTGGTATTGAAGTACAGGTCTCACCTTGTTAATGATGGGCTGGTATTGGGGTACAGCTCTCACCATGTGAATGATGGGTTGGTATTGGGATACAGCTCTCAACATGTTAATGACTGGCTGGTATTGGTTTGTTGGTCTCACTTTGTTAATGCTGGTCTGGTATTGGGGTACAGGTCTTATCATGATAATGATGGTCATTATTGGGTTACATGTCTCACCTTGCTAATCGTGGGCTGCTATTGGTGTACTGGTCTCACCATGTTAATAATGGGCTGGGATTGGTTACTTGTCTCACCATGTAATGATGGGTTGGTAGTGGGGTACATGTCTCACCTTGTGAATGATGTGCTGTTATTGGGGTACAGGTCTCATCTTGTTAATGAAGGGCTGCTATTGGGGTACTTGTCTCACCTTGTTAATGATGGGCTGGTATTGGTGTACAGGGCTCACCATGTGAATGATGGGCTGGTATTGGGGTACAGGTCTCATCATGTTAATGATGGGATGCTATTGGGGTAGTCGTCTCACCATGTGAATGATGGGCTGGTATTGGGGTACTGATCTCACCTTATGAATGATGGGATGGTATTGGGGTACAGGTCTCACCTTGTTAATGATGGGCTGGTATTGAGGTACAGGTCACACCTTGTTAATTATGGGCTTGTATTGGGGTACAGGTCTCACCATGTTAATGATGGGCTTGTATTGGTGTTCAGGTCTCCCCTTGTTAATGATGGGCTAGTATTGGTGTACAGGTCTCACCATGTGAATGATGGGCTGGTATTGGGTTACAGGTCTCACCTTGTTAATGATTGGCTGGTATTGGGGTACAGGTTTCACCACGTTAATGATGGGCTGGTATTGCGGTGCATATCTCACCTTGTTAATGATTGTTTGGTATTGGGGTATAGGTCTCACCATGTTAATGATGGGTTGGTATTGGGGTACTGGTCTCTTAATGTTAATAATGGGCTGGTATTGGGAACTTGTCTCACCATGTAATGATGGGTTGATATTGGGGTACTGGTCGCATCGTGTTAATGATGGGCTGGTATTGGGTTACAGGTCTCACATTGTTAATGGTGGGCTGGTATTGGGGTACTGGTCTCACCATGTTAATGATGGGCTGGTATTGAGGTACAGGTCACACCTTGTTAATGATGGGCTGGTATTGAGGTACAGGGCACACCTTGTTAATGATGGGCTTGTATTGGAGTCATAGAGTTATACAGCACAGAAAGAGGCCCTTCAGCCCATCGTGTCTGCGCCGTCCTTTAATCCCTGTCCAGTCTAATCCCATTTTCCAGCATTTGGTCCATAGCCTTGTATGCAATGGCATTTCAAGCGCTCATCCAAATGCTTCTTGAATGTTATGAGGGTTCCTTCCTCTACCACCCTTTCAGGCAGTGAGTTCCAGATTCCAACCACCCTCTGGGTGAAAAAGTTCCTCCTCAAATCCCCTCTAAACCTCCTGCCCCTTACCTTGAATCTATGCCCCCTTGTTATTGACCCCCCTACTAAGGGGAAAAGTTCCTCTTTATCTACCCTATCTATGCCCCTCATCGTTTTGTACACCTCAATCAGGTCCCCCCTCAGCCTTCTTTGCTCCAAGGAAAACAACCCCAGCCTGTTTAGTCTTTCTTCATAGCTGAGGCTCTCCATCCCAGGTAACATCCTGGTGAATCTTCTCTGCACCCTCTCCAAAGCAATCACATCCTTCCTATAGTGAGGCGACCAGAACTGCACACAGTACTCCAGCTGTGGCCTCACCAGCGTTTTGTACAGCTCCATCATAACCTCCCTGCTCTTATATTCTATGCCTCGGCTAATGAACGCAAGTATCCCATATGCCTTTTTAACCACCTTATCTACCTGTTCCGCTGCCTTCAGGGATCTATGTACATGTACACCAAGGTCCCTCTGACCCTCTGTACTTCCTAGGGTCCTACCACTCATTGTGTATTCCCTTGCCTTATTTGTCCGTCCAAAATGCATCACCTCGCACTTTTCAGGGTTAAATTCCATTTGCCACTTTTCCGCCCATCTGACCAACCCGTTTATATCGTCCTGTAGCCTGAGGCTTTCCTCCTCGCAATTAACCGCCCCACCAATTTTCGTGTCATCTGCGAACTTACTCATCATACCTTTTACATTCTCATCCAAATCATTTATGTAGATCACAAACAGCAAGGGTCCCAGCACCGATCCCTGAGGTACCCCACTGGACACAGGCTTCCAGTCACAAAAGCAACCTTCGACCATCACCCTCTGCCTCCTGCCACTCAGCCAGTTTAGGATCCAACGCGCCAAGGCACCCTGGATCCCATGGGCTCTTACCTTCTTGACCAGTCTCCTATGCGGGACTTTGTCAAAAGCTTTACTGAAATCCATGTAAACCACATCCACAGCATTTCCCTCATCCACACACCTAGTCACCCCCTCGAAAAATTCAATCAGATTGGTCAGACATGATTTACCCTTGACAAAGCCATGCTGACTATCCCCGATTAATCCTTGCCTCTCCAAGTGGAGACTAATTTTGTCCCTCAGAATTTTTTCCAATAATTTCCCTACCACAGATGTTAGGCTCACTGGCCTGTAATTCCCTGGTTTATCCCTGCTAGCCTTCTTGAATAATGGTACTACGTTAGCTGTTCTCCAGTCCTCTGGTACATCCCCTGTGGCCAGAGAGGTTCTGAAAATTTGTGTCAGAGCCCCTGCAATCTCCTCCTTTGCCTCACACAACAGCCTGGGATACATCTCGTCTGGGCCTGAGGATTTATCCACTTTTTGGCCTGCTAAAACCGCTAGTACCTCCTCCCTCTCGATGCTAATATGTTCAAGTATGTCACAGTGCCCTTGCCCGATTTCTATGTCTACATCGTCTTTCTCCATAGTGAACACAGATGCAAAAAATTCATTTAAAACCCCGCCTACATCATCTGGCTCTACACACAGATTGCCACTTTGGTCCCTAATGGGCCCTACCCTTTCCCTGGTTATCCTCTTGCCCTTAATATACTTATAAAACATCTTAGGATTTTCCTTTATTTTGCTCGCCAGTGTTATTTCATGGCCCCTCCTTGCCCTCCTAATTTCTTTTTTAAGTATGCCCCTGCACTTTTTATACTCCTCTAGGGCTTCCTCCGTCTTTAGTCTTTTGTAACTGCCAAAAGCCCCCCTTTTTTTCCTAATGCATTTTTGTATATCCCTTGTCATCCAAGGTTCCCTTTGCTTGTTGGTCCCACCCTTGACCTTTACAGGAACATGTTGGCGTTGTACTCTCTCTATTTCCCTTCTGAAAGTCTCCCACTGCTTTGATGTGGATTTTCCTATAAGTAGCTGCTCCCAGTCCACTTTGGCCAGATCCTGCCTTATCATGTGGTGCAGGTCTCACCATGTTAATGATGAGCTGGCATTGAGGTACTGGTCTCACCTTGTTAATGATGGGCTGCCATTGGGGTACAGGTCTCACCTTGTTAATGATGGGCTTGTATTGTGGTGCAGGTCTCACCATGTTAATGATGGGCTGGTATTGGGGTACAGGTCTCACCTTGCTAATGGTGGGCTGCTATTGGAGTACTTGTCTCACCATGTTAATAATAGGCTGGAATTGGTTACTTGTCTCACCATGTAATGATTGGCTGGTGTTGGGGTACAGGTCTCATCTTGTTAATGATGGACTGCTGTTGGGGTACTGGTCTCACCTTGTTAATGAAGGGCTGCTGTTGGGTTACAAGTCTCACCTTGTTAATGATGGACTTGTATTGGGGTACAGGTCTTATTTGTTAATGATGGGATGGTATTGGGGTACAGGTCTCACCATGTCAATGATTGGCTGGTATTGGGGTAAAACTCATCATGTTAATGATGGGCTGGTATTGGAGTACAGGTCTCAACATGATAATGCTGGGCAGGTATTGTGGTACATGTCTCACCTTATTAATGATGGGCTGGTATTGGAGTACAGGTCTCACCTTGTTAATGATGAGCTGGCATTGGGACACAGATCTCATCTTGTTAAAGATGTGCTGCTATTTGGGGACTGGTCTCACCTTGTTAATGATGGGTTGGTATTGGGGTACAGGTCTCACCTTGTTAATGATGGGCTGGTATTGGGGTACAGGTCCCACCATGTTAATGATGGGCTGTTTTGGCTTACTTGTCTCACCAAGTAATGATGGGCTGGTATTGGGGTACTGGTCTGACCATGTAATGATGGGCTTGAATTGGGATACAGGTCTCACCATGTGAACGATGAGCTCGTATTGGGGTACAGATCTCACCTTGTTAAAGATGGGATGGTATTGGGGTAAAGGTCTCACCTTGTTAATGATGGGTTGGTATTGGGGGACAGGTTTCATCTTGTTAATGTTGGGCTGGTTTTAGGGTACTGGTCTCACCTTGTTAATGATGGGCTTGTATTGGGGTACAGGTCTCACCGTGTTAATGATGGGCTGGTATTGGGGTTCTGGTCTAAGCATGTTAATGATGGGCTCGTATTGGTTACTGGTCTCACCATATAATGGTGGGCTGGTATTGCGGTACAAGTCTCACCATGTGAATGATGGGCTCGTATTGGGGTACAGATCTCACCTTGTTAAAGATGGGCTGGTATTGGGGTAAAGGTCTCACCTTGTTAATGATGGGCTGGTATTGGGGTAAAGGTCTCACCTTGTTAATGATGGGTTGGTATTGAAGAACAGGTCACACCTTGTTAATTATGCGCTGGTATTGTGGTATAAGTTTCACCATGGTAATGATGGGCTGGTATTGGAGTACAGGTCTCACCTTGTCATTGACTGGCTGGCATTGTGTTACAGGTCTCACCATGTGAATGATAGGCTGGTATTGTGTTACAGGTCTCACCTTGTTAATGATTGTTTGGTGTTGGGGTACAGGTCTCACCACCTTAATGATGAGCTCGTATTGGGGTACATGTCTCACTTTTTAATGATGGGCTGGTTTTGGGGTACAGGTCTCACATTGTTAATGATGAGCTGGTATTGCGGTACAGGTCTCACCATGTCAAAGATGGGCTGGTATTGGGGTTCTGGTCTCACCATGTTAATGATGGGCTGGTATTGCGGTACATATCTCACCTTGCTAATGATGGGTTGGTATTGGGGTGCTGGTCTCACCCTGTTAATAATGGGCTGGTATTGGGTACTGGTCTCACCATGTAATGATGGGCTGGTATTGGGGTACTGGTCGCACCATGTTAATGATGGGCTGGTATTGGGGTACAGTTCTCACCTTGTTAATGATGGGTTGGTACTGGGCTTCAGATCTCACCATGTGAATGATGGGCTGATATTATGGTACTGTTTTCACCATGTTAATAATGGGCTGGTATTGGGTGCTGGTCTCACCATGTAATGATGGGCTGATGTTGGGGTACTAGTGGCACCATGTTAATGATGGGCTGGTATAGGGGTAGAGGTCTTACCATGTTAATGATGTGCTGGTATTGCAGTACAGGTCTCACCTTGTTAATGATCGGCTGGCATTGAGGTACAGGTCACACCTTGTTAATGATGGGCTTGTATTGGGGTACAGGTCTCACCATGTTAATGATGAGCTGGTATTGGGGTACAGGTCTCACCTTGTTAATGGTGGGCTGGTATTGGGGTACAGGTCTCAGCTTATTAATGATGGGTTGGTTTGGGGTACAGGTCTCACCATGTGCATGATGCGCTGGTTTTGGGGCACAGGTCTCACCTTGTTAATGATGGGCTGGTATTGGGATACATGCCTCACCTTTTTAATGATGGGCTGGTATTGGGGTACAGGTTTCAACATGTCAATGATGGGCTGGTGTTGGGGTACAAGTCATCATGTTAATGATGGGCTGGTGTTGGTTACTGGTCTCACCATGTACTGATGGGCTGATATTGGGGTACTGGTCGCACCATGTTAATGATGGGCTGGTATGGGGTGCAGGTCTCACCTTGACAATGATGGGCTGGTTTTGAGGTACAAGTCACACCTTGTTCATTATGGTCTTGTATTGAGGTACAGGTCTCACCATGTAAATGATGGGCTGGTATTGGGGTACAGGTTTCACCTTGCTAATGATGGGCTGGTATTGGCATACAGGTCTCACCATGTGAATGATGGACTGCTATTGGGTTACATGTCTCACCTTTTTAATGATTGGCTGGTATTAGGGTAAAGATCTCACAACATTAATGATGGGATCGTATTGTGGTACATGGCTCACCATTTTAATGATGGGCTGGTATTGGGGTACAGGTCTCACATTGTCAATGTTTGGCTGGTATTTTGGTACAGGTCTCACCATGTGAATGATGGGCTGGTATTGGGTTACAGGTCTCAACTTGTTAATGATTGTTTGGTATTGGGGTTCAGGTCTCAGCACGTTAATGATGGGCTCATATTGGGGTAGATGTCTCACCGTTTTAATGACGGGCAGGTATTGTGGTACATATCTCACATTGTTAATAATGGGCTGGTATTCTGGTACTGGTCTCACCATGTTAATGATGGGCTGGTATTGGGGTACAGTTCTCACCTTGTTAATGATGGGTTGTTACTGGGGTACAGGTTTCAACATGTCAATGATGGGCTGGTATTGGGGTACAACTCACCAAGTTAATGATGGGCTGGTGTTGGTTATTGGTCTCTGCTTGTAATGATGGGCTGATATTGGGGTACTGGTCTCATTTTATTAAAGATGGGTTGATATTGGGGTATAGGTCTCACCATGTGAATGATGGGCTGGTATTGGGGTACTGGTCTCACTTTGTTAATGATGGGCTGGTATTGGGGTACAGGCCTCACCTTGTTAATGATGGGCTGGTATTGATGCACAGTTCACGTTGTTAATTATTGGCTTGTATTGGGGTACAGGTCTCACCATTTTAATGATGGGCTGGTATTGGGGTACAGGTCTCACCATGTTAATGATAGGCTGGTATTGCGGTAAATATCTCACCTTGTTAATGATGGGCTGATATTGAGCTACTGGTCTCTTCATGTTAAAATTGGGCTGGTATTGGGTACTGGTCTCACCATGTAATGATGGGCTGATGTTGGGGTACTAGTCGCACCATGTTAATGATGGGCTCGTATAGGGGTACAGGTCTCACCTTGTTAATGATGGGCTTGTATTGAGGTACTGGTCACACCTTGTTAAGTGCGGGCTTGTATTGGGGTACAGGTCTCACCATGTTAATGATGGGCTTGTATTGGGGTACAGGTCTCACCTTGTTAATGATGGGCTGGTATTGAGGTACAGGACACACCTTGTTAATTATGGGCCTGTATTGGGGTACAGGTCTCACCATGTTAATGGTGGGTTGGTATTGGGGTACAGGTCTCATCATGTGAATGATGGGCTCGTATTGGGGTACAGGTCTCACCTTGTTAATGATGGGCTGGTATTGGGGTACATGTCTCACCTTTTTAATGGTGGGCTGGTATTGGGGTACAGGTTTCAACATGTCAATGATGGGCTGGTATTGGGGTACAACTCACCATGTTAATGATGGGCTGGTGTTGGTTACTGGTCGCACCATGTTAATGATGGACTGGTGTTGGTTACTGATCGCAGCATGTTAATGATGGGATGGTATTGGGTTACACCTTTCACCTTGTTAATTATGGGCTGGTATGGGGTACAGGTCTCACCTTTTAATGATGGGCTGGTATTGTGGTACATATCTCATGTTGTTAATAATGGGCTGATATTGGGGTACTGGTCTCACCATGTTAATAATGGGCTGGTATTGGGTACTGGTCTCACCATGTAATGATGGGTTGATATTGGGGTAATGGGCGTACGATGTTAATGTTCGGCTGGAATTGGGGTGCAGGTATCATTTTGTTAATGATGGGTTGATATTGGGGTATAGGTCTCACCATGTGAATGATGAGTTGGTATTTGTGTCCTGATCTCACCATGTTAATGATGGGTTGGAATTGGGGTACAGGTCTCACCTTGTTAATGATGGGCTGGTATTGAGGTACAGGTCTCACCTTGTTAATGATGGGCTGGTATTGGGGTATAGATCTCACCTTGTGAAAGCTGGGCTGGGATTGAGGTACAGATTGTGGTAAACCACAGTTATACCTGTTTGTAGAGGTATGTGTATTCCACTAGGTACAGGTCTGGACATGCCTCGGCTGACTCCTCCCACTATTCCAGGTATATAAGTGACTACCTCCCAGTCCCTTAGTATTCTGGACGGGTCGACCACTCGAGACAAGACCTTCATTCTTTAGTTAATAAAAGCCTGATTGTTACTCGCTCAATCTCAGTCTTTTGAGTAATTGATGGCGCATCACAGATCTCACCTTGTTAATGATTGTTTGGTATTGGGGTACAGGTCTCACCACGTTAATGATGGGCTCGTATTGGGGTACATGTCTCACCTTTTTAATGATGGCCTGGTATTGGGGTACAGGTTTCCCATTGTTAATGATGTGCAGGTATTGGGGTACAGGTCTCACCAGGTCAATGATGGGCTGGTATTGGGGTAAAACTCACCACGTTAATGATGGGCTGGTATTGGGGTTCTGGTCTCACTATGTTAATGATGGGCTGGTATTGGGGTACAGGTCTCACCATGTTAATGATGGGCTGGTATTGGGGTTCTGGTCTTACCTTGTTAATGATGGGCTGGTATTGGGGTACAGTTCTCACCTTGTTAATTATGGGTTCGTATTGGGCTACAGGTCTCACCATGTGAATGGTGGGCTGCTATTGGGGTACAGGTCTCACCTTGTTAATGTTGGACTGGTATTGCGGTACATATTTCACCTTGTTAATGATGGGTTGATATTGGGGTACTGGTCTCACCATGTTAATAATGGGCTGGTATTGGGTACTGGTCTCATCATGTAATGATGGGCTGTTATTGGGTTATTAGTCACACCATGTTAAAGTTGGGGTGGTATAGGAGTACAGGTTTCACCTTGTTAATGATGGGCTTGTATTGAGGTACAGGTCACACCTTGTTAACTACGGGCTTGTATTGGGGTACAGGTCTCACCATGTTAATGATGGGCTGGTATTGGGGTACGGATCTCACCTTGTTAATGATGGGCTGGTATTGAGGTACAGGTCACACCTTGTTAATGGTGGGCTGGTATTGGGGTACAGTTCTCAGCTTGTTAATGATGGGCTGGCATTGGGGTACAGGTCTCACCATGTGAATGATGGGCTGGTATATGTCTCACCTTTATAAGGATGTGCTGCTATTGGGGTACAGGTTTCAACATGTCAATGATGGGCTGGTATTGGGGTACAACTTCCATGATAATGATGGGCTGGTGTTGGTTACTGGTGTCACCATGTAATGATGGGTTGATATTGGGGTACTTGTCGTACCATGTTAATGATGGGATAGTATTTGGTTACAGGTCTCACCTTGTTAATGATGGGCTGGTATTGGGGTACAGGTCTCATTTTGTCAATGATGGGTTGATATTGGGGTACTTGTCGCACCATGTAATGATGGGCTGATATTGGTGTACTGATCTCACCTTGTTAATGATGGGTTGGTATTGGGGTACAGGTCTCACCGTGTTAATGATGGGTTGGTATTGAGGTACAGTTCACGTTGTTAATGATTGACTGGTATTGGGTTACAGGTCTCACCTTGTTAATGATGCGCTGGTATTGGGGTATCGGTCTCACCTTGTGCATGATGGGCTGGTATTGGGGTACATATCTCACCATGTTAATGATGGGCTAGTATTGCGGTACATATCTCACCTTGTCAATGGTGGGCTGATATTGGGGTACTGACCTCACCATGTTAATGATGGGTTAGTATTGCGGCACATATCTCACCTTGTTAATGGTGGGCTGATATTGGGGTACTGGTCTCACCATGTTAACAATGGGCTGGTATTGAGTACTGGTCTCATCTTGTTAATGATGGGTTGGTCTTGTGCTACAGGTCTCACCATGTGAATGAAGGGCTGGTATTGGGGTACAAGTCTCAACTTGTTAATGATGGGTTGGTATTGCTGTACATATATCACCTTGTTAATGATGGGCAGATATTGGGGTATTGGCTCACCATGTTAATAATGGGCTTGTAGTGGGTACTGCTCTCACTGTGTAATTATGGGCTGATGTTTGTGTATGAGTTGCACCATGTTAATGATGGGTTGGTATAGGGGTACAGGTCTCACCTTGATAATGATGGGCTTGTATTGAGGTACAGGTCATACCTTGTTAATTATGGGCTTTTATTGGGGTACCGGGCTCACCATGTTAATGATGACCTGGTATTGGGGTACAGGTCTCACCTTGTTAATGATGGGCTGGTATTGAGGTACAGGTCACACCTTGTTAATTATGTGCTTGTATTGGGGTACAGGTCGCACCATGTTAATGATGGGCTGGTATTGGGGTACAGGTCTCACCATGTTAATGGTGGGCTGGTATTGGGGATCTGGTCTAACCATGTTAATGATGGGCTGGTATAGGGGTACGGGTCTCACCAAGTTAATGATGGGCTGGTATTGCGGTGCATATCTCCCCTTGTTAATGATGGGCCAATATTGGGGTACTGGACTCACAATATTAATGATTGGCTGGTGTTGGTGTACAGGTCACACCTTGTTAATTATGCGCTGGTATTGCAGTACAGGTCTCACCTTGATAATGATGGGCTGGTATTGGGGTACAGGTCTCACCTTGTTAATGATGGGCTAGTATTGGGGTACTGGGCTCACCATGTTAATGATGGGCTCGTATTGGGGTACAGGTCTTACCTTTTTAATAATGGGCTGGTATTGTGGTACAGGTCTCACGTTGTTAATGATGGGCTGGTGTTGTGGTACATATCTCACCTTGTTAATGTTGGGCTGATATTGGGTTACTGGTCTTACCGTGTTCATAATGAGTTGGTATTGGGTACTATTCCCACCTTGTTAACGATGGGCTGATATTGGGGTACTGATCTCGCCATGTTAATAATGGGCTGATATTGGTTACTGGCCTCACGATGTTAATAATGGGCTGGTATTGGGTACTGGTCTCCCCTTGTAATGATGGGCTGGTATTGGGGTACAGGTCTCATCATGATAATGATGGGCAGGTATTGGGGTGCATGTCTCACCTTGTTACTGATGGGCTGGTATTGGGGTACTGGTCTCACTATGTTAATAATGGGCTGGTATTGGGTTACTGGTTTCACCATGTAATCATGGGCTTGTATTGGTGTACTGGTCTCACCATGTTATTGATGGGCTGGTATTGGAGTACAGGTCTCACATTAATGATGGGCTGGCATTGGGGTACAGGTCTCATCTTGTTAATGATGAGTTGCTATTTGGGAGCTGGTATCACCTTGTTAATGATGGGCTGGTATTGAGGTACAAGTCTCACCATGTGAATGATGGGCTCGTATTGGGGTACAGATCTCACCTTGTTAAAGATGGGCTTGTATTGGGGTAAAGGTCTCACCTTGTTAATGCTGGGCTGGTATTGGGGTAAAGGTCTCACCATGTTAATGATGTGTTGGTATTGAAGAACCGATCACACTTTGTTAATAATGCGCTGGTATTGTGGTATAGGTCTCACCATGATAATGATGGGCTGGTATCGGAGTACAGGTGTCACCATGTGAATGATAGGCTGGTATTGGGTTACAGGTCTCACCTTGTTAATGATTGTTTGGTGTTGGGGTACAGGTCTCACCACCTTAATGATGAGCTCGTATTGGGGTACATGTCTCACTTTTTAATGATGGGCTGGTATTGGGGTACAGGTCTCACATTGTTAATGATGGGTTGGTATTGCGGTACGGGTCTCACCATGTCAATGATGGGCTGGTATTGGGATTCAGGTCTCACCATTTTAATGATGGGCTGGTTTTAGGGTACTGATCTCACCTTGTTAATGATGGGTTGGTATTGGGGTACTGGTCTCACCCTGTTAATAATGGGCTGGTATTGTTTACTGGTCTCACCATGTAATGATGGGCTGCTATTGGGGTACTGGACTCACCTTGTTAATGACGGGATTGTATTGGGGTACTGGTCACACTTTGTTAATGAATGGCTGTTTTGGGGCACTGGTCTGACCATGTAATGATGGGCTTGTATTGGGGTACAGGTCGCACCATGTTAAAAATGGGCTGGTATTGGGGTACAGGTCTCACCATGTTAAGGATGGGCTGGTATTGGGGTACAGGTCTCACATTGTTAATAATGGGCTGGTATTGGTGTACTAGTCTCACCTTGTTAATGAAGAGCTGGTATTGGGGTACAGGCCTCACCTTGTTAATGATGGGCACGTATTTGGGTACCGGTCTCACCTTGTGAATGATCGGTTGGTATTGGGGTACAGATCTCACCTTGTTAATGATTGTTTGGTATTGGGGTACAGGTCTCATCACGTTAATGATGGGCTCGTATTGGGGTACATGTGTCACCTATTTAATGATGGGCTGGTATTAGGGTACAGGTTTCACATTGTTAATGATGGGCTGGTATGGGGGTAAAACACACCATGTTAATGATGGGCTGGTATTGGGGTTCTGGACTCAGCATGCTAATGATGGGCTGGTATTGCGGTACATATCTCACCTTGTTAATGATGGGCTGATATTGGGGTACTGGTCACACCTTGTTAATAATGGGCTGGTATTGGTTACTGGTCTCAGCATGTAATGATGGGCTGATATTGGGTACTGGTCGCACCATGTTAATGATGGGCTGGAATTGGCGTACAGTTCTCACCTTGTTAATGATGGGTTGGTATTGGGCTTCAGGTCTCACCATGTGAATGATAGGCTGATATTAAGGCACTGTTCTCACCATGTTAATAATGGGCTGGTATTGGGTGCTGGTCTCACCATGTAATGATGGGCTGATGTTGGGGTACTCGTGGCACCATGTTAATGATGGGCTGGTATAGGGGTACAGGTCTCACCATGTTAATGATGTGCTGGTATTGCGGTACAGGTCTCACCTTGTTAATGATCGGCTGGCATTGAGGTACAGGTCACACCTTATTAATGATGGGCTTGTATTAGGGTACAGGTCTCACCAGGTTAATGAAGGGCTGGTATTGGGATACAGGTCTCACCTTGTTAATGGTGGGCTGGTATTGGGGTACAGTTCTCATCATGTGAATGATGCGCTGGTTTTGGGGTACAGGTCTCACCTTGTTCATGATGGGCTGGTATTGAGATACATGTCTCACCTTTTTCAATGATGGGCTGGTATTGGGGTACAGGTTTCAACATGTCAATGATGGGCTGGTATTGGGGTACAACTCACCATGTTAATGATGGGCTGGTGTTGGTTACTGGTCTTACCATGTATTGATGGGCTGATATTGGGGTACTGGTCGCACCATGTTAATGCTGGGATGGTATTGGGTTACAGGTCTCACCTTGTTAATGATGGGCTGGTATTGGGTTACAGGTCTCACCTTGTTAATGATGGGCTGGTATTGGGGTACAGGTCTCACCTTGTTAATGTTGGGCTGGTTTTGAGGTACAAGTCACACCTTGTTAATTATGGGCTTGTATTGGGGTACAGGTCTCAGCATGTAAATGATGGGCTGGTATTGGGGTACAGGTTTCACCTTGCTAATGATGGGCTGGTATTGGCATACAGGTCTCACCATGTGAATGATGGTCTGGTATTGGGTTACATGTCTCACCTTTTTAATGATTGGCTGGTATTGGGGTACAGGACTCACAACGTTAATGATGGGATCGTATTGGGGTACATGTCTCACCTTTTTAATGATGGGCTGGTATTGGGGTACAGGTCTCACATTGTCAATGTTGGGCTGGTATTTTGGTACAGGTCTCACCATGTGAATGATGGGCTGGTATTGGGTTACAGGTCTCAACTTGTTAATGATTGTTTGGTATTGGGGTACAGGTCTCAGCACGTTAATGATGGGCTCATATTGGGGTAGATGTCTCACCTTTTTAATGACGGGCTGGTATTGTGGTACACATCTCACATTGTTAATAATGGGCTGGTATTGGGGTACTGGTCTCACCATGTTAATGATGGGCTGGTATTGGGGTACAGTTCTCACCTTGTTAATGATGGGTTGGTATTGGGCTACAGGTCTCACCAAGTGAATGATGGGCTGGTATTGGGGTACAGGTTTCATCATGTCAATGATGTGCTGGTATTGGGGTACAACTCACCAAGTTGATATTGGGGTACTGGTCTCATTTTGTTAATGATGGGTTGATATTCGGGTATAGGTCTCACCATGTGAATGATGGGCTGGTATAGGGGTACTGGTCTCACTTTGTTAATGATGGGTTGGTATTGGGGTACAGGTTTCACCTTGTTAATGATGGACTGGTATTGATGTACAGTTCACGTTGTTAATTATTGGCGTGTATTGGGGTACAGGTCTCAACTTGTTAACGAGGGGCTGGTATTGCGGTAAATATCTCACCTTGTTAATGATGGGCTGATATTGGGGTACTGATCTCATCATGTTTTAATTGGGCTGGTATTGGGTACTGGTCTCACCATGTAATGATGGGCTGATGTTGGGGTACTAGTCGCACCATGTTAATGATGGGCTGGTATAGGGGCACAGGTCTTACCTTGTTAATGATGGGCTTGTATTGAGGTACATGTCACACCTTGTTAATTGTGGGCTTGTATTGGGGTACAGGTCTCACCATGTTAATGATGGGCTGGTATTGGGGTACAGGTCTCACCATGTTAATGGTGGTCTGGTATTGGGGTACAGGTCTCAGCTTGTTAATTATGGGTTGGTACTGTGGTACAGGTCTCACAATGTGAATGATGGGCTGGTATTGGGGTACAGGTCTCACATTGCTAATGATGGGCTGGTATTGGGGTACATGTCTCACCTTTTTAATGATGGGCTGGTATTGGGGTACAGGTTTCAACATGTCAATGATGTGCTGGTATTGGGGTACAACTCACCATGTTAATGATGGGCTGGTGTTGGTTACTGGTCTCAGTTTGTAATGATGGGCTGATATTGGGGTACTGGTCTCATTTTGTTAATGATGGGTTGATATTGGGGTATAGGTCTCACCATGTGAATGATGGGCTGATATTGAGGTACTGGTCTCACTTTGTTAATGATGGGTTCGTATTGGGGTACAGGTCTCACCTTGTTAATGATGGGCTGGTATTGATGTACAGTTCACGTTGTTAATTATTGGCTTGTATTGGGGTACAGGTCTCACCATTTTAATGATGGGCTGGTATTGGGGTACAGGTCTCACCTTGTTAATGATGGGCTGGTATTGCGGTAGATATCTCACCTTGTTAATGATGGGCTGATATTGGGGTACTGGTCTCATCATGTTAAAATTGGGCTGGTATAGGGGTACAGGTCTCAACTTGTTAATGATGGGCTTGTATTGAGGTACAGGTCACACCTTGTTAATTGCGGGCTTGTATTGGGGTACAGGTCTCGCCATGTTAATGATGGGCTGTTATTGGGGTACAGGTCTCAGCTTGTTAATGATGGGCTGGTATTGTGGTACATATCTCATGTTGTTAATAATGGGCTGATATTGGGGTACTGGTCTCACCATGTTAATAATGGGCTGGAATTGGGTACTGGTCTCACCATGTAATGATGGGCTGATATTGGGGTAATGGGCGCACCATGTTAATGTTCAGCTCGAATTGGGGTGCAGGTATCATTTTGTTAATGATAGGTTGATATTGGGGTACAGGTCTCACCATGTGAATGATGAGTTGGTATTTGGGTCCTGATCTCATCTTGTTAATGATGGGTTGGAATTGGGGTACAGGTCTCACGTTGTTAATGATGGGCTGGTATTGAGGTACAGGTCACACCTTGTTAATTATTGGCTTGTATTGGGGTACAGGTCTCACCATGTTAATGATGGGCTGCTATTGGGGTACAGGTCTCACCTTGTTGATGATGGGCTGGTATTGGGGTATAGATCTCACCTTGTGAATGATGGGCTGGTATTGGGGTACAGATCTCACCTTGTTAATGATTGTTTGGTATTGGGGTACAGGTCTCACCACGTTAATGATAGGCTCGTATTGGGGTACATCTCTCACCTTTTTAATGATGGCCTGGTATTGGGGTACAGGTTTCTCATTGTTAATGATGTGCAGGTATTGGGGTACAGGTTTCACCATGTCAAAGTTGGGCTGCTATTGGGGTAAAACTCACCATGTTAATGATGGGCTGCTATTGGGGTACAGGTCTCACCTTGTTGATGGTGGGCTGGTATTGGGGTATAGATCTCACCTTGTGAATGATGGGCTGGTATTGGGGTACAGATCTCACCTTGTTAATGATTGTTTGGTATTGGGGTACAGGTCTCACCACGTTAATGATAGGCTCGTATTGGGGTACATCTCTCACCTTTTTAATGATGGCCTGGTATTGGGGTACAGGTTTCTCATTGTTAATGATGTGCAGGTATTGGGGTACAGGTTTCACCATGTCAAAGTTGGGCTGCTATTGGGGTAAAACTCACCATGTTAATGATGGGCTGGTTTTAGGGTAAAACTCACCATGTTAATGATGGGCTGGTATTGGGGTGCATATCTCACCTTGTTAATGATGGGCTGGTATTGTGGTACAGGTCTCACCTTGTTAATGATTGGCCGAGATTGGGGTACTGGCCTCACAATGTTAATAATGGGCTGGTATTGGGTGCTGGTTTTACCATGTAATGATGGGCTGGTATTGGGGTACAGATCGCACCTTGTTAATGATGGGCTGGTATTGCGGTGCATATCTCACCTTGTTAATGATGGGCCAATATTGGGGTACTGGACTCACAATATTAATGATGGGCTGGTATTGATGTACAGGTCACACCTTGTTAATTATGCACTGGTATTGCAGTACAGGTCTCACCATGATAATGATGGGCTGGTATTGGGGTACAGGTCTCACCTTGTTAATGATGGGCTAGTATTGGGGTACTGGGCTCAACATGTTAATGATGGGCTTGTATTGGGGTACATGTTTCACCTTTTTAATAATGGGTTGGTATTGGGGTACAGGTCACACATTGTTAATGATGGGCTGGTGTTGCGGTACATATCTCACCTTGTTAAAGATGGGCTGATATTGGGTTACTGGTCTTACCATGTTCATAATGGGTTGGTATTGGGTACTAGTCCCACTTTGTTAACGATGGGCTGATATTGGGGTACTAATCTCACCATGTTAATAATGGGCTGGTATTGGTTACTGGTCTCACCATGTTAATAATAGGCTGGTATTTGGTACTGGTCTCCCCTTGTTAATGATGGGCTGGTATTGGGGTACAGGTCTCATCATGATAATGATGGGCAGGTATTGGGGTGCATGTCTCACCTTGTTACTGATGGGCTGGTATTAGGGTACTGGTCTCACTATTTTAATAATGGGCTGGTATTGGGGTACTGGTCTCACCATGTAATCATGGGCTGGTATTGGTGTACTGGACTCACCATGTTAATGATGGGCTGGTATTGGAGTACAGGTGTCACCTTGTTATTGATGGGCTGGCATTGGGGTACATGTCTCATCTTGTTAATGATGGGCTGGTATTGGATATTGGTCTCACCAAGTACTGATGGGCTGGTATTGGGGTACAGGTCTCAGCTTGTTAATGATAGGTTGGCATAGGGATATTGGTCTCACCATGTAATGATGGGCTTGTTTTTGGGCACAGGTCTCACCATGTTAATGGTGGGCTGGTATTGGGTACAGGTCTCACCTTGTTAATGATGGGTTGCTATTGGGGTACAGGTCTCACCTTGTTAATGATGGGCTGGTATTGGGGTACAGGTCTCGCCATGTGAATGATGGGCTGGTCTTGGGATACAGTTCTTACCATGTTAATGATGGGCTGGTATTGGTGCGCTGGTGTCACCTTGTTAATGCTGGTCTGGTATTGGGGTACAGGTCTCATCATGATAATGATGGGCATTATTGGGTTACATGTCTCACCTTGCTAATGGTGGGCTGCTATTGGGGTACTTGTCTCACCATGTTAATAATGGGCTGGAATTGGTTACTTGTCTCACCATGTAATGATGGGCTGGGATTGGTGTACAAGTCTTACGTTGTTAATGATGGGCTGGTATTGGGGTGCAGGTCTCATCTTGTTAATGATGGCCTACTGTTGGGGTACTAATCTTTTATTTAAATCTGGTAATACTTATTACAATACATCAACTTCATAATAAATCCATTACATTCATTAACCACAATAAGGCTAATTTTAACAAAAAATCAACTTTAAGATTAACAATACAAATAAAATAATACATTTTTTCCAGACAAATACACTATCAACAATACAAATACCCATAAAAAACAAGACAGACCAATCCTACTGACAATCTAGTAACTCCTCATTTTTACTTAGTATAACCTGCTGTCTCTTTAAATATTAACATTCAAATACAACAGCACTTATACAACTCAACCGTTACATAATAAATCCATTACATTCATTCACCAATTATAGTCAACAATATAAATACAACAATAAATTTTACAGGTTTATCAATAATAACTGTTGGGGTACTGGTCTCACCTTGTTAATGATGGGCTGCTAGTGGGTTACAAGTCTCACCTTGTTAATGATGGGCTTGTATTGGGGTACAGGTCTCATTTGTTCATAATGGGCTGCTATTGGGGTACTTGTCTCACCTTGTTAATGATGGGCTGGTACTGGAGTACAGGTCTCACCTTGTTAATGATGGGCTGGTATTGGGGTACAGGGCTCACCACATGAATGATGGGCTGGTATTGGGGTACAGATCGCACCTTGTTAATGATGGGCTTGTACTGAGGTAAAGGTCTCACCTTGTTAATGATGGGCTGGTATTGAAGTACAGGTCACACCGTGTTAATTATGCGCTGGAATTGTGGTACAGGTCTCACCATGATAATGATGAGCTGGTATTGGGATATAGGTCTCACCTTTTTAATGATGGGCTGGTATTGTGGTACAGGTCTCGCCATGTGAATGATGGGCTGGTATTGGGTTACAGGTCTCATCTTGTTAATGATTGTTTCGTGTTGGGGTTCAGGTTTCACCACGTTAAGAATGGGCACGTATTGGGGTACATGTCTCGCTTTTTAAATGATGGGCTGGTGTTGGGGTACAGGTATCACATTGTTAATGATGGGATGATATTGGGGAACAGGTCTCACCATGTCAATGATTGGCTGGTATTGGGGTAAGACTCACCATGTTAATGATGGGCTGGTATTGGAGTACAGGTCTCAACATGATAATGATGGGCGGGTATTGGGGTACATGTCTCACCTTGTTAATGATGGGCTGATATTGGGTACTGGTCTCACCATGTAATGATGGGCTGGTATTTGGGTATAGGTCGCACCATGTTAATGATGGGCTGGCATTGGGACACAGATCTCATCTTGTTAAAGATGTGCTGCTATTTGGGGACTGGTGTCACCTTGTTAATGATGGGCTGGTATTGGGGTACAGGTCTCACCTTGCTAATGATGGGCTGGTATTGGGGTACAGGTCCCACCATGTAATGATGGGCTGTTTTGGGTTACTTGTCTCAGCAAGTAATGATGGGCTGGTATTGGGGTACTGGTCTGACCAGGTAATGATGGGCTGGTATTGGGGTAAAGGTCTCACCTTGTTAATGATGGGCTGGTATTGGGGGATAGGTCTCATCTTGTCAATATTGGGCTGGTTTTAGGGTACTGGTCTCACCTTGTTAATGATGGGCTTGTATTGGGGTACAGGTCTCACCGTGTTAATGATGGGCTGGTATTGGGGTACAGGTCTCACCTTGTTAATGATGGGCTGGTATTGGGGTACATTTCTCACCTTTTTAATGATGGGCTGGTATTGGGGTACAGGTTTCAACATATCAATGATGGGCTGGTATTGGGGTACAACTCACCATGTTAATGATGGGCTGGTGTTGGTTACTGGTCGCACCATGTTAATGATGGGCTGGTGTTGGTTGCTGGTCGCAGAATGTTAATGATGGGATGGTATTGGGTTACACTTTTCACCTTGTTAATTATGGGCTGGTATGGGGTACAGGTCTCACCTTGTTAATGATGGGCTGGTATTGTGGTACATATCTCATGTTGTTAATAATGGGCTGATATTGGGGTACTGGTCTCACCATGTTAGTAATGGGTAGGTATTGGGTACTGGTCTCACTATGCAATGATGGGCTGATATTAGAGTAATGGGCGCACCATGTTAATGTTCAGCTGGAATTGGGGTGTAGGTATCATTTTATTAATGATGGGTTGATATTGGGGTATAGGTCTCACCATGTGAATGATGGGTTGGTATTTGGGTCCTGATCTCACCTTGTTAATGCTGGGTTGGAATTGGGGTACAGGTCTCACCTTGCTAATGATGGGCTGGTATTGAGGTACAGGTCACACCTTGTTAATTATTGGCTTGTATTGGGGTACAGGTCTCACCATGTTAATGATGGGCTGCTTTTGGGGTACAGGTCTCACCTTGTTGATGATAGGCTGGTATTGGGGTATAGATCTCACCTTGTGTATGATGGGCTGGTATTGGGGTACAGATCTCACCTTGTTAATGATTGTTTGGTATTGGGGTACAGGTCTCACCACGTTAATGATGGGCTCGGATTGGGGTACATGTCTCACCTTTTAATGATGGCCTGGTATTGGGGTACAGGTTTCACATTGTTAATGATGTGCAGGTATTGGGGTACAGGTCTCACCATGTCAATGATGGGCTGGTATTGGGGTAAAACTCACCATGTTAATGATGGGCTGGTATTGGGGTTCTGGTCTCACCATGTTAATGATGGGCTGGTATTGGGGTAAAACTCACCATGCTAATGATGGGCTGGTATTGGGGTTCTGGTCTCACCTTGTTAATGATGGGCTGGTATTGGGGTACAGTTCTCACCTTGTTAATGATGGGTTGGTATTGGGCTACAGGTCTCACCATGTGAATGATGGGCTGCTTTTGGGGTACAGGTCTCACCTTGTTAATGATGGGCTGGTATTGGGGTTCTGGTCTCACCTTGTTAATGATGGGCTGGTATTGGGCTACAGGTCTCACCGTGTGAATGATGGGCTGATATTGGGGTACTGGTCTCACCATGTTAATAATGGGCAGGTATTGGGTACTGGTCTCACCATGTAATGATGGGCTGATATTGGGTTACTAGTCACACCATGTTAAAGTTGGGGTGGTATAGGGGTACAGGTCTCACCTTGTTAATGATGGGCTTGTATTGAGGTACAGGTCACACCTTATTAACAACGGGCTTGTATTGAGGTACATGTCTCACCATGTTAATGATGGGCTGGTATTCATGTACAGGTCACACCTTGTTAATTATGGGCTTGTATTGGGGTACAGGTCTCACCATGTTAATGATGGGCTAGTATTGGGGTACAGGTCTCACCATGTTAATGGTGGGCTGTTATTGGGGTACAGTTCTCAGCTTGTTAATGATGGGCTGGCATTCGGGTACAGGTCCCACCATGTGAATGATGGGCTGGTATTGGGGCACAGGTCTCACCTTTTTAAGGATGTGCTGGTACTGGGGTACAGGTTTCAACATGTCAATGATGGGCTGGTATTGGGGTACAACTCACCATGTTAATGATGGGCTGGTGTTGGTTATTGGTCTTACCATGTAATGATGGGCTGATATTGTGGTACTTGTCGCACCATGTTAATGATGGGATAGTATTTGGTTACAGGTCTCACCTTGTTAATGATGGGTTGGTATTGGGGTACAGGTCTCATTTTGTTAATGATGGGTTGATATTGGTGTACTTGTCGCACCATGTTAATGATGGGCTAGTATTGCGGTACATATCTCACGTTGTTAATGGTGGGTTGATATTGGGGTAGTGGTCTCACCATGTTAATGATGGGCTGGTATTGGGTTACAGGTCTCACCTTGTTAATGATGCGCTGGTATTGGGTTACCGGTCTCACCTTGTGAATGATGGGCTGGTATTGGGGTACATATCTCACCATGTTAATGATGGGCTAGTATTGTGGAACATATCTCACCTTGTTAATGGTGGGCTGATAGTGGGGTACTGGTCTCACCATGTTAATGATGGGCTGGTATTGGGGTACAGATCTCACCATGTTAATGATGGGCTAGTATTGGATTATAGCTCTCACCTTGTTAATGGTGGGCTGATATTGGGGTACTGGTCTGATCTTGTTAATGATGGGTTGGTCTTGTGCTACATGTCTCACCATGTGAATGAAGTGCTGGTATTGGGGTACAAGTCTCAACTTGTTAATGATGGGTTGGTATTGCTGTACATATATCACCTTGTTAATGATGGGCAGATATTGGGGTATTGGTCTCACCATGTTAATAATGGGCTTGTATTGCGTACTGCTCTCACCGTGTAATTGTGGGCTGATGTTTGTGTACAAGTTGCACCATGTTAATGATGGGTTGGTATAGGGGTACAGGTCTCACCTTGTTAATGATGGGCTTGTATTGAGGTACAGGTCATACCTTGTTAATTATGGGCTTTTATTGGGGTACAGGGCTCACCATGTTAATGATGGGCTTGTATTGAGGTACAGGTCATACCATGTTAATTATGGGCTTTTATTGGGGTACAGGGCTCACCATGTTAATGATGAGCTGTTATTGGGGTACAGGTCTCACCTTGTTAATGATGGGCTGGTATTGAGGTACAGGTCACACCTTGTTAATTATGGGCTTGTATTGGGGTACAGGTCGCACCATGTTAATGATGGGCTGGTATTAGGGTGCAGGTCTCACCATGTTAATGGTGGGCTGGTGTTGGGGGTCTGGTCTAACTATGTTAATGATGGGCTGGTATAGGGGTACGGGTCTCACCAAGTTAATGATGGGCTGGTATTGCGGTGCATATCTCACCTTGTTAATGATGGGCCAATATTGGGGTACTGGACTCACAATATTAATGATGGGCTGGTATTGATGTACAGGTCACACCTTGTTAATTATGCGCTGGTATTGCAGTACAGTTCTCACCATGATAATGATGGGCTGGTATTGGGGTACAGGTCTCACCTTGTTAATGATGGGCTAGTATTGGTGTACTGGGCTCACCATGTTAATGATGGGCTCGTATTGGGGTACATGTTTCGCCTTTTTAATAATGGGCTGGTATTGGGGTACAGGTCTCACGTTGTTAATGATGGGCTGGTGTTGCGTTACATATCTCACCTTGTAAATGTTGGGCTGATATTGGGTTACTGGTCTTACCGTATTCATAATGGGTTGGTATTGGGTACTAGTCCCACCTTGTTAACGATGGGCTGATATTCGGGTACTGATCTCACCATGTTAATAATGGGCTGGTATTGGTTACTGGTCTCACCATGTTAATGATGGGCTGGTATTGGGGTACCGGTCTCACCATGTTAATGGTGGGCTGCTTTTGGGGTGCTTGTCGCACCATGTAATGATGGGCTGATATCGGGGTACTGATCTCACCTTGTTAATGATGGGTTGGTATTGGGGTACAGGTCTCACCTTGTTAATGTTTGGCTGTTATTGGGTTACAGGTCTTGCCTTGTTAATGATGGGCTGGTATTGGGGTACATATCTCACCATGTTAATGATGGGCTAGTATTGCGGTACATATCTCACCTTGTTAATGGTGGGCTGATATTGGGGTAGTGGTCTTACCATGTTAATGATGGGCTGGTATTGGGTTACAGGTCTCACCTTGTTAATGATGCGCTGGTATTGGGTTACCGGTCTCACCTTGTGAATGATGGGCTGGTATTGGGGTACATATCTCAGCATTTTAATGATGGGCTAGTATTGCAGTACATATCTCACCTTGTTAATGGTGGGCTGATATTGGGGTACTGGTCTCACCATGTTAATGATGGGCTGGTATTGGGGTACAGGTCTCTCCATGTTAATGATGGGCTAGTATTGGGTTACAGGTCTCACCTTGTTAATGGTTTGCTGATATTGGGGTACTGGTCTCATCTTGTTAATGATGGGTTGGTCTTGTGCTACATGTCTCACCTTGTTAATGATGGGTCAATATTTGGGTACTGGACTCACAATAGTAATGATGGGCTGGTATTGATGTACAGGTCACACCTTGTTAATTATGCGCTGGTATTGCAGTACAGTTCTCACCATGATAATGATGGGCTGTTATTGGGGTACAGGTCTCACCTTGTTAATGATGGGCTAGTATTGGGGTACTGGGCTCACCATGATAAAGATGGGTTCGTATTGGGGTACATGTTTCACCTTTTTAATAATGGGCTGGTATTGGGGTACAGGTCTCACATTGTTAATGATGGGCTGGTTTTGCGGTACATATCTCAACTTGTTATTGTTGGGCTGATATTGGGTTACTGGTCTTACTATGTTCATAATGGGTTGGTATTGGGGACTAGTCCCACCTTGTTAACGATGGGCTGATATTGGGGTACTGATCTCACCATGTTAATAATGGGCTGGTATTGGTTACTGGTCTCACCATGTTAATAATGGGCTGGTATTGGGTACTGGTCTCCCCTTGTTAATGATGGGCTGGTATTGGGGTACAGGTCTCACCATGTTAATGGTGTGCTGTTATTGGGGTACAGTTCTCAGCTTGTTAATGATGTGCTTGCATTGGGTTACAGGTCTCACCATGTGAATGATGGGCTGGTATTGGGGTACAGGTCTCACCTTGTTAATGATGGGCTAGTATTGGGGTACCTGTCTCACCTTTTTAAGGATGTGCTGGTATTGGGGTATAGGTTTCAACATGTCAATGATGGGCTGGTATTGGGGTAGAACTTACCATGTTAATGATGGGCTGGTGTTGGTTACTGGTCTCACCATGTAATGATGGGCTGATATTGGGGTACTTGTCGCACCATGTTAATGATGGGATAGTATTTGGTTACAGGTCTCACCTTGTTAATGATAGGCTGGTATTGGGGTACAGGTCTCATTTTGTTAATGATGGGTTGATATTGGGGTACTTGTCGCACCATGTAATGATGGGCTGATATTGGGGTACTGATCTCACCTTGTTAATGATGGGTTGGTATTGGGGTACAGGTCTCACCATGTTAATGATGGGCTAGTATTGCGGTACATAACTCACCTATTAATGGTAGGCTGATATTGGGGTAGTGGTCACACCATGTTAATGATGGGCTGGTATTGGGTTACAGGTCTCACCTTGTTAATGATGGGCTAGTATTGGGGTACTGGTCTCACCATGTGCATGATGGGCTGTTATTGGGGTACTGATCTCACCTTGTGAATGATGGGATGGTATTGGGGTACAGTTCACACCTTGTTAATTATGGGCTTGTATGGGGTACAGGTCTCACCTTGTTCATGAAGGGCTGGTATTGGTGATCACATCTCACTATGTGCATAATGGTTTGGTATTGGGTTACAGGTCTCACCTTGTTAATGATTGGCTGGAATTGGGGTACAGGTCTCACCATGTTAATGAGGGGCTAGTGTTGCGGTACATATCTCAACTTTTAAATGATGGGCTGATATTGGGGAACTGGTCTCACCATGTTAAAAATGGGCTGCTATTGGGTTCTGGTCTCACCATTTAATGATGGGTTGATATTGTGTTACTGGTCGCACCATGTTAATGATGGGCTCGTATTGGGGTACAGGTCTTACCATGTGAATGATGGGCTGGATTGGATTACAGGTCTCACCTTGTTAATGATGGGCTGGTGTTGGGGTACAGTTCTCACCATGTGAATGATGGGCTGGTATTGGGGTTCTGATCTCACCATGTTAATGATAAGCTGGTATTGGGTTACAGGTCCCATCTTGTTTATTATTGTTTGGTGTTGGGGTACAGGTCTCACCACCTTAATGATGGGCTCGTATTGGGGTACATGTCTCACATTTTAATGATGGGCTGGTATTGGGGTACAGGTCTCACATTGTTAATGATGGGCTGGTATTGCGGTACAGGTCTGACCATGTCAATGATGGGCTGGTATTGGGGTTCTGGTCTCACCATGTTAATGATGGGTTGGTATTGCGGTACATATCTCACCTTGTTAATGATGGGCTGGTTTTGGGGTACTGGTCTCACCCTGTTAATAATGGGCTGGTATTGGGTACTGGTCTCACCATGTAATGATGGGCTGGTATTGGGGTACTGGTCGCACCATGATCATGATGGGCTGGAATTGGTTTACTGGTCTCACCTTGTTAATGATGGGCTTGTGTTGGGGTACAGGTCTCATCATTATAATGATGGGCAGGTAATGGGGTACGTGTCTCACCTTGTTAATGAAGGGCTGGTTTTGGGGTACCAGTCTCACCATGTAATCATGTGCTGGTATTGTGGTACTGGTCGCACTATGTTAATAATGGGCTTGTATTGGAGTACAGGTCTCATCTTGTTATTGGTGGGCTGGCATTGTGGTACAGGTCTCATCTTGTTAATGATGGGATGCCATTGGGGTACTGGTCTCACCTTGTTAATGACGGGCTTGTATTGGGGTACTGGTCTCACCTTGTTAATGATGGGCTGGTATTGGGGTACAGGTCCCACCATGTTAATGAATGGCTGTTTTGGGGTACTGGTCTCACCAAGTAACAAAGGGCTGGTACTGGGGTACAAGTCTCAGCTTGTTAATGATGGGCTGGTATTGGGGTACTGGTCTGACCATGTAATGATGGGCTTGTATTGGGGTACATGTCGCACCATGTTAAGGATGGGCTGATATTGGGGTACAGGTCTCACCATGTTAAGGATGGGCTGGTATTGGGGTACAGGTCTCACATTGTTAATAATGGGCTGGTATTGGGGTACTGGTCTCACCTTGTTAATGAAGAGCTGGTATTGGGGTACAGGCCTCACATTGTTAATGATGGGCTGGTATTGGGGTACAGTTCTCACCATGTAAATGATCGGCTGGTATTGGGTACTGGTTGCACCATGTTGAGGACGGGCTGGTATTGGGGTACAGGTCTCACCTTGTTAATGATGGGCTGGTATTGGTGTACTGGTCGCACTTTGTTAATGATGGGCTGGTATTGGGGTGCAGGTCTCACATTGTTAATGATGGGCTGCTATTGGGGTACAGGTCTCACCATGTTAATGATGGGCTGGTATTGGGGTACAGGTCTCACCTTGTTAATGATGGGCTGGTATTGGGGTACAGGTCCCACCATGTTAATGATGGGCTGCTATTGGGGTACAGGTCTCACCTTGTTAATGATGGGCTGGTATTGGGGTACAGGTCCCACCATGTTAATGATGGGCTGTTTTGGGGTACTGATCTCACCAAGCACTGATGGGCTGTTATTGGGGTACTGGTCTCACATTGTTAATGATGGGTTTGTATTGGGGTACTGGTCTCACCGTGTAATGATGTGCTGGTATTGGGGTACAGGTCTCACATTGTTAATGATGGGCTGGTGTTGGGGTACAGCTCTCACCATGTGAATGATGTGCTGGTATTGGGGTACAGGTCTCACATTGTTAATGATGGGTTTGTATTGGGGTACAGCTCTCACCATGTGAATGATGTGCTGGTATTGGGGTACAGGTCTCACATTGTTAATGATGGGCTGGTGTTGGGGTACAGCTCTCACCATGTGAATGATGGGCTGGTATTGGGGTACATTTTTCACCATCTTAATGATGGGCTGGTATTGGTGTACTGGTCTCGCCTTGTTAATGATGGTCTGGTATTGGGGTACAGGTCTCATCATGATAATGATGGGCATTATTGGGTTACATGTCTCACCTTGTTAATGATGGGCTGCTATTGGGGTACTGGTCTCACCATGTTAATAAAGGGCTGGAATTGGGTACTGGTCTCACCATGTAATCATGGGTTGTATTGGGGTACTGATTTCACCTTGTTAATGATGGGCTGGTATTGGGCTATAGGTCTCATCTTGTTAATCAAGGGCTGCTATTGGGGTACTGGTTTCACTTTGTTAATGATGGGCTGGTATTGGGGTACAGCTCTCACCATGTGATGATGGGCTTGTATTGGGGTACAGGTCTCACCATGTTAATGATGGCCTAGTATTGGGGTACTGGTCTCACCAAGTACTGATGGGCTGGTATCGGGGTACAGGTCTCACCTTTTTAATGATGGGCTGGTATTGAAGTACAGGTCTCACCTTGTTAATGATGGGCTGGTATTGGGGTACAGCTCTCACCATGTGAATGATGGGTTGGTATTGGGATACAGCTCTCAACATGTTAATGACTGGCTGGTATTGGTTTGTTGGTCTCACTTTGTTAATGCTGGTCTGGTATTGGGGTACAGGTCTTATCATGATAATGATGGTCATTATTGGGTTACATGTCTCACCTTGCTAATCGTGGGCTGCTATTGGTGTACTGGTCTCACCATGTTAATAATGGGCTGGGATTGGTTACTTGTCTCACCATGTAATGATGGGTTGGTAGTGGGGTACATGTCTCACCTTGTGAATGATGTGCTGTTATTGGGGTACAGGTCTCATCTTGTTAATGAAGGGCTGCTATTGGGGTACTGGTTTCACCTTGTTAATGAAGGGCTGCTATTGGGGTACTTGTCTCACCTTGTTAATGATGGGCTGGTATTGGTGTACAGGGCTCACCATGTGAATGATGGGCTGGTATTGGGGTACAGGTCTCATCATGTTAATGATGGGATGCTATTGGGGTAGTCGTCTCACCATGTGAATGATGGGCTGGTATTGGGGTACTGATCTCACCTTATGAATGATGGGATGGTATTGGGGTACAGGTCTCACCTTGTTAATGATGGGCTGGTATTGAGGTACAGGTCACACCTTGTTAATTATGGGCTTGTATTGGGGTACAGGTCTCACCATGTTAATGATGGGCTTGTATTGGTGTTCAGGTCTCCCCTTGTTAATGATGGGCTAGTATTGGTGTACAGGTCTCACCATGTGAATGATGGGCTGGTATTGGGTTACAGGTCTCACCTTGTTAATGATTGGCTGGTATTGGGGTACAGGTTTCACCACGTTAATGATGGGCTGGTATTGCGGTGCATATCTCACCTTGTTAATGATTGTTTGGTATTGGGGTATAGGTCTCACCATGTTAATGATGGGTTGGTATTGGGGTACTGGTCTCTTAATGTTAATAATGGGCTGGTATTGGGAACTTGTCTCACCATGTAATGATGGGTTGATATTGGGGTACTGGTCGCATCGTGTTAATGATGGGCTGGTATTGGGTTACAGGTCTCACATTGTTAATGGTGGGCTGGTATTGGGGTACTGGTCTCACCATGTTAATGATGGGCTGGTATTGAGGTACAGGTCACACCTTGTTAATGATGGGCTGGTATTGAGGTACAGGGCACACCTTGTTAATGATGGGCTTGTATTGGAGTCATAGAGTTATACAGCACAGAAAGAGGCCCTTCGGCCCATCGTGTCTGCGCCGTCCTTTAATCCCTGTCCAGTCTAATCCCATTTTCCAGCATTTGGTCCATAGCCTTGTATGCAATGGCATTTCAAGCGCTCATCCAAATGCTTCTTGAATGTTATGAGGGTTCCTTCCTCTACCACCCTTTCAGGCAGTGAGTTCCAGATTCCAACCACCCTCTGGGTGAAAAAGTTCCTCCTCAAATCCCCTCTAAACCTCCTGCCCCTTACCTTGAATCTATGCCCCCTTGTTATTGACCCCCCTACTAAGGGGAAAAGTTCCTCTTTATCTACCCTATCTATGCCCCTCATCGTTTTGTACACCTCAATCAGGTCCCCCCTCAGCCTTCTTTGCTCCAAGGAAAACAACCCCAGCCTGTTTAGTCTTTCTTCATAGCTGAGGCTCTCCATCCCAGGTAACATCCTGGTGAATCTTCTCTGCACCCTCTCCAAAGCAATCACATCCTTCCTATAGTGAGGCGACCAGAACTGCACACAGTACTCCAGCTGTGGCCTCACCAGCGTTTTGTACAGCTCCATCATAACCTCCCTGCTCTTATATTCTATGCCTCGGCTAATGAACGCAAGTATCCCATATGCCTTTTTAACCACCTTATCTACCTGTTCCGCTGCCTTCAGGGATCTATGTACATGTACACCAAGGTCCCTCTGACCCTTTGTACTTCCTAGGGTCCTACCACTCATTGTGTATTCCCTTGCCTTATTTGTCCGTCCAAAATGCATCACCTCGCACTTTTCAGGGTTAAATTCCATTTGCCACTTTTCCGCCCATCTGACCAACCCGTTTATATCGTCCTGTAGCCTGAGGCTTTCCTCCTCGCAATTTACCGCCCCACCAATTTTCGTGTCATCTGCGAACTTACTCATCATACCTTTTACATTCTCATCCAAATCATTTATGTAGATCACAAACAGCAAGGGTCCCAGCACCGATCCCTGAGGTACCCCACTGGACACAGGCTTCCAGTCACAAAAGCAACCTTCGACCATCACCCTCTGCCTCCTGCCACTCAGCCAGTTTAGGATCCAACGCGCCAAGGCACCCTGGATCCCATGGGCTCTTACCTTCTTGACCAGTCTCCTATGCGGGACTTTGTCAAAAGCTTTACTGAAATCCATGTAAACCACATCCACAGCATTTCCCTCATCCACACACCTAGTCACCCCCTCGAAAAATTCAATCAGATTGGTCAGACATGATTTACCCTTGACAAAGCCATGCTGACTATCCCCGATTAATCCTTGCCTCTCCAAGTGGAGACTAATTTTGTCCCTCAGAATTTTTTCCAATAATTTCCCTACCACAGATGTTAGGCTCACTGGCCTGTAATTCCCTGGTTTATCCCTGCTAGCCTTCTTGAATAATGGTACTACGTTAGCTGTTCTCCAGTCCTCTGGTACATCCCCTGTGGCCAGAGAGGTTCTGAAAATTTGTGTCAGAGCCCCTGCAATCTCCTCCTTTGCCTCACACAACAGCCTGGGATACATCTCGTCTGGGCCTGAGGATTTATCCACTTTTTGGCCTGCTAAAACCGCTAGTACCTCCTCCCTCTCGATGCTAATATGTTCAAGTATGTCACAGTGCCCTTGCCCGATTTCTATGTCTGCATCGTCTTTCTCCATAGTGAACACAGATGCAAAAAATTCATTTAAAACCCCGCCTACATCATCTGGCTCTACACACAGATTGCCACTTTGGTCCCTAATGGGCCCTACCCTTTCCCTGGTTATCCTCTTGCCCTTAATATACTTATAAAACATCTTAGGATTTTCCTTTATTTTGCTCGCCAGTGTTATTTCATGGCCCCTCCTTGCCCTCCTAATTTCTTTTTTAAGTATGCCCCTGCACTTTTTATACTCCTCTAGGGCTTCCTCCGTCTTTAGTCTTTTGTAACTGCCAAAAGCCCCCCTTTTTTTCCTAATGCATTTTTGTATATCCCTTGTCATCCAAGGTTCCCTTTGCTTGTTGGTCCCACCCTTGACCTTTACAGGAACATGTTGGCGTTGTACTCTCTCTATTTCCCTTCTGAAAGTCTCCCACTGCTTTGATGTGGATTTTCCTATAAGTAGCTGCTCCCAGTCCACTTTGGCCAGATCCTGCCTTATCATGTGGTGCAGGTCTCACCATGTTAATGATGAGCTGGCATTGAGGTACTGGTCTCACCTTGTTAATGATGGGCTGCCATTGGGGTACAGGTCTCACCTTGTTAATGATGGGCTTGTATTGTGGTGCAGGTCTCACCATGTTAATGATGGGCTGGTATTGGGGTACAGGTCTCACCATGTGAATAATGGTCTGGTATCGGGGTTCTGGTCTAACCATGTTAATGGTGGGCTGCTTTTGGTGTACGGGTCTCACCATGTTAATGATGGGCTGGTATTGCGGTGCATATCTCACCTTGTTAATGAAGTGCTGGTACTGTGGCACAGGTCTCACCTTGTTAATGATGGGCTGATATTGGGATCTTGGTCTCACAATGTTAATAATGGGCTGGTATTGGGTGCTGGTCTCACATTGTTATTGATGGGCTGGTATGGGGTACTTGTCTCACCATGTAATGCTAGGCTGCTATTGGGGTACTGATCTGCACTTGTTAATGGGCTGGTATTGATGTACAGGTCTCACCATGTGAATGGTGGGCTGGTATTGGGTTATACTGATCTCACCTTGTTTATTTTGGGCTGGTATTGGGGTGCAGGACTCACGTTGTTAATAATGGGCTGGTATTGGGGAACAGTTCTCATCTTGTGAATGATGGTCTTGTATCGGGGTACAGGTCTCACCATGTGAATGATGGGTTTGTATTGGGGTACAGGTCTCACTTGTTAATGATGGGCTGGTATTGAGGTACAGGTCACACGTTGTTAATTATGGGCTGGTATAGGGGTACAGGTCTCACCTTGTTAATGATGGGCTGGTATTGGGGTACTGTTCTCAGCTTGTTAAAATGGGCTGGTATTGGGGTACAGGTCTCACCTTGCTAATGATGGGCTGATATTGGGGTAGTGGTTTCACCATGTTAATAATGGGCTGGTATTGGGTACTGGTCTCACCATGTAGTCATGGGCTGTTATTGGGGTACTGTTTGCACCATGTTAATGATGGACTGGTATTGGGGTACTGGTCTCACCTTGTTAATGATTGGCTGGTATTGGGGTACAGGTCTCACCTTGCTAATGATTGGCTGGTATTGAGGTACAGGTCCCACCATGTTAATGATGGGCTCTGTTTGGGTACTGGTCTCACCACGTAATGATGGGCTGGTATTGGGGTACAGGTCTCACCTTTTTAATGATGGGCTGATATTGGGGTTCTGGTCTCATAATTAAATGATGGGCTTGTATTGGGGTACTGGTTGCACTATGTTAAGAATGGGCTGGTATTGGGGTACAGGTCACACCGTGTTAATGATGGGCTGGTATTGGGGTACATGTCTCACCTTGTTAATGGTGTGCTGGTATTGGGGTACTGGCCTCACCATGTTCATGATGGGATGGAACTGGTTTACTGGTCTCACCTTCTTAATGATGGGCTGGTATTGCGGTACAGGTCTCACCGTGTTAATGATGGGCTGTAATTGGGATGCAGGTCTCACCATGTGAATGATGGACTGGTATTGCGAGACAGGTCTCACTTTGTTAATGATGGGCTGTTATTTGGGTACATGCCTCATCTTGTTAATGATGGGCTGCTATTGGTGTACTGTTCTCACATTGTTAATGATGGGCTGGTATTGGGGTAGAGGTCTCACCTTGTTAATGATGGGCTGGTATTGGGGTACAGGTCCCATCATGTTAATGATGGGCTGCTTTTGTGTACTGGTCTCACCAAGTAATGATGTGTTGGTATTGGAGTACAGGTCTCACTTTGTTAATGATGGACTGGTATTGGGCTACTGGTCTCACCATATAATGATGGACTTGTATTGGGGTACTGGTAGCATCATGTTAAGGATGAGCTGGTATTGGGGTAGAGGTGTCCCATTGTTATTAATGGGCTGGTTTTGGGGTACAGATCTCACCTTGTTAATGAAGAGCTGGTATTGGGGTACAGGCCTCACCATGTGACTGATGGGCTGTTATTGGGTACTGGTCGCACCATGTTAAGGACGGGCTGGTATTGGGGTACTGGTCTCACCTTGTTAATGATGGGCTGGTATTGGGGTGCAGTTCACATCTTGTTAATGATGGGCTGCTATTGGGGTATGGGTCTGACCTTGTTAATGATGGGCTGGTGTTGTTGTACAGGTCTCACCATGTGAATGATGGGCTGGTATTGGGTTGCGGCTCTCACCTGGCTAATGATGGGCTGGTATTGGGGTACAGGTCTCACCTTTTAATGATGGGCTGGTATTGGGGTACAGGTCTCACATTGTTAATGATGGGCTGGTATTGGGGTACAGGTCTCACCATGTCAGTCATGGGCTGGAATTGGTTTACTGTTCTCACCTTGTTAAAGATAGGCTGTTATTGGTGTACTGGTCTTACTATGTTAATAATGGGCTGGTATTGGATACTGGTCTCATCATGTAATCATGGGCTGGTATTGGGGTACTGGTCTCACCTTGTTAATGATGAGCTGGTATTGGGGTTCTGGTCTCATCATGTAATGATGAGCTTGTATTGGGGTACTGGTTGCACCATGTTAAGAATGGGCTGGTATTGGGGTACAGGACTCAAATTGTTAATAATAGGTTGGTATTGGGGTACAGGTCTCACCTTGTTAATGATGGGCTGGTATTGGGGTACAGCTCTCACCATGTAAAGGACTGGCTGGCATTGGGGTACAGGTCTCACCATGTTAATGATGGGCTGGTATTGGGGTACTGATCTCTACTTGTTAATTATCGGCTGGTATTGGGGTACAGGTTTCACCTTGCTAATGATGGGCTGGTATTGGGGTACAGTTCCTACCATGTTAATGATGGGCTGTGTTTGGGTACTGGTCTCACCACGTAATGATGGGCTGGTATTGGGGTACAGGTCTCACCTTGTTAATGATGGGCTGATATTGGGTGTCCGGTCTCACAATTTAATGATGGGCTTGTATTGGGGTATTGGTTGCACTATGTTAAGAATGGGCTGGTATTGGGGTACAGGTCACACCATGTTAATGATGGGCTGATATTGGGGTACATGTTTCACCTTGTTAATTGTGTGCTGGTATTGGGGTACTGGCCTCACCATGCTCATGATGGGATGGAACTGGTTTACTGGTCTCACCTTCTTAATGATGGGCTGGTATTGCGGTACAGATCTCACCGTGTTAATGATGGGCTGTTATTGGGATGCAGGTCTCACCATGTGAATGATGGACTGCTATTGCGAGACAGGTCTCACTTTGTTAATGATGGGCTGGTATTGGGGTACAAGCCTCATCTTGTTAATGATGGGCTGCTATTGGAGTACAGATCTCACCTTGTTAATGATGTGCTGGTATTGGAGTACAGGTCCCACTTTGTTAATGATCGGCTGGTATTGGGGTACTGGTCTCACCATGTAGTGATTGACTTGTATTGGGGCACTGGTAGCATCATATTAAGGATGGGCTGGTATTGGGGTAGAGGTCTCACATTGTTATTAATGGGCTGGTATTGGGGTGCAGGTCTCACCCTGTTAATGAAGAGCTGGTATTGGGGTACAGGCCTCAACTTGTTAATGATGGGCTGGTATTGGGGTGCAGTTCACATCTTGTTCATGATGGGCTGCTATTGGGGTACGGGTCTTACCTTGTTAATGATGGGCTGGTGTTGTTGTACAGGTCTCATCATGTGAATGATGGGCTGGTATTGGGTTACGGATCTCACCTTGTTATTGATGGGCTTGTATTGGGGTACAGGTCACACCTTGTTAATTATGGGTTGGTATTGCGGTGCAGGTCTCACCATGTTAATGATGGGCTGCTATTGGGGTACAGGTCTCACCTGGTTAATGATGGGCTGGTATTGGGGTACAGGTCTCACCATGTCAGTCATGGGCTGGAATTGGTTTACTGTTCTCACCTTGTTAATGATGGGCTGTTATTGGTGTACTGGTCTCACTATGATAATAATGGGCTGGTATTGGATACTGGTCTCACGTTGTTAATAATAGGCTGGTATTGGGGTACAGGTCTCACCTTGTTAATGATGGGCTGGTATTGGGGCACAGCTCTCACCATGTAAAGGACGGGCTGGTATTGGGGTACAGGTCTCACCATGTTAATGATGGGCTGGTATTGCTGTGCAGGTTTCACCTTGTGAATGGTGGGCTGGTATTGGGTTACTGATCTCACCTTGTTTATTATGGGCTGGTATTGAGGTGTAGGTCTTACCTTGTTAATGATGGGCTGGTATTGGGGTGCAGGTCTCATCTTGTGAATGAAGGGTTTGTATTGGGGTACAGATCTCACCTTGTTAATGATGGGCTGGTATTGAGGTACAAGTCACACCTTGTTAATGATGGGCTAGTATAGGGGTACAGGTCTCACCTTGTTAATGATAGGCTGGTATTGGGTTACTGGTCGCACCATGTTAATGATGTGCTGGTATTGGGGTACAGGTCTCACCTTGTTAATGATGGACTGGTATTGGGGTTCTGGTATTACCATGTTAATGATGGGCTGGTATTGGATTACAGGTCTCACCATGTTAATAATGGGCTGGTATTCGATTACAGGTCTCACCATGTTAATGATGAGCTGGTATTGGGGTACAGGTCTCAACTTGTTAATGATGGGCAGGCATTGGGGTACAGGTCTCACCATGTTAATGATGGGCTGTTTTTGGGTAGTGGTCTCACCATGTACTCATGGGTTGGAATTGATGTATTGGTCTCACCATGTTAATAATGGGCTGGTATTCGATTACAGGTCTCACCATGTTAATGATGGGTTGGTATTGGGTTACTGGTCTCGTCTTGTTACTAATGGGCTGGTTTTGGGTACTGGTCGCACCATGTTAATGATGGGCTGTTTTTCGGTACTGGTCTCACCACGTAATGATGGGCTGGTACTCGGGTACAGGTTTCACCTTGTTAATGATGGGCTGATATTGGGGTTCCGGTCTCACAATTTAATGATGGGCTTGTGTTGGGATACTGGTTGCACCATGTTAAGGATGGGCTGGTATTGGGGTACAGGTCACAACACACCATGTTAATGATGGGCTGGTATTGGGGTACATGTCTCACCTTGTTAATGGTGTGCTGGTATTGGGGTACTGGTCTCACCATGTTAATGATCGGCCGGTATTGGTGTACTGGTCTCACCTTGTTAATGATGGGCTGGTATTGGGGTGCAGTTCACATCTTGTTAATGATGGGCTGCTATTGGGGTACGGGTCTGACCTTGTTAATGATGGGCTGGTGTTGTTGTACAGGTCTCATCATGTGAATGATGGGCTGGTATTGTGTTACGGATCTCACCTTGTTAATGATGGGCTGGTATTGGGGTACAGGTCACACCTTTTAATTATGGGTTGGTATTGCGGTGCAGGTCTCACTATGTTTATGACGGGCTGGTATTGGGGTACAGGTCTCACCATGTCAGTCATGGGCTGGAATTGGTTTACTGTTCTCACCTTGTTAATGATGGGCTTTTATTGGTGTACTGGTCTCACTATGTTAATAATGGGCTGGTATTGGATACTGGCCTCACGTTGTTAATAATAGGCTGGTATTGGGGTACAGGTCTCACCTTGTTAATGATGGGCTGGTATTGCTGTATAGGTTTCACCATGTGAATGGTGGGCTGGTATTGGGTTACTGATCTCACCTTGTTTATTATGGGCTGGTATTGGGGTACAGGGCTCACCTTGTTAATGATGGGTTGGTATTGGGGTACAGGTCTCACCTTATTAATGATGAGCTGGTATTGGGGTACAGGTCTTACCATGTGAATGATGGGTTGGATTAGGTTACAGGTCTCACCTTGTTAATGATAGGCTGGTATTGGGTTACTGGTCACACCATGTTAATGATGGGCTGGTATTGGGGTACAGGTCTCACCTTGCTAATGATGGGCTGGATTTGGGGTTCTGGTCTCACTATGTTAATGATGGGCTGGTATTGGATTACAGGTCTCACCATGTTAATGATGGGCTGGTAGTGGGGTACAGGTCTCACCATGTTAAAGTTGGGCTGGTATTGGATTACAGGTCTCACCATGTTAATGATGAGCTGGTATTGGGGTACAGGTCTCACCTTGTTAATGATGGGCAGGTTTTGGGGTACAGGTCTCACCATGTTAATGATGGGCTGTTTTTGGGTAGTGGTCTCACCATGTAATGATGGGCTGGAATTGATGTATTGGTCTCACCATGTTAAAGATGGGCTTGTATTTTGGTACAGGTCTCACCATGATAATGATGAGTTGATATTGGTGTACATATCTCATCTTGTTAATGATGGGCTGATATTGGGGATCCGGTCTCACAATTTCATGATGGGCTTGTGTTGGGGTACTGGTTACACCATGTTAAGGATGGGCTGGTATTGGGGTACAGGTCACACCATGTTAATGGTGTGCTGGTATTGGGGTACTGGTCTCACCATGTTCATGATGGGTTGGAACTGGTCTACTGGTCTCACCTTCTTAATGATGGGCTGGAATTGGGGTACAGTTCCCATTATGATAAAGATGGGTAGGTATTGGGGTACATGTCTCACCTTATTAATGATGGGCTGCTATTGGGGACACGGTTCTCACCTTGTTAATTTTGTGCTTGTATTGGTGTACATATCTCACATTGTTAATGATGGGCAAGTATTGGGGTACAGGTCTCACATTGTTAATGATAGGCTGGCATTGAGGTACAGGTCACACATTGTTAATTAGGTGCTTGTATTGGGGTACAGCTCTCATCATGTTAATGATGGGCTGGTATTGCGGTACAGGTCTCACCATGTGAATGATGGACTGGTATTGCGATACAGGTCTCACTTTGTTAATGATGGGCTGGTATTGGGGTACAATCCTCATCTTGTTAATGATGGGCTGCTATTGGGGTACTGGTCTCACATTGTTAATAATGGGCTGGTATTGGGGTACAGGTGTCACCTTGCTAATGATGGGCTGGTATTGGGTACTGTTCTCACTTTGCTAATGATGGGCTGTTTTTGGCTACTGGTCTCACCAAGTAATGATGGGCTTTTATTGGGGTACAGGTCTCACCTTCTTAATGATGGTCTGATATTGGGGTTATGGTCTCACCATGTTCATGATGGGCTGCAATTGGTTTGCTGGTCTCACCTTCTTAATGATGGGCTGGAATTGGGGTACAGGTCTCACCTTGTTAATGTTGGGCTGGTATTGAGGTACATGTCTCACCTTGTTATTGATGGGCTGGCATTGAGGTACAGGTCACACATTGTTCATTATGGGCTGGTATTGGGGTACAGCTCTCACCATGTTAATGATGGGCTGCTATTGGGGTACAGGTGAAACCTTGTTAAGGATGGGCTGGTATTGAGGTACAGGTCTCACCATGTTAATGCTGGGCTGGTATTGGGTTACAGGTCTCAGCGTGTTAATGATTGGCTGGTATTGGGGTACAGGGTCTCACCTTGTTAATGATGGGCTGTTATTGGGATACATGCCTCACCTTGTTAATGATGGGCTGCTATTGGGGTACTGGTCTCACCTAGTTAATGATGGGCTCGTATTGGGGTACAGGTCACACCTTGCTAATGATGGGCTGGTATTGGTTACTGGTCTCACCTTGCTAATGATGGGCTGTTTTTGGGTACTGGTCTCACCAATTAATGATGGGCTGGTATTGGGGTACAGGTCTCACCTTAATGATGGGCTGGAATTGGGGTACAGGCCTCATCATGATAATGATGGGCAGGTATTGGGGTGCATGTCTCACCTTTTAATGATGGGCTGCTATTGGGGTACTGGTCTCACCTTGTTAATGTTGGGCTTGTATTGGGGTGCAGGTCTCACCTTGTTAATGATGGGCTGGTATTGGGGTTCTGGTCTCACCATGTTAATGATGGTCTGGTATTGGGGTACAGGTCTCACCATGTTAATGATGGGCTGTTTTTGGGTAGTGGTCTCACCATGTAATGATGGGCTGGAATTGATGTACTGGTCTCACCATATTAAAGATGGGTTTGTGTTTGGGTACAGGTCTCACCATGATAATGATGAGTTGATATTAGGGAACATATCTCACCTTGTTAATGATGGGTTGGTATTGGGTTACTGGTCTCACTTTGTTAATGATGGGCTGGTTTTGGGTACTGGTCGCACCATATTAATGATGGGCTGTTTTTCGGTACTGATCTCACCACATAATGATGGGCTGGTATTGGGGTACAGGACTCACCTTGTTAATGATGGGCTGATATTGGGGTTCCGGACTCACAATTTAATGATGGGCTTTTATTGAGGTACTGGTTGCACCATGTTAAGGATGGGCTGGTATTGGGGTACAGGTCACACCATGTTAATGATGGGCTTGTATTGGGGTACATGTCTCACCTTGTTATTGATGGGCTAGTATTGGGGTACAGGTTTCATCTTGTTAAAGATGAGCTGCTACTTCGGTACTGGCCTCTCTTTGTTAATGAGGGGCTGGTGTTGGGGTACAGGTCTCAACTTGTTAATGATGGGCTGGTATTGGGGTACAGGTCTCACCTTGATAAAAATGGGCTGGTATTGGGGTACTGATCTCACGATTTAATGATGGGCTTGTATTGGGGTACAGGTCTCATCATGTTAATAATGGGCTGGTATTGGGGTACAGGTCTCACCTTGTTAATCATGGGCTGGTATTGGGGTACAGGTCTCACCATGTGAATGATGGGCTGGTATTGGGATACAGGCCTCAACATGTTAATGATGGGCTGGTATTGGTTTGCTGGTCTCACCTTTTTAATGATGGTCTGGTATTGGGGTACAGGTCTCATCTGGATAATGATGGGCATTATTGGGTTAAATGTCTCACCTTGCTAATGGTGGGCTGCTATTGGGGTACTGGTCTCACCATGTTAATAATGGGCTGGAATTGTTTACTTGTCTCACCATTTAATGAGGGGTTGGTACTGGGGTACAAGTTTCACCTTTTTAATGATGGGTTGGTATTGAGGTACAGGTCATGCCTTGCTAATGATGGGCTTGTATTGTGGTACAGATCTCACTATGTTAATGATCGACTGGTGTTGGTGTACAGGTCTCACCTTGTAAATGATTGTAAGAAATCACACAACACCAGGTTATAGTCCAACAGCTTTATTTGAAATCACAAGCTTTCGGAGCGCTGCTCCTTCTTCAGGTGAAGTGGAGAAATGCATAAAGACACAGCTTATACAGTCAGAGAATCATGTCAGATGTTTACAGGTAACCTTTCCAACTGCCATTTATCTCACCTCGGCAGAGAGATAATCACAGCAGTCAAAGGTGTGAATGGTGTCCAAACAGGTCAGTCAGGGAAACATTACATCAAAGAACAATGAGGTGGGGTCACAAGGGGTCAAATATTGCAGATGCTGGGGTCTGTATGAAAAACAAAAAAACAGACAAAACACATTTTTTTGGGGCTGGAAATCACAGCAGGTCCGGCCGCATCTGTGTAGAGAGAACAAGCCAATGTCGACTCGAGTCTGGATGACCCTGCGTCAGGTGGGGTTACATGTAGCGTGACATGAACCCAAGATCTCTGTTGAGGCCGTCCTCATGGGTGCGGAACTTGGCTATCAGTTTCTGCTCGACGATTTTGCGTTGTCGTGTGTCTCGAAGGCCGCCTTGGAGAATGCTTACCCGAAGATCGAAGGCTGAATGTCCTTGACTGCTGAAGTGTTCCCCGACTGGGAGGGAACACTCCTGCCTGGTGATTGTTGCGCAGTGTCCGTTCATCCATTGTCGCAGTGTCTGCATGGTCTCGCCGATGTACCATGCTCCGGGGCATCCTTTCCTGCAACGTATGAGGTAGACAACGTTGGCCGAGTCACATGAGTATGTACCATGTACCTGGTGGGTGGTGTCCTCACGTGTGATGATGGTATCTGTGTTGATGATCTGGCATGTCTTGCAGAGGTTGTTGTGGCAGGGTTGTGTGGTGTCGTGGTCGCTGTTCTCCTGAAAGCTGGGTAGTTTGCTGCGAACGATGGTCTGTTTGAGGTTAGGCGGCTGTTTGAAAGCGAGTAGTGGAGGCGTGGGGATGGCCTTAGTGAGGTGTTCGTCGTCATCGATGACATGTTGAAGGCTGCGAAGAACATGGCGTAGTTTCTCCGCTCCGCTCATCGATGATGACGAACACCTCGCTAAGGCCATCCCCACGCCTCCACTACTCGCTTTCAAACAGCCGCCTAACCTCAAACAGACCATTGTTCGCAGCAAATTACCCAGCTTTCAGGAGAACAGCGACCACGACACCACACAACCCTGCCACAGCAACCTCTGCAAGACATGCCAGATCATCAACACAGATACCATCATCACACGTGAGGACACCACCCACCAGGTACATGGTACATACTCATGTGACTCGGCCAACGTTGTCTACCTCATACGTTGCAGGAAAGGATGCCCCGGAGCATGGTACATCGGCGAGACCATGCAGACACTGCGACAACGGATGAACGGACACCGCGCAACAATCACCAGGCAGGAGTGTTCCCTCCCAGTCGGGGAACACTTCAGCAGTCAAGGACATTCAGCCTCCGATCTTCGGGTAAGCATTCTCCAAGGCGGCCTTCGAAACACACGACAACGCAAAATCGTCGAGCAGAAACTGATAGCCAAGTTCCGCACCCATGAGGACGGCCTCAACAGAGATCTTGGGTTCATGTCACGCTACATGTAACCCCACCTGACGCAGGGTCATCCAGACTCGAGTCGACATTGGCTTGTTCTCTCTACACAGATGCGGCCGGACCTGCTGTGATTTCCAGCCCCAAAAAAATGTGTTTTGTCTGTTTTTTTGTTTTTCATACAGACCCCAGCATCTGCAATATTTGACCCCTTGTGACCCCACCTCATTGTTCTTTGATGTAATGTTTCCCTGACTGACCTGTTTGGACACCATTCACACCTTTGACTGCTGTGATTATCTCTCTGCCGAGGTGAGATAAATGGCAGTTGGAAAGGTTACCTGTAAACATCTGACATGATTCTCTGACTGTATAAGCTGTGTCTTTATGCATTTCTCCACTTCACCTGAAGAAGGAGCAGCGCTCCGAAAGCTTGTGATTTCAAATAAAGCTGTTGGACTATAACCTGGTGTTGTGTGACTTCTTACATTTGTTAATGATGGGCTGTTTTTGTGTAACAGTCTCAGCAAGTAATGATGTGCTGGATTTGGCGTACAGGCCTCACCTTGTTAATGATGGGTTGTTATTGCGGTACAGGTCTCACCATGATCATGATGGTGTGGAATTGGTGTACTGGGCTCACCTTGTGAATGACGGGCTGGTATTGGGGTACAGGTCTCACATTGTTAATGATGGGCGCGTGTTGAGGTACATGTCTCACCTTTTAAATGATGGGCTGGTATTGGGGTACAGGTCTCACCTTGTTAAGGATGGGCTGGTATTGGTGTACTGGTCTCACCTTGTTAATTATGGGCTTGTATTGGGGTACTGGTCTCACCATATCAATGATGGGCTGTTATTGGGGTACAGATCTCCCCGTGTTAATGATGGGCTGGTATTGGGGTACAGGACTCATCATCTTAATGATGGGCTGGTATTGGTGTACTGGTCGCACCATGTTCATGATAGGCTGGAAATGGTGTACTGGTTTCACCTTTAAATGATGGGCTGGTATTGGGGTACAGGTCTCATCGTGATAATGATGGGCATGTATTGGGGTACATGTCTCACCTTGTTAATGATGGGCTGGTATTGGTGTACAGGTCTCACCTTGTTAGTGATTTGCTGATATTGGGGTACAGGTCCTGCCATGTTATTGATGGGCTCTTTTTGGGTACTGGTCTCACCAAGTAATGATGGGCTGGTATTGGGGTACTTGTCTCACCATATAATGATCGGCTGGTATTGGGGTACTGGTTGCACCATGTTAAGGGTGGGCTGGTATTGGTGTACAGGTCTCGCCATGTTAATGATGTGTTGGTATTGGGGTACTGGTCTCAACTTATTAATGATGGCTTGGTATTGGGTTACTCGTCTCACTTTGTTAATGATGGGCTGGTTTTGGGTACTGGTCGTACCATGTTAATGATGGGCTGATATTGGGGTACTGGTCTCACAATGTTAATAATGGGCTGGTATTGGGTACTGGACTCACCAGGTAATGATGGGTTGTTATAGGGGTACTGTATCGCACCATGTTCATGATGGGCTCGAATTTGTGTTCTGGTCTCAGCTTGTTAATGATGGGCTGGTATTGGGGTACAGGTCTCATCTTGTTAATGATGGTCTGGTCTTGGGGTACAGGTCTCACCATGTTAATGATGGGTTGGTATTGGGGTACATGTCTGAACTTGATAATAATGGGCTGGTATTGGGGTACAGTTCTCACCATGTTAATGATGGGCTGTTTTGGGGTACTGGTCTCATCAATTAATGATGTGCTCGTATTGGGGTACAGGGTTCAACTTGTTAATGATGGGTTGGTATTGGGGTACAGGTCTCACCATGTTCATGATGGGCTTGAATTGGTGTACTGGTCTCACCTTGTTAATGATGGGCTGGTATTGGGGTACAGGTCTCATCATGATAATAATGGGCAGCCATTGAGGTACATGTCTCACCTTGTTAATGATGGGTTGGTATTGGGGTACTGGTCTCAACATTTTAATAATGGGCTAGTATTGGGTGCTGGTCTCACGATGTAACGGTGGGCTGGTATTGGGGTACTGGTCGCTGCTTGTTAATGACGGGCTGGTATTGGGGTACAGGTCTCACCTTGTTAATGATGGGCTGCTATTGGGGTACTAGTCTCACCTTGTTAATGATGGGCTGGTATTGGGGTACAGGTCTCACCTTGTTAATGGTCGGCTGGTATTGGGTACATGTCTCACCATGTTAATAATCGGCTGGTATTGAGGTACAGGTCAAACCTTGTTAATTATGGGCTGGTATTGGGTATAGGTCTCACCATGTTAATGATGGGCTGGTATTGAGGTACAGGTCAAACCTTGTTAATTAAGGGCTGGTATTGGGTATAGGTCTCACCATGTTAATAATGGGCTGGTATTGTATGCTGGTCTCACCATGTGATGATGGGCTGTTATTGGGGTAATGGTTGCACCATGTTAATGATGGGTTGGTATTGGGGTATAGGTCTCACATTGTTAATGATGGGCTGGTATTGGGGTACAGGTCTCATCTTGTTAATGATAGGTTGCTATTGGGGTGCAGGTCTCACCTTGTTAATGATGGGCTGGTAGTGGGGTACAGGTCTCAGCATGTTAATGATGGGCTGGTAGTGGGGTACAGGTCTCACCTTGTTATTGATGGGCTGGTACTGGGTACATATCTCACCATGTTAATGATGGGCTGGTATTGGGATACAGGTCTCACATTGTTAATGATGGACTGGTATTGGGGTACAGGTCTCATCTTGTTAATGATGGGCTGCTATTGGGGTACAGGTCTCACATTGTTAATGATTGACTGGTAATGGGGTAATGGCCTCACCATGTTCACGATGGGCTGGTATTCGGGTACAGATCTCATCATGATAATGATGGGCAGCTGTTGGGGTACATGTCTCACCTTGTTAATGATGGGTTGGTATTGGGGTACTAGTCTCACCATGTTAATAATTGGCTAGTATTGGGTACTGGTCTCACCATGTAACGATGTGTTGGTATTGGGGTATTGGTCTCATCTTGTTAATGATGGGCTGCTATTGGGGTATTAGTCTCACCTTGTTAATGATGGGTTGGTATTGGGGTAGAGGTCTCATCATGTTAATGGTGGGCTGGTTTTGGGTACATGTCTCACCATGTTAATAATGGGCTGGAATTGAGGTACAGGTCAAACCTTGTTAATTATGGGCTGGTATTGGGTACAGGTCTCACCGTGTTAATGATGGGCTGGTATTGGGGTACAGGTCTCACCTTGTTATTAATGGGCTGGTATTGGGGTACTGGCCCCACCATGTCAATGATGGGCTGGTATTGGGGTACAGGACTCATGATGGGCTGGTATTGGTGTACTGGTCTCACTGTGTAATGATGGGCTCGTATTGGGTTACTGGTCGCACCATGTTCATGATTGGCTGGAATTGGTGCACTGGTTTCACCTTGTTAATGATGGGCTGGTATTGGGGTACAGGTCTCATCATGACAATGATGGGCAGGTATTGGGGTACATGTCTCGCCTTGTTAATGATGGGCTGGTATTGGTGTACTGGTCTCATTCTGTTAATGTTGGGCTGGTATTGGGGTACAGGTCTCACCATGATAATGATGGGCAGATATTGGGGTGCGTGTCTCACCTTGTTAAAGATGGGCTGGTATTGGGGTACTGGTATCACCATGTTAATAATGTTCTGGTATTGGGTACTGGTCTCACCATGTGATAATGAGCTGGTATTGGGGTAATTGTTTCACCATGTTAATGATGGGCTTGTTTTGGGGTACAGGACTCATGTTGTTAATGATGGGCTGGTATTGGAGCAAGGTCTCATCTTGTTAATGATGGGCTGCTATTGGGGTACAGGTCTCACCTTGTTAATGATGGGCTGGGAGTGGGGTAGAGGTCTCACCATGTTAATGATGGGCTGGTAGTGGGGTACAGGTCTCACCTTGTTAATGTTGGGCTGGTATTGGGGTACATGTCTCACAATGTGAATGATGGGCTGGTATTGGGTTACAGGTCTCTCCTTGTTAATGATGGGCTTGTATTGGGTTACAGGTCTCACCTTGTTACTAATGGGCTGGTATTGGGGTACAGGTCTCATCTTGTTAATGATGGGCTGCGATTGGGGTACTGGACTCACCTTGTTAATGATGGGTTGGTATTAGGGTGCAGGTCTCACCTTGTTAATGATGGGCTGGTATTGGGGTACAGGTCTCACCTTGTTAGTGATGGGCAGGTATTGGGGTACTGGTCTCACCTTGTTCATGATGGGCTGGTATTGGGGTATAGGTCTCACCTTGTTAAAGTTGGGCTGATATTGGAGTACAGGTCCCACAATGTTAATGATGGGCTGTTTTTGGGTACTGGTCTCACCAAGTAATGAAGGGCTGGTAATGTGGTACAGGTATCATCTTGTTAGTGGTGGGCTGTTATTGGGATACTGGTCTCACCATGTAATGACGGGCTGGTATTGGGGTACTGGTCGCACCATTTTAAGGATTGGCTGGTATTGGGGTACAGGTCTCACCATGTTAATGATGGGCTGGTATTGGGGTACAGGTCTCACCGTGTTAATAATGGGCTGGTATTGTGGTACAGGTCCAAACATGTTAATGATGGGCTGTTTTTGTGTACTGGTTTCAGCAAGTAATGATAGGCTGGTATTGGGATGCAGGTCTCACCTTGTTAATGATGGGCTGGTATAGGGTTACAGGTCCCACCATGTTAATGATGGGCTGTTTTGGGCACTGGTCTCACCATGTAATGATGGGCTCGTATTGGGGTACTGGTCGCACCATGTTGAGGATGGGCTGGTATTGAGGTACAGGTCTCACCATGTTAATGATGGGCTGGTATTGGGGTACAAGTCTCACCTTGTTAATAATGGGCTAGTATTGTGGTACAGGTCTCACCTTGTTAATAATGGGCTCGTATTGTGGTACAGGTCTCACCTTGTTAATGATGGGCTGTTTTTGGGTAACGATCTCAGCAAGTAATGATGTGCTGGTTTTGGGGTACAGGCCTCACCTTGTTAATGATGGGCTGGTATTGCGGTACAGGTCTCGCCATGATCATGATGGTGTGGAATTGGTGTACTGGGCGCACCTTGTTAATGACG